>NC_084795.1:32401939-33814439 GCF_963169125.1 Humulus lupulus | reverse complement strand
GATAACAATAATGATATGCCAGTGGGTGTATACCGCACTCCAATAATGACCCTGCCATTATGACCTACATTCATCGCGATCATAGGCTTATAGCCAAATATGGTCCATACCGAGCAATCACAATAAATTCAAAATCAGACATAATAAACACTGATATACGACAATGGTACATAGCCCTAGCTTAATTTACAAATATGCGGTCATAGCCATTTACATGTTAATATCAAGGTGAATGCCCGCTCTGTGTGCATACGCCAGTTTTCTTACCTCTGGTCGAGTGATAGAAATGAGTCGATCGCAAAAGCGACCCTCTTTCAAGACATCCAAAACTCTAGTCACAACAATTTTTTTACATTCATTAGGAATTAAATCCACTTGAAGGGTACCTGGCGTAGTCGCGCCCACCGAAATATCTGGGCTTCCAGGGCAGCAGCGTGGTCGCACCCTTTTCTAGGAGTGGTCGCGCTAGGTCCCTAGATATAAAATCGCAGCCCAGATTTTCATATTTTCCTCTACGATTTCTCCACCAAAATCGACCAAGAACAAGATTTCCAACCAATTTTTGTGTAGAATTCGACTCCAAATCAACTATGAAACTAACATACAACATCATGGCACAATGTAAACTTTTAATTACAACCTAAAACCAAGAATTGGGACTTTAGGGTTCTAAAACTCATTTTCCCCCAAATTTGAAAATCAACACAATTCATGGATTCCAATATGAATTCAGAACCTATAGCAATAGTCTAACATGTTTCCAAACTCTACATACTCATCTAAACAGCCTAGAATCATTAATTGTTTAAAATTAGACCCAAAATCCCAATTTCCCTCAAGAACATCAATGAAGAACATAAGGAAAAAAATCCATACCTCAGCTGTGATTGAATCCCCTAGGTTGAAGAAGACCCTTTGCTGCTGCTAATCCCTGTTCTTGAAACTTAATTCTCTTATAGAATCCTCAAAGTTTGAAAATGTTTGATCTTAGCCTTGGGTGCTTAGTGTTTTGTTGAGTTTAAAGAGAAAACAAGGTGAATGGTGAATGGCCTAGAACGTGTAAGTGAAACATTTAGCACTTGGTTTTTCTCTAACTGTATGGTCAAATGACTATTTTGCCCCTCCCATTTACTTAACTCCTTAATTAACCTCTACGACAATTCAGTCATTTTGCTTAAAATTCTAATTACACCACTAATCTCTAATTATCCAACTAATCATCAAAATTCCACTAATGCCCACTAAGCATACAAATAACACCTATTAATTTTATTCCATCAATATCCTCAATGTGTGAAAATTCCCAAAATACCCCTAGGCTCTACCCGAGCCGAGTATTTTCCCTGTTGTGACTTTTCTGTTATAACTGCTCGAATGGATCCAGTATTGTCGAAAATAACATATGTTCACATAATAAGGTGATCACAATGCACATATCACATAAAATTTACAAATATACCCTGAACGGGTCAAAATTATGAAAATGCCCATTTTTATTTTATTTCATCAAAAGCAAGTCTTTAAACACATTTAATGCACATAATCAGACATAATCAATTATATAATAATATAATTCACAATAATTCAATACATGCCATCAAAGCATGTAATTTAAAGTACTAAACCTTATTAGGAGCTTTGGGCATTACAACTATCCCCTCCTAATAGAAATTTTGTCCTCGAAATTTACCTGAACAACTCGGGATACTAGTCCCGCATATTCGACTCTAACCCCCAAGTCGATTCATCTACCTTGTTGTTCCTCCGTAACAATTTTACTAAAGAAATAGTCTTATTCTGTCAGACTATATCCTTATTGTCCATAATATGTACTGGTTTCTCTTCATATGATAGGTCCTGCTGTAACTCCAGGGTCTCATAACTCAGCACGTGCGTGGTATCCAACACATACTTCCTAAGCATCGATACATGAAACATGTTATGAACTCCCGATAAGGCTAGAGGCATGGCTAATCTATAAGCTACCTGCCTGACCCTCTCTAGGATCTCAAAAGGTCCAAAAAACCTAGGTCTCAATTTCTATTTCTTCCCAAATCATTTTACTAATTTCATCGGCAAAACTCAGAAAAAAAAACGTAGTCCCCAACTTGGAACTCCACGTTCCTACGCTTTGGATTTTCTTAGCTTATCTGGCTACTCTGTGAAGAAAGCATCGAGCTTTAATCTTCTCAATAGATTCACTTGTCCTTTGAATCGCCTCAGGTCCAAGATAATTCCTCTCACCCATTTCATCCTAATGAATGGGTGATCTTCACTTCCTACCATACAACATTTCATTTGGAGCCACTCCAATTATTGAATGGTTACTATTGTTGTACCCATTTCCTTCTGTAGACTTCCCTAGAACTTAGAAGTAAAGGTGGGATCCCAATCTGACACTATAGACTTTGGTTCCCCATGGAGATGTACAATCTCCTTCACATATAACAGCATACTAATCCACACTATAGTTTGTCCCCACCGGTAGAAAGTGCGCTACCTTGGTATACCGATCTATGATCACCAACATAGAATCATATTGCCCCACAACTCTTGGCAATCCAACCACAAAGTCCATGGTTTTATCTTCCCACTTCCATTTCGGGAGGCCTAAAGGTTGTAATAACCTCGTTGTCCTCTCGTGTTCAGCTTTCACTTGCTGACAAGTTAGGCACTCAGCAACATATTCTTCCACTTCCTTCTTCATCCCTAGTCACCAATACAAAGATTTCAAATCTTGATACATCTTTGTGGTGTTTGGATGTAACGAGTATGGAGTGGCATGAGACTTATCTAGAATCTCCTTCTTAATACCAACATCCATCATAACACATATCTGATCCTTATACATCAATATATCAGTCTCAGAAACAGTGAAACCCTTAGCCACTCCAGCTAAAACATCCTCTCGATGCTTCACTAATTGAGGATCATTCATCCGAGCTTCCTTTATCCTTTCAAGAAGTGTAGACTGAAGAGGAATATTGGCTAACTGACCTACGACGAACTCTATCCCAGCTCTGGTCATAACCTTAGCTTACTTTCCTAAGATCTGCTTCGAGCTAAACACCTGTCCCGAAACTCTCTGACTTAAGGCATCTGCCACAACATTGGTCTTTCCTGGATGATAGAGGATTTCACAATCATAATCCTTTACTAACTCCAACCAACTGTTCTGCCTCATATTCAGATCTTTTTGTGTGAAGAAATACTTCAAATTCTTGTGATCAATATATATCTCAGACTTCTCTCCATATAAGTAGTGTCGCCATATCTTCAGTGCGAACACCACTGCTGCCAGTTCTAGGTCATGAGTAGGATATTGCTGTTCATAGTCCTTCAACTTTCTTGAGGCATAGGAAATCACCTTCCCAACCTGCATTAGAACGCAACCTAACCCTTGCCTCGAGGCATCACAGTAAACCACAAACTTTTCCTTATCTGAGGGAAGACTGAGTACCGGTGTAGTGATCAACTGCCGTTTTAACTCCTAAAAACTATTCTCACACCTATCAGTCGACACAAACTTCAAATTCTTACACGTTAGCTCTGTCAAGGGTGTTGCAATTCTCGAGAATCCCTCAACAAAACGGCGGTAGTACCCCGCCAAACAAAGGAAACTTCTAACTTCTGAGGCATTCCTTAGCCTTGGCCAATCTTTCAATGCTTCAATTTAACATAAACGTTGGTCACTACACCGAAGGCGCTAAGTTGATCGATTCGGTTCTTGATGTTCGCAAAGAGGCTGAGGATTGTGACTGTCTCCAAGGTAATGTTTGATTTGAATTTTTTAGTTTAATTCGTTCATGTGTGTGATTATATGAAATCTTGTTTGAGTGAATTGGCGAATTAGAATCTTAATTTGAGAGTATCGACTAATTAAAAAGTTTGTTTAATTTGTACATAACTTTTTGGATTGGTTTGATTTTTGGAAAAGATATTTAATGTGATTTTATAATAATTGTGAATTGGAAGTAGTTAATTTTCTCTCATGACTTTTTATATATTTATGTTATAAATTACTTGTAATTGAATATTATACTAAGCGATGCAATATCCGACAAAATCTATATTGATTTGAAGCATTTTAGCAAACTTTAAACTTAAGAATTCACAGTTCTGTATTTTCTGCATTTTTAATTTTTATGAGCATCATTCATTTCATGTTTGAATGCATGTTGTTTTTGTTTCTTAAAAAAGTCTTAACTTTGTTTTGTTGGATCTTCATGACTTGGATAATTGGATTGGATATATTTAAGATACAGTAATAGTCTTATTCATGACTTAAATTATTGGGTCGGATGAAGTTGGAATACAGCAATGGGTTGATATGCTGTATTAACCTCAAAGTTTGTTGATATGTTTCTTTATGCTTGTACTGTTTCTTCGGCTCTTTAGTGTTTGATACTTTGATCTGCGCATTGCATCTAACCATGGTAGGATTTTGTATATATGTTTTTTCTTTTTCCTTTTCTAATAGTCGTGTTGAATTTGTCAAAGTAATATTTAGTAATATAGCGCAAGACCTGATGATGCGACTTTAGTTTATAAGATAGTACTCCGTGCTACATACACAATATTTATTGTATTTTATTATTGAATTTCTTTGACGGTGTATTTTGTATACAAGGAATATATGAGAAATCTAGTTACTTTAATGGTAGATAATAATCATTTGTTGCTTTGGTAGTGTGGTGATATTAGTATGTAAACTTGGAGACGAGGCTTCACACTTATTCTATTGCTTCTGGATTTGGATTTGGATTAGAGTCGTTAGACACACATAATCGTATTTTACATGCCGATAAGGCTGAGTTGTTTGCAGGCCCCATTTTTTGTCTGGCGTAGAGACAGTCATGATAGAATCTTATACTATATTTTAAGATTTTATTTTCAAAAATTAAATTGAATCTTCTTATACTATCTTTTGTCCGATGAATGAGGCTTGAAATATTTTATTTGTATTTTTTGTTCTGTTTATTCAGTTCATTTACAAAACATGAAGTTCACCAATTGTTGATCCTGATCAATTAATTGTCACACATCATAATGATTCTACCATAATTATATCATATATTTTGATCATCGAGGTAAGTATGTCAACTTTAAGATTGCTATTCATAGTTTCAAGACGATTATATTTTTTAATAATGATTTGAAGTGTATATGATTGTGAATTCAATAATTATTCACCAACAATCTGTTTTGTTTCTTAAATTTATAGTTTTCGATGATAATTTTCAGGTAATGTTGCTTTTCATAGACTTGTTTTGTTTCATATATTCGGACAGTTATTCAAGTTAGTTTTCTACTAATAGTTTATTATTTTAATTAGGATAAATAACATTTTTAACCCTCGAACTATAATCACTATATGATCGTGCTCCCGAATGATAAAAATTTCCCCCGAATTATATACGTTATTGAAATATGAGACTTTAGATTTAGTCCTAGGTAGTTAACAGATTGATGATATGACATTTTTTTGTTAATGTGGGAGTCTCATGTATAGAATAATTATCAATTTTACCCCCGAAGTTTGACCAATACCAAATTGTGCCATTTTTCCTTTTCTTTTCTTTTACAATATAAAATAAATCAATTTTAGAATAAAAAATTAAAATAAATACTAAAACAAAGAAAAAAAAATTAATTAAAGAGGAGGACGAATGACGAATGTATTAAACAAATAAAAAAACTTTTAATTAAGAGGAAAATGAAAAATGGGAAAAAACTTTGTTTTATGAATTATTTTTAATTTTTATTTTAAGATGTATTTATTTTATATTGTAAAAGAAAAGAAAAAGTAAAAAAATTATTTGTTATTAATTCGATTTTTAATTTTTGAATGTTTGAAAAATTATTTAATTAATTTGAAACTTTTAGTACTGTTTATTTTAAAATTATTATTATTTTAAGAAAAAAATTAAATTAGTTTTAATTAAAAAAAATGCACAATTTGGTAGTGATCAATATTCGGAAGACAAAATTGCTAATTATTCTACACATAGCACCGACGCATCAATAGAAAAATGTCACATCATCAATCTGTTAGTCACATATGACGAAATCTAACAAAAGTCTCATTTTTCAATAACGTGTATAATTCATGGGGAATTTTTAACATCGCAAATCATCCGAGGGGCACGATTATATTGTGGTCATAGTTCAGGGGTAATAATGTTATTTATTCTATTAATTATAAAGGAATGTATTGTTTAATTTGTTTAGTTATTTATTTAATGAACAAGTTCTTATCTTTTCAAATAAAAAAATGGGTAAATACTCATTTAGTACTTTGTGTTTTATCGAAATACAGACTTGGTACTCTATGTTTTCAATAATGTTTATCTGGTATCCTATAATTTAAAATCGTACTCAAATTTGATCAGTAAAATTTTATCAATATGACCAAATTGCCCTCAATTATATGAGTTTCAAATTCAAATTTAACTACTCAATTACATAAAACTGATGACAGTTTGATAATATTGAGTAAATTTATTGATCAAATTTGAGTCTAGGGTACCAAATATGTACGATTTCAAATTATAGGGGTACCAAATGAGCATTATTGAACACATAAAGTACCAAGTTTGTATTTCGACAAAAAAACAAGGTATCAAATGGTTATTTACCATAAAAATATTTTATTTCAAATTAGTTTGTATTGTTTCAATAATTTGAGCAATTTTTTCATAATTATTTTCTCAATCCAAGAATTCTTTTTGGGAGTGATTGATTTACCATTAAGATACAATTTAAAGTTTTTGAAAACTAAAATATAAATGTGCCCACATAATTCTTGATTGGTAGGTCATTTCCAAAGCTAAATTCAAAACAAGTTTTTTTAAAATGAATAATAATTACACATGTAAATATAAAACAACAATTTCTCATTTTCTACAAATCCTCAAAAATCAGACTAAAATAAATATGTCCCACAGCTATTTAAAATACAATATCACAAACCAATCAATAATTGTAAAAGCTGAATTTTTTTTTTTTATATATATTCTTATTTTTGACGAAACGGTTACATTATTGGGCTTTTTTTATTAGGGTACATGTTTTTAATATGATATACATAAACAATACTACATATTTTTGTAATAATAATAATAATACAAAACATATACCAAAAAACAAAACAATTGGTATTGTATTGATGAGAGATATATAAAAGCTTCCTTTTATCTTTACTAGCCCTAACAAAAAATTAGCAAAAGATGCATGTATTGTGGAATAATAAAAAAAAAGGAAATAATCACCTACATATAATACGAACCATATGAGTCACCCAAATTCAAAATTTGAATGTTTTTTTGCAGAAAATATCACAAGAAAATCGGATTACACAGAGGCTGCCAAAGTTAGAAGCTGAAATTTTTCGATAAGACATTACTAAACAAAAAGGTATATTCTGATTCAAATTTGTTTTTAATCTATTCAAAATAAAAAAATGTTGTAATCGGACGTTAGTATTGGTACTATTTTTCAGCATTTTTCACGACAAGGTGTGGTTCTCATATTACTAATGTATATTATAATCAGACTTTGTTGTTTGTCTATTTCTTAATATCTCTGTTTATCGTGAGATTTAATTTTTTAGAAATATGTTTATAAATGTAAAGATTGTAAGCATGCATAAATCTTCTGAAATAGGTATCTAGATTGAAATAGATATCTGGATTTTAATATTGACAAATAAATACGTTGAAAGTCATTTATGTTCAAAATAAACATAGAAGTTTATTTTTGGGTACAGCATGACAACCCAAACATTTTAAAAAAAACTCTATGAAAATCCATTAAATATTAAAATATTACTAGTTTGGCCCTTATGTTTTGCTCGGATACTCGATCGGCCCCTATGTTTTGTTAAATGACAAATTGGACACTGTATCTTGTAAAATGGAACAAAATGATACCCTGAGACCGATTTTGGTCAAACAATTTTTCAATATGACTAAAAATAGATTTGTTTATTGTGATTCAAACAAATTTGTTTATAACTACTCGATATATTGCATATTAAAAAAAACTACATAAAAGTGTATTCACAAAAACATAATATGAAAAAGGGCTTTTTTCATTATTATATTTATGACAAAGTATTTTTCCATATATACATAGATTTAAAGTTTCTTTCATTAATGTATATTCATAAGTTTTTTCTTTTAAATCTACGACTTACCTTAAGAGGAGTTTGTTGCTTTTAGTTTTCACGCTACTTAACATATATATATATATTATATTATATGTGGAGTATATTAAGTCTCACTCCTATACATATACCTGCCAAAAAAAATTGCATTTATAAAAGTTTTTTTTAAGACAATATGTATGTATACATTTATGTGCACAGACGACAGGTGAAGTTTTTTTTCTTCTGTCATGATTAGAGAAAACAACCAAATCTCACTTTATATAATGTATATTATGATTGTAGATAATGGGTTGATTATTATGCATAATTTATTAATATATATTAGTTATATTACGAGTTTTACAAGATCAAAGAGTTTAAGTTATGTCTCTTTGTGTTTTTTTTATCAGTATATGTAGATGCAAAGTCCAAGAACCTACACAGCACATGAAGTATCATGAGATACTCATTTAAGTAAGGTAATAGAAGTTACTTGTATTTTATAAGGTCAAATTTGTATGACTTTATAGCCTCGTCCTTGGACCTTCATCAGCCATTAGAGGTTGATATTTTTTGTATTAATAGTAAAAGGCATGCATCCCTAGTGTAACCAAATGAAACCTAAAGCAACTTTAAAAACTCAATGAAACTCATAGAAACTTAAAACAATTTATGTTAATTTCATCCTTATGCAACTCATATAACTCACTACAACCTCAAATGGATACTCAATGCAACATCAAATGAAAGTCTAATGTAAGTCTATGCAACCCAATGCAACCTAAAATAACTTTAAAAAATCATATGCTAATTTCATCCTTATGCAACTCACTCCCACCTCAAATGAAAGCTCAGGCAATATAAAACAACTTTAATAAAAAAAGCTAATTTGCAAATTTCATTCTTATGCAACCTCACATGCAAGCCAATGCAACCTCAAGCAACCATTTGCAACATCAAATGCAAATCCATGCATCCCCAATGTAACCAAATTCAACCCAAAGTAACTTTAAAAAACTCAATGAAACTCATGGCAACCTAAACACAATTTATGTTAATTTCATCCTTATGCAACTCATACAACCCACTGCAACCTCAAATGCATACTCAATGCAACTTCAAATGAAAGTCCAATGGAAGTCTATGCAAACCAATGCAACCTAAAATAACTTTCAAAAAATCATATGCTAATTTCATCCTTATGAAATACACTCCAACATCAAATGCAAGCTCAATGCAATCTCATGCAACACTAGCCATGTGTTGTTTTAGGTTGCATGTGGTTGCATTCGTAATTCATATAGATAACTCACATTAGGAGTTGCAGTGGGTTGCGCTTGGACTAGCCATGTGTTGCTTTAGGTTACATGTGGTTGCATGCGTAATTCATATGTATAACTCACATTAGGAGTTGCAGTGGGTTGCACTTGGACTAGCCATGTGTTGATTTAGGTTGCATGTGGTTGCATTCGTAATTCGTATGGATAACTCACATTAGGAGTTGCAATGAATTGCAGTGGGTTGCACTTGGACTAGCCATGTGTTGTTTTAGGTTGCATGTGGTTGCATTCGTAATTCATATGGATAACTCACATTAGGAGTTGTAGTGGGTTGCACTTGGACTAGCCATGAGTTGCTTTAGGTTGCATTCGTAATTCATATGTATAACTCACATTAGATTACATGAACATGCATTTGAGATTGTAGTCGGTTGCTTGAGTTTGCATTGGGATTGCATTTGAGGTTGGTTTAGGCCATATGAGTTACATAACGATGAAATTAACATATGAGTTTTAAAGTTGCATGCATGTGCTTACATTTGAGATTGCAATGGGTTGTTTTAATTGCATTTGAGGTTGCTTTGGATTGCATAAGTATCAAATTTGCAAATAATTTTTTTAAAGTTTCTTTATGTTGCATGAGGTTGCATTAGAGATTGCAATGAGTTGCTTGGGGTTGCATAGAATTGCATTTGAGGTTATAATAGGTTGCATTCAATTGCATAGGATTTGAGATTGTCGTAGGTTACTTGAGGTTGCATTGGGTTGCATGAGCTTGCATTTTGCAGTGGATTGCATGAGTTGCATAAGGATGATTAAGTTGCATAATGATGTTGCTTAAGTTGATTTAGTTGCATTTGAGGTTACAATGAGTTGTTTTAGATTACATTGGACTTGCATTTGAAGTTGTAGTGGGTTGCATGAGTTGCATAAGGATGAAATTTACAAATGAGCTTTCTAAAATTACTTTAGGTTGCATTGGATTGTATGAGATTGCATGGGGTTGCATTGATCTTGCATTTATGGTTGCATTAGTTGCATCGTGATTAAATTAGCATATGAGTTTTTAAGTTGCAATAGGTTGCATGAGCTTGCATTTGAGGTTGCGTAAGTTACATAAGATTGAAATTTGCAAATGAGCTTTTTAAAGTTGCATTAGATTGCATTGGGTTGTCATTTGAGGTTGTAGAGGATTGCATGAGTTTCATAAGGATGGAAGAAGAAAATGAAAAATAATGATTTATTTACCTTCTGAGTTAAAAGTGGTCTTGCACCATTACAAGGAAAATCCTTGGAAACAAACTTAAACTCTATGAAAAATATATGCAAAAAGTTACTTAAGAAAACTTCAAATTCAACAATCTATAAGATATTATATATAGGAGAAAAAATAAATCATATATATGTGCAAGGTGGAACTTATGATTTATATATTTAATAAGATCGTGTACAGTATTTTTATCACTATTTAAAGATTTTTTTCTTTTTTGAATGATGTGAAATTTGAAAATTATGATGATGTACCGTGCAAATCATTTGTTTTTAAAAGTTGAAATATATTTATAAAGGGGAGTGGTTCTACTTGTATAAAGTGAAATTCTTTGATGAATAAATAAACTCTTTATGTTAACTTGGTTTTATGACACGGGAGAGAAAGAGCATAAGAAATAGTAAAGAAGAAATAAAAATAAATATTTAAACTGTAATTTTGAATAAATATTTTTATAAAAATGATAAGAAAAAATAAATAACGTAAATATGAAAAATAATGATAAAAGACCGTATAAGGGATAATTTCCCTATGAAAAATATTAAAAACAATTAAAAAATAAAATAAATTATTTATTTCCTTATGTATATAAATCATGTATAGAGAACTTGTATTAGATTTGTTTATCACTACTCAATATAAGGCATATAAAAAAAAAATCTAAAGTAAAATTACAAATACATAATTTGAAACATATTAAACTCAATTGAAAAAGACATGGAAATAAAATAAATCATTTATTTCATGATATATATAAATCATATATACAATACCTCTATTTTGTTTATATTTTGATATTTTTTAATGAGCTAAGCAATTGAATTTTATAATATCCATCATAATTTATAAACTAATCATTGTTTATTTTCATTCAACAATATTCAAACAACTGTTTATGTTTACTACAATGATATTTGGAAAGACCGTTTTACATACAAGAACTTTCAGGTGACCGACATACTCATACCAAATGAATATAGCTTCCAACAACTGAATGATATGATTTTAAAGAAACTCAAACTACATCCAAATTTCACAAGTCTTAAAATACATTTTCAACCAGGTCTTGCCATACCTCCAATGATCATAGATAATGATGATTCAATGTATTTTTTTACGGAACTACACAAGAGGAATGCAGATCAAACACAACATCTTTTAATAATAGGTTTTAAAGAGAAATCAATCATCAATCAAATTAAACAACATCACCATATTGCGAGTACAATTAAAAAGCAACTAGAATATTTATCAACTCCAAAAAAGTAAAAATATAACACAACAATAAGATATAAAACTTAACAACAAACTTGATTAGTTACAATATATTATAAATATTTAAAAATAAACCAACTAGTTTAATTGACAAAAATGTTAAAAATAAACTAAGACTACTAAACTAGCACCAATATTTTTGAAAAATAAAACAAAAAAAAAAGATTTAATATAAACAGAATAATTTATAATAATTATATAAATTAGATAAACATCATATTAAACGCACAAAAAAGGTACAAAATGCAATATAAACTAAACTGAAATATTTTAGACAATAAAAAAAATAGCACAAGATATACCATAAGAACAAATGAACAACACTAAAAAATATATGCATAAAATATAAACCTAATGAAACAAATATAAATGTATATTAAAAACTAAGATAATAGCAACTCAACATTGACCCTGTTCGGCATGGTTTTGGAAGAGATTTTGAAGTCTTAAAATTACTTTTAAGTGTATTTTGATGAAATATATAAATAGCTTTTTGAATTTAAAAGAGCTTTTAAGAGAAGCAGTGACTCACCAGCTTTTTCAGGAAAGACTTCTAAAAAAACACGGGAAGTTATTTTCTTGTTTTAATAAATCTTTCATAATACCTATTTTACCCCTATTTTTTATAAAACAAAAAAATAAATTACATCTTTGTCCTAAATTGTGAAGATAACAGTTATATAATACAATTTCTTTTTTCTTAAAACGTATTCTATCTAATTTTTCTAAAAAAATCTACATACGATTTTTTTTTAGTTTTTATTTTTTTTATTATTGTTTTATATATAGAATTTATTTCTCCAACTACATTTAGATTTTTATATTTGAATATTTAATTTAAAATTTTAGATTTTTTGTTAATTATGTTTAGAATTTTATGATTTTATATTTATTAATTAATATTAATTCATATATGTATGCAATTAGAAAGAACGATTAATTTTCAAATGAGTTCAAATATAACATATATTATTATCATTATAAACATATATTTATGGTTAAATTTGATATTTATTTTATCAGTGCTTTTATGCAATATATACCAAACACTCTAAAAAGTTATTCAACAAAGAAAAAAGCTCTTTTAAAATATAAATCCAAACAAGAATTAGAAAGCTCAAACTTTTACTTTTCTTCTTCTTATGTCTAAAAGTAAAAGTAAAAACTATGCCAAACAGGCCATTAAGTATAGAAAATAAAACTACCAAAATGGAAGCTTCTGAATATGTTGATTCCGATTAGCAAGGGGAAATGCTGGAAAGTTGCATTTTTAAATCAAATAAAATTAATTTAAATTTGAAAAAACATAAAATATTAAAACACTTACCATATTTAACCATACAAAACAAAACTAAATAAACTAATATTTATTATAATGGGGTATAAAAATGGTGTGAAAATGTAATTAGTACACATACTATTATTATTGTAACTCTTATAGATTTTTGTTATGCAAAATGTAATTTTTCCTATATTATTTTTAAATCATTCCATTATATATTATGTATTTTATCCAAATTATGTATTTTAAAATATTTATTATTTTATTTTATAAAAATTATATTAATTTTCAACAAAGACTTTAAACGGTGTATATTCTTATTTTTGTTATGTAAGTTGTAAGTTGTTGTTCACTACTGTAAAATTGGGCTTTTCCGACACCCAACCACGACAGTCAACAACTCTGTTGACCGTCGTAATTACTTAGCCGGACTCTACGCCGACAGTTAAAAACTGTAGGCATAGAAACCAACGCCGACAGTTAATAACTGTCACCGTTGCTTTTGACTGTCACTGTTGACCCTAACGCAGATAGTTAATTCGAGACCAATGCTGGCAGTTAAAAATTGTCGCTATTGACCCCAACGTCGACAATTAATTCAAGACCAATGCCGACAATTAAAAATTGTCGATATTGATCAACCATATTGTCCCTTATAAAATGAATGTGGGCCTCATATGTGTGTAGAGAATAATTCATGGCTTACGTCCATTAAGGTTTGTTTGGAATTTGGAATGTATATATATAGGCATGCATTTTCATGTAACATGTACATAAGTAATTATATATAGATCAACTTGTTATATAAAACCATTATATCTGTTGGTTATATACTTGTTTTGACCTGCATTCAAGAGAGGGACCCAATATTGAGCCACATATTGCCGTGAACAGTTTTCGGCGCAACTTTTTTTTATGACCGTATATATTGTAGCTATTTAGAGCATCCTGCAAATTTTCAGAAAATTCCGAATAGTTTACAGTACCGAAAACTAGGTTAAAACATGTTGTTTGCAAGCAACAGCGACACTTAATAACTGTCGGCGTTGCTAGTAACAATAACACCTAATAACTATCGGCGTTGCTAGTAACAATAACACCTAATAACTATCGGCATTGCCCTACAACAGCGACAATTTTTAACTGTCGGCGTTGCCAGCAACAGCGACACCTAATAACTATTGGCGTTGTCCGCAACATCGACATTTTTTAACTATTAGCATAGCTATCCCGCCCCGGCATAAGTAAATACAACAGTTAGTCGACTGTCATTGTTGTTCAATAGCGTAGTAGTGGTTGTAAGTTAGTTAACGTAACCTTTCAAAAAAATTAATTATTTTTTATTTTGGAAGGAAAAAACATTGGTTATTGTAAGAGTATTATCTTTATTTATTTTTTATTACTTTTCAATAGTGTGCTTCATTTTATTAATTTTTCTTTTAACTTTTTTTCTTCTTCTTCACTTTCTTTTGATCCCTATTTACACTTCATGATTTTTTGATATACATTCTTTCTTCTATTTTATGTATTTTATTATTTCAAAAACTAAATCATAACAGGTGGACATATATTTATTAATTAAAATAATATTTATCGTAATAGTAATTATATTTTACTTACATGTATACTTGTTATTTGTAATTTGGCTCCGGTAATTGGGTTTTCCTCACAACGTCACTATAGAGAGCTTAGATCAAATGGTAACACTTTCGTGGACTTCAAAGATAACTTTTTTGCCTCTTTGTTCTTTCCAACTCACAAGAATAATTTTCTTCTCAAACTTATATTGGAAGACTTTTTTACCAATGTAAAAAATATTTATTATTCTATTATTCAGTAACGGGTTTGCTTATATTTGTTTATTTTGTAGGTTGTTATTCTTTTCGAATATAATAGAGAGTCATCCTTCTTGGTAGCAGACACAGTGACATCATTGTTGTTGATATCGTGAACTCAATGTTATGCCTTTCTTAGTAGTTTCCACCTATTTCTCTTTCTTAGTGGTTTCCCCAGAAATGAAATCGCCTCCCAGATTTTCCCCTACGATTTCTCTAATAAAAAATTGACCCAAAACAAGATTTCCAGCTAGTTTTCTGCAGAATTCGACCCCAAATAAACTATGCAACTAGCATACAACTTCAAGGCACCATTTAAACTTTCAATTACAACCTAAAACCATGAATTGAGACTTTAGGGTTCTAAAATCCATTTTCCCCCCAAATACGAAAATCAACACAATTTATGGATTCCAATATGAATTCAGAACCTATAGCGATAGTCTAACATGTTTCCAAACTCCATATACTGATCTAAACACCTTAGAATCATTAATTTTTTAAAATTAGACCCAAAATCCCAATTTCCCTCAAGAACATAAATGAAGAACATAGGGAAAAACAAATTCGTACCTCAGTTGTGATTGAATCCCCAAGGTTAAAGATGGCCCTGTACTGCTGCTAATCCATCTTCTTGACACTTAATTCCCTTCTAGACTCCTCAAAGTTTGAAAATGCTTGATCTTAGCCTTGGGTGCTTAGTGTTTTGCTGAGTTTGAAGAGAAAACAAGGTGGATGATGAATAGGCTAGAACGTGTAAGAGAAACCTTCAACACTTGGTTTTTCTCTAATTATATGGTCAAATTACTATTCCGTCCCTTCCATTTACTTAACCCCTTAATTAACCTCAAGGATAATTTGGTCATTTCGCTTAAAATTCTAATTTCACCACTTACCTCCAAATATCCAACTAATCATCAAAATTCCACTAATGCCCACTAAGCATACAAATAACACCTATTAATTTTATTCCATCAATATCCTCAAGGTGTGAAAATTCACAAAATACCCCTAAGCTCGACCGTATTTTTCATGCTGTGACTTTTCCCCTAAAAATGTCTGAAAGGATCCATTCACCAAAAATAACATATATCCACATAATAATGTGGTCACAATGCACATATCACATAAAATTTACAAATATGCTATCAACATGTCAAAATTACAAAAATATCATTTTTTATCGTCAAAAAAGAGTTTTTAAACACATTTAATGCACATAATCAAGCACAATCAATTATATAATAATATAGTTTACAATAATTTTATTCGTCCCCTTAAAGCATGTTATTTGAGTTACTAAACATCATTAGGAGCTCTGGGCATTACAATGAAAGGTTGGGTAAGCAAGAACAAAATAGCATAAAAGTTCAATGAAGGAATTACCTGACAATGAAAGAAAGAACAAAAGAGTAGAAAAGTCCATAATAATTTGTCAATGTTCTTGATTTTTCTTAGTTTCTAATTTAATTTTAAATTATTTTTATTAATTAAAAAATATTTGTAATTATTTTTTATTTTAAATCAACTAAAATAATTTTTTTTATTTTTTTGAAGAAAAAAATAATTTTTTATTAATGACTTACACCACAAATTATGAAGTGGATGATTCATGTTGGCAAATCCCAGTCTAGAACCAACAAGATTGTTGGTTTGCCAACAAATTTGTAGTTTGAGAGGTATTGGCCCAAAAAATAAAGAATGGAAGTTTAAGCGAAAGAAAATATAAAAATAATGGTGGTTTTTCCACAAATTACTGTTAACTTATTGGGTTTATACCTGTTTGGACCATGTGTTTTTCCCCATTACTTTTTGGACCATATATTTTGTAAAATTGTTAAAATAGAACCCTAAACTCAATTTTGATGAAGAAAAAATTGAATATAACAACACAGTTTTTAAGCAGAATGATTTTATTTTTGTTCTAAATTATAGTTTGGTAAATTATTTGTGATTTTAGTTGAGAAAACATTGACCAAAATCGGGTTTATGGTTCTATTTTAACCATTTTACAAAACATAGGGTCCAAAAAGTAATTTGTCAAAACATAAAGTCCAAACAGGTAATGGAAAAAACACAGGGTCCAAAAATGTATAAACCCTAACTTATTTATATTTGTTAAAGAGCAAGGGACCAAATAAAATAGATAGTTGTGGATTGTAAATTCTTTGGGTCCACAAAAATAAATTTCTTAGACCATCTCCAATGGATGATGTATAATTTATGCTAAATTTGACCCAAAACATGTGTCAATGATATATTTGAGCCACTTTTTGCATTTGTGCTCCAATGCACAAGGTGCAAACTAGCTAAAAAAAGTCAATATAACTATTAATGTTTATTGAAAATATACAAAAATAATTAATTTTTTTTATTAAAAGATAAATTAAATTTTAAAAAATTAATAATTTGTATTGATGAGTGGCAAAGAAGTAATTAAAAATGTGATATTTATTGTGGGCTAAATTTGGCACAACTTTCAGCATGTGTCAAATTATTTGACACATATTTTAGACCATCAATGGAGTTCAATTTTATGAAGATAAGCTATAAAATGGCTATACACTACTTTTATAGTACTCTATTGGAGATGCTCTTACTATGTAGAGGGATGAAAGGCTCGTAGACCAAAAAATTAAAATGATTAAACAACTTAATATTATTATTTACACTATATAAAAAGTTACTTTTTTTTCTTCCTATTATACCAGATAAAAAAAAACATTCAATCCAACTTCACCTTCTACTAGAAGTGGAAATGGGGTTGGAAATGCCTCCCCCGTCCTCGTTCCCATTCCCACCTTGCCTATTCTCCAATGAGGATAGTAATCCCCATCAGGGTTAGGGACCCCAATGAGGACTCATCTATGTAAAATAAAATAAGAAATACAATATATATACATATTAATAAAAAATGACAAATTTAAAATATAATATATATATATGTGGGAATTCTATAATGGGGGCACTACTTTTGTCCTTACTGGTAAAAATTTCTCTATTTTTGGTACATGGAGAAATTATAATATAATATATATATTATGGTGTATATTATAGTTATAGTAAGCCTGCTATCAATTTTTAGAAAATTTCAAATAATTTACGGTGCCGAAAAACATAGTTTAAAATAGTCAGTTGCACACGAATAAAAAATATGCATGCGTGCAACTGACAGTTTGAACTTCGTTTTCGATACGGTAAATTATTCAGAATTTCTTAAAAATTGGTGAAATATATGATATAACTACAATGTATACCGTCATATAAAAAATATGTTTTTAAATTTTTTTAAGTGCCAAAAACAAAAATATCTCTATCGATGGGAGACAAAAGTAGGGCATTTATTATAGAATTTTCTTATGTATTATATGAAAATAGAAAGAAAAAAAACAACTATCATATACAATATATATACATGTATAAAAATAACATTAAATAAATAAATAAAAAATTAAATGGAGTAGAGATTGGATGACGAGTGCTACCTTGTCCTCGCCCTCTCCGAACATCAATAATGGGAAATGGCCCGAAATGCCCTTATCCCTTCCCATTTCCCATTTAAATGGGAAATACGAAAATTTTTAATAGCTACCTTCTAATCTTCAATACCTCATATTCAATCAATCCTCATACCCCTTTTTGTCTTAGTCTCTTTCTCAGTTATTGGTGTAACGATGACAAAAGAAAGGGGTCGTGTAGGGTCATGCATGATCCCAAGTTAAGTCCTAACTACACTCCTCTTTTCTATACTATAATACTCTTTTATTCCATACACCTACCTTTATCCCCACCGACAATTTCCATAATTAATACAAAAACCCATCTCCTCCTCTCATTTATTGTCGTTTTCTTTGGTTACAATCACAATCTTGTCGTTTGAATGCTTAACCATAACCAGGTCAGCCTTTAAGCCTTAAGGACTCACTGGAACAGAAAACATACAGCTTTTTCCTCTATTTTAAAAATGCTAAAAACTGATTTTTTGAAAACAATTAGAAGTATTTGACATTGTTCTCATAAAATAATTTTTAAAAATTAAGTTACAAAAAATCAAAAATTTTGAGAATAACAATTTTTTTTTTATTGTTTTCAATTTTTTTATCTATTTTTTTTCCTTCATAATACATTTTTTAATTATTATTATCTCACATAATTTATTCTAACAAAACTTTCTCTATCATCACTTTATATCATATCACTTTCTCTCTTCTCATTGTTTCTCTCTTCTCGCTTTCTATCTTCTCATTCTCTCTCTCATCACTTTCTACTTTCTCATTTTCTCTCATCACTTATTATATCATCATTTTATCTCTCATCACTTTGTCTTTATATTTCGCTGTCTTTATTTTTTTTTCTTCACTTTATCTCTCATTTTTTCTGGTGTTATCCCCGTTTTGCCCCGGAATACGTGGCACCACATAATAGGTCTACGGGCTCTTTCATAGAGATCAAATGCCCAGCCTAAGCCCAATTGACAAGGAGGACGAGAGGCCTACTGGCCCAATTCTCAATGAGCCCAACACTATTCAATGGGCATCACCATAACGAGGGATTCGGGACCAAGGTTCTGGCCCAGCTCATCTTCCTGATCTGATTTAATGGCATCATCCGAGATGAGAATAAGGGTGAAGCTCAACTTTCTGAATTGACTGAAACAATAGTAAATAAACCCGAGATCTAAGAAAACGAATCGGGGCCTTAGTAAACGAACCGGAAGATTAGTAGATGAACCCGGACCTGGCATTCGGGTTGGCATGATTGAACTCCCCTGACATTGACACATTCCCGAGAAACACGGAGTTTGGCCTCTCCAACTAACCTGCAGAAGAGGTTACTTATAGAATGTACGCTGATATTGGGGAACAGTACTGTTACTGATCTGATGGATCCTGTCCCCAGGATCTTCTTAGAAGCCCACGCGGACCAGTTTGAAACTACGTACTGTTTTCAGTTGTAAAGCGTGGTTATGCCCAAGCCGGCCCAATGTGCCCTGATTAGTGTGTATTATTTAGCAAAGTTTTTTATATTAAGCCTCCATTAGCGAGTGAACCATGATTATATCCCTAATAGACCCAGGTTAATCTGGCCCAAGCCCACTGCACCCAACTACCTATAAATAGGACTAGTTGTGCATTGTAGAAGGGATCCCAAAATTTTCTCTTGTAACAATTACTCTACTCGAATTCGCAGAAAACTCCATTGCTAAAGCTCTCTAAGCTCTAACACAATAGACTCATGGACTAAGACTCTTTAACGCCCCAACCACGTAAAAACCCTTGTGTGATTATCTTTAAATCATTTCTTTTGGCTCTCTTATCTTTCATAATTCTAGTTTCCGAAAAAATCGGTAAACATTTTGGTGCTTTCATTGAAAGCCGAAGAAAACTTAAAAGGATCTTGAACGTCTGCAACAATGGTGAACACTAGACACACCGTATTTGATCCTTCCCAAAAACAACAATAAGACAATGAGGAACCATTGCCCAACCAACCTCTCCCTCAGTGCCAACCTGAGGATACACCCTACCAAATGCCTCTGCCTGACGATTCCCAGAGTTTCGAGGATGGGGCTGACTACGAGGAGGGTTACTTTGAGGGAGACGAAGAAAATGAAGGGGAATACCAGGATCATGAGGCTGAAGATCCTGCTAACCCTGAAGAAGAGATGAATCTCGATCAAGAGGACCCATAAGTGGTCCGTCTGAGACAACAAGTCCTGGAACAAGAGGCCAGGATAGCTGAACAGAAAGAGGTCACCTGCCAGATGTAAGAATCCCTCCTGGCTCTTTAGGCCTTCATTGCTGCCCAAGGATTGGCAGCCAATCCTCCGACCGTTCCGCCTTGGGGAACACAACTGCCAGCCCCACCGATTAGGACCGGTGCGCTGAAAAACACAAGCCCAATCCCTCTTCAATGACCACATCCCGGAGAGGGCCCGTCGAAGCCGGTTCAAGAAAAAGGAAAAGCCAAGTGATTAGAGGTGAAAAGTGTACCTTTATTGTGTTAGGAACGAGTTTCCTAATACGCAGCGGAAAGGTGTTGTGGTTGGCCCAGTGCACAACAAAATTTTTGTAACATATTTAAACTACCTTTAAATATGAGGATCCATTAATATACATACATTAATCATAAGCAAGATACTAATAGAAATCATACCTCTTGAAGCCTATCAAGTGTCCTTTCTATCTTTTCGTATTTAGAACGATCTTCCTATCCAAGCCGCTCCCACGTACTCACACCAAGATCTTCCAAAGCGTTCTCTACACTTCAAGAAATGTGTGGGCACTTAGAGAATGAAGGATAGTTTATTTGTGATTCTTCTTGATGTACTCAACTCATGAGATCAAGAGAATAGGTCTGAGAATTGGTTCTTTTTTTCAGGGAGAGAGAAAACTATCGTTCTACTTTTCACAGAGCGAATGTTCTGAGTTGTCTCACACTCATTTCTCTTCTTGTCTATAATAATAATCTGATCAGTCTTACTTAACAGAAAATATTCAAAATTTAAAAATAAATCTGTAACCATTTTACAATTTACTTTTTAATTAATCAATTATTCCATTAATGAAAAAATCCAAAAACCAATTTTTGAATTATCCATTAATTAATTAATTAAATAAATAAATTTGAAAATCACATCCCTGAAAAATTCTGTCCTACACGCCACACACAGTCCTGGACTGTGTGTGAACGTGTAGCTTCCTAATTTATAGGGATATTGGTTTTTCAAATTTTATTTAATTATTTATTCAAATTACTTTGTCAGATAAGTTCTAACAACCTGATAACTAATTCAAATTTGAATTCAAATTAATTATCTATTTAATTAATTATCAAATATAATTAATTATTTGAATAAATATTAATCTTTTAAATTCAAATCCAATTTGAACTTATCAGATTATTTTCTCCCACTCAAATAAAGATATTTAATTAATTCTACCAATTAATTAAATCCAAAATTTTCGAAAATAAATATTTAATTAATCATAATTTCGAAAATTACAATTAATTAATTATTTAATTAAATTTCAAAATTTAATTTAATTATTTAGTATAATTTCGAAAATTATACAATAATTAAATATTAATTAATTTTGTTAACTACAACTAATTTGTAATTAATTAATTAATCACTATTATCATATAATTGCATATTTGGCCTGAAGAACAAGTTTCTTCTTAAATATGTCTTTAAACTATTTTCCCTTCATATCAACTCTTACCTTGAACAGTGTTGATAGAGCCGCTATGGGGACCTATGGACCTATAATTCCAAGCTCCAATAAATTTGAGATTATTAATTAAACTCTTTAATTAAATAATCTTAATTTATTAATCTCATGATTATTCCACTATAAATATGAGATTGAACTCTTGTAATTATAGACATTTCATTTACTGAGTACTTTATAATCATAAAGCGTCCATTGATTTAATCATTGCATACAACTTGACCCTCTAATAATGGTTCATAATTAATCGGGAATAAAATTACCGTTTTACCCTTTTAATTATGTCTTGTTTCCTTAAGTACCATTGACTCTACTAGTGAAGGTTAATTCATAACTAAATTATGAATTTGAGCTCAATAACCTTTCAGTTCCAAAAGTCAACCCTTAAGAGAACCATCATTCAATCTCTTGCGAGAAGGTATAGATTCCATATCTGTATACTATGTCCCTAGCCATCTATATTAATGAGTTCCCAAAACAAAAGTTTTTAGCCTGATCATTCTGACAGACCCTAACAAGTGAATCAAAGAACTCATATAACATAAACAGGAGTTCATAGTAACCTCAGGATTAAGATCTATTTGTATATGATCATCGGTTGATATATTTAATTAATACTTCGAAACGGTATTTAACTAAGTAATAATAAACATATCTGGTCCAGTTCTATATATTCTCTAATATATAAAGCACCTCCACTAAAGTGTCCTACCACACTAGTGATCCGGATCTAGATCACATGTATTCATAATACTAGTGGACCGTACTTGCAGTAATTAATCTAAAGATTCCATAACTTTATTTTACAGCGAACTATTCAAGTTCATTTATCTCAAACACAATCCTCTCGTACTAATACGTGTTTGAGATTACATTCATGAACTTAGGAATTTTCCTGATATTTACATAATATTATCATAGAATAATATAGTCCATAAAATATATGCATAACAAATTCAATTTATTTATTTATTTCATAAAAACAATGTCTACTACATATGCTTTCACGGCACATCTCCAACATATTGATCTTAAATGTCAAAATAAATTAAGTTTTGATTATTCTTTTCATTTAATTAATATGATATATTTTATGAATGAAAATATTTGATTATGATTTAATTTATTGTTATTTTGTAGGAATTAAATTTGCATTTTGGCATAAAGAAAAAGAAAGAATAAATAAAGAGTTAAAACTGAAAATCAATTGAAAAAAAAATGACATTCTTGAAGCCCAAAATTAGGCCCAGAATTCAGCCTATGACTCAAGGCCCAACCAGCCACCAAGTCGAAGCCAGCCGTCTACCAGCCGAGCCGAGCCACCGAGCTGCAGAGCCACCTGACGCCTAATGCCTGCCAGCCACCTGTTCGCCTCCTTCAACCATGTGTCAATCCCCAGCAGCCCACGTAGCACAAACCCAACATATCCATCAGCTTTCCCATGCCTCCTTCAGCATAGCTCCAACAGGCCCATGGTACCAGTCTCTTCCCTTCAGCCTCATTCCAGCCTGAGCCCAGCTCTTCCCAACGAAGGCCATTCAAAGCCCAGCAACTTCCAGTCGCACTCCAACACTTTCAACACCCAAGCTCCTCCTTCAACGAAGCCTTTGACCCAAGCTTCAACCAGTTTGCCCAATACGCCCAAGCAGCCCAGCCTCCCACCGTTGACCCAACTTTTGACCAATGCATGCCCATCTGAAGCAGCCCAATCCTCCTAGCCAGTGCCTATGTGGCGCGCTCCCATTGGCTGGGAGTGGGTCAAAACCCTCATCTGCCACCAGCCACTTTCAACCCATATTTTGTGGGTATTGGGCCTTGCAAAATTGCCATTTTGAGCTTTAAAGCTCATCTTTTTTGGTGCTTTTGAAAAAGGGCATTTTGACCATACACAAAAATAACTAGGTTAATATTTATAATAAGATTTGATTTTTCAAAATCATATTTTATTATTAATATTTCAGATTTATTTTGTAAACCCCAAATTGTTGTTTAATTTATTTTTAGTCATTTTATCCCTCTATAAATAGGGACTCTCATTCACATTATGTATGTAATTTTTAGGTAGCAAAACTCTACCAAATTTTAGTCTCATTTCTCATATTTTCTCTCTAGAATTTCATGAGAATGTCTAGCATAATAGGCTAACCTTCTTAGGAAGGTTAGGATGATCCTATATGCACTATGACTTTGTTTGGTATTTTTGATTCACCATGTGCTTAAAGTTTATATATTTTAGTGATTTATTTTCTTTCATCTCTACTTCTTCATCTTATTATCTATATTTATGTTTACTAATAGTATATAGATTTTGTCATGCACTTTCTATGTATTATCAAATTAGTGAAAATAATATAGATAATATCTTTATCATTTTCTCCATCTCACTCATATATATGTACTTTTGCTAAAATCTATATAGAATTAATCATGCTCTTTCTATGTATTTTATAAATAGTAAAAGTAATACTTGTGTTAGGTTTTATGTCCAATCTTTTATTGCATTATTGCCAATGGTATAATGTCATTTTTAGATTTCTCATAAGATTTATCTCATCTTTCCATGGTAAAGAATAATAATCACATGAATACATTTTTGTAAAACATATTTGTGCTTCAATGTTAAATCTTCCAAATGAATAGTTGGGATGTGAACTTATCATTTGTGTAACTTTTGTGAATCAAAGATCCAAATAAATAAGTATGCATATTGGTGACTCTTGATCCTTCCTACTTGTTACCTATTGTTACATCACACTTTATTCTATCTTTATTTCTAATCTTTAAATTTCAAAAACAACAAAAATATCATTTGTTCTATTTTCCTCACATTATTTATCTCTAACATTTATTTATTGATTAACTTTATTTCTTTGCCTCCTTGTGGAATCGACCGCTCGATCTATACTACGACAACCGCTAAGTGGAAGTCACGTTTGGGCGTTAAACACCAAGATGGCTGACCTTGTGGGAAAAGCAAACCCCCAGAGGAAAACTCATCCCGGCCCAAAATTCGGGGCCAACCCAGGGCAGCTCCCTAGGAAAGAACAGATGCGTCCCGTCCTAGGACGGGATCATCCGATCGATCTGCAAGGGAAGCGCCCATAGGGTGCCAAGTCCCGGAGTGTCCCTAGACGGACTGTACGGGAACAACAGTTCCATCCCAGTGCTTCAGTGAACAAGGATCACAGAGGACACCAGCGCGCAGAAGATCCGGAAACCATCTGTTCGGGAGATGATACTTCCAGGATAGATTTGCGCAACGGCCTCAATGCCCGAAAGGAATGGGCCTGCAAGGAAAAGATCTGCCCCCGAGGTGGGGATCTGAGGAATAACCTCAACGACAAGAGGAACGAAAGAGTCCCTCTAGACGACAGAATGGTTTGTTCATGGAATAGTTGGCTGCATTAAATAAGGTCACAGACCGCTTGGTTTGGAAGCAAGAAGGAGGAGGTTTTGATTCCGAAGAGGAGGAAAAAAACCATGCGCCAAACACATCCTGGATGTGGTGCTACCAAAAGGGTTCAAAATGCTGAACCTACCTACTTACACTAGGAACACAAATCCCAGGGACCACTTGTCCCGCTACAATCGCCTGATGACTGTAGCTCACATTTGTGACAACGACAAGTGCTTGTGCTTCTCAATCACTCTGGACGGACCCGCGGAGGAGTGGTGGAAAAGACTCAAGCCGGGATAAATCCAGTCTTGGTCCGAATTGCAATCGACATTTCGCAAACATTTTGTGGCCGCCATGAGGATGGATATGCAAATCAGTGCCCTCGCCAATATCAAGCAGCTCCCCACGGAGACCCCCAAGGCCTATATTTAGCGCTTCACGAAGGATGCCTCAAAACCAAGGTGGACGACGGACAGCGCCTGGTGGCTCTCCAGTCCGGGATCTGAGCCGGGTCCCTTCTCTAGGACGATATGCAGCGCAGCAAGGTGGCCACCCTTGAAGAATTCATAAGGAGGGCACAAGGCTTTATCAACTGGGAGGAGGCCCGTATCCAAGCTTTCGGGTGGCAGTCGGCCCCCCAGTCGGGTGCCCAGACCTTTCCTGGATATGGGATGCAATATCCCACAAACCATTATTTGACACCCTCAATGGCGCTAGGATCAACTAGCACTCATGGAATGACCTTCCCAGCCCCGACGGTCTATGGTCCCAATTCATCGACCTATGCACCAGTCGGATACAATGCTGCTCCCGGTGGAGCCCAGTCGTCTCTTATTGAGGGAACAGAGGCAAGTGTGAACCCCTCACGGGGGAAGAGATTGGGCAAAGGATAGAACCGACTCGAACCCTCCAAAAAGAGCAAAAGGGGTTACGAACCCCAATACACAGAATATACCAACTTGGTGGACACTAGGGAGAACATATATTTGGCAACAGGGAGTACGATCCATTACCGAAAACCTACCCCCATGTTCAAAGGGGGAAAGAACTAAAGGGACACCAACAAATAGTGTGCCCATCACAAGGACATGGGTCATATGACCGAGGAATGTCGTAAACTAAAGGACGAAATTGAAAATTTGATCAAGTTTGGGCATCTCCACCAATGGGTCAGAATGCCAGTGGGAGTTCCGGGACTGCCAGCAGCTCCCAGATAACCTACGGCCCCGGGTGCACCTGGATCATACTGACCTCCCCAGGGAGGATACGCTACAGGTTCGGGAGCACATGCCCTTCACGGGCCCCCGATTGTGTAAACACTTGGGCCAAAAATGCCCTATCCTTTCGGAACCGCTCCCCCACAGATAGATGGCCACGTGGCCACCATATCAGGAGAGCCGCATCTAGGAGGACCGTCTCGGAATGATCGAAAACACTACCTCAGTGAACTCAACCACGACCACGAGGTATGTGCCTTGGTTCAAACTCCGGTGCAACACCCTAAGTTGATGAACTTACCCATCACATTCACGGAAAAGGATGCCCAGAACGTCCACTTCCCGCATCACGATCCTTTGGTCATCAATGCACAAATCGCCAACAAAATGGTGTCCAGGGTGTTGGTAGACGACGAAAGCTCCATCAATGTGCTATTCAAGTCAACCTTCACTGCCATTGGCTTGACCAAGGCAGATTTGGCCTCATGCCCAACGCAGATACATTACTCCCGATGGGGAAAATCCAATTGCCCGTAACGTTGGGGAACGAGATCCAGGGTTTGTTCAAATTTTGTACATTCGTAGTAGTGGACTGCCCCACCGCTTAAAACATTATTTTTGGTCATCCCGCACTGGTCGATTTCGGGGCCATCACCTCCATCCACCACCTCTACATGAAATTCCCTTGCAACAATGGAGGGGTGGGAATTGTCCGGGGAGACCAGAAGAGCGCTCGTAAGTGTTATCACGTCTCTGTCCGACCAATTTACATGGTCTGTGAAGAGCTTCTTGAGATGGAGATTGTTGATCCAATCTTGCACCCTCCCCCGGTGCGGAGGGTGGCTTGGGACGAAGATGAATTGGATCCGCAACTAGGAGCGGAAAAGGCACTAGAACCCGTGGAAGAGATAGAGGAGGTGTGCATCAGTGACAGCGACCCGACCAAAGTAATCCAGGCCGGGAAGAACCTGAACTCAGAAGTCAGGGCTGCCATTATTGCCCGAGTCAAAGAAAACCAGGACCTCCTGGCTTGGTCTTATGCGGATATGACCGGGATTGACTGCAACGCCATATGTCACGCCCTGAACATTGACGAAAATGAAACTCTAGTCCGACAGAAGTGGATACCTCTTAGGGCAGAGAGGGTCAAAGCCCTCAAATTAGAAGTTGAAAAGTTATCCTCGATCAAATTCATCCGGGAGGCCTTGTATCCCATTTGGCTGGCCAATCCGGTGTTGGTACCAAAGCCGAACGGGACGTGGAGAACTTGCATCGATTTCACTGATCTTAACAAGGCCTGCCCCAAAGATTGTTTCCCTTTGCCTTGGATCAATCAGATGGTAGATGCAACTTCCAGGTATGAGATGTTGAGTTTCATGGACGCCTACTCCGGATATAACCAAATCTTAATGCACATAGTAGACTAGGAACACACCAACTTCTAGACAGACAAGGGTGTGTACTGCTACATTGTCATGCCCTTTGGGCTCAAGAACGCCGGAGCCACTTATCAGAGACTAGTAAATAGAATGTTTCGGGCCCAGTTGGGAAGGAACATGGAGGTCTACATAGAAAACATGCTGGTGAAGTCCAAGACCTCTGTAGGACATGCTGATGATTTGGAAAAGGCATTTTCCATCATTCGGAAGTATGAATGAAGCTGAACCCCAAGAAGTGCACCTTTGGCGTTGCATCTGGGAATTTCCTAGGCTTCATAGTAAGCTCACGAGGAATAGAGGCCAACCCAGACAAGATCAAAGCGTTGATAGAAATGCCCTTACCACGGAAGCACAAAGAGCCTGACGGAAAGAATAGCGGCCCTAAGTTGCTTTGTCTCAAAGTCCACGGATAAGTGCATCCCGTTCTTCAAAATCCTACGCAGAAGCCAGAGGTTCGAATGGACGGACAAATGTGAAAAGGCCATCTAGAAGCTGAAGGAACACCTGGCCCAAGCACCAATCTTGGCAAAGCTAGTGGATGGGGAGCCGTTATACCTTTATCTAGCCGTGTCCGAACACGCCATTAGCGTCGCACTAGTGCGGGAAGAGGGAAAGGTCTAGCTCCCGGTCTATTATGTGAGCAAAAGGTTGTTGGGCATAGAGTCCAGATACTTGCTAATTGAGAAATTAACATTTTTCTTACTGATCGCATCCCGAAAGCTGAGACCTTACTTTCAAGCCCATGCCATAAAGGTACTGACGAACCATCCCCTACGGTAAGTGTTACAGAAACCCGAGTCATCAGGGAGACTCCTGAAGTGGGCCATGGAGCTTAGTCAGTTCGAAATTGCATATGTCCCCAGGATTTCAATCAAAGGGCAGGCCCTGGCCGACTTCATCATGGAGTGCATCGGGATCACTGAAGATGAAGAACCCGTCGACCCCACCGCGCCTCTGTAGAAGGTCTTCGTGGATGGAGCCTCAAAAGAAAAGGGGTCTAGGATCATCGTAATATCCTCCAAGGACATTAGTTGCAGAGCGCCCTATGCTTCCAGTTTGTATTATCGAACAGCGAGGCCGAGCACGAAGCCATGTTAGCTGGATTACATTTGGCCCGAGAAGTAGGGGCAACAAATATAGAAGTCTACAGTGACTCCTAATTGATGGTCGGGCAACTCTTGGGGGAATACCAAACGAAGGGGGAAAGGATGGCCACCTATGTGATGCGAGCCCGAGAGTTACTCCAATCCTTCAAGAAATATTTCATCTGCCAAATCCCCAGGAAACAACATGTGTTTGTAGACACATTGGCAAAGTTGGCCACGATGTTGAAGCAAAGCTCTCTGGGCTTGTCCCGATCAACCATCTTCCCGCACCCAGTATTCAGACCCCCACCATCAACGCCATATATTACTACACGTCTTGGATGGGTCCTCTCATCCACTACTTAACCACGAGGGGGTTGCCCGCGGATAGAGTGGCCGCTAGGAAACTTCAGTACTAGGCTCCTAGATATGTCATGATGGATGACAAACTCTACCGCCGGGGGTTATCCATGTTGTATCTCTAGTGCGTATCTGGGACAAAAATGAGTGCAATCATGCACGAAGTGCACAAAGGTTTCTGCGGAGATCACATAGCCGGACTCAGCTTGTCCAAGAAAATCTTAAGGCAAGGATATTTTTGGCCCACGATGAAGAAGGATTGTGTTGATTACGTCCGCAAGTACAAACAGTGCCAAAGGTACGCGAAGATCCCATGAGCCCCTCCAACGGAAATAGCCTTGATGACCACTCCTTGGCCCTTTACGGTGTGGGGAATCAATTTGGTAGAATCGCTCCTGACTGGGCAAGGTGGTGTAAAATATGCCATCATGGCTGTCGACTATTACACCAAGTGGGTCGAGGCAGAACCAATGGGCACCATCACCTCCAAAAAGGCCCTGGACTTCGTCATCAACAACATTGTGTGCCGGTATGGCCTCCCTCATAAAATCGTGTCCGAAAACGGGAAGCAATTTGACAGCATCCATTTCACTGACTTCTGTGAAAGACATGGAATCATCAAAAACTTCTCCACGGTCGCTAGGCCTCAAGAAAACGAGCAAACAGAGGTCGTGAACAAGATCTTGAAGGGGACATTAAAAAAAAGCTTCAAGCCTGCAAGAGCAAGTGGCCAAAAGAACTACCCCGCGTCTTATGGGCATACTGGACCACAGAAATAACGTCTACTGGACATACTCCCTACTCAATGGTATACAAATATGAAGATGCCATCCCAGTGGAAACGACAGTCCCGTCTCATAGGCGAGACACGTATGATCCCGTCCAGAACCACGCATTACTCCAAGAATCCTTAGACCTCATTGAAGAAATCCGGGAAGAATCTCAGGTTTAGCTGAAAATGTATTAGGGAAAGATTGCCAGGCACTTTAACTCTAAAGTTAGAAGTTGAAAAATTGAAACCGGTGATCTAGTCCTCAGAAGAGTCTTCCCTGCAACCCAAGATCTGGGAGTGGGGGTTCTAGGACCAAATTGGGAAGGAATCTATGAAATCCAAAATGAAGTGTGTCTAAGAACGTATCGCTTAAGGCGACTGGACAGAACAGAAGTCCCAAGGGCCTGGAACGCAAAACACCTCCGCCGGTACTATCAGTAGTCGGGAGGGCCTGATTTTGTTATTAATTTTTCTTGTAAACAATGTACACCTCATGGAAATTTCTTACTTAATAAAATGCTGTGTACAAAACATTATAAAGAAATAAAAGTTCGCATCCGTCGTCATTCTTTTTTTGACAAGTGACCCAAGATTACAGTCTTCGATCACTTGGGGGGTATGACCATCTATACGAACAAGTCCAGGAATAAAAACAAAACAGGATGCAAAGCGTAAAGTTTTGTCCTGATCCGGACCGTATAGACGGGGGGTACAAAACCCAACAGGACACAAGGCTCATGCCCAGTCTTAACCCGAACATATATGGTATGGGGGGTACAAAATCCAAAAGGATGCAAGGCTCAGGCCAGTCTTAACCCAAACATACACGATCCAGGGCGTTGTTTAAAATGGCCCAGAACCACTGGAACGCGAGTCTTAGGTCTGCGTTGTTTGAAATTAGTCTTATAAAAGGCCCATGACGTTGGAACCTAACCCCTAGGTTCAAAATAAGCTAATCAACTAATCTCTGATGGCTTACGCCGTTGGAACTTGAACATCAGAATCAGGAGAAATAAATTTAACAATAGTTAATAACTCACTAGGGGTCCAGGCTGTTGGAACCTGAGTGATAGGATTGAAGAGAGTTAACTAATTAAGTCATATCCAAAAGAATCCTCTGAATGTCCAGGTCGTTTGAGCCTGAACTACGAAATCGGGATAAAAAAGCTAAGTTGTAGTGATAAGTCCGAAATGGTCCAGGCCATCAAGACCCAAACACGGGCCCCCGGACAGGCTAAATGCCTTCTACAAACTTTCCCTAGTGGTCCCAGCCGTTAGAATTGGGACCAAACATTCGACTCATTTTCATGCAAAGTGTTAGAACACTTAGTGAATTTTAGAGGAAAAATAAACGAATAAAGAAAAAAGGGGAAAAACATTGTGCAAGAAATAAAATCAATGTATACAAGCAAAACAAGAAAACTTGTCTTGGACACATCCACGTCCATAAAAGTAATACAAATATAAACAAACAAAAAGAAGCCTTGATTACAACTTAAAGGCCCGGGCCTAGGTTTCGCTTTGGTCCGGAGCATCTAGGGCGGTTTCAGCTCGTTCGTCCCCAGCCAAAAGCTCCACATCAACTTTCTCCTTGGCCTCAAACTCAGCTTTCTTCATGGCAGGATCAGGATAAATGCAGAGGTTCATGCTCTCATCCTGGAGCCAGGCCATATAAATGGCCTCATCAAAAGTGGCCTCCAGTAGAGCATTGACCTGCTCTTTCTCTTGGTGAACCTCTTCATTTTGTTTTACCTCAAGTTGAAGCAAGTTGTCTAAGGCTTGAACCTGGGACTCGAGAGTTGCAATTTTCTCCCAGTCCTGATGAGACTGAGCCTCAGCTGTCTCCAAGAGGGCTTTGGTTGATGCCTCTAAGCCGCGAACACGAAGAAGCTTCGCCTAAAGGTTGTCCACCAACTTTTTATGGTCAGTGTCATTCCTGGAAAAACTCTCTTCATGTTGGGCTTGAATCCGGGCGGCCTCCTCGAGGTCGAGTTGGGTCCGAGCAACCTCTTTCACTAGGGCCTCCCTACCGGCTTCCCGCTGGTTAACAGTCCCCTCCAGCTCTAATTGGACAGTCTTCAGCTTCATCACCATTTCAGCCACCAAGTTCGCGTTCCTATGGGCTAGCAACGCATCCTGGAAAAACCAAAGTTAGAAAAAATACAGGCAACAAATATGTTAAAGTAAAAGATTATATGAATATATAATTTACCGCAGTGGCTTGGTGACGAATGGCCTGGGAAATGAATAGGGCATCCTGATTGGCCAGGGTGGTGTACTGCTTCAATTGTAGGTTGGACATAGTAGTCCCAACCTGGGCCAGCAATTCCGCGACTAGCAAAGCCGTGTCCCCCCCCCCCCCCCCCCCAACTTAGGTCGAAATCTAGTGTCAGCCACAAACTAGTCCACGATTAGTTGAGGAGCACTGAAGGCGTTTGGACACTCGATGAATTCCACTTTCCACAGATAGTCAGGGATCGATACACTTCTTCCTGTTTTATTCAGCCGTCTTCCCAGGCCCGGACAACCATTTTCGCCCTCTCCTCCTGGAGAACCATGTCCCCTTCCTCGGGAAGAGCTGGGTTGATCGGGAGCACGGGAGCCTCCAGAACCTCCTGAGTGACACTGAGGCTCTCCCCATAAGAATGCTCTTCAGCTAGGGTGACCTCTTTGGTCCTGGACTTCTTGGCCCGTGTCGCGTACTCGCTAGCGGCTGAGTCCACGACCCTTTTTTCTGCCCTTTGATCTTCTAAGGGCTCCCGCTCCAAGTCGATGACCAGGGGAAGAGCGAGCAAGGATGGGACATTTTCAGTATGCACCACTGGGGGAACATTCGTAGCTGACGCCCTCTCAGTAACTTCCGGGTCTGACCTCGAATCCCCGAGGACCAGCTCGAGCACTTTCTTTTTAACTGGGCCCTTAGCGGCCTTCTTCATTGAAGCCCAGGCAGTGGCTGCCCTGGCCTTGATCATCTTCATCATTTTTGCCACAGGATTTGACATGTTTGAAACGTTTAAAATAGGTTAACAAAAGACAGTCAGCAAGACATAAATGAGGATGGAAATTAAAGATAAAGAAAATATTAGTCTGAGTTCCTCCAAGACGAACCCTTATCTAAACAACGGGCACGACTCAACTCCCCTAAGGCGAAGGAATGAATGCGGTCCCCCATGTCGTCTAGGTCCAGAAAATTACCAGATTGTAGGAACCCAGACGAATACATGAGGGTAAGTGTATCCATGACAATGAGGGGCATGGAAGCCCTACTTCTCTGATGGCCCTGATCAAGTAGTCTCAGTACATTTGCCTATCCCTAACTAAGTCCTCGAGGTGAGGAGCATAAGTTAAAAGCAATGGAAATTACCTTGCCTCAAGATACTAGCTCCGGGAGCCCCAATATTTGGCTGGGCCCCCTCGATGAGGGCGTCCAGCTCTTTGGACACGGCCCTCTCTCCTTGGAGGGTCTGCTCCCTCTTCTTCTTCACCGCGTCTGCCCAGACCGCGACCTCTACGACCTTAATATGGATGAGAGCCAACTCCTCCCTCAGGGCGGGCTCCCTTTTGCACTGCAGCCCCCAGAAGCTGGGGGCATCTATCGCCTAGTTGGCGGCAAGCATCCCAACCAGGCGAAGGTTGTCCGTGTTCACGAAGCCCCCCACATCCAGCTCCTCCATGCTTAGGGAGGCGTAGAACTTCTTCCGTTCTAGGATTGATTTGGTGAGGAGAGTCTGGTCATATGGTCCTGTTTCCTAGGAAGGTGAGTGAAGGACAAACAAAACAAAAGGGAAACTAAAACTACCACGAAGGAAAACAACTTACCCATGCGCTGGAAGTCCAGCACCAACGTGGGGTTCTTCTCCAGGAGGAACCCGGATGTCATGAACAAATAGTGTCTGACATCCGTGGGTGCTTCTAGGTACTGTAGGGAGCCGGGTAGTTACCTCGGGGCTTCAATTTGTAGAAGTCGTCCCGGTTCTTGTTCTTTACATTAAGCTTAGGCTCCAGGTTGTAGTAGTACAACACTTCTGAAGGGGTGGGCACCGGGATCTCCTTAGACGCACAAAAAATGCGCCACCCCGCAAGCAACTTGTAGGCCTGGGGCAGGAGTTGGAACGACGTGATTCCCACGAACTTAAGGAATCGCGCAAAGTAGTCATGAAGCGGGAGCATAGCTCCCGCACTAATGTGGCCTACGCTCTAGGCCCCGAACTCACCCACACTGGTGTAGGCCTTCTCGTCCTTCCTAGCCAGCCCGTTGTAGAAGATTTCGGGAGTCGATTCTATCCCCAGATGCTTCTCCAGGGCATCCAGCATCCGGTAGTTTTGGAACTCGTTCTTTCCCCTGTCCATTTCCCACGTGTTACTTGTGGGAGGCCTGCACCCTTCCAGGACGACGGGTCCCGATTGGACGAAATCTTTCGGGTGAAGAGTGACGCCGCAGATCATGATCAGGAATCTGGGGACAACAAAGAAAAAAAAAACCAAGCAGTTTGCACCAGAACCCAAAAAGATTGGTTAAGGTACATGGGTTTATCCTAAAATTTCTTGGAGAAGTCCCCTTCAGACCTAGATCCAGGATCAATGGAGATCCCAAGAATCTTGATTGGAAACTAGGAAGAAAAGTTTTTTTCTCAATTTTCCCGAATTAGTCTGGAATGCCCAAAGAGATCCAGGACGACTTTACCGGAGACATTACCTAGATCGTTTGTTCTACAGACCTACCCTGTTTTCTTCAGAACCACCCTATGCAGTGGTCCCGACTCTAACAATCCTATGGTGATAAAGGTAGTATTATGAAACAAAAAAAAAAAAAAAAGAAAAGGAAAGAGGGAAAGGACCAGGGAACTTACTGTGAGGCACTGGATCTGAAAGTCGTAGGATCTCCGACAATAAGCTCGGCAAGATCTTGGCTTTAAATCGACAGAGGCAATGCAGAATCTCGTCTACTGGTCGAACTGGGATTGGACTATCTGGTGGTGGTGCAGAAAGAGGGTGGGTCAGAAAGAAACGGCAATGGAGGTGAAGCAGTCGTCAGAGAATCTCGTCGGAAAATTCGGACATAAAATGCTATCTTTTAGCTCTGATTGTTCAAAATGTGTAAAGTCGTAAATGAAAATATGGGGGTATTTATAGATCTAAAAGCATACTGCTTGATCCAACGGTTCAAGATAACTTCCCTCATCTAACGGTCCTGGATTATGAAGAGGCTTTAATTAGCTCTATCAGGTATCAGATCGTGGATTCGCCAATTCGCGAATAGCGTCCACCTGATCCAACGGTCCACGTTAGGAAATTTTCAAAAAATACTCATCCAATGGTCCCAGATGGTGCAAAGATATTAAATAACCCACTCAATCACCGTATCAACATCTCCTGTACAGATGGGACGCCTCGGAGATCACGCTGACAACCGTCTGTCAACATGACAATCAAAAGATTCTCTTTGGATCTGTGAGGCGCAAGTGACACAAACACACAAATTACTAAGAGACACGTATGCAAAGCGTGGGGAATTCGAAAGGACGGGGATCACCCAAGTGGCCCCTAAGTAAATGAACCAACCTTTTGGGAAATAAACCGAGCTATTGGGATTCGATCAGGGACGCTGATACAAGCCTCCTCCATGAAAGGTTAACCAAGTGGCCCCCATGAAAATGAACCCATCTTCTGGGAAACCAACCGAGACGTTAGGATTGGATCTGGGAGAATGAAGCAAGTCTCCACTCCACAAACACAGAAGAAGACTTGGGGGGTAAATGTTGTCCCCCATTTTTCCCCGGAACACGTGTCACCACATAATGGGTCTATGGGCTCTTTTGTAGAGATCAAAGGCACCACATAATGGGTCTATGGGCTCTTTCTAAGAGATCAAAGGCCTAGCCTAAGCCTAATGGATAAGGAGGATGAGATGCCTAGTGGCCCAATTGTCAGTGAGCCCAACACTGTTCAATGGGCGCCACCATAACGAGGGAATCGGGACCAAGGTTCTGGCCCAGCTCATTTTCCCGATCCGATTTAATGGCATCATCCGGGATGCGAATAAGGGTGAAGCTCATCTGTCTGAATGGACTGAAACAGCTGTAAATATACCCGAGATCTGGGAAAACGAACCGGGGTCCTAGTAAACGAACCGGGACATTAGTAAATGAACCCAGACCTGGCCTCCGGGTTGGCAAGATTAAACTTCCCTGACACTGACACATTCCTGAGAAACACGGAGTTTGGTCTCTCAAACTAACTTGCAAAAGATGTTACATGCAGAATGTACGTTGATATTGGGGAACAGTACTGCCACTACTCTGACGAATCCTGTCCCCATGATCTCCTTAGAAGCCCACACGGTCCGGTTTGAAGCTACGTACTGTTGTTAATTGTAAAGCGTGGTTATGCCCAAGCCGGCCCAATGTGCCCTGATTAGTGTGTATTATTTAGCAAAGTTCTTTGTATTAAACCTCCATTAGCGAGTGAACCATGATTATATCCCAATTAGGCCCAGGTTAATCCGGCCCAAGCCCACTGCATCCAACTTCTATAAATAGGACTAGTTGTGCACTGTACAAGGGATCCCAGATTTTTCTCTTGCAAGCAATTACTCTGCTCGAATTCACTGAAAACTCCATTGCTAAAGCACTCCAAGCTCTAATACAATAGATTCGTGGACTAAGACTCTTTAACGCCCCAACCACGTAAAAACCCTTGTGTGATTATCTTTAAATCCTTTCTTTTGGTTCTCTTGTCTTTCGTAATTCTAGTTTTCGAAACACTCGGTAAACATCTGGTATCAATTTTTCTCTTCTCAATTTATATTTCATCACTTTCTCACTCCTTATTTTTCATCAATTTTTCTTTCACATTACTTTATTTCATTATTTATTACAAACTACAAATATTTTTCTCTTTGTAAATATATTTATCAATTTTTTATTTAAGATTTAAAAAAAACTAAAAAAATATTTTTAGAAAACATTAACCAAACACTACTTGTTTTTTGAAAACTACAAAAACTATTTTTTGTTGTCATTTATGAAAACACAACTTTGAAAATAAAAAACATAAAATAATGTCAAACATGCCCTAAATTTTGGACGAAAAAACACAAGTGTTTTAATAGTAAAATTATATAAAAAAATATGATATAAAATCTTTAATTTTAACTCCCTCTCCAGTTCATACAAATGTATAGAGCAACAAACTATTTGTTTTCTAATAATTATCCAATAACGTGATTATAGAGGTGTAAATAAATACCGTGGACCTACATATATAATTCAAGATTGAATAAATTTGTGATAAATCCCCGCCCCCACATACAATAACAGGCTTTTTCCTCAAAAGAAATAAATAAAAATTACAAGATAATGAATTAATATTACAATTTATCATCTTTACAATGAAGATTTACTCCTCTAAAACACATGGAATTGATATAAGTTAATTAATTTAATTATTATGTAAGTCATGTAATTAATATTATGGACCTTATATATATGAACAATTTATTTGTTTTCTCCCCTTTATTTTCTTAATATATTGATGATTTATCTTTTATTTTTCGAATATATGAATATGGCTATGAGATTTTGTTAAAGCATATGATGAGAAGCATCAATTTATTTTAATAACAAAACACATGTACATGCTCAATTTCATTTTTCTTATATTTTATGTCAGTTTATCAAACAAATAAATAAAAATAGTCAATTGTTTTGTTTCTCCACGACTTGTATCCGCCTAAACAATCCAGTGTAACTTCATTGTCAATCATTTAATCAATTAAAGACAACATTTCCTTCACATTTATATGTTATAACATCTCCTAGGATAATATCATTTGATATTCATATCGATAAAATTTAATCTTCATAAAATTATCAATATTATTTTAACATCTTCTAAGAGAATATTAGTTTTGTTGACGCGATTTTTTGCCAGCAGGAGATTAAGAAATCTGATTAGAGAGATTAAGCTTGTTAATAAACCATAAATGTAAACTCACAAGATTTTAACGTGATTTAGTAGTTAAAATCCACCTAGTCCTTGAGCCACTTTTATTCTTGTTTAATAACTCTTGAAGAGAATGAAGCCTTGTAACCTTTATTTATTACATGTCAGCTGTACCCCAAGCAAGATATTTGAGCTCGTGTTTCTAGGGTACAACATTTGCCCCTCAAGTCTTTGCTCATGCATGACGTCACTCATGACACGCACAGTAGGGGTTTTTCAACTTCTGTTGTGAGAAAACGTGCCGACCCACTCACTCGAGTACAGGACACGTGTCTGCTTGTTATAGGCGTTTGTTCGAGTTTTGAATACTGTGACAGTTATCTTGTCAACCTTTGGCCGTCGTTTGGTTTATTTATTTCTGACCATCGGATCTTGACCTGCTTTAATTGTGCAGCTCAGATTTGCCCCCAACTTTGACATATAAATAGGAGAACAAGGACTGACATTCACCACCTTTGAATTAAAATTTTCATTTCTTACTTCACTCCAAGAATTCTCAGAAACCCTTTAACTTTATTCCCCCTCAGAAATCCCTCCAACGGTTACCTCCCAAATATTCTGCAATCTTTTTCGTTCTTCTTCCTTTTACAACCTCGATTTAAATTTCTTTACTCTAGTTTAAATTTCTTTTTACTAGTTTTTTTTTCAAAAGTTTATGAAATTTTCCAATGCGTTTTTTACTTATTTTGGTTCTGCATGGTTTCAGTTTGGGTTATACTAGGCCAAAACAAATATGATTAGAGACAGTTAAGTTAAGTGCATAAAAATAGATAATTTTTCTGGGTTTTTTAAAAAATTTCTGGGTTTAGATGTTAAATGTACAAGTCTTTTAGTCAAGAGGGTGAAGGGTTTTGGTGCAAATATAGGTAGCTTAGGGGACTCGATACTAGGGTGGTTTTGCATTAAACAACTTTTCGAGATTAGGGCGCGTGAATTAAGAGCGCACGTGCGTCCACGCATCAGGGTATTAGGTCTGAACTTAAATCGTAGATACTATAGGTCGAGTAGTGAAGCTTTATAATATTAGGTTACAATTTCTACCGTTATCAAAATTAGGTTGCATCTCTAGGTACCTCTAATGAGTCATTTTATAACCAGGCGAACTAAAAACAGTCGTTATGGTCCAACAAAAGAAAAATATTGTTGCAGGCTCTTCTTCTCAAAGCAAGGATAAGCAGGCTCCCCCCGAGACCCCCATCCCCCACTTTGGTCCAGTGGTGGAGAAGGAGATTGAGGTGGGACTTGATAGTTTCTTCGAGGCCGAGAGGATCGTGTCTCGAATCACTTCTCAACCCAAGGTGAATAAAATAATGCTAAGTCTTGGGATCGAGAAGAACCCCAACTTCTACGCTCGACCTCCATTGGAGGGTGAGCAGAGCCGTGTCCCATTGGAGGGTGAGAAGAGCCGTGCCCCATTGGAGGATGACTTCGGGGCCTGGAGTGATGAACACCTGAAGGTAAGTGCCTTCTTCCCACTAGATCATTACCTTGTGGACTTTCTGAACTACGTGAAGCTCGCCTCATTTCAGCTCCCGCCAAATTCTTATTGCATCTTTGCGGGGCTAAAGTATCTATTCCTCAAGAACGAGTGGGATGTCCCCACCCCAGAGGATATTTATATTTTTTTCTATTTGAAGGTCAATCCAGACGTTAAAACCCGTGACGATGGTTTTTATTACCTCACCCGATTTCCCAAATTTTCTAGCATCATCGACCTCCCCAGCCATCTGAATGAATTCAAAGACCAGTTTTTATGTCATACGGATTATGGAACTCGTAAGTATCTTAACTTTTAAACTCTTCATATGAATTCCTTACTTTTGCTGAGTTTCATTTATTTTGATCGAGTTGTTATCTTGTGTAGCTACTTATAAGAGAATAGCGTGGTCTAAGACCCTTGGGGGTTAATACAATGATTATGTCAGCGCTACTGTTGAGGAGAAAGAGTTCAAGGCGGTGGTGAATGCCATACACATGGTGGCCTGCAGGCCTTGAGGTCTTCTCAAAAGGTTACCTCTAGTCATTGAGGAGGTTGAGGAAGAGGAGGAGGTCGCATTGTTGGTGTGTAAAAGAAAGATACTAAAGGTGGGCAGGATACTGACCAAGGTCGTGCCGAATCAGGGAAATTAACCATGTTGTTGTGATAACTCTACAAAATAGAGTTATTTTACCACTTTTTATGTGCTAATTGTTGATTAATTATTGAGTTTTTAAGTAATTTATTAAGTTTTTAAGTAATTTTGAATTTATTAGTCTTATTTTGATTTTATATATTTTTGTGTGTTTTTATAGTTATTTTGTTGTAAAATGTTGTAGTTAATTATTTGAATTATTATTGTTAAGTTAGTGGTAAAAAATTGTTGTATTATTAAACTTAAATGTTAAATATAAATTAAGTTATAATTAATATTTTCAAAGAATTAAATTAATTTATTTTATAATTGAAAATATTTTATCATAACTTAATTTATACTTATTTTGTAGGAATTATGTGGTATTATTTTAGCTATTGAAAGCAAGAAAATGAAAGAAAAAGTGGTATTATTCAAAGAAAAGTAATAAATGTGGTGTTTTTGTCCAAAGGCCCAAAGCCAAACCCATTTGGCCCAGCAAGCTGCCATGCTTCCAGCAGCCCATCAAGCCCAGCTTGGACCATTTCCTCCAGCCAACTCCCACGTTCAGCAAGCTCTCTCCTAGCCCTGGCATCATGAATCCACCACATTTCAGCAACTTGCCACCTTCCAGCAGCTTCTCTCCAGCAAGTGACCATGCCACCTCACGTTCAGCACTTCACCCAGCACCTGCCCCAATTGCCAATAGCAATCCTCAGCTGCTCACCAGCCGCAACAGCCTACGCCTGCTTTCAGCCTCCCACACAAGACCCAACAACCACAAAGCAACTTCTTGAGCCCATAAATTACTCAAGTGTACCATTTGTCCCATTTGTCAAAAATGCCACTTTTTACCATACTTTATACACATTTTACCCCAAAACATAATTATTATACCCTATAATGTACCCCTATTTGCCATATTATAATTAATTATTTTAATACCTCATTTTTGGCTATAAATAAGGGATTTGGGGTGTCATATTAAGAGGAGAGGTTACCATACTAAAAACTCTACACATTTCAAAACCTCTCTATTCTCTTCATCTTCTTCTTCTTTTTGATTATTTTCTATGTATTTTTAGAGGAAAAATTTGGGGGTTTCTCCTCCAAATTTTCCTATTTATGTTGTAATTTTTAGTTTGTATTTTCTATTCTAGTTATGAGTTTCTAATCTTTTTAAGATTATTAAGGTGATGATGAAACAATATGTAACTAGATAGTGTTTATTTTGTATGTTGATTTCCCATTTTGTGCAACAAAGTTTATGGAATTTTCTTCTTCAAATATATTCTTTCATCTTAAATATCATGTATTTTGGATTGTTAGCACATATTTAAACTTTGTTCTTCATTAGTGCAAATACATAATATTCTTTGTGTAAGATGTGTCATTAAATTGTACACATCCATGCTTAGAACAAAAATATTATGTTTTGCCTTATAAATAATGTTCATTGATTTATTTGTTATTTCATTAGATTGATTTACACTAAATGCTTTGAAATTATAATTTAGAAAAGTGAAGAAATATCCTATCTTTTTAGAATTAATTTGTGCTTAAAATTATAAATCTATTTTGAAAATGATAGTTTGATTTATTTTAACTATTACTAAAACTTGGGAATCAATGTATTTATAAATATCATTGAACTTATATTTTGTGGATTCTATTATCTTAATAATCTTTATTTTACTATCTTGATTTCTATTATTAATTTATGTTTATATATTGTCTTTAATTTCTTTATTATTATCTTTTAGTTTATTTTCATTATACAAAAATTTCATCAATCTTTGGGGCTAGGTTAGAATTTATTAATCTTGGTTTAAAATAGTTTCCTTTTTGATTTTAGACAACTCCTTTGGGTTCGATCTCGTGCTTACACGAAAACTATTCTATAAATACGATTCGTGCGCTTGCGAGTATAAATATTTAAAACATACCCGTTTTGGGTCCATCATGTTGCCAGTTATGCACTAACCCGATTCAATCTGAGGCAACTCCTGAGCAGACATCTCGAAGACCTAGACCTGGATGTAACCTTGCATCAATGCGTCAACCAATTGGTTGTTCGCCGTGACTTTGCCTACCCTAAGTACACCGTAGTAGTAGATAATTGTATCACCCTACTACCCTAGAGTCGTTACCATGTGATTTTAAAATGTGCCGTTAGCTCGCTAATCAGGGCATTAGATTGAAAAGTGTGATTAATTTAAAGTAAGGACTCATTTAATGAAACTTTAAATAGAAAAGGTTTGGACGTTCATTAAGATTATAAAAGTGTTACATTGGGATCCCAAACATTGTTTCAAAATTTATTCACAACTCAAAAGTTAAGGTACAGTCAACCTAAGTGAAAAAATCAAACATTTTTATAATGTTTCTCAAAACTATCCTATTCGTGGTGGCCAGGTAGGCCAAACATGTACACACCGCTCCATGCCCTCCAACTTATGATTGGTTGGCCTTTGCCTTGCCTTTTCCACCACCATAGAGCACCCGTGAGCCAAGGCCCAGCAAGAAAACTCCACACACATAGCATATAACAATTCATTCCAGTAAATGCATAACTTTAAATAGATAACACCAACTATTCACATAGCGGCCTATGCCGACCTAGGTGCATTACAAGGCACCGGGTTCACAGTCTTCACCGAGCGGGTGAGTACAATACCCTAGATGGATATGCCATGGCGGCCTGCATTCAACATGCTTGTTGCCATTCCCGGCCTTCGCCGATCCTGACCTTCGCCGATCAGTCATAATCACACAAACATGGCATAACAATTATAAATACTTATACATAGCATTAAACACAGATAATGAGGCCATGCCCTTCTCTACGAGCACAAACAGTTTTCTTACCTATGTCCCGAGCACGATCCCCTAAACCCGACACTTAGCGTAAAAACCTAGTTACAACGCAACAACAATAAATATACATTAAAACCTAAACCAATTAAAAACTTTGGAATGGTATTATAGCCTCCGAGACCTCGACTTCTTCTAATCCGGGTAGTAGAATCCTTCCCGAGCCCTTACGTTTGAGTTCCTGAGCTTAAAACTATGTTTTGGCCATTTCCCTAATTTAAGCCACAGCCCAACCCCCTAGGGCCGCGACGCGCTACAAGTCAGAGAGCCCCAAGTCTCTTTCCTGGGGGACACAGGCTGTGGTGCACCTCAACCTGCACCGTGATGCCTGAACGGTTTCAGAGACCCTAAGGCATTCTGGGTTCATGCGGGTTGTGACGCCTAAAGAACAGGGTCGCGACTTGAGCTCCATAACCCAAAATTTCCTGCGTTTTTCCTCAATCCAAATCCACAAAAATCCACCCAAATCAGTACCTAAACCCAAAATTACATCTAAAATCCATTTGAATACAACATGATCAGCATAACTACCCCAAATAATAGTCCATAGACTCACCAAAACTCAAAATCAGACCTATAGTTTATATCTCAAGAAAACCTCTAACTACAGCAGAAATTCATCAAGAAATCAAGATTTACACCTCACCTCAGTGATGATTTCGATCGCCAGCTGCCTCAGATTTCCTCCTAGCTTGATTTCCCCAAGCTCCCAGCCTCAAATCCTTAATTCCTCAGCTAATTCCCAAGAGTTACACCAAAACTTGCAAGCCTTAGTGAGAGAGAGAGATAGAGAGAGAAAAACGTGACAGAGAGAGCATAAGGGGCTGAAAGGCTAAGTGTTTCTTTTTTCTTCTGACTGAGTCTAGAGTCCTAAAGCTCTATGTCTTTCTTGTGCTACAATGACCAAATTGCCCCTACATTAACTCCTAGCCCTTTAATACCACCAAGGGCAGTTCCGTCATTCACACCATTCCCACTAATTCCTCGAGTGTTCCTATAAATCCCTAATTAATCCACGGCATACCCAAATAACTGTAAAATCACTACCCGTTACTCGGTAAATTTCGAACACATACTACATTCCCAAAATACCCCTAGGCTCACCTCGAGCTGGGCATTTGACCCCGGTTTGACTATTTTGCTAATACGCTCCCTAGGACCGCCTTGGACCACACATCTCAAATATATCTCCACAATAGTGTGGTTTGAATCACAACACACACACACATAATCACATTTATGCCATCAACATGCCAAAATTACAAATATGCCCTTATTAACAAGAACGGGCCCACATGCATATTTAATTAACCTAAACATGCATATCTAGTCATATTATATCATAATTCAAGAAATCAAATACTGATACACACTTATATCACAACCAATCACGTAGTAATACAATTAAATCAATTATTGCCCTCCCGATACGCTAATCAAGGCATTAAGCGTTATTAGCGAATTTGGGACGTTACAATAACACTTTACACTTCAAGTCCACAATTTTTTAGCAATATGGTACAAATATCCTATCATGGCATTCCTTGTGTCATGGTTCCTTTACCCCAGGTATTAGGCATGGATGAGGAACCTAGACCTAGTAAGTCTTGTGAAGTAATAATGTTAGAATCTCCCCTACCCCATTAATCCAAGAGTTAGAGGTTGTGTCTAGCCCGGTCCATAATCTGAAACTGATCGTAGTAGTTTCCTCCTCTAGTTTAGAGGGTAGGGTTCTTGTTCTATTACTTATTATTGTTTACACAGTTAGAATTATAAGACTTTGTACTAACTTTTCTATTCGTTCTAGCAAAAGAAGATATGAGCCTCCCGGACATCTTCAAAACTGACCCTACCGTGAGGAGGCTAAGGATTTTGAAGAAGGCTCTATTTGGACCCAGAGCTATTGCTGGATCTCCAGCCAAAGCCAAGGGAACTAGCTCTAGCCAGAAGCAGCCCCAATCTTTTGTGATTATGACCAAGATGGTCCCCCAGCTCCTCGTGATCTTGTGAATGTCCCCCAGGTCATCCAAGTTGCATCCCCAACTATGACGATCCCAAGTCCTCACATCGAGGTGGGGAAACATCCAGAGTCCCTAAGCAACTCTCTCATGGAGATCATATGACGAAGCATGCAAACCTGATCAACACTAGAGAGCTGTAGGCCATAGAGGCAAAACCCTCAGTGACTGCCCTTGACTCTGTGTGGATGGCTATGATCGTAAGTCCTATCCTTATCCTCCTTTTTTAGTTCCACGTTTTCACGAACTGACCCCTCATTCATCGGTTGTTGCACTCTTTCATGGCTCAGATCCGAGGTATTGCTCGGATCTGGGCTGAGGTGGAAGAGGCCAAGGTAGCTCTGGAAACCTCCTAGAATAATGAAAAAATTGCTAAGGCACAAGCTTTGGAGGTGATCCAAGGCCGCGATCTGCTTTTAAAGGAGGTCGAGAACCTTAGGCTGAATTTTTCAGAGGCCAAGGAGAAGTCCCTGTCCAAGGCCAAGAAGGATTCTGCCCGGATCGAGGAGCTTAATCTTCAAGTGAAGAGCCACGGGGTCCAGATAGATATATCCTTGGAGGAAATGTTCTATAAGTTTTTGGCATACAATCAGAACAGGGATTTCTCATTCCTTGATGCCGAAGTCTGGGGATGCTATCTCGTCAAGTTTCAGGACCGATTGGCGAACGAGCTCATGGAGACGGTGGATACGACTTCTAAGACCGGAGTTGATGGAAGAGAGGAAGATGTGTCATCCCAGGTGCAAACAGTCGGAGCTCAGGGATGAGAGGACTCTTCCAAATATATGTTTTTTTTATTGTTAGGGGTATTGCAAACCCTTGTAAGGAAGCCTTTTAGGTTGAGACAATTTCCTTAGGACACTTCATCGAGGTAAATTATCCTCGTTCAATTTATACATACTTTCCTTATATATGTTGGTCTTTTATGCTTGATATTTTTGCTCCCCCTTTCCATTGATTATTATCGTGTTTATAAACCTTTGAAGCTTTTATACACTTGCATAGTTGTAGGGAGTGCTTTTTAGATCGAGGCATGTGCATGATGGCTTGACCAGTTAATTTCTAGTCATTGACTTGGTTATATTCAGAAGTTTGATTGCCTATTTGCGCATACCTGTTAGGATTCAGGCCTTAGACCTGGTTTGGCTCCAAGATTTTTGTACCTAGTTAAATTGTAGGATTTTTATGTTTTCTTTGTATTTTCTTAACTTAGTTCGCATTCGGAATTACTTTGAATACTAGAGCTATAAAAAGCTTCAAATTTTCAAATTCTAAGTTGCAAAATTTTATCTTAAGTTTGCATAATATTTTAGAGACTATCGACGTTTATATGCCCCCCAAGCGATAAGAATTTAAAATTATTCTAGATCGCTTTTACATAATTAACTTATGCTAAATAACAAGAATAAATTCAAAAAATTCTGGCACTGTGTTTAAATTACACAACAACCTTATACTATCAAATTGAAACAACATGAAATATGTCTTTTATACTTAAGCCTTACAAGAGACGAAATAAATAGAGTCTAACAAAGATTTCTTATCACTAGTAATACTTCTTGAGAGGCAAGGCATTCCAAGTTCGTGGAACCATCTCTCCGTTTAACCGAGCTAGTTTGAAGGTCGTGATTCTAATCATGGTTGAAGGACTTTTTCCTGTGTGACATTACCAAAGCCTCGACTGGGAGCATAACTTCGCTTCAAAACGTTAGAGAAAAAAAAGTATGGCCAGTGGAAGTGCGATGTGAGGTCCTGTAGGGCCACAGTACTTCTGGAGCTTCTCGAGCCATAATGCTTTAACATCCTCTAGTCATTTCTTTATATTGACCTTAAGGGTTTTATTTACTGCCTCGACCTGCCCATTGGCATGAGGGTACGCCACTGAAGATAAACTCTTAACTATGTTGTATTTCTTGCAGAAAGTTGTGAATAGGTCACTGTAAGATTGACTCTCGTTGTTTGACACAATCTTCTTTAGGAGTCCAAATTGGCATATTATGTTGTTCACCACAAAGTCCAGTATTTTCTTTGAGGTTATAGTTGTTGGAAAAACATTCAGAGCACACAGCAAAATTGGCTTGGTGAGCCCAGTGTATACCGGAACAACAATAATAAAAAAAATTCATCACTCATATAAACAGTTTATATGAACAAGAAAACAATCCAGAAATATTAACATACAATATTATTAATCATGAAACAAATATATAAATATACAATATATTTATATTTATATATAACATATAAACATACAAGAACATGAACCTTTACCTCTTGAAGCCTATCAAGTGTCCTTGAGTCTTTTCGTATATTTATCGATCTTCTTATCCAAAATTTTGAGCACTCAAACCACAATCTTCCGGAGTGTTCTCTACACCTCAAGATGTGTGTAGGCACAAAGAGAGCATGGGTTTGCAATTTTAGGAATCACAAGTATTTCTCAACACATGAGAACTTGGATTATGGCATGAGAATGGCTAGAATAAAGAAGAAGAAGAAAGAGTTTTGTCTGACAAAAACTCTGAGAATTATTCTGAATTCTGTATTGTGTAATCTCTTTTGTGTGTGTATCTTTCTCTTTGTTGTTGTTCTTCTTCTATATCATATATATATAGAGATTTATATTACCTTATTATTCCTAATAATAATAGTAATATAATAATAATAATAATTTCATAATGATAGGAATTGATTTAGGTAAATATCTAACTTACCAAATTTGAAAAAACTATTTTCAAATTATTAAATAATTAAATAAATAAAATAAAAGCAACACTGATACAATATCAGTGCAGTTGGTACACGCATGGCATAGTCCTTGGACTGTGTCATGTGTGTACTACTATATCCCTTTTCAGGGATATTGCATTTTTCTTTTATTTAATTATTTAATTAAAAATCAATCTCCCACAAAATAAGGTATTTATCTTTTTAAGGAAAAGATGACAACTATATTTCAAAATTTAAAATTTAAATTCAAAATTCAAATTGATGATCATCATTATCGAACAAAAATTATCAGTGGCCCATTTCTAGATCTTCTACAGGTAGAAAGGTGGCTGGTATTCATGATGTAGATGCTATCACTTCTTTGACAGCCCAAGTTTCCTCTATTTCTAATATGCTCAAGACAATGAATATGTGGATGAATAAAGGAATGGGGCAGCCTATGGGGACACAAATGGGGCAAATGGAGAGCATTTCTTGTGTGTATTGTGGTGAGGGTCATACTTTTGACAGCTGTCCTTCCAATCCAACAACTGTGTGTTACATGGGGAATCAAAATAGGAATGGTCCTTATTCTAATTCCTACAGCCCATCATGGAGGAAACATCCCAATTTTTCATGGAGTAATCAAGGAGCTCGCCCTAGCAATTCTTTTATGCCTCAAAGACCAAATTTTCCACCGGGCTACCCCCCCCACAAGCACCACAATAACAAGCAATGCAATCTAGCTTTCTTGAGAAAATGTTGAAGGATTATATAGTGAAGAATGAAGCCATGATTCAAAGCCAAGTGGCATCATTGAGGAACTTATAAGTTGGGCAACTAGCTAATGAGCTTAGAAATAGACCCCATGGTACACTGCAAAGTGATACCGAGAATCCAAGAAATGTGGGCAAGGAACATTGTAAAGCCGTCACTTTTTGGAGTGGGAAAGAGTTGGAGTAGGACAAAAAATTCTGGGCATGAGGGTGATCCCTCTTCAATCCAAATAAATGAGGAAATCCAAAAAGATGCTGAACTTCCTAGTGCACAAGAATCTGCCTCTGCCTAGAATGCTGCAGGGATGCCGCAGCATTGTCACCTAGAAAGTTTAATTTCAAAGCAACCACCTCCATTTCCTCAACGTTTTCAGAAGCAAAAGTTGGATTCTCAATTTAAGAAGTTCCTAGACATATTGAAGCAGCTGCATGTCAACATACCATTTGTGGAGGCACTTGAGAAAATGCCTAATTATGTGATGTTCATGAAAGATATTCTTACAAGGACAAGAAGGTTGGGTGAGTTTGAAACTGTGGCTCTAACCAAGGAGTGTAGTGCCTTTTTGCAAGACAAGTAGTCGCTAAAGTTGAAGGATCATGGGAGTTTCACTATTCCATGTACCATTGGAAACATTTATTATGGGACGACTTTATGTGCTTTAGGCGCAAGCGTTAATTTGATGCCAATGTCTGTTTTCAAGCAATTGAGGATTGGAGAAGTTAGGCCTACTACAATTACTCTTCAACTTGCAGATTGATCTCTTGCTCATCCAAATGGGAAGATTGAAGATGTGTTGGTAAGGGTAGAAAAATTCATATTCCCTGCTGATTTTATTATGCTAGATTATGAGGCGGATAGAGAGGTACCTATTATCTTGGGGAGGCCATTTCGTGCAACAGAAAGAACTTTGATAGATGTGCAGAAGGGTAGGCTTACTATGAGGGTCCAAGATGAAAAGGTGACTTTTAATGTCCTTAAAGCTATGAAGTTTCCTAATGAGGTTGATGAGTGCTCTGTTGTTTCAATGGTAGATACTTTGGCATCAAAGGAGTTTGAGACGAGGAGGGTTGGTGATCCATTAGAAAGGTTATTGTTGTTTGATTCTCAAAATGACGAAGATGAGGATGAGTATCTAGCTTGGTTGGAGGCAAATTCTCAAGGGCTAAGAACAAGAGCCTGATTTGATTTATTGGAGTTGTCATCTAGGGAGTTTAAGGCTCCCAAGCCATCAATTGAAGAGCCACCTGAGTTGGAGTTGAAAATCTTGCCATCACATTTGCGATATGCCTACTTGGGTCCATCATCCACTTTACCTGTCATTATTTCAGTAGAGTTGAATCATGAACAAGAAGAAAAGTTGCTTGAGGTGTTCAGAAAGTTCTAGAAGGCCATTGGGTGGACTATTGCAGATATTCGAGGTATTAGTCCTTCTTTGTGTATGCACAAGATCTTGCTTGAAGATAGTGAAAAATGTTTTATTGAGGGGCAAAAGATACTAAATCCTATCATGAAGGAAGTAGTGAAGAAAGAAATCATCAAGTGGTTAGATGCTGCCATTATTTATCCTATCTCTGATAGTTCATGGGTGAGCCCTGTTCAGTTGTGCCTAAGAAGGGTGGGATCACGGTGGTGAAAAACGAAGACAATGAGTTGATTCCTACTAGAACTATGATTGGATGGAGAATTTTCATGGACCACAGGAAGCTAAACCAAGCCACTAGGAAGGATCATTTCCCTCTTCCTTTCATTGATCAAATGCTAGACAGACTTGCTGGGAGAGAGTACTATTGTTTATTGGACGGATACTCTGGTTACAATTAGATAACAATGGCTTAAGAAGATCAACCCAATACTAAATTCACTTGCCCCTATGGTACTTTTGCATTTAGGAGAATGCCATTTGGGGATTCTTATGATGATTTTTTGAGCAACTTGTCCAAGGTGTTGAAGAGATGTGAAGAGACAAACCTAGTCCTTAACTAGGAAAAATGTCACTTTATGGTTAAGGAAGGTATTGTTTTGGGGCATAAGGTATCAAAGCAAGGGATTGAAGTTGATAAAGAAAAAATTGAAGTTATTGAAAAGCTACCACCTCCTAATTCAGTTAAGAACATTAGGAGCTTTCTTGGGCATGCCAGTTTCTACAGATGGTTCATCAAAGACTTCTCTAAGGTTTCCAAGCCACTTTGTAACCTTTTAGAGAATGATACATCATTATATTTTGATGGAGCATGTTTGAGGCTTTTCAAGAGTTGAAAGAGAGATTAATTTCAGCCCCTATCATTATTGCACCGGATTGGAGCATGCCCTTTGAGTTGATGTGTGATGCTATCAATTATGCTGTTGGGGTTGTCATGGGGAAGCGCAGGAACAAGGTGTTTCACTCTATTTATTATGCCAGTCGCACTTTTATAAGAGCTCATTTGAATTACAGTATGACTGAGAAGAAGCTGCTAGCTATTTTCTTTGCTTTTGACAAATTTTGCTCCTATCTTGTGGGCACTAAAGTGATTGTCTGCACTGATCACTCAGCCATGAAGTATTTGATTACCAAGAAGAATGCAAAGTCAAGATTGATTCGGTGGGTGCTTTTTCTTCAAGAGTTTGATGTTGAGATTCAAGATAGAAAAGGGTAGAAAATCATGTGGCTGACCATTTATCAAGAATGGAGTGTGAAGAAGATTCTAACTCTCTTGTCCCCATCAAAGAAACATTCCCTGATGAACAAGTTTTTGAGGTCAAACATTCTCATGAGCTTCCTTGGTTTGCTGATTTTGCTATTTACTTGGCTAGCGGGTTGATGGCGCCAGAGATGACTAGCCAACAAAGGAAGAAATTCTTGCATGATGTGAAGTCTTATTTTTTGGAGGAGCCCTTTCTATTTAAGCAATGTGCAGATAAGATGATTAGAAGATGTGTTGTTGGACATGAGGTGGAGGGTATCTTATTCCATTGTCATTCATCACGTTGTGGTGGTCATTTTGGGGGAGCACGTACCGCTGCCAAAGTTTTGCAAATTCGGGTTCTTTTGGCCTTCTCTATTCAAGGATGCTTGTGCTTATGCCGCTCGCTGTGATTGTTGCCAAAGGGTTGGAAGCATATCAAGAAGACATGAAATGCCTCTAACTAATATACTTGAAGTTTAATTGTTTGATGTTAGGGGGATTGACTTCATGGGCCCTTTCCACCCTCATATGGTAATTTGTATATCTTGGTGGCTGATGATTATGTTTCTAAGTGGGTTGAAGCTGCTGCCTATCCTACTAATGATTCCAAGGTGGTCATGAGGTTCTTACACAAGCATATTTTTAGTAGATTTTGCACTCCAAGAGCTATCATAAGTGACGAGGGAACCCATTTTGTGAACAAAGTGTTGGCTAGCTTATTGGCTAAATATGATGTGAGGCATAAAGTAGCTACTGCTTACCATCCCCAAACTAATGGGCAAGTTAAGTTATCCAATAGAGTGATAAAAGGTGTCCTTGAGAAAGTGGTGAATCCCAACCGCAAGGATTGATCCAAGAGGTTAGATAACACATTGTGGGCCTATAGAACAGGTTTCAAGACACCATTGGGGATGTCACCATATCATTTGGTGTTTGGTAAAGCTCGCCATTTACTGGTGGAACTTGAGCACCTTGCTTATTTGGCTATTCAAACACTCAACATGAATTTGCAACTTGCAGGAGAAAAGAGAATGTTGCAGTTAAATGAATTAGAAGAGATGCACTTATTCTCTCATGAAAATGCTAAACTTTACAAGGAGAAAACAAAAAGATGGCACGACAAGCATATTCAACCAAAAGTGTTTGAAGAGGGCTAGCGAGTTTTGCTTTATAACTTGCGTTTGAAACTATTCCCAGGAAAGCTCAAGTCAAGATGGTCGGGCCCATTCTTGGTGGTTAAGGTGTATCCCTATGGAGCGGTGGAATTGCGTGAAGAAGGCTCCATAAGGGAATTCAAGGTTAATTGCCAAAGACTCAAGCCTTATTGGGGAGGTGAGGTTGAGCGAAACAAGTGCTCAATCTCTTTGGAGGATCCTTAAAGAATATGTAAAAACTTAGGTTGTTGTAGAGCTTGGAGATTTAATTGAAAAGCAACCCAAGCTTTATATAAATATATAATATATTTATATAAAAAATTAATGAAAATGATAATAAATGAATATATATATAGTACATTTCTTTTAGATTTTGGTTTTTGATGGTTTAATGTGCTTATGGTTTCAAGGAAAATGGATTCAAAAGGGGTTGTGAAGTTTGGGTGATGTTGTAGCATTTTTTTGAGGAGAAATAGAAGTTATATTTTGGGGCATTTTTGTTGTAGCAAAGTTCATATGATGTTACAACATCAGTTTTGAGCTTGCTCTTTGACTTGGTTTTGCTGCAGCAAAGTTGGAATGATGTTACAACATCATTTTTGAGCTTATTCTTTGACTTGGTTTTGCTGCAGAAAAGTTGGAATAATGTTACAACATCAGTTTTGAACTTGCTCTCTGACTTGGAATAATGTTACAACATCAGTTTTGAACTTGCTCTTTGACTTGGTTTTGATGTTGCAAAGTCGGAATAATGTTACAACATCAGTTTTGAGCTTGCTCTCTGACTTGGTTTTGCTGCAGCAAAGTTGGAATAATGTTACAACATCATTTTTGGCAAAAGTTCTTTGACTTAACTTTGTTGCAACAAAGTTACTACAATGCTTCAGCAAAGTTGTTACAACACAAGCAAAGCAGAATTTGGGCCTAAATTTTCCCGACTCAGCGCTAATTACCTCAGTAACCCTAAGATCATTGTCACCATCTTGCCTTCCTTCTATCCTTGCAAAACCCAGCCGCTAACCCAGCTTCACCTCACCACCATCTTCGACTGCCTGTCACCCATCGCCGCCCGTTCCTCCCCGACCACCTGCCTCGCCTCTTCTATCTCTGAGACCCCTAAACCCCACTACCCTTGCCACGAAGAACCATGACCCAACACCCCGACACCCAAACCCCACCGCCCTAAAATCTCCTGCACCCGAACTCACCACCCAGCTCCACCTCCTAAAACCTGATCCCAACCCCATTGCCATTTCTCTCTGACCCACCTGAGCCATGAACCCAGACCCCTACCTCCTACCTGCACAACCAATTGCATAACTCAAGTCTTCAAACCCCCATGATACCACCACCCGAACCCCACATGAACCCAGCTCCACTCTCTCCCGAAACCCGACCCCTAACACCATGAACCCCACCTACCCTAACAGCAAAGCCCCGAACCTCACCACCCGCAGTAACCCCGAAGCCCTTATCTAGCTGCCTACCCCAACACGAAGCCACTCGCCCATCAGTACCATGACATCCATGGCCCAGTTCGTCTCCAACCCAGCCAAACACAACCAGCCACTTCACCCGAGGCTACACCAAAGACCCACTTGACTCTCTAGCTCCCTCTTGACTTTCACTTGCCCATTCAAGATCAATATTTGGCAGCTCATTGGTTTTTTCTGCATTGGGATTTCCTGCAAATTTTTACAAAAAAAAAAAATTGCATCCACAAGTGTATTCCAATCCTCCAAGGTACTATATTACTCTTGTTTCATCACTTTGGGCATTGCAATTCACTGTGGCTGCTGGAATTTTTGTTATTGAGAATTATGACTAGAAGCAAGCAAGTATCACATAGAAGGAAAAAGTCAACGGCCAATGAACAACCTGTTGTTGAAAAGTTCATATCCCCGAGGGCTGCCAAAAAATTCAGGAAACTTGTCGGCGCGAGATATTTGGTTTGAGCGAGCATTCCCGACTGTTGGAAATCTAGATTATGTGACCACTATGATTAACAATCGAGGGTATCTTGAATTTTGTACAACATCTCGCGAGGCTATCGTTCCTTGGTTCAAAGAATTCTATGCTAACTTTGTGTCACAGAAATTAAGACAAGTCACGGTCCGGGGCAAGCAAGTTAGTTATGCACCTCAGGCCATCAATGTTGTCTTTTGGGTTGTCTGATATCGATGTGGCTGAGTATGGAGACGTTGCGCCTAACTAAAGTGATGCAGAATTTTCCAATATGTTGACCGAAGTGACTGTGGAGGACACACAATGGAATGTTTCGAAGAAATTTGGAGCTCCTACAATCCTCCACACTTCCTTAACAACTCTTGCTTGTGTATGGAATCGTTTTATCAAAACCAACATGTTACCCACCACTCATGACTCCTCGATCAACAAAGATCATGTTGTCTTGCTTTTCAGCATTTTGACTGACCTATCAATTAATGTGAGGGAACTCAATTCAGAAGAGATCGTTACCTTTGGTATTATAAAGAACAAGGGACCATTATTTTTTCCCACATTGATCACTGCCTTGTGCCACAACGCGGGTGTGCCCCCAGCTTCGGATGATGAAAGGCATCACTCTCTCGATTACATTGATGAGCATACAATTCAAAAGGATACCAAAGTTGTTTCCATTCAAAAAGAGTAGGCCTCGACCTCTACCCCACCGCCATCGTCTGACCATGGCTTTGTTGCGCCTCTGAACCCCACTGTCACTGAGCTTTATGCAACTCAGCAGAGTATGCTCAGTATGATGCATCACATGGAGCCCTAGTAGCACACCTATTGGGGATATGTGTACCATCGCGAAAATGTATTGTGTCACTCTTTCCAGCCCACCGAGCCTTTCCCAGAGTTTCTTGAGGCCATCATGGAGCGGTGGCGTGCTCATGAACCTTCCGCTGCGCATGCCTCTTCGGACGAGGAGGTGGATGGAAAATAGAGGGAGTTTCTTTATTTTCTAGCATAATTTTCATTCCCTGTTCTATTGATTAGCTAATTCCTCTTGCAATACAATCAAAGTTGTTCGCAAGGTTTCAGCATCCATCTCCCCCTCTTCTAATTCCACTTGTGTTCATCGTCCACTACATCTTGTGGAGGAGGTTGATTTTGGCATATTTCCATAAGTCTTCCCCGCTTTCTTGGTTGTTTTCGCCATTGATTTTTTTGAAGGTCTTGAGTTTGGCTCTCAACGAAAGCACCAAAAATGTTGACTGATGATTTAGCCAATGACTCGGAGTCACCAAAATGATAAAGATTTGTAAGCTGAATGCAATAACTAAACGACACCAAGATTTATAGTGGTTCGGCCCCAGATATTGGTAATAAACTACTTCCAATTAGTGTTTTAATTGATGTATTATGAAACTTGCGATCAGCAAACTAGAGTTTACAGAGTTTCACAAGCTCCAAAAAAGGATACAAAAGTTTGTGTATAGAAACACTGATTCTCTCTAAATACCAATTATTCCCCCCTTTCAATGAGTCCCTTGAGTCCTATTTATAGACTCAAGGATATACATAAGGGCCAATGGGCTGTGTCTACATTTTGATTCAAGCATATTAAAATAATAACAGAAATCACAATCTTTACATAAAAATAGGGTCAAATATCTTAGAAATATTTGACGTATAACTGTATTTGAACTCCAGATTCATTACCATGTCCAGACCTGGTCGCATATGTCAGCACATTTTCTGTCGTATTGTTCAGCATCTTTCTTAAATCCATCGAGCAAATCTTCTGGTCGCTGGTCGACCTGGATGTAATCACTAAGTAGCCACGTGCAACCCACGTGCGTACTAATTTTGCCACGTCAGTAAGCAAGTATTTTTTTGGGTAAACATTTTCCCCCAAGTTTATTTTAATGCGATCAACATTTAATAAACTTACTCGACCAGCAATTAATCTGACCTGTTAGATCTGTTAGTACTTTTTTGAAAAAGCAAGTAATTATGACCTTTACAGTTTCCTATAAATGTTTTGACGGCTATTTCAATTCCCCGTACATCGAAATCCCATTCCCATTCCCATCATTACTCTTTATTAACGCCCCGAGCCTTTTCATCTTTTTCATTTTTTACCCGAACCTTCTCTCTCTTCAAGAACTCAGACAAACCTCTAAGAAAACCCAAAGATTCCAGTTTGATTCGAGACGTCTTCGAGAAAATCTGAGCAAAACCTTCGTGATTTCTCCTAAAATCCGTATCCAAGTAAGTTTTCGAATCCACCCTCTCATTTTTGTAGAAATTTTTATGTATTCTAGTCTTGATTCACAAATTTTCGTAACTGAGCTTTTGCTGTTCCTGAGAAAGTTTTTGGGTAACCGAGTTTAAGCAAACATACATAGAATAAGTATGCGATAATAAGGAGTTTAGGCAGTGTAAAATATTAAACAATGTTTAAGAAGTAATGTGGGGTATAGGAATATTGATTTCGAGTCCAAAATTGAAGTGAAAATTTGATTTTGAGTATTTCGAAAAACTGGGTTTTTCCCACCTATTTTAGGAGTTGAATAGCTTTTTCGAAAAAACTTTTCACATTCACTTTTTGATCTATTTTTTTAAACTGTTCGCATGATTATTGTGTTTTTATCAGGATGCTATTGGTCGTATAAAAGCTTAACTTTTATACACGAGCAACGCCATCCTTGCTTTTCTTTTTCTTCTATCTATTGGTCGTAGATTCTCACTTCCCCTTTGCTCTTCTCAGATATTCATGCATGATCCCTAGGGAAGTGAGAGACCAATAGACGATGATCTTCTTGCTTTGCTGTTCGAGGATCAAGAACAGCCTTCATTGCCTTTTCCTGAGCCTTCGGCTTCACAATCAAACCCTACGACCAGTCCTCCACACAACCAATCGAACATGGGTCGTGTCAAATACACTGGTCACAGGAAAAAGAAAACAACATATTCACCTTCTAACCAGCTGGCAACCAACGCCGAGGGTCCTTCAAACAACCCTCAACCTTTAAACTTTTCACCACCAAAGATTCAGCCCAAATCTTTCCCTCGCGATGGCCCTTGAGCAAAGGTACACTGATACATTGCCCCTCCTAGTATCATATTGACTAGGATGGTGGAAAAATACCCCAAGAAGTATGGGATTTCTAGGATTAACCTTTAAAAACCAACACTCGACCGGAGGCAAACGTATGGTCGAGGTATTACATCGAAGCAGGGGTCGTCTTACCCTTGCACGATTTTTTCTGAGGGGTGGCCAATTATTTCGAGGTCGCCCCTTTCCAAATAACACCCAACAGATATAGAGTACTTTTAGCACTCTATATCCTATACATCCACAAAAAATGACATGTACCTACTCCACATGAGATCAACTATCTATTCGATCTCAAATCCAACCCCAACCAGAACAACACGGGGTTCTTCCACTTTTTTCACCAGGAATCTGCTTGCACATTCTTGAGTGATATTACCTACAATTACAATGTAGGAAGGTATTTCCAAGAGTACTTCCTTACAACTAACTTGGATGCTGACAACCTGGCCTTCACACGAGGAGGTAAACTTTTAATCTCTTATTGACCTTTAACTAGTCATTTTTCCATCTTTCCTTGTCCTTAGTTTTCTTGTCCTGCATGTAGGTCCATGGTATCAACCAGACCCACTCCAATGATGGAGATAAGAGCCGCAGCCTTGGACAACATGACCAATATAGAAAAAAGCATCAAGGAGTTGGTAACGGAGAGAAACTTAAGGCTGGTCAGCCTTTTAGCACCTCAACAGGATGTGAGGGAATCCACCGCGGGAGTGCCACTAGAGAGGTCATTTACGAACAAGACATCCCCGAGCAGCAGCAAGATTGTCACAACCTCAGAGGCGGCAACCAACGGGAGTGACCATCCGAGAACCAACTCCTAGCACTCGAGCTCCTAATACCCCTACCCAACATGGGAGGGGAAAACAAAAACTACCTGAATACACCGACCCTATACTCATAATCTGCCCATCCCTTGTCATTTATTCGAGAGGGATGACAACTTTAAATTTACGACCAGTAGTTTTAGCTTGGACTTCTTCAAGGCAGATAGTGAGTGTAGCAGTAGTTCTTTAGATAATGTAACGACCAGTAATAATAGTTCGGGTATACTACTTAGAATTTCTCTTTATGTTATTCCTTTATTGCACCAAGCTATTTCTTAACATATCTACTCGTTTGTTTTTGTTTTGTAGTAATGCCATCTGATGTTGCTTTCGACATGTACACCTCTGCAGACGCTCCTCCGAGCTGGAAGAAGTAGAGTAGACAACACCCTGGAAAAGGTGGTGGAGAGCCTCTAGAAAAAGAGCTTGACCAGAAGACCCTCTAGCTCCTGCTCCTTTTAAATCAACTACGCCTCCTCCTCCTCCTCCTCCTTCTCCTCCTCCTCCTCGCACTGCTCCTTCCACCAACAAGGCAGAAAGATCATTGGCCACAGATTTATTGAGCAATGCTTATAGCTCAACAAACGACAAGCTGCAGAGATTTTCTAAGCACCGCGAAGCCAGGAGGCCTTTGCCTATCTACCTGCATTGAAACCCAGCCAGGTCCTTGCTCGTGGGTTCAATGAATTGCTTAGTGTAAGTTTCTTCTGTATTTTATTTTAGTCGAACAACATTTCCTTTGATTAGCTCTAAAAAAATTCATTCTTCTACTATTCCTAGGGTATCCTAACCATGAACAATGGTTGGCGTCGTGCAGAGGAGGTCGATGTAAAACATGCCGAGGAGATCAAAGCCTGTGAGGAAAAGGTTAAAGCGGTTGAAGACAAAGTCACTATTTTAACCGAGGAGTTGAAGAGGAGCCAAGAAGAGCTGGTCAAAGCCGTTGCTGCCAAGGAAAAGTTTAAAGAAGCTTCAGAGACTAACTATAAGGAAGCAGCCATGCTTCAAGAAGATCTGGAGGCCAGCATGAAGGAGGCTATTGGTCTGGAGGAACGAGTTAAGCTGCTTGAGGAGACAAATTCCCAAAACTTGGCGAGGTTCTGAGGAGCTACCTTTAACTGCTTCTACTTGTTTTGGAAGAGCAATCATGAGGCAAATTTTGACTATCTTCCCGAGAAAATGAGACAAGCTGAACTTGCAAAGTGTGCTGCTCGCCAAGAGGAGGAAAAGAATGCCCAGAACGCCTCGGATTCTCCTGAAATCTCTCTGGCGACAGGCATTGATGGTGTTCAAGAAGATGCTGGAACATCAGTCGACCAGCAATCTTAGGAAGACCCTCCTCCAGCTGCACAATAACTTTTTTATTCATTTTATTAAAACATACAAACAATAGTTTGTAATGTTAAGACAATTTTGCTGCCTGAGGCAGCTTCTTCCTTTTAATATTTTAATTACATCCAAGCAGCAATTGCTTCGCAACGTAAATGCATTTCGTTGTGATATTATAATATACTCATTGCTATTATAAAATCTTCTTGTATGACCGAACTTAGCATAACACTTTGTTAAGATTTCACAAATTAACTAAATTTTGAAAAATACTTTAAGTGCCATAGTATGCTTTCCCTTATTTTGCCAGTGTGTTTACATATGTCTATTGATATGCTTCGCTCACTTAGTATCTTATATGCCCCCAAGTCAAGTGATCGAGGAGCTTAAGGTTCTCGGTCACTTGCCATGACCAAGTCCTGTTCGAACCTTACGACTCGCATACTTTATAAACAATTAATGATAATATAGCAAAAAAACACACTTAATGAGCAAGTACTTGTAATAAATACAATAATTGGCAAAATAACTGGCTGTGCACAGTTCCTTTTATTTCTCATAGTAAATGGAAAATATTGTGTCTGTACGAGTGATCAAAATTGATCTTACACTTATAAGCGACCAGTCATTATCTGACAAGCCCTTGTTCACAAACTTGTAAAAAGTAAAATTAATACAAGCCAACTCTTTAAAAAGAATTGTTCATTGATAATACTTGCGCAGGTGTTCTCCATTCTAATAGAGAGGAACGAGATCTCCATTTAAGCGAGCAAGTTTATATGTGCCTGGTTGAAGAGTTTCTTCAATTTGATATGGACTTTCCCAATTCTGGCCGAGTACTCCAGCATTCTAGTCGCGAGTGTTGAGAAAAGCTCTTCTAAGTACCAAATCTGCCATGCTATACTTTCTTTTGCATACTTTAGAGTTAAAATATCGAGCGACCTTTTGCTTGTAAGATGCAACTCAAAGTTGAGCCTGCTCACGTCTTTCGTTGACCAAGTCCAAAGACTCCATTAATAATTGATTATCCGTGCTCTGGTTGTATGTTAGCCTTTTATGCGATGGTGGATCCAGCTCAACGGGTAACATGGCTTCATACCCATAGGCCAAGAAAAATGGCCTATGGCATGTTGTTGTTCGGTGAGATGTTCTATATGACCAAAGTGTTTTTGGCAATATTTTTGGCCATGTCCCCTTTGCTTCTACGAGCCTTTTCTTCAGTGTGTCCTTAAAGTTTTGTTAACAACTTCAACCTGTCCGTTGGCTTGTGGATGGGAAACTGACAAAAAACTCTTTGTAATACTGCGTTGTTCGTAGAAATCAGTGAAAAGGTCACTGTCAAATTGCGTGCCATTATCTGAGACAATTTTTTTTGGCTACCCATATTGACATATAATGTTTTTGACGACGAAATCCAATACATTTTTGGTCATGGTTGTTGTGAGTGGCTCAGCTTTGTCCCACTTAGTAAAGTAGTCAACGACAACTTCTGCATACTTGACATTCCTTTTTCCATAGGCAAAGACCCGATCAGGTCAATTCCCCAGACTACGAATGGCCATGGGCTTTGCATCTATTTAAACTCATTTGGGGCTGCTCGTGGTATTTTGGAAAATCTTTGGCACTTATCACACTTTTTAACAAATTCCATAGAGTCTTCGATCATGGTAGGCTAGAAGTATCCTTGTCGTAGAATTTTCTTTGACAAACTTTGCCCCTAGCATGATCTCCACAGAAACCTTCATGTACTTCATGAATCAAGTTCTTAGATTTTTCCTTAGAGACACACCATAGTAAAGGCATTGAGTATCCTTGTCTATACAAGACTCTATCAACCAAAATAAATCGAGTTGGTTGTCTTTGAAGCATCCTTGCCTTATTCCTATCTGTTGGTAATACTCCTTGTTCGAAGTATTTAATGATAGGAGTCATCCATGTGTCTGACACTTGTACCATTAGCGAGGATTCTTCCACTTGAATGCTTGGTTCCAACAAACGTTCGACTGGTACTATGCTCAAAGCGTCAACATCTTTAGCGCTTGCTAATTTGGCTAAGGCATCAATGCTTGAATTCTGATCGCGAGGTACTTGCTGGAGAGTATACTTCTCAAACTGTGCCAATAAATCCTTTGCCTTGTTCAAATAAGTAACCATCTTGAAACCCTTAGCCCAATATTCTCCCATAATCTTATTAAATACTAGTTGGGAGTCACTATATATTTCTATTGAATTTATATCCATATCTTTGGCTAGTCTTAATCCCGCGAGCAGCGCTACGTATTCGACTTAATTATTGGAGGTCATAAAGTTGAATCTGATCGCACAATGAAATTAATGTCCATCGGGTGTGATTAAAATCAGCCTTGCCCCTGCGTTATGCTCATTGGAAGATCCAACGACGAATAGCTTCTAGGTAGGGCATTGATTTTGATCATCAGTCTCTATCATTTGTTCGCTGTCAGGGAGTCCGGTGAATTCTGCATCGAAATCTGCTAGGGCTTGTCCCTTTATAGCTACTCATGGTGCATAGGAAATTTCAAATTGTCCTAACTCGACTGCCAATTTTAGTAGCAGACCAGCGACTTCTGGTTTTTGTAAGACTTGTCGTAGTGGCTGGTCGGTAAGCACTATGATGGGGTGAGCCTGAAAATAGGGTCGCAGCTTTTTAGACGCCAGTATCAAGCAATAAGACAATTTCTCTATGGGAGGATATCGTAGTTCTGCACCCACTAGCCTTTTGCTTACGTAGTACACTGCTTTTTGAATGTCGTCTTCCTCTCTAATTAAAACAACACTAGCGACATACTCTGTTATTGCTAAGTAGATGTGCAAAGTTTCTCCTTTAATCGACTTGGACAAAATTGGCGGTTGCGACATGTGGGCTTTTAGCGCTTGAAAAGCCTTCTCACACTCCTCTGTCCATTCAAATTTTTTGTTGCCTTTGAGTAGATTAAAAAATGGGACACACTTGTCCGTTGACTTAGATGTGAATCTACTTAGGGACACAATTCTTCCGGTTAGGCTTTAAACATCTTTAACTTTTGTAGGAGACTACATCTTGATTAGTGCTTGAATTTTTTCGGGATTAGCTTCGATTCCACATAAGTTTACTATGAATCCCAAAAATTTCCCTGGTCCAACACCAAAGGATCACTTTAGAGGATTCAACTTCATTTGATATTTGTTCAAGATGTTGAAGCATTCTTGTAGGTCCTTGATGTGTTCTTTAGCCTTTCTTGACTTGAGCAGCATATCGTCGACGCAGAGTTCCATGTTATTGCCAATCAGTTCTTTGAACATATGGTTGACTAGTCGCTGGTAAGTCGCACCGGCGTTTTTCAAACTGAAAGGCATTACTTTATAGCAGTAAAGTCTCGTATCTGTTCGAAAGCTAGTGTGATCTTCATCAGGTGGATGCATACTAATTTGATTATATTTGGAGTACGCATTCATGAATGATAAACTTTCATGTCCTGATGTAGCATCGACTAGCTGGTCGATTCTTGGAAGTGGGAAACAATCCTTCGGGCATGCTTTATTAAGGTCTGTGAAATCCACACACGTCCTCCACTTACCATTTGGCTTAGGAACTAGTACGAGATTAGAGACCCAAGATGGATAAAACGCTACCCTGATGAATCCATTTTATTTGAGCCTCTCGGCTTCTTCTTTTAGAGCTTTGGATCTATCTTTGTCGAGCAACCTTCTTTTTTGTTGTATAGGTGGATAGTTTTTGTATACATTCAAGACATGGTTGATCACTGCTGGGTCTATCCCAATCATATCTTTATGCGACCAGGCAAACACCTCCTGATGTTTCTTAAAAAAACTCCACCAATTCATTTTTCGTTGATGACTCTAAGTTTTTATTGACTTTCACAACCTTGGTCGGATCTTTCTCTTCTAACTGGACCTCCTCGAGGTCCTCCATGGGTCCTATGTTTTCTTCAAAATCCCCAAAGCGAGGATCTAAGTCCCTATCCTCACTTTGGGCAACACCCTAATTGGTGACTTGTTCACCTGATTGGGCTTGTGTTTCATTTACCACCAGCAACCTTTTTTTAGCTCACTTCCCAATTCGCCCCTTCTTGCTTTTATGATCAAGGAATTGTAGCATTCTCTGGCTTCTCGCTGGTTTCCCAACACGCACCCAACTCCTGTGTCGGTTGGAAACTTCATGGCCAAATGCCAGACCAAAGTTACGCTCACAGATCGATGAGTATTGGTCTTCCAATCACAACATTATATGCAAATGGACAATCAACTACTATGAAAGTAGCGAGTAATGTCCTGTTCGCAGGTGCAGCTCCTGCTGTGACTGGGAGTCTGATCGACCTTGTTGGTGCGAGTCCTTCGCCATAAAAATCGTAGATGGTTTAGCTGCATGGCTTGGAATCTTGCACTGATAATCTCATTCTTTCCAATGAAGATATATACAAAATATTGACCGAGCTTCCTGTCTACCAACACTCATTTTACCATCATGTTGGTAATCTGAACATCCACGACCAAAGGATCTAAGTGGAGAAATCGAACATGCTGAGCTTGCAGCTCGGAGAAAGTTATAGATTCTTCCTCTGTTTGAGCTTTTTTGGGAGTTCGCTCCTTGACATTCTGCATTTCGATGTCTTGATCGTGACGTAGGGCTCTGGCATATCTCTCGCTTTCCTTACAACTATCACCTGCTATATGTGGTCCTCCGCAGATGGTCAACAATGTACCAGCGACCGGAGTTGGCTGTAGAGGACGTGAGCGTTTTCGTACAGACACCTACTCGTTGCCTCCTTGAGCCTCCTACTGAAAACCTCCACCTGCTCATGCATACCTCCTTAGATTTCCTTGTCGTATAAGGAACTCGATCTCGTCCTTCAGCTGGTTACACTCGTTGGTGACATGGCCATAGTCATTGTGAAAACGACAAAACTTGGTCAAGTCCCTTTTAGAGATATTTTTCTAATCGGGGTTGGATGCCTAAAGGGAACGGTGGAATGATTGGCCTGATATACTTCTGCTCGGCTATCGACCAGGGCAATATAATTGGTGAACCTTGGCTCGTATCTATTCTATTTGGGGCGCTTGCTATCAGATGTTGCCAGTTTGTTGTTCGCCCTTTTTTCCCCATTTTTTCCATTACTTTTGTCGTTGCTGTTGGGCTTACCAAACCCATTGGCGGCTTTGGTGGGGTTTTCTTTCTTGCCCTGGTCATCCATAGGAGACTTCTCTTCATTAGCAATAGCCTCCTCGAGCTTGATATATTTTTCTGCTTGATCCAGAAATTTCTGAGTGCTTTTGACTCCATTCTTTTGCAAACTACTCCAGAGGGGAGAATGGCGTCGTACTCCAGCCGTGAACGCCATCATCTTTCTCTCATCTCCAATAGTTTTGGCTCGAGCAGCTGCTTGCATGAATCACTGGATATACCCCTTTAGGGTTTCTCCCTCCTTCTGTCGAATCACGACCAACTGATTGGCCTCTGTTGGGTGTATTCGACCAGCATAGAACTATTCGTAAAATTCCTTCACGAATATCTCCCAGGAAAATATACTGGCCGGAGAGAACTTGAAATATCACTCCTGAGCAGATTCAGATAATGTGGCAGGAAAAATCCTGCACCGAGCATCATCTGACACCTTTTGGATGTCCATCTGTATAACTTGTTAACGTGAGATACAGGATCTTCCCCCTTGTGAAGTTGGGTAAAATTGGCATCTTGAATTCGCTTGGAGTCTTTGCCACGAAAATTCTATGAACAAATGGGGTGCCCTTCCTCCGATCAAATTCTATATGGGACGCTCTGTTCCCAACTAGTTGCTGCACGGTCTGATTCAAGGCATCTATTTGGGCTTGTACATCATCTGGTATTGCTGGAGCGACTAGAGCTGGGGGGAAGTACTCGTCATGCCTTTCCCTTCAATTATTGAGTACATCCCACCGGTCTTCATCCCTTCACCTCTGCTCACTTGCACCTAGTCGGTCAAAGACATTGGGCTGTTTAGGCTGCACCCTAACATTTTGGCTTATCGATTGGTTCTTCATTGGCAGGGGATTTTGTCGTTCGTCCCTCTCTTCCTACTGTCGACCAACGTTCAACCTGCTAGAGTCCACCTCATTATAATCACGACCATCTCTGAATAATGACCTATGAGTGTGTGACCTACTGTTCGCACTGTTTTCCTCTCTCCCTGCTGATATGTCTCGATAGACAGGGGGAGGCCTACGTTGGTTGGTAGGTCCTCTGACATTACTATGTCGTGGGGGACCTCTGACCGCAGAGCTTGAATCCACCTGTCTTCTGCCTCCTGAGGGATGTTGTCCCCTGCTAGGTGGGTTTTGCTCCCCAGCTGCTTGGCATCTAGGGCTTCTGGGATGCTGCTCGACCATATACTGCCTTTGCTACTAAGCGTTATATCGACCAACTCGAGAGGGTGGTTTCTGCTTCGAATTTTGGACTAGTCCCTCCCGTTGAGCAGCGAGATGTTGCTCTGGTCCTTGAGGATTCCTTGGTTATGGTGGATTGTGGTGATAGTGAGGATGCTCTAAATGTGGATTTTGTTGAGGGTGAGTGTTGGGTGGCTGATCTGGTTGGGCGGCAGGTGCAGGTTGTCCTCGTGCTAATTGAATGGCTGCTTCTAAGGCTGCGGTGGCATCTCTCCATCGGCGATCCATGTCAGCTTGTCTCTCATTCAGTTCTTGGAACTGCCGGTCAATCTGCCTTTGCTGCATCACCATTGTCTCAGCCACATTCTCTTGATAAGCTAATTCCTCTTGCAATACAATCAAAGTTGTTCGCAAGGTTTCAACATCCATCTCCTCATTTTCCAATTCCACCTGTGGCTCATCCTCCACTACATCTTATGAAGGAGGTTAATTTGGCATATTTCTATAAGTCTTCCTCGCTTTCCTGGTTGTTTTCTCCATTGATATTCTCGAAGGTCTTGATTTTGGCTCTCAACGAAAGCACCAAAATGTTGACTGATGATTTAGCCAACGACACGGAGTCACCAAAATGATAAAGATTTGTAAGTTAAATGCAATAACTAAACGATACCAGGATTTATAGTGGTTCGGCCCCAGATATTGGTAATAACCTACTTCCACTTAGTGTTTTTATCGATGTATTATGAAACCTACGATCAACAAACTAGGGTTTGCTGAGTTTCATAAGCTTCAAAAAGGATACAAAAATTTGTGTATAGAAAACACTGATTCTCTCTGAATACCAATCATTCCCCCCTTTCATTGAGTCCCTAGAGTCCTATTTATAGACTTACATATGGGCTAATGGGTCGTGTCTACATTTTGATTCAAGCATATTAAAATAACAACAGAAATCATAATCTTTACATAAAAATAGGGTCAAATATCTTAGAAATATTTGACGTATAACTATATTTGAACTCTGGCTTCCCTACCACGACCATACCTGGTCGCATATGTCAGCGCATTTTCTGCCGTATTTTTCAGCATCTTTCTTAAATCCATCAAGCAACGTCTTTTCTGGTCGCTGGTCAACCTGGATGTAATCACTAAGCAGTCACGTGCAACCCACGTGCGTACTAATTTTGCCACGTCAGTAAGCAAGTATTTTTTTGGGTAAACAGAATCAATTATTGCAATGGTTGTGTTTAAGTGTAAAATGTCTCGATGATAAAATGTCAGAAAACAAAATTGCATCATTTGTTAACTCTTGTGTATGAGCGTGCATTTAGTACTTCAATTTTTTTGTACTAATTCAACCATAGTGAGAATGTGTCCCAATTAAGTGTGCATAGTTTGACCATGAAATCTCTCACCCTAGATTAAACTAAGTATTCATGAAGGTTTAAGTTTTTAGAATTGGCTTGATAATTCCCTTGAGGCGAAATCCTAGGAGGATTAGTGATTTAGAGAGGATTTAGGCAATTTTCTTGGACCGTTTGAGCTTTTCATGCCTACCTTGAAATTACTATCCATAGTGACCCAACTTTGAGCTTATTGGCCTATTTTGTTCACATGACCTCAACTTGATAGCCATTCCCACTTTTGAATATCCCATTTGTATTTCTTGCCAAACCTTAAGCCTAGTTTGTCTTGGATATTATTTGAGATAAGTTTGGGGGGAAGTGAAGAAAGTGTATCTTGGTTATTGGGGGTGTTCATATTTGTTAATTAATGCACTTATATGCTCAAATTTGTTAAGTGTGTTTATGTTTTATTATCTTCAATGTTTTATTTTCAGTTTATTTCTTTTAAGTTGCCTTATTTTCTTATTATTAAAAAAAATCAGAAAAATATATATAAAAAATGAAAAAAATAGAAAATTCAAAAAACAAATGAAAAAAAGAAAAGAAAATTGATACATATATTTATATAGTTAAGTGTAAATAAACAAGCTTATAGTTGACTTGTAATCATATTTCAGCATATAAGTGCGGTGTGCATAGAAGAGGGAAATGAGTGTCATTGAGTGAGTTGGGGGGGGGGGGGGGGGGAGTGAGTTCACTTGTAATGGATAGAGGATAATGCACTCATTAGGTCCAAGGCAGGCTAGGTTTTAAGGTTTTAGCCTACAAAATCTTTCTTAATACATGCCCTTAGCCTAGCCTACATTACAACTATGTAAAGACCTATTGATCTAAATCACTTTGTCAACTACATTAGTGGATAGGGATTATTGAGTTCAACATATGAAATCATGAATTAAACCTTAGGATTTTTGCTTAGCTTAGTCTAGGGGAGAGAGGTTGATTGGGAATTGTTATTTGTGCACTAATTGGGGTCATATTGAAAGCTTGGCTGGGTTAGCATCTTAATACTTGAGGAACTTGGCTTGCATATACACTTGAGGTATCTTTTGAATCCCTGATTTGAGAGTTCCATTCCCACTTTGATATGACCATTTCCAAATTGATTCCTAGTGTTGTTTTATTTTGAGTCTTTGTGTTGTCGGTGGTGTCTATTATAGTTGTGTGATGTGTTTGTGTCTTCTTAAATTATGGTTTTGTGTGTGTGTCTTGTGTTGAGTTGGATTTCTTTGTTTATTTTCTTTTCTTTTCTTTTAGAGTCATCACCCAGGACGAGTAATGGTTTAAGTTAGGGGGTGTAATAACTCTATATTTTAGAGTTATTAATTGAGCTTTTCAACTTAAAAATTTAAGTGAAATAGAGTGTTTGTGTTGTTATTATGTGGTTTTAGTCATTTTGTTTGTGTATTTTGTTTTAATTAATGATAAATCTTGTAGGAAAATAATGGGATTATGTTCTAGAAAATGTGGTATCTATTTTGAAGGCAAAAAAGAAAGGATGCTGGAAAGCTTAGTGAAAAATGTGTAAAGAAATTATCTTGGAGCTAAATTTCTGGCACTTTGTTGTAGCATCAGTCAACTTTGTTGCAGCAAAGTGTGTGCAGCCAGCAACATAAAGTTTTCATACTTGGCAAGTGATTAAATGAGGTGGAGTGACTTGAATAGTGGGAGGATGAGGTAGAAAGGAGCTTCCATTTTTGGAGAAGAGAGTGGTCCCCACGTGTAGAATAAAAAGAAAAGGGTTATACCCATTTTTGGAACCCTGGAGAGAGAGGGGATCATCTTCTCCAACAAAACATACCCAGCCGCCCATGACCATTAGAGGATATTATTTTATGAACATTTTGAGATGAAAGCATCAAGAAAAGAAGAGGAAAAACCTAGGAGAAAAAAGCTAGAAGAAGAAGAAGAAGAGTTAGAGGACAAAGAATAGAAAATTTCTATCATTTTGGCTTGTCTTTCTAAACTCTCTTCTCCTATAATTTTATTTTTCTCATCTTGAACTCTTGAGATAATGCTGAATATATATATTGTGGTGATTTGGGTATTTTGATTATGAGCTAATTTGTTTGTGTTAGGAATATTGATGAACCCTAATTTGTATTTAACCCCAAAGTGTTGAATGTTTTATTAAATTTTTCTCTTGTTCATTTAACCTATATTTATTGTACAAACTCTTGCTTGAGAATGATCAACTTAGGTGAAAAACAAGCTAGTTTTAATTCCTGAAGGGTTAAAATTGGTGGAAAGGCTTGATTGATGCATGTTTGATAATTTTGTTAATGATTAGTGGATAATTTAGGAATAAATTATTCACCTTGCAAACTTGTAAGATTTAGGCTTGAATTGGTGTTCTTGAAATTGGATTAACATTGGAATATGTGGATTTAATTATGAGAACTCTAACATGTGTATTTGGAAAAATGGCATGAACAATTGTTCAAATTCTTGTTACAAGAGTAAATTGTTTCTTTGAATTTCCTTACAACAATAGGAGCTGAAATGCAAATTAGGGGGATTTGTTATGCCAAACTTTTATCATAATATCAATCACAAATAGTCATTTCCTAGCTTTAGTTTTAAAGGCTTATTTTAATTCTTTTATTTAGTCTTTTAGTTTCAATTAATTAAATCATCAGAAATTATTGGTACCCCAAATTGTTTGGTGTTAATTTTTACAATATTTGTTTGAACAATCCTTGAGGAGACGATAAAAAAAATTACTTTCATTATATTACTTGCTAGCGATTGTGTACACTTGCACACTTAAGAAATTTTGCAACAACAAGCGTCTTAGACTTCCTGCCATATCGGAAAATGTGGTTGATTCCTCTCCCTCCGCTTTCTCAACTGGCTCTTTGCCTCCTAGCCTTACTAGTTATCCTTCCCCCAAATTGCATCCCTTTGCTTCTCTCTTGCCACGCTCTGAGAAAGAGAGGCGAGTCAATCCCAAAATTCATGACATGTTGGCTAGGGACAAGAACATTATTGCTTCCTATGCTAGGTCAATTTCTCTTAATCCCTTGCTAATGAGCTCTGCTCTGCTCCCATTACCAAGTCCAAGTTCAAGCTCTGTTTCAGTTTCAGATTCCATTATCATTTCCTTTACTATAGCTCTGCATCTTAGTCCATCTTTCGTTGGAATTGATCATGTAGTCATTGAATCAACTGCTTTGCTGCTCAGTGATGTTCTTGCTCCTACTTTTTCCATTCCTCTTGTTGGTTCCATCGTTTCTTTGACTCTCACCCCACATGCTGAACCTATTGAATTTTGTTGTCCTGCTCTTCCGACTTCCATAGAGTGTTATGCATCATTGAGTATTCTTGAGAAACACTTGGGTTCTTTCCTTCTCAACACTCCTAATTTCCCTCCTTTTTCTACTAGTGAAAGTCTAGGTGTTCTGAATGTGGAAGACTTCCAATACTTGCAACTCTCCTATGATTTTCATGATCTCTACAGTTCTTCTATTGTTAATACCACTATCTGTGAAGCCTTGCTTCCCTTAGTATCCGATGTGCTGCCTCTTAAGGACATTGTTCTTGCCCCAGTTTCAGTTAGTACACCCATTGTTGGCTCTTCTGGTGATGCCCTTCCTGTTAGCTCTGCTTTAGGTGCTACCACTATAGCCGCAGTTGTTGGTGTTAACGTTCATTTCCGTCTCCTTTCCCAAGTGCATCATTTGCGCAAAGTGAAATTGATGCAATTGTGAATTTGATTAGTCAGAGCACTGAGCAAACTAGAGCCTTACAATCTCCTTCGGGGTCCGTGGTAATGGGAACATGGAGAATTTCGGCGAGCGGTTCATTTGATGAAAATAAAATTTTGGATCTGTCTCAAACACAATTTACTGCTTCTGCGCTTCAAATGGGGAATTCCTTGTCTCCCTCCTTTATCGAAAAGCAGCTGGAAACTCACCTATCTATGGTAAAATTTCCTTATTGTCTGTTACTAACCATTAATTCTTTAGTGGGTTGATCATTGATCATGCAATTTATAACAACTTTTTGTTGAGCTAATTATATTGATTATACATGCTAAGTATTACCAGGACTTGCAGAGGTCGCATAGTGATGTTGGCATAAATGTCTTACGTCAGTGCTACGAGATCAATAATGCGCAACACAAATCAGTGATAAAAACCCTACTAGACCGCGTTGGCAACATCAGCAAAGCTTTGTTTGAGACGCAAGGAAATCTGAAGTGGGCTAAGGATTCACTGCAAAGTCTTAGTTTAATGAAAGCTAGTTGTTCAGAGCTAAAAACCAAATGCGAAGAATTAGAGTGGAAACTTGCATCCAACGAGGACTGGCAGAAAAAACATGTTGAGCTTTCTATAGAGCATGAAAAGTTGATCATGCGAACTCAGAAAGCCAATGAAGCTCACAAATTTATTGTCAAAAACCGTCATGATGTTTGTAATGACAAAAAGTATTTGCTAGAAAGTCTCCAATTGTAATGCCTTGGATAACCAATGCCGTAACACTGAGTGTTTTAAATAGTGCAAGACTTGCTAATCAAGTCATTTAAATGAAAATGTGATCCTAGAATCATAAACAAGTTAGGATTAAAATATTTTGGCCATAAATATACAATTTCTCATTAAAACAAATGTTTGGTACATGGGATCCCAAAATAGGGCTTAAAGGACATATTTATAAAGTCTCCAAAAGTTATAAATAATCAAGGCCACTCTAATGGAAAAATATATATTTTAGGTTTCTGTCCCTGTACAATCCCTCGATCGTGGCGGTCGAGCAGCTGACAATGTACACCTCGCCCCCAGAGCTCTCCAACTCATGGTTAAACCATCTTACCCTTGCCATTACCTGCACTACGTAGCACCCGTGAGCCGAGGCCCAGCAAGAAAACTATATCACACAGCATAAACAATGCATACAATGAAATAATTCATATGATATTAACCAAATATTTATCAGGACATAACAGGCACACATCAGTGACAACAAGCAAGGATTCATCAGTCTATCATATAGGTATTCAACAAGCCATCAATATCAGGTTAATAACAGTAATCACATTCATAATCAACATTTTAACATAATTATCATATATTACTCACGGTCGACGCTCTTAGGCCGCACCCTCTATTTAACCCACTCTCTCCGGCTCACTTAGGTCGAGCCCAACATTTAACCCACTGACTCTGGCTCGCTTAGGCCAAGGTCAGTGATTATTTAATTAACCTCAGATACTAGTGGTCGAGCCGCATCCTGTGCGCAAATATCAGTTCCGGCACTCTTAGGACGTTTACTTCATGCTCACATGGCATATCATAATCATACATCAATTGCATTCAAATAGAGGGAGCTCTTAGTCACGGCCACACAAAAGGGTGAAATTTTCTTACCTTTAATTCTAAGTGCTTTTGTAACGCTCTGGATAGCCAAGACCGCTACACTGTGTACTGATAAAGGTGCAGGACTTGCTAATCAAGTCATTTAATGAAAAACGTGTCACTAACCATGAATGTGCTAGGGTTAAAAAGGGTTTTGGTTTCAAATGATACATTTTATATAATTAAATAGTTTAACACATGGGATCCCAAAAAGAAACAGCGTTCGGAAGTCAGTTTACAAAATGTCCAAAATTTAAACAACCATTAGCCATTCTAAGGCAGAACAGACATTTCTGGTTCCCCTGCTCCTGTCTCCCTTCAATCGTGGCGGCTGAGCAGCTGGTCATGTACATTCAGCTCACAGAGTTCTCCAAGTCAGGGCTGATCAAGTTTTCCCTTGCCTTTACCTACACCACGTAGCACCCGTGAGCCAAGGCCTAGCAAGAAAACATAATATGATTCACAAACAATCAGTAACACATGAATAATCCTTTAATCATGACCAGGCACTTAATATTCTACATTAATCACATAGCACGTATTCAGGATCAAAGATGCAACTAAACGTTATTAACAATCAAGTCACAAGATAATTAGGGTCGACAAGATAGGCCGCACCCTCTGTTTACCCCACTGACTCCGACCCGCTTAAACCGAGCTCAGTGCATAATAAGTTGCCCTCGGCTACCAGTGGCCAAGCCGCGCCCTGTGCGCTAGTGTAACCCTTGGCACTCTTAGGTCGTTGGCTTACGATGTACATGGCATAATCCCACCCTTTCAAAGCATAAATATTAGGGAACCCTTAGTCCCACCAAAAATACACAACCGGGTGCAGTTTTCTTACCTTTAATTTCCACGTTCACTGACTACGAGCGACGTCCTTCGAGCACGATCCATTTCCCGAGCCCTAGCTTAACACCTAGTCACAACCAAGGTAATGGATTCTATTAATATTCAAATAAGGGTTTTCGTGTACAATGCTAGCTTCCGGGACATCGAATTCCACCAAACACGGTCATGAAATCGATCCCGAGCACCCTAGGTTAGGTTCTCGCACTTAAAATCCCCAAAAGATCAAAAATGCACCCAAGGGATGTGTGGATGCTCAAAATTCAATAGTTATAAAAAGGCCAAAAGCACGTGATAAGCTCCCATAAATGCCTAATTACATGCCCATGCCGCGAGGCCCTTGGGCAACCATCTTCTCACACGGAGGCACATGAGGCTATTCTCGGCGCGTCTAGCACCCATACACCCTGTGGGACCTCTCACGCCTAGCCCTGCACTTTGTGAGATTCGTCTCACGCACTTATCACCCACGCCTCGTGGGTAAGTCTGATGTGCTTCGGGCATATCGAGCAAACTGCTTAAGGGCCCCGTCTCGCGCCCGCGCGCCCACGTTCTCACGCCTGCGCACTCATGGCCTCGCGCCCGCGCCCTCCTGGCCTTGTAAGACGCGTGTCCTTAGGAGCCTCGCGGGAGACACCCTCGCCACAGCCGCATCCTAAGGGGCCTCGAGAGAGGCGTGTCCTTAGGGGGCCTAGCCACAACTGCATCCTAAGGGGCCTCACGAGACGCGTATCCTTAAGGGCCGCACGAGCGTCACGTGAGCTGCACCACCAAGGGCCTCGCGAGGGAGGCATCTCGCCTCGTACACCCAGGCATCTGGCGAGGCCACATCGTCTTGAGCCCCTAGGACCATCTCGCACACCTATCACCTATGTCCGGGGGTGGCCTTGAGGTGCTTCAGGCGTCTCGCGCCAAGGATCCGAGAGCCTCACCTCGCGCCACGACCCTTACATACATCAAGTGTCTCACTCCCTACACCTCGATGTGATATCTGTTACGAAGGCCTATCAAGACTCCATCATTTAGAGGTAAAAGCCCAAGTATGATTCAAAAGGATCATGCTAGTACAATCTTGTACGTGGTACGACCTTTAAGACCCCGTATGTCAGGTACGGACACTCATGCTAGTCGAGTAGTGGGAGTGCTGGGAGAAGGGACATGGCCTGTGTGTCTATGGCCAGATGTCAGAGTCGACACCACCACCACCTGCGCCACTATGCCTGTCACCACTCCTCTGACATTTGTACGAATCAAGTAGTGGAGACATCCTCACGGTACCTGGCCATGTACTGGAACCAACACCACTACCCCTGAGACCACTCTCCTGACAGTGTACTTGTGTACCACCTAGTCCCCTGGACCACCATGTATCCAGGGCCATTAGAGCCTAGTATAAAATGAACCCCACTTCCACATGGAAGGGGGTTGGAAAAAATACTGTAGCACTACACCATAAGAAATACAAATTCAGTTCACCATTTTTCTTCTGCAAGTGTTCTTTGAGTTTCCAATTAGATCTTTAAGGTTTTTCTTTTGATAATCTCTACGTTTCTATTTTTCTAACTTAACTTGGTTGATAAGTTCTCACCATCAACAGGTTGCGGCCCCTGAAACCTAGCCGCGGCCTGCCCCTGAAATAGAACCCAAGCCCCTTAGTAGGCAGACATGCGTCGCGGCCCCGCCCTGTGGCGCCGCAGCGCTCCCCTTCGCCGAGCCTCCCTTGCTTCGTAGGGCCGCAGAGCTCTAGAATAGAGCCGCGGCCCAACCCTTCGTGCCCAGAAAAATCACCATATCTAACATCCTAACCTCATTCAAAACCACCCCAAAGCACCCTAAGTCAAAACCCATTAATCACAAAACTTTTAACCTGATTCTAACAGCATAATCCAATAGAAATCCAGCTTAAAAACCTACTAAAATCCCATTTTGATTTCTGAAACCCAGCAGCTCAAAACACCAAAAACCAGTCATGCAAACTCAAATTTTAACCTCTAAATTACGAATTGAAACTTACCTTCTTTGTTGAACCACTTCCTTAACAGGCTCCTGAGCTAGAATCCAAACTTCTCAGCTTTAAATTCAATCCTTAATATCAAAACCAAAAACACTTTTAATACCTAGTCAAGACTTAAAGTTCTAATGTTCAAGAGTGAGATTCAATCCTTACCTTGATCCTGGTTGAATGTCCCTTAGTCAGAACTGGGCTAATCCTTCATAAATTCAGCTCAAACACAAAATTCCCAGTTGAGTTTTCCTTAGATTTCTGTAGTTTCCTTAAGAGAGAGAAGAGCTGAAGGAGAAGATATGTTAAAGGGTCGGTTGTGACTTTTTTTCTAATGCTTTCCATTAACTTAGTCTAATCTTAGCCAGTTAAGTCAATTCCGAGGCTCGGGGTACCGGAAACGTCCCCGAGGGCAAAACAGTAAAATTCCCCAATATTCCTGCCTAAGCCTCCTAAACTCAAATATATCTCCATATATTTATTTCCACAACCCAATACCTAAAATACCCCTGACTTGCCCAAAGTCAAATATTAAGCCCTGTTGTGACTTTCCCGCTATCTAGCTCCCTAGGATCGCCTCAAATCGCTCGCTGCATACTTACCCACATAATAATGTGATTCTAAAAAATATAACATTTAACCACAATTACATTCATATAATCATTCAAGCATGCTTATCATATAATCATGCATTAAATCAATAAACTCACACATAAACCAATTATGCCTTCCCGGCGCACTAATCAAGGCCCTTAAGCCATATTAGTGATTTTGGGTCGTTACAGCTTTAGTTACTACGGACGATCCTCAAGCACGATCCTGCTCCGAGCCTTGGCATACACTTAGTCACAATCTATAAATGATACTTCAATGAGTGTGAATTCTAAAGGACGGATAATCCCGGGACCAAACTTGCACTCTCGGAACCCCAAGTTCCACCAAACAAGGTGGTGAACCCGTCCCCCGAGCCTCCAAGCGAAAACCCTAAGAAAATACCCAAAAACCAATTTCAGGAGGCTGAGGAGCGCTATAGCGCTACAAGGTGGGTGCGACAGCGCTACAAAGTGGGTGCTACAACGCTACAGATAGAAACCCAAACCCCCTAGAAAATATAGCCTAGCATTGTAGCGCTCCCAACCTAGCGCTACAACCAGAGCATGCAAAATTCTGGGTTCCTCATTGAATTTCCCCGAGCCAAAACCCCAAAAATCCTTGCCAATTATCCACCAAACACAAAATTAAGTCCTTAAACCACTATAGCTCACCCAATACAACACAATAACATCACAACTTAGCTAACAACCTCATCAAACACATAAAACCAAAATTGAGCTTGAAGCTCAAGAACTTCATCTGAAAACCAGAAAACACAGATAATCAAGGTAAAAATTTGTTACCTCTGATGGATGAATCCGACCCTAGGTTGCCTCAATGTTCCTCCCAGCTTTGATTCCTCCAATTCCCAAGTTTAACTCCTTAAACTTCCATCCAAAACCAAACTTAGAAACCATTCTCAACAAAGTTCAGCAAACTCAGAAAAAATCCATAAACCTTACCTTAATTTGGAAACTAACTCTAGCTGAATCCCTTAGCTACTTCAAGGATCAAAACCCCTAACCTAGCTTAGACTTCCTCTTGAGTTCTCAGCTTCAAAATCCTCAACGGAGAGTGACAGGGAAAGAAATCGCGAGGAAGAGGGAAAGCGTTTTGTTTTTACTTCTTTTCCTTCAGTTTTCTACAACTTTCCCTTATGCTCTAAAAAGAAGTCAGTTATATCTTCTAATAACCCAAAAGACCCTTTTGCCCTCCCAATTAAATCCAAGTCTTTTAATCAATCTAAGGGTATATTGGTCATTTGCTCCCAATTCCCACTAATCCCTCGAGTCTTCCTAACATTTTCCACTTAAATCCCGTCATCCAATTAATCACCAATTATTTTTCCCAGTGTCTAATAATCTCCAATATATCTCCCAAATTTTCAGAGACACCCCCAAGCTCCCCCGAGCTGGGTATAAACCCTCGTCGTGATTATTTCGCCAAACCGCTCACTAGGATCGTGTCAAGCCATATGCTGCAAATATATCCACATAATAATGTGGTCTCAACAATTTATCCCATATAATTACATTTTATGCCTTCCATAAACAGGGCCCACATGCACATTTAATACTCATAAACATGCATTTATTCACATCCATATAATCATATAATCATGCATGCCACATAATCATGCATTAAATCATTAATTCACATAAATATCAATTATGCCTTCCGGCACACTAATCAAGGCCCTTAAGCCTTATTAGCAATTTTGGGTTGTTACCACTATCCCTTCCTTATAACAATTTCGTCCTCAAAATTTATTTGAACACATCAGGTAATAAATCTCATACCTCTAATCATAACTCCAGAGTCTAATTATTTACCTTTAATCCTTCAATAACACTCTTACTAGAGTGAAAATATTGTTCCATAAGATTTTACCTTATAACTATAATCTCGTTAACCTTTCCTTACCCAACAGTTCTGCTGGAACCCCATGGTCTGCTTATATCATTAGCAGTCATTTCCTTGGCTGGTCATTGGCACCAGTAATACCCATAAGCCACCACCCACGCCAGGGTAGGACTAACCTGTAGGCTCTCGACCTAAACCTTGTTACGATTTCAGAACTCTTATTAAATCGGAAGTCAAAACTTCCCTTTCTTCCCTGGAATATCATACTCTTTCTTGTTTGCCATATGTGGAGAAGTACAAATCTCCAGTCCTGGAACTTCATGTTCCGATACTTGAAACTTGCCAACCCTTATGTCCTTGTAGCTGAGCAGATCCTCCTGCCTTAATAATTTCCCATAACTTCATTGGTTTCCCCCGAACCAATACTGAACCATAATACTTATTGTCTTTTATTTCCTTACTAGAACCAACACTTCATGCTTTCTGTCTTACCATATCTTATGCGTGTCACCTTAGTCGTAAGCCAGCATTCATCTATGTGACTGATTCATCAAGGGATTATACTTTTCTTAATATCCCAAACACTTGCACATTCAATGCGTAATTCATTAAAATAACCATTAATCCTTCAAATTTCCATTCTATCTATAGACAATCAATAATTCTAGGTTCCAACCTTACTTCCTTCATTCCATATTTCCTTTCCAGAACTTGGAAAAATTTAAAGGGTTTCCACCTGGTACTATCAATTACCATGCCACGTTACCCATTCACACGAACCAAAATGTGTTAACTCAATCTGCTGAGTTACAACCTTGCATGTCCAATCATCTCACTCGTAATCTAGTGTGGTTCACTCCTACAATCCACCACTATACCATAATATCTTCCAATATCTAAATATTAGATCTTATCGCCCATTTAAACTCCCTGGTTACCATATGTCTTAGGAGGTAATATGATGTCCATTTAGAACTTTCATCTCCACACCAAATTCCATCAGATCACTTACCTGATCTTCATATCTTATCTCATATTATACTGATAGGGTTCTTCATTATTCCCACACGATCCTCACTCTGGATCCATTGTCCAAAGAGATATATATATATATCCATAACTAATCACAGATACTCTACCAATCTCAATCGTTACCTTGTCTGACCTTACTATAATCTGTGGTGTCCTATCCAATCGGCACAGACCTTCCCAAGTAAGAGATCAACTTCCAAATTAATTTTCTTCTTGTATTGTCAAGGATTTCTAACATGAATTACCTAATAAGTCTCACCAGATCCTGGTTTCGGGGTTATTCCTCTACAAATGACCAAGCGCTCAAATCCCTTACACTATGCATTCACCGTCAACTTAATATTCCTGTATACCGACCATGTTCCCATTCTTTCACCTACCGCGAGGCTCAAACCATCATCCCTTCCATCTATATCTGGGCGCGTCTAAGACCTGATGCACCACTTACAATTTCATGTTTTTTTTAAACAAAATCAAGATCCTTCATACTACCCTTCTGTAACCATCCACTACATGTGGATTCCTATACCATAGGGTGATAACCAATCCTTATACTGTTTTGTGAAATTTTGATATAAAGTTGTCCATTTAGTCTACCCTTAGGTTCTCCTATCATTCTAATCTCTGGTGTGGCTGTCCTCCAAGGATACTTATGTAGTAGATGATATGTTACCGGTCTCGTTGTGCTTCCTATCCTTCAGATGTTCTTCAGTAATTTCTCTATGGCTTCAAATTGAATCTCTTCATACCTAATTCCTTCTCTTCCTATAGCGTGACCTTAAATACCCTTGGCGAGATCAAAACTGACACCTTCTGGAACCTTACCTGTGACCCTACCTCTTCAGTCTTGGTATCATTAGTGCATTAGTCATTTGCATTCTGCTTCTAACTGGGAAGTAGTCCAACACATCCTAACGAACCTCGAGGTGACTTGTTCATATCATTCCTGTAATCTCTGCTTGTCGAACTTACGTGTGTTGTTGAAGCATAAGTTAGTTAAGAACCTTTACTAATAATCCATCACACCCCACTTGGTACAAGTAATAACTCCTTAAATGTCTCTTTCCTTGGTCCTCAGCTAGTAATAACCAGATCGAAGATCAATTCCTGTAGACATTGTCTTGTCTTGTAACCGGGCTTTTAAACTCTTCATCCTTAACAGGCGATGTGAACGAATCCCACGATACGGTGCTCCGTCTAATCCATCCCTAAGCCAAATACATCGTCAACGGAACCAGTAATTCTTTCTGCCAAACTAATACCATTCTTCATACTATCCCTGATACCGAGTCTATCCATAGCCAAATCCTGAAGCATACCCAACAACTCCTTACATACTCATCTGAATCCCTACTGATCACTTCAGTTTCCATTCAGTCCAACTTATATACTTCAAGTGATGTCCCTTGCAATCCATGGTTGTCTCTTAACAAATTAGCTTTCACTCAGGCTCATAACTAGGCTCTCATATGATGAGCTCAATTACTTTCACCACGAATCCCCCCAACAAGCACTAATATCTCAAGCCCCTCGTAAAATAACCTTGAGGCATATACTTCATATAGGAATCTTTCCTGGGAGATACACAACACCGAACTCTTCCAGCTCGCTATGTAACCAAGAACGTGGATTATCAAGTAAACCAGTCACCTCTGAGGAACTAGCCTCAGACTTCAAATGTAACAAGGTATTTCAGTCTTCCATTCTCTAATCCTAGGCAATCCCTAATCCGCCCTAACGTACTGAACCATTCCATGTAGATAACGTGTCCTTACCTGACATCTTTCCAGATGGCGTCTCCTGCTTCTGGTGCATACTGAATAACTTCACTAAGCCTCATCACTGATCTGACGGCTATCCTGTAAACTATACCCCTTCTTGTCAAAACCAGGAATCAAAGAAATGTCAGGGGTTTTTCTGTTCATCTGTCCTTACTAAATCCCATAAATGGGAATATCCTCATATGCATCTCTTGCCCTTTGGCATTCACATTCCATACCTCATTCTTTATATCTTAAATAACATGGCCATCCCTGCTGCCCAAGCATAGATGAACATCTCATGCATTGGAGCGGCCCTGATGCTCTGGGCCTTCTCAGAGTTTAATCCTTAAATGAATCATCATCTCAGCTACATCTGCTTGTATCAACTTTCAAAGTGGATTGACCAACCCACCAAACTTATTGACATTCATTGTCATTGCTTTACCATTCTAAACCAAGTTCATAAACTTATTAGTCTCCACAGCTCAAACTACATCTTTATAATCTCTTTATTAAATCACTGCCTGAATTCCTTTTAACCCATTACGACAACATTTTGGGTCTGAGTACCACTTTCGGGCATCCTTCAGCCACAACTACTTAGCGCAACCACTCTGCCATGACCTATCATCTTCATGTAATCAAGGATGGGATTAGCTATGCTCATCCACTAATCAATCCTTAGGCAAATCCAAACCATCCTTAGAACCAGGGGATAATGCCTCTAAAGCCTTCCATACAGTAATTCTCTATTTGTCTCCACCCTCAGGTTCAACCAACATTGGTAACTCTATTGTCAAGATATACAAGGCAACTCTTTCCCTAGAAAAGAACCCATTGTTTCACCCATCTAGTATCGTCTATCAGATCTCACAGCCTTACTCACATACCAGCAAACGTCTGCTGCAACTTTCAAAGACAGATGAAGGATTCCAACCCTAGCTATCATCTGCAACCCCCACTATAACAATACCAGGTCCAATCACCCATTCTGAGCATAAACAATCTGAATTCATCTGCCACCACCGACTAAACTCCTCAGCCCTGATGTTCATATCCAAAACCATCCCAAGGGTAGGTCCAAATAATCACAATAACCAAACACACATATGACATATCAAACACCAATCTACTTTACTATGATTCAATTATCAAATTTCATTACTACCAAATACATTCATACCTACCATGCTTTCCATATACCGATAAACAGGTATACCATATAAGTTCAATTTAAATAATTCACCACATGCAATCAATATGCATATCATTATCCAAATATTCATCCACATGCAATAACAATGCTAATGAGCACGCCTCAATATCACCACACAGCAGCCAAGGGCCAGGCCCTATCAGAATCTCATGATCCTTATTAAATATACAAAGTAATGCGTTCATATTCCATTTAAGCACTTCCTTAAACCTAGACTGCTCTGATACCAAGTTGTAACGCCCTGGATAACCAAGGCCGTCACACTGAGTGTTTTAAATAGTGCAAGACTTGCTAATCAAGTCATTTAAATGAAAATGTGATCCTAGAATCATAAACAAGTTAGGGTTAAAATATTTTGTCCATAAATAGACAATTTCTCATTAAAACAAATGTTTGGTACATGGGATCCCAAAATAGGGCTTAAAGGACATATTTATAAAGTCTCCAAAGGTTGTAAATAATCAAGGCCACTCTAATGGAAAAATATACATTTTAGGTTTCTATCCCTGTACAATCCCTTGACCATGGCAGCCAAGCAGCTGACAATGTACACCTCGCCCCAGAGCTCTCAACTCATGGTTGAACCATCTTACCCTGCCATTACCTGCACCACGTAGCACCCATGAGTCGAGGCCCAGCAAGAAACCTATATCACATAGAATAAACAATCCAGACAATGAAATAATTCGTAAGACATTAACCAAATATTTATCATGCCATAATAGGCACACATCAATGACGACAAGAAAGGATTCATCAGTCTATCATCCAGGTATTCAACAAACCATCAATATCAGGTTAATAACAGTAATCACATTCATAATCAACAATTTAACATAATCATCATACATTACTTAGGGTCAACGCTGTTAGGCCGCACCCTCTATTTAACCCACTGTCTCCAGCTCACTTAGGCCGAGCCCAGCATTTAACCCACTAACTCTGGCTCTCTTAGGCCAAGCTCAGTGATTATTTAATTAACCTCAGCTACTAGTGGTCGAGCCGCGTCCTGCGCGCAAATATCAGTTCTGGCACTCTTATGCTGTTTATTTCATGCTCACATGGCATATCATAATCATACAACAATTGCATTCAAATATGTGGAGCTATTAGTCCCATCACAGCCACACAAAAGGGTGTAGTTTTCTTACCCTTAATTCCGAGTGCTTTAGTTATTACGGACGATCCTCAAGCACGATCCCGCTCCGAGCCTTGGCGTACACCAAGTCACAATCCATAAATGATACTTCAATGAGTTTGAATTCTAAACGACGGACAATCATGAGACCAAACTCGCACTCTCGGGACCCCAAGTTCCACCAAACGAGGTGGTGAACATGTCCCCCGAGCCCCCAAGCAAAAACCCTAAGAAAATACCCAAAAACCAATTTCAGGAGGCCGAGGAGCGCTACAATGCTACAAGGTGGGCGCAACAACACTATAGACAGAAACCCAAAACCCCCCAGAAAAAACAACCTAGCACTGTAGCGCTCCCAAACTAGTGCTACAACCAAAACATGCGAAATTCTGGTTTTCCTCATCGAATTTCCCCGAGCCAAAACCCCAAAAAATCCTTCCCAATTATCCACGAAACACAAAATTAAGTCCTTAAACCACTATATCTCGCCCAATACAACACAATAACACCAAAACTTAGCTAACAATCTCATCAAACACAGAAAATCAAAATTGAGCTTGAAGCTCAAGAACTTCATCTGAAAATAGAAAACCCAGATAATCAAGGTCAGAAATTGTTACCGCTGATGGATGAATCCAACCCTAAGTTGCCCTCAATGTTCCTCCCAGCTTTGATTCCTCCAATTCCCAAGTTCAACTCCTTAAACTTCCATCCAAAACAAAACTTAGAAACCATTCTCAACAAAGTTCAGCAAACTCAGAAAAAATCCATAAACCTTACCTTAATTTGGAAACTAACTCTAGTTGAATCCCTTAGCTACTCCAAGGATCAAAACCCCTAACCTAGCTTAGACTTCCTCTTGAGTTCTCAGCTTCAAAATCCTTAAGGGAGAGTGAGAGGGAAAGAAATCGCGAGGAAGAGGGAAAGCGTTCTGTTTTTACTTCTTTTCCTTCAGTTTTCTACAACTTTCCCTTATGCTCTAAAAAGAAGTCAGATATATCTTCTAATAACCCAAAAGACCCTTTTTCCCTCCCAATTAAATCCAAGTCTTTTAATCAATCTAAGGGTATATTGGTCATTTGCTCCCAATTCCCACTAATCCCTCGAGTCTTCCTAACATTTACCACTAAAATCCCGCCATCCAATTAATCGCCAATTATTTTCCCCAGTGTCTAATAATCTCCAATATATCTCCCAAATTTTCAGAGACACCCCCAAGCTCCCCCGAGCCGGGTATAAACCCTCGTCGTGACTATTTCGCCAAACCGCTCACTAGGATCGTGTCAAGCCATATGCTGCAAATATATCCACATAATAATGTGGTCTCAATAATTTATCCCATATAATTACATTTTATGCCCTCCACAGGCCAAAATTACAAAATTTCCCTTGAAAGCTAAACAGGGCCCACATGCAAATTTAATACTCATAACACATGCATTTATTCACATCTATATAATCCTATAATCATGCATGCCACATAATCATGCATTAAATCATTAATTCACATAAATACCAAGTATGCCCTCCCGACATGCTAATCAAGGCCCTTAAGCCTTATTAGCAATTTTGGGTCGTTACACCAATCGTTGAAAGCGACACTTGAAAAGGAGGTAGAGATATTACAATCAGACACCAGGTTAGTCGAGCTTACGATCGTAGGAAAAGACAAACTATATACTGCAACTTTTGGAAAAAGCTCAAGAAGACGCTAATCAACTCTGTTCTTACCCTGCAACAGAGTCATCTTGCTTGAATAACAAAATAACTTAGCTCAACTCAAGGGTCCAGAATCTAGAGAAGGCTAGTGTTATCTTGTGTACATGTTTTTTATTACCATGTTTTTCTTCCTTTTTTAAAAAAAAAACTCAATAAATTTATTTTTTCATAAATCTGCACAGGTGCTTGAGATGAGCCGTTTGGTCTCTACAAAAGCTCGGATTTTCATAGATATTGCATTTAGCAAAAAATGAGCATTCTGGGCAGGACAATCGTAGCTTACTACTTGTATTTCCTAATTCAATGTGATGATTAGAGTTTGAAAGAAAAACAAGACTTGCTGAATACGTACTGCGATGACCATGGCTTGATTGTTGGACAGTACAACGCAGAAAATTATATAGAAAAATTGGGTGACCTCGAGATTAATTAACCAACCGAGCACATTCAAATGCTGAGGGAAGCTGGAGACTCACTTTGATTCTTATACGATGCAATTGGTGCACCCTATCAAAATGATGTTACAGAAGCACCACAATCCTCAGCTTAAAGAATTATCAACACTCCAACATTGGTAGACACAACCGAAGATGTAGGTACGAGTAGAAGACGTAGGTACAAGTAGTTTTTGTTTGACAACAAAAGCTGAGCTGAACCAACTCCCATCGACCAGTGCTATAGCTGCAGATTATTCCAATGTCCCTCCCCTAGAAACATCAACAACTCAAGGGGATGATGGTAGATAGAATTTTAAATTTGTTTATTTGCGACTTCGGTGATGCTTTTTTTTTTCCTTCTATCTTAACCAAAACAATATTGGCTTGAATGTATTTAAATTTGTCTTAGATTGGTGTTTATGATCATCAAATTAACTTAGCAATCTTATTAACTATCTATTTCTACGCAATCCCAACTTAGTTTTCCTTTTTACTATCTGTGTTTAGTCGTTTTCGATACATAGTCTTTCTATGATAAGAGTTTGCACAGGCCATTTTCCCTAGGAATACTCATGAGCGATACCGCTGGTGGGAATCACTATCGTGTAATTATTTCTTTCCATATTCTCTGTGTATTTCGCCCTTCGTAGTAATTTCAACAAACTAAACCATAATGGTACACTGTCAGGTGAAGTGCGTTGATCCTGGTATTCTTCTCGTCGGTTGAGCAGAATCTTCTATAGAGGACATTGGCTCACAGCCTCGTGAAATCTACAATGCATGCTGAGCAAGTACCTTCCATACTGTATATCCAGTCTGTGCTTCCAGCTTGGTTCTGAAGCTCTGTGACGCGCTCTTTCTGAGTACACGTGTAGAACTGCTCCTCTATACAACTTGTGCACCACCGTAGACGTTACTAGCTAATTGAATGGAAATGTCATTGCCATCTTGTACTTATAATGTTGTTTTACTGTTTTGTAGCCGTTCATGATTTCAATCGACCAAAACTATTTTTCCTGCAATGAAACCAAACTAGGTAGTCATAAAAATCACAAAGTGTTTTAACCATTTGTGCAAATTTGACATCTTCTTTTGCATTGTGCCACTTTATTTGCACTTGAGTATAATAGATGTAGTAAGTTACTTTAATCTGGTATGAATTCAATGCTAATTTTAAATCTAAATCGTCGATCTTTTATGCAATAAATTTTTCTAGGAAATTTTTGTTCTTTCTCAATCGTGGGCTTCGCTATACAAAGTCATAGATTACACACAACTTTTCGTTGTTCCTGTTGCCAATATTTGCGCAATAACAATTACTCATAAGATTTTGTTGTGCATTGATGGTTTTGCAAAGGAATGTACTTGAGGACTTAAGGGTGTGATTATTAAAGTAAACAAATATCAGTGAATTAACCAAGTAAAATTTTTAGTGTTTTAATAAATCTGTTATGTTCGTCTGTTTTCTCATTTATGCATGCTCGAATCATTAAAAGACGAATTCAGAAATTCGACTATCCATTGAATTAAGAACTATTGAACTATTACATCTCATTGTACAATTATGTGCAACAAATACTCTAATACACAAATGTGCTCAATTTATCAGTTCTACGCAATGGTGGCGATTTCTGCTACCCAAACTTTTCTTGTTTGGCTTGTATCTGCTACCCAAAATTTTATTCCTTTGGGTAGTATGGGCTTCACCTCTCGTTCTTTATTTAAGGGAAAAGAGGATGAGCCCTAGGGCATAGCCAAGTAGCATTTGGGGTCTACTGGCTAGCAGCTGAGGCAAATGGGTAGACTACTAAGCATAGCTGAGCAGTTGCTGATTTCAGCATTTTGGCTCCAATGCGCCAAGAATGGTCGCATGGGATGTATCAGCTGGCAGCTATTCCCAAATGGAAAAATCATGAGGCTAAGCCAAGCCGCTGGAGATTTCTCATTTTCATTCTGACACCCCATGAAAGTTGTTGTTCAGATACCAGAGTCAACAGAGAGATCACTCTGTGCATCCTCAGCTTTCCATTATCGTGATGCCTTGTTTGCCCGCTGCACCCACTCTCCTTTTATGTAGATCTCCCCCCGCTAAATTTTGGTTCTCCTTGCCGGTAGCATTGGGTAAGTAGGAGGGCTTTCTCTCTTGGAACACTTGCTTCCATCTGAGCAACGCCTATCATTCAAGGGGTGCAACTACAACTGGAAGGTGGGAGAGCCTGGGTGTCAAGATGGGTGCGTTCTTACTTTGCATGCTCAGGCCTGATTGGTCTTTACACGCATAAGATCAACGCCACCCTTAGTTTCTCAGATCTAATTGTTCTTCTCGGATGGGTTGTAGCTGCGGTAGTCTCAATCTTCATCGTCGGCGACCCTTTATCCATAACTTGACCATGATCATCATTGGCTTCCTTCATTGATGAGCTAATCGCTTAAGTGTTTGAAAGGATAACTGGACCTCTTGTCTATAATCGCTCATAATTTCTAGGAGTTGTAGCAGCTTCGAGATGTATGGGATCAATTATGGTATCAATTATGGTATCCTTCCTCTCTTGTGAATTCACAACCATTTAGGGTGTTTTTTCTTCCTTCCTTGATCCAAATGTGTCTATTTATAGGTGACTTGATTGGCTTGACCTAACAGATTTACCATTAAATTCCATAATGGTTTTCAGATTACTCAGTCAAAGGTGCCAATATTGTTGTAGCTGTCTCTGATTTTTCGCGATTTCCCCAGATTTTGGATTGTCTCAGTCGCGTGCTTTGATTTTCACTAACAAGATTTGACTGTACACTGACGGAGATTATTTGCACTTTTGATTCTCCACTTTGTTGAGTATCATGTGATTATCATTCTCTTTCTGCAAATAGTTGGTTGTTAGATAGCTCACAAGAATCTTATCCTAGTTTGGCGCGACGCGAGATTGAAAATATGTTTGACACATAAATGCGATAATCAAAGTATCACCAACAAATCATTGTGTTTATTGATTATATCTTCTCATTTACATTGTACAAAGCGGAGATACAAAATTAATTACAGCGCAGTCAATCGAAAAATAGTATTTTTTTAAAAAGACATTGAGTTCCATGTTCTGGGTAGGCGCTTCCTACCATGGATCTCTTGTAAAGTGTAGGAACCTTTGTCCTTCTCTTCTGCAATCTGGAATGGCCCTTCCAATTTAGGCTCTAGTTTCTTTTGATTGCTAGTAAACCTTCTAAGCACCCATTCCCTTGTCCAGAACTCTCATGGGTTAACATGTTTTTGGTATTGCTTCTCAGCCAAAATTTTGTATTTTGTGTTGCGAACATGAGCTACTTGTCTAAATTCCTCGAGCAAATCTAAATGGTGGGCAAGTTGTGTTGCATTGAGGGCCAATGCGGATGATAATTTTGTGTGCAAAGTTAGCTAGCCTGTTTCCGTTGGGATTACTGCTTCTGTTACCTATACCCTCGCATATGGAGATTCTCCAGTGGAATTTTTGCTTGTAGTTTGGTATGCCGAGAGGACTTTTGGCAATTTCTCCAACCAATCTCACTTCTTGTCTTCCAAATATTTCTTTATATTGCTAAAAATTACTTTATTAGTAGCCTCCGCTTGCTTGTTCCCATGTGGGTAGCTAACTGATGAAAACCCTAGATAAATCTTGAATTGTTGGCACACCTCCTTTACTTTGGCATTGTTGAATGGTATTCTGTTATCTACTATAATTTCCTTGGGGATCCCGAACTGGCAAATAATGTTCTTCCATACAAAGTTCACCATATCAGCCTTTCCTATGGTGTTGTAAGCTTCTCCAACCACCCATTTTGTGTAGTAATCAATGGCCAGCAGCACGTAGCGCTTTCCTCCAGCAGCTTTGGGAAACTCTCCTACTACATCCATTCCCCACTTTGCGAATAGCCATGGTGCAACAACTGAATGCAAAGGTTGTGCGGGCTAATGTATCAACGGTGCATGTCATTGGTACTTGTCGTAAATTTTAACATACTGTCCCACTTCTGTCATCATATACGGCCAATAGTATCCTGTAGTTAGAGCCTTATGAGCTAGGCTCTGGCTGCCTGAGTGATTGTCGCACGTTCTTTTAATCTTCTCAATCAATATTTTAGCTTCGCCTAGATTCAAACATCTAAAGTACGGGCCATTGAAAAACTTTCGATACAGTTGGTCATTGATTAGTGTGTACTGCACAACTTTGGCTTTCAAACTCCTGGCTTCATCTCTATCAGTAGGCGATGTTCATTTCTTTATATATCTTACAATCAAATCCATCCAACACTTTCCCTTTCTTCAAATTCCGTGAGGCAAACCTTACGTCATATGCGGAGAGGTCAATTTCCCATTTGGACATCCGTCTAAATAGATCAGACTTCGACATGATTTGTTTGAGCAGAAATTTAGTTAGCATAGTTACAACATGGATCTCAAAGTATTGCCTTAACTGGTTCTTAACTTTCATGAAAGATAACACCAACTTCTCTAGTAGGCTATAGTGCTTCTCGGCATCTAGCAGAATTTTCTTACGTAGAAGGTTTGTTTCTACTTTCCCTCTACTTCTTTGAACAATACTGCACTTATTGCAATAGCTAACACAACTAAAGACATGTACATCTCTTCATCCTGTTCCAGGCGCTCAGCATTGGTTGAGAACTCCATAATGATCTTGAGTTCTTTTTGATGCACTGGAAGAAAGGTTCGCAACGATCCAACATTCGTGAAATGAAATGGGCCAATGCAGTAATCTTGCCCGTGATTTTTTGCACATCTCGTACAATGCGCGACTCAATGATTTCGAATATCTTTGTTATCTATAATGGATTTTCTTCCTTTCCCCTTTTACTCACGATATGACCCAGGAAGTGCCCTGATGTAACTTCAAACGCACACTTCATTGGGTTCAATTTCATGTTGTATCTGTTTAGCAGTTCAAAGCATTCCGACAAATGTTTCAAATGATCAGCCTCCCGTTTAGACTTTACAACCATATCATCAATATATACTTCCATTATCCATCCTAACTGTTCAGCAAAGATTTTGTTCATAAGTCTCTAATATGTTGCTCTGGCATTGCGCAACCCAAACGACATTACTCTATAACAGTACAGTTCGCTCTCGGTGTTGAGTGTTGTATGGATTCTATCTTTTTCTGCCATTGAGATCTAATTATATCCTCAATAAGCATATAAAAATGTCATATGCTCATATCCGTTAGTTGCATCCACCACCTGATCTACTCTAGGCAGCAGAAAACTGTCCATCGGACAAGCTTTGTTCAGGTTGGTGAAGTCAATACAGACTCACTTATTTTCATTTTTCTTTGGTACAACTACAGGGTTTGACGTCCAAGACAGGTACAAGCATTTCTCAATGGATCCTATTTGAAACAACCATTCCGCCTCCTTGTTAATAACCTGATTTATCTTCAGAGCAAATGGCTTTTGTCTTTGCTTTATTGCTGGGAATCATTTGTCTATGTTTAACTAATGTGTCATAACTGGAGGGTCTACTCCTGACATATCTTTTGTTATCCACGTGAGTGTGAAGATGTTCTGCATCAAGAATTCTACCATCATGTGTTTTTTTTCATCACTCATTTAGGCATTTACGAGCAAAGTTTTTTCAACGTGTTCAACGTCCAAATGCACTTCTTCTAGTTAATCAATAGTGGACTGGGGTTCGATGCATTCTTCTTCATCTTTAAGTGCTTTTATGGAGTTTCGTGTAGGGTCGAGGCTACTCCTTGCATTATGTGCACCCACGGTCTTCCCATTATTGCATTATACCCAGAATAGGCGTCAATGACCACAGAGTCTATAATTAAGGTGCGCTGAGCAGTCGTTAAAAGAAAGGATATGGAAAGTTGATATTCTCAGCCTCTCTTCTGGTTTCCTTATTGCTTGAAACGCGTCGTAAAAAATAAGTTTTGTGCCGCTTCCTCCTTCTACCAGCACTCTGGTAAATTGACAATTCTCTATATGTAGCTTAATCACCAATATATTGTCATGCGGTAGACTTACTTCTTTTAGATCCTCCTCAGTGAAGGTGATAGGGTGCGCGGGGAAATATCATTCAGCTAGGGCCACGTAATTGACTATGTGGTGCAAATAGCGCATTCTGTTAACCTTTTCCTCAGTTATATTTTTGAATTTCATCTTCGGTTCTCTCTCTAAAGAGGGTTTTGCGTATCTGAATATCATCGGGATTTGTTTCAACGGTTGTTGGGTTATTCTTCTATTGCCACTTGTGGTTGTGCATTCGGCTCTGCCACTAGTCGTGCATGTGATTTCGGCGATGCTCTATGTTGTTGCACTACATTCAACGCAGTTTTGATATAGCGACAATCCGCCAGTTCTCAAAATGCGCTGCACTTGATTGTATAACGATTGACATTCTACCAGGGTATGGCCCACATATTTATGGAAACAGAAATATTTAGTTTGGTATCTCTGTTCCATCGATGAAGTTATTTTGAATGGGTCCCTCCAAATAGGATTATCCTTATTCTTGTTGTAAATCTGGTCCACTGACACCGTGGTTTCTATATGTGGGTATTTGATGTCAATCTCTTCTCTCGAAAGCTTTGGGCCATTCCTACTTCCCAGAAAGGGTTGTTTTACTTTCCTTTTGTCTCGTTTATCGCCTAAGAGAAGATTTCCCTAAGCGGGCTTAGTAATTAATGTTGTGTGCCTAGCCTCTTCCTCTCTTATTTCCAGTATCTTAAAAACTCCTTCAACTCCCATCTGTATATATGTGATATCTCTTGGTGGGTTCAAGTAGAGTTGCTCACTCAAAAATGACTCCTTTTGTAAACTTTCTCTAAACAAATTTGTTGCTACTGCTTTGTCCACATTATAAATTTGATGTACCAACTTGAGGTACCTTTTCAGGTACGTACGAGGGTGTTCATTTATCCCTTATTCAACCGAATACAGGTCACACATTATTTTTGGTGTTTCAGTGTTTCCCCTATATTATTGTACAAACAATTCACCTAACTCCACAAAGGAATTCACCGATTTTGGTGTCAAGCTCTTGAACCACCTCAACGCCAATCCCACCAAAGTGGTTGCAAAGGCTTTGCATTGCATAACTTCAATCTCGGTTTCCATAGCCATCTTTTGCTGTAAATTTAAGATGTGATTTTATGGATCCGTACTTCCATCAAATTGGGTGAAATTTGTCATCGCAAATTCTTTCGGTTTCGATTTTGAGATTATTTCTTAGCATTTGGCGTCTCTATCCTTTTAGCAATGCATGTTCCACTTTGCTCATTTTCTCTCTAAGATGACTTTTGTCCCTCCTCTTCATAAATCTCTGGGACATCTTCCCCCACTTCTGGCAGCTCTGGGTTTGCTTCCGGTTGGGTTTCATCAGCAACTCCTGTCGTAGTGGCTTTAGTTCGACATTGGTGGATATCTTTCTCTCTCCTCATCATGGTTAATTTCGCCATCAACTTGGCTTGCTGTGTGCGGCCATCTCTTCTGTATGTTTTTGGTGTCGATCCTCCACCTGTCGTCGTCGCTCCTCGATCTGCTGGAATCTTGCATCATCTTGCTCTTTCATTTGCTACATAAATTGCATTACTTTGTGTAGCTCTTGCATGTAGTCTACTTGTGATGACTGGATTGCAGTTGTGTTTTTTGAACCAGGCATTTTGTTTGCTTTACTAGTCACCATCCAATTATGCAAAAGACACAAATATTAACATTTATCAAGAATTTTTTTTATTAATTCTATTAATATTACACATTGCTTTCTTGTTCTTTTCACATAACGACGCCAATTTTTTGGGTCAAAATCTTCCTCCCAAATCTTTTCCATGATTTTCACACGTTTATGAATATGAGAATGTTCCTATGTTGATGAAGACTGCCTTACACATTCCATTGGCAAGGCCAATGGCATAAATGTGTTCTTCAATGGAATGAGTAGAGAAAGCATAACAGGTGTACCTGCAAAAGACACTACGATGCTTAAGTCAGCATAATGCTCTCTCACTCAATCCCCAATCTATTCAAACTTTAATTGAACTAAAGTCCAAGGTCCCCAATAGATCTAACCAATAGGATTAGAGCTAAAGATCTCGTCATTTGGAGCTTAAAACATTTGTACGTACGGACATGTTAGGCGACGCGTCACCTACCTGTAGGCGATGTGTCGCCTTCTAGGGCTTTTAAGCCATTTTGTATCCAGGCGATGCAATGCCTCTTGAAAGGTGACACATCACCTCCCCTCTGACTTTTGACCCCTCCAACGGTCCTAAAATTGCTCCAAATACTACTAAAATTTTTGGGGATCCATAGATACCTCCATGTATCACTTTGGACCAAAAAAACACAATTTTTAAGTGCCTACAATGGAAACTCAAATTTCACATCTTAACTATGTGAAATTCACTAAGTTTTTTTATACCTAGCTTGTATAATAACACTTATTCTTTGTATTTAACCAATCATAACAAAGCTTGGGTGGCGGTCACCAGGGGTTGGGATTTGGGTTTGTGCGTGGTTATTGTCAGGAAAAGGTTGAAACTAAAGGTTGGGTGGTGGCCAGGGGTTGGGATTTTGATTTGTGCGGGGTTGATGCCCGGAAGGGGTTGACACTGAAGCTTGGGAGGCGGCTAGAGGTTGGGATCTTGGTTTGTGTGCGGCTGAGTCGAGGTTTAACTTGTTTTGGGTCATTTTGGATGAGCAGATTGACAATGTAATATTTAGATTGTTTTTTTTAATTAAATGTATGATAAAGTGAATTTTGGAGATTTAACATAATATTGTGTATATTATTTTAACTTACGTTAATATGAGTGGATTGCTTAGATATTGTCTCTGGAGACCTTAAACTAAAATAAATATAAGGGTTGCTTATTTATTTTCGTGCATACTTTTGAGTAGTATCTCATTCCTAGAACCTTAAAATAATTTTAGAATATTTTTGGGGTTCCATAGATGAGTCTAATGAGACTTTAGACTATGATTTTATGTCTTGAAGATACACATTAGCATGAATTATATTTTTGGACAATAAATGGTCAATTTTTACCATATGAAGCATTATTTGAAGGTTTAGACTATAATCTATTTAATTATTTAATTATAAGTATTTTGAATTCATTAAGATATCATGGGTGGTTATTGAAAGTTACCAACATGGTTATTAGACGTTACTGGCTTAAGTGTAGATTAAGCCCATGGTTTGTATTAATGAGGATAATTAAGGCTCTAATAAACTTAAAGGGTGGTTATTTGAAATTAGAGATGGCTACTTGGAAGTTAATTGCTATTAAAAGGTGATTAGTAGATTAAGCACATGATTAAAGATGATGGTGGTAGTTATTTTCTATCTAAGGTGGTTATTTAGGTCGGAATTTCTAATTTTTAAATAAAGGAAGTTACTAGGCATTATAAGAGGAGTAGATGGCTGGTAACCATTCAATTGCTACCAGCCCATTCAAAATTTAGAGAGAAAAGAAGAGAAAAAGGAAAGAAACAATGAAAATATGAAGAGCTTGGCACTAAGGTTCGCCTAAGAAAATAGATCACAAGAGTAAGTTTGATCATACTTATCCTGATTCTATGTCATTAAAAAGTGCTTAGAATGCTTGTTGCTGGTCTGTAGAGATTAGAGACACAAGAAGAGGAGGGAATCTTTTAGTGTTCGACCATTGAAGGTAAGAATGCAATCTTTTGGTTTCCTTTTTAGTTTTGATAATTATTTTAATGTTTGAAAATGATGATTATGGATGGAAACTAAATAATTTGTTATGAGGATTAGAAACATCGAAATATGGATTTTGGAGGATGAGATCTAAGGCTTTGATGATGATCCTAGGGTTATAGTAAAGCAGATCTAAGTTTTGAAGTTAATCTTTCAAGTAGTTATTCTTAGAAAGGGTGGTTATTTTTTTTAGTACCACCAACAACAATGGAGTGTTGTTGGCAATGGGGCTATGCAAGGATCGGGTTGGGGTGTAAGCACCCTGAAGGTGGTGCATGTTAGTGCGTATGTACCACGGCTTACCGTCAGGGTTGGACATGATAACTACCACAAAAAGTGGTGGAGGAAATGGCGATGATGATGATGATGATGATGATGATGATGATGATGAGCCATTGTTTAGCCCTAGGTCGTGGGTTTGCATGGGTCATGCACGTGGAATGCATGCATGACCAAAAACTCAAATTGTTATGGATATTAGGATTGTATATGTGTTTTTATATGATCCTAATGAACAGGTGGTCACTCTGAGATGTAAGTTAAGATGTCACTGTATTATGATTTCTATGATGAATGTTTACGTATGCAATGCTTGTGCTTATGATTTTCATTGCAACGAATGTATGTTACCATGAGAATGAATATTATCTTATGTGTGAGCTGAACTGTTATTATGTGAATGATATGGATATATGTTTTGGTTATTGTTGGTAGATATTAATAACCAGGTTAGTTGTTGGATAAGCATAAACTAGGCAGACGGGCCAAAAAATTAGGCAGACGTGCCGGGAATAATATGTTTGACATTATATACAGGCTATAATGCCAAGTTGACCTTATGGTCCAATTTTCTTATCCCGATAACTAGGAAGATTTTGTATGCTATTTTCTGATGTGATATCGGTTGTGACATCTAGTGTGGTATCGATAATTGATAATTGTGATAGTATATGTTGTCGTACTGGTACTTGGTATCTAGCATGATGAATGTTATTAGGTGAACCTGTGAACGGGTTGCTAGTTGTCTATTGTCTTTTTGCTTCATTACTGAGCTTTATAGCTCACTTAGTTACTCTTTGTGTAGGTAAGAACAAAGCTTAGTATCTCAGTGTTGGTGGCCGAATGAGGAGACGCCAGAAGTGGTGGCGCTCCCCAAGCAGGTGGCCACTCAGCAACAAAAACTTAACACCGAGATGGGTAATATCATCGCTCTACAAGAGATGATCAACGCCATGAGGGCTACGCGTGGACCCCTAGTGTGCAATCTGTGCACCCAGTAGGAGTGTCACTTGTTGACCCTACCGGTGTGCCTCTAGGGCACCTAGATGATGTGGCGCAAGATCTGCCAGTTGGCGTTCCCCCATGCACCCAACTAGAGTTGGATAATATCGTCACCCTACCGGAGATGATCAACCCCATGAGGGCTACTCTGGCGGCCCAAGGGCTACGAGTGGACCCCCTGGTGAAGTACCATCTAGGCAGCCAGCTGGTGTGCAACCTGTGCACCCAGATGGAGTGCCACTTGTCGACTCTATCGGTGTGCCTTTAGGGCACCTGGATGATGTGGTGCAAGATCCGCTAGTTGGCGTGCCCCCGTGCACCCAGCTAGAGTTGGAACCCCACCAATGTGACAGGATCGTGGCAACAATAAGATCGACGACAACCATGCTCCCAAGTAAAAGTAGGCTATTTGGAACCCTGAAGACAACCAGGCCCGGAGGCCAGTTGGTAATGGTAAAGGCCTAGGTTCCTGAGGACACTGCCAGGCCGTCATCGCTCGTGGAACCCAGGGCATTCTGCCCAGGTGCGCTAGTACGAATTGCACGATGCCTAGAGTGGTGTACTCCCAGCACCTTACCATCACCACAGGAACAAAGGCCAAAGAGCCAATAAGTAAAACACCTCCGTTAACTGAGAGCGCGAAATCAGCATCTCGGTTAACAATGAAAACGTTGAGTCCGACGAAGAAATGGAATTAGCATACCCTGAGGGCAATGGTGCATTCCAAGGCCAAACTGACCTACAAGAAGGTCTGATTGCTCGTAGGTGTAACAAGTCTTTCAAGCACAAACCAGGGAAGAAGGACCAGACAGACCTTAGGGACAACCTCAATGCCCAAAAGAGTGATAACCCAGCACAAAGTGCCAACCAAGACTGCGATCCCCTCCACACATAGTTAGAGAGCTTGAAGAGGATAATGTTCATAATGGCTAGATGTTAGGGAAATGACTCTGTCTTAGAGGACTAGGACGAGGAGCCATGTTCTCCTCACATTGTAGAAGCCATGTTACCGTGAAGCTTTAAGATGCATGCCATCACATCCTATGATGGCAGTACAAATCCCAGCAACTACCTTCCGAAGTTCAATAGGTTAATGTCGGTGCATCGTGTCTCCGAAAACGCCGAATGTCATGTGTTCCCGATAACCTTGACAAGACCAACAGATGAATGGTTCAAGAAGCACAAGTTGGGATCCATTCATTCTTGGCACTAGTTGTCATCTTCCTTCTGAAGATAATTCATAGCTGCTCGGAAGGTGAGCTTTGAGGACAATGCTTTAGCCAACATAAAGGAGGGACCATTTGAGACCCTCAAAACTTACATCAAGCTCTTCAAGGAGGAAGTTGCAAGGGCCAAGAGGGTCGACAATGACCAACAAATAATGGCCTCAGCATTCATGCAGGGTCCTCGTTGTGGGATGACCTCCAGTGGAGAGGATGTCGAAGGCTTGATGACTTTATCCGTCGGGCACAAGAGTATATCAGTTGGGAATATGCCCTAATCAAAGCATTTGGGGGGCCTGTCGCCTTTCCCGCTCCGACAATGCCAAGCCCCGTGGCTTCAGGGACCCAGTATCCACCCTATGCTCCTGTCCAACCAAGTATGGCGGGAGCCTAGTCCAGTCCAATCGTCCTGCCAGCTAGATTTAGTGTCATGCCACCCCTTGGTTTCAGTGCAGCTCCGTCAAGATATGGAGCAATGCCCACTAGATACAATGTTTATCAACCTACATTTAGTGCTGGAGTTGGTGCTCCATCCTAGTTCACCGCACCCAGCCGAACCCCTAGCAGCAGTAGACATGGGGGTAAAGGCAAGGGCAGAAAGCCCAAGGGAAATGGGACAGTGCAGATAGGACAAGGGATTTCCCCCGACGAGAAGTATGTCTCATAGTACTCCAAGTATACTGACTTGGGGGACTCTCAGGGGAACATCTTTGTGGCCACAGAACAGGACGTTCATTACTAGAAGCCACAACCAATTCGAAGAGATAGGGAAAGGAGAGATCCCAACAATTTTTTTCATTTTCAGAATGATGTGAGGCACCACAAAATGAGTGTCACCAACTCAAGGATGAGATAGAAAACCTCATCAAACTGGGACACCTTTGCTAGTATTCTCAGGATGGATCACGCCAGGCTCAGGTCCCAGCCACGGTTACTCATGCATAGCCCACAGCCCCCCAGGCTCCGGGTGTGGTGCCCACAGCTCCGCAACATCAGATAGTCCATGGACCTCCCCTAATGAATGGGCGAGTAGGGACCATCTCTAGAGGACCCCACTTGGGGGCACCTTCTGAGGCTCACAAAATATGTATGCACAGACCTTAAACCATGATGATGAAGTGTTAGAATTAGCTCAATTGCCAGCCCAGATGTCGAGGATGACTGACAAAGTCATCACATTCTCTGAGGCTGACGCTCAGAGAGAGCACTTTCCACACCACGATCATTTGGTGATTGAAAGCCAGGTTTACAATAAAATGGTGGCTCAGATCTTGGTGGACAACGGGAGTTCGCTGAACATCCTGTTCAAGTCAGTCTACGAGAAGATCAGGTTGGCACAAGCGACATGTCCCTATGCACCTCAACTCTATATGGGTTCTTGGGGGAAGGACTCATACCGATGGGCCAGATCAAGCTGCTTGTGATGCTTGGAGAGGTGCCACTCCAAGCTTTTACGTATTGCACCTTCGTGGTGGTGGATTGCTCCTCAATGTATAATGTCGTCTTGGGGAAAATGGCCTTGGTGGAGTTCGGGGCGGTTCCCTCCATTCGACATCTGTGCATGAACTTCCCCACGAACTTGGGGATTGGTACAGTTCGAGGAGACCAAAATGAGGTGAGGCAATGCTACAATGTATCCTTCGGGCAACCAGTAATTATGATCGAGGTGTTGGCTCCCAAGCAGCCTCTTCCCAAAGATTTGGAGGTGCGTAATGTTAAGGTTGGTGAAACCAATGTGTTGGACCCGCAAGTTCAAGAAGAGAGGGCTATCGAGCCCATGGAGGAAGTCGAGGAAGTGGCCCTTGATGCCTCCATCCCCGAAAGAAAGACCAAGGACAGAAAGAATCTAAAGGCAGAAGTATGAGAAGCACTGGTGGGCTTCTCCAGGGAAATCAGGATGTTTTTGCTTGGTCTCACTTAGACATGACTGGCATTAACCCAAAAATCATTTTTATTCTTTGAATGCCGATCTAAACGTCGCTCTGATTTAGTAAAATCGGAGGTAGACAAGCTACTCGCAAACATATTCATTCAAGACGCCCAATACCCCAAGTGGGTATCCAATCCGGTCCTCGTGCCCAAGCCAAATGGCACCTAGAGGACTTGCATGGACTTCTCTATCCTCAACAAGGCTTTCCCTAAAGATTGTTTGCCTAATGGTAGCTTCTTGGAAGCTAAGGCCCTATTTCTAGGCGCATCCCATCAAGGTCCTCACAATCCACCCCTTACACCAGGTCCTCCAAAAGCCAAAGTCATTTGAGAGACTCCTCAAGTGGTCGGTCAAACTTAGTTAGTTTGACATCATTTATCACCCGAAGACTTCCATAAAGGGATAGGCGCTGGCAGATTTCATCGCCGAGTGCACGGGAAACCACGAGAGACCTGGGGACGCCCTGGAGATTAGGCCCACATGGAAGCTATAAGTAGATGGATCATTGAATGAAAATGATACCAAAGTAGACCTCATTTTGGCATCTCCAGAGGGGCAGAAAGTTCATAGTGCTCTGAGATTTGGGTTCGACGCCTCAAACAACGAAGCACAGTATAAGGCGTTCATCGCTTGGCTCCGAGTAGCACTAGAGCTCAAGGCCGAGAGCCTCGAGATTTTCAGTGACTCACAGCTCGTAGTTAATCAAATACTCGGGGAGTATCAGGCCTGGGGGATGAGAATGGTCGCTTACTTGGGGAAGCTCCAAGAAATCCTACACAGCCTCAAAAAATTCACCATTCAACAAGTGCCACGAGAACATTTCACTAACGCTTATGCCCTGGACAAGCATGCAACCACCAAGGATGTTTAACTAATCAATGTAGCCACCATTGACCACGTAGCTTCTCTAAGCATCTTAGATCCTGAGGAAGTGGAAGCAGTCCAACCCCAGGACGGTTGGATGGAGTCCATATTGAAATATCTTGTCTTCGAGGAATTATCGTAGGATAAGAAAACAACTCAGAAGCTGCTTTACCAGGCACCATGGTATGTTGTCATGGACAGAAAACTATACAGGCGAGGATATTTGTTGCCCTTGCTCTGATGTGTGTCTAGGCAAGAGGCCAATCTGCTACTCTGAGAAGTGCATGAGGGCTTTTGTAGGGACCACACCGGGGGGTAGAGCCTCGCTAAAAAGATCTTGAGACAAGGATACTTTTGGCCCACCATGAATGGAGATGTGATGGAATATTTCAAGAAGTGTGACAAGTGCACACACTTTGCCAATATACCTCGAGCTCCTCCAAATGAGCTCACCCAAATGACCAGTCTTTGGCTCTTTACTGTCTAAGGGATTGACATTATTGGGTCATTGCCCACAGGAAAAGAAGGAGTAAAGTATGCAATAGTGGCGGTCGACTACTTCACGAAGTGGGTCGAGGCTGAGCCACTCACTACAATCACTTCTAATAAGGTACTAGACTTCGTCATCAAGAAATCGTTTGCCACTACGAGCTCTCGAGGAAAATAGTCTCCGACATCGGCTTGCAATATGACAGTGAGGTGTTCACAAACTTCTGTTGGCGGCATGGGGTTGTGAGGAGATTTTACTCTATGGCCCGCGTGCAAGCAAACGGTCAGTTGGAAGCAATCAACAAGATGCACAAAGCCACCTTGAATAAAAGGCTTGAACAGGCAAAAGGCTCTTGGCTCGAGGAGCTGCCCAAGGCATTGTGGAGTTATCGCACCACTGCCAAGACCTCCACCAGCCACTCGCCATTCTCTATGGCCTATGGGTTTGAGGCCATGCTCCCGGTTGAGGAAGCAATCTCCATGCATTGACGGGATACGTATGATCCAACCACAAACCACGCTTTACTCCGACAATCCCTGGATCTTCGGGAGGAGCTCTATGAAGCTTCTCAGCTTCAAGTAGCGTCCTACCAGCAGAAAGTAGCCAGATATTTCAACTCTAAAGCAAAAGACAGAAATTTTGGGGTCAGAGATCTGGTGTTGCGAAGAGTCTTCTTAGCCTCCCGAGACCCCGGAGTGGGAGTGTTGGGACCTAACTGGGAGAGCCCATACCAAGTTAAGAGCGTTGTATGTCCGGGGACATAAAAGTTAGCCCGACTAAATGGGGAATTGATAACCCATGCCTGGAATGTCGAGCATCTTCGCTGGTATTACCAATGATATGACTAGTAAATTTATTCTTTTTTGTAATCTCCTTGTAAGCCTCCAAGCACATTTAATGGAAATCGTGTAGAAGAAACACGGTAGAATTTTTTTGAGATTCTGCTTATATTTGTTAGTTTACTTTGTTCTATATGTGCTCCTCATAGAGCGCCCGCTCGCTGGCCTGGATAAGTGAATGCAAACTAGTCTCCGATCAATTGGGGGCATGGAGTTAGAGCAACCTCACGGAGGGGTGACCTAGGAAACTAATAATTCTTGAGTTTACGACCTAAGAAACTAGGCTTGTTCAGAGCGGAGTAAGCTTAGCGTAGGCTTAGCGTCCATAGACTAAGGACTAAGAATCCTAGTAGTGCGAGAACAGACTTAGGTCACCTCCCGCGGACATTGCGCCCGAGGAGCACTGACCAAGTCTCGTGATCTTGAGATGCGAATGTAAGACCAGGTCCTCTACTTGGTTTTGAGGCATGGACTTGGGTTACCTCCCTTGGATTTTGTGCCCGAGGAGCATTGATCAAGTCCCCAGTAAGCCTTAAAAAAAATAGCATCAGAAATTTGATGACCTGGGAAGCGAAGCTAGTCGACGAGTGAGGCGTCCGTAGTGTCATGAAACCCCATTGCTAACTGGCCGGTGAAATACCTAGTGCCAAAGAGATCCAAGTAACACGAGATTAGATTTGGCATATTCTCCTGAGGGCAACACATGCCTGAGGAGTAATAGCGAAGTACTAATCTGTTAGATGTGAACCGAAGCCAAAGTCGTCCATACTCGAGCACGATTCTAAGTCGCCTAAGACTTATGCAGAAGACTCTATGAAACCTTGCACTAGTATCCCCAAAATATCATGAGAATGCACTTAGGGTTATCTACTATGGATTTTGTGCCCGAGAAGTAATAACCAAGTCCCTCGATCTCGAGATGTGAGTTAGGGCCCAAGTGACTTGCACTCGGAGTCAGGAATTGACCAAGGGTAAAATATCCAAGTAGTGCGAGAACAAACTTAGGTCACCTCCCATGTACATTGTGCCTGGGGAGCAATGACCTAGGCTTAAGATCTCAAAATGCGAATGGAAGCCCAAGTCATTGGAACTCAGAGTAAACCTCGAGTGCTAAAACTTAAGTGTCACAAAAATCCTAATCTATGGGCGGGAACTAAACTACCTAAACCTAGGATAATGAGTTCACGACTTATGCACAATTAGGTTTCGAGTTGTGTACTTGAGGGGCAAGTCGATAGGCCCGAGCTAACCCACCGGTGACCACATACCCAGGGACAAGCAACTTAGTGCGAATGACCTCCTAAGGGCCCAAGTCATTGGGACTCGAGGACATTAAAGATACTTTCAAGGACATCGAGCCTAGAAGGCAATACTAAATTTCCTAAGCGTCGAGCACTAATAAAAAACCCTGTAGTACGATAGACCTCCTAAAAGCTCGAGTCATTGAAACTCGAAGGCGTAGGATAGCCAAGTGCCCTCACTTGACACTATATCAAAGTTACTCTTAGGACCACGAGCCTAAGAAAAAAAACTAAATGCACAAACGTCTAGACAGTGGCAGGAAAATCCTTAAACTCTAAGTACCGCAGGAAGGCCCCGTCCCAAGTCATTGGAACTCAAGGATGCAGGGCCGCGTCAAGTGTTGCTTGACTTCGTGTTAAATTTACTCTTGAGGACCATGAGCCTACAGAGCAACATTAAATGCCTAAACTTGTCTAAGTACTAAGAGAAGTCAGTAAAGACTCGAGTCTTCGAGACTTGAGCACAAGACCTAAGTCGGCGACTTGGAACTCTCGTAAGTTACGTTACATTTAGTTTCCTATTTACTAAGTGTCAATTCAATGATAAGAGTGCAATCATGGCAATAAAGTAGTGCAGGTTGCATATGTTTAAATGGAAAAATATTTACAATAATGCTCAGAGGTTGGAGAATTGATTGTTTATCCCCCAACAAACTATGGCACACAAGCCTACACACAGGCCTACATGGCTAAAATTGTAGTATATGGGACAAAATTACAGGGGCCCTTAGCCTAGAAGAACCTCTGCCACCAGCTCAATCATAGGATCGACCTCAAGGATGCAACCAGCCGCTACAGCTTCACTCTCCTGGGTCGTCCTAGCCTCCCCGCCTCAAGGCATGCCTCGAGCATTATCCTTCTATTGGGCTCCTCGGTGAATGAGAGATCCATGTCTTTATTGCTCTACCATGCAGCAAAGAGTGTATCATCGGCTATCATGTCGAGGCCCTTTTCCAGTTCCTTTGCTCAGAGATGGAGGTCTTCAGCCTCCTTGCCGAAAACTTCAGCATGAGTAGTAGCACGTGCAACATCCTCTCTAACCTTGATTAGCTCCTTAAGGCTGGCCAAAGATTCCACCCGGCTCAGCCAGAGATCTTCAAGGGCCTTTGCAAAGTGCTCCACCGCACGAGTACGACCCACGACATTTTCTAATAACTTGGAGGAGGAGTCCTCCATAGTGGATATCTTTGACCGCTCGGTAGCCATCATAGTGTCTATCTCACGAAGACGGGCCCTCATGTCCTCCATTTCCATCTGGAGTTGGAGTTGCAAGTGCTCCTCTAGTGGGACCGCAGTTTCATGGAACTACTCTAGCTCTTCCTGACCCTGAGCCAGCTCTTCTCGAGCCTCCTTCAGCTCAAATGATTGCATTGTCACGATGTCCCCTAGCCATTGATTGAAAGCCACGGTCTGTGCCAAGATAAAGTATCAAATCAATAAAAAGAAGTTGATGAAATAAATAATGGATTGAGATAAAAACTTGAAGGCTTACCCTTATAGAGGAGTGGCAGCTAGCAACTATCAGTGAAACCTCATTGTCACTGCCACAACAAGCGAAGCTACGAGAAGGCATCTCACACAAGGACCCTACTATCCCATGGAGAAGCTTCGCAGCAAGCAGAGCAGTCTTCCCTCCTACTCTTAACACGAGGAGAGGCTTTAGCTCCTCGAAGCTAGGAGGAGCAACAGAATCCTGCGGTCCTTGCGTAGGAACTCAGTAAGGAGTTTGAATTCCTCGTTTCCCTCGTCAATATGGGTGTTGTAGTACTCAATGACTCGCGTGTGCTTCTCGAAGTCTTCCCCGTCATAATGCTCCGAGAAGATTAACAATTGAGGCTCCCAGCCGGAGGAGAGTTATGCACCTTTGAAGGGATTTCCTTGCTCTCTTTGGAAGAGAACCCCCCGTCTTGAGGGGGAAACTTTGAGGTCAATGACCTCACTAGGAGCCACTATCCTCGGGGTGAGGACTAGTGGAGTAGCTACAAGAGCTGATGGGGCCACCAGGTCTGGAGGCACGGCAACTGGGGGTGTGTAAGCCATGGTTGACGCCGCTGGGAAGTCTATCTGAGAGGGTCCTGACACCCTTTGATGCTTCGACCTGACCAATTCGGAAATGCCCATGCTTTTTGCAAAAAGGAAACAAACTAGTTTAATCCTCGAAGGAAAGGAAAGCAATGAAAACATGTAAAAGTGCACTAAATATAAATCTCCTCGGGAGCCCCACCACGATCTGGCTCCTCTGAGTGAAGGACGGAATGGACGAAATCATGGATGAGTCGACCCATCTCCTGCGTCAGATTGGTCTCATACTGACAAAACCAAGTGGCATTCATTGATGTCACCTCATCTAGAGGCACGAGACCTTGGGGGTGTCTCTTCCTCCTCAGATTGCAGAGGAATACGTCAATGAGGTCTTGATAGTCTTGGTACTCTTCCTCGAACCAACGACGTCCCGAGATTTGCCCAAACTCAAGAAGTGAGGGCGCAAACAAAGAATAGGCGGGACTAGTTCCCTTCCCTATGTGCTTGGCATAATGAAGAAAAATTGGGGATTTACCTTGAGGCATGGAAGATGACTCAATCCCCGCCTCAAGCTTCACCTCGAGCTCTTCATCTTCCTTTACCTTCACGGCTGCCTTGATGGCAAGGACGCTCTCCACATGCTCTTCACGAAGGCATTGTGTATATTAAAATTGCACCTTAGCTACCATGTATTCCGTGTGGGGCCTCGCCTCGTGATGCGATTTCTTCGAGTCCCAAAATCTGGTGAGGACCACCGGGCTTATACTCTACCCCATCTCGCAGTAGCCCATAATGTTGGAGGTGGTCATCAGTAGCCAAGAAGGTGAGGCCCAACTCCTCTTCATGGAGGGTGTTCATCGCCTTAAACCTTTCGTCGAAAGAATCCACGAAAGGTGTACGAAGATACCTGAAATGAGATGTTTTAGGACTAAGGATCAGTTACGAGCGGAACATTGTTAGACGAAACGACTCGAGGACAAAAGCACTTACCAACCCTGGCAAAGTCCTGGAGTAAACTGGGATTGGTCCTCGTCAGGAAACCACTCGCTCGAAAGAAGTGATCCTTGTAGTCTCGAGCGTGGTTTTCATTTCCACTCAGATCATTGTAACTTCTTCCTAGGATCGTGTGCTTCATCAAGGTGCAGTACCCATCTTGGTCCCCCTTCTTTGAACACTGCCGAAAGCTGTAGACATATAGTATCTTAACTAGGGAAGGTGCGGGCCAGTTCTATCTCCTAAACAAAACATAAAGCTCGCCCAGCACCCGATATCCATTCGAGGACAGGTGGAAAGGGGCTATGCAGACGAACTTGAGGAAGTCAACATAGTATTGGTGAAATGACAAAGTTGCACCAGCCTGGAGATGAAAGGCACTCCAGGGCCCGAGACCATGGATGCTCTCATGCACCCTCTCATCCTCCCAAGACAAGCACACCAACATCTCACAGGTGTCCACTCCGTAGTGGGTGAGATTCTTCTCCAAAGCACCTCAGTGTTGGAGCTTGCTGGGGATCGCCTCCACCTCGAATCTCGCGGCGGTGTAGGGTTTGTCCATTAGCATCGGACCCTCATTGGTTGCTTCCTCCGAGATTCCAACTCGAAGGGGTCTTGTCACCGCCAATGTGGGATCCTCTTGCACTACGAGGGCTTGATTGCTGCTAGCCACTCGCTTCCCTTTTCTTAGAGTGTTGCTCAGCTTCTAGAGCCATCTGCAGAATTTCGGCGTCAAAGGCTTAGAACCCTTGTGTGTGTAGTTGGCTAAGCTCTTCGGACATCTGAAACAACAAACCAAACTATTAGCGCCTTCCCCAAATAAAAGTGGGTCAAAACAAGAATCCCTAAGACTACTACTTGGAGAGAAAAGAGAAGAAATTCTAAGGACACGGGGTGCCCTCGGGGCCAAAGAATCGGTACTGGAGAACACCACTGGAAGTTATGAACACTACCAAAATCTGGGAACTTTCCAGATTGTGGTTGAATATCCAAAAAGGGAAAAGTTGTTAAGGTGTGCATAAAGCCATTTTGACAACTTCTAACACCAAAATGTGTCTAAAAAGACATATAGAAGGTCAAAACAACCCCTCAAGTACCACAAAAATCTTGTTCCTAAGTATGCATCTAAACTCTCAAATTAAGCTCGATGCAAACACAAAACCAGTAAATACTTACTCGAGATATAGTGCAAATAAGTGCTTAAATGAGTTCCAATGCTGAAGAATCGCTAGTCATCCAACAATAAGACGATTCTTGCCAACCATCCAGAATTGCAGAGGAATCTCGAGAACGGTTGAAGGATTGGGAAGCTTGGGAGAGAAGAGAAAGTTTTTGAGTTTTGAATTTCGAATGGTTAAAGTGTGTACTGAGAGGCAATTCTCGAGTTTTTATACTCACAGAACTTGGGGTGGAAGCAACCCCACCCAGGCCGTCAGATTACCTATGACGTAGGTACTCAAGAACAATCCAACCGTCAGAATCTAAAAGGCACGGATCATGATCATTAGCACTGGAAGAGGACGCCTTGGTCACAGGGCGAGGGGACGCCTAGGGTTTGGATTGGATGTTTTGGGTAGTGGAGTTGACCCCTTATTAATTGCATGGATTGATGGGCCCAGCAATAGGGAGTCAACACATGGCATGACTTTCTAGAGTGACGTCAAGGGAAGCCCAAATGTCTCCCCCCAAAGACCTTCTCGAATTACTCCTCAGTCTAAGTCTCCACTATCCAAGAACGAGTGCAGAATTGGGGGGGGGGGGGGGGGAATGTTGTCTATGTTTTAACCACCCGACACATGGAAATTAGGAGTAATTAGCAACAAGTCATGAAGTTATCAGAGTGTGAACTCTTCCATGAAACCCAGTCCAACAAAGTTATGGATGTCTCAAGGTGAGTCCACCCCCCATGGTCTGCCCTTGAGGCAAGGATATCTCCAGGTGAGGCTGCGTCCTGAGCCAATCTCCAAGTCATGGATGTCTCTAAGTGAGGCCAGGCCTCGGGGCCTGTCCTTGAGGCGAGGATGTCTCCAGGTGAGGCCACATCCCAAGAGGCTCTCTTCACTCGACCATCTCTCATGTCTAAGACTCTGGTCCTTGGACCTGGAGTAGATTCCAAGGGTCAGTCACTGCGGGTATGGGCCACTAGAAGATCATCTGACAACTTTTGGTGAACCTCGATTAGTGGTGTCGAGCTCGTACCCTTGACAATTGACATTTCCCACAACGCCGCCTGGCATGGGCAAACGTGTGTTGCACCCTGACAGTCAGAGGTATAAAGAGCGAACTCAATCAGAATATTTAAAATATATATATAGTGCACAAGTGATAAAAATTTCACTTGTTGAATTCACAAAGATAGAAGACTTACGAGGACGTTTGAAGTATCGATGGTCGCAGTTCTTGAACCCATTTGACATAAAGAATAAATCTTTATAGTCATTTGGGTGGCTGGGGAGGTTGATAATAGAGGCGGAGTTTGGGAAACGAGTGAGGTAGTCAAAATCATCACCTAGCCCCTTCTGGTCGGGACTGGCCTTGAGGCAGAAGAAGTATAGGATGTTTGCCAGAGTGGGGACCTCCCACTCGTGCCTTTGAAACAAATATTTTAATCCCGCCAAAAGCATGTATGATTTTGGGGGGAGCTGGAAAGGAGCGAGTTGGATGTAGTTCAGAAAGTCTGCGATATACTCGTGTAATGGGAGGAAGGAACCGACCTTCAAGTGTTCATCACTCCAAGCCCCGTAGTCATCTTGGAAATGGGCACAGCTCCGCTCTACCTCTAGCGCAGGTCAGGCAATAAGTCCATCAGTTCCCATCTCTATCCTATGACTCAATAGGATTTGGTTAACTTTTCCCTGAGTCATTATCCGGGAGACTATGTGTCCGTCCTCAAAGAATGCGTTGGGGTCGACCACGATCTCTCTATCCACCACGAGACCAAAATGAGGGATGGGAGACTCAGAGGAAACTTGCTTGCCTTTATCTTTGTTCTGAGCCGAGGAGCTCGCGGCATTCTTCTTTGCGGGTGCCATGATTCAGATTGCCTGACGACAAAGCAGCCTATTAGTAGGGATGACCTAAGATGATTTCTAGCTACGGTTGTGGAGGTACGGAAGACCAAAGGTTTAAGTGGTTTACTTTTGGGATTTGAAAAATTGTACGAGCTAAGCTGTGTCCTAGCCTCAACGCGTGGTCTCATGCGTCGTCCTAGGCCACGTGCTTTGATTTCTTAAAATTCCAGATATTTCAAGATTTGTATGTCAGATCCGTCAAATCACTACTTTCCTTTTGAAAGCGGTTTAATGCAAAACTGCCTAAGGAATTGTAACCTTTAAACTACCTAGGATTAAACCTAAAACCCCTTTGGCTTCTACACCCCAAACAAGTATTCAAACTGATTTACCATTAGAATTTTCTCAGAAAAACCCAGAAACTTTGCCCAGATTTATGAGTACCATATTTCTAAACAAGTCTGATTTCACTAATTTAGCCTAAATCAAACCCTATTTCCTATTTACACTTAGACATAGCCTAAACGATGTTGAGCAATGAGCATTTTTTGAAGTAAAAAACTCACTGGAAAATAAAGATTGAAAAAATTCAAACCAAGTGAGGAAATATTTACAGATTATATGTTCGTTCAAAGAAGATGTTGATATGTCCACAGGAAGCTCCTTGAAAGCTTCAGCAAGTCTGAAAGACGATGAAGGTTTTTGGGAAGAGTTTGAGAGAAAAAGGGAAACTTTGTTTTTGTAAGGAAATTTTTTGAATGCAAATGTGGTAAGGTTCAGGTATGATTGCCCTATTTATACGTAAACTACGGGAATTAATTCAGGCCATCCGATTGTGTTAGCTCAAGATCCAAAGGCCTCGATTAAATGAACCATACGTCGGCAAAAAGTTAACAGGATAGTTGTCATAGTCCTCAAAACCTGAACGAGCACCAATTGAGGGCAGCCACGTGTCTAGTACTTGAGTAGTGGGCATGCATGATTTTTCATGGCAGAAGCCTAAAAGCCTCTACTATGCATGTCAGAAATTGACGACATCAAGCACGAGCAAGAGCTTGGGGGGCAAATGTTGTACCCTGAAATTAGCACGAGTTCAATTACTAAGCTCGAGTACAGCTAGCAGATGAATATGTGAAAAAATAGCCAAGTAGAATATCTGGCTAACAGTGATGTGATCAGCTCGAGTTTGGGGGCTGGACAGCATGATACACAGATTATTATCAGACCGCCTCTCAGAATAACAATTGAGTTCGAGACTTATAATAACCAAATCCAACTTTGGGCGCTCTGAGCTTACTACGAGCTAGGGTTCAGATAGTCGTTGAACATGAGCTCGGGTGAGATATTCAGCTCGTGGAAACTTGGACAAAACGCTTACTGAAGGACCCCAAGAGATTCAGAGGCTCCTTATATGCTCATTAATGCCCAAGTTGTATCACATATCTATCATTTATTATCAGAGATATGAGTATATTCTATTCTGCTATCAAATCATATCCCAAATGTAAATGGGAATAATCTGTATTAAATAGATACCTTATTTATTCACGTGGTTACCCAAACATGTCCATGAAATTCACCTATAAATACTAGGAATAGTGGACAGGGAAATGGACGATCATTTTTGTATCACTAAAACTCTGCAGAAATTGAGAGAGAAAAGTAATAATATTGACTCGTGGACTAGGTGGATTTTAACTACTGAATCACGTAAAAGTTGTGTGTGTTCGAGAGAGTGTGTATTATTTCATTACGGTTTATAAGTTAGTAATAATCTACACTACTACAAAAAAAGGCAATTGTGTTAGTCAAACACGTCAGTCAACGCAGTTCACTGACGCTGTTGACCAAGAATTAACATTTGTGGCAGTTGGGCACTGCCACAAATGAGGGGGCAATTGCGTCATAACGTACACTGACGGTGTTTAATGGGGTCGTTTGCGTCAGTGGCCCACTAACGGTAACGGCACGTTTGCGTCAGTGGGGCACTGACGCAAACGTCAAAGTGAAATGCGCGTTTTACTTTGACATTTGCATCAGTGCCCCATTGACGCAAATGTGCCGTTATCGTCAGTGGGGCACTGACGCAAACGATCCGTTTGATAAATAAACCCCCATCATCCCCAAGCAGACGCCCCATTATAAATAAAATTTTCGAATCATAAACTGAAGAAACCAGCGGCGCCCCCTTCGACTTTTGCTCATTTTGGTACGTTTTTATTAAAAAAAAAATTCAATTTCAATGTAAAAATAATGATGTATATATGTTTATAAAACTTATATATAGTTTTTTTTTTTTAATTTTTTGTATAGATTTTGTTTTTTTTTAAGATTATTGTTTGAAAACTCATAAACTTTCTTGGTTTTTTGGGTTTTCTACTTTAAGAACCCACATTGCTCAATTAGCACAAGTAAGTGTAATTTTATTAATTTTTATGATTTAAATTTAATTTTTGTGATTTTTTTTATAAATTAACTATATTTCGGATTTTTTAATTTTTGGATAGTTTTATATTAATGATTATGTAATTGTTTTAGGTTTAAACTTTGCATTTTTATATTTTATTATAATTTCTTTATTTTTATTAACTTTTTATTTTTTTTAATTTAATTTAATTTTTAATTTACTTATGTAATTGAGTATATATATATTAATGTATATATTTTGTATAAATTTATTTTATTAATTTTTTAGTTTGATTATTATTAGTAAATTTTTGTTTATATTTTGTTAACTTTTTAAATTTTGGGTTTAATTGGTTAAATGTGTATATATTAAAAAAAATTATTTTTTTTAAGTTATATTTTATTATTGATTTAGTTATGATATTTATAGTCGATTTTTCTTTATGTGATTTGTTAACTTTTTTTTTAAAAAAATATTTTATTTCGGGTTTAAGTATATAAATGAGTATATATAACAAATTATTAATTTTCTTTAAGCACTTTATTGTTTATTTAGTTACAATATAGTTTTAATATATTTTTCTTTATATTTTGTCAATTTTTTTATTATTTTTTGTTTATTGTTATATTTGAGTAGGTATTTTGTTTATTGGTAGGTCAGTTGTTTATATTAGAGGTAATATTTTAAACCTTAATGTATAATTAATATATTGAACTTAGTGGAATGTATGAATTACAAAATAGTGGAGATAGGTTCTGGGACTGTGTGTTGCGGTGATATAAGGCTGTAATTATGCATGTTTAATTGATTAATTTGTTTATTGTGTTTATGTGATGAATATATGTTTATTTAAATTTTGGAAAATATGATAGAAATAGGGGAAATGCTGTTCACTTTTTTTTTAAGATTTAGTAATTTAAGAATTATGCATGTGTTGATTGATTTGTTGGATATTTTTGTGTATACCATGTGTTGTATAAATACATATTTTAAATTTGGGAAATGTGATAGAAATAGGGGAAATGCTGCCCAATTTTTTTTGGACATATTGTTTCATTTATTTACATGTCAATTAAGTAATCTACGAGCTTAACTGTTAATGATTGTTGCTTTGTTTGTTTTTTTTTTTTTTTTTTTGTGAAGTTTGACAATGGATAGAGATTGGATGTCAGCGAATAGGTTATCCGTGACATATAGGAATGGAGTTGAGTTTTTCTTGGAATTTTGTGCAAGAAATACTCAATCCCCTAATAGTATTCCTTGTCCATGTGTTAAGTGTGGTAACGTTCACTACAACAAAATAGGTATTTAATGGCTATATGGGGGAGACATTGTAGACATTTAATGTCTCCCCCTAGGGGAGATGTTGTTGCAGGAGCCATCTAAAGTGGCCATATGACGTCTCCCATGGGGAGACTTTGTAGACTTCCAACGTCTCCCCCTGGGAGACGTCATTGGTTTTTGTAATTTTTTTAAAAAATAATTAAATAATTATTTTCAGTATATTAATTAATAGAATTAAATATATTAATTTTTTTTTGAAATAGAATTAAATATATTAATTAAAAAATCTAAATTATATGCAAATTTAAATTGTAAATTTTCATTAATAAAACCGAAATGTGTATATAATATGTTTTTGCTAGCTAAATATACAAAATTGTAATATTTGTTGTTAAACATACAAAATTAACAAATATTACTCTAGCTAGCTAGACATATGGTAAGAAATAAAATGTAAAAAAAAACCTAATATGTGGGACGATGACCTTGAATTATCGGTAGCATATGGTTCGCCCAGTGTTGTCGCAGTTCATTAATATGTGCTGGTGTATATGGCGTAGTGTTTAGCTACAAAAAAATACAAAGTAAAATATATTAGTTAATTATTATTTAATTATATATACTTTAATAATAAATAAATTGTTAACTATGTCTATGAAAAATTAAACTAAAAAAAAATACTAAATAAGCATACGAAAAATTGGGCAGCATTTCCCCTATATTAGTAACTTAACCATCTGTCAATCTAATCAAATCCAATCGAATAAGCACAACACAATACAAATATAATAATAGAATAATAAAATACATAATTCTAGACAAAATCGAGCATCATTTCCCCTATAATAGTGATCTAACCATCTGTGAACAACAAGTCAAAAAATTCAAATAACACACAATAATTTTCTTCCTTATAGCACCGCAGCACACAAACAAATTTTCCAGAACCTACTTCACTAAAACACACAGTTCTCAACCTTCTGTTATCACTGAAACACACAATTTTAATCTCAGAACCTACTTCACTATGGATTAATATTTAAGATATTTAAACCCCTCTAACAAAAGTTTAATAATACTAAAACAAGAAAGAAGATAATGTATGTACCACTTGCAATTAATAGTCATTGCTAACAAATTTACTTCACTTTGCAAAGAGCGCACTTTGCTATTAAATTCACAACCTACAAAACTAAATTAATTAATAAATAAAATATTAATAAACAAACTTCATTAAATAATTACATTAACAATAATTTATTATTGAAATTTTAGAAACTTAAAAACCTCAAATGTGTGCTTGAAATCGAAAATTTGAAGCAAAAATCTCAGTTAAAACCACAACTTCAAATTTTTAATTAATTAATTAATAAAAGATTACTAAATCAATAAAATAACATAACTAAATATAAATAACCTACTTAAATTTTAATAAAGATTACAAATATATATAATTTTCTAATTAAATAATAATATAAATTAAAAAAAATTATAAACATTATAAACTTGAATTACTATTTTGTATGTAAAATTCAAATTAAATTATTTTTCTTATTTTAGACAATTATTAAATACATTTTAGCAAAACATATTTACATATATATACTTAACAAACATTAAAAATTAATTAAAAAATGTATAATTTTCGGATTAAATAGTAATAAAAAATTAAAAATAGTAAATAATGTGGTATCATCTTAAAATTAAACAATATAGTATCTCAAATATACATAAAAATTATTTTTCATACTTTAAACTAATATTTCTAATAAAACCCCCAAATCATATTAAAAAAATGCACAAAAATAATTTTTTATACCATTCTAACTATAATACATTGTTTAATCTTGAAATCCTACCTCAAATATGCTTTAAATCCACTTTGTTGAGCCAAAAATCACCTAAAACCGCAACTCATAAACCCTAAAATCCCAATATCAATTCCTTAATAACTAGAGACAATAAGCATGAAAATTATCCTAACTATTATACAACACTTATAAATAATAAAAAATTATCTCAAATGAGACTTTATAGCCTAAAATCGGCCAAAATCGTCAAAAAATTGCCCTGAAATTGCCGCCCATCTCCGCATCTGGTTCGTGCGCTCGGGGAAGAAGAAAGAAAGGCTGAATATATATATTAGGCCAAACATTTAACGTCTCCCCTAGGAAGACGTGCCAAACATCTAACGTCTCCCCTGGGGAGACGTCCCATGTGGCACGTCTCCCCAGGGGAGACGTTAGATGTCTGGCACGTCTTCCCAGGGGAGACGTCAGATGCTCTTACAAGTCTGATATTTTATAAATAAATAATTTTATATTCATATTTTTCAATTAACATCTCCCACCACTTTTAATGACTTACCTTGGTAGTCATCAACAATAACTTTTAATGACTTACACCATTAGACTTTAAATATCCCTGAATACTTTTAATGACTTACACCAATGGTGTAAGTCATTATAGAGAGTCATTAAAAGTGAAAATTGTTGTAGTGGTTGTGAGGATGCCAATTTTTAAAATAAAAGATCACTTATTTAGGAATGGAATAGACAAAAGTTATAAAGTATGATTTTTTTCACAGAGAAAGAATGAAAGTCACTAATGAGGGACCATCTAAGAATAATAAGTATTTTGATGTGGATTACGAAGTTGATGATATTGCAGAAATGATTGATGATGCACAATATGAATCACATGTGGATCCAATTAAATTTCAATCAATCTTAGAAGATGCTGAGAAACCTATTTTTCCTAATTGTACAAGGTTCACTAAATTATCAGCACTGCTTAGGTTGTATAACTTAAAAGCCAAACATGGGTGGAGTGATAAGGGAATGACAGAGTTGTTAACATTTTTAGGAGAATTATTACCCGAAGGTAATGAAATGTCGTCTTCATTTTATGAAGCAAAGAAGACATTGTGTTCGTTAGACATGCAATATGAAAAAATACATGCTTGTCCTAACGATTGCATCTTATATTGAAAGGGATTTTTTGATGCAATTGCATGTCTGACATGTGGCGAGTCTAGATGGCAAAAGAAAAAAAATTCAGATGCAGTTAGAAAAGGTGTCCCTGCAAAGGTTTTATGGTATCTACCACCGATACCTCGTTTGGTTAGGTTGTACCGAAATGATGATCATGCTAAAAATTTAATTTGGCATGCCAAAGATAGAGTAAAGGATGGTAAGCTAAGGCATCCAGCTGACTCGCCAGCTTGAAAACTAGTAGATGTTAAATGGCCAGAATTTGGCAATGAACTGAGGAATATCCGTTTGGGTCTTTTTGCTGACGGAATTAATCCACACAATTCCCTTAGTAGTAAATATAGTTGTTGGCCTGTAATGCTAGTCATCTATAATCTATCGCCATGGTTGTGTATGAAGAGGAAGTTTACCATGTTGACCTTTTTGAGATCTGATCCTAAACAACCTGGAAATGATATTGATGTATACCTAGCTCCTTTAATTGATGATATGAGCACATTGTGGTATGAGGGGGTTAATGCTTACAGTGCTTATAAGAAAGAAAATTTTAATCTTAACTATTAATGATTTTCCAGCCTTAGGTAATCTTTCTGGATTTAGTGTGAAATGGTACAAGGCATGTCCCATTTGTGAAGAATGGACTCATTCATAATATTTAAAACATTCTAAAAAGATTTGTTATATGGGACACCAAGATTTCTTATCCGAAAACTATAAATTTCGAATTTTGACAAATGTCTTTAATGGTAAACCTGAATTTGGAAAGGCTCCACCACCTTTACTTGGAGGACAATTGTTAACAAAGTTGAACAAAGTCCAATGCAAGTTCGGTAAACCTAGAAATTATACAAATAAGAGAAAAAATGTTAGACGTGAAAAAACAAAGGAGGTTGTAGATGGTGCGACAAGATTTTGGAAGAAGAAATCTATTTTTTTAGCTTAAGTATTGGGAGCATTTGGTTTTGCGGCATAACTTGGATGTAATGCACATTAAGAAAAATGTGTCGGATAGCTTAATTAGTACATTGCTGAATATTCCTGGTCATAGTAATGATGGAATTAAAGCTCATTTGGATTTAAAAGTAATGGGTATACGCAGTAAGTTACAACCAGAGGTTGGTGAGAGACGAACCTATTTACCACCTGCGTGTTATACCCTGTCTAAAGAAGAAAAACAAATTGTATGTCATTCTTTGTCGAATGTGAAAGTTCCGGAAGGTTATTCTTCAAATATTTCTTCTCTAGTAGATATGAAAATTTTGAATTTAGTTGCAATGAAGTCTCATGACCATCATACACTACTTGAACATCTTCTACCGGTAGCTATTCGTTCTGTGTTACCCAAAAAAGTTCGATATGCAATTACCAAACTATGCTTTTTCTTTAAATCTATTTGTTGTAAAGTGGTAGATATGTCGAAGTTGGACAATCTTCAAACAAATATCGTGATAACTACGTGTGAGTAGGAGCAGTATTTCCCACCTTCATTTTTTGACATAATGGTTCATTTAATAGTTCATTTGGTGAGAGAAGTAAAATTGTGTGGACCAGTATACTTGAGATGGATGTACCCATTTGAACGGTATATTAATGTTTTAAAAGGTTATGTTAGAAATAGAAGTAGACCTGAGGGTTGCATAGTTGAATCCTACATTGTTGAAGAAGTAATGGAGTTTTGCTCATAATACTTATCAAGTGTTGCGAGCATTGGACTATGTTTTTCTAAAATTAAGTTTGAAATAAGTAAAGGTGGTAGAGGTGGTGTTGTTTCTGAAGTAAATAAATCTGATAGAGATGAAGCACATCGTCTAGGCCTACAAAATATTGATGATGTTCAACCATACATCGAGTAAGTTCTCATACATATGCATGGTTAATCCTACTTTTCTCTTTCATTACATTGGCAATGAATTTAGTTTGTTGATATAAATGATTTTTCTTGAAGAGAACATTTCAATTGGATCAAGACTACTTATCATAATAAGTCTTGGAATAAAAAATGGGTACAAGATGAACATTATCGAAATTTCAGCACTTGGTTCGAGAATGAGAGAAAATACTTGTGTTGTTCTTGTTTGAGTGTTATTGTATTTTAGCTTGTTAGAATTTAATATACTTTGTTTAATTTTATTGTATTCTAGGTTCTAAATAACACCACAAACAAAGTTTCTGACACACTAAAATGGATAGCACGAGGTCCTTCAATGAGTGTAATTAAGTATCAATGATATTATATTCACGGTATTCAATTCAACACCATGGAATGTGATAATATTAGAAAGACGCAAAATAGTGGTGTTACTATTATCGCCCAGACTTTTCAAATATCTAGTTCCAAAGATAAAAATCCTATAAATTGTGATATGACATTTTATGGGGTGATCAAAGAAATTTGGGAACTAGATTATGTGACTATTCGAATTCTTGTCTTCTTATGTGATTGGGTGAAAAGTGATAATGGGATCAAAACAGATGATTTAAGATTCACACTGGTGGACTTAAACCGAATAGGACATAAATCTGAACGCTTCATAATGGCGTCACAAGCCAAGCAAGTATTTTATGTGAGTGATCCAGTAGATGCTTGATGGTCAGTTGTCCTAACAAGTCAACCGAAAGATTATCTGATCAAAGAGTCTCGGAGCGATGACATTATACTTGAACAAGAAACATTTACCATTGCTTCATCGTCTATTGATGTCATCATTGATAATGATGATGACTATATACGCGAGAATGGTGAAGGGTTGTGGGTAGATAATTAAAGGTATATATATTAATTTTGTGATTTTGTTTTTATGTATTTTGTGAAGTTTATACCAGATAATATTTGTGTTTACTTAATTGCAAATTTATTGATTATGGATCCATCAAATGATGAAGAGGGTGATCCGTTTGTTGATGATCATGGTAATGATCTGGAGGGGATTAATCCTACCACACCAACAAATACGCAAGATAAGAAGTATAGGGGTAAAACGACCTGTAGTGATATATTCAAAGCAAGAAGCGAGGGTCGCAATTATGAGGTCGAATACAATCATTTTGATCGAGCGATGGGAAAAGAGGGGATTAAGATGAACAGCACCATCGTTCTTCTATCACGCACAACCCTTCCTTTAGATATCAACAATTGGAAACAAATGCCGAATGATAAAAAGGAGACTTTATGGGGTCAAATACAGGTAAGTTATGGTATTAACTATTAAATTTATCCTAACAAATTAATATATTGAAAAAAATTTAATATTTTTGGGTTCGTTTGTGGAGACTACGTTCAAACTTCCAAAATCTGCTAAAACAGACGTCCTCAAAGAAGCAGGAAAAACATGGAGAAATTTGAAAACAAGACTAACAAAAGATCTTATTTATGTATATAAGAATGTAGCTCCTGAGCTTCTTGCCAATCTGCCATTAGAATACATCGAATATTACGACCCTGAAGATTGGAAAAAATTTGTTGCAAAAAGACTAACCCCAGATTGGGAAGAAATGAGAAAACAAAAACAAGATGCTCGGGCTCAAAACAAGTATCCACATCACTCAGGGTGTGGCGGTTATGCACTGGTAGAGCAACAAATGGAAGAGGAATTAGGTCATGAGTTGACCAAATATGACAGAGCTGAGATGTGGACACAGCCATAGATGAACAAGAAATGAGAAGTTATTGGTGAAGAAGCTCGAGAGGTGGTGAAGAAGATTGTAAGTGTTCTTTGATTTTTTGAAATAATTTTAATGATTAATGTGTGTGTAAAATTCTAATTGATTTATTTACTATGTGTATAGGCGGAATATAGGCAAAAAGTAGCAGAAGGCGAGTTGGTGGAGGAAGGTTCAAACGATATACTAACAATGACATTAGGCACTCCAGAGCATGGGGGACGTGTTAGGGGGGTCGGTACACATGTCGCTCCCCATCAATTTTTTCATGTCCCACCGCCAAGAAGAAAAATTCACAAAAAAAATAAAAAAAGATGTGGAAGATGCTCGTTATAAAATCCTTGAAGAGAAATGGCATCAATCTGAAGAAAGGGCATGTCAACAGGAGGAAAAGTTAAACCAGATGATTGCGTATATTGCATCTCAACAGAGCGGTGTGTTTGGATCATCAAATGCATCTAGTTCAAGTGTAGGAGGAGCCTCAAACACGCCACACGCACCATATGCCCCTCCACCATCGACGCAGGCACAATATGCTCCCCCACCACCGACGTGGACATCATATGCTCATCGACCACCTTCACAGCCACCTTATGCTCCTCCACCACTGACACAGGCCCCATGTGCTCCCCCACCACCGCAGTCAAATTTTCCTGATGAGGTAATAATTTCTTATTAATTCATTATTTCATATATTTGATACATTAAAAATAAACTAGTTTATCAAAAAGTCTAACAGATTAATTGGAATGTAACAGATTAATTGAAAGTTGTGTCTTGGTTCGACAAAAAATATAGTTGCAAAGGGGAAACTTTTAAGTACCTGTTGCACAGAAATATATAGCATTCAACTGCCTCCTGGAAATTATCGTGTGAGAGTTGAGGTAGTCATTCAAGAGAATGCTAGTGTACCATATCCGTTTACAATGGAAGGTTATACATTGATTGGACAAGCAGTCGGGTATGATGTTGGATGGCCACAACATTGGGTTCTTACTAATCAACAAACGAAAGAGCCACTTGCGCCCTCTACTCAACAACCAAGACAATCATTGAAAAGAATAGATCCATTGACACAGGAGCCTACAGAAGTGCCTATGACAAGAATGTTGACCTGTTTGGTGAAGTTTATTGATAAATGGAAAGCTGACCGCGTGGTAGAAATTCCAATTGTTGAAAGGGTATTTGGATTCCAAACTATCGCTCTATTAGGGAAAGATGATATCCTCAACTTTTGCAACTATGAGATGATTGGACAGACTGAGCTAGCATTATATATGAGGTACAATGGTGTTTATAATCTTTTAGTTTATTTATTTTTACTTGAAGGTTAATAGTTTATTAACTTTTTTAATTATATGTAGCTTCCTCGATGATTTAGTGCAAACGAAGGGATTGAACCACATGTACACTTTCATGCATCCCGCTTTAGTGTCCACTAATGCAGGAACCAATGAAATACGTGCTAAAAATCTCTTCGATCGGTTTCTACAGATGGAGCTAGAGACACAGTTTCTAATTTTTCCTTGGAACAACAAGTAAGTCAACTTAATTTTATATTCATATATTTTGTTTATTGATAAATATCTTACACAAGTTTTTTTATTATAGCTTTCATTGGATGTTAGTATTAATTCAGCCACACGGTCATTCGATGGCTTTTTTGGATCTTGTAAACTCACATTTTCGTCCGGAAATCAATGAGATAATTATCATGTAAGATTTTCATATTACTTAATTAATTTATCATTTTATTTCAAACTCATATATGGGTAAATATTAACATTGTGTGCAGGGCATTGGATCAATATGATACACACCGAAAACTAAAAGAGTCAATCAATCTAAAAGTTTGTGTTCCTAAGGTAAGTAAATTATATTACTTCTCGTATTCAAGTTTTTGACATATTTCTATTATAATAACTTGCTAAATATAATACTTAAATTTGGATAAATATGTTGTAATAGTGTTGAAACCAAACTGGGCCAACCGAGTGTGGCTTTTACATTATGAAATTTGCTAGAGAGTTGATTTCACAGCCTAGACCGAAGACCTACTTGAAAAATGAGGTATTGTTTTACTTTTTAATTTTCATTTAAACTATCGTTCATGATTTTATTTGGATGATTTCTAACTTATTATTTTAAATATTTTTTAATTAGTTTACGAATACGAGTCAATATTCGAATGAGGAAATCAACGAGATACGGGATGAGTGGACTGAATCAATTATGGCGTATCTCAGTTAGCAAATGAGCAAGTTGGTGAGGAAATTTTAGGTTAAGTAGGTTTAATACTTAGAAATTTAGAACACAAGAGTACATATGTACATAGATTAACTTTGAAATATGAATTACTTTTATAGTTTTGATCACAAATGTTAACTCTCGATAAATGTTTAAAAAAATTATACTTTTTTTTTTCTCTTCATACTGCTATTTTTCTGTTTCTATTGTTGTTTTTCTAGTTCTGCTGCTATTTTTTTTATCAAAATAGTCCAGGGAAATTGGCATAAACATTTGCAATTTATCTGGTTAATACTTTATGTGACAGTTCCCAACTGACGCAAAAAAAAACTCTTTTTTAACATTTGTGGCAGTGTCTCACTGACGCAAACCAGAGTGGCATTTGCATCAGTGGGGCACTGCCACAAATCTGGCATTTGTGGCAGTGCCCCACTGACGCAAATGTCACTCTGGTTTGCGTCATGGACAATTGTGTCACATATTAAACTGACGCAAAAACTCAATTGTAGCAGTTATAAACTGACGCAAATGAACTTTTTTGTTGTAGTGCTACCTGTTTAATTTCTTAATATACTGTTGGCAAAAAACCACGTCAACAGATACCAACAAAACTTGACATTGGGTATTTTTACCACAAAAAATAAATATTGAGTACTAATTCATAAGTTTTTTTAAAACACTATGTACTTTTGTAGCTAATTCCCCTCTGTATTTTATTTTTTTATGAATAAAACTAACATAATAGGAGAAATAAGAAAATTATCGCGTACAAAAACAGTATACATCTTTTAGTCTTTCACAAATTACACTCAATGTAGTGGACATAAAAGAAAAATATTCAACAATAATATGATGAACAAATTTAGAGAAGAGGGTCATGAGGACTTACCTTACTAATAATCATGTCCAGATATTTTAGTGAATTTATGTGTTTATATAAAAGATAGGAGAGAGAGAAAAAATAGTCTAGTAGAAGACAAATAAACATGACTTTTAGTCTTCTTTATAAGCCAAGATAATTCTTATCTGCACATTTTCTAATTGTGACTCGAGATAATACACATAAAACTTTTTTAACAAAAAATTTAGGCTTTTATCAGTAATTTTCTACAAAATAGTCATCTAAAAGCTTTTAAATTGAGATGGACAATACATATAATTTTATTTGATCTGATATGAAAATTAATATATTTCACATATTATTATCAATTATGATATAAAAAAAATTGAAGGGATATTACCCACGTTGATATATAAATACATATTATTAGTCTCATGAAACAAATGACGGTTTATTATGATATATAGAATATATTTAAGAATGAACGAGTCTATAGTAGAGTAGTCAGCAGTCTTGAGTGGGAACTAAAGATAGTTTGCCCCCATAAATCTCCGGGAGCTGCTCCTCATCGATGTCGTTTAGCAGAGTGGCTTTTAGCTTTTTGTTATCCACAAACACTATCTGCCCAAATGACGAAACCAAGATGAATATGTATCAACTTAATTAATTTCTTTATATTTATATATATATATATATATATAAATTTATATATGAGATAAATAAGTACCTTCTTTTTGGTGTTTTTGTCAATGAATGGGTAGACCATCTTCCAAGCAGTCATAAAAATGTAGGGTACATGGACTAAGAATAACTTGCCAAGCCTCTCTGGGTAGCAATCCTTTGTATAAATATATATACACATATGTTAATACTAATATATATATATATACACACACTAATGAATAATGAAATATATGTACATGTATATGTGTGTATAACAACCTGCAAAATGGATAGACCTGCTAGGTATCCACGAATGTCACAATTGGCAAATCCCCAGCCTTGAAGATCTCCAATGGCTACAAACATTTCATGCCCTCCTTGCATTCTGCAACAACAATTAATCATAATTATTATTAATAATAATTAAGTAAGACAGGTAGAGAGTGAATATTGATCAGTACTCATTTTGCCTTCTATTCTTCTCAATTTTGATCCTATTAATTAACCAAAAGAGATCTAGAGGGGAGACACAATATACGACCTACCTGGCACATATTTTTTCAAGGGCATAGACAACAAAACCTGACGATCATAAAATTAACAAGGTAATTAATTAAAGATTTGATTAGGAATAATAATTAATTAAGGTAATTAATTAGGTATATATTTATATATATTACGTTTGAGATCATCGACGTTGTGGGGCTTATGCCTGCCACCATAGACGAGGACAATAGGGCGTCCTTGTTTGTCGTGGCCTTGCATAAAGACCTTGTTGTGAGCGATGTCAATGGGAAAATCTGAGTGGGAGAAGCAGCCACCATTGGGGGGCATGAAGGAGTGCCTCCAGCTCAGGTACTTGAGGAACATGTGTGAGGCCTTCTCCACATCCATGTCTCGAGCTCGAAGGAATCTTCGAAGCATCAAATCATCACCCACTTCCTTCGAATTCCAACGATCTTGTGGGTGGACGAGAGCCCTCATTATGCCCACTTTGCTCTTCTCAATCTCACTCATTTCAACTACTTTTACTACCACTTTTTCTTCTTCGTTTTCAGTAGTAGCAGTAGTAGTCATCATCTGATGATCAACCTGATTGGTGTGCTGCTCATGATTAGTAGTAGTGTTGGAATCGGCCATCCGTTTTTGGTACTTTTGGATCCACAAAGGAAGAAATAATGTATGTTATATTATGTGGATTGCATAAGAAGAGTAGTTGTAGTAGTGAATAGGTGGGTAGATTTGAGTTGAGTTGAGCTGATTTTAAAGAGAATTTGGGAGTGGCATGCAGTTGAGCTGAAATTAATAGGCTTAGCTGTGCCTATTTATTAAATAAAGTCCAATCGCTTCGCTTCTATTCTACTATTTCTTTTTTATTTTATACAAAATTATACACCTATCCAGCATACAAAATCAGATTTTTATAACCAACAAAAGCACTTATTTTCTAAATCAAATTTCTGAAGTACGCATCAATATCTATTTTCCATTCACACACCTAGCTATCATTTATCCACACTCTTCACTACTCTTATCACCATAAAGCTCAATATCACAAGTAATATATTAATATAAACATATAGAGTAGTAATGATATGTACACACATGATAATTTATTTACATATCTACCAGATCCATAAATATTACTGTGGTGTTCATGTCTCCTTATACCTCTTTTATGAGTGAAGTATAAGTATACTGTAAGGTAGTAGATTTTTTTTTTTTTAAAAAAACGTGGTAAAATGCAAGTGGTTACTAATTAACCAATGGGCCACATCCAATTTTGAGTAATTCTTATAATTAATGCTAAAGAGATTTGTGATGCTCAGTACCACACTAATAAAAATCTCAAATATCCCATATGATCATTTAATAGTATGGGGCTATCTACATTTGTGTGTGGTGTCCCATTCATAGCATTATTCAAAGTCCTTTTTTTCAAATTTCACTCTCAAATTTATGGCCTAAGAAAACATATCCCAGTATAATGATTTGCTCTGCATTTTCATTAAATTATATTTTATTTTCATAATTGTTTGTTATTTTTTATACAATTTGTCTTGCATTTTTTATAAGAATTTTTTCTAGTATTGCCCAAAATTATTACTATTATTCAGCTTTCTAGTATTAAAACTTCTTAAAATTAAAGAATTTGACAAACAATCTCCTAAAGTCAATTAATTCTACGAGAACTTTCGAAAGTCGTACTAATATTGTATATAGTTACAAAATGTAAGTTGTTTTTATCTTTGTATGTAATAAAAATAAACTTGGTATTTCAAAAATAATACTTTAGATTTTCTTTATACTAAAACTCTGAAAGGCATGTTTAAAAATATACTAGGTACAAGAAACTTGCAATGCACGTTTGTTTAGTTTTATTTATAAAATTTATTAATTATTTTTATTAAATTTTTATGATTGTCATATAAACTTTAAATAAATATACAATATTATATATAAAAGAACGACATGAACATATTAAAAGAAAATTTAAATCAAAACATTATTTATGTTTGTTTTAAATAATAATATGATAATCTTTTAAATCACAAACTACCATATGTGGTCACTACAACAATATAAGAGTTTTATGATTTTATTTGGGAGACATTAAAAATCTACAATGTCTTCCGCTGTGGGAGACATCATAAGTGGAGTCGTTGTAGGTGCACATCTCTCGTCTCCCATTGGGAGAGGTGCGAGACATCTCACGTCTCCCAATGGGAGACGTTGAAAGGTATCAAAAAACGTGGACTTCAATGTCTTTCACTGGGAGACGTGGGATGTCTCTCATGTCTTTAATGTCTCCCATTGGGAGACGTGAGAGATATCTCACTTCTCCCAGATATTGAAAAGTCTCCCAATTTTTTTTAAAAACAAATTAATTAAATTAAAATTGATTTAATATTAATTTAAATTGATTTAATAATTAATTAAAATGAATCTGATTTAATAATTAATTAAATTAAAATTAATATAATTAATTAAATTGAAATTGATATATTTGATTAAATTATAATTAGTATAATTAATTAAATTGAAATTGATATATTTGATTAAATTATAATTAGTATAATTAATTAAAATGAAATTGCAATTTTTCATTAATGAAAATTTAGAATATTGTTTTAAAAGATAAGCAATATTTATTAGGCATATGCAAAATTAACAAATATTGCACTATATATGAAGAAGAGGCGGTAAAACGTACGTAATAAAACCTGATAACAAGGTTGGTAACTTTGGATTATCGGTAACACATATGTTGCTCATTCTTGTCGCAACTCATCAATTTGTGCCTCTGTATATGGTGTACTTGTTAGCTGCAAAAAATATAAAGTAAAATATATTAATTAATTATTTGATTACAATTATATATATGGTTCAAAAAAAAATTGTAAACTTTAACTAATGATAATGTTCTCAAGTAATGTCTTGGATTCGCATGTAATACCCAATGTTATTATTTTATAAGCTCCTTAATTATGACCTTAGTTTTTTTTTATGATTTATAGTTTATAACTTGAGTGGTAGAATTAGAAAGATTGTTTTATAATAATTTATTTTAAGATATGATTTCTATGACTTAGTAAATAATTATAATTAATATGGTTAGTATTTATAAAGTGTTGGCATATGATCAAGATAAGTATATAGTATTTATTTTAGGAAATAGAAATTTATAAAGGATAAGTACACATGTTACATGGTGATTTAACTTGTGTGTATGCGGCATTACATAATGTTTGAATTTCTCTACGTTGGCCGAAATTCACTATAGATTATATAGGTGGAACTTTACATGAGTTAATTAAATAAGAAACGAAACTTTGATTGAAGAACCAAGTCTCACTTGGTTGAACAACACACTAGGTGGCGTGAACCATAGGAATAGGTTATGACTTGACTCAATTTTAAACTCAAAGAATATGTGCCCTTCTAAGCTAGAACTAAGTGACTAAGTTGATGATAGTTGAAACTTGTTGAAGAGTTTTGAATTTGAAAGAGTATATGTGTAGGCATGGGAGAAGTTCTTGGAGAAACAAGAGAAGACTTTGACTACTTATGGTTGTAGATGAGTATGAGTGGCAACAAGTGAGAGTTTGTAGCACTTGGAATGGGTAAGCACTAGTGATGGCTGAAACCTTAGAGTGGGAGGGATATTTGAATTTCGAAAACTAGTTGAATGGAGGTGAAGAAGTTTAAGGAAAGGAGTTGAGTTGGAAGCCTATAAATAGAGCATTTTCCCTCACCATATTCTCACACTCAAAAAGCATTCTAGTGCTCTCAATTTTTGAAAATTCTATCTCCCAAATATCCATCTTCTTGCTCCATAAAAAACTATATAGCCGAAACCACTATAGCATTTGTAGTAATCAAAATTATTTTTCTTCTATTTTTCTATAAAGCCTCAAACACTATTGCCATTATACAATCACTACATAGCTGAAATACACCAAGCCTCCCAATCCTTGTTATATCCTAAATACCCAAATATCAAACTCTAAATATTGTTGTTGAGGATAGACATTTTTGTGGAGGCTCGAAATTTTGGAAGTCTTGAGATTTCATTTTAGGGTGAAGGTATGACTTTTATAAGGTTTAGAATTTTTGAATGTTTGATTGTTATTATAGTATCTAATTTTAGTCTTTTATGTTATATATATATATATATATAACATAAAAGACTAAAATTAGATACTATATTAATTGGGCGAATTTTACTAGCAAATCAATCTCTTTTTCCACACCCAAGGTAACGAAAATTAGATAGAATTAGTTTATAACATTTACTGATTTATATGACCCTAACATTTCAGGTACAAGGAGATAATTGTGGCTGGACCTAGTAATGTTTAGAATTGTATGACGGACCTAAGTGATGTCTGGTAGGCTCCAATGCCAAAAACTATATGACGGACCTAAGCGATGTCCGGGGCTTGATTGCCAACTTTTTATAAGGACTTATTCTTTCTCTTGCCTGACTTGTAATTTATCTATTATGAACTATATGAATAAGACCAATTGTGTATGATTATGTCCTAGAATATTTTATATGATTAGTTATCTTGATAGAATAGTATTGTTATGAAATCTTGTATGTACTTATGATGATATGTATTCTATGATTATATGACTTGCTTGCATGCATTTTCCTTCCTGATATTAGATGCTCACTCTTTATGATATAATTGTGTAGATCAAGGGAATTAAGGATAGAATGGCCGATGGTGAGTAGGACCTGAATAGTTGTGGTGGTGTATTCGTGAGGACCATGTAGCCGCTGGAAATATTTAGGGCCTATGATTTTTGTTTATGATGCATTTCCTTTAAGTATTTTTATTTCTTTTATTGAATGTTTTTGTATTTAATTTTGTCAAAAACCATATTTTCATTTGTAAAAACTGGGATCCCTTTTGCTTTATATTATTTTTAAATAAAAGATAAACATTAATATTTTATGATCTAACGCTGTGTTCTCGACATTATTATGAGAAGTTAGGGAATTACAAGTGATATCAGAGCCACGACTATATCAGTCATGAACGTTCTCACGAAATACACATGACAGTTCCAAAGGACCAACTTGCTACCAAGGAAGTATACTTTATTTTAGACATGTTTTGTATATGTGAAATGATGTTTTTTTTTTCTTTTATGATTTATTTTCATAATCTAGCACCATGACCCAATTGTTATTAGGGTAGTTAAGGAAATAAGAAGAACTAGATCCACAAAGAAATAGAAAAGATCATTTCCAATCATGCAACCCTACTGAAATCATATGAGAAATTTATAGCTCTCATGCACTCAAGCAAATTACCACTAGTAGAACCAAGTTTAAAGATGGCATGAAATGAGGTTTCATTTGACTAAAGTTTACCAATCGAGGATAAATATGACATATTTATGGATAGATTTTCTCGAAATTTTAGAATTATTGAAGATATCAATTTACCAAACGAAGAAATAGGTGAAAGAATGCACCAATTAGCAAATAATCTTGGGGAAGGATTTATTAATAATGTTCATTTTATCTAAAGATTTTTCTACACCCAAGATTATTATGAGGACCTCGCTCAGGACATGTTAGAAGATAAGACCGATGTGGAAGATTAGAAAAATATGTGCATTATCATTAGTTTATTTTATTTTAGAACTCTACTGGTTTGTAAATAAATTTATATTTCACTAAAGTTTGTTATTTCTTTTATTATATTATTTAAATGATATTGTTTAGTAAATATTAAGAAATTTTTGGGCTCAATTGAAAGTGTAAAGTTTAAATTCCTCTCTTATGGGTTAGCCCATTTGTGATGGCATATTTGCTTTGCATTATTAGATTATACCTAATTAAAATAAATAACAATTAATAAAGGAAGTAAATTCCTGTCTTTTGGGTTCAAGTGGAAGTTAGGGGGCCTGAGTAGTGGGTACGACATACTGAACTCAACCCTCCTCCATGGAAAAATTCAATTGTTAAGGCTCATTTACCCGAGTTGGAATTAGTTTTATTAGGGTAGTTCTAGTTTATAGATAATAGTATAATAGGCTAAATTGACATTTTTTTTTTGTTTATTTTTTTACAAATTTTCTCTTCTAGGGAAACAGAAAGAATTATGGACTAGGAACCTAGAAGATCGATAAGACTAAATGGTCGAGGAAGAGGTCGAGGACGAGGTAGAGCAGAAGTTGTCGCTCCCGTACATGAAGAGTTTCTAGACATACCAGTAGCCCCTGGAGCGCTGGAAGCACCAGTAATCCTGAACGTAGCTGAGGAACCGGCAGCTGCTACTGCCAGAGTAAATCTAGAAAGGGAAAATGCTCGTGTTAGGAAAGAATTAAGAAGGGAGGAGAAATTTCAACAAATGAACCAAGTTCAACCATAGAAAGTGGTGCAACTCGTCATTCCCCTAGCACATCTGATGCAATTGGCGGAGCCTCGCTACATAGCTGTATACGAATGCTTCAGAAAACAACAACCGCCAAACTTTGACGACAGATCCGATCCAATAGAAGTGGAAGAATGGCTTCGATCGGTGGAATTCATCTTGGAACACATGCAACTGGGGAATGAGGATCGATTCTCATTCGCCTCAAGTTTACTTAACAAAGATGCTCGCATCTGGTGGGACATGGTAAAACAAACTTGGGATGTAAACATTATGACTTGGGACAAGTTCATCCAGGTGTTTAACAAAAAATATTTTAGTCATGTGACTCTAGCCACAAGGGTGGTCGAATTCATCATGCTTACTCAAGGGAATTCGACTCTAACAGAGTATGCCAGGAAGTTTAATCAATTGGCTAAGTTTGTTACGGAACTACCCTTGAGGGAGAGAATGTTATCTAGTAGAGGGGTGTGTAGCATAGTAGTTAGAATCGAAGGCAGAGATTTACCAGTAGATTTGATCGAGTTAGACCTTAAGGATTATGATGTAATATTAGGAATGGACTGGTTAGGAAAACATGGAGCAACGATAGACTGTAAGAGTAAGACAGTCAACTTTAAAACAGAAGACAGAGAGTAGTTCACCTACAAAAGAGAAGTTTCTCGAACTCGCATATCTTTAATCTCAGTTTTCAAAGCTCAAAGGTTGATCAGTAGCGGATGCCAAGTGTTTCTAGCCAACGTGGAGGACAAGTCACTTGAAACGCAACTAGAACCAAAGAACGTCCATATTGTTTGTGGATTCCCTGAGGTGTTACCAAAAGATCTACCAGGATTACCTCTGAATAGGGAAATTGAGTTTGAAATAAAATTAGCACCAGAAATGGCAGAAATCTTGAAGGCTCCCTACAGAATAGCGCCTACCAAAATAAATGAGTTAAAGATGCAACTATAGGAATTGTTGGACAAAGGCTTCATCTGACCTAGCCATTCGCCTTAGGGTGCACCAGTTATTTTTGTTAAGAAGAATAATGGGAGCATGAGAATGTGCATTGACTATCGAGAACTAAACAAAGTGACGATCAAGAATAAATACCCTTTGACCCGCATAGACAATCTTTTCGATCAACTACAGGATCCACGGTATTCTCGATGATAGATCTATGGTCATGGTATCACCAACTAAGGGCACGAGAATAAGATATCCTGAAGACGGCTTTCCATGCGAGATATGGACACTACGAGTTTTTGGTGATGTCTTTTGGCTTAACAAGCGCACCAGCCACATTCATGGATCTTATGAACTGAGTTTTAAAAGATTACTTGGATAAGTTCATAGTGGTGTTCATAGACAAAATATTGATTTACTCAAAGACAAAATTCGAGCATGAAGAGCACTTGTGACTGACATTGGAATAGCTTAAGAAGCACCAACTATATGCCAAATTCAAGAAATGTGAATTCTGGTTAGAGAAGGGGGCATTCCTAGGTCACATTGTGTCTAAAGATGGTGTAGAAGTATACCCAGTGAAGATAGAAGCAGTTAAGCACTGGCCCAAACCCAAGACCGCCACTGAGGTAAATATTTTTCTGGGCTTAGCAAGATATTATAGACGATTTATTGAAGGATTCTCTAAAATAGCTACACCCTTAACAAATTTAACAATGAAATAGCAGAAGTTCACATGGAAGGAGAAATTTGAAGAAAGCTTCCAAACATTAAAAGAGAAGCTCATATTGGCACCAGTTATATGTGTCCCGAATGATAAAGACAAGTTTGTAGTGTACTGCGGCGCGTCAAAGCAAGGACTAGGATACGTGTTGATGAAAAATGGAAGAGTTATCGCCTATGCCTCAAGACAATTAAAAAGAGTACGAGCAGAGATATCCAACACATGACTTAGAACTGACAGCTGTGGTTTTCGCTCTAAAGATTTGGAGGCACTATCTATACGGAGAGAAGTGTGAAATATATACGGTCACAAGAGCTTAAAGTACTTCTTTATGGAGAAGGAGCTTAATATGAGGCAGAGGAAGTTGCTGGAGCTGGTGAAAGACTATGATTGTGAGATTTTATATCATCCAGGAAAGGGTAATGTCATGGCAGACGCAATTAGTAGACGAAGTTATGGAAATATATCTGCACTTAGGGGAATAGTGCAACATTTACAACAAGATCTTAAGAATACCGGAATTGAGTTAATAATTGGATGACTAGCTGACCTCGTGATCAAGTCAACACTTATAGAAGAGATTAAGGAGAAACAACAAGAGGATGAGTTTTGTTGACGCGGTTCTTCGCCAACAGGTAATTAAGAAAATAAGAGAAAGGGATTAGTGCTGAGTGATGAACCGAAACAGATGAATAATCTTAATATGAACTGAAGATACGACTACGTTTTTTAGGTGGTTCATAGGTTAAAATTCTTCTACTCCACCAACCAATATTATTGCTATATTTCTGGTATTCTTTTCAGGGTATTTCGTTACACAATAGAATCCAACCCTTTGCAACTCCCAAGGTCTCCATATTTATAGGAGAGGGCACCTGGGAGTTGGTAAGGGGGGTCATCCCGTGACCTTCTTACCCATCATGTCACTTCTGTGGCATTCATGATTAATTCCTAAAACCTGACAGATGAAGTGTGGTCTAATCAATAGGTAAGGGGGATAATGGGCCACACGGCCCAACCCAGTCGTGGGTGCCTAAACACGCACGTTCATGCTGCGTGTCCGAGAATTCAGGGATATATCGGACACGTGATGTCTAATATATGCACGTTTACATTGCGTGGTTGACTTTACAAGGGGTCACAGCTTCCAACTCCAGCTCGTGCCTCGGGCTGGATGCCTTCTCGACCCACGGTCCTCATATCTCTGATTCGGCCCTTAAATAATCTTGATAAACTTTTGGCTACCTCGAGCTAAAGAGGTAGGACCTGACAACAGCAGCTCTGGCCACGTGGTGTCCATGTGGCTGATATAATTATGCCATATCTCAACTCGCTAATAGCCCATGGAAAATTAGGGCGTACAAGTTTCTTCTTAAGAAGATGGCATTTCTACAAAGCTCGGAGAATGCTGATTTTTCTATGACAAAGGAAGGCATGTTACGATACAGAAGCCGAGTGTGTGTCCCAAACAAGGGAGAATTAAGGAATAGTATTATGCAAGAGGTGCATACCACTCCATACTCACTTCATCCGAGGTCGACCAAAATGTACAATGATGTCAAGACAATGTATTGGTGGCCGGGAATGAAGAAAGACATAGCAGAATTCGTAGCTAAGTGCCTTACGTGTCAACATGTCAAGGTCGAACATCAGAGACCTGCTGGAACTTTACAGCCATTAGAGATTCTCGAATGAAAATGGAAGATATAGCCATGGACTTCATAACAGGGTTACCAAGGACCACCAAGCAGCACGACTCTGTTTGGGTAATTATAGATAGACTTACAAAGTCTGCTCACTTCTTTTCAATATGAATGGTTTACAACGCGGAGTAATACGTAGATCTTTATGTGGCTGAAATAATGATATTGAATGGAGTTCTAAAGATGATAGTCTCTGATAGAGGATCGGTTTTCACCTCAAAATTTTGGGAAACTCTACAACGTGCTATGGGCACTAAGTTAAAGTTAAGTACGACATTTCACCCTCAAATAGATGGTCAATCAAAACATACCATCCATATATTAGAAGATATACTAAGGGCATATGCGTTAAACTTCTCAAGATTATGGAGCAAGTATCTACCTTTAATATAGTTCTCTTGCAATAACAGTTATCAGGCTACGATAAGCATGGCGCCTTATGAAATGTTTTACGGACGGAAGTGTCGATCACCACTTCATTAGGATGAGATTGGTGAAAGACAATACTTAGGGCCTGAAGCTGTAAGAGAAGCAACATATGCGGTAGAAAAGATACGACAAAGAATGATTGCCGCTCAAAGTCTCTAGAAAAGCTATGTTGAGTCTAAAAGGTGAGATGTTGAGTTCTCAGTAGGTGATCAGATATTTCTAAAAGTATCACCGATGAAGGGGATTATGCGTTTTAGAAAGAAAGGTAAGTTAAGCCCAAGATTTATAGGTCCTTTTGAGATATTGGACAAAGTGGGACAAGTAGCATATTGGTTAGCTCTACTACCATCATTAGCCGACACGAATAATATTTTCCATATATATTGAGGAAGTATGTATCTAATCCATCCCATATGCCCAATTACAAGGCTCTAGAGTTAAAGCATGATTTTAGTTATGAAAAATGACCAATACGCATTCTAGAACAGGGGAACTAAGGAGATGAGATCCAAAAGTATCCCTATAGTTAAAATCATGTGGAGCCATAGCAATGAAAGAGAGGAAATGTGGGAATTGAGGAAGATATGAGGGAACGATCCTAAGATATTTAATAAGTAAAATTTCGAGGACGAAATTTCTTTAATGGGAAAAGAATGTAAGAACCAAGGTTATTATTTTTTAAGCACCTTAATTATAACATTGGGTTAATTTTTTTTATGATTTATAGTTTATATCTTGAGTGGTGAAATTATAATGATTGTTTTATAATATTTAATTTTAAGATATGATTTCTATGACTTAGTAAATAATAATAATTTGGATAACTATAATTATTATGGTTAGTATCTATAAAGTGTTAGCATATGATCAAGATAAGTATATAGTTTTTTTAAGGAAATTGAAATTTATAAAGGATAAGTACACATGTTACATGGTGATTTAAGTTGTGTGCATGTGGTATTAAAATGAGTCACGCATAATGTTTGAATTTCTCTATGTTGGTCGAAATTAACTATAGCTTAAATAGGTGGAACTTTACATGAGTTAATTAAATAAGAAACAAAGCTTTGATTGAAGAACCAAGTCTCACTTGGTTGAAGAACAATACTAGGTGGAGTGAAACTTAGGAATAGGTTATAATTTGACTCAATTTTGAACTCAAAAAATAGGTGTCATTCTAAGCTTGAACTAAGTGACTAAGTTGATTATAGTTGAAACTTGTTGAGGAGCTTTGAATTTGAAAGAGTATATGTGTAGGTGTGGGAGAAGTTCTTGGAGAAACAAGAGAAGACTTTGAATACTTATGGTTGTAGATGAGTGTGTGTGGCAACAAGTGAGAGTTTGTAGCACTTGGAATAGGTAAACACTAGTGCTGGTCGAAACCTTAGAGTGGGAGGGAGATTTGAATTTTTTAAATTAGTTGAATGAAGGTGGAGAAGTTTAAGGAAAGAAGTTGAGTTGGAACCCAATAAATAGAGCATTTCCCCTCACCATTTTCTCACACTCAAAACATATTCTAGTGCTCTTAATTTTTTATCATTCTATCTCCTAAATATCCATCTTTTTGCTCCATAAAAAATTGTATAGCCGAAACCATTATAGAATTTATAGTGATCGGAATTATTTTTATTCTATTTTTCTATAAAGCCTCAAACACTATTGTCACTACACAACCACTACATAGTCGAAATACACCAAGCCTCTCAATCCTTGTTATAGCCTAAATACCCAAATATCAAACTCTAAATATTGCTGTTGAGGATAGACATTTTTGTGGAGGCTCTAGATTTTGGAAGTCTTGAGATTTCGTTTTAGGGTGAAGGTGTGACTTTTATAAGGTTTAGAATTTTTGAAAGTTTGGTTGTTATTACAGTCTCTAATTTTTTAGTCTTTTATGTTATTGCATAAGGTTTTGGCGAATTTCACTAGCAAAGCAATCACTTTTCTTCTCTTTTTCCACACTCAAGGTAAGAAAAATTAGATAGATTTAGTTTATGACATTTAGTGATTTATACGACCCTAACTTTTCAGGTACAAGGAGATAAGTGTGGCTAGATCTAAGAGTATTCAAAATTGTATGAAGGACCTAAGTGATGTCTAGTAGGCTCAGATGCCAACAACTATATGACGGACCTAAGCAATGTCCAAGGCTTTATTACCAACCTTTTATAAGCACTTATTCTTTCTCTTATGACCTATATGAATATGACAAATAGTGTATGATTATGACCTAGAATATTTTATATGATTAGTTATCTTGATAAAATAGTGCTGTTACGAAATCTTGTATGAACTTATGATGATATGTATTGTTATGATTATATGACTTGCTAGTATGTATTTTCCTTACTGAACTAAGATGCTCACTCCATATGATATAATTGTACAAATCAAGTGAATTAAGGAAAGAAGGTCGGTGGCGAGTGGGACCTGAATAGCTGTTTTGGTGTATTCATCAGGACCATGTAGCTCCTGGAAAGATTTAAGGCCTATGATTTTCGTTTAAGTTGCATTTCCTTTAAGTATTTTTATTTCTTTTATTGAATGTTGTTGTATTTAATTTTATCAAAGACCATAGTTTCATTCGTAAAAACTGGGATCCCTTTTGCTTTATATTATTTTTAAATAAAAGTGCAACTTTTATATTTTATGATCAAACGATGTGTTCTCGACATTATTATGAGAAGTTGGGGCGTTACATCGCATGTTCAATTAAATCCTTCAACATCCTCATCATGTTGTATCCACATGCCACATTGTCTGATTGGTGTGGACGCTAATTATTTAAAGATATAAGTAATTAATTTATTAATTGACACTTAATAAAAAAATGTGTACATATTATTCTACTTAATAATTATAAAATTTCAATAATTTAAGTTGCAATTACTTACTTGAGGTTACTTAATGCATAGATTATTAGGGATCTCGACATTAGGAATGTTTATAGAGAAAAAATATTGAAAACGTTGATGATAACTGATAGATTCTCCTCACGGTTATTCAAATCTGAGTTCATCGGATCACAACAATAAGCATGATATGCATATGGTGCCAATATAAGCAGCATAGCCTCCTCTAGAGAGGTTGTGGTTGTATTTATTCAATGCTCGATAAGCCTTCATCTCTTCTCTCTTTTTACGCCACTCGGGAGTTAATCTTGAGTTCACAAACTTTAACCATTCATCTAGTTTTATGACATTCTCAAATCCAAATGGAATAGTTGGCAGGAATAGCTGACATTCTCAAATCCTAACCATCTATTGATTTAATCAATCAACCAAGCACAACACAATTTAAATACAAGAAAAATATGCATAATCCTAGATAAAATCGGGCAGCAATTCTCATATAATAGTGACCCAACCATTTGCATGTGAATAGCAAACAAACAATTCAAACAACATACAATAAGTTTCTTCCTTATAGTTCCGCAACACAACCAAATTTCTTATAACCTACTTCACTAAAAACACATAAGTTCTCAACCTTCTGTTATCATTGCAGCACACAATTTTAATCTCATATGCTACTTCACTATGGATGAATATTTAAGATATTCAAACTCCTCTAACATTTGCTTAATAATAATAAAAGTAAAATTAAGAGAATATATATGTACATCTTGCAATTAATAATCCAAGCTAACAAAATTACTTCACTTAGTAATCCATTTTGCTATTAAATCCACAACCAATAAAATTGAATTAATAATTAATAAATAAATATCATTAAATATCTAACAATATATAACTTATTCTTGTAATTTTAGAAACTTAATTACCTCAAATATGTGCTTGTAGTAGAAATTTTGAGGCAAAAAACACCCTAAAATCTCACTCCAACAAAACCACAACCTACAAAATTAAATTAATTAATATATATAAGATTACTGAAGAAATATCACTAAATATCTAACAATAACTTATTCTTGTAATTTTAGAAACTTAATTACCTCAAATATGTGTTTGAAATAGAAATTTTGGGGCAAAACATCACCATAAAATATCATTCCAACAAAACCTCAACCTATAAAATTAAAATTAATTAATATATAAATGATTACTCAACAAATAAAAAAATCAATGAGCCACTAATTAACCTAAATAAAAAAATGTGGTATATATAGAACTTAGACTTATAAACTCTAACAACTAAGTCACTAAAAACTCAATAATCAACAAAAATATACAATTGTTCATATATCTCTAATTTTTAAAATTATTTAAAATATTTATTTTAACAAAACTATATATAATCAACCTAGCTATAATATTAATAAAAAATAAAATATATATACAAATATACATAATTTTTTAATTAAATGATAATAAAAATTAGAAAAAATCATAAACAAATATACTTGAATCAAATCTATACAATGTGATATGTAAAATTAAAATTATTTTCTACATTGTCAACAAAGTTATTTTCTTAGAAACCAACTCAAAATCTACTAATAATCAAAACTAATAAAGAAAAATCTCACTAAATATCATTTTAATAATGATTTATACTTATAATTTTAAAAACTTACCACAAATGTGTGCTTGAAATAGAAATTTTGAGTCGAAATCTCAAGTTCCACCTTATATTCTTACTCCAAGAAAATCTTACAAATCCATTGAAAAAACTCATAATCATAAAAAAAAAAAACTAACACAAAATCGCATATAAATATTTATATATATATATATCATCTTAATACTTAACCCATAATTTTTTTCAAGAAAATTTACCTCAAAAGCTTGAAAATGGAGAGATTCTCATAGCTTCAAACCGTAAAAATCGCCATAAATATAATAACAACTCCCACTGGGAGATGTGGGACACGTGGCACGTGTTAGACCATAGTTTTTCAACGTCTTCCTAGTGTTTTAATGACTTATAATTTTAGTCATTAATAAAAAAATTCAATGTCTCACAACATAAGACATTAAAAATCCCTCCTAATTTTTAATGTCTTAGGGAGTCATTGAAAGTATAATTTGTTGTAGTAGATACAAAACATTCATAATATAATTCAAATCACACCTCAATGATTGGAGAATAAACTTATTTATTTTTTATATAAGAAAAATGTTATTCTAATTTCTTATTTAGTTACGCAGTCATATTATTTGTACACAAACGACACTTATATATAATGTATTTATTATGTATTCTATATTATTGTAATAATAATATTTTTCATAACATGTGAATTTATATTAATACAATTATTAAATATTTAGTTTTGTATTAAATATTATTATAATAATATTTATAATATTTGAATTTATATTTATATAATTACTAAATATTATATATTATATGTTTTTATAATAATAATATTTGAATTTATATGAATATAATTAATATATATCTAGTCTACTATTAAATATTATTATAATAATGATATTTTATATCATTTAAATTTATAATATCTAATGATATTTTATAATATTTGAATTTAATAATGATATTTTATAACATTTGAATTTATATTAATATAATTAATAAATATTTATTTTTAATTATTTTTAAAAAGTATATTCCGTTAAATATTTGAAATATTCTGTTAAAATTAACAAAAGAAATCGTTAAAAACAAGAATTTTCATTATCACACACCTTTATATAGAAAATATAAATAATTTGAACACTATTATAAAATCATTATGTAACTCATTTTTTTTAATGTTTAGGTGCATAGTATAAATTATAAATTTAAATTATTTTAGGAAAAATTTCTACAATAATATTAATATTTCATAAAAACATTATAAAATCTTACTTGCATTTAAATACAAGGAAAAAAAAAGAATTTTGTAATAATGTTCAATTAAAGAAGATTATAATACTTTTACAATTTCTCAAAATATGTATAATTTTAGGAGTTATTTAATTATTCTTTCTAATAAATACGACTTAAGAGGTTCTAGTTAAAAAAAAAATTATTATTTGAAATATATAGTCAATCCTTTTATTGCATATAAAAATAAACACAATATGCTATTTTTGTAACAATACGACACTAATATAATTTTGAGGGATTTTCAAAAATAAATAACTCATTAGTTTTAGAGGATTGTTGGTCATTATTCTTTTGCTTTAAGAGGATTTTAATACTAAAAATTCCTATTATTATTAGTTTTAAACTTGGAAAGGTACATATATAAATATTTAGGAAACGACTCCAACGCATCACTTTTTTTTGCAATATTGGTACATCTTTTTTCTATTTCGGCACCCAAATAGTTATAATCTCAAAAAAATTTATATGACGGTGTACATTGTAGGTATTTAAAATATCCTGCAAATTTTCAAAAATTCTGAATAATTTACGAACCGAAAATAGAGTTCAAACTGTCAAATTTTACACGCGTACATAAAAAAACAGGTACACGTGCAACAGACAGTTTAGACTCTGTTTCGGTACCATAATTTATTCAGAATTTCTTGAAAATTTGTAGGATGTTCTATAAAGTTATAATATACATCATCATATAATTTTTTTTGGAATTATAACTATTCAGGTGTCAAAAGAGAAAAATGATATACCGGTATTACAAAAAAATAAATTACGTTGCAATCGTTCCCTACTTATTTAATAATAAATTTGTCTTTAATGTCATTTTGTCAATTCCGTAGGCTCTTCTACAACTTGTTTGGTATAATGAATTGGGTGAGTAATGGATTGAGAGATGTGGATTTATACTGTCCACTCTTATTTATGTTTGTTAAGTAGGAGGGGACCAAAAGGAAAGGAGAGATCAATAATTATGGGTTGTAAATTTTTTGGATCCAAAAAAGAAAAAAAGAAATCCTTAATACTTGAACGGGTCCTCTGGAGGGATTGTGGACCCAAAAAGTTTAAATAATTAAAATGATTAAACAACTTAATATTATTATTTATATTAAATAAAAAATTAGTTCTCTCTTTCTTTTTTTATTATATCAATTTTTCTTTTAAAGAAAAAATCCAATCTATCCTTATTTTATACTTTTTCATATCTCATATTCAATCTAATTCAATCTATCGTTATCTCTTTCTCTCAAACAAAGTCTTAACACCGTTTTAGTGTCTCTTTCTTTATTGTTGGTGTAATGACAAAAGAAGGAAATCGTGTAGGATCATGAAAGATCCAAGTTCCAAGTCCTAACTTCATTATTACATACCTACCTCTGTTCCCACCACATTTCCATTATTAATACTAAAACCCATCTCTCCTCTCTTTTCTTGTCCTTTTCTCAAGCTACAATCATAATCTTGTCGTTTGATTGCTTAACCAAGTCAATCTTTAAGGACTAGCTGAAACACAAAACAAACAGTTTTTTTTATTCTCATTGCGTGTCTTTTTTTTTTCTTTTAATTTTTATTATTTCTCAACGACATCAAATTACGACACTCCATTGTCGTTTATATGAATAATGGCTGGCCAATTGGCAGCACTTTTGGTTTGTTCTAAAAAGGACAATTAGTGTGTTCATCTTTCTTTAACACCAAAAGATAGCTAAATTTTGGACGAAAAAACACAAGTTGTTTGCTAGGAAAATCATACAAAAATATATTATAAACTATTTAATTTTAACTCCCCAATTCATAGAAATCTGAATAAAACAACCGACTATTTATATTCTAATAATCCAATAAAATGATTATAGAAGTGTAAATTGCATGGACCCGTAATTCAATTAATTCGTGATAATTAATTCATATTTTCAAATTATCATCTTTAGAATAAATATTTACTCCTCTAAAACACATGGATTTGACATAGGTTAATTACTCAAAAAACAAACGAATATATATTTAGTTAATTAATTATTATATAAATCATGTAATTAATATGATTGTAAAGTCCTTTTTTGACTAACTTTATTTTAGACAAAATATTTTAAAGTTATTAAGGAAAATCAGTAGTATCTCCATATTGATTTTCGGTTTTATTTGGCAATATTCTCAGCTGATTTTGTAATGTGAAAAGATCTCTACATGTGAATATATTTGTTACCTTTTTTATCTCAAATAATCAATTTTTGGTAAAAATATATTGTGCAAATATCTTGAGATTATTTTCAGGGATTATGTGGGATTATGGTTATCCTGGAAATAAAGAAAGTGTCGAAAATGAACATGGTCAAGAGAAATGACCATGTTCGTTCTGCCAGATCAAACGGATCACGTTGCTGACTCATCAGTTTCATTTTCTGTCGACACAAAATCCATCTGGCTGGCTGTTTTCCTAAATCAAAGGAATTCGCAAATTAATTTCAAAGATACCAGAAAATCATGGCCTTGGACGATTTCCCTTCCTATAAATACCTTGCCAAGGCCTTTGGATTTTCACACCTCTTCCATTTTCAATATTTGTAAACATTATTTTGAAGAGTGTCTTTATTTGTAGAGATTAAGTTTGTTCACCTTAATCTTTGTGAGAGTGCTGAGTGTACTTGTGGATATCTATCTAGTCCATTGTAAACAGATAGTGTCTATTGTGAACGTGTTCATAAGGATCTTCGGGAGAGGATTCTATCTAAGTCTCACTTCGGGAGGAAGTGTGCACTCGCTATTCTTTGAAGGGAGTTCAAGAGAATCAGTGTTTCATCAAACCAGATTCGTAGAGAAGAGTACAACAAGATTGCGGCAATAGTTTAAGAGGGAGTCTTACATTGTTTAAGTCAATGCTTTTGTACACTTTGTTTCTTTACTAATTGGTTTATTCTCTGGGCGTGGCCTCAAGGAGTAGGTTATCCGAAAGGATTTCTGAACCTTGTAAAAATTCGCTGTGTTCTTTAATTTTTGCACTGTCTATTTATTGTGTTCAGTTCTGTCGTGACAAGTTCGGATTCTGTTCCGACAGAACTGGTATCTGTGTAAACAATTAATTACCATTCCGCATTTTAATTAATTCATGGTTTAATTAATTTGGTAATTACTAAAAACGGAATTTCAATTGGTATCAGAGCGGGTCACTAAACTCTTAGTACGATCTTGTATTTTTCCGTTTGTTTTGTGCCTTGTGAAATGTCTATCTTTGCAGAAGGTAGATCTATAACTCGCCCTCCATTGCTGAATGATACAAATTATCCATACTGGAAAGTAAGGATGAAAGCTTTTATCAAATCCCTTGATGAAAGGGCTTGGAGATCAATATTATCTGGTTGGACACCACCTGTCGAGATAAATTCGAAATCTGGTAAGACTCAGGTAAAATCTGAACTTGAATGGTCTAATGAAGAAGATAAATTGTCAATTTATAATAATAAAGCTTTACATGCAATTTTTAATGGTGTTGGTGAGAGTTATATAAAATTGATTTCATCTTGTGAGTCTGCCAAAGATGCTTGGGAAATCCTTCAAACTCAATTTGAAGGAACCACTGATGTTAAGCGATCTAGGCTTGTAATGTTGACCACAAGATTTGAAAACCTTCGCATGTCTGAAAAAGAAACCCTCACTGAGTTTTATGAAGAATTGTCTGACATTGCTAATGAATATTTTGCTTTAGGAGAAAAGTTGTCTGACTCTGTTTTGGTTAGGAAAATTGTTAGATCTCTTCCTGACAGGTTTCAATCCAAGATCACAGCCATTGAGGAGGTAAAGAACCTTGACACCTTGAAAGTTGAGGAATTAATGGGATCTCTTCGAACTTTTGAACTTAATCAAAAGATTCGCCAAGAGAAACCAATTGATGTGAATGCGAAATCGATTGCCTTGAAATCTTCCAAAGAGAAAATGGAAAGCTCAGATGAGGAAGATGATGATGAAATGATCTTGTTATCGGAAAAATTTAAGAAGTTTATGAAAAAGATTGGTAACAAGAAAAACATGTCTAAATCCTCCAAAGGTAATAATTTTTCAAAACCTTTTGAATCTACTAATAAAAAAGGTATTCAATGCAGGGAGTGTGAAGGTTTTGGACATATTCAAGCTGAATGTGCCAATACCTTAAAGAAAAATAAGAAGGTCATGGCAGTCACTTGGAGTGACCAAGACTCTGAAAGTAGTGATGAGGAAGAAAAGTCTAATCTTGCCTTAACTTCTGTTTTTTCTTGCTTACCTCCTTCTATGCAGGTGAATGAGAATCTTGTTTGTTTAAATAATACTATTTCAACAGATGAGGGTTCCCAGGGTGATTCAAATGAATCCGATTTGGATGAGGATTCTTTGAAAGAATCATACAAAAACATGTATGATCAATTGTTGAAAGTTATTTCAGATAATCGTTTGATGGCAAACAATAACAAAGTTCTCGAGAATAAAAAATCTGGTTATTTTATTCCAATTTGCAATTTCTGTGGAGTGAAAGGTCATATTCGACCTAAATGTTTTACCTTGATGAATTTTCTTCACAAAAATTACTTTAATCATCATGGTAATTTGAGACAAATGCCCTTGAAGAAAAGGTCTCCACCTAAGAAAGTTTGGGTGAAGAAAAATAAATTCAAATGTCTTGCTGCCTTTACTTGTCTTAGAACATGTGCTTCTAATTCTTGGTTTTTTGATAGTGGTTGTTCAAGGCATATGACAGGTAACAAAAGCATACTCACTGACTTCAAGACTTTGAAAAATGGGGAAGTCACATTTGGAGATGGTAAGTCTTGTAAGGTACTTGGTAGTGGCACTCTAAATTCTGAAGGACTACCAAAGTTGCAAAATGTTCTTTTGGTTGATGGACTTAATACTAATCTAATTAGTATAAGTCAAATTTGTGACCAAGACTTGTTTGTAAATTTTTCTCTTGATAATTGTTTTGTGCTTGATCAAGATGGAAATTGTGTTTTGAAGGGTTATAAATCTGTCGATAATTGTTACACATTATCTCAATCACACAATTGTCACACAATTACAAGGAGTGATACTAATTTGTGTCATGAAAAATATGATCATGTGGATTGTGAAAATTTGAGAAAAATTGGATGTATGAGTCATGTTCATGATTTACCGATTTTAAGTAAATATTCTTTTGGTAAATGTGAACCAGGTCGATTGGGAAAACATTTGAAAATTTCTCATGAAAAATGTTTTTGTGTTGATGATGTGTCTCGACACACTGAGGATCTTGTTGAAAATAAAACTTTGGTCTTAGAATATACTAAGTGTGACAAACAGATTGCAGATATTTTTACAAAAGCCTTTGATACAGTTAGGTTTGATTCCCTCAGGAAATCCTTGGGTGTTTGTCCCAATTAATTTGTTTTGTGCTGTACCATATCCCTGTGCTTGAAAAAGTTGTGTGATGTCTCCTGGTCCTTGCTCATCGAAAAAGTTTCAATCATTATGTCAAAATATATTTTTACTTCAGGTTAGAAATTATAATTAATATAATTCATGCTATTTTTCTTCAAAATAAAATTAAAAAACAAATAGTCCCTCCAATTAATATTTCTTCAATTCAATCTTGGTTTTGTGTGTGAGCTTTTGTTCCTCGAAAAATATTTCAAGCTCCATCTTAGAATAGAGCTACCTACACTGTTGTGTAAATTGCTTAACCTTGAGTAAGTTGGAACTATGTAACTAACAATTATGTAGAAGATACTCTACCACTGTTAAAAACAAGCCTTCAGTGTAGTGTGAAAGCATCTAATTTGGTTACTCATTGAGAAAAAGGCTAATAATTGCCACATAGGGCAATGTCCCTGAAAAAGGCTAAAAATTGCCATACAGGGCAATGATCTCTGCTTTCACAATCACACACAAATGCTTGAGATATACTGTTGGGCAAAATTTGTAAGTCTCATACACACTGATTGATTTGAGTGAAATATTTTTTGTGATTGGAATAAATGTTTGGTGATATTTTATTTTGAAAATTAAAAGCATGATTTATATTAAATATATTTTCTAAACCTTATAGTAAAGATGTGTTTTGATATAATGATTGTTTCTTTCTCCACATGCAAGGGCACGAAGACATTGGGCACTAATCAAAATGGGATATTTTTATTTTTTTGGGTACATTCGTTTTTACTACTTAAAATAATAAAAAAATTAAAAAAAATAATATATATATATATATTTCTTTTTGAGGGAAATCAAATCTGCGTGTGTCAAAAAGGGTAAGTTGTATCTTGATTGTTTTTGTCACTTATTATATTATTTGACATCAAAAGTTTCTATTTTTGGTTTATTTTCCTTGACTGTGCAAAGTTTTCTTTTCTTTGGGATATCAATTCATTAATTTTGTCTTGAAAAGGAATAAAATCAAATCCCTGAGTGTCATTTTCTTCTCTTTATATTCGGTCAAAGAGAGACTCATTTTCTCATTCTTTTTAAAAAAAAAAAAAAAAAATTCTCTTTGTTTTTGCTTGTTGCATCTATGGTGAAAACTCGAGGCAGTGGAGTACATGCATTTCCCATTGGTAACAACAGTCTCGGTCACACAAAGAAAGCTTGAAAAATTGTGTTGTCATTGTCTTTTGTTTTTTTTTTAGACAAAGAGGGGGAGTAGTAGTTTGACTCTTTGGATTGTGTTTTGTGTTGGTTTTACTCCGTTGGCTTATTGATAGACAACAAGGGGGAGTAAAAGGTTCATTTTGATCGGTTTATCTTGTTTTATGTTTTGATCCTTGTTACTTTTGAGATGCTTTTCGCAGGGGGAGTATTGTAACTTTACTATTTGCTTTAATCTGGTTTGTCTTTGCAAGATCTTTCAAAATAAACTCTTAAAATATTTTTGTCTATCAAGTTGCCAAAGGGGGAGATTGTAAAGTCCTTTTTTGGCTAACTTTATTTTAGACAAAATATTTTAAAGTTATTAAGGAAAATCAGTAGTATCTCCATATTGATTTTCGGTTTTATTTGGCAATATTCTCAGCTGATTTTGTAATGTGAAAAGATCTCTACATGTGAATATATTTGTTACCTTTTTTATCTCAAATAATCAATTTTTGGTAAAAATATATTGTGCAAATATCTTGAGATTATTTTCAGGGATTATGTGGGATTATGGTTATCCTGGAAATAAAGAAAGTGTCGAAAATGAACATGGTCAAGAGAAATGACCATGTTCGTTCTGCCAGATCAAACGGATCACGTTGCTGACTCATCAGTTTCCTTTTCTATCGACACAGAATCCATCTGGCTGGCTGTTTTCCTAAATCAAAGGAATTCGCAAATTAATTTCAAAGATACCAGAAAATCATGGCCTTGGACGATTTCCCTTCCTATAAATACCTTGCCAAGGCCTTTGGATTTTCACACCTCTTCCATTTTCAATATTTGTAAACATTATTTTGAAGAGTGTCTTTATTTGTAGAGATTAAGTTTGTTCACCTTAATCTTTGTGAGAGTGCTGAGTGTACTTGTGGATATCTATCTAGTCCATTGTAAACAGATAGTGTCTATTGTGAACGTGTTCATAAGGATCTTCGGGAGAGGATTCTATCTAAGTCTCACTTCGGGAGGAAGTGTGCACTCGCTATTCTTTGAAGGGAGTTCAAGAGAATCAGCGTTTCATCAAACCAGATTCGTAGAGAAGAGTACAACAAGATTGCGGCAATAGTTTAAGAGGGAGTCTTACATTGTTTAAGTCAATGCTTTTGTACACTTTGTTTCTTTACTAATTGGTTTATTCTCTGGGCGTGGCCTCAAGGAGTAGGTTATCCGAAAGGGTTTCTGAACCTTGTAAAAATTCGCTGTGTTCTTTAATTTTTGCACTGTCTATTTATTGTGTTCAGTTCTGTCGTGACAAGTTCGGATTCTGTTCCGACAGAACTGGTATCTGTGCAAACAATTAATTACCATTCCGCATTTTAATTAATTCATGGTTTAATTAATTTGGTAATTACTAAAAACGGAATTTCAATGATGAGCACTAATGAACGAATTTTTTTGTTTTTTTCCTCTTTATTTTCTTATCATATATCACGTGATGATATATTAAGCAACAATGATGAGAACCATAAAATTTTTTTAATAACACAACACATGCTCAACTTCATTCTCTTCTAATATTTTGTCATCAGTTTATTAACAATTTTTTATTTAATTGTTTTGTTTCTTCATGACTTCTAATTCAATCCGCCTAAACAATCCCATATAACCTCATTTTCAATCATTTAGTTGATTAAAGACATATTATTATTATTATTATTATTATTATTATTATTATTATTATTATCCATCAGATAAAGTAGGTAGACCTCATTAAAATTATCAGTAGTATGTTAACATCTCCTAGAGAATACGAATTTCTAAAATTATAGAGAGATCGATGTCCCCTCACTCAAATAATTTAGACTTGGTTTATGGAAAATAGCTAGAAAAAAAAATTCTAAACATAATCAATTATGAAAATAGGTGTTAAAAAAAGACAATGAAAAGAAAAGTTTTGACTTTCTTTCTGTTCATAATAGTATTTATTGTCTGTCAGAGATCAATATGTTTAACAGAATAAATTAGAAAATATTATGTAGATTTAATAAATATCTATCCATTATTCAATATCTAACAGATGAGCTTAACATAAATATGATTATTACTTAATACTATAATTAGCAATTATTGTGAGAAGCAATTTTGGTTTAATGAGGTTCGTGAAAGGGACTTGCCATCAAACTCAAACATATTGGCAACTTGATACAGTAAGCAATAATGAGTGCAGTGCATGTCCTATTCACCCCATTTCTTCTTCTTCTTAATAATATTTCTTCTTTTAGGGGTTATTTGGTATGATATTTGGATTTGGGGGAGTAAAGTTAGAGGGGGTTTACATTAAGGGAATGTGAAACTCAAGTATTTAAAGGGGTTAAGATTACCGTCAAATCGAACTAAAAAATGAGACTCACTTGAAAACACAAACCCCCAAGTCATTAAAAATAAATTTACCAAACATGGATTAGATTTGATATTCTCATTCCCACCAAACCAAACCCACATACCAAATACCCCCTTATTGGATTCTATAAACTCTAATAATAAGTAGTCTTCATATCAACCTTTAAATACTATGCTAATGCTAGGTGTGTATGCTCGGAATTTTAAACTTGAGGAAGGAAGAAAAGAGACAACTCTAAATACAAATAAATAGGAGAATTGCAACACAAAACCGAAAATACAAGTAAACAATACACAAGGAAAAGAGGAGGAGAGAAGACTTGAACAAGTATCAAGCACTTTGTCCAAAAGAAACTATATATTTTCACCCTCACAAGAGTTTAAATAGGTGAGAATGAGAAAAAATTTATATTACTATGTTTGGTACTAGTATAGAGATCTTTTAAATCAAGGAAATTGAACCCGTGACAATCTTTTCAGGGTAAAATGAAACCCACTCATCATGTGATATGGTATGTGATGTGTCATCCGATGTGGCAATTGATGTTGATTGCCACATAAGATAATATTTGTCGCATGGCGCAATCTTATTAGACCACATGGTCCTTTCTTATTAGACCACACGATGACTCTTATTGGGTGATGTGGCACCTTCTTATTGGTTCACATAACATGTTCTCATTGGGCCACATGGTATACACTACAAGAAAAATACCTTTTAGGAGTGACATTATTAGGGGTGACAACGATAAATCATCCCTGATATTAAGTGGGATCATATTTTTAATCAGAATAACTATTACGGCCAAAATATAGTATTAGGGGCGACTAATTGTTATCCCAAAAATATACACAGCTGATACGAAATGAAGGTTGGACACGTGGCATCACATTGTGGGCATGTGTCATCGTATTCTTGACACATGGCATAGGCATCCAACAGTCAAACAAGCTGGAGAGAGCATACTTGCCAAATGAATAACAATTACTACACGGTAGGCTCACCAGGAACGCAGCTGCGCGATATACTCACCAGAAAAGTGGCTGCTCGGTATGCTCTCCAGGAAAGCCGATACACCTAGTTGGATGAAGTCAATTACATCCTCCTCACGCCTAACAGTTCACCTGAAAACTCGTTCAAACTCCTGAAGAATAAGACTACAACTACCCACGAAAAGGAAGGGATATTTTGCAGCAGTTGCGGTGTAGGCGCAACTTCCTGGGCGTTGGGGATGGTATAAATACAAGTCTTCTACCACTGTCGAGGGGGTTCAGATTTTTAGCCTACCGACTAGCACCAGAAATATACCGACCAGCCTGTTAGGAACACTTAGCAGCGATTTCTACCATTTTGTATTATTTTTACACTTAGAATCGACCTATTTTCACTGGTCATCTTATGTAAACCTTAAAGATCAATACAAATTATAGAGGAAGTAGGTCATTACCGTTTCTTGGGGCCGAACCTCTATAATTTCTGGTGTCTTTTATCATTTATTGCTCATAGTTATTAGGTTCTTGGCTTATTTATGGTGTATTGATTGTCTGAATGAAAGCTCTCTAATTAATTATTTTAACTCCGCATTAGTTGACCAAAAAACCAATCAACATTTTGGTGCTTTCATTGAGAGCTGAACTGAAGACAATCACATCATATTTTTGTTATCGCAAGGATGGTAGTCTCAACCAGAAGGTCGAGCCAAGAGCCTCCAGAGCCCGAGGCTGAAGTCTCTCACCAAGTCCCGTCAATAAGCAATTTCAATGGGCAACGAAGTGATTTGCCGCCTAGGAATCCATCTGGTGTCTGGGGGGGCAAACCGCTAGGCCCGCTGCACTAGGACCCAGAGCTGTCGCTTCTACTGGAATCACCCATGCAGAAACTTCAGGTGGAGGTGCTACAAGGGGTACCGACCAAGGGTTGGGGGTCCCGGAAGGCATGAGCCCCATGTAGATATTAAAGGATTCGATCCCGAGATCGAACAAATGAGAGAAGCCATGGGACAAATGCATGATCAGCTTGCTACTATGAACCAGGGGCGGGCACCGCCCAGCAGGCAATTAACGAGGCATTCAAGAAACAACGCAGGGATTTTCAAGATTGGATGGACTAGCATGCACGGGAGATGCAGACCCGACAAGAGGATATGGAATGCTATTGAATCTATTCGCAATTACATGCAACAGCAGCAAACCCAAGGTGTGGGGACTGCAGCTGGAACTACTGTCCATAACCAGCAACGCCTTCCTATCTTTGGTTTTGGTGAGGGTGTCATGCACAGACCAGAAACCCAGCCCCAGCAAGGAAATCATGGTTCGACTAGGAGTCATCGATCTAGTCGGGGGCCCAAGCCAACAATAATAGGCATCCCCTGCCAGCTTATGAATAGGTCCTTCCTGGGCACTACATGGGGCTGGACCGAGCAGGGAATTTTCGACCAAAATCTCAAGGAAGTGGCCGAGAAAGAAATCCGGATGTTGCGGGCCAGGATGGCCACCACCGAGTGCCAGCACATAATAGGAGAGGCCAACTCCAGAACTACCAGCAACAACCTAGTCAGTACAGACAACAGCAAGAGTACCGACCAAGACCCAGAAGGGAGGAGCCAGAAGTTTGTAGTGCATTCCAAACCCTATTATGTTGATGAGTATGATCAAGATGAGGCAGCTAGCCAAGTTCGCTAGCATAATAACCAAGGTCAAGGGGTAACCAACCCGAAGGACCGTTTGTCCCACAAGGCCACAAATCCCTGACAACTAGCCACCCCGAGGTGGAGGGTTACACGGAGTACCTCTGGTACCAGGAAGAGCAGACAATCAAAATGATGGGAGCAGGCCTCGACCAAACTCTTCTTTCAATCGAATGGGTCACATGGGAGGTGAAGACCTTCGAGACGCTCTTAATCGTAGCAGGGAAAATTGGGACTCAAACAATGTATCTCTGCCTAAGCCTGTTCAGGACCCGAGAATGGATGAGGTCCGCAATACAACATAGCCCCGGGCAACTACAGACCCTAACATCCAAGCCTAGCTAGATCTGTTAACTCGACTGCTAAGGGACTTGACAGCCCCCAAGTTAACAGATATTGAAATGGAAAGGCAGAGAGGTTCCCCCTTTTTCAGAACATATTAATCAGCTGCCCATACTTGTCAATTTCAAAATGCCAACATGGAAAATGTATACTGAGCTGGAGGACCTAGTATCTCATGTCCATCACTATGAACTACAGACTAATTTATAGGGAGTTAGGGACGATGTCAGGTGCAAGATCTTCCCCGCCATCCTGTCAGAAATTGCCCAGCAGCAATTTTTTATGTTACCACCAGGATCAATTACATCATGGGATGAATTTGTACGCACATTCTATTCTCAACTCTCCTCAGCAATGCCCCTTCTCGCCGAGCCGAATGACCTAGTGGACATAAAACAGAAAGATAATGAACCTTTGAAGGATTACATTCAACGTTTTATGCGGGAAGCCACCAGGGTGAAATCCCTTAGTGATGATGGTTGTTGACGCCGTTTTTCGTCAACAGTGAAAGAAGAGCACGTAAACAACAAACAGTAATGACCAATTAAAAAATAACAACACAAAACACGATTTTTACGTGGTTCAGCAATTAAATCTGCCTAGTCCACGAGTCTATGTTATTAAACTCAAGATTATCTCTTAAAATTCTTAAGCATGAATTCTTCAGAGTTTTCTCTCAAGGTTCAGAATTTCGGTCCATTACAATGGTGCATGACTTCTCTATTTATAGAGAAGGATGAAGAATACTATCCCACATATTTTGGGTAGTTACTCTTTTTGTGTAAATAAATTAAATGGCTTTAAATGCCTGCAATCCGATATAAAAGGAAACGTCCCCTGAAGACCAGGGGGCATATAACTAATCGAATAATATCCCATGATTTTATGGGATTTACAATAGTAAATGCAGAGCACGCCCCTTATAAACAACACTTATAGATATTCAAAGTCATTATCATATATCTCCAAGGCCTTAATCTCCTAGATTTCTCATCAGCTTTCGAGCTAATGACATCTCCCGAGGTCACATGGCTTCGAGATCGTACGTATGTCAGGCTCGGACCCCCTGATCCAAGGTCATTCCTGAGGATAGATGCGTTTCGGGAGCTACCTTTCGAGATCGTGAATGTTTCGAGGCCACCACATTCGAGGTCGTCTCGAGTCTTGCAGGCTCGATATTTAGTCCTGGAGCATACTTCGAACTTTACGAGTTCATTCGCTGCGAATCCAGCTTTCGAGGTCACATTTAACATGGCTCGAAATCTGGGTATAACATCTTGCCCCCTCAAAAGTATTTGTTCGAATCCTAAGAGAAGAAAACTTTTGAACTACTTTCTTCGGGAACCGTACCGTCATACACTTTTGAAAATGGACACGCGTCAGCTGGGTATTGCTCACTTATGATACTTGAGTACCTTGGAAACATGCCCACGATCATTCGTCTGCCACCTTTTCGGTACCATCTTATCAGTAATCCCCATCCGTTGGATCTTGCAAGGACTTCATTCAACGCCCCAGATTAATCCCTTTTTTCCATCTATATATATAAGACCCCATTCATCATCTTCTTTTTTATTTTTGTTCATCAGGAGCAAGAAGAGAAAAGGACGAAACCAGAGGCCATCTTAGAAAACTTCTATCTCGTGCATGTTCTCTCAGCCAAAAAAGCAAAGAACCCCTGGTTTGCTTGAGTCCGTGAGTTCATATTTTCAGCCTCTCCTTCAGTCAGCAATTTCTCTGCAATCGCCATTATTGTGTAAGTGTGCAATCTTTGTTTTCCCTTTTGCCAGTTTTTGTTCGTATTGTTCTTGTTGTGTCTTCGAATATACTGGTTTATTTTCTTAGCATAATACGTTAGGGGACTTTTATCCGATAGGCTCTTATGTTTTTCCTTTTAGATATCCATACTGAATTTACATCACTAGTTCATACCCAGTTTTGATGTTTGAGCAAGATTCCTGTTTTCTGGGTTTTAAAATTTTAAGAGACGTTTCTTGTACACCAAGATTTCGGGTAAAAAACCTTGGCTTTGACAAATGCACGAAACCCAAGGCTGCCTTTTCTGGTTATCCGCCACTCTTTTTCCCCTGATTTTCGGGATTTTCAAAAAACTATCCACTCTCCTCCCTTTCTCGTGGAACGCACGTCCTGACTCTTTAATAAGGGTCTTAATATATGGCTTGTTTTGTTCCTAAACTCTGAACTCGTCCTATCGAACTCGTAATTCTTGCATGCATGGCCCTCACCATTTTTTCTTTCTCGCTAGATGTCACAGAATCTGGAAAGACGATGGGGGTTGTTGCTGGCAATCCCTTACGAGCCAAAAACCCCGAGCCCAGAATCGCTGTTCGCCCAGAATCAACGTTGGATACGGGAGTACGAGCTTGCGCGCGAGCAGGAGGATATTAGAGCTCATTACCACCGCCAAATAGACGAGGTCATAGAGAAGAAGAGGAGAATTCTTCGGGAGGCTCTTTATCCAGAGTCCAACTCAGGGCCTAGGCCGATCCCCCTTGACCCCGCACTAAAGGTCACCATCGCGTATAAACCAGGAGAACTTCAATTTTCACTGATGGGGGAACCTTTTTCCTCGCAGCCGAGGAAAGAAATGTTCGAGGTCGAGCACTATTGGAGCTCATTTACCTCGACTAGTCAGATAACTGACATCTTGGCCCTCCATGGCCTCAGCTTGTCAGGTTCTTTGAAGTGTCAAGCTTCGGCCGACCACGAACGAAGCTGTTTCTCCCCTGGGGGCCGCGACGCCAAGGTGAAATACGCGGCATGGAGCCAGGAACACATGAGGGCGAGGGCACTGTTGCCTTTGAAGTCTTTTTTCAAGGACTTCACGGATTTCATTGGGTTGGCTCCATTCCAGCTCAATACCAATTCTTACAGGGTGTTGTCTGCCCTGAGGTCGCTATACCACGAGCTGTCATGGGAAGGGCCTTCGCCTCAAGAGATTTTATATCTCTTTTGTCTGAAAAGCAACCCCTCCCGAGCTCGGGGAGGAGATGGCTTTTATTATCTTTCGAGCTATCCCAAAGAGAAGAAGTTCTTTGAAGATCTTCCCAATCATCCGCCTGATTTCAAAAAGGCCTTCTTCTGGACAGACGGTCTGTCCCCGTCTCGACACTACTCGTTCAGGCGGATTTGTATGTATTCCCATTATCTTTATCTCTGTGCTCGAGATTTTAGCTCTTAGATCCGTACTTAGTTGAAATGTATCTTGCTTTTCAGCCAATTTTCAGCGTCCCACTCCTGACGAGACAATGAAGGGACATAAGGAGACCCTGCTCCAACTCCCTCATGGTAGGAGGTCTCTCTTGTACCTTTTACATGAGGATAAGCTCCGAAAATGCAGACTTTTGGGGGAGGGTCAGTCTACCTCTGACTGGTCCAATAAAAAGTATGAACTCTGGGAGCAGGTGCCGCTGCCCACAGGCGTCCTCCCTCCGAGGAGAGAGGTGAGGTCCCCACTTCCAGTTCACATAAGGAGTCTGCCGTCGGGGAACGAGGCTAATGACGAAGCATCGAGCTCAGACTCGGATGAAGGTAAAGCCCTCCATACTACGAGAATGTGGTCCCCCACCTTACTAAGGCATAAGCCCAATAGGTTAGTATCATGCCCACATGATAGATACAACTTCTACATATGGAGTTGGGTAGACGACTGTGTCCATAGGTTTGATAGTGGGCTCGGGAAGTATGACACCATGTATACTTTGGACGAGGTGTGGAACGGGATAGCTGTCCAATACGGGACCAACGATTATAGGGACCTTTCGAGGTTATCACCCACCTATAGGGAAGGTACTCCCCCTGCTTCTTCTGAAGATGGGGGAATTTCATCGTCCCCGAGCTCTAGTTCGGGGAAGAGTTCCAGTTAGGTCTTTTCTTCACTTGGTTTTTTTTTTTCCAAGCTTATTATCATTATGTCTAACTCTGATTGGAACTGTGCAGGTGCCATGGACTCCGACCTCGACGCTGTGCTTTTTAGCGATGAGGGATCCGGAGCTCAGAAGAGTAAACGTCCGAGAATCCCGCGGAGGTTCGACCGACCACCCAAGATCCCCAGATGCCACGAGAAGACCCCAACGGCCCAGACTACTGCGAGCACAACCGGGGAACCGATTGTCCAGGTTGATGCGTCTGGCTCAACCGCGCCCATCTCGCTTCCTCCGACCGATACTCAAATAACAGTCGGTCGGCCCCCAAAGAAACCTTCTGTCTCCAAGGTTCAGCTGCTGACAACCCAACCTCATATTGAGGAGTTCGTGCTTGATGGCGCCGCTGGGACCCAAGGGGTTGTGCTCAGCTCGGATGTCCTCTCTCGAGTGGGTCAGAGCTTTTCAGGCTTCGGCGCCGACCATTGGGACCTTGTCCACAAGGCCTCGGACTACAATACTCTTTATGATAAGAGTATCGAACTCACTGCCGCGGTAGCCTTCGCAACTCTCCTTTAAGTGTTTGTGCCTCAGCTCGCGATCTAATTCGTTCTTTGTATTTCAGGCCCTTGTCGTTTCAGCACAGCTTAACTATAAGCTGACCAACGAGGTGCACACGAGCATGTCTCTGGCCCAAAATTCGAAGGATCTCCAGCTTAAGATGGCTGACGAACTCAAGGACTCGAAGTCCGAACTTGAAAAAATGAAGACCCGTCTCGAGGAGCTGGAGAAGAAGAATGCCGAGCTTGAACAGGCGAAGACTCGTCTTGAGAAGGCTAATGCTAAGCTCGAAGAGGAGAAATCTGCTACCTTCGACATCATGGAGAGCGAGAAGGCCCGCCTCCTGGACGAGTTTAAAGAGCAGAAGGAGAAAGCGGTCGACCAAGCCATGTACAAAATTTGGGTTGATAATGCCGACCTCGACACCAGTTTCCTGGGTCCTCTCGAGGCCAAGTATGTTGAGCGGTGGAATGCCCGTCTTGAGGCAAGTGAAGCTGCTCGAGAGGCTGCTCAGAAGGATAGTCATGCTATTCGTCCTGGGGGGTCCGGTGCTACTGATGCTGAGAAGGCCAAGGAGACTCCTCCTTCTTAAATCTGATCTCGGGGAAATCACTTATTGGGGTTGCGTCCCCTTATTTTTGTAACTATTTCAATTTATGCCCATGGGGCTGATACAATTTCTTTTAACATTGACTTTTATATGCTTTACATTTCTTGGCTCGAAATATTTTGCACATTTTATATGGATGAATCATTTATGTTTATTTATTCATACAAACATATTGTGGATTTAGGCTCGAAACTCGATGCATTCATGCATAGTTTGTTCAAATTATCCGCTCCCGACCTTGTTATTTATCAAATTCGGATGTTACTTTAACCATGAACTCGAAAGTACTTATATGGTATGTAACGTGAATGGTTTGGTTATATCTTTTTTTTTTTTGCTTAGTTACTTTTTCTCGTCCTCGGTTTTTATTCCAAGGTTAAGAATTTGAAACTATTTTTCTTTAAGATATTCCAGCCCCGATCTCGACTTATCCCGAAGTAGGTTTAGGTTCCTACTTATCGTCGATTAGTTTTTTGGCTGGTTTGTTCCAAACCTGTTAAGTTTTCACATCTGGTTAACTCCAAACGTTTTACGTTTTTGATAATTCGGTTATGTCCGAACTATCTAAGCTCGCGTATCTGGTTATATCCAAATACTTCATGTTTTTGATAACTCGGTTATGACCGAACTATCTAAGCTCGCGTATCTGGTTATATCCAAATACTTCATGTTTTTGATAACTCGGTTATGACCGAACTATCTAAGCTCGCGTATCTGGTTATATCCAAATACTTCATATTTTTTATAATTCAGTTATGTCTGAACTATCTAAACTCGCGTATCTGGCTATATCCAAATACTTTATATATTTTTTTATTTTTTTAAGCTGATGGTATATATACCAATGATGCCCCCTTAATATCCTATGAGTGTGACCATAGGTTATTAAATTAAGAGAGGTTGCAAAAATAAAAAATAAAAAGAGATAATATACTGAATGGAATAAATCTTTATTTGATGGAAATCAAAAAGCGAACAAACTAATACAAATAAAAACTCATGGTTATAGGCGACACTTTTCCTACACTACTGATAGTAAGGTCTAAGGTGTTCGCCATTCCATGCTCGTGGTACCAGGCTCCCGTCCAATCTCGCAAGTTTGTACACACCGGGACGGATGATTGACTCTATCTGGTATGGTCCTTCCCAATTCGGCCCGAGCACCCCAGCTGCTGGATCTCACGTTGCCAAGAATACGCGTCTTAACACCAAATCTCCCATTCCGAACTTTCGTTCTCGAACCCTCTTGTTGAAATACCTGGTAGTTCGTTGCTGGTAAGCAGCGTTTCTCAGCTGAGCCTCTTCTCTTTTTTCTTCAATCAAGTCTAAGGTTTCCTCGAGCTGAGTGTGGTTTGAACTTTGATCGTAAATCTGAGTTCGGATCGTTGGGATTTCGAACTCGATGGGCAACATTGCCTCGCAGTCGTATGCTAGAGAGAACGGGGTATGCCCTGTTGATGTTTGAACTATAGTCCTATATCCCCAAAGGACTTGGGGCAATTCTTCAGGCCACCGTCCCTTCGCTTCCTCCAACTTTTTCTTCAGAGAACTTTTAAGAGTTTTGTTTACAGCCTCGACCTGGCCATTCGCTTGAGAGTGGGCTACTGATGAAAAACTCTTTATTATGTCGTTCTTTTCACAAAAGTTGGTGAACAAGTCGCAATCGAACTGGGTTCCATTGTCGGACACGATCTTCCTTGGTACCCCATATCGGCACACGATGCTTTTTACCACGAAATCAAGGATCTTTTTTGAAGTTATAGTCGCCAATGGTTCAGCCTCCGTCCACTTAGTGAAGTAATCCACGGCGACCACAGCATATTTTACTCCGCCCTTACCAGTCGGGAGAGAGCCTATGAGGTCGATGCCCCATACCGCGAAAGGCCATGGGGAAGTCAACATGGTTAGCTCGGATGGTGGAGCTCGGGGTATCGTGGCGAATCTCTGGCATTTGTCGCATTTCTTCACGTACTCGAAAGAATCTGTTTTGATGGTTGGCCAGAAATATCCTTGGCGTATGATCTTCTTGGACAGGCTATGCCCCCCGGTGTGATCTTCGCAAAATCCTTCATGAATTTCTTCAATGATCTTCTTAGCTTCAGGAGGGGTTATGCACCTAAGTAACGGCATGGAATATCCCCTTCTGTATAGCTTTCCGTCCAAAATGGTGTAACGGGGAAGTTGATACATCAACTTCGAGCCTGGTTCCGATCTTTTGGGAGGACTCCATTTTCGAGATAATTAACTATTGGGGTCATCCAGGTCGACTCTGTTTCGATCATACACACATCTTCCTCTTCTGGCTCGTTAATGCTAGGTGCTGATAGGTGTTCTATGGGTACAACATTCAGCTCCTCATTTTCGGTGGATGTGGCGAGTCGAGCTAAGGCATCTGCATTTGAGTTCCGTTCTCGGGGAACATGTTCGATTGCGTAAAACTCGAAATACTCCAATGCGGATTTTGCTTTCTCCAGAGAAGCTGCCATCCTTGTGCCACGAGCCTGATATTCTCCTAGGATTTGATTAACCACGAGCTGGGAGTCACTGTAGCAATGTATAGCTCTAGCTTTGAGCTCCTTTGCTATACGAAGTCCCGCGAGTAAAGCCTCGTATTCGGCCTCATTATTCGACGCTTTAAAGCCAAATCTTAAGGCAAAATGAAATCTGCTCCCTGCGGGAGTAACCAAAATGACCCCTGCCTCCACTCCATTTTCATTTGATGAGCCGTCGACGTAAAGTTTCCACAGCTCGTGGGCCGTGGTTATTACCTCGTCGTCGGCTATTCCAGTACATTCCACTATAAAGTCTGCCAATGCCTGTGCCTTAGTGGTCGTTCTTGGGTGGTAGGTGATCTCGAACTGTCCGAGCTCAACAGCCCATTTAAGAAGTCGACCTGAAGCTTCTGGTTTAGAAAATACTTGTCTAAGCGGTTGATCAGTCAGCACATGGATGGGATGCGCCTGAAAGTAGGGGCGGAGTTTACGAGATGAATGAATTAAACTGAGCGCGAGTTTCTCCATCAATGGGTATCTTGACTCTGCCCCCAATAATCTTTTACTGATGTAGTAGACGGGTCTTTGCACCTTCTCTTCTTCTCGAACGAGCACTGCGCTTATCGCGTGCTCGGTGGTTGAAAGGTATAGGTACAGTATTTCTCCCGTTTCAGGTTTTGACAGGATGGGTTGTTCTGCAAGGTGCTTTTTGAGCTCCTGAAAAGCCAGCTCGCATTCCTCCGTCCATTCAAATTTCTTACCTCCCCTTAATAAGTTAAAAAATGGAAGACCACGGTCCGTAGATTTCGAGATGAATCTGCTTAGGGCTGCCATCCTGCCAGTCAAGCTTTGGACATCTTTGTGCCTCCGAGGTGAGGGCATATCAATCAGAGCCTTAATCTTGTTGGGGTTAGCCTCAATTCCTCGAGAGTTTACAATAAAGCCCAGAAATTTTCCTGAAGACACCCCAAAAGTGCACTTCTGAGGATTTAGCTTCATGTTATACTTCCTGAGCACGCTGAAGCACTCTTCGAGGTCATCAACATGGTTCTTGTTGAGTTGAGACTTGACAAGCATGCCATCAACATAAACCTCCATGTTGTTCCCTATTTGTTCTGAAAACATCATGTTTACGAGTCGCTGGTATGTGGCTCCAGCATTCTTGAGCCCGAATGGCATGACATTATAGTAGTATAGCCCTTTATCTGTGATGAAGCTCGTATGTTCTTGGTCGGGGGCATGCATGGGAATCTGGTTATATCCAGAATAAGCATCCATGAACGACATCAGGCCATGCCCCGTCGTGGTATCCACGAGCTGGTCAATCCTTGGTAATGGAAAACAGTCTTTTGGGCAAGCTTTGTTGAGGTCTGAGTAATCAATACAGGTTCGCCACGTCCCATTGGGCTTTGGGACCAACACCAGATTGGCTACCCAGTCGAGGTAAAAGGCATCCCTAATGAATCGGTTTGCCTTTAACCTGTCAACCTCCTCCTTCAGTGCTTTCTTTCTGTCTTCGTCCAGCTGTCTTCGCTTTTGTTGCTTCGGGGGAAAGCTTTTGTCTATGTTCAATGTGTGGTATGCTACATTCGGGCTTATCCCCACCATGTCTGAGTGTGACCACGCGAAGACATCGTGGTTCTTCTTCAAAAAGCAAATTAATTGCTATTTTTCCTCATCTTTGAGGTGTTTTCCGACCTTCACCTTCTTTGAGGGATCAGCTTCCTCGAGCTGAATTTCTTCGAGCTCCTCTAAAGGTTCGAGGTCAACTTTCTCCTCAATCCTTGGATCAATCTCCTCATCAATCTCTAAGACCGTTCCGTCTTTGTTTTGTACGATGACGAGTGCTTGTGCACTCGTCTATTTCTTTCCTCTCAAGGAGATGCTGTAGCATTCCCTCCCTGCTAATTGGTCTCCTTTCAATGTCCCGACCCCGCTAGGGGTTGGGAACTTAAGAGCCCAATGCCTTACTGATGAAACTGCCCCCAGCCCGACCAGGGAGGGTCTCCCGAGCAGCACATTGTAGGCTGATGGTAAGTCTACTACCACGAACTCCATCATCTTGGTTGCCGAGACTGGGTAATCTCCCAAGGTTACAGGGAGCTCGATGGATCCCATGCAGGCGGTTCCTTCTCCTAAAAAGCCATACAAAGTAGTTGCACACGCTTTCAGGTCGCGAAGGGAGAGTCCCATCTTCTCGACGGTTGCTTTGTAAAGAATGTTGACTGAGCTCCCATTATCTATGAGAACTCGGTGGACCCTTTTGTTGGCCAGCTGAAGAGTAATGACCAGTGGATCGTGGTGAGGAAACTGGACATGGGATGCGTCTTCCTCGGGGAAGGTTATTGGTTGTGTCTCAATCCGCTGGCTTTTTGGAGCCCTAGGTTCGGGTTCATAAGGAGACCCGTCCCCTGTCTTCAGCTCGTTAACATATCTCTTTTGGGCGTTCCTGCCCACTCCTGCGAGATGAGGCCCTCCCGAGATGGTTATCATATCCTCTCCATCTATCGGTGGGGGCCTGTCTTCTTCCCGAGCTCGGGAACTATTGTTTTGTGTCGTCGAAGGCGCGGCTACTCTCTGGCTCACGGCCGCCTGACTAGTATTCTGGTTTTTGACATATTGCCGGAAGTAACCTCTCGAGATCAATCCTTCGATCTCGTCCTTCAGTTGTCGACATTCATCGGTTGTGTGGCCGGTGTCTCTGTGAAATCAGCAATACTTACTGGAGTCCTTCTTGGACTTTTGATTTCTCATCGGGTCCGGACGCCTAAAGGGGACCTGGAACTCATTAGCCAGGTATATGTTCTCCCGAGACTCATTGAGCTCGGTGTATACTCTATACACGGAGAAATATCTCTCCCCTTTCTTTTTCTTTCCTCCCTCGGCTTCGAGGTTACTTCCTTCGTTCTTCTTCCTCTTGGAGGGGTCTCCGTGGCAGTCTTTGGAGCTGCTGGGTCCACCGAGGTTGAGGCGGAGTTAATGTTTATCGTTGTAGTTTCGGGCTGGGAAGTCGCATTGAGCGTCGACCTCGCTTCCTCTACATTGACAAACCTCTGCGCTCATTTGTTAAACTCGGTTATGGACCTTACCGGTTTCCTTTGCATGTCGTCCCAAAGGGCACTTCCCGGCATTACACCAGCTCGGACAGCCATTAGGTGCCCACTGTCATTCACGTCCCGAGCTCGGGCGACTTCCAAATTAAATCTTGTTAAGTAACTTTTTAGTGTTTCGCCCGGCTGTTGTCGGACGTTAGTTAAGGTGGATGCCTCTGGTCTGACCCCCATCATTGCTCTGAACTGCTTCTTAAAGTCTTTAGACAACTGCTCCCAAGAAGTTATTGAGTGTCTCTTATATTTTTCGAACCAACTTTTGGCAGGTCCTGTCAATGATGCTGGAAATAACATGCACCTGAGCTCGTAACCCACGCTACTGGCTCTCATGATAGTGTTGAATGTGCTCAGGTGACTACACGGGTCGGTCTTTCCTTCAAACGTTGGGACGTGAGGGATCCGGAACCCTTGAGGAAATGGAGTATTGGAAATATGAGGAGCAAATGGTTCGAGCTCCTCGTCAGAGTCTTTATACCGATCATTCCTTTGCTCGTTTTTCAAAAGCTTAAAAGCCTTTTCAAGTTGGTCAATTCTTTCTTGGACTAGGTCCGCAAGAGGCACTGTCTAGAATCGGCTGTCATCGATCACAATCCCAGGCTCGCGTCTCCGCAAGGGATCTCTACGCCTATTCAAGCGATTCCTCAAGTCAGGATTCGTTTGGTCACCATTACCCCGACTCTGATTCAGGTGGTCTCGTAGGTCGTGATGATTTTTGCGGCTTCCGGTATTCTTACGACCTCGGTCATGCTTGCTGACCGACCTGGTATCTCCGGACTCATCACTGGTAAAACTCATTGCTTGGTTATTTTGTGATGGATTCTTCCCACATCGCCTCGTCTCCGCCGTGCGAGACCGAGACGTTTGACTTTTCTCAGATGGGGCGCCTCTCCGCTCCTGGAAAGTCTCCCCGTTTCCTTGTCTTCCCCCCGCACGCCCTTCACCCTGATCTCGAACAGGTTGAGCGTTCCTGCAGGGGGGCGAAGGATATCTTATGGGTGATGGAGGGAACCGTATAGGCGACGGTGGCTGCCACCCTTGTCGCGGCCTAGAGGGTCTAGAATTTGCCCGAGATGGGTCGGTCGCATTTGGTGCGCTCCCAGGTACCTGAGTCTGAGCCTCTACAAGGGTTCGGTTATTCTCAGTTCCTGCAGGCACTTCCACAGGCGGGTTAGCCGGGGCCCGAGCCCGAGTACTCCTCTAGGGCCTAGGTGGAGCGGATGGCTCTGCTGGTGCCGGAGGTTGAGTCGGCCTCCTTGTGGCAGCATCTTTTCGTGGACGCCCACGGGGTCTACGGGGAGGAACATGCACGTCCCTTGGAGAAGGGACTTGGTTTTCGCGCGGAGGCGGGGGCTGAGCCGCCTGCGCCTCTGCGGCTATCCTTGCCAACTCCTCATTCCGTCTGTTGGCCTCTGCCAACTGCTGCTTCAATTGCCGGTTCTCAAGTTCCACAATAGGAACATACCGCTCAGGATTGTAGTACATATCCTCATCTCTTGGTGGAGGAGGTGGTCCCCGGGAATCAGAAGACCCACTTCTCTCTTCAACATCCGGGTTCTCCATTGGCTGTTTTCCAGGACGTCTTGGGTAATTTTCTTCAGGTGTGTTCTGATTGTTAGTGACCATGAATTTTCAGGGATGAATGCTTAAGGCTCTCAATGAAAGCACCAAACTGTTGACGCCGTTTTTCGTCAACAGTGAAAGAAGAGCACGTAAACAACAAACAGTAATGACCAATTAAAAAATAACAACACAAAACACGATTTTTACGTGGTTCAGCAGTTAAATCTGCCTAGTCCACGAGTCTCTGTTATTAAACTCAAGATTATCTCTGAAAATTCTTAAGCATGAATTCTTCAGAGTTTTCTCTCAAGGTTCAGAATTTCGGTCCATTACAATGGTGCATGACTTCTCTATTTATAGAGAAGGATGCAGAATACTATCCCACATATTTTGGGTAGTTACTCTTTTTGTGTAAATAAATTAAATGGCTTTAAATGCCTGCAATCCGATATAAAAGGAAACGTCCCCTGAAGACCAGAGGGCGTATAACTAATCGAATAATATCCCATGATTTTATGGGATTTACAATAGTATATGCAGAGCACGCCCCTTATAAACAACACTTATAGATATTCAAAGTCATTATCATATTTCTCCAAGGCCTTAATCTCCCAGATTTCTCATCAGCTTTCGAGCTAATGACATCTCCCGAGGTCACATGGCTTCGAGATCGTACGTATGTCAGGCTCGGACCCCCTGATCCGAGGTCATTCCTGAGGATAGATGCGTTTCGGGAGCTACCTTTCGAGATCGTGAATGTTTCGAGGCCACCACATTCGAGGTCGTCTCGAGTCTTGCAGGCTCGATATTTAATCCTGGAGCATACTTCAAACTTTACGAGTTCATTCGCTGCGAATCCAGCTTGAAGGAGGAAAGATGCTAGTAGATGGGATATGACCAAGTTCTGTTGGTTTCACAATGATTATGGTCATGAAACCAATGAATGTAACCACTTGAAGGAGGAAATACAATTACTCATTAGACAAAACAATCTGAAGAGGTATGTACGACCGGCTGAAGAGGTATGTACGACCGGCTGTCGACCAGCATCCTCAACAACCTCATCAACAACAGTCTCAGCAGTATCAGAGTAATCAGTCTATCCTACCACCACCAATTGCTGGTCGACTAGATATGATCTGCGGCGGACCATATTTGTCTGACAACTCCAGTAAGGCTCGAGAAAGGTACGCTTGTTCCCTTAGGCACGAGCAAGAGGAAGATGCACTGGATGTCCAAGAGCGTACTCCCAAACAACCTCACTACAAGTATGAGCCTATCACGTTCAACGAGGAAGACACAAGTCATGTACATCGTCCGCACAATGACCCATTGGTGGTAGAAGTAAAGATAGCTAACATGATCGTAGCCCAAACGATGATTGATCACGGCTCGTCTCCCAACATTCTATTCAAGAATACTCTAGAGAGGATGAATTTAAGCATTAGAGACTTGGAACCATGCGAGCAGCTGCTGTATGGGTTTATTGAGAACGGTATGGCCCCCACAGGAAGAATAAGGTTGCCTTTAACATTAGGAAAGACACCTAAAAGCAACACAGTAATGGCTTTGTTCGTGGTAATTGACATTCCCTCTCCGTACAATGCCATGATAGGTCGACCGGCCCTGTATAACCTCCAAGCAGTCACCTCGGTTTTCCACTTATTACTCAAATTCCCAAACGGAGCAGGTGTAGGATGTCTTAAGGGGAACCAACTGGTGGCCAAAGAATGTTATAATTCATTAGTTAAAAAGGCAGGCAAGGCAGTCTGTACTGCACAGCCTGTAGGGCCCAATCAATAGAAATAGGATGCAACCCAAAACGGGGGAGATGACATAGACCCTCATTTTGGGGATACTGATACAAGGGTAGATCCAGTCAAAGAATTAGAAGATGTCCTACTTGATCCAAATTACCTGGCTAGGGTTGTCAAGGTAGGGAAAGGGTTGTACGGGAACATAAGATCTGCTTTGATCCAACTCCTATGGGACAACCAGGATGTATTTGCCTGGTCACATGATGATATGGTGGGGATCTGACCAACCATTATAAGCCATGCCCTCAACATTGACATAGTACACTTCAAGCCTATACAATAGAAAAAGAGGTTATTGGATCAGACGAGGGCAAAACCATTAAAGGAGTAAGTGGAGAAGCTCCGAAATAACAACTTTATCAGGGAAACCTTTTATCCTGTATGGGTTTCCAATCTCATATTGGTACCAAAGCCTAACAACAAGTGGAGGGTATGCATAGATTTTACAGATTTGAATAAAGCACGCCCCAAGGAATGCTTAGATTTTACAGATTTGAATAAAGCACCACTTCCAAGAATTGACCAACTGGTGGACGCTATAGCCAACCACGAAATTTTAACCTTCATGGATGCTTACTCGGGGTACAACCAAATATTTATGCATCCACCCGACCAGGAGCATACAAGTTCTGCACAAATGTGGGGTTGTACTGCTACAGAGTAATGTCGTTCAGCCTGAAAAACGTTGGAGCAACATATCAGCGGCTGGTAAACCATATGTTGAAGGACCAAATAGGGAATAACATGGAAGTTTACATGGACGATATGTTGGTGAAATCCAAGCAGGCTGAGGGGCACATTGAGGACTTGGAAGAGTGTTTCAATATCTTAAGGCAGATAGAATGAAATTCAACCCTCTAAAATGCTCCTTTGCTGTGGGGTCGGGAAAAATTTTGGGGTTCATAGTAAACTCTAGGGGAATAAAAGCAAACCCCGAAAAGATAAAAGCACTGTTGGACATGCCCTCACCAGCCAGGATCAAAAAAGTGCAGAGCCTAACAGGACGCATAGCAGCACTCAGCAGATTTGTGTCTAAATCAACTGATAAGTGTATTCCAATTTTTAATATCCTTAGAGGTACAAAGAAAATTGAATGGACTGAAGAGTGCGAATAAGCCTTCCAAGATCTAAAGCAGCAGCTAACACAACCCCCGATCCTTTCAAAACCTCTAGAAGGTGAAGAACTATGCATATACCTGGCAGTAACTCAACACGTTGTTAGTGCAGTCCTGATCAGAGAAGAAGACAAGATACAACATCCTGTCTACTATGTTAGTAAAAGATTGGTTGAGGCCAAAAGCAGGTACCCGCTACTTGAAAAATTAACTTACTGCTTGTTTTTGTCTTCAAGAAAACTTCGCCCATATTTCCAAGCTCATCCATTCAAGGTTCTTACCGACCAACCACTGTGCCAAGTCTTGCAAAAGCCGGACACCTCTGGTCGGTTGCTCAAATGGTCTATAGAGCTCGGGTAGTACGAGATTACCTACCATCCCCGAATAATAATTAAAGGCCAGGCTCTTGTAGATTTTGTAGCTAAGTGTACCGAAGTACTAGTATCAGATGGAGTCATAGCTGAGCAGTCATCCGAGTCTGAACTACCGCACAACACGAATGTTATGCAGAATGCTAGACACCCAGAATCCAGCACTATTGATTCCGAAAAAGAACAAAAAGTCTGGAAACTACACGTAGATGGCTCGCTACCGACCAATTGTCTGGGGTCGGTCTCACTCTAATCACCCCCAAAGGGCAACGCATCCATTGTGAACTTCATTTTGGATTTGAGTCATCTAATAACGAAGCAGAATACGGAGCACTTATTACGAGCCTAAGATTAGCTAAAGAAGTGAAAGCTTAATCCTTGGAGATATATAGCGACTCGCGGCTAATTGTCAACCACGTCCTCAGAGAATATGTTGCTCGGGGAGAGAAAATGATGGCCTATCTCAGTAAAATCAAATATTTGCTTGCTCAGATTAAGAGACACACCATCCAACAGATACCTAGAGAACAAAATGCCACCGCAGATGCACTGACTAGGCTGGCCAGCAGTCTCGTGGTGGACAAAGCCAATTTGGTCCCCATTGAGTATCTGGACCGACCCAGTATCAACCTGCCAGAACCAGTCCTTCTAATAGACAACACTCCGTCCTGGATGACCCTGATTGCAGCTTATTTAGAGCACGGAATCCTGCCCAACAGTCGTAATAAGTCTAGAAAATTTATAAGGAAAGTTACTTGGTACCTCATCCTCGATGGGGTCATGTACAGAAAAGGATTTTCCATGCCATTGCTCAGGTGCGTCAACCATACAGAATCAGGACGGCTTCTTGAAGAGGTACATGAGGGTTTCTGTGGGAATCATGCTGGGGGCAGAGTCTATCTAAGAAAATTCTAAGGCAAGGCTACTTCTGGCCAAATATGAATGGGACTCCATATCGCATGTTAGAAAATGTGACAAGTGTAAGAGATTTGCAAAAATCCCCCGAGCAGCCCCAAACAAACTAACACAGATGCAAAGTCCATGGCCCTTTGCCATTTGGGGGATCAACCTTATTGGTCAGTTGCCAAAAGGAAAGGGGGAGTACAGTACACGGTAGTAGCAGTTGATTACTTTACCAAATGGACTGAGGCTGAGCCGCTAGCAACATGATAACTCTACAAAATAGAGTTATTTTACCACTTTGTATGTGCTAATTGTTGCTTAATTCTTGAGTTTTTAATTGATTTATTAAGTTTTAAAGTAATTTTGAATTTATTGGGTTTATTTTGATTTTATATATTTTTGTGTGTTTTTATAGTTATTTTTTTGTAAAATGTTGTAGTTAATTATTTGAATTATTGTTGTTTAATTTGAGGTAAAAAAATGTTCTATTATTGAACTTAAATGTTAAATTTAAATTAAGTTATAATTAATATTTTCAAGAATTAACTTGATTTATTTTATAGTTGAAAATATTTTATTATGATTTATTTTATATTTATTTTGTAAGGAATTTATAGAATTTTCGGGCTTTGAAAAGAAAGGAAGAAGATGGCATTTTTCCAAATGCCCACCTTGGCCCGCACCTGCCCAGGCCCGTTCAGTTCGGCCCAACCCGTTTCTCTTCCAGCTACCCAAGCCAGCTCCCCAACACTAGGCCCACAAAGCTCTCCCAGCCATTCCGCCCAGCTCTCCTCCAGCCAAATGGGCCCAACCGAAGCTCCCAGGCCCACGCCTCCAGCCATCCAACTGGGCTCGTGCCTCCTTCCTTCAGCCTGGCCCAACCTGCCCCTAACCCCAGCTGCCTGTCCCAGCCACCACCAGCCCTTTTGTTTGTTTTTTTTTTTTTGAGCCCAACAATTTCAACATTGTCCCCTTGTCCCACAATGCCCAAAAATGCCACCTTTTCACCTAACTTGTTCACACATTTTACCCCAAAATCATCATTACACTTAAAATGTGTCCCTATTTGCCATATTATTATTAATTTAATCAATTTAATTAATTTAAATTGATTATTTCAATACTCTCATTTTGGCATTAAATATGGAATTTTCAAGACCATTAGGGGGTGCTTGATTTTGAGAGAGTTTACACTACACACTTACCACATTTCAAGACCTCTCTATTCTCTTCATCTTCTTTTTGGTCATTTTTTCTATGAGTTTTTAGAGGAAAATTTTGGGGGTTTCTCCTCCAAATTTTCCTATTTATGTTTGTAATTTTTTGGTTTGTAATTTCTATTCTAGTTATGAGTTTCTAATCTTTTTAAGATTATTAAGGTGATGATGAAACAATATGTAACTAGATAGTATTTATGTTGTGTATTGATTTCCCATTTTGTGCAATAAAGTTTATGGATTTTCTTCTTCAAATATTTTCTTTCATCTTAAATATCTTGTATTTTTTATTGTTAGAACATATTTACACGTTGTTCTTCATTGGTGCAAAAACATAATATTCTTTGTGTAAGATGTGTCATTAAATTGTACACATCCAATGCTTAGAACAAAAATATTATGTTTTGCCTTATAAATAATTGTTATACCCAAAAAATAGGAAGATGCATCCTAGGAGACTAAAGGGAATGCATTCTAGGAGAGTTAAGGGGAATGGTCCTAGGAGACCCCAAGGAGGATGTGGTCCTAGGAGACCCCAAGGATGTGTGGGAGGCAAGCCTCCCAAGGTTTCCCAAGTGTTGGCTCGAACGTGTCCAAGGTAAGTAGCTAAGGAGGAGGAGTCTCATGCAAGAGGAAGGAGACTTAGATTTTGATAAGGAGAGCCTATACAATGTTCGATCGGACATGTTTGGGAGATGCTAAAGGAGAATGCCTTGACCTTGTCCAAGGTGAGATGTTATGGAGGAGGTTGCCTCAATGTTGTCCAAGGTGAGGTGCCAAGGAGGTTGCCCCAATGTTGTCAAGGTGAGGTGCCAAGGAGGTTGCCTCGGACCACCTTGGTCCGAGGAGAAGCCAAGGAGATTGGTTCAAGGAGGAACATGGCATGCTAGAGGAGAGTGTCATGTTAGAGGAGAGAAGTGCATGTCCTACCACCATGCATGTTCAACCCACAAAAACATGTCCTACCACCATGCATGTTCAACCAGCACTTGCATGGGTAGTGAGTAGGAGGTGGACCAACTAGCTAGAGGAGACTAAGTCAGACACAACTCCAACAACATACGCGGGAATCTCTCATTCTTCCCACAAATGGGGGGTTTGTTACATTTCGAATTTTGAATATTTAAATGTAGTAAATATAATAAAATATCCCTATCATAAGGGGATATCAGTTGAGGATCCCAGGCCTATAAATAGAGAGTTTATGGGATGAGAGAGGGGCTTCCTTCTGCTTCTTCTTTCTAGAGAGAGAAAATTGGGTCTGTCTATTCTAGAGAGAGAAAGTGCTGAAATAAGAGAGAATTCTTGTATTTTTCACAATCTGTACTGAAGAAACTCAGTTGGCTCAGTCCATCTGATCTTGAGTATAGGTCTATAAATCACAACTCTAAGTGGATTAGGCTATTACCGACAATCGGGGCTGAACCACTATAAAAATCTCCTGTGTTATTTGCTTTTCTTGTTTATACCGTCTGTTGTCGTTTTTATTTCTCTTGAAGGCTTGTCGTTATTGACGTTCTCACGCACCAAGTTGGTTGGTTTTTGTGTTTCTTTGGACACTATAAAGAAACACACCATTTAAATCCACTTTGTGTTTCTTCAAGCAACATTGGATAACGCACCAAGGTTGAACCTCCCAAAACTTGCCATCCATATCAAACAAAAGACGAAGAAAAAGTCTATAAGGACACTTAAAAGTTTACTTATAGACTCGGGGGCAAGTGTGAATGTGGGATAATTTCCCAAGAAGAACTTAATGTAGAGATCATCATCGAAGGGTCATATGCTTAGCCATTTGTAAACTATTTCATAAGCCTTCATAGCCTCGCTATATGAGAACCCAAGATACGTAGGGGCCATGACACCCTTGGCTCGCATAACGAGATCGAAACTGCTGGGGGACGCTATGTTCGGGGTCATGGGTGTAGCCCCTCACCTAAGAGAAGCCTTCCATGGGTTGGTCATCATGCTATGTGGAGAGTTGCCCCCTAGATGGCTCCAAGTGAGGCCAATGCTATAGAGGCACTTGGGTAGATACGTCTGAAGAGAAAATGAAAGACCAGATGATAGACCACCCTCGTCGCAAGCACGAGATGTAGCCCCAGAGGTGCAAGGAGAGGTGAGGACGATCTTCAGAGGACTAGGATTCGGAGGAGAATCGAGAAAGGGGCGAGATAGATACGCCAAGGAAGCCAGACGAAGTCCACCCCCATGCATGCTAAGCTTAGAACAATGACCCCCAAAAAACTTTAAAGGGGAAAATGACTCAATAACCTTCACCGAAGAAGACGTGCGGGGTGTGCATTTTCCACACAATGACCCCTTGGTGTTAAGTGTACAGTTGGCCAACATGAAGGTACATCGGGTTCTAGTAGACAATGGGAGCTCCGTAGACATCCTATATTGTTGGGCCTTAGAGAAGATGGGACTGGGCATCAGGAACTTAAAACCCTACAACACCTCCCTATATGGGTTCACATGAGACTCGATACAGCCCCTGGGCATAATCGAGTTGGCCCTCACCATGGGAGAGCTGCCTAGACAGACCACTATAATGACAAATTTTGTCGTCGTAAGTTGTTCCTCGGCCTTCAATGCGGTATTAAGGAGACCCTCCCTAAGATAATTGAAGGCGATCACCTCGGTATACCACTTGGCCATAAAATTCCCAACTCCTAGGGGAGTAGCAAGCGTGAAAGGGGAACCAAAAGAAGAAAATGAGTGTTATAACATGTCCCTCCGCACAGTCATGAAGTCGCCAGAACCTATGGCGATGGTAGTGCATGAGAGCGCAAACCCACGTGAGTTCAACCCCAAAGTTACTGAGGAGATCAGAACTGATGGGTGGGCATACGCTAAATCAAAAGGGTTACCATAGTTAGCCCCCTAACATAGTTGCGAGTCCTCCCCTTAAAAGCAGCTATGAATTAGAGGGGTAACCTAGATGCCCTGATATGTAGTAAGTACAATGTTGTCATAGATACCTATGTACTCTGCTTATTTTTAATGAATATGTTTCTTATTGGCATGACACACTCCTCATTTACGTAAGCACATATATAACTCCCATGTACTTATCACCAATTGGAAGTATCAAAGTGCATGAGCAAAATGATCAAAGTGCCTGACGAGATAAATCTCGCCAACCACTTGGGGGGCAGAGTGTACAGCCAAAAAGGGTCCTAATATAAACCCTTATAAAAAAAAAAGGAAATAAGGAAGAAAACCTTGCAAGGCATCTCTTGAGTTCACGAGGATTAGCTACCCTTATGAACATCAAGAGGGTCAAAAGTTCCTATAGAAAGAGCCTCCTAATAAAGGCTGACACCTCCACGAGAGGAAAGGCCTCAGGAAGAGCATCCACCAATAAGCCTAGAGCGGCCACCAAGCCGTCTAGCCAAAAAAGGCCCTAAAAGAGACCCTTGTAAAAATAGTACTATGCATAATGACGATAATGATGCTTCTCACAAGAAATAACAAGCGTGCACAAATAATATAAAAGGATATCAAGAACCCAAGGGGTTAACATGTCCTTATAAGTATAGTCAAGGTGCACCAAAAAGACTATCATCATAAGATCAAGGAAGAGATAAGACATTCATCAAAAAATAATAATAAGAGGGACTTACTAAAGTCCCTTAAGTTTGATAATCAAAAGAGGAAATAATATGGGGATTACATGGCAACAACATATATGTGTGCAGATAAGCCGGATGCAGAGGGATCTACATGTTTCCACCTCGACCCTTCCACTCAGAGATTTTCTCAACTGCATAATCTCCAAAGGGAGATAGGTCAACGATGGGGTTGGTCTTCCATATGGCATGCAGCGTACGCTCGACTATGTCATTCTCGGCATCTACAATCTCAGCCTCGAGCATAGTAATCCTCTCATTTAAGGTATGGATGGTAGCTTACAGCCTGGTGTTGGAGTGAGAAGTCGATGCAGCCTAGGCTAAAGCAGCATCTCTCTGGTGAATCGCCTCAACCAGTTGACCCTCCAAGTCACGGACCTGTACAGACAAAGTATCCTTCTCTGCCTTGGCCATCGAGAGATTCCCCATTGCCTCCTTAAGCTTGTGTTCTTGTCGTTGGGTTGATGAAGAGCTTGAGGCGATAAGCTGGTGACCCGAGATAGAAGCCTAAGTAAGGACAAAAACATAGAATAAAGCCTCGAGGGTCAAGCAATATCAAAACCAAAAAAAGGTTCATCGAATGTTTTGAAAAATACATGCAAGGAGGCTCGCATATAAGCCTCTCCCAGCTCAGCGTCGGGAATGTCATGCATGGATCTCCACTCGCCTTTGGGAATGTTTCCCAGATAATGGCTCATGGCTTCCCCGTACTGGCTTTCCAAAGGATGGCCTCCAGAAGCGGAAGCATAAGCTCGACGGGGGGAAGTGTGTGCACCAGTCGAGACACGCTTTGACAGGGAAGGGGACTGAGAAGGTCTTGATCCATCCGAAGAGGTGTGGAGGATAGAGGAGCACGAAGTCATCTCTTTAGGTAAAGAGGCGCCCAAGGACGCCCGCCTAGAACACCCCCCTGAGGGTGGAGGAGCCTCACCAAAAGAAGGAATAAAAAAATTCCTTTTAGGCATAGAAGGGCGGGGGACAGGGGCGTTGAAGGCAAACTTATCACCGATGGTGGCACCCAAGAAGTAACACTATCAGTATGTCCGTCATCGGCCACGTCCCTAGCCCCATTGGCCAAAGAGTGCAAACACGAGTAGTTCTCGGACTCCACCGCTTCCTCTATGTCCATATGATCACCCGACGGGTAAACATAGTCTGTATCAGCTGCCTCGTCGTAATTACCTTCATCATGGCCATAAAGCCACGGACTTGTGGATTCAGATGAGACGGAACATAAAGAGATGACTTGTTCTGGGGATAGCAACTTGTACGAGTGAAGATTGCTCTCATTGAAAAGGGCAGAGGCTAGTCTGCATTCAGCCGGCAAGTCTAGGATCTTAATCACTCGATTGTGAGCCGCCGATTTCAAGGTAGGGCTGACAACCCCTATGGGACCTACAATCAAGAGAAAAGAAATCACCGTAGTTAGATAAACCAGAAAAAAAAAAAAGCGGAGTAAAAGAGAAATCTCTCATATACGAACTCAAGGTGAGAATTGTCTTACTTGAAGCGTTGAAGTGAGTGTGTTGGGTGGACACGCTATGTGTGAAGAACTAGTCATTTTTCCACGAGCCCATGTTTGAAATAGAGCCCTCCACGAGGGGAGACCCTTTATGGGCCACGACTTTCTGGAGCTGATAGAAGCCGAGAGCAGATGAATTCGCCCTAAGGGTGTAGAGGGAATGGACCTCACTCATGGAAGGCCCTCTGGAGTGCACCTGTTGGTACAGCACGTATAAGCAGCTAAGCATCACCCAAGAGTTAGGGGACAGTTGTAGAGGTGCCAGCTCAAAATAGTTAAGTACTTTGACGAAGAAGGGGTGAAGCGGCAGAGCCCCACCAGATTTGATTATGGAGTCGCTGAAGGCCACGAGCCATTCAGGCAACTCAGACGTGCAGTCCTCGCGCTTTGGGATTATAAACTTGAGATCTAGAGATAGCTGATGGGCCTTTAGCATGTTGGCAAGTTTAACGCTAGTAAGGGTAGACTTGCCCGGGTCTTCGGAAGTGTCGGAAGTCCTCTTCGGCATCTTGGGTACATGGACAGAGATAGGAAATTTGTGAGCAATAGACTTTCTCAAGGCCCTGGAAGATCCCCTACACGTCTTACATTTACCAGCACTCTGCTTGACCCTAGAGCGTAAGACCAGGGACAGAGGAGGAAGCGTGAGGGAGATCATAGAAAGAAACTCAGATTCAATGGATTCACAGTTAACGCCCTCAGGGAGGGGACCCCTATGGCTGGAAGACTCGTCGCCACTGAAGGAAAAAGGCTTGAGGGGCAATTTTTCCTCTAGGCAGGCGATTTCAGAAAGGCAATCTTGAAGGGCTTGTAGCTGGGAAACGTACGTCGCGTGCCATGGGGAGAAACTTAAACCCTCGTCACTAGTAATAGATTCTAGTTCCATCTCCAGGTCGCGTGCCTTCTGCCTGAGATAGGACAGTCTCTGTAGGCAGAGTATTCGGACACCCCCACAGTTAGAGGGTCTGCGAACGTTGGCCTCAGAGTCGGAGGATGACAACTCGATGAATTCAACATTAGATGAACCTTCAGGACACCGCCTAGACGCCATGGGCCAGCTAAGACTCAAGGACGTATGTGCGTAAGGATAACCCTATATCAACAACATGAGTATGAGGGGTATAAGAAAAGGAGCTATGCGTATGTACTTGAAGGGCCATAAGAAAAAAGAATGATAACCTTTAAAGAATGGGTGCATTACAGCCAATGACCCTACCCCCGTATAATAGATAAAGGAAACATGTGTATCATTGGAGGAATAAGGTATACCTGGGTGTGTGTATGGATCTGCAAGTGTGCGAGGACAGACTTTTGGGGACGTAAGGTCGGTCGAGCGACAAGCGAGGGTGGGTCCTTAGCATCAAGAGAATGCCTAGTGCCACTACAATGCAAACCTGATATGAATAGAAATAAGTAAAAAAAATAGGATGAATATATGAAAAAGGGCAAAAATTACCACAAGAATTTTTCTATGGAGGATAAAACCTTGGAGCTCTTGGAAATGACTTAGAAAGAATACCACTAGACTAAACAAGTTTTGGTGTGGAGAAGTAGGTTCATGTCTTGGGTATTCATAAGGAAACTCAAGGCTTCCTAGCCATTGGATCAAATCTACATGAATGGTTGAGATCAAGAGCATTCGCAACCTTGGAATCCGCACTTGGAAATGGTGGTCCCTTATTCAATCTTAGGGACACACTTGGATTATCACAAAAGTTGGTTGGTTTTTGTGTTTCTTTGGACACTATAAAGAAACACACCATTTAAATCCACTTTGTGTTTCTTCAAGCAACATTGGATAACGCACCAAGGTTGAACCTCCCAAAACTTGCCATCCATATCAAACAAAAGACGAAGAAAAAGTCTACAAGGACACTTAAAAGTTTACTTATAGACTCGGGGGCAAGTGTGAATGTGGGATAATTTCCCAAGAAGAACTTAATGTAGAGATCATCATCGAAGGGTCATATGCTTAGCCATTTGTAAACTGTTTCACAAGCCTTCATAGCCTCGCTATATGAGAACCCAAGATACATAGGGGCCATGACACCCTTGGCTCGCATAACAAGATCGAAACTGCTGGGGGACGCTATGTTCGGGGTCATGGGTGTAGCCCCTCACCTAAGAGAAGCCTTCCATGGGTTGGTCATCATGCTATGTGGAGAGTTGCCCCTAGATGGCTCCAAGTGAGGCCAATGCTATAGAGGCTCGCCTACAGGGCCGAGATGCAAGGGAGGCTCGCTGCACGAGGAGCCGAGACACGTGGGGAAGCTCGCTGTGCGAGGGGCCAAGACGCGAGGGAGGCTCTCTGCACTAGGGATCGAGACACGCGGAGAGGCTCGCTGTGCAAGGGGCCGAGACGCAAGGGAGGCTCGGTGTGCGAGGGGCCAAGACATGTTAGAAGAGTGCGAGACCCTCGTAAGGCTCCCCGTGTGTCATGCGTTGAGGTCTTTGGATGAAGGCACCCCTAAGGGTCAGTCTAGCTATGCAAGATCTGGGCTAGGCCACTTGGGCACCAAGGTCACCTGCCAATGGATTGGCCTGTACACATGTGCATCTCCAATGTTATGAACCCCTCACATGGCATGTTAATTACTCATGAGGTGGATGTGGTGGTTTGTTTATATATGTATAGCGCACACCTATGAGGACATGACATCCCCTATATGGCTAAACATCCAGGGGAAACCCACTATACCGTAGAGATGAATTCCCAAGATCAACTACACTTAGAAAAATAGAAGAAATCTTGGAGAGATGATGTGTCACATATATATAAAAAGGACCATTAGGTACAAGGTACGTATATGAGTACGGGGTGTACAACCCTGAGGAGGACAGGGTCATGACCCTGACATCCACGTCTGACAAGTAGTGGCGGTACGAACCCGTACAGAGAGTGGAGGCACTACCTGAGCACCCTCGACCATATGCCAGAGTAGACACTACGATGTCTTGCGCACTACCCTGACAATGCCAAAGTCGACACCACGATGTCCTGCGCCACTACCTTGCCAATGTACCTGCATATGTTCTTGTCCCTTGGGACCCCCTTTGTAACAGGGGCCAATAGAGCCCCTCTATAAATAGGCTTCGACCCCTCAGGTTAAAGGGGTCAGAAAATTCTTTGTATGCACAGACAATTAAGGAATATACGATTTTTGCTCCATTGTAGTTCTGCATATTTGCTCCTTTAAGTTCTTTCCATCTTCTTCTAAGATATCTTTTGCAAAACAGTTTGAGTTTTCAAACCTTATATCGTTGATGACTTCTCACCATCAACACAAGGGTAAATTTGATGAAGGAGTGGCCCAAGGGAAGAAGAGGGGGCATCATGCGTCTGAGGCCATACATGTCCCAAAACAACATCATAAGAAACCAGGGCATTTTGTGTCGAGGCCTCACCCTGCTTCCAGTGTCCAAGGAGCTAGAGGAGGGCTACCTAGGCGTGCCGCCACTGATCATGGCCATCAAAGAGGTGCAATTCCATCCGCACCACACTACCCTCTGAGAAATCCTACTCGGGGGTCTGATAGAAATGTTTCTTTCAACCGAGGACGTGCGATAAGCATCTTGGTAAGTAAAGAATACAACGATTTAGAGGGAGAAACTGAAATGGGATATCCCGAGGATGGCAGTCGCCACTAGACAACCTGATTTACAAGATAATCTTAATGCTCACAGGGGTAAAATCGTTCACATGGGTTATCCTGAAGAAAGGCATAAGCCAGACCTCCAAGAAGGTCTTAATGCTTATAGGAAGGAGTGTTCGACGCAAAGTGCCAACCAAAGCCCGGATCCCTTGCAATCCAAGCTGGAAAGCCTAAAAAGGATTATGCTTAGAATGGTCTGAAGACAAGTGTAATGCCCTGGTTACCCCAGAACAGTTACAGTGAACCAGAAATTTAACTCGCTACCCGAGTCCTTTGGTTAAAAACGTGCTTCTAAGTGTTATTAACAGGATAAGGTGGAAAACCAATCAAAAAGAAAGGATATATTTTATTTAGAACATAAAACTTTTCATGGGCCCATAAAAACATTTACAAGTTATTTACAACTCAAAATGGTCATTACTGTTTCAAATTTACAACTCGTCGACCTAAGCGGAATTAATAGGGTAAACCCCCTAATTCCTCTTAGAACTTCTTGGCTGTGGTGGTCAACCGGCCGCATATGTACACAACACCACCTAAGCTCTCCACTCAAGGCTGGGTGAGCTTCTCTTTCCCTTTACCTGCAGCACATAGCACCCATGAGCCAAAGCCCAGCAAGAAAACACAATATAGCATGAATATAATATCAACAATGATAATAATAATCATTCAGGACTTTCAGTCCAAAACATATGAGTGACAATTGGAAAAGTCACTAAGGTGGGTTCAGCTCCCTTTAGCCATGTAACGATAGGGTCACCAGGGCTTAACAAATAAGTGATCTTTTCACTAGCTTATCAAGATAGGTGCTCGATGAACAGGTCACCAAAATAACCTATTGCATGACCGTAGAGTCATAACAGTGGGATTCTGCTCCCTAGCCATGTGACAAGCAGTCACCTAGGCCTTAGGCCCTGGCTCCGAGTAACTAGCTTAGACTAGTCAAGCGCTTATAAGTTTCATCAACCTTAGGGTCAATCCAGCATTAATGCTCTAGAGTCATTCGTTGTTGATATCGATTATATCTAATCTTTAATCGGCCCTGCGTTCAGGACGCTTATGCCGTTTCTGACTCCCAGGTCAGTAATATGCGACCAGTGTCGTCCCTGACTAATCAATTCCATACACAAGTAAGCAAGCTCTACTAAGCATTTAATGTGCAATCAATGTCCACGTTTATCAATCAACATGCCTCAACAACAATCATGCATGTCATATACACAGGGTGCAGTTTTCTTACCTCTGGTTCGAGCGAAAAATAAAACAAGAACAACTCTTGAGAACGATCGACCTTTTGATTCCTTAGCGGTTACCTAATCATAACCAATTATAAGCTCCATTAATGAAAATCAACAATGAAAGGGTCTTAACCTAAACCCACTCTCGGGACCTCAAAACATGCCCACACGGTGAGTAGATTCGATCCTGGGCCTTAAGGATTGAAACCTCGAGCCAAAAACCCCTAAAAACACTCAAAACGGGATTCTGAAGGAACAGACCAGCGCTATACTCAGAACCCCAAACCACCCAACAGAGCATTGGGTAGCGCTATAGTGCCCTCTGGTGGGCGTTGTAGCGCTACACCTAGCCAGGTTCTCCCCTGAAACCTCTTCCTTCGACTCCTTCAATTCCAACTCGATTCCAATGCTTCCAAACCTCATTTTTGGTGCCAAATGAACCCAAAAACCATCCCCACATACCCTAAGCATCATAACCACAAGAACCCTAGCCAAAACTCCCAAAAAAACCAATCATCCAACCTAGAAATCTCAACTGAACACCAAAGCTAAAACAGAGCAAACCAGGGAATTTAATGGCTAGAAACTTATGTCAAGCTCAGATTATGATGCTCTTCAATGGTGGAACACACTCCCAAGCTCTCAAGACTTACTTCCCAAGCTTGAATCCCCAACTTAAGCTCAAACTCCAAAGAGAAAATGAACAAAAACAGGTACGGGAGAAGCTCTTAAAGTTACTATGTTTTCTCTTCTTTCTACAGCCTTCAATGGCTTAAATCTATCCTAGGGGTGAAAAGACCAATATACCCCTAGGTCAAATAAGGATTTCTAAAGGCTCCCAATGGCAAAATTGACATTTCCACCTATTTCGTTAATCATAATTAACGTTCTCCGCTAATTGATATTCCAAGATCGTCTCATGTCGAATAGCTCAAAAAAATCCACATTATAATGTGGTCTCAACAATAGGTCATCGACATGCATACAAATATACAATTACGCCCTCAACGGGCCAAATTACCAAAACACCCCTGTAATGAAATGTGGACCCACATGCATGCATTTAACATCATATTATAATATAATTCTCATAAACATGCACATAATCATTTAATGGCATAATTAAACAATTATGGCCCTCTCGGCCTACTAATCCAGCCATTAAACCGCATTAGGGATTCCGGGGCATTACAGCAAGGCCATGACTCAGACTCGGAGGACAAAGATGAGGAGCCGTGTGCCCCCCACATCGGGGAAGCCCCATTACCATGAAGGTTTAAAATTTCAGCCATCAAGTCTTGATGGCAGCACAGATCTCATTGACCATCTCTCAAAATTCAATCGTTTGATGTCGGTCCATCGCATCTCCGAAGATGCCAAGTGCCATGTCTTCCCATTAACCTTGATGGGACCAGCCGACGAGTGGTTCAAGAAGAACAAGCCCAGGTCCATCCCTTCCTGGCACCATCTTTCCTCATCTTTCCGAAGGTAGTTCGTAGTTGCTTGGAAGTTAAGCTTCGAGGTCAACTCGTTGATCAATATAAAGCAAGGGTCGCTCGAAACCCTTAAGGCGTACATCAACTGTTTCAAAGCGAAAGCAACGAGAACCAAACGGGTTGACGATGGCCAATAGCTAATGGCCATACAAGCCGGTATCCGAGCTGGTTCTCCCCAGTGGGATGACCTCCAACAGAGGGGATTCCATAGGCTTGACAATTTCATTTGTCGTGCTCATAAGTATATCAACTGGGAGGATGCCCAAATAGAGGCGTTCAAAGAACCAGTCCATTTCCCAGCTCTAATGGTCTCTAACTCTATGGTTATGGGAAATTCCTATTCGCCTTATGTAACTCCACCAGCAGGACTTTTAGGGCCCCAACAATTTGTTCCACCCACTAGCATTAGTGCCATGTCCACCGTTGGTTTTGGTGTTGTACCAACGAGATATGGAGTAACTCCCACCGAGTACAGTGTGTTCTAGCCTGCATTCGATACTGGGTCAGCTGCTCTAGCCAAAAGGAAAGAAGCCCAAGAGAACGTGGACGCATACTCCAGGTATGAAAGAATTTGGGGGCAGAATTCTAATAAGCCCTAGTGATTTTTCTTAGAGAAAATTTGGATGTCTTTTCTCTGACACATTCCGACATGACGGGCATTGATCCAAACATCATGTGCCATGCCTTAAACGTGGATTGAGTGTTGCCTTAGTTCGACAAAAGCAGAGAATACTAGGTACAACCCGAGCAAAGCCACTAAAGGTAGAAGTAGACAAACTTATTTCCAATGGGTTCATTCAAGAAGCCCAATGCCCAAAGTGGTTGTCAACGGCACCTAGAGAACCTGCATAGACTTCTCGGACTTGAAGAAAGTGTGTCCAAAAGATTGGTTTCCCTTACCAAAGATTGACCAAATGGTTGATGCTACGTCCAGGTATGTGCTCTTGTCCTTTATGGACGCATACTCGGGATATAATCAGATCTTCATGCATGTCGCAGACTAGGAACATACCAGTTTTCACACTGATAAAGGGATATATTGTTGCAAGGTTATGCTCTTTAGGTTAAAAAATGTTGGTGCCACCTATTAACGGCTGGTGAACTTCTTGTTTAAAAACCATCTTGGGCGAAACATGGAGGTTTACGTAGATGACATGTTAGCAAAGTCAAGAATAACTTCATCGATTTGGGAGGATGTTGAATCCCTAGAAGTGTACATTTGGTGTGGCCTCGGGTAAGTTCTTAGGATTTATTGTTAGCGTCCAAGGAACTGAAGCCAATCCCAAGAAGATAAAGGCCTTGGTGGAGATGTCTTCTCCCAGGAAACATAAGGATGTACAAAGTTTAACCGGTTGGATAGCCGCATTGAGTCGATTCATGTCCAAGGCGACCGATAAATGAATTTCATTCTTTAATACCCTCTGAGAAGTTCAAAGGTTTGAATGGACTGAGGAACGCAAAAATGCCTTCCAGCAGCTGAAGACACACATGGACATTCCTCCCATTTTGTCCAAACCCGTTGATGAAGAACCTTTGTCCCTCTATATGGCAGTCTCGAAAGGGGCCATTAGTGTAGCTTTAGTGCGAGAAAAAGGACATGTCTAGCATCCTATTTATTGTATAAGCAAGAGACTCCTATGTGCGGAGTCCAGATACCCATTGATGGAGAAGTTGACATTTTTCCTGCTGGTGGTTTCTCGGAAGCTGAGACCGTATTTCCAGGTGCACCCGATCAAGATCTTTTCCAATCATCTGTTGAGGCAAGTCCTCTGGAAGCCCGAATCCTTCTAAAGACTCCTCAAGTGGGTGGTTGAGATGAGTCAATTTGATATAACTTACCACCCGAGAACGACCATAAAGGGCCAAGCACTGGCAGACCTTATCACCGAGTGCACGGGGGCACAAGAGAGTGTCGGAGAAACCCTTGCTGTCGGGCCCACATGGAAACTTCATGTTGATGGTTTCTCCAATGAGAATGGTGCAAGAGCCGGACTTATTTATGTATCCCCGAAGGGTCATCGTGTCCACAACGCCTTAAGGTTTGGCTTCGATGCCTCAAATAATGAAGCAGAGTATGAAGCACTCATCATCAGTCTCCAAGTGGCTCTGGAACTCAAAGAAGAAAGCCTTGAGATCTTTAGCAACTCTCAGCTCATGGTAAACCAAGTTCTCGGGGAGTATCAGGCCCGAGGAACAAAAATGGCCGCATACCTGGCAGAAGCTCAAGAAATGTTGCACCATCCGACAAGTCCTCAGAGAAAAAAATTCCAACTCAGATGCTCTGGCCAAGCTTGCTACCACTAAATATGTTGAACTTATCAACATGGTCCTGATCGATTACTTGTCAGCCCCAAGCATCTATGCGCCCATAGAGGTAGAAGTCGTACAACCACAAGACGATTGGATAGAACTGATAATCAAATATCTTATTTCAGGAGATCTGCCAGCAGATAAGAAAGCAGCTTGGAAGTTGTCATATCAGGCTCCATGATATATAATCATGGGCAACAATTTGTACAAGCGAGGATATTCCTTACCCCTACTACGTTGTGTGTCCCATCAAGAAGTAAGCCTTATTCTATGAGAGGTGCACGAGGGCTTCTGCGGGGACCACGCTGGGGGCAGAGCCTCACCAAGAAGATTCTTAGACAAGGTTACTTTTGGCCTACCATGAATAAGGATTCTATGGACTACGTTAAGAGGTGCGACAAGTGCCAACTTTATGCCAACATACTCCGAGCTCATCCAAATGAGCTTACCTATATGACAAGTCCTTGGCATTTTGTTGTCTAAGAGATTGACCTTATCGGGTCCTTGCCCACCGGAAAGGGAGGAGTGAAGTACGCTATCGTCATGGTCGACTACTTTACGAAGTGTGTCAAATTCGAGCCTCTCGCTACCATAACTTCCAAGAAGGAGCTAGACTTCGTCATAAAAAACATAGTTTGTCATTATGGACTCTTGAGAAAGATAGTGTTAAAAAATGACCTTCAATTCGACAGCGAACTGTTTACCAATTTTTGTCAAAGGCATGGGGTGATGAAGAGCTTCTCCTCTGTGGCCCATCCATAGGCCAATGTACAAGTGGAAGTTGCAAACAAGATGCTTAAGGCCACTTTAAAGAAGATGTTAGAACAATCAAAAGTCGAATGGCCTGAAGAACTGCATAAGGCATTATGGAGCTATCACACCACTGCTAGAACTTCTACCGGCCATTCTCCTTTCTTCATGGCCTATGGCTATAAGGCCATGCTACTAGTTGAAGCAGCTATCTCCATACACTAACGAGTACATATGACCCAACCACCAATCATGAATTACTCGAGAGTCTTTAGACCTTGTGGAGGAGCTATGGGAAGCTTCACAGCTTCGAGTAGCATCCTAACAGCAAAAGGTGGACAGATACTTCAATTCCAAAGTGAAAGATAGGAAATTTGGTGTCAGAGACTTGGTGTTGCGAAGGGTTTTCTTAGCAACCTGAGATCTTGGTGTCGGGGTATTGGGCACAAACTGGGAAGGTCTGTATCAAGTCGAGAGTGTCGTATGTCTAGGAACATACAAGTTAGCCCGACTAAGTGGGGATGTAGTGCCCCAAGCTTGGAATGTCGAGCATCTTCGTCGGTACTACCAATAATACAAGCAATGTAGTAGTCTAAATTTTGTAATCATTATGTGGCCTTTGAGCACAATTAATGAATCCATGTATTCAAAACAAGGTAGAGGAATTTCAGAAATTTTTTTTGCATATATTTAATTATTTATTATTTTTATATCAATGCTTGAAGAGTATGTGCCCGCTGGCTTGGAAAAGTGAACACATACTAATGTTAGTATTAATGCCCTAAAAACATGTAAAGACATTTTATTGATTTTAAATAAAAGTACAATTTTATTATATTTGAATGTTATAATTATTGTTTGAATTAATTATATAATAATATCAAGAAAATTCCCTATTCATTCATGAGAATATGATCTTGTATTAGTACGAGAGAATTAAGATCATATATAATGAATAAAATAGTCAGTAACATATTAAAGTATGGAATCTTTAATGAATGGTTACTAGTATGGTTTGCTAAGCATACGAGATGTGAGTAATCTAGATTCGGATTACTAATGTGGATAGACATCTTAGTAAAGGTGTTGTATATAATATAGATTATATATGACAGGACCAATGAGAATTAATTATCTTTATAAACTCACCATTTGACATAAATATTTAATTCTTATCATTATAGATGATCATTTGTATATCAGTCTAAATCATGAGTATTCATGAAATCCTGTTTGTGTTTATTGGATCTTTTGATTCACTCGTTAAGGTCTCTTAGAATAATGATGCTAATGACTTTTGTTTTGGAGATTCAATATCATGGATGGTTGGGAACGTTAATTAAAATATTGGAATCCATGCTTTTCTAACGGATCGAATATTGGTTCCCTTAAGGGTTAATTCTGGAACTGAATAGTTATTGAGCTCAAATCTATAATTAGATTATAGATTAATTATTCGCTAGTGAATTAATGGTACTTAAGAATCAATAGGTAATTAAAAGGGTAAAACAATAATTTTGACCAGCTCTAATTAATGAACCAATAATGGAGGACAGAACTACATATATTGATTATATCAATGGACTATAAGAGAAAATTTTGTAAATATAATTCTATAAATACTTAGGGTGCAGTTCCATATTTATAGTGGAGTAATCATGGAATTAATAAATAATATTATTAGATTAAAGAGTTTGATTAATAATCTAGTTTATTGGAGCTTCGTATTATAGGTTCATGGTCCCCAGATCACCTCTGTCCTACACTGTCAAGGGTAAGGATGTCAAAAGAAAGATTTGTAGAGAGAATGACTAAATTGCAAAGAAATTAATTTTCCAAAGCAAAGAAATAATTATGGGTAATTGATTAATTGTGAATTAATTAATTATTTAACTATATAGTTTTTATTTTGAAAAATTATAAGTTAAAAATAATATTAATCTTGTTTGGATTAATATAAAGAGAGAGAATAATAAATATCTTATTTAGAATATGATATTTATTTATTTAATTTAAAACTGACATTTTAAAATAAAGTTAATTTTGAATTAACTGATATTTATGTTGGGATAAATATATTGTCTTAAAAGTTTATTAAACAAACAAATGAGAAAATTAGGTAAACCTTAATAGGGTTGGGTGACACACACTGTACAGCACAGTGTGTGGCGCCTAACTCAAGGATTTTTATTCCTGGTATTTGAGTTTTGAATTTCAAATAAATTTGTTTAATCAGATATTTAATTATTCTTTTTAAATATGATTTAATTAAATAATTATATATAAATATCATCAGTTTTAATTTGAATTTTATTTTTAATAATATAAAGATTATTTAATTAGATTAAATGTTTTTATATAAGTCTGATAGTACGTGACTTTCAAAAGGTGCTTTCATTATTTTTACGAAATTAAAAATATAGACTCTGTCTCAAAAGCGATAATCTTCTCAAAACTTGAAAACTATTCTAAACATCTTCTCTCAGTCAAACCTCTCTAGATCTCATGTGTTGAGTACATCTAGAGAGTCACATAAATCAACATTTTGAATCCTATATGCCCACACACGGCCTTGTGTGTTTAAGGATTGGTCTGGAAGATCAAGTGTGAGCTTTCAGATTACTGGATAGGAAGATCATTGATTTTATACAAAAAGATTCAAGAACACTTGATAGGCTACAAGAGGTAATCTCTGATTTGTTTTGTATGTGATTTAATATTTATGTATGTATATGATCCTGGCTGGTATTAATATTTATTGAAATGGGTCCATATATTCCACTGCGCACCTTTGATTTGATCATTTAATACCAACAACTAAGTCTTCGATCACTTGGGGGCATGGTAGGGAAACCTCACTGAGCATTATAAATCGGGAACATGACCTAGGAAGCTAGGCTTATCAAAAGCAAAGCAAGCCTAGTGTTAGAGGTCCTGAATAAAAAAAAACTTAGAGAATACACTCTAAGATTACAAAACCCAAATATCTCCCGAGGACAAGAGGCCGAGGAGTAATAGCTCATTCTCAATTAGTGGAACCTAGTTTGAAAGGAGAATGGGCTAGGGATTCCCGAGTATGATACTCGAACTCCCAAACTGCATCTCGAGGACTTAGAGCTCAAGGATAAGTAGTGCTTCTCAAAGACCGTAAGGTAAGCCCCGAGTAATGGATACTCAAGGGGCAAGGGTGTGTCCGTGGGCAAGGAGAACAACCCAGTAGACCCAGTGGGTAATACTAAGGTTAAGGGACCCTAAGGATAATTAACCTCACGAGCCCCAAGAGAGAGAACTCAAGAAAACGCTAAGAATTCTAACTTGGCACCACGCTTAAGCTATTGTCGGAGACCTAGTGCCTTGTACCCAATGCTAAAGTGTTGGATGGTTTCTCTTAGGGCGAACTCATTGAAAGAGAAAGGACCCAAAAAAAATTCATGGTTTCTGATCACGTTAAATTAGAGTAAAGATAATTCTCAAAATAACAACATGCATCAATAGGATAAACAAGTTTCAAAAGGTAAACAACATTCATAAGAGCAGTATGATGTGGAAAGTTACACATAAAGGTACTCGGGGGCTCGAGCTTAAATTAGTTTTTTCCCCCAAAATAAGAACAAAAATAAATAGCATGCAGGCCCAGGGAATAAACAAATAAAGTTTTACTCTTGGCCGCCTCTCGGGACCTCCTCCATAAGGTCAATGACAAGATCCACCTCCGGAGCTACCTAGCTTCGTGACTCGCGACATTGGAAGCCTCCGCAGCTTGCATCACTCGCAAGCACTCTTCAAAAACAAGCTTGTACTTGGTGGCTTCCCCCATGAAGTCCAAACTCATCTTCTAGTTATGGAACCAGGCCACGAAAAAGGCATCTTCAACATGGTCTCGACTTCTTTCTTCACCTTGTCCACCTAGTTCTGAGAGGACTTGTTCATCTCCATATCCTGGACAGCCTTGATCTTGACAAGATTGGCTCGGTCATTGGCTTCCTTCAACTGCTCTTGCACCTCCTTTAGCTGCTCCTGCACCTGGAGTATCTCATGTTCCACCTAAGCAGCCTCCACTGCAGCCTTGGTAGCATCCTCCTTGGCATTACAGACCTCTTCATTAACTACTCTAAGCTCCTCAGAAGTCTTTGAGGCTGTTTCCTCAAGCTCCAAAGTACGTTTTTGTGTAGTCTCCAGTGCAGCCTGCAAGCGAGTAAGCTCTTCTGGAGGAACGCGAACCCTTTCCTTGGGGACCACGATCCTTTCCTGGGCCCACTGGAGTTCGAAGGACTTCTCCATCATTATATCTCCTGGCAGCCCAAGGCGGCATGTACAAAGAAGAAAGTTAGTAAATACCCATTATATTTAAAGTCAAATAAAATCCCAGAGAAGGTGATGACATACCCAGACAATAGCATAGCGACAGGAGGTGACGTGAGAAGCCTTGTTACTGTCACCCAGGTAGGCAAAGCTGCGAGCAGTCAGCTCACACATGATGGAGCTGACCCCTTGGCGAAGCTCAACTACAAGCAAGGCAATGACTTCCCCAAGCTTAGCAAAAAAAAAGGGTCTCCATCCCAGCCCAACCTATTGGGGGCACGATAGGTCGCTCTGTCAGAGGCTTCAATTGGCGCAAGGCCTCCGTAGTGTCATGGAGGATTATGTTGCTCTCCTCCATACTGGCATAAAAATGTGTGGAGCTGGGCCTGATAGTGCTCCAACAAGTCCCTTCATACCTCTCGGGGTACACCAGGAGTTGGGGGCGAGATACCAACTTATGTTGGTCTGAGTCTAAGGCATCCTCCCCAGCCCTTGAGGAAGGCGAGACCTCCAAGACTGGAGCCAACTCCTCCCTTGAAACTCCCACGGGAGGTGTGGAGGCTCTTTTCCTCTTAGCCGGCAGGGACGGGTCAGGATCCTCTGGAGGACACGGCTATCCTTATGCAGTGGAGGAGCTCGGAGGCACTCCCAGGCTAATAGCTGAACGGGCGATATCAACAAGCCCCATGTGTTCTACAAGGACAAGGAAACAGTTAGCACAAACTCCAAAAAAATCAAAATAAAATAGCAATAAAGGCTTCTCGGAAGCCCAACCATCAATTATTCCTTGGTGTAAACAGTTAAGGTGCTTAATTTTCTCCCACATCTCATGGTTTAAGTTCGTACCATATTGACTAAACCAACTAGAAGTAAAGGATGTCACACAGTCTAGAGATATAAAGCCCTGAGGAAGTGATTGCCTCCTTTGATGGTGAAGATAGACATCTATGAGGTCTTGGTAACCCTGGAACTCGTCCTTAGTCCATTGTCAATCTGCGGTTAGGCCACACCGGAGAAGCTAGGGTGAAGCTCAGACGTGCTCGAGACTTATCCTATACCCTACATGTTTAGCATGATGTAAGGCTATGGGGGATTTACCTAGAGCAAGTTGAGAACTCTCTAAACCCACTTGCAGTTCAGCCTCGAGCTCTTGATCTTCTTGGGTTTCCTAGGCTACCTCGACTGCCCGTACGTTCTCCAGTCACTCTTCTCGCAGCCTTTGATTAAGTAATTGGAGGGGCAGTCGTCAATGTAGCAGATGTGCCGAGAAGCCAGCTCTCGAGACTTCTTGGAGGGGTGGTACCTTGTCATCTCTAGGTTGTTGATCCTTTGTCCTCAATGGAGGAGTTCGGCCCCAACAAGATTCTCCTCCATCACCAAGAAGCTGAGATCCAAATCCTGCTCGGGAAGAGTCCTTAGCTCTTGAAGGTGGTCCTCAAAAACATGGACATACAGAGTATGGAGAAATGGAACTATTCAATAAAAAGACTAAGTATATATGGCAAGATAAAAGGGAACAAAAACTATCATCGAGAGGAGACTCACCAACCCTGGAGAAGTCGAGGATGAGGGTTGGGTTATCACAAGTTCGGAATCCGCTCGTAAAGAATAAGTGGTATTTAAAATCTCGAGAATGATTCTCGTTGTGGTGAGGTGCCTTGTAGTTGAGTGACGGGCTAGCGTACTTTATCAACACATAGAACCCGTCAAGGTTGCTCTTCTTTCTCGGGGTCGTGCGGAAGCTGTAAAAATACAGTATTTCTGTCGGAGAAGGTGCAGGCCAATTCATCCTCCAATATAGGATATACATCCCCGCTAGCACCCGATATGCATTGAGGGAGAGTTGGGAGGGAGCTATCCTCATGAAATTCAAGAATTCCACGAAGTATTGGTATATGGGCAAGGTTGCGCCATCCATCAAATGTGCTTGGCTCCAAGCACCAAGACCATTGACACTGCGGTGTGCCCTCTTGGAATCTCGACAAGGCGAACCAAGCACTCTTCGCCAATCCCATAGTGCCTCATGACGTGCTCCAAGGCCTCGGGGTGTCGGAGCAAAGTGTGATACTACTCTGCCTCAAACCCACCAGCTTCGTACTGCTGACTGGGGTGGGGAATGGGGGCACGGTTCACTTCCTCCATGGTCATCCCCCTTTGGACTAATAGCGCTGGCCTTTCTGCTACCAGGCCATCTGCTATAACTACCAGTTCCCTAGCTGGTTCTCGGGCCTCTGCCCTCGTGCCTCCTTGCTTTCTTCTTTGTTCTCAAGCCATCTTGAGTATCTCCTAATCAAATTCATAAAACCCTTGCTTGTGAAGTTGATGTAGTTCCTCGGACATATGAGACACAAAAACCAAGCAGTTAGTATTTTGATCGAAGAAAAGAAAATATGGGAAACCTTAAGACAAATGCTTGGGAAGAAGGAATGAAGAGAATTTCTAAGGAAAAGGGCATTCTCGGGGTCTGATGTCAGTTCCCGCAAAGTGTCGCTGGAGTTCATAAAACTCACTGGATTCTGGAAATTTCCCAGAATCTAGTGGAGCATTCAAAGGAAAATTTTTGACAATAAAAGGCCCAGATATGGCCAGAACAACCTAAAGACTCGTATGGTGGATAAGGATGCTGGCTTGTGCCCAAGGAATGACCTAAATGTGCCTATATGACTAAATCATACCCCTGTCAAGTGTCATGCCAAAACTCAAACATTCGCATAAACGAAAAGAAGAAAAGAAAAAGAGACTTACTCGAAGGGTAGCTCCGATAAGCGTTGTATCTCGTGCGAATGTAGAGATACTTCGTGTCGTTTGCCCAGAAGTATCGTGCTTCTCTTCTATCGCCCAGGACCATGAACCTTAGAAGAGAGGAATTACATAAAGGAATTCTGGGGAGAAGGGTGTTTGGCATAAGAAAGTTTGGGCTCTGAGCGTTCCAAATGAATGTAAGTGATATTGAGGAGCCAGAAATTCAAATTTATAGTCAAAACGTGCAAGGGAAGTAATCGATCCCTATTTGTTGACCACCTACTTGAGAGTAATCCTATAGTCATGGTTTTTCAAGGCATGGATCATGATCAAAAAGGTGGGAGAAAGGACGCTTCAGGTATAATGTGAAAGAACGCTTCGGGTACAGTGTGAAAGGACACTTCTAGTATAGTGTGAAAGGACGTGTCGGGTACAAAATAGACGTTTTGGGCGTGGGTGAGACCTCTCCTTAATTTGCCCTAATATACGGGCCTAACAATAGGGAATTGACGCATGGCATTGCCCTTTTGGTAAGAGGGAAATTTCAAGCCCAAGTGTTTCCCCCCGAGTACTCCCCTGAGAACATTCATCTGGTTAAGTCTCCAATGTCTGAGGATGAGTAGAGACTTATGGGGCAAATGTTGTCCGTGTTTTCATCAAGACGATACGTGGCACTCGTTGAGTATACATGGTTCTTGGGAAGTTAGTTAGCTGACAATTCTCAGGAGATATGCATGCCCCAGCCCCGGAGAAGGCTTCCTTAGATCCTGCTAAGTATTCTTTAGTATCTTAGTCGAAGAGTTATAGTGTGATTATTCTCCACCCCCGGAGAACGATTTCAGCTATCAATCACAGCATCTTGGGACCACCAACAGTCTTCTGACACGTGCAACGCCCCGCGTGTAGTGGTGTTGTTTTTGTACACGAGACAAATAGCATGTCTCAATGCGTCACCTAACACGAGAAGGTGTGCAGGCACTCTTTGACTGTCAGCAGTGTGTCTCCCCAAAAAGTGGTGGACTAATACCTCGTAAATGGGCCCCGTGCGATCTATACAAGCCTTCCGATTTAGTATCACGAGAATTTTAATAATTGGGACTAAAGTCCCATCATTAGGAGGGGTATTAATTATAAAAGTCTCATTTAATTATCCCCAACCACTATAAATAGGGCGGGGATATCCCATTGTAAGGGTTTCGACTATTGTATAACTTGAGCAGCATATATGCTGCCTAAAATCTCCATTGAAGCTTGATCTCTCAAGCTTCAAGCATTCTAATTCAATAGACTCGTGGACTAGGGTTGTTTTATAACCTGAACCACATAAAACTCTGTGTCATTTTTCATTTTCTTTCAAGTTCTCGTTTATTAAAGTTAATAGCGAAAAAGGCAGTCAACAATATCAACCCGCCCAATATAACCCTAATAAATCGATTAAGATTTTTTTTCATTTATACATACATATATTACGTATATTATTACATATATTATATGTAATATTAAATATTATTTTTTAATTTTTAACAATGAATTTTGAATAATATTTTAAAGTTTCAATTTAGAATAATATGTCTAAGTTTGGAAGTGTTTACTATACTTTTAGTTTGTTGAATCTAATTATTTGAACATTTTTTTTTTTTTTAAAAATTAAGATTAGTTTGGACGAGTTAACCCGACCAAACCGCCTAAAACATTGGACGGGTTAAACGTTTTTTTTTCTTAATTGGACGAGTTAGAGTTGCATTTTTGCAACTCAATTTTTACATTGGGTTGATTAAAATATGTTATAACCCGATCAAACTTACCAATGAACACCCCTACATTTCAATGAGCATGGAGATTGTATCAATTGTCTGTTTAATAGTTTATTGTATGAACTATGAGTTTAGATTGATTTTGTACTTCTTTAAATGAAGAACTAATTTGGTTCAGTTTTAAAACGTATGGAAACGAATGTTTCACGTAGTCTAGTTTGGTTTGTATATTAGTGATTTTTTTTGTTTGAATGGTAATCACATTTTATATTCTCACTCAAGTCTGTTTAGCTAATGAGGTCTTCATTGTCATTTGTTATCTTTTTGTGAGAGTTTATAAGGTTAAATGGAGTACATATATATGGGGTGGGAGTGCCTCTGTTATTCAATGAATGTCATTTTGTTAGCAGTATGTGCATATTTATCAAGCATACAATTATGTAGATGATTCGGTTGAGTGCTTGGGGCATATTCATATTTTGATTAAAAGTTGTCATATTTATAAGTTGAATCTCTCATTTACGATATTTCATTTTGTGTACACAATTTTATATCTGTCTTTGTAGCTTTTGCTTTTGGGAATCAACTGCCAACAACGGATATTCAGTTGGGCGTGATTGGCAACAAGGTTTTCTCAAAGGTAACATGAATTGTATTATACATAAAGACTTGGGAAGGCAATCATATATTATACATAAAGATTTAACATTATTATTAAATAAATGTCAAAGAAATAATTTTTTATTTGCTGAAATTATTTAGGGAATTGATATTCAATATATGATACAACTATTTTGTTGCCTTGATTTGTTAATGTTTTATGATAATGTTTCAAAGTTTAATTAAGTGTTTGGATGTTTTTTTCTCAATTGTGTGTTTTGTTTGTGATAATATTTAAATTACATGATATATGGTCTTTAGGCTCAAGTACTATGTTTCTCAAGTGAGCTTACTGATGTGATATTAGATTTTTGCTCATTCAGGGACTAAATTAAAAGATGTTCTATATGATTGGTTACTATTTGATGTCATATACGGCTATTTATTTTATTTATTTTTGTTTTATAATGCTTTAATTTGTTACAATATATTATGAGAATTAGACTATATGTGTATCTATAGTATATGCCCAGATGAAAAGTTGAATTAAATCCCTAAGAATTATTTAATCTTCTTATTTTTCTTTTCTTTTATTTCTCAAGCTTCCTGTGTTATTTCAGGGCATATATTGCAAATATGGACACCTAAAGGATTGCTGGTACTACTTGGCTAAAGCTAATTCAATCACAATTGTGCCCTGCCAGCTATAAGTTACTAATTCCCTCTCTTTTACTTTCTTTATAATTTTCTATATGTTTGCGTGAATCTATGACTTTGATCTGAAATCATTTTTGGTTTGATTTTTATGTTCTACTGTATATGGATCCCTTGCTGCAGCAAGTCCAACAGGTTTAAATCTTTTGTGGCATTTTGTTTTCAAATGCAGTTGGTGTGCCCTCATTCAATGCTCTAATATAATTTTATTAGTTTCATCATGGTGAAACTTGAAAACTTATCATTTTTTTCTTAATTTTCAGTGGTTTATTTGCTCTAACATGTATATTTAAATGATTTTAAGATGCTACAAAATAAATCTTTAAAAAAAATTGGATAAAACTCATTTTTGGTATACAATCTGATTTGCTTTAGTTCATTATGCTGAAACTTAAAAACTTGCCATATTTTTTGGATTTTTAAGTTTTGAGTGATTTGTTTGCTCTAACAAGTGTATTTAAATGATTTTAAGATGTCTGAAAAGAATTTTTCCTGAAAAATTGCATGAAACTCATTTTTTGTATTCCATATGGTTTTTTCAAGTTTATTTATGATATTGTGAATGTTCTGGGATTTTCTGAGTGTTATTTGCAGGCTTTTAAAATTTTGGATAGGTTAGATTATAATCGTTACGGTGTCGAAATTTTGGTATAGTTAGGGAACTAAATTAAATAATAAATTGCAATATCTGCCTTTGCATTTTGTGGGTATTTTGGTAAGTTGGCCTGTGAGGACAAATTGGTAATTTATGATTGATGCATATGTGAATTTTTTTCTTTTAAATTTCATGAAAATATATGATTTGTTTTATGATTATGAAATGCATATGTATGACAGCGGAAAAACAGGTTCCTTCAAGTATCAAGGGCTTAAGTGCCAAAGATATTGGAAATAAGTGGTCAAAGTAGAAATATGAGTTTTATGGTAGAAAATATAATTAAGGAAAGTCAAAAGTATTAGCTTTGATAGAAAATACAACAATGGGCTTAAGTAATTACTGAGGAAAACTAAAGAATGAGGATAGTATGGTAAATTGGCTTTATATGATTAATTATCATAATTAAATTAATATTTAAAATTAGGTTTAGAATTGATATGATAGTCAGACATTTCTCATTTATGATACGCGATAGAGTAACAGACCAAGTAGACTTCTCTTGTTCTTGATCTAGATCTTAGAGGCTTAGGGATCCAAAGAAGGACGTGGATTTAGTAATTTGGCAGACTAAGAACCATACAAGGGAGCAAGGATTGGGAGATTGGTGGCCGGATATTGATTGGTAAGTTCTTCCAATTTTACTGTTTATGTTTGATGATAGATTTAGGTTCTGATGTTGAAAAATGGATTTTATTGTATTTGTTACTATTGATATTTATTATATGTTTAGGATTGGTTATATCTGAGTTTCAAGGGATAGAAACATGCTAGGTTGACCTATTTGGTTACTTGGGGTTGAAACTTTGCGATTTGGGGTTGAAATCTAGGTTTAAAATCGCATCTACGATTTTGTTATTCGGGGACTAGTGCGTCCGCGCTACTCGGCTAGAAAGCCCGTGTGCTCTATGGGAGCGACCGTGCCTAGGCACTGGCACGATCGCACCAGTTTCCCATAAAGGCATTATTTTGGTTCAAATGCACCCTTTTGATTTATATTGGTACCTTTTGGTTTGGTAATTTATTCAATAGGGTTTTAAGACTTTCTTAAGGATATTTTGAGGATGAATTAGCTTTAAGAGGGACATGGGTGTATTTTTAATATGGTTTTGGTTTGGCTTGAGTTTAAAAGTTTTGATGTTATATGATATGATAGGCTCGCTAAGGATAGTTTAAGGGGCATGTTAATGTGTGTGGAGCGCTGCTAGACCTAAGGTAAGAAGAGTGGTCACTATAAAACAGGGTGTGAATTTGAAGGCACAAAATTTGTGCATATGTGATCTAGTTGAGTTTATGTATGTTATGGTTATGGTTATGATTTTGTTATGTATGTTATGACTTTATGAATATTGCATGTTTATGAATGTTGTTGCACTCTTACATTGATATGGGTGTGAATATACTTGAGTAGAGTTGCTATGGCCTATGTTTATGTTATGACATTGTTTGGTGTTTGGTAAGATGTTGGGCAGGGTAGTTATCAGAACAGGTTAGTGTGTGAGGCCGCAGAGGTTTAGGGTGAGACGTCACTCGCTACTATAAACTGTCAACACTTGCTTACGTTGTTTGTTTGCTATATACTTGTGTGACATGCTTACATTATAAAAATGCATGTGGTTATGATAAGATGCATGCTTATGTTTCTCTTGCTTAGTTGCACACTTGACCAGATTAGCACCGACTTACGGCCAGAATGACGTCGGTAATACATGTTATGATTATATTATAATATGCTATGATACGCTATGATTATGTGATGTTGTGATAGGATATAGTATGCTATGATTATGTAATAAGTATGATATGTTATGGTATGCTATGGTATGTTAAGTTATGCTATGAGAATAATATGATACGATATGAATTATTATTGAACTCTTTGTATGTTAATGTATAGATTATGAGTAGTATAATTTAGGTTGTGATGATATGAATTAGTTTAGGTTTTACGTTTATGTTTTCTATTTGGGCTTTGGGGTTGTGACCTACATAACTCTTCTTGTTGGGCGTTAGCTCGCGGGTACTCTATGTTGCAGGTAAAAGCGAAAGTGTAGTAGATGAGGCGATGAGTTGGAGCAGGCTCGATCCGATGTGTGTACGTCGTGAATGGTTGACTTGGGGGTCAAGGGGTTGCTACTAATGCAATATTGTTATAAATGTCTTTGACCTTTGGCGTTATGTTGAGTATTAAAACATGTATTTTTATTTACAATATGCATGTAAAACATGATTTATTTCAAATATCAAGATCTCGAGTTGCATGTTTGTAAAAAGTGTCAATTCATGCTTGTTTCAATAAAAGTTTTGTTTTTCTTAAAGAAATTAATGTAAACATTAATTTACTTGAATATGAATTACTTAGTAAATTAATGAATTTTAAGTCGAGTCGTTACATAAATAAAACTAATTAATAATAATTCACTATTAAATTAAAAATTAGACAAGTTATTTTAAAACAATTATTTATAAATTTTATATCTAAATGAACTACGCATATTTCATTAAACTTAGAACAATTAACACATTTAATAATTAAATTTATAAATAAATATTAAAAACTAAAATACTTATTAAAAATTATTGAAAATAAATTAAAAGAATATAAGGTTGTAAAAGAAAACAAAACTAAAAAATAGTAATTAAAAAACATTATTAAATTAATTATTAATAAATAAAAAATTGATCATTTAACTTTTAAAAAAATAAATCTATTTATAAATTTGTATATTAAAAAAACAAGTTTGATAATTAATAACCAACGAACGAATAATAAAAATAATTACTTGTTGTACCCCAAAATAAGTACAAACTTAATCCTTAATCATTCAGCTAGGAGGGTACAGTTGGCAGATAAACACATGGAGAAAGCATGCGAGTAGGACATCTAGCTAACTTTAATGTGAGTAGCTCGAGCTAAGACTTGGCAATATGACAAGTAGATAATCTCCAGATCGCCCGAGATAACGGATGTAATATCCATAGGCAATCATATCCCTATGTAAATGCGAAATTATCCTGATTGATTATTTACCATATTTATGCATGTAGTTACCCAAACCTGTCCAAGAATATCCGCTATAAATATCAGGGATAATGGACAGGAAAAGGGACGACTTTTTAAGATACAGAAACTCTGTAGAAATTTCAAGAGATCAATAACATTGTCTCGTGTACTAGGTAGATTTTAACCACTGAACCACTAAAAGTGTTAGTGTGAGAAATTGTTTAATTAGTTAATTACGGTTTAGAAAAGAGCCCTAATATCTCTGTTATTGGATTTCTTAATACATTGTTGGCGAAAAATCGCATCAACATATTGGTGCTTTCGTTGAGAGCTCATTAGTGTTTAATATCCTACGCAAAGTTTCACTCAACATTCATCATGGTGGTCACTCAATATATGCACAAAAATGAAATGGAGCAGCCTGGTGATTAAGAGGCGCATCATACGATCATTTCCGCTGGAAAAGACCTAAACGTCTAGCAATGCCCTGGAAAGCAACATATGGGCCAAGACGATACTGGGAGTTCAGCATCACGCCCACCAAATCCTAACCCGGAGTATGTAACAGCCATCGAGATGGAAAATGCCCAATTAAGGAGCCATCTCGCTCAGGCTAACAAGCAGATCGAGGAGGTCCTGGCTCGGTTACCCCATCTTGCAACCGATGTTGACGTCAGAAAGAGGCAAAGTGGGTCTCATAGGTCCCACAGGAATAACCGACCCAATCCCAGTCATTCTACCAGAACTACAACTTCAAGCTCTGTACCTTTTGAGCAAAATCAACGGAGTACTGAACCTAATAATCCTCACAGGAACCATCGTCCCCATGTTATTTGATCAGTCAGAACTGCAACCCCAGCTCCGTGCCTACTGAACAGATTCCAAGGAATGTTCACAACAACCCAACAGGGCGAGCTGGGACCAATTCACGGAGACAAAACACCCCAGCAGATCCATCTCTGCCGCAATCAGAGCCTCCGGCACAGAGGACCCGAGAGATTGAGGTAGAACCGAGACGGCCTACCTAGTGTGCCTCGATGGAACGATGATAGCCTCACCGATAAGGCACCCTCTCCCGCAGAGGAATGATCCAATTCGATGGGATAGCAGAAGAAGAAATCCTCCTCCCTCAGAGGACATCTATGTCCCACGGCCTCACGCTGATAATCCAGGTCCTCAATCTCAGCCGCGTGTTGTAATTTTTGCTAATGAAAGTTACTGAACGGGGAGCCAGAGTGGAGGCAGGTTTGAAAGAGACACGAGGAATCATTTGAGTTCTAGACAAAGTCCCCGTTCTGATCCACATTTTGACCTGCATGATCATTTGAATTCACAAAGGAGGTATCCAGCTCGTCGTGATGATATGAGTTATACTCAGCACAGGGGAGATCCATCTATGGTACGCAACAATGGGAATGTCCCACCTAACAAAGCTAAAGCTTGGAGGTAAAGCAACCCATATAACGCATACAATAGGATGGGGGCTGGCGATCAGCTCCCAACTAACCTGGAGACCAAAGATCCAATCCTCAAGGGGCTGGCCTTGATGGAGGAGCAGATGAAAAGGCTTTTATCTGGAAAAGGAATTGACGATTGTGATTCCGATGAGGAGCTTGAGCCTTTCGCTCCAAACATCGCTGCAACTTTGTATCCTGTTGGCTTCAGGATGTCGACCATGCCTGCATTTGATGGAAACTCAGATCCATCCAATCACCTCAGGATGTTCAATACGATAATGATGGCCCACAATTTCGGTTTTGACCTAAGGTGTATTTTGTTCCCCGCAACTCTGACTGGACCCGCCAGATTTTGGTCCAATAAGTACAAAAGTGTAGAGTCCCAGAACTTTACTTAGCTAGCTAGATAGTTAGTAGTAGTTATAGTATGTTTATTACTGTGGATTTTTGGTTCAAGCGAGACTTAGTTGAACACTCGTAGCAACACTTATAGATTTTATAAGTTTAACCTATAGTTTAAGAATATTAATTATAACATAAGGTTTGATTAATATAGCTGATTATAAAGATGTCATTTATTATACTATAAGGTTTAGATAGAGTTAATAAGAACATGACACTTGTCGTGTGCAGGTTTATTTAAGGATTTAACTATAGTTTAAATAAAAGAAAGTTCTAGAAAACTATAGAACCTTCCAAGACCATTAAGAGCATGACATTTGTCACAATCTTGTTTATTTGAGGAATTAAGCATTTTTAAGTGGATAATTCAAAAATAGAGGTTTCCAGAAGCTCTAGACCCTTCCAGAACCTGCTGGAATCTTGTATTACTCAGTCAAACATGTTTTATCATTTCAAATTAAGCTAATAATGTGCAATTACGGGTTTAAAATATTCACGTATGTCGATATATCGCAGCCTAGGAGCCGATATATCGCCACATGGGGAATACGAAAAAACATGTGAACTTCACACAAACGCATCGAAAAACCTTCGGGATATAAGCCTAGGAGATATATCGCCTACAATGGGCGATATATCGGCTCTAGGGTTATATTTTCAAATGTTTTTGAAACCGAGCTCAATTCAACACTTAACCTCTTGACTAGCCTCTGAACGTTTTGACCGAGTCTTAAGCCTCTGTTGAACGAATATTCAAATATTTTTCAATTAATATTCATTATTTTTATTCAAGCTAAAAGAAGATCTTTCCACGCCTTGAACTCTATAAATAGGACCTAGTACCCAGCAATTTCTCTCATTCTTCAAGTTGTGTTCAAAGCCTTCAAGCTGCTAGGATTACTATAGAGTGTTAAACACTTGGGTTGGGGTATAAGCTTTATCATTTTAAGCTTTATAAACACTTGGGAAGTAAGATAATAGTGTGTTTTTCAATATCGAGGTGTAGTTTGGTTCTAGTGAATCCAAACGTATTCCTAATCTTAAGTTCATTTCTGTATATTTCTTTAATTTCTCTTAGTTTTCTTCACTCAAATCCTAACTCATTGTTTCCATTCTTGGTTAGGTATTTAAGTTCTTTGAACTTAAGGTTTCTTTTCGGTAAGTTTCATCTTGGTGGTTTAGTTCATTTCTTGATCATCTCTTTCTTTTAGAAATACTCACCTTCTTATTATTGGTTTTAGGAGTGCTCCAAATCTCGTCCTTGTTCTCAAATCCCAGTATTGGTAAGGAAAATAGGATAGAATTTATATGTTTATATGATATGTTATGCTATCTTATGTTATGTTATCTTATGTTACATTATGTATAGTATGCATATAGACCTTGGGCATATGACTTGTATAGCTAACAAGCCCCAATAAATTATGGGCATATGACTTGCTTGGTTAGCTAGCCCCGCCAATCTATTGGGCATATGACTTGTTTAGTTTACAAGCCCCAAGTAGTATAATAGTCATTGTAGTAGTATATGACATATATTTATAGTATATGTTCATGATATAGTTTATGTGTATGTTTTATGTTTTTAGTAGATTTTCCTTGCTGGGCATTAGGCTCATTCCTTTATTTTTTTTATGTATGCAGGAAAATAGTTATGGCGGCGGAAGGATTCTTGGTAGCTTGGGGTTGTGTATTGAGGAAGAATGGATTCGGTGGACTGCATGAAAAATTCAAGGACGACGTTATTTTCAGTCTTTTTTATGTTTCTATGTATTTCCCGCACTTGGTTTTGTAAAAAAAAATTAATTAAGTTAAAGTTATATTTTATTTTTCAAACAATGGGATCCCATACCCCAAATTTATGAATTTCAACATTTACTTTATAGTTTTTAATAAAGTTATGAATGTTTCGTATGTATGTTTTCTTAAGAATAGTGTCTATGTATAGTAGTTTTAATGGTCCAAAGTCTTAGAATTAGTTGGGTCATTACAAAAAGACATTCAATTGCCTCGTGGAAGAAATTGTCTTCCGAGCTTAAGAGACAGTTTCGGGCTTCGAAGGAAACTCGCATTGAGGTCGACTCATTAGCCAACATAAAACAAAAATATGGTGAATCCCTGAAAGCATATCTAAGCAGGTTCACCAACACCGCAGCACGAACTAGAGATTTTGATGACAACTCCAAGTTCATGGAAATAAGGATGGGAATCACAGTAGGAGGTGATTTATGGCAGGAACTCCAGCAAAAAGGAGTGAAAAGTGTAGAAGAATTCTTAGCCGGACTCGGGATTGGATAAATTTGGAGGAGGCACGATCTGTTGTCGCAGGAACCAGCCAAAACCCTATTCAGCCCACTGGAGCGGTGACTGATGTTGTAGTTACGGCTCAACCTTTTACCCAGAATAACCATTTGGGAAACAATAAGAGGAAAAGGAATGGTGAGGGCATCTAGAATGGCACAAAGAAGAACAAGCCCAGGGAAAAATTCAAGCCCATCTATGCCACCTACACCCACCTGACTGATACACGAGAGCGTATTTTCCTAGCAAACTCTAATCGTCTTCCATGGAAGAAGCAGAGTCATTGAGGCGAAGAGAGATCCCTCTAAATTTTGCCGATATCACAATGACATCGACCATAACACTGACGATTGTCGTCAATTGAAGGACGAGATCGAAACTCTCATTCAAGTTGGACCATTAGCCCACTATGCCCAAAACCGAGTAGTTCCCAATCAATCAACCAGACAGAATGGTCATCCAGCTCCAGAAACTCCAATCGGCCAACCCAGAGCTCAGACAGATCAGGGAAACCAAGTCGATCCCCCTCCAATAGAAGGAGAGGATATAACCACTATTGTCGGAGGACCCCATTTGGCGAGCACGAGTAATGGGGCCAAAAAAAGGTATATACAGGAGCTGAAAAACTCACAACGGTGTTGAATTTATCCCAGAGCAATGATTATCAAAGCAACAGCGATTGGGGAAACAAGCAATCATTTTCATGGAAAAGGATGCTAGACACGTTCAATTCCTGCATAATGATCCATTGGTGGTAGTCATTCAGCTTGCCAACCAAAGGGTACAAAGGATATTGGTTTATAATGGGAGCTCAGTAAATGTGCTATTCAGGTCCACCCTATAAAAGATGTAAATGTTCGTAACCGATCTCAAGGTAACCTCAATGACACTGTACTGATTCTCAGTGATTCTTAGATGAAGGAATAACATCCATAGGGACGATCTGACTAGTAGTTACACTAGGGGATGATACGCGAACGGTTTCTAAAATATTCGAGTTCGTCGTAATCGATTTTTCGACCGCATGTAATGCGATTTTGGGACGACCCGCACTGATGACTTTTGAGGCCATCGCCTCAATTTGACACATGGCGATGAAGTTTCCCTCAACTTCAGGTATATATACCATGAGAGGAGACCAGCTTGCTACCAGAGAATGCTACAGCATTGCCATGAGGGGAAAATCACAACCTGGAGGAGAGAAGCCCGGGTAATGGAAGTTACCCATGGGGCGAAGGAACCTCAAGAAGAAGATAATGAGGTTGCCCAACAGGAGGACATTGATCCGAGATTAGGCAAAGACAAGCCTGAGCTCTAAGCATTGGAGGAGCTTGAGGAAATTAGTATCGACCCAGAAGCACCTACAAGGGTTATAAAGGTTAGAAAAACCTTCGAGCCGAAAGGAAGAATGAGCTGGTCGAGTTCTTGAGAAATAACCTAGATGTCTTCGCCTGGTCGCATGAAGATATGGTGGGAATCAGTCTGAATGTAATAATGCATACTTTGAATTTGGACAGAAATGTGCCTGCAAAGGCCCAAAAAGAAGGCTTTTGGGGAGAGAATGATCGGAAGCTTTAGAAGAAAAAGTGGCTCGCCTACTTAAGTGCAGATTCATCAGGGAAGCAAAATATCCGACTTGGGTTGGTAACCCTGTATTGGTCCCAAAACCCAATGGGAAGTGGAGAACTTGCATTGACTTCTCTGATCTCAACAAGGCTTGTCCTAAGGAATGTTTCCCACTACCTAGAATCGATCAATTTGTAGACGCAACAGCTGGTCACGAGCTCATGTCTTTCATGGATGCATATTCTGGATATAACTAGATCGCAATGAACCCTACAGACCAAGAGCATACTAGCTTCATGACTGAGCATAACGTATACTGCTACAAAGTTATGCCATTCGAGTTAAAGAATGTCGGTACAACATACCAACGGTTAGTCAACAAAATGTTCGTTAACTAGATCAGAAAAACATGGAAGTGCATGTCGATGATATGCTCGTTAAATCAAAGACTTCCAGTAACCATGTATCCGACCTAGAAGATTGTTTTGGCTTGCTAAGGAGGTACGACATGAAGCTAAACCCCAAGAAGTGCATTTTTGGAGTTTCGTCAGGAAAACATCTGGCGTCATAGTCAACACAAGGGGGATAGAGGCGAACCCAGAGAAAATCAAATCGTTACTAGAAATGCCTTCGCCTAGGTTGCGTAAAGAAGTATAGAGCTTAACTGGAAAAGTGGCGGCCCTAAACAGCTTCGTTTCAAAATCCACTAACAAGTGTCTCCCATTTTACAACTTTCTCAGAGGAAACAAAAAGTTTGAGTGGACTGAAGAATGCGAACAGGCATTTCGTGACCTAAAAACTCACCTAGCTGAACCCCCCGTACTATCGAAACCTACAGCTAGAGAATGTCTACTTCTATATCTAGCTGACGGAAATGTGGTCAACGTCGTATTAGTTCGAGAGGAAAATCAAGCGCAGAAACCAGTATACTACGTGAGTAAAAGACTCCTGGGAGCTGAGTCCTGATATCCTTTAATAAAATAACTCGCATTTTGCCTGATTTTGGCTTCAAGAAAACTCAAACCGTACTTTCAGTCCCACACCATCCACGTCTTAACTGATCAACCTTGAAGGCATGTCTTGCAAAAGCCTGAAACATCAAGACTTCTACTAAAGTGGGCCATCAAACTCAGCCAGTTTGAAATATTGTACATGCCACGCACAGCGATCAAGAGTCAAGCGCTCGCTGACTTTGTGGCCGAATGCACAGGTTTTTAGGACAAGCCAATGAGAGAACTAGTGCAAGAGTTGTGGAAAATCTTCGTTGATGGATCCTCTAACGATAATGGATTAGGAGCTGGGATAATTATGATATCACCTGAGGGGCCTCGATTCCATACAGCTCCCAGGTTCGGGTTCGAATCATCCAACAACGAGGCAGAGTACAAAGCTCTATTTGCAGGAATAAGGGTGGCGAAAGAACTGAAGGCAAAAGCGATCCAATGTTATAATGATTCCCAGCTTATGGTTAATCAAATATTGGGGGAGTATCAAGCTTGCGATACCAAAATGGCGGGTTACTTAGCTAAGGTTAAAAGCGAGTTGTCTGAATTTGAGTTCTGCTCCATTGAACAAGTACCCCGCTAACAAAATTCCAATGCAAATGCTTTAGCTCGACTTGCCACCACCAAAGAGGCTGATACACTAAACGTAGTCCTAGTGAAGTTCTTGGAACAACCAAGCATAATGGTAGAATCAGTTGAGGTCGGAATGATTGACATGAAACCGACCTAAATAACCCCCATAGTGGAGTACCTCACAATTAGTAAACTACCAGGTGATCGAAAGGACACAAGAAAATTGTTATATCAAGCCCCGCGGTATGTTATGTTTGAAGGGACTCTATATCGACAAGGGCATTCATTACCCTTGATGTGGTGTGTTCTGTCCGAGGAAGCGCATACTATCTTGCAGAAGATACACGAAGGCTTCTGCGGAGACCACGCTGGGGGGCAAAACTTGGCTCTAAAGATATTGAGACAAGGCTATTTTTGGCCTACGCTGAAAAAGGATTAGGCCTCGTACATGCAGAAATGCGAAAAGTGCCAACTCTTCGCCACCATTGCTCAGGCAACACCCATTGAGTTAACCATGATCTTATCTCCCTAGCCATTTGCAGTATGGGGAATCGACTTGATTGGTTCTTTACCAACAGGAAAAGGAGGAGTTTGTTATGCAGTTGTTGCCATTGAATACTTCACGAAGTGGGTCGAGGCCGAGCCTCTAGCGACCATAATCTCAAAGAGAGTCCTAGATTTCATCATAAAGAACATCATATGTCGCTTTGGACTCCCAAAGAAGATCATGTCTGACAATGAAACTCAGTTCGATAGCGATCTTTTCACAAACTTTTGTGAGAAATATGGCATTACCAAGAGTTTCTCGTCAGTAGCATACCCACAAGCTAATGGGCAGGTCAAGGCTGTAAACAAAACCCTAAAGGCGAGCTTAAAGAAATGGTTAGATGAAGCCAAGGGATTATAGCTCGAGCAGCTCCCACAAGTACTTTGGGCCTACAGAACCTCACATCGCACCTCCACAGGGTATACTCCATTCTCTTTGACTTTCAGAGGTGAAGCTATGCTCCCGATTGAGGCTCTAGTGATGACACATAGATAGAAGACCTTTGTTCAGGATCAAAACCACGAGTTACTCAGCACATCCCTGGATTTGATCGAGGAAAAATGAGAAGAGTCACAATTGCAGCACGCCCAATATCAAGAGAGAATCACTCGTTACTTCAACTCGAAGGTGAAAGGCTGCAGACTCGGACTTGGTGATTTAGTGCTTCAGAGGGTGTTTTTGGCAAGTAAAGATCCCAAGGACGGTGTATTAAGACCAAAATAGGAAGGGCCATACCAGATCATGGAAATCCTTCGTGAAGGGACCTTTAAACTAGCTCGAATAAATGGAGAAACAATTCCGCGGACCTAGAAAAAATACTATCAGTAATAGTTGACATAGTTAATTTTATTTAATGTTTTTGGTACTATTCCATGTAAGGCTTATTTATAAAAGTCATTCCATCTAAATAACACTGATTTTTACATAGAGCCAATATTTTCATCTTATTCTTGTAAAGTATCACGTGCCCATTTTGTAAAAGCGACCTACAATATGCATAAGTTCTAGTCACTTGTGGGGCATATAACTGAAGAGCTTTTAAAAGAGTTTAGCATATTCGAATAAAATTTGAAACTTAGAATTTGGAAAAACTTAGGATTTGGAAAAATTGATTATTCATCAGCTTTTTAAAGCTCGAATTTTCAAAGTAATTCTGAATACAAACTAAGTTGGGAAAATTCTAAGAAAAAACAAAACCTAGAAGACAACTAGGAAATCCTAGATATAACCAGGTCTGAGGCTTGATTTCTAACAGGTGTAATGCTATTAAGCAGATAAACTTCTGGGCATAACCAAGTGTGAGGTCTAATTCCTAATAGGTATAATGTTATTGAGCTGATAAAACTTCTGGACATAACCAGGTCCGAGGCCTGATTCCTAACAGGTATAATGTTGTCAGGCCAGCAAATTCCTGGGTATAACCAGGATGTCAACTAAAATTGCTTAGTCGAGCCATCAAATACCTACCCCGATCTAAAGATAATCCCTACGATTTCAAGAATTCGAAATTCATAAGCATGAGAAGATAAAAGAATAAGGGGAACAAAAAAATAGATCACAAAATAACAAACATGCACTAAAAATTATATGATTATCTTGAGGAGAAAAAAACCTTGATCTAAGCCCGAAGGCGATTGTTTCAGTTTATAATAACTTAATTACAGGAAAAAGAAAACAAAATAAACAGAATAAAAACATCATTGAGCTCCATCAACTTGCTCGTGTGATGACACCTCCTCCTCGTACCCTTCAATAGCTCCGAAAGCACCCACGGTCTCAGAAGGATCTTGTGAGAATAGACTCTGGAACCTGGAAAGATAAGGTCCTCAAAGCTCCGCTGCATAAAAGAGAAATTCCCTTCCTGGTTGTAAGCACAACACCGGTAGAGCATCTCCTCCGGGGCGTTCATCGAGTCCGCAATCTCCTCATTAGCTTTGGCATCGACCTCAGATAGCTTTTTGTTAAGAACATCAACCTCTTCAAGTTTCTTATTGAGGTTATCAACCTCGGCCTGCAGCTGATCCCGTTGTTGGCTCACCTCCACAACTTGGTCATTAGTAATCTGCTCATTCTCTTGGGAGGTGGCCAGGGCGGCCTTAGCAATCCGCTCGTTCTCCTGGGAAGCGGCCAGGGCAGCCTTGAGCTCTTCTTTCCTAGCTTGAGACCGGGCGATGCCGCAGAGTTGAGCCAAGGAAGACTACAAAGGGAAAACACAGGTCAAGGTTAGTTTGAGAAAGCAAAAAAAAAAAAAAAAAAGGAAGTACTATAAGGGGAATGAAGATGGCTTACAGTCAGGTTCATTCCCAGGGCAGACTCTAGAACATCCTCAGGGGAACACTCCTCCATGGCCCTCAGGTCCTTAACGTTGGCTCGATATGTGTGGCCCACCATATGGTTCGCCATGTCATATATAGTTCCTCGGAATGCTTCTGGGATCCTTGGCAGTTCGAGGGGTTTGACTGGGTTCTGAACGGAGGGGACTTCGCCCTGGACAATTTGTGGAACCGGAGCAGGTTCATTTCAAGGACGAGGAGCCTTAAGAATGATAACAGTCATTGACCGGAACTAGGGGTTGAGTGTGTTGTTGCTATCTATAGGTGGAGCGGGCACATTTATCTTTAAAAGGAGATTCGGTGGAAGCTCTGGATTTGGAGGATCCTTTCTTTGAAATTCTTGCCTTTTTTACTACGGGTCCAGCTCCGGTCCCGCCATATTTAAAGGCGTCTTTTAGGTCCATATCGTCTCCTGCAAAGGAATGAGTAGAAAAGTCAGATACAAGATATAGTTAGTCAAAGCAATGCAAGGAAAAGAATAGAGCAAGAACCCTACCCTCCGAGCTAGAGGAGGAAACTATTATGATCGGCTCGAGATTACAAAATGAACTGGGTGAAACCTCTAACTCATGGATTATTGGGGGAGGGGGGACTCTAATATTACTACGCCTTGGGACCTATGGGGTTCAGGCTCTTCATCCGAGCTGGACTCTTCTACGGTCTGCCTAAAACCTGGGAAATACACCCTAATGAAGGGAAGACCACGTTACACGATTCGAACCATACTTCTCAAAAATGGTGGACCTAAAGTGGAGGGTATTGTCTACCACTATGGTGCATCGGGGATAACTATGGTCATAGTGAACCACTAAGCGATCCACACATTGTTGGAGATTCAAGTTCAGGTCCGGGTCAACTGAATGTCGACTCATGAGCTGTCGTGGGTTGAATCGAACTAGCCTAAAACTGGCAGCAGCTCAGTTTAATTCTCTATAGGGGTTACCTTAGCCGGAAGTGTCGGCTGCTACCCCCGATTCAGCTCGATCTGGATCAGGATGTTGCCCATCTTCAAGAAGCCTTCTCTTGCGCACCAAAGGCACGACCTCGTCTTCCTCTTCAGTGTCTTCAATGGTAGGGAGGACTTCTTGAGGAGGAGGGAGCTCAGGGAGCGAACCTCGAGTTCTGATGGCCAACGTCTGATCTTTACGGATCAGCTTACAGGCCACCATGGTAGCATCGTTCACTACCATTCGGAACTCCTTCTCCTTTAAAAGGGATACGAGACAATGTCTCGTACTGGCCTCCAAGGGTTTTAGATCGCCTAGTCCTCTTTTATATAGCTGCATAAAGTAACAACTCAATTAGGATGGTTAAAGTCAATAATAAAGGAATTCACGTATGAAATTCGAAGTGCTAAGAAACTTACAAGGACGGTTGAAGTACCGGTGAGTATAGTTCTTGAACTCATTTGACATAAAGAATTGATCTTTATAGTCAATCGGGTGGTTGAGGAGGTCGATGACGGAGGTCGTGTTGGGAATTCGAGTGAGGTAGTAGAAACCATCACCTTGCCCCTTTACATGATGTCAGCCAAGGTGGGGACCTCCCACTCATGCTTTAAAAACAAATATTTCAGCCCCGCTAAAAGCCGATATGAAATTGAGGGGAGCTGGAATGGAGCCAGTTCAATGTAGTTTAAAAAGTCTACGAAGTACTATTCCAAAGGGAGGAAAGCACCTGCTTTCAAATGCTCGTCACTCTAGGCCCCAAAATCATCCTGAAGTGGGGCGCAACTCCGCTCTCCTTCCAGCGGAGGCCGAGCAACAAGGCCATCGAGTCCCATTTCGATCCCGTGGCTCAGCAAAATCTTGCTCACTTTGCCTTGATATTTTATTCGAGACACGATGTGCTCGGTCTCAAAAAAGGCATCAGGGCCGACTACGTTCTCTGTAATGACCCGACATAAACTAAATAATTTACTACAAAACATTGATCAAAACTCATTTGAAACAAAAATGAATTAAATATATTTTACAAAATATGCAACTCGAGATCTCATTATTTAAAAATAAGCAGTTTCCTTACATGCATATCGTAGGTAAAATACAAGTTATTAAAACTTAACATATAACCATGACTTGAAGACTTTTAAAACAACGCATACATAGCAACCCCTTTGACCCCCTAAGTCTACCAATCACGACATGCACACATCTGACCAAGCCTGCTCCAACTCATCGCCTCATCACTACGCTTATGCCTTTACCTGCAACATAGAGTACCCGTGAGATAACGCCCAGCAAGCAGAGCTATATAGGACACTATCCTCAAAGCTCAACAGTATAAGACATAAAACATAAAACGTAAAACATAACATAAACATAAACTAACTCATATCATCACAACCTAAAACATAAACAACTCCTATTCGATATCCAATCACACAAAGTTCCATAATCAATCATATTCCCAGTAACATAACCATAATATAATGTAATCTATCAACCAAACCATAGTATAGCGTAAACATACAATAACATAAACATAGCATAAAATAACCTATCCTAGCATATTCAATCCATAACAAGTATTACCGGTGTCATTCCGGCCGTAAACCAGTGCTGATCTGGCTAGGTGTGCAACCTAGCACGAATTAACATAAGCATGTAACTTAAGCATGCAATTTATCGTAACATGAGCATGCATTTTCATATCGTAAGCATGACACACAAACATACCACATATTCTTACATATTTCAGTCACACACAGCATGCATCACTTATAACATAGCTCCTAACATAATTCATAACATGATTCATACCATAGTTCTTACATAATTCATAATATAGTTCACAATATAGTTCGTAACAAACTTCCTAACATAATTCATAGCATAGCTTATAACATAATTTGTAATATATCATACAAAGCTACCATACTTAAGTACGTCGAGCGTACACTTTGCGTGCAAGTGTCCACTCTTCTTACCTCAGGTCCAGTAGCACTCCACACTCATTAGCATGTCCCTTCAAGTATCCTTAGCGATCCCATCATATCATATAACATCAAAATCTTAAAACTCAAGCCAAACCAAAAACCATACTAAGAATACACCCATGTCCCTCTTAAAGATAGCTCATACTCAAAATATTCTTAAGAAGGTCTTAAAATTCTACTACAATAAACCCCAATAAAAAAAATGTGCCAATTGTATCAAATAGGTGCATCAAAACTCCAAAAATATGCATTTATGGGCAGCTAGTGTGGTTGCGCCAGTGCTTGGGTGCAATCGCGCTCATAGAGCGCCAAGGCTGGGTGCAGTCGCGCTAGTCCCCAAATAACGAAATCCCATATGAGATTTTAAACCTAGGATTCAACCCCAAATCGCAAAGTTTCGACCCTAATTCACCAAATCAGTCAACCTAGCATGTTTCTAACCCTTGAAACTTAGATATAACCAATCTTAAACATATACTAAACATTCAAAATCCCATAAACAATTAAAACAGCCTCAAAACATAAAATCCTAGATCTGAAAAAAAAAAAAAAAAAAAAAAACTTTGAACAGTAAAGTTTGAACACTTACAGACCAAACTAAAGCCACAGAACTCAGATCCTTGATGTCTAAGAGATCTCATAGCCCTTCCGTAACTCATATTGAAAATCTCTCCCAAAATCTCAGGCTTCAGGATTCAGATCAAGAACGAGAGAATTGTTCATGGGTCTGTCTTCCTTTCGCTAACTCAAATGTCTTAAACTTCTTATGACATCAAAACCTATTCCCCTCTATCATTTAATTATTTAATCTGATTTAAATCATGTAAAAACCAAATTACTTTGCTGCCCCAAACCTCTAGCTTTTCCTTAATAATTACTTAAGGCTCTTATTGAAATTTCCATCCAAAACTATTAGTTTTAACTTCTCATATATACACTTTTTATCATAAAACTCATAATTCTACTTCGGCCCCTATAAAACAACTTCTAACATACTTTGGCCCCTAATACTTGAAGAAACTAATGTGTGTGGATTGCTTGACGGAACACAAAACATAAGCATACATCATAACTCATGCATATCATAGTTCATATAATTAAACACATAATATCATACAATTTTACCATAATATCTAACCCAAGCCAAATTACCATAATACCCTTAAAACGCAAAGACGGATATGACAATCTACCTATCCACCACCAGGCCGAAGTGGGGAAGGGGGGTTTCGGGTGCAATCTGCTTGTCCTTACTCTTGCTTTGAGAAGAGGAGCTCGTGACGATTTTCTTTTGATGGGTCATGATCTAGCTCGCCTGATGGCAAAGCGGCCTATTAGTAACGACCTAAAACAAAGTCTAGCTACAGCGATGAAGGTATAGTGACATGAGGGTTTGAATTCGATTTATTTAACCCAAAATATACGTGAGTTAAGATATATCCTAGCAACAACGCGTGTTTCCACGCGCAGTCCTTGGCCACGCGTTATAGACTGGGGAAGATCCCTGATACTTCAGGATTCGCGTGTCAAAGCCGTTAACTTTTTTAAAGTAGTTTAATGCAAAACCGCTCAAGGAATTGTGACCCTTAAGCAACCCAGAACCGAACCTAAAAGCCCCTCAACTTCTACGCATAAAAGGTAATCTAAATGATTCATCAAAAATCACTTCCTTTCAAAACCCTGAAAATTACACATTTTTCACGCACCTTATTTCTAAACGAACCTAGTATCGTTCTTTTAGCCTAAGCAAACCCCTATTGAACTCGGACATGGCTGAAGTATGAGATGGTACTGGAAAATTTTCGAAATAAAAGGAACTTATTGAAAAATAAGAGTGAAAGATTTAAACCAGATGAAGTAATACTTACCGTTTATATGTTTGATTGACGGGGTGCTGATAGTTCCAAAGGTAGTAGCTTGAGAGCTTCTGAAGGATGGGAGAATGACAAAGGTTTCAGAAAGTGGTATGAGAAGAAAAGGGAAGTTTTTTAAAGGAAATTTTTTGAATACAAAGGTGGTGAAGTTCAGATCTTATTCTCCTATTTATACATAAACTTCGGGAATTAATCTAGGTCACCCGATTAGGTCAGTTCAAGATCCAAAGGCCAGGATTAAATGACCTCTGCGGTGGCAAAAGGTTGATAGGACAGTTTTCACAGTACTCAAAACCTGAATAGACACCTATTATAGACGGACACGCATTTAACACTCGAGTAGTGGGTGGGCACGATTTCACATAACAAAAGCCTAAAAGCCCTTACTATGCGTGTCAGAAGTGACATCATGCACGAGCAGAAGCTTATGGGGAAAATGTTGTACCCCAAAATAAACACAAACTTAATCCTTAAGAATTCAGCTAGGGGGGTACATCTGGCAGATAAAAACATGGAGAAAGCATGCGAGTAGGACATATAGCTAGCTTTGATGTGAGCAGCTTAAGTTAAGACTTGGCAGTATGACAAGTAGAAAATCTCCAGATCGCCTCTCAGGACAATAACCTAGTTCGAGACATGTGATGGCTAGATCGTCTTCTGGATACTCTGAACTTGGTCCGTACCAAAGTCCATTCGCTCTTCGATCTCTAGCTCGAGGAAGATGTTTAGCTCGTGGAAATCTGGTCATGACGCACAGTGAAGGCATGTCATAAACACATACTTTTCGAAAGGCACAATCTGCCATAGAATTATATTTGGAACAATCAACTAATTTAGTGAAGAAGCTAATAACCAGTTCCAAACACAACAAAGCCACAATAGAAACAAGGGACAAATAAGTACCTTTAATAGTTTTCTAAGAACCTCTTAATATGTGTAAGTCCTTTATGGCTCCATTTGTAGAGAAAAGAGTAGAAACTTTAGTTTCAGAAAAACCTTCTTTGGAAGCATACCAACAAAAGGCTTGTGTTCAGATTTGTAGCAAAGTCAAACAATAATTATTTAAATCCATAAAATTACATAGCATAAGGAGAAATATGAAATAAATACAACTCATGACTTGAAAATATAAACAAACTCAAATAAATTATCATAGGAACATAACTTTGTCATGTGATATTATATTATACTACAATCTTTAGGCCATTCCACCTCGCCATATGCACACTTCACTTGCAACAAAGTAAATACCTGAATTGAACAGAAAGAACATAACACATTTCAATCAAACTAAAGTGATATTTGATTAGGGTTGATGGGATGGAATGGTATTTGGCACGTTTACTAAATTGTAATCGAAATCGGAATAAATCAATGAGAGAAATGAATGGGAATAAAATAGGGATTTTTATAATTATATACATATAACATAAAATAATTATGAAAATCACCTACAAAATTTTATTTACAAAAATGTCTTGCCACATCATTAAAAAAATACTGGATTTCAAAAATAATATACATGAATTGAAAACATTCACGAATCTCGAATTTCTCATTTTTCTGGGTTTTCAAAAGTAACATTTTGGTTACTTATAATGGTGATAAGTTACCAATTGGTTACTTTTTCACAAAAAAAAAAAAAGTTTATTTTTAGAGCATATTATTTTATATACATTTTGATTACCTCTAAAATTTATTTGTTGAAACTTTTTTATCTTAAAATATTGATTAGTCTTTTTTATGTCATATTATAATGCCTTATTATTTTAAATGTCTTGACATTACCTTCAAACTTGTTTTAGGAACTAATGAGTTACAATAAAGTATAACAAATTAATATATAACTTATCATCAAAAGTTACTATATAGTAACTTTTTTTAATGAAAAACTTTAATTCACTAATGTAATTTACATGTAAATAATAGTGTTTCTTTTATTAATCAAATAAAAGATAAACTTAGAAGTTACTTTCGTATTATAATTTTAAAAAAATACACATTTTGGTTTTTTATTATGAATTTTTGTTTAACCAAATGAAAAATAAGCTACATAGTTACTTTTTAAATACAACACAAAAATTACTTATTACAACTATAAAAATAAAAAATAAATAAAATTGATTTTAAAATAAAAATATTTTTAAAAAAGATTTTTTTTTCACTTCTCTCTCTCCTGTCATCTCTCTCTTCCCGTTTCTCTCCCTGTCATCTCTCACCTCCCGTTTCTCTCTCTAACCCTCTTGTCGTTGTATTCTTCTTCTTCTTTCATTCTCTTTTTGTAGTTGATGGGTTGCTACTGGTTGGGTGCTGGGGCAGGGGGAAATGCCTCTCCTCCCTCTCTCCTCTTTCTTCTTTTTCTTGCCATGTTCATCTCCTCTCTCTTCTATTCTATTTCTCTGTGTTCATCTCCTATAATGTTGATCTAAGGAAGTCAGTTTGGAGCAGTGAGTAAGAGTTTCGTGGTGGTCTGTTGGAGCTTCGCGGATCCTAGGTCGTCATTCATGGCTGGGGGGGTGAAGATTTGAGGGTACCTCCGACGACACCGATACCCAGTGGATGGCTTTGACAACACGGGGTTAGTTTCAATGACTCTGGTCGCCTAGGCTCTTAGATTTCAAGCATGCTCAAGTTTCTGGGTTTCAAACCTTTGGGTTTCTAGGTTTCCATTGGTATTGGTTTATTTTTACTGTAGTATTTGGGTATTGAGTAAAAAATTTGGGATAGATTTTTGTTTTAAAATTTAGTTCACTGATAGAGATTCTTGGATTGTTATTGCATTTGATTTTTCTTATTTATGTTGAGAATATGAGGAACATGAGAGAGAGAGAGTAAATACTTTTTATTTGGATTAGTTTTTTTTATTTCTTTGAAATATATTTTTTATAATTTAGAATTAATTTTAGTCTTAAATATATTAACTTTTAACACAATATATAAGTTAGACTAATGAAATTATGACACATGGCATTGTATTTTTTTTTTAAATTGATATTAATTTAAAATTTGAGGGCATTTTAGTCATATTGAAAAATTATTTGACCAAAAATTTTCTGAGAGTATCATTTTGATCTGCTTTGCAAAATAGAGGGTTTGAAATGTCATTTAACAAAACATGGGGACTGATCGAGTATTCGGGCAAAACATAGGGGCCAAACTGATATTTTCCCATATACATATATTATTGTTATTATTACTATTATATGTACAGACAAATATATTCGACTATAAAATAGTATACATATATTATTATTACTATTATATTATTTTTATATGTACATACAAATCTGAAGTGATAGGATTGGCTTTCAATGATGGTGGTGATGATGATGATGTCTGAGTTACGTTCATTATACATATGTATGTTTTGGATTATTCTTGGACATACATATATAGCATTTAATTTCATTTTAAATAATAATTAGTTACCACTATAAAAATAATTTTGAACCTTTTAGTAATGTGGCGTTAACCGGTTACCATTATCAATTTTAACTGTCATGACAAGCACTTGAGTGAATTGTAACTAGTTACTTCCATATCTGGAAAAAAAAAACATAATAGAATATAACCACTAAAGAAGAAGAAGGTAGTAATCAGTTACCCCTACCAAAATAATAACTAAATTGTAACTAGTTACTAAGCCAAATCTAGAAATAAAAAAATTAGTTCTGAAAAAAAAAAAAAAAAAAAAAAAAAAAGATCTCAGAAGTAGAAGAAGAATGTGGTAACCGGTTACCCCTATCAAAATAACAACAGATTGATAATTGGTTACTAAGCCAGACCTAGAAAAAACCCTAAAAAATAAAAAACTGATATGAGAAGAAGAAGAAGAAGAAGAAGAAGAAGGTGGTAACTAGTTACTTAGCCAAATCTTTAAAAAAAAATAACTAAATCTGAAAAGCAAAATCGATATGAAAATAGCTAAGAAGATCAAAAAAGGTAACTAATTACTTAGGTTGTTTTATAAATAAAACCATAACTGAAAAACAAAATCAGATTTAAAACAACTATGAAGAAGGAAATTGAATAAGGTAACTGGTTACAGCTAGATCCACAAAAAACGCAGATTTGAAAACAAAATCAGATCGTGGCAGTAACTGGTTACTTAGACAGAATTTGGAAATAAAAACCAGATCTGAAACAACAAAGAAGACGAAGAAGGAGGATGTGAAGAAGAAGAAAAGGAGGAAGAAAAACACGAAGAAGAAGAAGACGAACCTGGGAGATGGCGTCGCTATCGGCAGTGACTGGCGGCATGACGTCTATTTTTGGTTGCCGGTGTGAGAGAGTCTCATTGTTGTGAGAGAAAATTGTTGGCTGCCATTGTTATGAGAGAAAATGGAGAGAGTGAGTGAAATATACGTAAGGGAGAGAGTGTATTTTTGTTTATAGAATTTTGTGTGATTTCCATATTTTAAACCTTTTTTTTTTTTTTTTTGCTAGAGTTACCATATTTTGTGGCATAAGTTTTATGTCCATAAATATAAAAAATAACTTTTTTTTCCCATATTTTTGTAAAGTGTCATTCTTTTTTTTTTTTATGTAATATTGTTTGTTTATTTATTTAAAATTTATATGACAATCATAAAATTTAATAAAAATAAAAATAAAACTTGTAAGTTGGTTGCACCTAGTATTCATTTCTTAAAAAATAAAAATATAACAAATATAAAATAATAAAAAGGTTTTTTTTGTCACAATATAGTAAGATATTCATTACTAAAATAGCGAAATTCAACATCAAAATATTATGAACCATCTTTTTGGGCACCAAAGTTCGTAGTTAAGAATATTCATGGTGGGGCACCAAAGTTCGTAGATATGGAGGTTTAACCAATGCCATGCATAGAGGATTAGTCATTTCTCTGTCAAGCTTGAAAGAAACACAAAGGATTTTCTGTTAATTGATGCCTTTAAAAAAGATAGTATATGATAATTCAGAACTATACTTAAGCTAAACAGCTTTTATATTCTCGCAATGAAATCTGGATAACCCAGGAACAATAAATTTAAGTTCACGGCAATGGTGACTTCTTTCTAAGTAGGGATACAAAACTTGTGACTTGTCAATATTCACAAAGGCATGTCATAAACATATACTTTCCGAAAGGCACAATCTACCATAGAATTATATTTGGAACAATCAATTAATTTAGTGAAGAAGCTAATAACCAGTTCCAAACACAACAAAGCCACAATACAAACAAGGGACAAAATAAGTACCTTTAATAGTTTGCTACGAACTTCTTAATATGTGTAAGTCCTTTATGGCTCCATATGTAGAGAAAAGAGTAGAAACTTTAGTTTCAGAAACCTTCTTTGGAAGCATACCAACAAAAGGCTTGTTTCAGATTTGTAGCAAAGTCAAACAATAATTATTTAAATCCATAAAATTACATAGCATGTTAGAGTCTGTATATAGTTAGGTTGTTGCAAGTTTTTTAGTTTTGTTATTAGTTTGTTACAGAACCGTTATACTGTATAGCTGTAGATTAGTTTAGCTTAGTCTTACCATATGTATTTATAAATACTCTGTAATAAGTGGGTTTCTAATTCTAATGAAAATATTATTTCATTCAGACTTGTTTCATTTCTTTACATGGTATCGGAGTTCTTCCATTGAGGGTTTCTCTGAGTTTTTCTAGCTTCTTCAAATTTCTTCATTTCTGTTTCTCTTCTCCGACCATGGCGCTACTCCGGCGACTGCAGCTGCTCCGACTGCCACCAGTGTTTTTACCCTTGTTGTTTTCATGCACAAGATCTCGGTTAAACTTTATCAGAACAAATTCTTGCTCTGGCAACCTCAGGTTCTTTCTGCGATCAAAGGTCACCAGCTCCAAAAATATATCTCTGATGATTTCTCTCCTCCAGAAAAGTATCTCACAGAGGAGGATCAAATTGCCAAGAATCTGAATCATGCCTTTGTTCAGTGGGAACAACAAGATAACCTCCTCTATTCTTGGCTCCTTTCTTCGATGACTGAAGGAATGCTCACAAGAGTTGTTGGATCTGATACTTGTGCCAAAATTTGGAAAGTCTTGGAGGTCTATTTTGCTACTCAAACCACAGCCAAAATTGATCAGTTTACTACTCAACTTCAGAATGTCAAGAAAGGTTCATTGTCTCTTGATGAATATCTACTGAAAATAAAAGCTCTTGTGGATCGACTTGGATCTGTGGGTCATATTGTGTCTGTTAAAGAGCACATTGGAGTCATTTTCAAAGGCCTACCACCCGATTACAATACATTCATTGTTTCTGTCAACTCTCGGACCGATTCTTACACAGTTGATGAGATTGAATCCTTACTATTGTCTCAAGAGCATCGGCTGGAGGCTCAAACTCATGATCTCGATTCTGCTTCTGTCAACATTGCTCAGAATCGATATTCTCGTTCAGGTGAGGTACTTTTTCTCCACAATATGGTTATAATAATAGATCTAATTTTTCAAGTTCTTTGCCTTTAATTCGTGGTGGCTCCAATTCTGGTCTTGGTCGTGGTTCCTGGAACCCCTTTGCTACTGGTGGTCGAGGTGGCCCTTCTCCTACCTCAAGTGGTCCTCATCGACCATCTCACTTCTCAGGGAATACTTCTAATCGTCCTGTTTGTCAACTCTGTGGGCGCCAAGGTTACGTCTCCTCGAAATGCTACCAGCGTTTCAATTTTGAGTTTCCTGGAATGGGTGCTACCTCATTAGACAAACTTTCAGCTAATGTTGCCACAGCAGATTCGGTCAATGATATGGCTTGGTATCCTGACTCTGGTGCTACCAACCACTGCACTTCTGATGCAACCAATTTGATGAAAAAGGCTGAATACTTTGGCTCGGATTAGATCCACATGGGTGATGGTGGTGGCATTTCTATTCAAAATGTTGGTAAGTCCATGTTCAAATCTCCTTATTCTTCAAGATATCTTGTTCTAGATCGTTTATTACATGTTCCTCAAATAACCAAAAACCTCATGAGTGTCTCCCAATTTGCTAAAGATAACCATGTTTTCTTTGAATTCTATCTTGATTTTTGTCTTGTCAAGGACAGGTTACCAAGGAGGTTCTGATGGAGGGCACGGTTAAACAAGTTCTCTATATCTTCCATCCTTCATCCATGCATCTTCTCCCCCCAGCTACTTCATTGTATTCATCACAGTCTAAGTCTTCTCTGTCTATCAATAATACTAAATTGACCTCATGTACCGTGTCTTGTACTCCTTTTCATTTGTGGCATAACAGGTTGGGTCATCCTGCTGCCAAAATTGTTCAAAGCATTATGTCAAAATGTAATGTCTTTCCCAATAATAAAGATGTAACTGATTTCTGTAGTGCTTGTTGCAAGGGAAAGATACACAAGCTTCCCTTTCCTATTTCTGATACAAAATATGACCAACCCCTCCAATTAATCCATTCGGATTTATGGGGTCCATCACCTATGGTTTCTTCCAATGCCTACAAGTATTATGTTCATTTTATTGATACATACTCTAGATATACTTGGGTCTATTTGTTGAAAACCAAGTCGGAAGCTATGCAAACCTTTATCAATTTCAAAACACAAGTTAAAAATGAATTTAATTGTTCCATTAAGGCTTTGCAAAGTGATTGGGGGGGTGAGTATAGGGCTCTACAATCCTATCTTGAACAACATGGTATCGAACATAGAGTGCCTTGCCCAACTACTCATGAACAAAATGGTTTAGCTGAGCATAAACATAGGCATTTAATTGAAACTTCTCTCACATTACTTGCTCATGCTTCCCTACCACTTAAATTTTGGGATGAAGCTGTTAGAGCTTCTGCCTTTCTTATTAATCGTCTTCCCTCTCTTGTTATACATAATAAAACCCTTATGCAGCTTTTGTTTAAAAAGGAGCCTGACTATTCACAATTGAAAGTTTTTGGGTGTGCTTGTATTCCCAACACACGCCCATACAATAAAAATAAACTTGAATTTCGGTCAATAGAGTGCATTTTCATGGGATATAGTTTAAAACACAAAGGGTATAAATGTCTCTCTCCATCAGGACGTGTTTACATCTCTAGAGATGTACTATTCAATGAGTTTCATTTTCCTTATACCTCTAATATGTCCAAAAGTCCCTCTACTGTTATCCCTCAAATTTCTGGTTAACCTACAGCTCACATACCACTTTATTGTCAGCCTTTTTCAGTGCCTTCCTACACGCCTACTGCTCCACCTTTTGTCCAGCCACCCATGCCTGCACTACCTCTGTTTTGGTACAACCAACTATGGCTACACCTTCCTTTTCTGTCCCACCTGCCACGCCTACTTCTTCTTTTCCTGTACAGCCTGCCATGCCTAATCCCATTTCCTCACCGGCTGTCACCTCCTTATCTCAGCCACTTCCTTCATCTCTCATTTCCTCACCAACGTCTCTCTCTCTATCTCAGCCACTTCTCTCCACACTACCTTCTACTTCCACTTCAACCATGCATTTACCAACATCATCTATACTACATGCTCCCACTAACACCCATCACATGACCACATGAGCCAAGGCCGGAGTGTACAAACCTAAAGTTTATATAGCTTCCAAAGAGCCTCTTACTGTATCTGAAGCTCTTAAGAGTCTTGAATGGAAGTTCGCTATGCAAGAGGAGTTTGTTGCTCTTCAGAAAAATGGAACTTGATCTTTGGTTCCTTTACCTTTAGATCGAAAACCAGTGGGCTACAAGTGGGTTTTCAAGCTTAAGGAGAACCCGGATGGTTCTATTCAAAAGCATAAGGCTAGACTTGTTGCTAAAGGCTTTCATCAACAATATGGCTATGATTTTACTGAAACATTCAGTCGAGTGGTGAAACCTACAACTATCCGAGTAATTCTAGCTCTTGCTTTATCTAAAGGATGGCTTGTCAAACAATTAGATGTAAATAATGCATTTCTCAATGGTGTGCTTAATGAAGAGGTTTATATGCTTCAACCTCCTGGATTTGAAGATCAAACTTCCCCAAATCTGGTTTGCAAGTTACACAAGGCTTTGTATGGTCTCCAACAAGCTCCACGAGCTTGGTTTGAGAGATTGAGGGTTGCCTTAGTTTCTTTTGGTTTTACCTGTGCCAAATCAGATTATTCTCTTTTTATTAGGGTCACTAATCAACATACTACAATTGTTTTAGTTTATGTTGATGATATATTAGTCACAGGTGATACTCCCATGGTTATTCAACATCTCGTTTCAGACTTAGACAAAGCCTTTGCTATTAAAGATCTTGGTGAATTGAGCTACTTTCTTGGTGTTCAAATTGAACATACTACAGATGGGTTTCACCTCTCTCAAAAGAAGTATCTCACAGATGTCTTGTATCGTGCCAAGCTTCAATTTGCCAACTCTTTATCTACACCAATGACTGGTGGTGAGAAACTCTCAGCCAAAGGAAGTGATCCTGTTTAGGACCCTCATCTATATAGAAGTCTTGTTGGAGCACTCCAATATGCTACTATCACTCGCCCTGAAATTACTTATGTTGTTAATCGGGTTTCTCAGTTTATGCAATCACCTCTTCAGTCACATTGGAAGACAGTTAAACGAATTTTGCGGTATCTCAAAGGGACTCTTGACTTTGGTTTACATATACGGAGGTCTGAAGAGCTGGGGTTGATAGGTTTCTGTGATGCTGATTAGGCATCTGATCCAGATGATATGAGATCCACTTCTGGGTTTTGTGTTTATCTAGGGTCTAATCTTGTTTCGTGGTCCTCCAAAAAGCAGAGAACTGTATCTAGATCTAGTACTGAGGTAGAGTATAGAAGTCTTGCTAATGTTACTGCTGAAATAACTTGGATTCAGTCTCTGTTAGCTGAGCTTCACTTGCATTCTTCTCAACCTCCTACAGTTTGGTGTGACAATCTCAGCACAGTTTTGATGTCAGCTAATCCTATTCTTCATGCCAGGACCAAACACATAGAGTTAGATCTTTATTTTGTTCGTGAGAAGGTGATTAATGGGAAGCTGATTGTTAAACACACTCCTGCTCATGATCAAATAGTTGATGTCCTCACCAAAGCCCTATCAAGCTCTCGGTTTCTTCTGCTTAGAGACAAACTTAGAGTTGTTTCTTTATCCACTCTAAGTTTGAGGGGGAATGTTAGAGTCTGTATATAGTTAGGTTGTTGCAAGTTTGTTAGTTTTGTTATTAGTTTGTTACAGAACCGTTATACTGTACAGCTGTAGATTAGTTTAGCTTAGTCTTACCATATGTATTTATAAATACTCTGTAATAAGTGGGTTTCTGATTCTAATGAAAATATTACTTCATTCAGACTTGTTTCATTTCTTTACATAGCATAAGGAGAAATATGAAATAAATACAACTCATGACTTGAAAATAGAAACAAACTCAAATAAATTATCATAGGAACATAACTTTGTCATGTGATATTATATTATACTACAATCTTTAGGCCATTCCACCTCGCCATATGCACACTTCACTTGCAACAAAGTAGATACTTGAATTGAACAGAAAGAACATAACACATTTCAATCAAACTAAAGTGATATTTGATTAGGGTTGATGGAATGGAATGGTGTTTGGCACATTTACTAAATTGTAATCGGAATCAGAATAAATCAATAAAAGAAATTAATCGGAATAAAATATTGAAAAATCAAAATCATTATTTTTTTCATGTTGTTTACTAAACTGACTAGAAAGGGAATCAGAAGCATTTTATTTTGTTTACATAACTAAGAAAGGTAATCGGAATACTTTAATTTGACTAAATTGCCCTTAATAGAAAATATATATTTTTTAAAGTTGATATTTTTGTGAGGGTAAATTTATCTTTTAATTTTTAATAATAAAAAATAAATTAAATTAAATAAAAATATATTACTCGTATTGTGATTACTTAAGAAAATAGGAATGGAAGTATTCCCATTGTTTTTTCTCAAATTTATGTGTGGGTCCTATAAATTATTCTCATTATTATTTTTCCATTTTCGTTCCCTCCAATCAAACGTCACCTAAAAGAATATAGACACATAACACACAATAAAAACTATGTATAAGTTCCACAAATTAAAACTAGTCTAAGGCAATATGTGAGTGGCAAGAGTTTTCTTACTGAAGTAATGGTTGTTAAGAAGGGTGCAAAGCTTGTTATTGAGAGGTGACTCTTCCAAAGTGATTCAAGCTTAAGGAAAAAGATACTACTGCTATTGATTTTTGTGTTGCACGATGCGTCAAGTTAATTGCTAATCTCTCATATGGGAGATTCAAAATTTTAGTAGACTTTATAATTTTGTTGCCCACAACATTGCTAAATGGGCTTGGAACAAGTAGCAGTTGGGTCTCTTTAGTACCTCTTTTAATGCATTCATGGGCTCTCTCTTATGCAAATACCCCTTTTTAGTAATGAAAAATTCATTTAAAATTATCATAATGTATCACATCAAGAAGAAAAATGTAAACTTTTCTACTCAAATAAGCTATTTATCCATTTAAAGAGCATGCACATCTAATTTATAAAAATTCATAGCTTAAATACTCTTGAAAAACTGAACAACAAACTAAAATTATATAAGAAAAACTAAAATGTTGAAAGACAAAGATCTTCGATAAAGCATATTTAACAATGCAGAATGAAAAGCCCACTAAGTCCAAAGCAACAAAAAAAGCATGTGGTGAAAAAAATTAATTACTATTGACCATTTATATGCAAATACCATTTGATATACAATGTTTTATGGAATTTATTATTGGAACAAATGTGCAATATTATTTTTAGGGATTTTTACAATCATATACATATAACATAAAATAATTATAAATATCACCTTCAAAATTTTATTTACAAAAATATCTTGCCACATTATTAAAAAAATACCGGATTTCAAAAATAATATACATAAATTGAAAACATTCCCAAAATCTCGAATTTTTCATTTTTTTGGGTTTTCGAAAGTAACATTTTGATTACTTATTATGGTGATAAGTTACCAATCGGTTATTTTTTCACAAAAAAAAAAATTATTTTTAGAGCATATTATTTTATATACATTTTAGTTACCTCTAAAATTTATTTGTTGAAACTTTTTTATCTTAAAATATTGATTAGTCTTTTTTAGGTCATATTATAGTGTCTTATTATTTAAAATATTTTTACACTACCTTCAAACTTGTTTTAGGAACTAATGAGTTACAATAAAGTATAACAAATTACTATATAGCTTATCATCAAAAGTTACTGTATAGTAACTTTTTTTAATGAAAAACAATAATTCACTAATGTAATTTACATGTAAATAATTGTGTTTCATTTATTAATCAAATAGAAAAGAAACTTAGAAGTTACTTTCGTATTATAATTAAAAAAAAATACACATTTTGTTTTTTTAGGGAAATTTGATTTTTAATGCATTAAGTGGTACTGTATAACAAAATAATACCAAGCTAAAAAAAACATCATATTTTTATTCTAGTATTTTTTGGATTCCCAAAAATGCCCCTATCATAAATTTCCCACTCTTTTTCTCCCATTGTCTTCTCCCTCTCTATCTCTCACGTTTTCCCTCTCTATCTCTCAAGCTCTCATACAAAAAAAAAAAAGCAGCTTAATCTATACAAATTTTTGAGCTTGGATTTCAGGGGCAAGTTGTGAATTCTTTCAAGGCAAACTTCATTTTGGATTTCTATTAAAAATTATATGGGTAAATATATATTTTTTATATGTAGTGAGGAAACTTGTTTATCAACATCGCTTTTGCTATTTCGAACAGATTTGATTATGCCTTCATGTTTTATTGTAACTTTTCACTGTCAAAATGGATTTTCATTCCTTTCTTGGTTTTTTTTTCTGGGTTTTTTGTCTGCCTCGATGGTCCTCGATGAACCTCGATAAACCCTCATATGTTTATATTATTTGTCTACCTCGATATGCCTCGATGGTCCTCGATGGACCTCAATAAAACCCTCACACATTAGGGAAAATGATTACATTGATAAGACTCGATGGACCTCGATAAAACCGTCACATTAGGGGGGTTAATGGCTTCCTCGATGAGACTCGATGGCCCTCGATGGATCTCGATAAAAACCTCAAACTTTTAGGAACAATGGGTACCTCGATGAGACTCGATGGTCCTCGATGGACCTCAATAGAGGCATAGAACTCAATTTATGTAGTGTATGCCTCGATGGGACTCGATGGGCCTCGATGGGTTGACCTCGATAGTTTGACCTCGATATGAATCGATTTTTTGCTGTTTGATGTTATAGTTTTAATTTTTGACCTTTTTGTTTTTGTTTTTTTTTATATAGAGTCTTCAGTTTCCATATTTGTTGCATTCAATGGTGTTTGGGAATTGGAAAATAAGGATTGGATTTTCAGGGATGCTGAAAATCAAGTTCTACCTTTGGAGAAGGGTGTGACGTATGAATAACTGCTTGACATTCTGTACAATGAGATTAAAGTGGATAAATGTGTGCATGACTTGAAAATTGAGGTCCCGTACACATGCCTATCACATTCTGTCAAACCTACAGTTATAAAAAATGATAGGCATGTGCGTGCATTCATTGGGTTAGCATCGAAATCTGTAGAGAAACTGATTCCTCTATGTGTGACATTGGTTAAGAAGGGAGGTATAAGAAATGCATCGGCCTCTCCTAGCGTTGATAAAGAAGTTCGATTTAAAGAGAACATTTCTCCCCCATGTCATGGTTTCAAAGGAACTCAAAGTGAGGTTGGACCATTTTTTCTCGAGACAAATCCAGACGTCATAGTCCATGATGATATCCCGGTTAGAGATCCGCCATATTAGCATGACACAACGGAGTACGATCCCTATGGCTACGATCCTTATGTCAACGACGATCCTGTTGCTGATGCAACAGATCTTGGTGGGCCAAATATTAGGGCAGATTTGCCAACACAGAGTTCAGATGTTATGGTAGCTGAGGAGCGCAGAATAGAAGATCGGCAAACACCTGGGACCAGCAGTAGTCGTCCAGGTCCAAGTAGAACCGATGATAGTTTTAGATGGAGTTCTCCATTGGACTTAGGTGAAGATCGTAGAACATGGAGCGCTCCCATGTTCACCAAAGAGGATATAGAGGCCTCACATCAACATCATTCCTCAACCAGCAAAGCTTCAGGAGAATTGCACATTGGCAAGTTCTTTCAGAACAAGTTTGAATTGAAAACCAAAGCATCCATATTTGCGATGAAGAATAATTTTGAGTTTATGGTGAAGAAATATGGGACTAATGTGTGGTACATTACCTGCAAGGATCCTGGTTGAGGTTGGAGATTGAGGGGTAAGAAAAAAATGTGATCTGAAATGTTCGAGATTATTGTATACAATGAAGTACACACTTGCTTACAAGAAATTCGAGATAAGGACCACCGTTAAGCATCACCGTGGGTTGTTGGGCACCTAATCAAGAGAAAATTTGCTACTAATGGTACTCGGTACATGGCAAACAACATAAGGGAGGACATGAAACACCATTTTGGGGTCGAAATGAGCTATGAGAAGGCGTGAAGATGCAGAGAAAAGGCTCTTATTTATGTCAGAGGGACACCTGAGGAATCATACTCCAAGTTACCTGGATACCTGTGTCAGTTGGAGCATAAGAACCCAGGTACAATTACTGATTTTGTAGCAGAAGATGGTCGTTTCATGTATTGCTTCTTTTCCCTCGGTGTTTCTAGCCGTGGTTTCTAGTACTGTCGTCCTGTAATTTGTGTGGACGGCACATTCTTGAAGAATAAGTCTGGTGGGCACATGCTCTGTGTTGGATGCAAACAACCAGTTGTTTCCAATTGCGTTTGCATTGGTGGACAATGAGAACCATAACTCCTGGACTTATTTCATGAGAAAATTGAAGGAAGCCATAGGGGACGTTAAGAACCTAGCTTTTGTATCGGACAGGCATAAAATCATTAATCATGCTTTGGAGCTTGTGTTCCTAGATGCCTATCACGATGCATATTACCATCACATCTGTATGAATGTGGTGGCAAAATTCAAAACTGACCACTGTCAAGGCATCATGGGGTGTGCAGCGTACGCGTTTCGAAGAACGGAATTTCACAAGTTCTTTGACAAGATTAAGGTAATTGATCTACCCATTGCTCAATATCTTGAGGGAATTGGATTTGAAAGGTGGAGTAGCGCTTATTTTCCTAGTAACCGATACAATATCATGACGAGTAACTACGCAGAAAGCTTTAACAATAAAACCAAGGAGTCAATGAGCTTTCCAGTCGCCACTTTTCTTAAATTCATAAGATTCACTCTTCAGTCTTGGTTTGCAGATAGACGTGAAAGAGCTACAAAAACAACAATTGTGTTATCACCTGAGATGGAAAAGGATTTGAAGCAAATAGGTGATAAAGCACTTTTCCTGGATGTCTAAGTCCTTGATCATCATGAATTTCTTATGGTCGATGGTGAGGTGAACTTGGCCACAAAATCATGCTCTTGTTGCATGTTCCAAACCATTGGGATACCCTTACATGCTTTTGCTGCAGCTAGAAAAAGAAGTATAAACATTTACTCATTGTGTTCTCCTTACTATAGAATCGAGGCATTGAGGGACACTTATAAAGAAACTATTTACCCTGTTGGGAACGAGGATGAATGGGTAATCCATGATCACATTAGAGAAACGGTTGTCGGCGTCCCCATTGAGAAAACCCCTGTAGGAAGGCCCAGGAAGCAGAAAGTGGGTAGGCGAAAGACAAACCGATATGCTTCACGCAGGGAAAAGATCATCAAGCCACATAAGTGTAGCAGATGTGGTGGTAGTGGGCACAATAGGAAGTCATGTAAGGCTAGGCTTTAAAAATTTGTGTTATGTAATTATTCAATTGATTTTGCTACATTTATTATATTCAGTACTTCTTCTAATACTTTGTTGGTTTTGATCTAAATATATGCATTTATTATTATGAATCCATCGAGGTCAATCAAGTCCTATTGAGGCATATTTGGTCAGTATTATTTTTTAGTTATCGAGGCTTATCAAGGTAGTTCGTTTAACTCGTCGAGGCAGACACATTATGTGAATTTAGTAGTTTTTTATTTAATAACTTTTTCAAAAAAACAATGTTTGATACAAAAAAATACACAAAACTAACTATATGCTATACTATACAAGAGGTGTATCAAGAAAATGTAAAGAGTATCACGGGGCTATTGTAGTAGACTACTTCACCAGGTCGTGGCTTCAGCATGGAAAATACCACTAACTGCATGTTTGAATAACATGTGTCAGAAAAACTTTAATAAAATAAATCGTTAATCAATTAATTTGTGACATTTAACAAGATAAAATGGAACTTACTCGACGGTTGGCGAATATAGGAACCAACTGAGCTGTCGAAATAGTGATATCGGTCTTCATAGCCCAGCTAAGCATCCTCGGAATCTAGTTCCCACTATTCTCACCGAACTTACTCCCAAGAGCTGGCATGGCCTCAAAAGCTCAGTAACGAAGTACGGGTGCATAGCCATTGAAACTATACTTCGACTTCTATTTTTTTGCTCGAACCCTCTTTCTTCTTCGCCTCATAATGCTTCAATTGCTTCTGCATGTCCTTGTGAACTCCTCTAATAACATTCTTGAAGGACAACTTCCCCCACGGATACTTGAAAAGGTAGTCAAGATCCTCAACCATCTTCAGGGAATCATCCCATATCGTCATTGTCTTCTCTGGGGCATTCAATACCCCATCTATCAAATAGCACAAACCCAGCTTAAATGCATCTTCTGGGTTTGTCAAGGCCTTCAAAGCATCTTCCAACTGGCCGAAACTAACATTCGAATCACCATTAAAGTATTCATGGATGATCCGATCACTTGAAAGATGCTCTCTCAACTCGTCTGGGGACGGGGTATTCCCAAAATTCAGCCCGGTGACTAGGGCAAACTCTGCAATCCCAAATTTTTAAAGAATGTTGCCCAAGTAGAAGTGGCCCTCTTTAGCCTTCTTGCTTTCCACCTTCCGCAACATAAGCTGATGCAACAGAACCCCAGAAAAACTTAACGAATTAGCCTTGAAGAACTATCCCAACGGGCATGCCTGTGCCCGTTCAATTAGCCCATGCCTCTTAAATTGCTCTATAAGGGTTTCCAAGTAAGCACTACCCTTATAGGTGACACGACCAAGAAAGTGATTCTCCAATGGCACAATCAATTTGTGCATCTTAAAAAAAACAAAAAAAATGCTAAACAATCCGGTAACTATCGAGTCCTATCGAGGTAGGTGCTTGATGAGCCATAAGTCTAATATCATCGAGTATTATATACTCCTATCGAGTCCTATCGAGACAGGTGCTAAAAAATAAGCCATATGCCTAATGTCATCGAGTCCTAACGAGACATATGCTAAATCAACCATATGTCAAATATCATCGAGTCCTATCGAGATAGATGCTAAAATCAGCCATAAGTCTAATATCATCGAGTCTTATCGAGGTAGATGCTAAAATCAGTTATATGCCTAAAATATCATCGAATCCTATTGAGTCTCATCGAGACCTATCAAGGCACAATCAAATCCAGAACCTAACATATACTATTGAGTCTTATCGATTTCTATCGAGGTGCATAAAAAATCTCGAAAAAAAACCCATATTTCTTCATTCCCCAGCCTTGATCTATCCTATGAACAAAAATCAACAAAAAATCCAGGGACATACACATATTGCAGATTAAAAAGGAAATCCCTCACCTTCGCTTTCTTTGGGGTTGTTTCCTCAAAGCTTGGTCTGTTTGCTCGACGTTCTTCTCCTTTGCCTTCTCCAATCGTCAACTCCGACAATATCCGAGCCACAGATGCTTGGTCATGGTCGTGGAAGACAATGCTTCTCCAATTTGCTTGGGTTCTGACGGATTAAATTGGGTTTGATGGTTTTTTTCCTTCGAACTAAGAAAGTGTGAGAGAGAATAGAGAGAGACCGAGAGAATACAGAGAGACTGTGGGAAACAAATGTCAGGGGTATTTTGAGAACTAAGGTAAATAGTAGGACAAAAATGAAACTCATATATGATATTTTTTTAGGCTATTTAGGATTTTTACCCCCTGAACTATTACCACTACCGTATCGTGCCCCCTAATTTTTTCAGGCCGTTAAAAATTCCCACCGAAATATTCACAGTAATGTAAAGAAGGACTTCCGTTAACTTTCAACACATGTGTCTAACAGAATGCTGACATGGCTCTTTACATGCTGATGTGTCTTGGCCATGTCAGCGTCATGTGTGTAATTTTATTATTTTTAAATATGGTTTTTATTTTTTTTAATGTATAAAAAATGGTTTAATTTATTAATTCTATTTTTTAGTGTTTAATTCATTAATTTTTAATATGATTATAGATTTTTTAATTTAAAATTACACACATGGCGCTGACATGACCAAGACACATCAGCATGTAAAGACCCATGTCAGCCTTTTGTTAGCCACATGTGTTGAAAGTTAACGGAAGTCCTTCTTTACATTACTGTGAATATTTCGGGGGGAATTTTTAACGGCCTGAAAAAATTAGGGGGCACGATACAGTAGTGGTAATAGTTCGGGGGATAAAAATCCTAAATAACTTTTTTTTTTTAAATACAATCCTCTTATATGCATTAAAAGTCAACTACATAGTTACTTTTTAAATCCTATACATAAATTACTTATTACAACTATTGAAGATATATTTACTTTTCTTAAAATAAAATAAAAGCATAAAAGAAAGTTTTTGGTTAACTAATATAAAATAAATTAAAATTTTACTTTTAATTCTGGTCATTTTTTCTAACGACAGCGAAAAAAATATATGCTTCCTACATATCAAAATAATCATCTTATAAAGTAGGTCGGGATGGTACTACTTTTGAGTCCAGACGATCGACGGTGTGGCCATAATTGTTGTTTAAAGTTGTGGTGAAAATAGAAAGAGAAAATAATAATATAACATTATATATAGTTATACATATCATATATATTAAAAGAAACAGGTACCGAAAATTGATAAAAGAAAAAAAAACATATGTACAATAGAGAATAATGTAAAAAAAGAAAAACATAAATTGTATAATAAGTTTAAAAAATGGTATACTAATACGTTAAAATTGTAAATAAATTAGTACACGTTATTTTTTTAAATAAAATACTAAATAAATTAGTAAATTTTCCTTTTTTTATGTGTTATGTTGTAAGAAATAAAATTTTATGCAAAATGATTATATATTTTTATTTTATAATTTCAATAAAAATAATAATTCTTTTATTAATTTTATAAAAATATTAAAAAATTAAGCTATTATGAATAGAGATAAGATTTTAATAATACACAACTAAACACAATAATATAATTTTTAAGATAATCAATCTATTCAGTATTTTCAATAATATATATAAAAGTATACATTGAATGTTGCATACGGAACATCCTCTCAGAGTATCTTCTAAGGAAATGCCCCTTGCAATTAAACAAGTATAATCAGTTCAAATAATCACTATAAATAGAGACTCATTTGAATTTGAAATCATCCAACAATCACCTATATGTTACGAGAACTTTATTGACGTGTTTATTGATGTGTTAATGCTCAAACTAACGAAAACAACTACAAAAGTGTAGAAAACTGAGAGCTTGTTTGTATTAAGGGACAAGCACATAAGATTGGTTAATTGTGTCCAATTCTATTTTTGGGCCAAAATTAAACTTGATGAGGGATTGTATATACTTGACATTTTACTAATTTTGTTCTATAGAATGGGGACTATTTTAACCCACCAAGAAGGTGGATTAATATAGTCATTCTTCTTTTTTTTTCTATAGTATATAATATATAAATATTTTAAATATATTAATTTATGTATATCACATTTTTTATTTCTTTCTTTCTTATTATTAATTTTGTTTATGGTATATATTAATTGCATTAAGTTTTAAATATAATAATTTTTTAATTTTCAAAATAATAAATTTATGTTATCATTTTTTATTAAATATTATATTATTTTTAAATTTATTAATACTGAAAATTATTTAATTTAATTTTTAAAATATTTAGTAAATAAAATATATGATACTAAATATTTATATATATAATTTATTTTTAGTTATGAGTACTAAATATTATTTGACATTATTTTTTATTATTAAAATAATTTTTCATTTAAAAAAATTTAAAATATATTTTACATTTTATTTATTTAGTTAGGAAAAATTATATTGAATAACCAACAAATACAAACACAGGCCGGAGCAGATAACTCTCCCTCAATTACAGTCTAGAGAAAAAATGTATCATCAGTTTCTCCCTCAAAGTCAGATTTTTACTCCTACGGCTAAGATTATTAACTCTAGCCTTAACTGAATTCCTAATAAGAGCATCAACATGGGCCACAGAAAAACTGCAGCTTTCCAACCAGCACTTGTTTCTATTTTGCCAGATAAAGTAAACTGAAGTCAGATTATTTTGCCAGATTATTTAGTTTGTTACTGCACCAAACATGGTATAGTACAAATATAATTTAGTCTAGTACAGTACAGTACAGTTCAGTCATAATTTATAGTCCAATACAATACAATCCAGTCCTACAAGCCAAATGGGCTTGCTGTCTCGTTCGCTACCTCAGGTCATAATTACCCAATTGGCTCAATTTTCCTAAGTGACATATATCTACACCATTACATAGCTCTCTCTCTCTCTCTTTTAGGTCCAAATTATTCTAGAATAATGTAACTCCTATATCATTTATATGTTAAACTTATTAAAGAATGATGAGCAGAAAAATTAACAATCATACTCATCAACACATCAACACTACACCAAAATACCCATTTTATGTCAGTCAACGCAGTTGACTGACTTCGATGACCGAGAATCAGCATTTGTGATAGTTGAGTACTGCCACAAATGCATGGGCATTTGCGTCAATAATAACACTGACGCTGTTAATTGACGAATTTTGCGTTAGTGGCCAACTGACGCCGTTAACGCACTGTTTGCGTCATTATTTAATTTAATTTTTAAAATATTTAATAAATAAAATATGTGATACTAAATATTTATATATATATATATAAATATTTTTAGTTATGAGTACTAAATATTATTTGACATTATTTTCTATTATTAAAATAATTTTTTATTTAAAAAAATTACAAATTTATTAAAAATATATTTTATACTTTATTTAGTTTGTTCCTACACCAAACATGGTATATTACAAATATAATTTAGTCCAGTACAATATAGTCCAGTCATAATTCATAGTCCAATTTAATAAATAAAATTATGTGATACTAAATATTTATATATATAATTTATTTTTAGTTATGAGTACTAAATATTATTTGACATTATTTTTTATTATTAAAATAATTTTTCATTTAAAAAAATTACAAATTTATTAAAAATATATTTTACACTTTATTTAGTTTGTTACTGCACCAAGCATGGTATATTGCAAATATAATTTAGTCCAGTACAATATAGTCCAGTCATAATTCATAGTCCAATACAATACAGTCCAGTCCTGCAAGCCAAACAGGCCCTAAGTGACATATATCTACACCATTGCATAGCTCTCTCTCTCGTCCAAATTATTATAGAATGTAACTCCTATATCATTTATATGTTAAACTTATTAAAGAAGGATGAGCAGAAAAATTAACAATCATACTCATCAACACGTCAACACTACACCAAAATACCTATTTTGTGTCAGCCAAACATGTCAGTCAACGCAGTTGACTGACGCCGTTGACCAAGAATCAGCATTTGTGACAGTTGAGCATTGCTACAAATGCATGGGCATTTGCGTCAGTGATAACACTGACACTGATAATTGGCGAAGTTTGCGTCAGTGCCCCACTGACGCAAACACGCTGTTAGCGTCAGTTGTCCACTAATGCAAATGGTGCGCCCAGTATTAAATCCCAACCATCGTCCCAAGCCCCTCATTCTCCCAAATTTGAAAACTTAGGTTTTCTCCCAATAACCAGCTGCGCCTCCGACTTTCTAGATCCATTTTGGTGAGTTTTTTTTAATTTTTTTTTAAATTTTAAGGTTAAATTAATGAATATAATATGTTTATGAACCTTATACATAGTTTTTTTTTTGTTGTATAGATTTTATATTTTGAAGATTATTGTTTGAAAATCCAAAACCCCAAAACCCTCCTCTTGATTTTTTTCCATGACTGGGTTCGCAGGGGTCATGTAGGTGGCTGGGGTCGCGGGGGTTGTGGGGGGTGGTTGGGGTTGAGTGGTGGCTAGCTGGGGACTAGGTATAGGGGGGCTGGGGTCGCATAGGGTGGTCGAGGGCTGGATACACGGAGTCGGGGTTCATAATAATTTTTTTAATATAGCATTTGCGTTAGTGCCCAACTGTCACAAATGTGGCATTTGTGACATTGCCCAACTGACGCAAAGGTCATGCTGCTTTGCATCATGAGATTCTGCGTCAATTTCAAAATTGACGCAAAAAATCAATTATGGCAGTTAGGAACTGTCACAAATGACATTTTTTTTATAGTAGTGCAATTACAATATATATAATCTCATAGAATATTGATGCATGTCATCAATGTAATTTGGGTTAGAAAATTACTTCCAACATCATCATTCATGGGGTGATTCATGGCTGCATACTACCTACCAAGAGAAGCTAAAAACAACAAGAGGAGCAAGGGCTGTCTATGAACACTACTATCTTCTATTTCTCTTTAAACCATACACACACCACCACACCATATGCTAGGCTGTATTTCTCTTTTGTATGAACATAAATGGGCCTAGTTGGCCTTGATACATAAAAAGAGGGAGAGTTACCTCCAATATCATCGTTCATGGGGTGATTTGTGGCTCCATACTACCTACCAAGAGAAGCCAAAAACAACAAGAGGAGCAAGGGGTGTCTACGAACACTACTATCTTCTATTTCTCTCTAAACCATACACACACCACCACACCATATGCTAGTGTGTATCTTTCCTTTGTATGAACATAAATGGGGCTAGTGGGCCTTGATACATAAAAAGAGGGAGAGTTAGATGTCTTGGCCCAATGGGCTGGATGAAAGAAGTTGAGAGCGTGTCCATGGGCCCCGAGTATGCTGGTATATTATGTTCATCACATTATGACCTGATTATAATACCATGCATATAAATATGCAGTTATCGTAATATGATAATGACACTGAGTAAGCAACACTTAATTATGTCAGTTCAGATAAAATATTATCACATTATACACTTTATAAATGATCTATTTAGGTGAATCAAAGCTACAAACACCACAAGCTACAATTCATATTCAAAATTCAAAATAAGCTACAAACACATTATGGATGTAAGTTACCAAATTGTAACTTCTCAAACCCTTTAATTAATCAAACGATATAGGCATAGCAAAATGGGGCGGTGAGGCAGGGCGGGGCGGGACCCCGACCCGACGGGGCATATTTGTCTTGGTAAAAACGGGGCGGATTCGGGGTGGGACGCCGCCTCGCCTCGATTTTTCTTTTCTTTCTATACTCTAACCCAATTCTCTCATGCTACTTATATACTTAGTACATAAAATGGACATTTTATATGTGGTTTAGAATATCCTTAATTCTATATAGACTAGAAAGAATTATAAATATTGAAAAATATGTTTTAAATAATTCATCCTTATTCTTGTATTTATTTTGTAAATTTTAAAATAAAAAAACAAAATATAATATTTGATGGTGTAGTTGATACGAAGTGTAAAATATAAAGATCACAATAAAAAATAATATTTAAACTTAGGAAAAATTCTAAAATTATAATTGAATGTTTATAAAAATATAAAGTTAAATGGGGCAAATAAGACGGGACAGACCCGCCCCGATTAAGCCAGAGCAAGGCGACCCGCCCTGCTCCAAAAAACTAATCCGGGTGGGGTGGTGCAAAGTATTTGCAAAGCAGGGTGGGGTAGACCCGCCCCATTTACATGCCTAAAACGATATATTATTTCAAAAAATACAAGTCAGCTAAATATGCGGCCAACTGATATATAATAGCACAGACTGAGAAATTGAGACTATTACATACGTAGGAGAGAATCATGGAGAATGAGTAATGAATAAAAAAGTAAGAGCACACTAGATTGGACAATGAGGTATTTGATGACAATGAGAGACTCAACTCTACCTAAATGAAAACTCTTGTCTTACAAAATATCAGTCAACACAAACCCCTCTAATTCCAAACCCAATAATTCTCTCCTCATATCACATACTAGAAAGACACCGTTACACTTACATGATGTATTTTTGACAAAATTGAAATAGAAAAATGAACATTTTGATTATATCAAAGACAAATATAGCAGTTCGTTTCAAGATTGTGTTGGGAGCACATGCCAAATTCTACTTTCTCATTCTTGGTTTGGAAGGGGCATATTTATTGGTTAACAGAACAGGTTAAGTTAACCCTTGAGCTATGTTAAGGGTCGGATATAAGAATAATGTTTACAGAATCTAGTATAGTAAGTAAACTATATAAATATAATCAATAAAAACTTACCACTCTTTCCTTCCTTAACGCTCAATCATCAATCCTTTTGTTTTGGCCTCAAACTGTCCCAATATTAGTTTTTTTTTTAATTTAATTTACTGATATAATCTATCTATTTATGTTTTACTGGAAGCTGTAGTCTAATTTTATAATTAGTCATCGCAACGTCAAATACGGCTGTCACCACACCACCACCTACTAATGTTTGGCCTATCATTGGAGTGTTGTTATAAATAATCTCTGTTTTTTGGGCTAAATGCACTCTTTTCCATAACTGTATATTTTTCTCAATCCTTATCATCGATCCACGTGTGAAACATATTTGAGCGGGTTTATCTATTATTCACATTCAATTATATATAGCGCTATGGATATGAAGATTTTAAACAAAAGCTTTAGAATGGAGCCGACTGCTTTGACTTTGACCAAATAGCCAAACAATTCGACATTAACTTGTGAATATAGACACTATATAGAGAAGAAAAGTTCAAATATTGTTGTTGTAATAGTAAGTGGGCATGACATTAGATGTGTACAAAGTTACGTATATATATATATGTAAAGTTTGTATGAATTAAATGAAATTGTTATCATATTATATATGTGAATCGTGATATTTTAATATGGTTGTATGTCTTTCTCAAAACATAATCAAAGTACATCTACCATTCACCCACCCTTAACTTTTCCACTATACATTACATGTAACTGTTTTATCTTAAAATATGATTAAAAACTGTATAATTTTAAATAATAGTTATCATGAAAATGAGAAGAAAAAAAATATGATAAGAATTAGAAAAATGGCGTCAGCATTAAGTAAGAGAGGTTAATAAGCACAAAGAGGCCACCTAACTTTCAAAATTGTGTATTGAAGACAGCTAAATACTAATCTTTTTTTTAATCTTAAATTTCTCTCTTTTATCCTGAAATTCACCACCAAAACATAAACAACTAAATAAAAAATAACACTTTTTATTTTAAAAAAAAACCATAGTTGGTAACGGACGTACAAGGGTTAAAGCCACCTAAAATAAATAAATAAAACAACAACAACAACAACAATAATCATAATAATAATAATAATAATAATAATAATATTAATAATAATAAAAATTATAATAAATATTATAACAGCGTCTTCAAACCTCAAAAAGCTTGCTCTTTTATTATATTAACTTCATTTCTCTCACAAACCATTAGAGCAAGACCTCACCAAACCCCCTCTCAAACCCTGTTCTCCTCTTCTTTCTCCACCCTTCTGCCATGGCTACCATTTCTAAGCTTTCCAACCCATCTCCTGCTGCCTCTCTATCATCTTCCTTCAAGCCCAGATCTTCCCACCCCAGCTATTTGATCGCTTTCAGACGACCTCTCACCGACTTTGACGCCACCCTTTCTTCTAAGCTTTCTCTTTCGACCAACTCGCGCCTCAACGCTTCCTTTGTGTAAGTTTTCATCTTTTACAGTACCTCTGGCTCTGTTGATTCTCGCTTTCTTTCTTCTTCTTATTAATTTTTTTTTTTACATATTTTGTGATTGTTTGATACTGTAGCATCAGATGTTCCCAATCCGATGGTAATGGAACTCCTTCAAAGAAAACAGTTCTTCATGATCTGTACCAAAAGGGAGGACAGAGTCCCTGGTACGATAACCTCTGCCGACCAGTCACCGATCTGCTTCCTCTTATTGAAATGGGTGTCAGGGGTGTCACTAGCAACCCAGCGGTATTTATTATTTTACTTCTTTCTTTCATTACTGTTTTCATTTAGGATTAGGAACATGCATGCACAAATCTCACTTCTTTATTTGCAATCGGTACAGAAAACAAAAGGGTCAACGCCAATTGTTTTATATTCTTTATTGGATGTTGTCTGAGGGGGTTCCCCCTATTTCTTTTTTTTTTTCATCTATTTGTTTCAAGCAACCCCACCTAACTTGTTCATAATCTATTAATTACAGATTTTCCAGAAAGCAATATCATCTTCTAATGCCTACAACGACCAATTCAGGTATATGAATATTATTAAGGTGTATTAATATTAGTTATATATATACATTGCTTCCAATGTTTTTAGATTGTTAAAAGCTTGTTTTAATGGATTGTGCAGGGAGCTTGTACAGGCTGGGAAAGACATCGAAGCTGCATATTGGGAACTTGTGGTGAAGGACATCCAAGATGCCTGCAAACTTTTCGAGCCAATTTATGACGAAACAGATGGTGGTGATGGCTATGTTTCTGTTGAAGTTTCACCAAGACTCGCTGATGACACTGAGGGGACCGTAGAGGCTGCAAAATGGTTACATAAAGTGGTTGACCGCCCCAATGTCTACATTAAAATTCCTGCCACAGCTCCCTGCATCCCTTCAATTAAGAGTGTTATTTCTAATGGCATTAGTGTCAATGTGACTGTAAGTACTCTTTGCTAGGGTCATATGACTTGGTAGCTTGAGCATTTGTATCATTCTTAGCACCACAATGTTATTTTAATCGTACAATAAGCCTCTATGCTACCGTGACATCACCCAAAATTTAGGCTTCTTTCATTGTCTATTTTTTGTTGTTGTAACTTGTAATGTTGCAAGTATCATTTGAAAGCAGCTTGACATTGTTTCCTTGATTGTGCAGCTTATATTTTCCATTGCTAGATATGAAGCAGTTATCGATGCTTATTTGGATGGGCTTGAGGCTTCTGGGCTAAATGATCTCTCAAGAGTAACCAGTGTTGCTTCGTTCTTTGTCAGTAGGGTTGACACTCTTATTGACAAGTTGCTTGAGAAGATTGGAACACCAGAGGCCCTTGATCTTCGAGGAAAGGTAAATTATTTTTATAAAACTTGTCATTATGTCTTCTGATTAGAATTGAGAATGTAGAAGAGATTTGCTTATCTAAATAACATTTTAGGCTGCGGTAGCTCAAGCCGCCTTAGCTTATAAACTCTACCAGAAGAAATTCTCTGGCCCAAGGTGGGAGGCTTTGGTAAAGAAAGGTGCTAAGAAGCAGAGATTGCTGTGGGCCTCAACCAGTGTGAAGAACCCTGCATACCCTGACACTTTGTATGTTGCACCTCTCATTGGTCCTGATACGGTGAGTTGCCTTACCATTCAAATTTAATGTCTTGCACCATAAAATAGTCGGTCAAAGTTGATGGCTTTGGCACTAAATATATATTTGTATGATATTTTCATTATTTCAAGACAGGCTGAGAAATCATTTAGTTTAGTTTTTCGGATTAGTGAAATTCCTGGTATGTAGGCTTGATTGGTCGAACTTTATTCTTTCTTTTGTAGGTTTCAACCATGCCTGATCAGGCTCTTCAAGCTTTTATTGATCATGGTGCCGTTTCAAGGACGATCGATGCTAATGTCTCTGAGGCCGAGGGTATATACAGTGCACTCGAGAAGCTTGGAATTGATTGGAGCTATGTTGGTAATCAACTTGAAGTTGAAGGAGTAGACTCTTTCAAGAAAAGTTTTGACAGCCTGCTTGATACACTGCAAGAGAAGGCCAACTCTCTTAAACTGGTTAGCCTCTAATTGGAAGGTTTTATGTACTGACATTGTTGGTTCTCACAGTGAGCCCTGTAAGGCGTGAAGTTTTACCTGTTTGGTCTTTTTGAAGAATTAATAAAAGCTCGTGGATTTTGTTTTGTTGTAAATTAAGTTGAATGTTGTGTATGATGTTAATGATCTATGATGGGTTTGCTTTGTTTGCCCATCCTTCTCTTGCTCGGGGGCCTGGTAAGGATGATGGATAAAGCTTGTATTCATTTAGCATCTGAGTATTTACATTCTCGTGAGTTTCAAATAAAGGGAAATGGATGATGAGGAATTACTCAATTTATCTACTGTAGATTGGTTTAAGTAAACTATACAGACACGGCATAGTAAATAGTTGAGCAATACCTGCAGGGGTCGTTTGATATACAGGATTCTGGATTTGAGAATGAGAATCTGAATACTTTTCTATGTTTGATGTTTGGTACAGGGTTTGAGTTTTTCTAATCTGGGAATTTGTACTCCAAGGTACTAAGAATGTGAAACACTTCAAAATTATTATTATTATTTTTTAAAAAAATTTTTAAACCAATAAATTTTTAATTAATGACTTATTTTATTTTTGAAGTTTATAGTATAAAAATAAATTATACATATATCAAACTATAAAATGATAAATAATATTTGTTTGTATAGTTTTTATATCATTACTTTAGTTTAAAATAAAATAAGAGTATTTTTGTAATTTTAAAAATTATACTTGATTCTAGTTTTCAATAGATGTGTATTTTTAATTTTGTTAAATATTTTACGAGTAAAATTATTTTGATGAAATATATTATTATATTAATTTTATGAAAATATGAAAATTTAACAACTTCTTATACACAACCAAACACAGAAAGTGATATTCCCAGGAATCACAGATAAGATTACAGTGCACAACCAAACACAATGATGTAAGTTTTCAGACTATCAGATTACCCTCTTCAACTTTTCCAATAATATGAAAATTGTGAACTCCTTATACCAAACAACCCCGTAGTGTTTAGTATCATGATTTATCATTAACTAAAGGTGGTTTATTTGAGGTATCAGCAGCTCTCCTTATCGTTCAAAACCAAGACTAATTTGATTAGGGAAATTTCATGTTCAAATCGAGAAATTTAGTGCATAGCATCAAAAAAAACATTAAGGTTGATTTTGGTAAATGCATCAAAAAAACATTAAGGTTGATTTTGGTAAAAAATATTATTTTTATTTTCTTAATCACAAAAATAGAAATGATTTTTTATTTTTTGGTTTACAAAAATAATAATGTGTTTGGTAACAATTTTTATTTTTTGTTTTTAAAAATAAAAGATAGAAAACTTGTTTGGTAACTCATGTTTTGTTTTTTAAGAGGAAGAGAGGATTCATCATCAAGTGAGGTTGAAAAAAAAAACTGAAAATTAAAAGCTTGAAAATTCTCTTTTCAAAATTTAACAAATTTTAATTAAAATTTTAAAAAATAAAAAGTAAAAGTTGAATTATCGAACAAACTTTTTCACTTTATTGTTAGATTTTTAATTATTTAAAAATAAATCTGCTTAAAAAATAGTTAATGAACATAACCTAAGTTTTCATGATTGTATGGCAAAGGCAGCGTAACACTATTGATTTTACATCGAAAAAATATCATTTTGGTAAAAAAAACAAGTTTTCATGATTGCATCGCAAAAACATCGAAACAGTATTGATTTTGCATCAAAATTACATTAATTTTGCATCGAAAAAGCATCGTTTTGGCTAAAAGTCAAGTTTCATGGTTGCATTGCAAGAGCATCGAAAAAATATCGTTTTGGCCAAAAAACAAGTTTTCATGATAACATCGCAAGAGCATTGTAACACCATCGATTTTGCATCGAAAAAACATCGTTTTGGCCAAAAATCAAGTTTCATGATTGCATCGCAAGAACATCGAAACATCATCGATTTTGCATCGAAATTGCATCGAAAAAGCATCATTTTGGCCAAAAACCAAGTTTCATGATTACATCTCAAGAGCATCGAAATACCATCGATTTGGCCAAAAATCAAGTTTCATGATTGCATCGCAAGAGCATCGAAACACCATCAATTTTGCATGGATGCTATTGCGATGCAATCATGAAAACTTGATTTTTTTTTGCCAAATCGATGCACTTTCGATGCAAAATCGATAATGTTTCGATGCTCTTGCGATGCAATCATGAAACTTGATTTCGATGTTTTTTCAATGCAAAATCTATGGTGTTTTGATGCTCTGCACTGAAATTTGATGAAAACTTTAAAAATGCATATTTTTTTACTCAAATGTCCGCTTTAGATAATTTTTTTTTAAAAATTTGGTATTTGTTCGAGATATACAAAATTAGAATGAGAATGTGAGATGGTAGAGAGAGAGAGTTCGGAGTGGAAGAAAAAATAAGTATTTAAATAAAAAAAGTATTTTTGTTCAAAAAAATAAAAATTGTCATATATTTAGTATGGTAACTTAATGTTATGTTTACATATTAAAAAAATTCACGCATGAAGTTTGCAAACATCTTTCTGTAGTAGCATGACTTTCATTAGTAACTCTTTTTCTGTAGTAGCGTGACTTTCATTAGTAACTCTTTTTCTTCTGTTACATCTTAGATGGCATATATCATCTTAGCAATAATGAGAAATACATGTATGCATACATCAATTTGATAATAAAAAAATCGAAAAGTTCAAGAAATGACTGGTGGAGTAGAGAACAAAGTTGTTACAGCTGTTCCTGTTTCAAGAGGATGTTTCAATTCAATGAACCACCATCCCAAACTACATAGGAGACAGTTATTCTAGTCTAACTATCACGATTACAAAACTCTAGAAAGCCTTGTTATCTCACCACACATCCATGTAATCAAGTTCAACTACAAAAAAATAAAAAATAAATCAACGCATCATCCAAGAGGTACTGTACTGACTGCGAATTCCAAGCTACGATATCGCCACATTCTATGGCAACTTAACATACGCAACGATCAAACAGATAAATAAAACACTTAGTTTCAGAGACAGTAGAGTCGGGAAGCAGATACAAGAGAAATGCATAAAAATGTGCCAAAAACGTCTAAATACTAGCTAAAACTTGGCAACGCCAATTGCTTCCACACCTAAGTGTCTGGCATTATTAGTTCACAGATAGCTCCCGCCTCTTGTACCGGACCATCACCTTTCCTTTCACACCCACAACCATGGCATTCCAATCAATCTCGGGGAAAGGCGAAATCAGTTCAAACTCAAAGTTCCTAAGCAAATGGCTCCAGATTGCCTTAATCTGCAAGTAGGCAAATGGCTCCCCAAGGCAGCCATGCCTGCCACCTCCAAATGAGATATAAGAGAAAGGCCCTGCCACCTTGTCCTCTTCTCTCCCGACTGCAAACCTGTCGGGATCATAACTATCTGGATCCTTGAAAACATGAGGAAGGCGATTAGCAAAAGCTGGTGATGTGGCAACTATGTGGCCTTTGGGAATGTCATATTGTTTCCCTTCTCGGGTTTGCACGGAAAAGTCACTATGTGAGCTACGTAGAAGCATAATTAGCGGGGGATGGAGTCTCAGGGCTTCTTTAATGCTTCGATACAGAACATCCATATCAGACAAGATATCATGATCCACCTTATTCCCATGCTTTCCCATTAGTTCTCTCTGCTCCTCCACAGCAGCAGACAGGAACTTTTTGTGACTGAGTAGATATGCGCCAGTCCAAGTTGAGGTGATGGAACTAGTGTGCTGGCCGGCGAATAGAGCAGCAATGAGCAAGCCAGTGACCTCAGATTCACTTGTTGGACGGCCATCTTTGTACTTGGAATCAATAAAACACTGTAACATGTCATTCTCTGACTTGCCACTTTGTTTACGGGAATTTATGATGTTTGCAAAGATTTGTGCCAGCTTCTTGCGTGCCTGGTCACGACGGCGATGAGCTGGAATGGGAAGGTACGGGAGGAGGACACTAATAGGAAGCATGCCATTGTCAAGGTCGTGGAACAAGGCAGAAACATCATCAAAGAGCTTGTCACGAACTTCTCGACCCAAAAGACATCTGCTAGCAGTGAGGATGATCAGATGCTCTAGTTCATACTTTAGGTCCACCTCTCCGCTGTCTCCCCACTTGGAGAAGTAATCCTGCATAATACCACAATATCAGAGTCAAGCAAGTAACTTGTGCTTCTGTGGTTTATGGGCATATGTGGTAGTTCAGTTACATGATAATTGAAGTTAGTAGTTCATATAAATTTCGGAACAAGCAATGTGCTTTGTGGGCATATGTGATAACTCATTATAAATTTCGGAGGAACAAGCAATGTGCTTTTGTGGGTACTTGAGGTGTGGTTCAAATTAGATAAGAGCAAATCGAAAATGATTGAATGAATGAAGATAGATAAGAAAAGTCACCTCAGCCTCCGTAACCATCTGATCGACATAACCCTTGAGCTTATTGACTCTGAGAGCCTCGGTAAAGAAGCGGAATTGTTCCTGGCGGACGGTGTAATCGACATCGAAGACGACCCCGGGGCCGAAAGTAGGGACATTGAATTGGTAAACCTCCTGCTGGCTGAGATCAGACTCCGGGGCCTTGAAGAAGTGGGCGGAAACCTCATGACCCACCAAGAAAGTGATCTTCTTGTGAAAGATATTGAGAGTGAATACACTGCCAAGCTTAGGGTACTCATCGCGGAGCATGAGCATGGGGCCTTTGATGAACCGGAGAAGACCCCCGATGAGAGGAAGGGAGGGGACGACGGGAGGGAGACGCTTTGTAGATCGAGGCATAATGAGGGAAGAGATGAGCTTCGCCACCAGGAGGGTGGCGACAATGAGCAAACCCACACTGTACATCTTATTATCGACCTCCATCGGATCGGATTGACCTGTAATAATAAATGAAATTAGCAACAAAATCAGGGTGGCTGCGCCATTGATGAGGAGTGAAGACGAAGAAATTAGGGATCTTGTTTCGTTTTGATGTACCTTTTGGTGGCCCTGGGAAGTGATGACAGCTCTGCTGATAATCCCAATGTTAAAATGAAAACGAAGAGATGATGCGTATTTAAAACCCCACAAACTCACTCCACTAGTCCACTCCACTCTCTCTCTACTAATTAATTATAATTATTATTAATTTGGGTAATTACTATTTAATTAATTACTGTGACAGTGTGCTCAAGGAAAAACGGTGGGTGGGTCTGGACCGCTATGGTTGCATGTGGAATTTTCGTTTCATATAGTTTCGGCCATTACACGTGTCAGTCTGGTATTGGATGAGATGAGTGATATTTTGATCTTAGGAAAGATACTACCAGCACGTGCCAACTTGAGCACCCCTAGTCCCATCCAAGATAAGAATTGCTCGTACGACCTCGTTTTATTGGGTTGGCATTGGCAAGGCGGGCGTTACTTTCTATGAATGACTTTATGAAACTATGTAATGTGACTAAGAAAAATGAAAGAAGAAAAGGTTTTGTTGTTTTATTTTATTAATGAGTTGTCAAACTATAATTGGGTGAACAGGAAGAAAGAGACAGAAAATCCTAGTCCATAATATTATACTCCAAACACTAAAGGCATATCTAGAGAGGAAGAAGACGCATTGGTATCTAATAATTATTTTAATAATTAAGTCGTAATTTTGTAAATCTAAGATGCTGCATGCATGGCTATGGAAACCATTCAACAACTTACGTAAACATATTGCATACATACATATATATATATAATATAGGCTATCATGCACTGGTTTTCATATTCAAACATAGAGTAGATTATTGTTTTTCGTCAGTGGTTGAACTTTTAAAAATGCATAATTTATGTGTCACTTGTATTACTTAGTTTGTCAAAATCACAAGTTCTTTAGGTTACAAAATAGGGAGAGAATATTCTTGTTCCAAAAATATCTATTGTCTTTGCAAACTGACCCTTTTTTGCCTTATTTATAGGAGGCAAGAGATGATTAGTACAATTAATCTAAATACATAATTAGTGTTAATTCTCCGATTAGGTGGTGGCCGAGGTGTTGGATGTGAGACACTTGTCACCGTTCAGGAGGGATATGAACTTGATTTTGTGAGGGTGGCTAGGTTGCGTTGGTCTCTCGAACTTTCCTTTGTAGAAAGGAAGTGGTCCTCGCATGCATGGGGAATGCAGAGGGACAAAGAGCCACAATGTTACCACTCAGTTGACATTGTGCATGGGAAAGTGGCTAGCCGAAATGTCAAAATTAGATGGGCACAAAGAACTGCTAAAGGTACTCCTCATGAATCCCACCTTCTAGAAAATCTGTTAGTTTGTCCTCTGGGAGACTTCTCGTGCTTCCGAGAAGTTCACAATGTGAGTGGGCTCCCAATGAGGTATTCAGGAGACTCTTTGAGGTTTTCGCAAAATGGCTCCCGATAACTACATGTTCTCGGATAACGAGTAGTCGAGAACTAATAACTTTACGACCCCTTTCTTGGGGGATTGGACGTTTGTGATGAATGTTGCCCATGTGTCAGCGTTAGACCCAGACTTGGCATTGTCCCCGAGAAAAGCCTTAAGCACTTATAAAACAAAGTCAAACCATATATTATATTGGCAAATTCTCGGGTGCACCCCTAAAAGGGGCACACTGGTGCATCCCCTGGTGTTTTTTGCTTGGGAAGTACTTTTGACGATTTTTTTTTATGACCGTGTACATTATAGTTATTTAGATCATCCTGCAAATTTTCAGAAAATTCTGAATAATTTAGCGTGCCGAAAATAAGGTTCAAACATATTACCTTTCACATGAATAAAAAATTAGTCACGCGTGCAACAACATGTTTTGAACCTAAATAACTACAATATATACAGTAACAAAAAATAAATTCGCCGAAAATACTTCCTAAACTAAAAATAGCATGGGTGCACTAGTGTGCCCTTTTAGGGGTGCACCTGAAAATTTGTAAATATAATATATGGTTTGACTTTGTTTTATAAGTGTTTAAGGCTTTTCTCGAGGTCAATGCCAAGTCAAGGTCTGCAGACCAAGGTGTGCCCCGTTTTGGAGTGCACCGGAAAATTCACCTATTATATTTATGGATCTTATTAATATTAGCTCTCTCGCAATTATCCGTACGTAACTATCAAGAATTAAAAACCATACAGTATTTTATTCTTGTGTATTGTACTATCGAAAAAGATTAACAAACTACGATTGCTTGTGTATTAAGAAATTCAAAACAAGTAGTTTGATACTTAGTTGAGGTGACAGCGGATATAGAAACATTTTAGCTCGTTATTGATATTTATTATTAGTAAATATATAGTACTACAGTTGAATGATGAATGTGTATTTTTTCGGAAGCCACATAAAGTAGATGAATATATATGCCTTTATATTTGGAGTAGACTTGAAAGTAATAAAGTAATAATATGACAAATATTGAGAATAGTCGTCAGTTAAATGAATGGATATCGTGTGTTGTTAACATGATGGGCATTTATTTGAGGATATTTCTGACCAATTAATATATAGTTTTGACTATAACTTGTACCTTTAACTTCCACAAACTACAAACAGGCACCACGACACCGACATCAATCATATACATACATATATATAGCTTAATATAATTAGGTAGACATTCTTATACGATCATTTAATGGTATTTTATATGGTGGTTTAAGCACTACTTAAGAAATGAGAGCGAGAGCGAGAGTGACTAAATAATCCTATCTTGTAATCACGAGTGACCCTTACTAAATGTCTTATGGTAATGGGGCCCTTCTATTTGCTTCATTCAACAAACACCTGCCAACAAAGTTTGCTATTTAATGCTCTTTCTCCCTCTCTTTCTTTTTGGCCCCTTTCCTTCATTAACTGTTTAGTTTTATATATGACTTACTTCCCCAACTGTTATCCACTGCCGGTGAGCTGAGCTGAGCAGGAATTTGCACTCACCCTCACCCTCACCCTCACCCTCATTCTCAGCTGATCTGTAAGTCTTTATGCACAACATCACATACTTATACATATATAGCTGCTCCCATAAACCATAGGCTATGATATTAACATTTCTATATATAGAATCTTCTTGGTTATTGGGAGAAGTTTGAACTGAAGTTTGTATGCATATTCAATAATAATATGGTTACTGGGAGTGGTGGTTATTGAGGATAGAAAGATGGGTACAAGGGGAGAAATCAAGTCGCCAGAAGGCGGCGGTGTAATCACTAGTGGCAATAGTTTCAGCGTGGGTTCAACTTCGGAGAGGAAGAAACTGGGGATCCACTTCATTGAATCCGATGACCGCCGCACTGCTTTTGGCCGTGGCTATACTGGAGGAACCACCCCTGTCAATATCCGGGGCAAACCAATTACTGATCTTTCAAAGACCGGTGGTTGGATTGCAGCCTTCTTCATATTCGGTATTGTTAACATCTTTATAAAAACTTTCCATAATATTATTACATAGGTTGGCTTTTTTTGACATGTTGCTGTTGTTGGTGCACTTGCAGGGAATGAAATGGCTGAGAGAATGGCTTATTTCGGGCTGTCTGTGAACATGGTGGCCTTCATGTTCTATGTCATGCACAGACCCTTCTCCAGCTCATCAAACGCAGTCAACAATTTCTTAGGGATATCACAAGCTTCCTCTGTCCTTGGTGGTTTTCTGGCCGATGCTTACCTCGGTCGGTATTGGACAATAGCAATCTTCACAACCATCTATCTTCTGGTATGGAATTGGGAACTGGGAATTGTTTCATTTCATTTACTTTCCATTGGTGAAGATATAGAAGATTCAATACTTTTGTTTCTTGTTTGCTGTGTAAAGGGTTTGACAGGGGTCACTTTGTGTGCTACGCTGGACGTTTTTACACCAAACCAGGACCACTGCGACCAGTTAGCCCTGCTTTTGGGCTCTTGTGAGGCTGCAAAACCATGGCAGATGATTTACCTCTACACTGTTCTATACATAACTGGGTTTGGAGCTGCAGGAATAAGGCCATGCGTTTCTTCCTTTGGGGCCGATCAGTTCGATGAGAAAAGCAAAGACTACAAAACCCATCTCGATAGGTTTTTCAACTTCTTTTATCTTTCTGTCACTGTTGGGGCTATTATTGCCTTCACGGCAGTGGTCTACATTCAAATTAAACACGGTTGGGGAGCAGCCTTTGGCTCACTGGCTGCAGCTATGGGATTGTCAAACTTGGTGTTCTTCCTTGGTACTCCTATGTACAGGCATAGGTTGCCTGGAGGCAGCCCTCTTACCAGGGTTGCTCAAGTGCTTGTTGCTGCCTTTCGAAAGAGAAATGCCGCTTTCTCTAGTGGCGACTTCATAGGTTTGTATGAGGTCCCTGGCAAACAATCTGCCATAAAAGGCAGTGGAAAGATAGTGCATACGGAGGATTTCAGGTATTTAGTTCAAAATCAATTTGCAAGTAGAGTAAAACATAGTCTTACAAGTATATTAATATCCTTGTATCTATTTAAATACTTAAATATACCTTTCAAGATAGTGGCTCTTTTCGAGATCCAATCTTGAACCGAAACTCTTTTGACTTGCTATTATTTTGGATCAGAAGTTCGTTTGACTTATTGAAATCTGATATCATGTTAAGATTTATGAGGTTTCAACTCAATGTGGAATATTCTTATAATTGGGTGATCTTTCGTCTATGAATTATACTCATTCAGATTTCTCTCCGATTTGGGTTGCTTCTGTCAAATATTGCAGATTATTGGATAAGGCAGCCCTGCAGCTGAAGGAAGACGGTGCTGAGCCAACTCCCTGGAGGCTCTGCACTGTGACTCAAGTAGAGGAAGTGAAAATCCTTTTGAAACTCATTCCAATACCAGCATGTACAATAATCCTTAGCGCAGTGTTAACGGAGTATCTAACACTATCAGTGCAGCAAGCAATCACAATGAACACCCATATTGGCCATCTCAAACTCCCAGTGACATGCATGCCTGTGTTTCCTGGCCTCAGCATTTTCCTCATACTGTCACTCTATTACTCCACCTTTGTTCCCCTCTCCCGGCGCTTCACAGGCCATCCACATGGCGCTTCGCAGCTACAGAGGATTGGCATTGGATTAGCAGTTTCCATCCTGTCTGTGGCATGGGCCGCCATTTTCGAAAAATACAGAAGAAACTATGCCATTAAGCATGGATACGAGGTAATGTTCATAACTCCAATGCCAAACTTGAGTGCATACTGGTTGCTGATCCAGTATTGCCTGATTGGCATTGCTGAAGTGTTCTGCATAGTAGGCTTGCTAGAGTTCTTGTATGAGGAAGCTCCTGATGCCATGAAAAGTATAGGATCGGCTTATGCTGCTCTTGCAGGAGGCTTGGGGTGCTTTATGGCCTCCATTATCAACAGCATTGTCAAATCTGTAACAGGGAATCCAGAGAAAGGGGAGCCCTCGTGGCTGTCCCAGAATATCAACAGTGGTAGATTTGATTATCTCTATTGGCTGCTAACAGCTCTTAGTGTAATCAATTTCTGCATTTTTCTATATTGTGCAAGTAAGTACAAGTACAGGGTAGCTCAGGTTGAAATCAAGAAAAACAAAAATACATCTCTCTCCTATCCTAGTTAGTTATTCACTAGGAATTTTCTTCTTTCTTTTTTTAAATGAAAAAGGGTAACTTGTGAGGCCATAAATTATTGGCAAAGTCAGTTAATATCTAGAAATCTATTAGATTATGTGACTGGTGGTCAAAAATAAAGAGGTTGGTTCATTATGTGAATCAGTACGTGTTCTGAAAGTCAATACATGACATGTCATATTTTCAGCAAAAAGAGGATATTAAATTACACAGCAATCTTAATAAGGATCTTATAAAAAATGCTGCTGCCTATTACAGAAAGTTCCTACTTTTAAGACTAAAAGTTGTGCGTAGTAACGGAGAGAAACATAGGCATCGAATTCAAAAACGAAAAAAGGAAGGAGTTTTCAATATGAAGCAACCATGGTCCAAAAAATAGTATCACTATGTGATATCTTTCCTTTGTTCCACAGGCACAGAAGTGAGTAACAATTAAAATGTTAATGAATCATTAAAGCGAATTCGTGATTATGCTTTTTTTCTTTTTGCTGTTGACAAATAATTCGCTATTATTATTATTGTGCTTACAATGAGTTAAAGTGTGAGAGAGAGAGAGCATCAAGTCTTTGGTGGATTTTGTTGTTAGAAAGTGACATTAAGAAAGTATAGTGTTGCTACATATATCCATAGAAATAGAAAAGAAAAGAAATCTCGAATGACAAACATAAAAGGCCATGAGATTCTACTATTCTACCTTCTCCACAAATATTGAGGAGACCAAGTTGAATGGAAGGATTGTCATTCCTTCTAGCATCCCATCTTTTTCGATTCTTCACTTAATAATTATTTTCACATACCTTTCATATATTGAATTCATGTATTAGTGAAGCCGACTTGCCTTGCATAATTGTGATTTAGCTTCGCAATCAATTCCTCTTACACCTTATACTATTTTTATTATCTCAAGTGCCTTGTTACCTTTAACCAATCCAATCAGATTTCACTAAATAGTGGAGTTGACCTTACACTAGTGTGGTTTTTTTATCTTTAACTCAATAGTCATTGCGAGTTAACAAATAAAATAATTCATACATTTGGTTTTTGATTCCAAGGTTTTTTTTGGCAGGAAGCTCACTTTGAATTTGAGACTGCTATCAAAGCATTAAGAAGTCAAGTACTGTAACACTTTAATGAGCCCTGTCTTGTGGCCAATGCAAAGGCCGATTACACAGCACTTCGTCCTCATTTTAACTTCATAAGACGTAAAGGAAGAGATGAGAGAAGAGAAGCAAGGAGATTAGATTACAATCCAAAATCAGAGCATCTATTTCAGCCTAAATCCAACTTTTACTGCTTTCATTTTGACCAAAGATGATATTGGTTATCTCTTACCAATAAATCCAATCCTGATATAAGAAATATGACAACTCGAAACAAAATCTAACATGCTCATACCTATACTATGATATGATGTGCATTCATTCCTTAGAGTAGACAAAATTGCTCCAGAATCCTCCTTATGGTGGATATGCCAGGTTTAATACAACATCAAGTCAAAATGTTCAGTTAAAATGGTTAGACAACCAAGTGCAGCAAGGGACACACCAGGAGGAACCATCAGTAACGTTTACAAGGTTAGTTGACATATTTGAATGTTTTTGCTAATAATAACTCAAAAAGGTAATGGATAATGGTTCTAGCAATTCCACGCATTCAAAAGCCCAAACAAAAAAGAGTAAGGACTGTGAAAGAAGCAAGTGAAGAACTCCAACTTTCACCTCACTTGAAATATTTGCCAAAAACATAGTGTACAGTCTACAGATTCTGTGTTGCCTAAATATACTTTAATCCAGAGAGATACTGTTGTCTAGAGATCAGATACTGGGCCAGAGAATAAATGATTCCTAACAAACCCAATATCCTAATTTTCAGAATATCTGTGATTATCACAGATGGAAGATTTAGAGGGAGAGTTATCAACGGCGTTGAGTCTGTTTGCTTAGTATAACTCCACACAAACCTGTTGAAAAGGATATGACTGGGGAAAGTGAGAATGAGGAGAGCCAAATTCTTCACCGCAAAGAACCAATCCGGCCCACCAATTTCCAAGCCCCAGCCTGCATTACCATGCCAAACTTCTTCCCATATGCTGTACAGAGCAGTCATGGCCAAGTAGACTGATATGACTACAGCCACAGGAAAATATCTTTGCTTGTCCCCAAATCCCGCCACAAAATCAGAGTCCTGGTTGAGAAGTAGCAAAATAGGTGCCAGGAAAAATATTGCACGGTTTGAGCCACCCGTGAGATTTACATTCAAGATGAGGCATATAGCAAAGCACATTACGGTAGCAACGTTACCAACTGCAGGCATCCAGGCTCCCTCACTGGCCATCCTCTTGATTGTGAAGTTAGACACAGTAGATGCTCGCCGATGTTGCATGAATCTCATTCTTGGAGGATAACTAGAGGATGATGTGCTTTGACCAGATTGAACATGTCTAATTCCCCCCCTTTCTAAAGCTTTTTCACGCAATAGTGAAGCAAGTTCATACTTTACCTCAAGAGCTATAAGCATAAAGATTGCAGCATACAGACCAAGAAGAGATGTCCTCGCTCCCTCAACAGCTAGTAGAGTGGTAAACTTCTTGTCTTCTTCACCCATTTCTCCGACCCCACTTTCTCCAAAGATACTTTTGATTCTCACTTGACCCTCCAAAAGGTATGTTACTGGAAAGAGTGCTACAAGTAAAGCAAATACCCACGGTAGAAGCTTTGTGCTGGAGGCAGAAGGGAAATGAGTGAAGACCACAAACACAGAAGCACAGACCATGGTCACAACAATGAGAGCATGGAGGACAGCTGCCTGAAGGAAGTACTCGGCAGAAATGTACACACCCAAAGAAATACCCATAGCAATGGAGTAAAACACCCTTAACTCAACAATATACTTAATTGGTATGACTGATGTAACAGCTGCCAGTGTAAGCAAAATTGCAACAATAAGCAGCCAAGCTGGCCATGTAGGCTTTGGTGCCACAAAGCCATATATGGAAATGTCATCAGTAGACTGTCGGGCAGCTTTGATTAAGTCAGATCGGTAGGTCCATGATAAAGGAATAGGAATGGGTGGTTGCATCAGGATAAACAATAAACCTGTTGCAACTATCAGTGCTAGGCATCTCTTAGCAGACTGCAAAATGACAATGAAAAGAAGAAGAAAAAAAATGTGGTTAGCATTAAATAATACTGATAATTCATGTCAAATTGATGAAGATTTAATAAGTATCCAACAACCGTATTCAGTTTCTTATGATAAGACTCAATTGAGAGAATGAAAAGTACTGTAAAATAAAACGATCAACCATAAAGTAGTGATTAGTCAAATAGTTTAAGTAGCTAGTCATCAACCAACACATTCTATACTTCACCTCCCCCAACCTTTGTTAAAAATAAATAAAATTGGAAGGCAAGCAAGATGAAAGACATTACTGCCAATGCCATAGTTTAAGATATTAATTAGAAATTGCAGAAGCAAAAAATTTCGGAGATAAAAAATTGCTTCCTTCCTCAATTTGTATTTAAGTGGTTATATTAAAGAACCTAAGAAGAACTTAACAAAGAAGCAAAAGAAGGAAGTTGTGATACCAGGGCATGAGAGAAGTGCAGTGCAACTATGGGTACACACGCCAAGCCCGTCAAAACAATACAGAAACCCAAGAGTAAACCATCAGACGGGGATCTCCCATTCAACCATTGGAGAGCTTCAAAGATTGTTTCACGACAAAACCAGACAGTTAAAGCAACCACACCAGCATGTGCATAGCCTTGCCAAACTTTCATCTTAGAGGCTGTTCTTGACTTGTCCCTGAAGATTCATATCCACATTAAATAAGCTTGAAGAACAGTGAAAACTAAGATGCTTTGATGTAATGAACTGATAAACTACCTGTACAGAAGTAGTGGCGGAGAAACAGCTAATAAGAGGATGGCAGACACCCATACAACAGACTTTGATGTAATTAACAACATAGCAAGCTTGGAAGAGTACAAGCAGGTCAATATCCAAACTGCCTTTGAACCAATCCGATGATCAACGGATAGTCTTCTAGTTAGAGCCACACCCACAAGTGTTGTTACAACAACCAAATAGCTTGGATACATCACATCATCCTCAAAGCCGTAGTAGTAAATACCAGAATAATTGAAAAATCGGTTCTCAATGTGGCAAAGCAGCAGTGCGTGAGCAATTAAACAAGCCTCCGTCAAAAAGTGAAGTTTTGGAGGAAGGAGGGCAATACCAGGAACAGCCATGGCCAAAATAACATTTGCAGTTACAAGTTTACAAAAAGATTTCAGTGACATGCCTGCTATCCAGATATTCAAATCCCAGAAATTATGCATCACAAACCACATGACCATCAAGCTCCCTAGCACAACAAAGGCAAAGTACGATGGCAGGCTCTTTTTTGTGAAAAAACGAGCCAAGTAGAAGCCAGCTACAGACGGTAATGGAACGAACTACAATAAAACGAATAAATACCAACAGTTAATGGCTAAAAGCACAGAACAAATTATAGAAATTGATTACATGGTTTGTTTAATGAGGTTTGTGAGATGTCAAATGATTAACGACTCCAAAGCAAAAGTAAAGACAGTCAATTGTTCAGTCAGAACTAAATAATGTAGCTGCACAAGATACTATAGAGAAAATTCAATAGGAACAATAATGTGTCAGGAAAGTGAGAGATGCATACCACTAGAGGAAAACCCACAACGATTGCCCCAGCAGCACTAACTACAACAGCCAAAAAAGTGAAAGCCAGGGAGCTGAAAGCATCAGAAACCATGCCCAAAGCATAGGCACCAGCTGCGGAAGCTCCTCCAAGCATGGCCGTGGTAACAAGAAGGTAATTCAACGGCGGAGGCACCTGAATGTAGCGGCCCAAGGAATGGAAGACAACTCTAATCTCCAAGCAGATAACGACGACAATCAAAGCAATAGCACCGTTCATGACCCGAATGCTGTGAAGATGTTGAGGATTCTTAGACACCCACCAAAGCGCGCCCCGGGTGGAGGCATAGAGTTGGAACAAGAATGGAATGAAGAAGAGGAGGAACAGATCAGAAACGGCGGCAGCGGAAGAGAAGAGAATGGCGTAGTGAGAGGCAATGTGGAAGAGAAGAGGAAAGAAGAGCAAATTGAGTGTGTGAAAGCAGGAATCGAGAGGCCCCAGAATGAAATTATCTTCGGGAACCTGTCCGCCGTGGTACTTGGCTTCCTGCTTGGTTTTGAAAGAAGAAACTCGAGGGATAGAGTAGAGCCAGTAGAAGAGGCAGTTAAAGGACATAAGATAGTACGAGGCATTTTGGATGCCGACGGCGGAGATGGTGGCCCAAGTGAAGAGGGCGGAAGCCGGGAAGGGGATGCAGGCGAAGAGAAGGCGCTCGAGGGCGAGAACAATGGAAGGGTTCTCGATTTGAATCCACTTGAACTGAAGGGAAGCCCAGACGCCGATGAGGAAATTGGTGTGGGCGCAGAGTAAGGCGGCGAGGATGGCGAGAGGGAGGGAATTGAAGGTGGATAAGAGAGAGGATGTGAAGAAAAAGGCGATCTGAGCGAAGATGAGGGAAAACCAGACACCGAAGAAGGCACCGGTCTTGAAGTTGAGGGAGTCGACGATGTATGAGATCATGAGGCCGAGGGTGAGAATGGCAAGGACGGGTGTGCCACCGAGGTCGAGGAGGAAGGCGGCGCAGGGGAGGAGAGCGACGGAGATTCTGAGATTGTGAGCAAAGGAAGCTGGGGTGAAACGGGAATTGTTGAGAGATCTAGAAGTTGAAGAAGGGTCCAAGTCAGGGCCTCGATCGGAGGAGGAGTAAGGTGGGGAGCCATTGCTGAAGGAGGAGAAAGAAGGGGCGCTCAGCGATGACGATATGTATGGTCGGAAGGAGCGTGGTTGGAGCTCCGGCGGCATCATCTTGGCCGGCCAAAGAAAGACGACAACGACGACTTCTTTTTCCTTGTTCTTCTGAGAGACTACTCTGTTCTGTACTCTCTCTCCCTCGTGTGAGTTTTGGAAATTAAAAATTAAATTTTTAAAAAAAAATTGTGAGTGGTTGATTGGATTTGTGTGACGTGTTTCGTCACCAATTTGACCGTCCGATCATCTAAGAAATTATGCCTACTATCGGCAAAATGCATCTATTTATTGTTCCCAAATATTTTTAATTTGTTTTTTTGACACTAAAATATGTTGCAATTAAATATATGGTAAATACCATTTAACTCTACAAAAGTTATCCATCCCATTTTCTATTTTGTTAAATGAAATAAAGTAGCACCCTAAATTGGATTTTAAAAGTTATCCCTAAAAAATTTTATTTTATTAAATGAAATAAAATAGTATTCTGAATTTGATTTTGATTAAATTATTTTTTAATATGATCAAAATAATCTCAATTTTATAAATTAATTAATTAAAAAAATTAAAAACCAAATTAAAACTCTAATTAAACTAAAAATAAATATTTTTAATTATTAAAACTTAAAAATAATTATTATACACAAATTCAAAATTAAACATAAACTCTTTATTTAAAACATACAAACATCAAAATTACAACAAATCTAATCTCACAAAACAAAAATCTAAAACAAATCATCAACAATTGCAAGTCTTATACAACCAAATAACCAAAACCATTAGCAAACGAAAATGATAAAATCTCTTATATAAAATTAACAACAAACTCAAAAATCTCAAGAAATCAAAATGACGAAGGAAAAAAAAAACATAGTCAAATCCCCATTGTCAAAACACCATAGTTAGAATTTATCGTGGAACCAAAACTTAGATCCGTTTGAGCCATGGAAGTAGTCGACTGAAACCATTAAAGCTTTAGTTGATGCTCTGAAATTCTATAACCATGGAAGTCGTCAAAGCTCAGATCTATTGTTAATTCCCTCGTTGCAGTCTACTACTCGAACTCCCTAACCTCTCCTCCACCAAACCCACATTCGTCCACATGCCCCTAAGCACCAAATCATGTCAAATCCCTCTGTTGCACCAAATGTATGCCTCCCTCGCACCTCTAGCTCCAGATCGCACTAGTTTGGCCAGTCCCAAATTACACCAATTCGGCCTTACACCAGCCCAAACCCTCGCCTTCACCTTCGTTGATCTACGATGTCCGATCGTTGTGGATGAGTTACGCAGTGGAAGAGAAGAAAGGGTCAGTTTATTGTAGTGGAGGAGCTGCTGTAGTGCACCTAGGAGTGATTGGGTTAGTAGTAAGGAAAAGAAAGGGACGAAGGAGAGAAAAGGAGAAAGAAAAATATATTTAATAAATAAATTTATTTAATTTTTAAAACTATTAATATATATTTTTAATTATTAAATAATAAAATATGAGGATATTTTGGTCATATTGAACAAATATTTGACTAAAATCGGGTGCAAGGTATTATTTTGTTCAATTTTGCAAAACACAAAGTCCAAATTTTTATTTAATAAATGTTATTTAGTATTTTTTTTCCCTCGAACTATGGCCAATACATTACTATACCGCTTGATTTTTTCGAGCTGTTAAAAATTACCCCCAAACTATTCACAGTGTTCTAAAGTGAGACTTCTATTAAGTTTTATCTTATGTGACTAACGGGTTGCTGACGTGGCTATTTGGTCATTATTTGTCATTGCCACATCAGCGTCATGTGTATAATCTAAAATAAAAAATAATTTAAAATTAAAAAAAATATATTTCTTATAAAAAAATTTAAAAATTAAAAAAAATATATATTTTCTTTTTAATTCTTAAAAGATTATTTTTTTAATAAATTCTTAAAAAAATAATTAAATAAAAATTTCAAATATTAAAAAGAATAAAACTCAAAGACGTCTAATTTTTTTTTTGACAAAACTTAAATTTATCTAATTGAAACTTTATTAATTCCATCATTATTAAAAATAAATACTTTAATTTTGTCAAACAAAAAAATTTAGATGAGTTTTGGTTTTATTTTTTTTTAATATTTGAAAATTTTATTTAATTAATCTTTTAAGAATTTATTAAAAAAATAATCTTTTAATAATTAAAAAGAAAAAAAAATTGAATTTTTAAATTATTTTTAATTAAAAAATATATATTTTAAAATTTAAATTATACAATGGCGCTAATGTGCAAATAACAAGTCAGTGACCAAATAGTCACGTCAGCAATTTGTTAGCCACATAGGATAAAACTTAACAGAAGTCTCACTTTACTTGTAAATAGTTCATGGATAACTTTTAACGGCTTGAAAAAATCAGGGGTACAATAATGTATTTGCAACGCCCTGGTTACTCCAAGACTGTTACGGTGAACTTTGAACTGTGCTTAACTCGCTAATCGAGTTCTTTAGTTATAAACGTGCATCTATGTGACATTAATAGGTTAAGGTGAAAAACCAATCAAAAGGAAATGATATATTTCATTAAATATATAAAATTGTTCATGGGCAAAAAAAAAAAACATTTACAAGTTATTTACAATCCAAAACGGTCATTACAGTGTAAAATTTACAACCTGCCAACCTAAGCGGCAAAAATAGGGTAACACCCCTAGTTCCTCTGAGAACTCCTTGGTCGTGGTGGTCAAGCGACCTCATATGTACACATCACCACCTAAGCTCTCCACTCAAGGCAAGGTGATCTTTTCTTTCCCTTTACCTGCACTACAAAGCACCCATGAGCCAAAGCCCAGCAAGAAAACTCAATACTGCAATAATATAACATCAAACAATGATCATAATAATCATCCAGGACTTTTATCCCTAAGTAGAGGAGTAACAGTTGTAAAAGTCACTAAGGTGGGTTCCGTTCCCTTTATAAATAAGTGATCAAGTCACTAGCTTAAACATGATAAGTGACTGATGAGCAAGTCACCAATATAAATCAACCGAGTGACCATAGAGTCACTAATGTGGGTTCCATACCCTCAGCCATGTGACGATACGGTCACCTGGGCCTTTGGCCCTGGCTCTGAGTAACTAGTCATAAAACTAGGCAAGCGTTTTAGTTTTCATCGAACTTGAGGTTGGTCTGACATTAATGCTCATAATGAGTCATTCAATGCAGATGCGATTAGATATAATCTTTTATCGGCTCTGCGTTCATGATGCTTATGCCGCTCCTGACTCATAGGTCAGTAACATACGACCAGTGCTCAAAACTACTGTTGAACTTGACTAGTAAGTCACAACTTCACAACTAGTCTGACACCATTGCTGATTCTGACTAGTAAGTCAGTGCCATTCACAAGTAAGCAAGATTTGCTAAGCATTTGATATGAAATCCATGTCCACATTTAAACACTCAACATGCCTCAAGAATAACCACGCATGTCATATATATAGGGTACAGTTTTCTTACCTCTGGTTCGAGCGAGAATTAATAAAAGAACGACCCTTGAGAACGATCAACCTTTTAGTTCCTTGACGATTACCTGGTCATAACCAATCATGGGATTCCATCAATAAAATGAATCACAAAAGGTTTTCAGACCAAAACCTAGCCTCCGAGACATCGAATCCTACTAAACCGGGTAGAAGGATCAATCCCGAGGCCTAAGGTTTGAATCCCCAAGTCAAAAACACAATTTGGGCCAAAATGCCACTAAGGGTCGCGACCCTCTCTCACCATGCTGCGGCCCGCCTCCTCAACCAGAAGTGGCCCCCTTTCATTTCCCCAACACGGGTCGCGACCCTCCTTCTCCATGCCGCGGCCCAACAGCCCAGCAGCTTCTCCCTTCCTCTTCAATGAGCTTGGGCCGCGGCGCTCAAGAACAGAGTCGCGACCCCACCTGAAACTCAGCCAAAAACCCTTGTTTTTCCCCTTCGAACTCATTTCAAAACCCCAAACAAACACAAAAGGATGCTTGGTCCATGCACAGTACCAACAACACACAAAAGGATCCTCACCTTCAGGCTCAAAGGTGACCATCTTCCTTCTACAATCAATGGTTGCCCCATACTTCACCAACCAATCCATACCAAGAATCATGTCGAAGTCAGTCATAACTAACTCTATCAAATCCACTGACAACTCTCTGCCATCCACTGTCACTGGCAAAGATCTGACACATCTCTTGGATACTACCAACTCCCCAGTGGGTAACAAAGTTCCAAACCCCACAGCGTAATAATCACATGGTCTGCACAGTCTATCAATACTTCTACTACCAACAAAAGAATGTGTAGCACCAGAATCAATCAAAACATTATAAGGGGTTCCAACACTAAGAAGCTGACCTATAACTACTGAGGGTGAAGCCTCAGCCTCTACTTGTGTCAATGCGAACACTCGAGCTGGGGTCGAGCTGTCCACTTTCTTGGGTTCTTCCTTTCTTGCCTTAGGGCAATCTTTCTTAAGATAGCCTACTGCTCCACATGAAAAGCAGGCCCTTGCCCTACACTCTCCCAAATGTCGCCTCTTACATCTAGGGCATTCAGGATAAGACTTCCAGGCCTCACTACCACTCTGGCAGCCCATTGAAATACCACGGGGTCGCCTGTTAGGACCTGGAGCTGGGAAAGTATCATGAACCTTCCTCTTCTGATCATTGGGGCCTCCACCCCTACCAAAACCCATAAATGGAGAACCTATCCTCCAGAACTATTTTCTGGCTGCATTATCTCGCCAGATCTTATTCTCTGCACTCTCAGCTATGAGTGCCTTCTCAACCACCTGTGCATAGGCAATAACCCCAGCCACAGTGGTAATGCGAACATCTCGGGCTAGTATAGGCTGTATCCCCTAAAGAAACCTCTCCCTTCTGGTCCCATCAGTAGGCACCAGCTCCATGGAAAACTTTGCCAATCGATCAAACTTCAGAGCATACTCAGTCACTGACAAACTCCCTTGAAGTAACCTGATAAATTCTTCAGTTTTTGCCGCCCTGATGGCATCATTGTAGTACTTTTCATTGAACAGAGTCTGAAACTCTTCCCAACTCAGGGCATTGATATTTTTGGTCTGGGATATAACCTCCTACAAAATTCGGGCATCCTCCCGAAACATATATGTGGCACAAGCCACTCTCTCATTACTAGTCCCCCTCATGAAATCCAGGATGGTGGTAATCATGCTCATCCATTGTTCAACTTTAGCAGGATCTGCATTGCCCTAAAAAATTGGAGGTTGCTGCTTCCTGAACCTTTCATAGAGAGGCTCCCGTTTATTTCCAACCTCAGGCAACTGCTGGCACCGATACAGGAGGTGCCTCAGATACACTGGCTACTATAGGAACTTGCTGTTGTCTCAGGAGGCAGAGTTCTTCTCCCTACCTCAATACTGTAGCCTGCAGCTAATTAAATAACTGCTGCCAGTTCTCAGGAGCTGGCTGTGGAATCTGATTCTGGTCATTCTCTTGACCCTGATTATTATTCTGGCCTTGATCACCCTGGCTAGATGATGAATCTGTCTGTCCTGGAATCATTCTTATAACTTAAACCTTGCTGCAATAGTCAATATGGTCAGTCAGGCAGTGATAACTAAACCTCTTGCCGCCTCACGGTCCAAGAACAAGCAGATAACTCTCACATTACACAATTATACAAACATACAGATAGATACATGATTATAACATTTAGCATTCAACATGTATCAAATAATAGTTCACAATAAACAATACTAATAAGCATGCTCTGGCAATATCAGTATTAATAAGCACGTTCTTACTAATAATGCAGTATTCAAAGCACAGTCTTTTAACATGGTGTCTCATGTAAACAAGTAAAGCATTTATACTATATTTAAGCAGTTAAATATATAACCACATAAATAGTTACCAAACCATGAGTCGAGCTTGTCTTCAGTAGTGAGTGTACATGCCCAGCCTGTCTTCAGGAACCCTAAACCTTGGCACGCTCTGATACCAAGTTGCAACGCCCTGGTTACTCCAAGACCGTTACTGTGAACTTTGAACCGTGCCTAACTCGCTAATCAAGTTCTTTGGTTATAAACGTACATCTAGGTGACATTAATAGGTTAAGGTGAAAAACCAATCAAAAGGAAAGGATATATTTCATTAAATACATAAAACTGTTCATGGGCCCATAAAAAAAACATTTACAAGTTATTTACAATCCAAAACGGTCATTACAGTGTAAAATTTACAACCCTTCGACCTAAGCGGCAAAAATAGGGTAAACCCCCTAGTTCCTCTGAGAACTCCTTGGCCGTGGTGGTCAAGCGGCCTCATATGTACACATCACCACCTAAGCTCTCCACTCAAGGCTGGGTGAGCTTTTCTTTCCCTTTACCTGCACCACATAGCACCCATGAGCCAAAGCCCAGCAAGAAAACTAAATACTGCAAGAATATAACATCAAACGATGCTCATAATAATCATCTAGGACTTTTATCCCTAAGTAGAGGAGTAACCGTTGTAAAAGTCACTAAGGTGGGTTCCGTTCCCTTTATAAATAAGTGATCAAGTCACTAGCTTAAACATGATAAGTGACTAATGAGCAAGTCATCAATATAAACCAACCGAGTGACCATAGAGTCACTAATGTGGGTTCCGTACCCTCAGCCATGTGGCGATATGGTTACCTGGGCCTTTGGCCCTGGTTCTGAGTAACTAGTCATAAAACTAGGCAAGCGTTTTAGTTTTCATCGAACTTGGGGTTGGTCCGACATTAATGCTCATAATGAGTCATTCAATGCAGATGTCAATTAGATATAATCTTTTATCGGCTCTGCGTTCATGATGCTTATGCCGCTCCTGACTCATAGGTTAGTAACATACGACCAGTGCTCAAAACTACTATTGAACTTGACTAGTAAGTCACAGCTTCACAACTAGTTCTGACACCATTGTCGATTCTGACTAGTAAGTCAGTGCCATTCCCAAGTAAGCAAGATTTGTTAAGCATTTGATATGCAATCCATGTCCACATTTAAACACTCAACATGCCTCAATAATAACCACGCATGTCATATATATAGGGTGTAGTTTTCTTACCTCTGGTTCGAGCGAGAATTAATAAAAGAACGACCCTTGAGAACGATCAACCTTTTAGTTCCTTGACGGTCACCTGGTCATAACCAATTATGGGATTCCATCAATAAAATGAATCACAAAAGGTTTTCAGACCAAAACCTAGCCTCCGAGACATCGAATCCTACTAAACCAGGTAGTAGGATTGATCCCGAGGCATAAGGTTTGAATCCCCAAGCCAAAATCACAATTTGGGCCAAAATGCCACTAAGGGTCGCGGCCCGCCTCCTCAACTAGAAGCGGCCCCCTTTCATTTCCCCAACACGGACCGTGGCCCTCCTTCTCCATGCCGCGGCCCAACGACCCAACAACTTCTCCCTTCCTCTTCAATGAGCTTAGGCCGCGACGCTCAAGAACAGAGCTGCGGCCCCACCTGAAACTCAGCCAAAAACCCATGTTTTTCCCCTTCAAACTCATTTCAAAACCCCATAAAATCTCTCCCAATATCACAAAGCAAAGCCACCAACTATTACCACAACTTATCTACAATATAAGCATAAAAACCTAAGCTTACACCAATCAAAACTTCATCAAATTCCCCATTAAATGATCAAAACTCCAAACCTAAAAACCAACACAAAAAAAAAAAAAAAGAGCAAGACACTATAAAATGGAACTAGAACCTTACCTTAAGCTTTAATTGAAACCTCTTCAATGGTTGAACACTAGCCTAAGACCTCAAGTTTCAAACTCTAAGTTTGAATCCCCAAACTTGCTTAAAAAATTCAAGGGCAGGAGAAGAGAAAGGTGATGATCGTGAGGAAGGAAACAAGGCTCTATTTTGGTTCTATTTTTACATCCTTCAACCTATATATAGCCTAGGTCAAAAGAATAAAATACCCTCCATGCTTAAATCCTCTCTTAACAACCCCCAAGGGCAAAACCGTCCTTTTCCACCTATCTCGTTAACCATAATTAACACTCTCCAATTCCCGCTATTCTCAAATACCAATAAAATCATATCCCATTACCCTTTAATTCCCGGTAATGCTCTAATCATCTTACCACCCCGAGACTCACCCCGAGCCCCAAGCTTAAACATGCTACGACCAAACCGATAATTTGAATTCAAAGACCGTCTCATGCCGAATAGCTCGAACAAATCCATATTATAATGTGGTCTCAACAACAGTTCACCGACATGCATACAAATATACAATTATGATCTCAACGGGCCAAAATACCCCTGTCATGAAATATGGACCCACATGCATGCATTTAACATCATATTATAATATAATTCACATAAACATGCACGTAATAGCTTAATGATATAATAAATCAGTTATGGCCTTCCCGGCCAACTAATTCGACCCTTAAACCTCATTAGGAATTTCGGGGCATTACAGTATTGGTCATAGTTCTAAAGGCAAAATCCTAAATAATCTATAATAAAACAGAGAATTTGATTTGTAACTTAAAGGCCAAAATTGAACTTACCCTTAAATATATGATTCTTACACAAGAAAAAAAATCTTAACAACATAAAAAATAAATTCATTATAGGGTGTTAACAAAATTATTCAATATAAATCAAACTTAAAAGAAACGTTTATATATTTAGGACATATTTACAATCCAAATGTGGAATAAAACTTAAACAATGATGGAAGAAAAAAAAAAAGCTCAAAAAATATACAATTGACCATTGATCCAGAAACATATTCACTTACTACTTCTAAGCTCTTAACACTTGCGATGGTGTAACGGTGATTGTAAAAAAGAGGAGCAAAAAAAAAATATAGGATGCTCATCCAATCCAGTTGAATTCAATATTTTTTACGTCAACCAATCTGTTTACCCAAAAACGAACTACCTGATGATGTGGCAGGATTGGTCTACACGTGGGATGCACGTGGTAGTTTTTAGTGAGTATAATCTGCACGACCCTCAACTAGAAGATCATTGGCTTATCAGGCATCATAATTATCGGCGACCATCCTGGTCGCATAGATTCATTTATTTCCTTCAGATATGCAATCTTGTAATTACGTATTAAATCCAATTTCCGTTATTATTTAGATACGCCCGTATTAAATGTAATTAAGGCCCATTGGCCTATGTAGAACTCCTTGAGCCTATAAATAAGCATCAAAGGGCTCAAGAGAGGGGACTTTTGGACTTTTGGCTTTAGAACGCTTGAGCTTAGAGATTCAAAGAGAGAAAAAGAGTGGTGTTATTCATCACAATTGTATTCATCTGAGAGCTAGTGAAACTCATGAACCCTAGTTCATTGATCACTGTTCTTGGAATTTTACATCAATAAGAACACGAAGTGGACATAGGATATTACCATTTGATTGGGGCCGAACCACTATAAATTGTTTGTGTCATTTATCTTTTCATTTTGATTTCATATCATTTTCATCTTATTTTCTATCATTTATCTGACTCCGTGTCATTAACCAATTCGAGGGTCAACATTTTGGTGAGAGCTGAACTCAAGACTTCCAACAAGATCAAATTGCGAAAATATCCAGAAAGACGGGACAAACTTCTGGTGCTGCACCAACCCAACCTCTTCCACCAAACGTGGCTGAGGATGAGCCATAAGTAAAGTTTGAAGAGGAGGAAATGGATTCTGAGACCTTAAGGACAACATTGATTGTGTTACAGGAGGAGTTAGCCAATCTGAGGGCTAATCAAGAGAATGTGGCTGAAACGATGGCGTTACAACAAAGAGAAATTGACCGACAACGTCATGAGTTGAATGAGCGGCAGGCCGACATGGACCGCCGACAAAGAGACACCACTGCCGCCCTAGAGGCAGCCAACCTCTCAACCAGATTAGCCACCAAGTGTACCACCACAACAAGGTCCACACCCAAGTCATCCACATCACCACACTCCACCTCAGTCGGCAAGCCCTCAGAGGCCAGAGCAACCTCCTGCTGCTCAACATGACATTCCATTTCAAGATCCTGAACAACCACCACATTCTTGCGCTGGTCGAGATAATCCCTAGCATCAAAGATAGAATAGGGCCAGGCAGCCTCCTCGAAGCCCTAGACACCAAACTGTTGAGGAGCTGAATCCACCGAACAAGGGACGACGTCCTTCTGCTAGCAGAAGACAAGTTGAGTCAGGCTCTGCAGTCAGGGGCCCCCCACGACATAATAATGCCCAGGGACCCACCGACCAGCGCAGGCCTCCCCTTGACGCTCGAGATGTGTCAGCAAGAGGAGGAAATAGTGCGATCAGCAGGTCGCACCATAGCCGATCGCATTTTAGGGATGGCCATGACTACAATGAAGCTGATTTTGGCAGAGGAAATGCTGGTCGATGGCAAGGAGAGACAGGTGGAGAAAGGAACCCCCCACCAAGAGAAAATAGACCGAAGAGCCAGACGCTGGGGGGGGGGGGCAGCCTAGGCAGCCCAAAGTCTTTGATCGACTGGGCACTAGCGAGCAAAGGCGTAGGGATGATGACTTGAGGGATGTGCTGAACGATAGGTGAGAAAGGCACGACAAGTATGCCCCTCCAGCTCCGGTCGCCCCAACAATACCAAATGATGTGTAGGCCCATATCGATGCATTGAATCAGGCCATCCAGCAGTTAATAGGGAGCTGAACATCCCACATCGAGTATGATCAGAGAAGAGACACTCCATTCATACAAAAAATAGAGATGACAGGAACTCCAAGAAAATTTAAGATGCCAGTATTGCCCAACTTCGATGGATATGGGGACCCAGTATCTCATGTGAATAAATTTGAGATACAAATGGACATCCAGAAGGTGTCAGATGATGCTCGTTACAGAATCTTTCCGGCCACCTTATTCGACACTGCTCAGGAGTGGTTTTTCAAAATTCCCTCATGCTAGCATAGTGTTATGGGAAATGTTTGTGAAAGAGTTCTACAGGCAGTTTTACGCTGGTCGAGTACATCCGATCGAAGCTAACCAACTGGTCGAGATACGCCAGAAGGAGGGCGAATCCCTGAAGGAATATGTCCAGCGTTTTATGCAAGCCGTAGCTAGAGCTAAGACAGTTGGTGATGAGGGGAAAATGATGGCACTTACTGCTGGAGTACGTCGCCACTCACCCCTTTGGAACAGTTTAAGGAAGAATGGGGTAAAGAGCACCCAATAATTTTTAGACAGAGTAGACCGGTACATCAAGCTTGAAGAGGCAATTACAAATAAAGGGAAGGCGCCTGCAGACATAAAGGGGTCGAAGGAAGATCCCGCCAAAGCCGCCAATGGGTTGGATAAACCCAATGGCAATGACAAAAACAACGGAAAAAATGGTGGAAAAGGGCAAACCACGAGCCATCAACGTTTGAGAATAAACGCCCAAAAAGTAATAGGTACGAGCCAAGGTTCACTAACTACACAACCCTAGTCAACAACTGTAACGCCCCAACTCCTGGGACCGTTACGGTGTGCCTTGTAAATAGTGCTAAACTCGCTAGTCGAGTCATTTGGCCAAAATCGTGATCTAAGTATGATTAGCGATTTAGGGATTAAACATTTTGGTTAAGATATAACGTTTCACTAGAACGTTTAAAATATACATTGGGATCCCGAAAATATAAATTTAAGATTTTATTACAGAAAATATTTACAACAGGCCATTCTAAGCGGCAAAACAGGGTTCAACCCTAGTTCCACTTTAAACCTCGGCCGTGGCGGTCGAGCAGCTGCATATGTACACGTCATCACCTAAGCTCTCCAACTCAAGGATGGTCTAGCTTCCTCTTGCCTTTACCTGCACCACACAGCACCCGTGAGCCGAAGCCCAGCAAGAAAACATAACACTTTTCATAAACATTATCAAACGATTATCATTATAATCACACTGAATATAAAGCTTTCAAACCAATGGGTGCACATCATATAATTCTAGCGGGAGAGTGGCTATTAAATAAGCCACTAGCCTCCAAGCCTTCTTTTCTAGCGAGAGAGTGGCTGATAGGTAAGCCACTAGCCTGCAAGCTCTGTTTTGTAGCAGGAGAGTGGCTGTTAGGTAAGCCACCAGCCTCCAAGCTCTCTTTTCTAGCGGGAGAGTGGCTGATAGGTAAGCCACCAGCCTCCAAGCTCTGTTTTGTTCATCGACCCTCAGGGTCGGTCAGGCATTAATGCTCCTTGAGTCATTCAATGCTAGCAGTCGATTAGATCTAATCTCTGTTGGCTTGCGTGATTCACGCTAAGGCCGTTCTGACAAGTAAGTCAGCGCTTCCTGACCTGTGTCCAATATCACTGCCGAACCTGACAAGTAAGTCACAGCCTCACAGCTGATACTAACACTTTTGTCGATCTGACTAGTTAGTCAGTACCATACACAAGTAAGCAATGCTATCAATATGTATCATATGCCAGTTATCCAAGAATAGGGCATTCAGCATGCTTACTAAACAGTTTCTAGCATAGTCATGATCATGCACAAACTCAGAGACTCAAGCTCTGACCAATCTCATATTCATCATTCATGGCATGCCCCAATCACATGTTTCTCGTGCATTACATGCATCACACTTAATCATCCAGCATGCCTCAACAATAGTCATATGCAAACGGGCAAGATTGCCAAGCATTCATAATGTTTACATTTAAACATCCAACATGCTTCAATCATAGCCATGCATGTCATACTCAATAGCCAATCAACATGCATCATAATAGCCATGCATGTCATGCTCAATAATCAACCAACATGCATCCATAATAGCCATGCATGTCACATACACACAGGGTGCAATTTTCTTACCTTGGGTTCGAGCGAGAATTAATAAAAGAAACGACCTTTGAGAACGATCAACTTTTAGTCCTTTAGCGGTCACCTAGTCATAACCAAACATATGGGATACCATTAATAAAATGAATAATAAAATGTTCCCAAACCAAAACCTAACCTCCGGGACCTCAAATACTACTCAACCGGGTAGTAGGTTCAACCCCGAGGCCTAAAGCTTGAATCCCCAAGCTAAAAACCCCATTTTGGAAAAAATGACCTTAAGGGCCGCGACCCTACATGGACCATGCCGCGGCACGCCCCCCAGACAGAGCCTCCACCACCTTCCTCAAGCTAGGGCCGCGGCGCCCAAGAACAGGGCTGCGGCCCAACTTCGCACCAGCCATTTTTCTTCGTTTTTCCACTTCTAAAACCTTCCAAAAACCCATCTAAACATCTCCAAATCACCAAACCAAAGTTACCAAACTTCCTAATGGTCCTAAACCACCAAAACCTGAAGCTCAAACCAACCAAAAACTCAACAATTCACAAAGTCCAATTTTAAGCTTAAAAACTTAAGAAATTCAAAACTTAACTCAAAAACAGAGCACACCATTAAATTTATAACTGGAACTCACCTCAAACACGGTTTTGAATCCCCTTTAATGGCTGTGACAAGTTCCCTAGCTTCCCCCTTTGATCTCCATGCTTAACTCCTCAAGGTGGCCTCAAAATTCAAAGAGAAGGGTGAAGGAAGATTTGTACGGGAAGGAAGGGAGAAGGATGAAGATAGACTCTGTTTTTGTTCTGTTTTCCACAGCTTTCCTATGTTATATATATCCAAAACCCAAAATGACCAAAATACCCTTAAGCCAACAAAAGCCTCTAAACCATTTCCAAGGGTAAAATTGGTACTTTCCGCCTATCCCGTTAATCATAATTAACGCTTCCCAATACCCACTAATCTCCATATTCTCAAATACCAATAAATCATATCCCATTACCCTTTAATTCCCGGTAATGCTCTGATCATTAAATTCACCCCGAGCCCCGAACTTAAGCCCGTTATGACTAGACCGAACACTTTCATCTCATGATCGTCTCATGTCGAAAAGCTCGAACCAATCCACATACAATGTGGTAAAATTATGATTAATCTCAACCATGCACCCAAAATATACAATTACGCCCACAGTGGCCAAATTACCAAAATGCCCTTGCATTTAAAATATAAACCCATATGCATGCATTCACCATCATATAATAATATAATTCACGTAAACATGCATATAATCATTAAATATCATAATAAATCAATTATGGCCCTCCCGGCCTCCTAATCAAGGTCCTAAACCTTATTAGGAAATTTGGGGCATTACAACAACAGAGCAGAAGTGTACCAGGCGACCAACGCCGATAAGGAAAGATATCTCCAAGAGAGATACAACCAAGTTTTGTCGATTTCACAACGACTATGGTCATGACACCAATGAGTGCAACCAGCTGAAAGATGAAATTGAGTTCCTTATCAGACAAGGACACCTGAGGAGATATGTACGAGACACTGGAGGTTCTCAGCGAGAGGCTCAAGGAGGCAACGAGCAGGCACCTGTATGCCAACGCTCGCCCCCTTTACAGCCACTCCAGTGGCGGGTACATTGTTGACCATCTGTGGCAGCCCACACCTAGCAGGTGATAGGGGAAGGAAAGGAGCGATACGCTCGAACCTTACGCCACGACCAGGACATTGAAATGTTGAATGTAGAGGAGCGGGCTCCCAAGAAATCTCGAACAGAGGAAGAACTAATATCTTTTTTTGAGCTTGACGCTCAGCATGTCCGGTTTCCCCATTCGCAGCCTTTGGTCGTGGACGTCCAAATCGCCAATATGATGGTAATCGGGTGTTAGTGGACACAGGGAGCTCGGTAAACATTCTGTACAAGTCCTCACTAGAAATGATGAAGTTGTCAATGAAGGATTTGGAGTCATGCAACCAAACCATTTATGGTTTTTCTGGCGAAGGGCTCACGCCAACAGGGTCGATCAAGCTCCCAGTCACAGCAGGAACTACACCTGTGAACAGAACATTACTCACTAATTTTATAATAGTTGATTGTCCTTCTGCATATAATGTTGTGATTGGAAGGTATATTCTAGTCGACCTGCGAGCCGTAACCTCGGTTTGGCACCTCGCCATGAAGTTTCCAACCAACGCAAGGGTAGGATGCGTGTTTGGAAACTAGCGAAAAGCAAGGGAATGCTACAATTCCTCGATTACTAAGGAGAAAAGGGGTGGATCGAGGGAAGGAGCCAAAAAAGGGTTGCTATTGGCCAATGAAATACAAGCCCAATCAGGTGAGCAGTTCACCAAATAGGGTGTTGCCCGAAGTGAGGATAGGGATTTAGATACTCGCTTTGGGGATTTTGAGGAAGATGTAGGACCAGTTGAGGACCTCGAGGAGGTCTAAATTGAAGAGGTAGATCCGACCAGGGTTGTGAAAGTCGGTAAAAACTTAGAGACAACAACAAAACAAAAATTGGTGGAATTTTTGAAGAAGAACCAGGAGGTGTTTTCCTAGTCGCATAAAGATATGGTTGGGATTGACCCATCAGTTATCAGCCATGTCTTGAACATAGATAAAAGTTTTCTGCCAGTGCAACAGAAAAGGAGGCTGCTCGACAAAGATAGATCCAAAGCATTAAAAGAAGAAGTCAAGAAGCTAAAGGAGAACAGATTCATCAGGGTAACGTTTTATCCATCGTGGGTCTCTAATCCCGTATTGGTTCCCAAGCCGAATGGAAAGTGGAGAACATGCGTGGATTTCATAGACCTCAATAAAGCCTTCCCAAAGGATTGTTTCCTACTCCCAAGGATTGACCAGATGGTCGATGCCACTTCAGGGCATGAGATCCTATCATTCATGGATGCATACTCTGGATATAATCAGATCAGTATGCACCCACTTGATGAGGATCACACTAGCTTTCAGATCGATGCAGGGCTTTACTGTTACAAAGTAATGCCTTTCAGTTTGAAAAACTCTGGTGTAGCTTACCAGCGATTAGTCAATCACATGTTCAAAGAGCTGATTGGTGTAAACATGGAGGTTTATGTTGATGACATGTTGGTTAAGTCGAAGAAGGTAGGGGAACACATCGGGGACCTACAAGAGTGCTTCAATGTCTTAAATAAATAATAGATGAAGCTAAATCCCCTTAAGTGTTCTTTCGAAGTTGGATCAGGGAATTTTTTGGGATTTATAGTAAACTAGCGAGGTATCGAAGTTAATCCCGAAAAGATCAAGGCCTTGATCGAGATGAAGTCGCCAACAAAAATAAAATATGTTCAAAGTTTAACCGGGAGGATTGCCTCTTTAAGTAAATTTATCTCCAAATCAACGGACAAGTGCGTCCCATTTTTTAATCTACTTAGGGGCAATAAGAAATTCGAGTGGACGGAAGAGTGCAAGCAGTCTTTCTAAGCTCTGAAATCTCATATGTCGCAACCACCGATTTTGTCCAAGCCGGTCGAGAAGGAAACTTTGTTCATCTATTTGGCAGTCATATAATATGCTGCTAGTGCTGTCCTGATCAAAGAGGAGGAGCATGTGAAAAAAGCTGTGTATTATATAAGCAAGAGGCTAATAGGAGCAGAACTGCGATATCCGCCCATTGAGAAATTAGCCTATTGCTTGATCTTAGCCTCTAGAAAGCTGCGACCATACTTCCAAGCTCAACCCATTGTAGTACTCACCAACCAGCCACTACGGCAAGTCCTACAGAAACTAGAAGTTGCTGGTCGATTGTTGAAATAGGCAGTTGAACTTGGACATTTTGATATTTCTTACTCGCCACGAGCAGCTGTGAAGGGACATGCTTTAGCAGACTTTATCATAGAACTTACTGGACTTTAGGATACCGAACCGTTAGAAGAGCCTGAACTCCAAAGCCAAACTCCTTCCTAGAAGTTGTTCGTAGATGGCTCTTCCAACGAGCACAACGCTGGAGCAGGTGTGATTTTAGTCATGCCTGAAGGACATCGATCCCACTACGCAATTAGATTCGAATTCACAGCGTCCAATAACGAAGCCGAATATGAAGCTTTGCTCGCAAGATTAAGATTAGCCAAGGATATGAACATAAACTCACTCGAAATCTATAGTGACTCCCAGGTAATGGTTAATCAAATTACTGGAGAATATCAAGCTCAGGGTCTGAAGATGGTTGCTTATTTGAACAAAGCAAAGGAATTATTGGAACAATTCAAAAAATATACTCTCCAGCAAGTACCTCGCGACCAGAACTTAAACGCTGATGCTTTTGACCAAGTTAGTAAGTGCGAAGGATGCAGACACCTTAAATATAGTGCCTGTTGAACGTTTGTCCGCACCGAGCATCCAAGCAGAAGAGTCCTCCCTGGTAATTCAAGCAGCAGATACATGAATGACACCCTTCATCGAGTACTTAGAACATGGAGTACTGCCGACGGACAGAAATAAAGCAAGAGCCCTCCAGAGGTAGTCGGCTCGATTCATCCTGGTCAGCGGAGTTTTATACAGGAGAGGGTACTCAATGCCACTCCCGAGGTGTGTTTCAAAGGAAAAGACCAAAGAATTAATGCAAGAAGTCCATGAAGGTTTTTGCAGGGATCATGCTGGGGGGCAGAGTTTATTGAAAAAGATCATAAGGCAAGGATATTTTTGGCCAACGATGAATGAAGACTCTATGGATTTTGTTTGAAAGTGCGACAAGTGCCAAATATTCTGCAAGATACTGTGAGCAACCCCTAATGAGCTAAAACAGATGCAAAGCTCGTGGCCCTTCGCAGTATGGGGGATAGATTTGATCGGATCTTTGCCCACAGGAAAAGGTAACATCAAGTATGCTATAGTTGCTATTGACTACTTCACAAAGTGGGTCGAAGCTGAGCCACTTGCAACAATAACAACCAAGACGGTGCTGGATTTTTTGGTCAAGAACATCGTGTGTCGCTTTGGGTTGCCAAGAAAGATCATCTCAGATAATGGCACACAGTTTGACAACGATCTGTTCACATATTTTTGCAAAAGGCACGGGATTGTCAAGAGCTTTTCTTTAGTAGCTCATCCACAGGCAAACAGACAGGTTGAATCCATCAACAAGACACTGAAGGATACCCTGAAGAAAATGCTTGAAGAAGCAAAGGGGGCATGGCCATAACAGTTACCTGAAGTACTTTGGTCGTATAGAACATCCCATCAAACAACTGCTAGGAAAAATAGTTTTGCCTCAATGGAAATAGGCAAGAGTATTACAACTTTATGCAAAAAATTTCACAAATAAATAATGATTGATGAAATAAAGTGTTACAACTCTATAACTGAAAATACATATAATGGAGAAGGAGATGTAAGATGATAGCAATAGAAAATAAAACTCTATAACAAAAGTTATAAATAAATTAGAAGTGTTTGAACAAAGAAAATAAAAGGATTACAACTCTTAAACAAAAATACAAGTAAATAGAGCAAGAAGAAAAGAAGAAAAGCAATAAAATAAAAGAAAGGAACAAGAAACAAAAGATAAACAACTCTCACTCACATTACCAAAGTGAAGAGTGTTGGGGATCACCAACTTGAACAAGGTTTGAAACCTTTGTCCAAAAGCTTATTTCCCCCTAACTCAAGCACTAAGGGATCTCTCACAGATTATAGGAAATGCTTTTTGGAATTATCAAGCCTCAAGGTGTTTCTAGCCAAGTGCTCTAATGGATAGAAATGTTGATTCTTACAAGTGAGCATTAGGCTCCTATTTATAGAGTTTTGAGACACCCTTTGAATTTCAAATTCCACCAACCCCCATGGCTGTTACCAATGATTAATTGAATGTTTATGGAATTAAAATAGAGAATTTGGGAGTTATTTGGCTGATGGAAACGTTCAAAATTGGATAAAACTAAAAATTGGAAGATGCTGACAGCCACTTGCGCCGTGGCTTGACAGACATGCGCCGCGGCCCACAGAGTGTTTTTGCCTCTTGGGCCGCGGCCTGATACACATATGCTGCAGCCCAAGACCTTTTCTAGCAACCAATTTTTCCAATTTTTCCAAATTCATTCCCACTTGATTTTGTAACTTTCATACACAACCATTTCACATATGGCTTTAAGAAATTCATATCAATATTGTTTAACAACAAATCTACACAATAATGGGTAATATTTGGAAGTTACAAATTTGTAACATCAAATATGTTACATATTTGGATATATTTCATATATCTAAATATTGTAACTCTCTATTATATGTTACAATATGTGACACTCTTTGTCACATTTATTTAATCTAAAACATTATAATATAATATAATATTAGATTATATTATAAAATAATATAACAACAACAACATGCCATACTCCATTTTCTTTGGCTTATGGATATGAAGCCATGTTGCCTGTTGAGTTGGATCCACCATCGCATCGAAGGTTGGCATACAATCAAAGTGTTAATAGTCAGTTATTGATGGAATCTCAGGATCTGGTCGATGAAAGGCGCGAGCAAGCTCAACTCCGAGTAGCAGCTTATCAGCAAAAGGTCGCTCGATATTTCGAATCTAAAGTACGCGAAAGAAAATTTAATGTGGGAGATTTGGTACTAGAAGAGTTTTTCTTAATACCCACGATCAAGCTGCTGGAGTGCTTGGACCTACTTGGGAAGGTCTGTACTAAATCGAAGAAGTCCTTCAACCAGGCACTTATAAACTTGCTCGGTTAAATGGAGATCCCATTCCTCGCTATTGGAATGGAGAACATCTGGGCAAGTATTATCAATAAACAGTTCTTTTTAAAGAATTGGCTTGTATTAATTTTACTTTTTACAAGTTTACAAACAAAGGTTAGTCAGTCATATGACTAATCACTTACAAGTGTAAGATCAAATTTTTGATCACTCGTACAGACACGATTGTCCATTTATTACGAGAAATAAAAGGTATTGTGCGCCACTAGTTATTCTTGCCAATTATTGTAAATATTACAAGTATTTGCTCATTACGTGTGTTATTTTTCTATATTTTTATATGTATTTATTACAAGCATAAATGTTCAAACAGGTCTTGGTCAAGGCAAGTGACTGAGGACCTTAAGCTCCTCAATCACTTGAGGGGCATATAAGGTACTAAGTAAGCAAAGCATATCAACAAGTATATGTAAACACACGAGAAAAATAAGGTAAAGCATACTACGGTACTTAGAGTATTTTTCAAAATTTTGTTTAAATTTTGTTAAATCAAAACAAAGTGCTATGCTAAGTTCGGTTATGCAAACAAGATGTTATAATAAATTACAAATATTATAATATCAAAAGTAAATTGTTTTACACCACGAGCAGTTGCTACTTGGATGTAATTGTTAATTAAAAGGAAAAGCTGCCCGCGCAGCAAAAAAATTGTCTTGACATCATGAACCGTGGTTCGTGTGTCCCAAGTTACAAATTAAAATAAAAACAGTGAAAATTATGGAGTAGCCAGAGGGTCTTATGGGATCTGCTGGTCGATGGAGGCCCCAACTTCCTCGTCGACACCGTTGATACCCGTCGCCAAAGAGATTTTAGGGGATGCTTGAGCTTTCTCCTCCTCTTCAAGGTGAGCAATGCACCTGGTCAGCTCAAACTGCTTCATACGCTCTGGTACATAGTCAAAATTCGCCTCGCGGTTGTTTTTCTAGAACATGTAAAAGCAGTTAAATGTGGCTCCCTTATTCTTCTCCAAGTCACTGGAGTTAGTCTCTTCAAGCGATTTTACTCGCTCCTCCAGCTCAGCAGTTTCTTTCCTGCTGATCACTAGCTCATCTTGAAGTTTGGAGGCCTCTCTGTAATTAATCAATGAAGCCTCCTTATACTTCTCTCTAGATTCAGTGACTCTGGCCAGGGCATCCTTATGTTGTTTCAGCTCTTTGGCCAGCTTGGCATTCTTCTCCGGCAGTTCGACATTTTTCTCCTTGGCCACCTTGAGCTGCTCGGTGTGTTTAGCCTCGGCCATTTTGAGCTGCTCGCCAAGTCTCTCCTCATACTCAGCAGCCATTGCTTCCAAGCGGTGCCAACCAGTGCTCATGGTTAGAATTCCATGTGATCAGAAAAAAGATACAACTGTTAGTGGAAATAGAATGACAAGGTAAACAAATAAAGAACAACAAAAATGTTAACTTACACTGAGCACTTCGTTCAGCGCATGGCTGAAGATCTGGTTGAATTTCAGGGAGCCAGTGTTGCTAATGGCTTCTCAACTGCGTCGGTGCCTTGATAACTTCGTCAGCTTATCTTTGGCCGAGCTGAAAGCTATGTTCATGATGGCCTCTTCTTGGGTATCTTCTATCTGACCAGGAAGAGTCTGGTCGATGGGAGCTAGGGGAGGAGTTTGGTCGACATGTGCTGGTGGAGAAGTCTGGTCGACGAGAGCTGGAGGATGTGTTGTTTCCTTGGAGGGAACAGGTATTGGGGGATCCTCGGTCCGAGCCTTTTTCGTTGGGGGATTGCTACTGCTTTCCCTAGGATGCTGCCTACTCCCCTTCTTCTTGCTCGTGGGAGTAGTGGTCTTGGGCAGGCTGTACAGGTTGAATGGGTCTTTGGTAGACATGACTGCAAAATAGAAACAAATAATCAGGCAATATAAATTGAGGTACTTACTAAAGCAAGGAAATAAGAGTAAGGAAAATTCTATGTAATATACTCGAGCCCTTATTATTGGTCGATACATTATCTATTGTACTACTGCTACACTCACTCTCTGCCTTGAAGAAGTCTGAATTTAAACTAGTCGCATATTTAAATTTGCCATCCCCGTCAAATAAATGACAGGGAATGGGCAAATTGTCCAAGAGTGCGAAGTCAGTACCGTTCTCATCCGAGGACTCAAGTATGGGCTCGGGGTGGTCAGGAAGCTTCTGCTTGCCCTTTCCATGCTGAGCAGGGACAGCAGCTGCTCATGGAGTGCTGGAAGGTTCTCTGATAGTCACTCTTGTAGCCTGCCTCCTCGGGGATTATGACACATCCTAGTGCTGCTCGATAATTTCTCCCCCAGTATCACTCCCCGCTGTTGACTCCCTCACATCCTGGTGAGGTGCAAGAAGGCTGACCAACCTTAGGTTGTTCTCTGTGACCAGCACTTTGACACTATTTTCAATGTTTGTCATGCTGGCCAGGGCTGCTGCCCTTATCTCCATTTCTAAAGTGGGGTCTGGTCGATGCCATGGACCTGAACGAGACCAAAGTTCTAAAGAATGTATGGAAAACTTGAAAGAAATCAAACGAACAGTGAGTAAAAGATTTACCTCCTTCAGTGAAGGCCAGATTATTGGTGACCAGGTCTGTTGTTAGAAAGTAGTCCTAGAAGTATTTCCCTACATTAGACTTGTGGGTGATGTCACTCAGGAAGGTGCGAGCAGACTCCTGGTGGTAGAAATGGAAGAACCCCGTGTTGTTATGGTTGGGGTTAGACTTGAGATCAAACAAGTAGTTGATCTCATGTGGCGTAGGAACGGGCCACTTCTTGTGGTTATAGAGGATATAAAGTGCAGAAAGTACTCTATATCCGTTTGGGGTGATTTGAAAAGGAGTGACCTCAAAATAATTGGCCACCCCTGGAAGAATGGATGCAGAGGCAAGGTTGCCCCTGCCTCGATGTGATACCTTGACTAGGCGCTGAAGGCGCCCCCAGGCACATTTGCCCGCTGGTCGGATGAAGGCTTGATGATAGTTATCCCAGGAAGGCCATACTTCTTGAGATAATTGGTTACCATCCTAGCTGTAATAATGCTAGGAGGTGCGACATACCATTCGACCTCCGGCCTAAGGACATCGCGAGGTCGGGCTTTAAGTTGAGATTCTGGTGGTGAACTGTTTACAGGCTAGGTGTTGGTAGAAGGAGTCTCAGTGCGAGGGGCAGGCTGATTAGCAGGAGGATTGGCTGGTTTCTTCTTTCTTTGAGCAATGGACTTTACATGACCCATATTTTTTGGGTTGGTCGGAGGTCTGTGTAATGCCCCGAAATCCCTAATGTGGTTTAATGGTTGGATTAGTAGGCCGGGATGGCCATAATTGATTTATTATACCATTAAACTATTATATGCATATTTATGTGAATAATATTATAATATGATGTTAAATGCATGCATGTGGGTCCATATTTCATGACAGGGGTATTTTGGCCCGTTGAGATCATAATTGTATATTTGTATGCATGTCGGTGATATAATTATTGAGGCCACATTATAATGTGGATTTGTTCGAGTTATTCGGCATAAGATGATCTTTGAATATAAATTATCGGTTTGGTCATAAGTTCGAAGCTCGGGGTGAGTCTCGGGGTGTTTTGGTGATTAAAGCGTTATCGGGAATTAAAGGGTAACGAGATATGAATTATTGGTATTTGAGAATATCGAGAATAGCGGGAATTGAAGGGTGTTAGTTATGATTAATGAAATAGGTGGGAAAGGATGATTTTACCCTTGAGGAGACTTTAGAAGCTTTTAAATGACTTAGGGGCATTAAGGTCATTTGGCATGGATATATATGACTTTATTGGCTGTAGAAAGAATAGAACAAAACAGAGCTTCACCTTCTTCCTCACGTTCATCATTTTCTCTATTTTTTTCTTTGGAATTTTTGAAGCCAAATTGAGGAATTAAGCTAGGAAACTAAAGGTTTGAGCTTAGGAACTTGATTCATTCATTGAAAATGATTCAAACCCAGCTTGAGGTAAGAATTCACCCATGAATTTAAGCTATACTCTGTTTTTTTTTTATGGTTTTTAGTCAAGAGATTTTGATGTGGTTAGTTGGGAGTTTTTGAGTTTGGATGCTTGGGTTTTGATGAGGGTATGATGTAGATGAAGTTTAGGGGTTAAATTGGATGTTTGGGTGAAGTTTGAGAGTGGTTTGAAAGCTTGGTTTCAAGGAGAATCGCGAGGTTTTAATGGGAGAAAACAAGGATTTTTGACTGCTGGGAGGAAATGCCGTGACGCTTGGGAGGCAATGCTGCGACATTGGGTGCAGGAGCTTGAGGCTGGCGCCTCTGTTTGGGAGGCGGGCCGTGGCATGGTGGAAGTAGGGCCGCGACCCTTAAGAGCTTTTTTGTCCAAAAATGTGTTTTTGTCATGGGAACTCAAATCGTAGGCCTCAGGATCGTTCCTACTACCCGGTTTAGTAGGATTTGACGTCCCGGAGGCTAGATCTTGGTTCGAGAACTTTTTATTATTCATTTTATTGAGGGAATCCCATATTTGGTTATGAATAGGTGACCGCTAAGGGACTAAAAGATAGATCGTTCTCAAGGGTCGTTCTTATATTAATTCTTGCTCGAACCATAGGTAAGAAAACTGCACCCCATATGTGACATGCATGGTTATTCATGAGGCATGTTGAATGTTTAAATGTGGACATGGATTGATTATTGAATGCTTAGAAAATCTTGCTCACTTGTGCATGGTACTGACTGAATAGTCAGAATTGGCAAAGGTGTCAGTATCAACTATGAAGCTGTGACTCATTAGTCAAGTCAGGAATGGCCAGTGCCCAGTGCTGACTCATAAGTCAAGAATGGCCTTAGCGTGTTCAACGCAAGCCAACAAAGATTATATCTAATCGACATCTGCATTAAATGACTCAGAATAGTATTAATGCCAGACCGACCTCAAGTTCGATGAATACTATAAGCGCTTGTCTAGCCAAAGGCTAATTACTTAGAGCCAAAGTGACTATTTAGTCACATGGCTGTGGGTGCCAAGCCTCATGTGACTTACCCATCAGTCACTCATTTGTTTAAGCTAGTGACTTACCCAGCAGTCACTCATCTGTTTAAGCTAGTGACTTGCTTGTCAGTCACTCATTATGGTTTACCAGAACCTCAAGTGTTAAATCACTCATTTGATTAAGAGATATAAGCTACTTTCATGGTTATTGTAAACACAAAGTGATATTCACTCATCTGTTCAGAGCTATAAGCTCTTTGTGATTATAATAATAATCATTTGTTAATATTTATATGCATTACTATGTTTTCTTGCTAGGCTTTGGCTCATGGGTGCTATGTGGTGCAGGTAAAGGGAAAGAAAAGCTCACCCATCCTTGAGTGGAGAGCTTAGGTGGTGATGTGTACATATGCGGCCGCTTGACCACCACGGCCAAGGAGTTCTCAGAGGAACTAGGGGGTTTACCTTATTTTTGTCGCTTAGATCGGCGGGTTGTAAATTTTATAATGTAGTGACCATTTTGCATTGTAAATAACTTGTAAACATTTTTATGGGCCCATGAATAGTTTTATGTTTTAAATAAAATATATCTTTTCCTTTTGATTGGTTTTCCACCTTAACCTATTAATAACACCTAGAAGCACATTTTTAACCAAAGAACTCAGGTAGCGAGTTAAATTCACGGTTCACCGTAATTGTTCTGGGGTAACCAGGGCATTACAACTTAGTATCAGAGCGTGCCAAGGTTAGGGTTCTTGTAGATTGGGTGGGCATGTACACTCACCACTGAAGACAAGCTCGACTCATGGTTTGGTAACTATTTATGTAGTTATATGTATAACTACTTAAATATAGTATATATGCTTTACGTGTATGCATGAGACACCATGTTAAACCTGTGCCCTGAATATTACATCCTTAGCAACTGTGTGCTAAATGCTATAATCATGTATCCATTTTTATATTTGTATGACTGTGGAATATGATAATTGTCTGCTTATTCTTGGACCGTAAGGCGGCAAGAGGATTAGTTATTACTACCTGACTGGCCGTATTGATCATTGTTTCAGCAAGGTATAAGCTAATAAGAATGAATCCAGGGCAGACAGATATGTCAGCTGGCCAGAGTGATCAAGGCCAGAATAATAACAACCAGGGTCAAGAGAATGACCAAGGACAGATTCTATAGCCAGCTCCTGCAAACTGGCAGCAGTTGTTTAACTATCTGCAGGCTACAGTGTTGAGACAGGGAGAAGAACTTCGCCTCCTGAGACAGCAGCAAGCACCTGTAGTGGTCAGTGTATCAGAGGCACCTCCTGTGTCGGTGCCAGCAACTGAGCAGCTGCCTGAGGTTGGTAATAAATGGGAGCCTCTCTATGAAAGGTTCAGGAAGCAGCAACCTCCAGTTTTTGAAGGCAGTGCAGATCCTGCCAAGCCAGAGCAGTGGATGAGCATAATTACCACCATCTTGGACTTCATGAGGGTGATTGGTAATGGGAGGGTGGCTTGTGCCACTTATATGTTTTGGGAGGATGCTCGAATTTGGTGGGAGGTTATTACCCAGACCAGAAACGTCAATGCCCTGAGTTGGGAAGAGTTTCAGACTCTATTCAACGAGAAATATTATAACGATGCTATCAGGGTGGCAAAGGCTGAGGAATTTATTAGATTGCTTCGGAGTTCTTAGAGGAACTAGGGGGTTTACCCTATTTTTGCCGCTTAGATTGGCGGGTTGTAAATTTTATAATGTAGTGACCATTTTGCATTGTAAATAACTTGTAAACATTTTTATGGGCCCATGAACAATTTTATGTTTTAAATAAAATATATCCTTTCCTTTTGATTGGTTTTCCACCTTAACCTATTAATAACACCTAGAAGCACATTTTTAACCAAAGAACTCGGGTAACAAGTTAAATTCACGGTTCATCGTTCATCGTAACTGTTCTGGGGTAACCAGGGCGTTGCAGTCTATTTGTTGAGTTGTGTTGGGAAAAAGGAACTTCTAAAAATGGCAACGATGACTGTTCTTGATCTTTAAACAATAGCGCGAGTAAGTCATTGTCAATTGGCCTCTCACCTCCCCACGGGTCGTGCATGAAAATCAGCGAACAAAGAAGGGAAGATGAGAATCTACGACCAATAGACAAAGGAAGTGGAAATGTTGGGATAACGTTGCTCGTGTATAAAAGTTAAGCTTTTATATGACCCGCAACATTCTAAAGTAAACACTAAAAGGCACGCGAACAGTTTGAAAAATGGATTAAAAAGTAGAAGTGAAAAGTTTGTGAAAAGTTTTTTTAGGGAAACTTTTCGACTCAGAGAAAAGGCGGGAAAAACCCAGTTTTTTTCCGAGTGCCTAAAAATCAAATTTTTACTTTGATTTTGCCCCCCAAATCAGTAACCCTAACTCCCAAACCAATTCCTAAGCCTCATTTAGTGTTTTCTCCCTATCCTATCATGCTACTACCTACAAGCCCGATTACCCCAAATCATTTTTTTTCAAGAACATTCGGAAACTCAAATACCAAAACATCATAAAACTCAAGGGATAACTATTGCATGGCGTATCAGAGACAAAGAAGCTCAAGAAACTTTCTTGAATAAAAGGTTGAAGTGAAGACACGAGCGTTGATTCGAGCGGCTGGACAGATACTCCTCGGATCACCAAAGTTGTCTGATTTTTCTGGGTTCTTCGTGCTTCGTTCTTCAGTATTCTTGAGGAAAAGAGGAAGAGTAAAAGTAAAAAGTGAAAATGAGGGATTATTTATATTGATCGAGGAACGGTTAATAAGGTGATGATGGGGGATGAGTTTTCAAAACGTGGGGAAATGTGTTAGTCGTCAAAATGCTTTTTGGGAAACTACAACGACATGATTGATTACCGTTTTCGAAAAGGCGCTGACGACTCTGACAGGTCACACGAAGGGTCAGTCGTTTAAGTTTACTTCATGCTGGTAGCAGTAAAATAAACTTGGGGCACAAATGTTTACCCAAAAATGAACTACCTGATGATGTGGCAGGATTGATCTACACGTGGGATGCACGTGGCAGTTTTTAGTGAGTATAATCTGCTCGACCCTCGACCAGAAGATCATTGGCTTATCAGGCATCATAATTATCGGTAACTATCCTGGTCGCATAGATTCATTTATTTACTTCAGATATGCAATCTTGTAATTACGTATTAAATCCAATTTTCATTATTATTTAGATACGCCTGTATTAAATGTAATTAAGGCCCATTGGCCCATGTAGAACTCCTTGAGCCTATAAATAAGAATCAAGGGGCTCAACAGATGGAACTTTTGGCTTTAGAACGCTTGAGCTTAGAGATTCAAAGAGAGAAAAAGAGTGGTGTTATCCATCACAATTGTATTCATTTGAGAGCTAGTGAAACTCGTGAACCCTAGTTCATTGATCACTGTTCTTGGAATTTTACATCAATAAGAACACTAAGTGGGCGTAGGTTATTACTGTTTGATTGGGGCCGAACCACTAAAAATTGTTTGTGTCATTTAACTTTTCATCTTGATTTCATCTCATTTTCATCTTATTTTCTATCGTTTATTTAACTCCATGTCGTTGACCAATTTGAGGGTCAACACAATCCAAGTTACAAGAGGTGTTGATTTGTTATAATCCATGAAGGGGATTTTATAAAGAAAATGGTGTTTTTGGTGTTTGTTGCAATGGGTTTGTTATAAGCTTTGGGTTTTTAGGAATGTGGCTTTTCATAGAAGGAAGAAATATAACTTGTAGGAGGCTAAAATTTGATTGATCAAGTTATTCAATAGCTCATTCAACTATGCAATTATAATGGAAGCTTAGTTGATCTCCATAGCCCTCCTCTGGTTTCCCCTTGGTTGCGTTTGTGAAGGGGTGTAACTAGAGTTTTGTTGATGTTGCTATCAAATATGGGGAGGCAGCCACTGGGGGTAGGGTACAGTAATGATGCTGGAGTGGGGGTGGCTCCGTTTGCTGCTCGAGTTAAAGTGAGGTCAATCGTGGAAAGGAAGTTATTCGTCTTACTATCAGGAATGTTGGTTCTCTTATCTTCAATTGTAGAAGGTTGATGTCTTCTCTTATTGTCAATTGTGATTGTGGCTATTGGTAGTCAAATTGTTATGTCTTTGATTGTAACGTCCTCCTAATCAGGGACCATTACACTATGTACCTTAAATAGTGTCAGACTTGCTAATCAAGTCATTTGGTTATAAACGTGTAACTAAGGTTAATGTCAAGGGTTAGGGTTAAATTTTTTGGTCAAAGGAAATGTTGACTTTTTATTTGAAAGTTTAATACATACATGGGATCCCAAAATGATACAACCAAATGTTTAAAAGGGTATATACAAGTCAAAAGTTACAACCAGCCAGCCTAAGCTGTAAAATAAGAGATGCAACCTTAGTTCCTCTGAGATATCCTTGGCTGTGGCAGACAAGCAGCCGCATATGTACGCACTGCCACCGAAGTTCTCCAACTCATGGCTGGTCTAGCATTCCTTTTCCCTTACCTGCACCACATAGCACCCGTGAGTCAAGGTTCAGCAAGAAAACTTAAACATGTGCATGAATAGTAAATACAGATTCCAAATACATATCTAGCATGCCCAGCAGTAATAACCTACTCATTCATACAATTACAAATAAATGGTCATTGGATCATTCTGAGGCCCGCTGCCCTGAATAAATGACTCTAGAGTCAACCTGGGTGTGACAGTCAGAATCTCGTGATCTGCAAGGGGAAAGACCGGGTAAAAGCTATGCAATCCTACATTGTCTGGGGAAGGTCAAGTGTGATGATTCTAAGACTGTGTAGGTATAGGAGTACACAATTGAAGAAGGCTTAAATGGATTGTGGGTACTACCTGTGAAGATTTGATGTTCTCTGCTGAGTCCTAGTCAACTGCTTGAGTATTCCTCCACTATCCATGTCACACGTTTATAGCAAAGTGGTTGTTAGAAATGGGTTTTATTATATTAGTCTATTATTATTCCTATTGTTATGCCTTACATGTATAGAGCATGCTTGCTCTAGAATTCTGTGGAACCAACTTATTTTAATTATAAATAGAACTGAATTTCTCAGCTTCAGACTTGAGTTGAGTTTTTACCAAATACTCTTATATATTATACTGCTTTTCTTTCTTGGTACCAGAGCCACTCTAGGCTAATGCCATGTCAAGTTCCAACATTCCTCCACCTGCTACAACAACAGCACAGGCCACCAACACCTCAGCTCCAACCAATACTCCAGTAGCATTAGGCACAGATAACACATTACATAATGCTACCAATTTAACACATGTCAACAACCATTTTACTCAACCTTTTAATACTTTGAATCAACTGTTTCCTTTGAAACTTGATAGGAATAATTACACACTTTGGAAGACAATGGTATCTACCATTATTAGAGGTCACAGACTTGACGGGTTCATAAATGGCACTAGAATGTGTCCACCAGAGTTTGTCCCAGGTGGTGTTGCAACAGGAGATGGCAAACCAAGTTTCAGTTTGAGAGTAAATCTAGAGTACAAGCATTGGATTGTCAACGACTAGCTGCTGATGGGATGGCTTCACAGCTCCATGATAGAGATGATTGCGATGGAAGTAATGGTTTGCGCAACTGCTGCAACACTTTGGCACGCCCTGGAAAACTTATATGGTGCTTATTCGAAGGCAAAGATGGATGAGTATCGGACACTAATTCAAACCATAAGGAAGGGTAACACACCCATGACTGAATATTTAAGGCAAAAGAAAGCCTGGGCTGATGTTTTAGCACTGGTTGGGACCCTTATCCTGAGTTACAACTTGTAGCTAATGTTTTATCGAGACTGGATTCTGATTATCTAACTATAATGGTTCAAGTTGAAGCTAAATCTAGCACTTCCTGACAGGAATTACAAGACATTTTGCTGAGTTTTGATAGCAAACTCGAGTGACTACAGGCCATAAATGCAGCAAACATAGCCACAAAATATCCCAGATATGGTCGAGGTAGAGGTCAGAGTTATGGTCAGCAACAGATACAACAACAATGGAGGAAGTAGAGGTGGAGGAAATCATGCTAGAGGAAGAGAAAGGTTTGGTGATTTGAGACCCACTTGTCAGATCTGTGGGAAGTTTGGACACTCAGTTGTAGCATGCTACAATAGGTTTGATGAATCCTATAATGAGAATGAAACAAATGGAGCTCAAAATCAACACAAAGAAAATCGCTCGACTTTTACGACATCACTAGAAGTAATCGACAATGATGCATGGTTTATGGATAGTGGAGCAAGCAATCATACAACCTTGAATGTGGGTAAATTTGTCTAAAAAATCAGAATATGATGGTAAGCAAATGCTAACTATAGGTGATGGAAATAAAATTCCCATATCGCATTATGGTACTGGTTATTTGAAAACTGATACAGGATCATATTTGGTACTAGCTAAAATGTTACATGTGCCTAATATTGCTAAAAATCTTATTAGTGTATCAAGATTGACAATCGATAACAATGTGGTTATTGAATTTGAATTTGGTTTTTGTTTTGTGAAGGACAAGGTGTCAAAGAAGGTGTTGCTTCAAGGGAGACTTGAGCATGGATTATACAGACTAAAATCAGCTAATGGGAGTACATGTTTTCGTTCAAAATATCAGCATGTGTCAAGTTCTTTTACTACAGTTTCTTTTCAATCAAAAGGGAATGTAAATCAATCTATGACTGAAGAGTCTAGAGTCTCTAAGAAAGATGCATGGCATAGAAGGTTGGGATACCCATCTAGTAGAGTCCTAAACCAAGTTCTAGCCTTAGCTAATGTAAAAATATCTTTTAATGAAGAACCAACATTATGTGATGCTTGCCAACTAGGGAAATCACATGCACTACCTTTTAAAGCATCTAACAGTCGAGTCACAAGGGTATTAGAACTAATACATTTTGATCTATGGGGACCAGCACCCATTGCATCCAACACTAATTACAAGTTTTATATCCACTTTGTTGATGACTACTCTAGGCACACTTGGTTATACCCTTTAGAACAAAATCAGAAGCTCTAAATGCTTTTATTAAATTCAAATTCCTTGCTGAAAACCAATTTGAGAAAAGAATAAAAACTCTTAGAATAGATTGGGTAGGATAATTTCAATCATTTGAAAACATTGTCAAGGAAAGTGGTATAAATTTTCAACATTCATGCCCTCACACCTCAGTACAAAATGGCAGGGCCAGGAGAAAACATAGGCACATAGTTGAAATGGGATTGACACTCTTAGCTAAAGCACACATGCCTCTAAAATTTTGGGTAGATGCCTTCCAAACAGCCGTTTATCTCAGAAATAGGCTCCCATCACCAGTTCTTAATAATAAGTCACCTTATGAGACTCTATATTCAAAGAAAGTAGATTATTTAAACATTAATTTATTTGGTTCAGCTTGTTTTCCTTGTACGAGATCCTACCAAACTCAAAAATTCCAATTTCACTCATTAAAGTGTGTAAATATCGGGTTTAGTGAGTCTTTTAAGGGGTATAAATGTTTGAGCTCAATCGGTAAGGTGTACATTTCTCGACATGTTGTTTTTAATGAGTTAGAATATCCATTTAAATTTGGTTTCTTAAACACTCATGAACCTGAGAAACAAGCCGATTTACCAAACTCTACATGGTCACAACTTCCCTTTGTTGAACTACCAAAACCAAGTTCTTATTTTGGTGTGCCAAAGACTCAAGATCAAGTGCAATCCTCCCTTGAGACAGCATCGACAAATGAAACCTTCAGATCACAAGACAATAACAATATGGAGGTAAGTGAACATACATCTCATAGCCTTAAGCCTACTGATCATGTAATTGTGAGTTCAGAAGTTGAAGAAATAAATAACTCACTGGAAATAGGCAGTGAAACAGTACCTGAAAGCAGCCAGCAGAAACTCAAATCAACTCACCCAATGGTTACAAGATCTAAGGATGGAATTTTCAAGCCAAAACATATATGTTAGCAGTAACAAGATGGAATCCAGAATTGGAATAGCCAAACAATGTACAAGATGCCTTAACTCATGATGGATGGAAGAAAGCTATGGAGGATGAGATCAATGCCTTAAAGCAGAACCAAACGTGGACACTAGTGCCTAATTCAAAAAGATATAATATGGTTGGAAACAAATGGGTTTTTAATGTTAAAACCAATGCTGATGGGACATTTAAGAGGTTTAAAGCCAAGTTGGTTGCAAAAGGATTTCACCAAAGACCAGACATATATTATAGAGAAACCTTCAGTCCAGTTATAAAGTCATGCACTGTGAGAGTCGTTCTTACTATTGTAGTCTCTTGGGATGGGATATTAGACAGTTGGACATCAGCAATGCCTTTCTAAATGGTGTCTTAGAAGAAGATGTGTTTATGACACAACCCGAAGGCTTTGAGGACAAGGAGAAACTAGATTTTGTATGCAAGTTAAACAAGTCTTTGTATGGTTTGAAGCAAGTGCCGAGGGCTTGGTTTGAGAATCTCAAAACAACACTAATTGAGTGGGGGTTCAAAAACTCCAAAGCATATTCATCCTTGTTTTTCTACAAAACAAACAATTGTGTAATGTTGGTACTTATATATGTTGACGACATTATTGCTACTAAGCATAATAGAGAAAAGTTGGATGGTTTTATAGCTAAGTTGAACAATAAGTTCCATTGAAGGATCTCGGGCCACTAAACTTTTTCTTGGGGATAGAAGTGCATAGAGATGATACTGGTTTGTTTTTTACTCAAGGCAAGTATATTGGGGAGATCGTAGAAAAATATAACATGAAGAATGTGAAACCAGTCCCTACACCAATGATCACTGGAAAGCATATGTCACTGCATGATGGAGAGTTAATGCATAATCCTACAATCTATAGAAGTCTTATAGGGGCTCTCCAATACCTCTTCCATACTCGCCTAGATATACTTTCACAATGAATAAGTTGAGCCAATTCCTTCAAGCACCTACAATAGATCACTGGAGTGGAGCTTAAAGAGTTCTGAGGTACCTAAAAGGGACACAACAAAATGGATTGCATATAGGTAGTTATGATAAGCTAAAGGCTTAGCAAGAAAACTTATTACTGCATATATACAATATCAATAAATGATTTTGATAATCATACTGGGGCTTGCAGCCCAATTCGATAAGTGAATATCAATAATGATTCTGGTAATCATGCTGGGACTTGCAACCTAATTAGATAAGTGACTTATGAGTCACGAACTCGGGCTCCGTACCCTAAGCCATGTGACATTACTATCACCTGAGGCTCTAAGTAACTAGACTTTAGACTAGACAAACGCTTTTGTTTTCATCGAACTTGAGGTTGGTCAAGCATTTCATACTTATGTTGATAATGCATATGTCGATTAGATCTAATCTTTTCGGCTTGCGTTAAACACACTAATACCGTTCTTGACTCATAAACCAATACCATACGACCCGTGCTCAGTACTACTGTTGAACTTGACTAATAAATCATAACTTTACAATCGATACTAACGCCATTGCCGTTTTTGACTAATAAGTCAGTATGATTCATAGATAAGCAAGACTGTTAAGCATTTATGTAATGCCCTGGTTACCCCAGAACAGTTACGGTGAACGGTGAACCGGAAATTTGATCCGCTACCCGAGTCCTTTGGTTAAAAAGGTGATCTAGGTGTTATTATCAGGTTAAGGTGAAAACCAGTAAAAAGGAAATGGTACATTTCATTACGTAAATAAACTGCTCATGAGCCTTTCAAAATGTTTACAAGTAGTTCGTAATACAAAAGAGTCGCTACAGTTCCAAATTTACAAACTCCGCCGGCCTAAGCGGCAAAAATAGGGTAAACCCCTAGTCCCTCTGAGAACTCCTTGACCGTGGCGGTCAAGCGGCCCTGTATGTACACAACATCGCCCAAGCTCCCCACTCAGAGCTGGTTAAGCTTTTCCTTCCCTTTACCTGCACCACGTAGCACCCATGAGCCAAGGCCCAGCAAGAAAACATAACAAAGCATGATATAATATCAACAATGGTCATAATAACCATTCAGGACTATCAGTCCAACAAATAGGTGACAATAGCCAAAAGTCACAATAATGAGCATCGCTCCCTCTAGCCATGTGACGATAGGGTCACCAGGGCTTAACTGACAGGTGAATCTTTCTTAAGTTTGATTAGGACAGGTGCATGGTGATTGGTCACCAACATAACCTTCCTCACGACTCTAGAGTCGAAACTATGGACAACGTCCCTTAGCCACGTGTCAAAGGGTCACCGGGGTCATATACCTTGGCTATAGTCTTCTGGTCGTAGACCAGGCAAGCGCTTATAAGTTCATCGACCTTAGGGCCAGTCCCGCATTAATGCCATAGAGCCATTCAATGCGTGATTATCGACTTTAGAGTCGGTCCCTGACTAGTCAGTGTCTTAAGCAGGTAATCAGCATTCATTAGCATTTAATATGCAATCCACATTCACACATATCAACCTACATGCCTCAATATCAAACCATGCATGTCATATACCTGTATAGGGTGCAACTGTATCCATACACTGTTTTCTTACCTCAGGTTCGAGCGAGAAGTACGATAAAGACGACTCCTGAGAACGATCGATCTTTTAGTTCCTTAGCGGTTACCTAATCACAACCAATTATAACCTACATTAATGAGAATCCACAATAATAGGGTCTTAACCTAAGAACCACCCTCGGGACCTCGAAACATGCCCACACGGTGAGTAGATTCGATCCCGGGCCTTAAGGATTGAAACCCCAAGTCAAAAACCCTTAAAAACACTCAAAACGGGGGTTGGAAGGAACAGGGTAGCGCTACAGCGCTCAACCCCTAGCGCCACAGCGCTCTACACAGAACCTCCCAAAAGCCAAAAAGCCTCCTGAGGAGCGCTATAGCGCCCTAGGGTGGGTGCTGTAGCGCTACCTCCAGGCCCAAACACCCCTGAACCGACCTTCTTCAACTTCTTCGATTCTAACTCGATTTTCCAAGCTTCCAAAGCCTATTCTTGATGCCAAATAAACCCAAAAACCATCCCAACACACCCCAAACATCACAAGCATGGGAACCCTAGCCAAAACTCCCAACAAAACCATGAATTCACCCTAGTAAACTCAGCTGCAAAACAAAACCAAAACAGAGCAAACCAGAGAAAACCATGGTTAGAAACTTACCCAAAGCTTGGCTTATGATGGCCTTCAATGGTGGAACACACTCCTAGACTCCCAAGGCTTGCTTCCTAAGCTTGAATCCTCAAAATTGGTTCAAAAACCACAAAGAACAGTGAGGAGAAGAAGGTATGGGAGAACTCTAAGGTATACTCTGTTTTTCCATCATTTTCTTTAGCCATCAAGGGTTATATCTATCCTAGGGGTGAAATGACCATTTTACCCCTAGGTCAATTAATACTTCCTAAAGGCTCCCAAGGGCATATTTGGTACTTCCCTCCAAACTCGTTAATCATAATTAACGCTCTCCAATTCCCGCTATTCTCAATAATCTCAAATGCCAATAATTCACATCCCGTTACCCTTTATTTCCCGGTAACGCTTTAATCATCAAAATCACCTCGAGACTCAACCCATGTCCCGACACTTAAACCTGTTGTGACCAAACGCTAATCAATATTCTACGATCGTCTCATGTCGAATAGCTCAAACAAACCCACATCATAATGTGGTCTCAACATATATCATCGACATGCATACAATTAACATTATATTATAATATAATTATCATAAACATGCATAAACACATTCAATGGCATAATTAAGCAATTATGGCCCTCCCGGCCTACTAACCCAGCCATTAACCCTAATAGGGAATCCGGGGCATTACAATTTACAATGCAATCAATGTCCACATATACAACACTCAACATGCCTCATCAATAACCATGCATGTCACATACTGGGTGCAGTTTTATTACCTCTAGTTCGATCGTGAGATAATAAAAGAATGACCTTTGAGAACGATCAATCCTTTGGTCCCTTAGCGGTCACCTAGTCATAACTAAATATGAAATCACATTAATAAAATAATTCATAAAAGGTTCATTGTCTAAATCTTGCTCCTGGGACCTCGAATCCTACTAACACGGTTAGTAGATTCGATCCCAAGCCTTAAGAGTTGAAACCCCGAGCCTAAAACACTTGAAAAACCCTTCTTAGTTCAAAAATGAAGGGTGGGTCGCGACTTACCCTTAAGGTAGAGAGCACCATTTGAAGAACCAGGGGCGGTCCACGACTTGGCCCAAGGTGGGTCGCGGTGCGCCTACTTCACAGAGCCCAGGGAGGCTCTGACTTGGGTCTAGGTCGCGACTTGGCCTAGTGGGCGCGACTTGACCCAGCGATCCCATCTCTCCTACCACTTTCTCCATTAAAACCAGCCAAAAACCTTCACCAATCAACCTAGAAATCACACCCAAGAATTACCACAACTTATCCATCACTCCACCAACAAAACCTAAGCTTTAAACATTTAAAACCTCATAAAATTCCCATCTATTCAGTTCGAAATATCAACTAAAAACCAGCTGAAAAACAAAGCAAAACCAAAAAAAAATATGGCTGAAACCTTACCTTAAACTTAGGTTTGAATCCCCTTCAGTGGCTGAACACTAGCCTAGAACCTCAAGCTTTGATTCCCAAGTTTGAACCCTCAATCTTGCTTCAAAAATCCAAAGGAAGAAAAGAGGAAAGATGATCGTGGAGGAGGAAGAAAGATGTAGTGTCCCATAATTTTTACTTAGCTAGATAGTATTAGTAGTTAGTATAGTTTGTAGTATGTTAGTTTCCATGGATTTTGGTTCAAGTCGGGACTTAGTTGGAAGCTCATAGCAACATTTATGGATTTTATAAGTTTAACCTTTATTTTAGAAATATTAATTATAACATAAGGTTTGATTAATATTGCTGGTCCTAGAAATATTATTTATTATAACCTAAGGTTTAGATAGAATTAATAAGAGCATGACACTTGTCAAAATCATGTTTATTAAGGATTTACGTATTTTTGATGAATAGTTTAATTAGAAGAAAGATCTAGAAGCTCTAAAACCTTCCAGCAACTGTTAGGATCATGTTTTGACTCAGTCAAAGCTGTTTAATCAATTCAAAATATGTTGAAAAAGTGCAAATACGTGTTTGATATATCAACGTATGCTGATATATCGCAGCTATAGGGGCCGATATATCGCCTACGGGAGATATAGAAAACACGTCGAATTTTCACGAACAAATGAACGAACGGGGCTCGGGAAATAGGTCTAGGCGATATATCGCCCAGGGTAGGCGATATATCGCCCCTGGGAGTTAGTTTTTGAATCATTAGGATTTTAAATTTGAAAACAACCTTAACTACTTGGACATGCCTTTGAACGATTTTGACCGAGTTCTCGGCATCTGTTGAATGAAAATTCAAATCTTTTTTCATTTTATATTCATTTATTTATTCAAATTAAAAGGGATTAGTTTCACTCCTTGAACTCTATAAATAGGACCTAGTATTCAACCATTTCCTTCATTCTTCAAGCATTGTTCAAAGCCTTCAAGCTGCTAAGGTTACTATAGAGAGAAACACTTGGGTTTGGGTTAAAAAGCTTTTCCAATCTAAGCTTTTCTAAACACTTGGGAAGTAAGATATAGAGTTATTTCAGTATCGAGGTATAGATCAAGTCATAGTTCATCCAAGGTATTCTTATCCTTAAGTTCAGTTCTTCATAGTTCTTTTATTCCATTTTCTTTCAGATCCTAACTCTTGTTTATGATTCTTGATTATGTGTTTAAGTTTCTTGAACCTTAAGGTTTTCAGTAAGTTTTTACTTGGATGGTTTAGTTATCTTTTCATCTCTTTTTCTTTAGAAACTCACGATTCTATTGTTGGTTTTATGAGTGTTCCAAATCCCGTTCTTGTCTCCATATCCCGATTTTTGGAAAGGAAAATAAGTTAGATTATATGTGTTTATGTTATGATATGTTTTATGCTATGATATGTATATGTATAAATATGTTGTAGTCCTTGGGCATATGACTTGGTTAGATAGCAAGCCCTAAGAATTTATGTTGTAGTCGCTTAGGCATATGACTTGCTTAGATAGCAAGCCCCAAGAATTTTTTATCATTTTCATGGTTTAGAGTTATGATTTACCCTACCTCGATTAGTAAACAGAGGACCTAGATGGGTTATCATATACTATAATGTGATCTAACCCACCTCGATTAGTAGACAGAGGACTTAGATGGTTTTATCACATACCATGTTAATGAGTTAATGGCCATTAATATTGTAGTACTATATGATATACGTTTTTATAATCATATGTTTTATAGTATATGTTTATGATATAGTCTTATGTTTATGATATAGTCTTATGTTTATGATTTATGATATATGTTGTTAGTAGATTTTCCTTGCTGTGCATTAGGCTTATTCCTTTATTTTTAGAATGATGCAGGAAAGTGAATATGGAAGGCGGAAAAGATTCGTGTCAGCTTGGCATGTGTGTTGACGATGAATGTATTGAATGGATTGCGTGAAAATCGAGGATGACGTTGTTTAAAGTTTTTTAAATTATGTTTTGAAGTATTTTCGCATTCAGTATTTAAACAAATAAAGTTTTTGTTTATGTTTTATAACAATGGGATCCCATATCACATTTTATATTTTTTTACCTTATTTTGTATTTGGTACAATATTTTGGGTTTTAAATAAAGTTATAGTAACACCCTGGTTACCCCAAAACAGTTACGGTGAGCTTTGAACCGTGCTTAACTCACTAATCGAGTCCTTTGGTTAAAAACGTGCATCTAGGTGTGATTAATAGGTTAAGGTGAAAACCAATCAAAAGGAAATGATATATTTTATTTAAAACATAAAGCTGTTCATGGGCCCATAAAAACGTTTACAAGTTATTTACAATCCAAAATGGTCATTACAGTTTAAAATTTACAACCCGCCGACCTAAGCGGCAAAAATAGGGTAAACCCCCTAGTTCCTTTCAGAAACTCCTCGGCCGTGGTGGTCAAGCTCCCGCATATGTACACATCACCACCTAAGCTCTCCACTCAAGGATGGGTGAACTTTTCTTTCCCTCTACCTGCACCACATAGCACCCATGAGCCAAAGCCCAGCAAGAAAACTCAATACTGCATGAATATAATATCAAACAATGATCATAATAATCACCTAAGACTTTTAGTCCTAAATAGAGAAGTGACAGTTGTAAAAGTCACTAAGGTGGGTTCTATTCCCTTAACAAATAAGTGACCAAATCACTAGCTTATACAGGATAAGTGACTAATAAGCAAGTCACCAGTGTAAACCAAGGAAGTGACCATAGAGTCACAACTGTGGGTATCACCCCCTTAGCCCATTCTGGCCCTGGCTCTGAGTAACTAGTTATAGAACTAGGTAAGTGCTTTGAGTTTTCATCGAACTTAGGGTCGATCCGACATTAATGATCATAATGAGTCATTCAATGCAGATGTCAATTAGATCTAATCTTTCATCGGCTCCGCGTTCACGACGCTTATGCCGCTCCTGACTCTTAGGTCAGTAACACACGACCAGTGCTCAGTACCGTTGATGAACTTGACTAGTAAGTCACAGCTTCACAGACAGATCTGACACCATTGCCGATTCTGACTAGTAAGTCAGTGCCAACCACAAATAAGCAAGACTTGCTAAGCACTTAATATGCAATCTATGTCCACATTCAAACACTCAACATGCCTCAATAATAACCATGCATGTCATATACAGGGTGCATTTTTCTTACCTCTGGTTCGAGCGAGAATTAATAAAAGAACGACCCTTGAGAACGATCAACCTTTTGATTCCTTAGCTGTTACCTGGTCATAACCAATTATGGGATTGCATCAATAAAATGAGTAATAAAAGGTTCCCGGACCAAGACCTAGCCTTTAGGAAATCGAATCCTACTAAACCGGGTAGTAGGAACGTTCCCGAGGCCTAAGGTTTGAGTCCCCATGATCAAAACACTATTTTGGCCACACTTGCCCTCAAGCGCCGCAGACCTCCTCTCTAAGCGCCGCGACCCTCAACCAAAATAGAGGCACCCGCCTCAAGCATCTGCCCCAAGTGCCGCGACCCTCCTCCCCAAGCGCCGCGGCCCTCAGGCCCTTCAGCACCACCTTCACCTTCAACAAGCTTGGGCCGCGACGCTCTAGAACAAAGCCGCGACCCCACCTGAAACTCAGCCAAAAACCCTTGTTTTTCCCCTTCAAACTCATTTCAAAACCTTATTAAAACACTCCCAATATCACAAAGCAAGGCCACCAATTATTACCACAACTTATCCACCATATAACCATCAACACCTATGCCTTAAACCAATCAAAACTTCATCAAATTCCCATTTCAATTATCAAAACTCTAATCTCAAAACCAATATAAAAGCAGAGCAAGGAACCATAAACTAGAACTGAAATCTTACCTCAAGCTTGAATTGAATCCTCTTCACTGGATGAACTAAAGTTCTAAGCTTAAAACCTTGATTTCCTAGCGTGGTTCTTCAAATAGGATTAAAAAATTCCAAAGGAAGAAGGAGTAGGATGATGGTTGTGAGAAGGAAGAAGGGAAGGCTCTGTTTTGGTTTCAATTTCTACAGCTTACTAAATTCACATATATCCTTTGCCAAATGACCATATTGCCCCTAGGTTAAGTAAAACTCTATAAAGGCTAGTAAGGGCAAAAATGTCATTTCTCCTATAATTCCGCTAATCATAATTAACGTTCTCAAATTCCTGTTATTCCCAAAATTTTCAAATACCAATAATTTGTATCCCGTTACCCTTTAATTCCCGGCAACACTCTAATCACCAAATTACCCCGAGACTCACCCCGAGCCCCGAACTTAAACCTGTTATGACCAAACCGCTAACTAATATTCACAGATCGTCTCATGCCGAAAAGCTCAAACAAATCCACATTATAATGTGGTCTTATCAATAGTTCATCAACATGCATATAAATACACAATTACACCCTCAACGACCAAATTACCAAAATACCCCTGTGATTAAATGGGGACCCATATGCATGCATTTAACATCATATTATAATATAATTCACATAAACATGCATATAATAGTTTAATGGCATAATAAAACAATTATGGCCCTCCCAGCCCACTAATCCAACCATTAAACCACATTAATGATTTTGGGGGCATTACAGTTATGTTATTTCTTATGTATGTATTCAAATTAGTAGCTATGTCATAGTAGTTTTTAATGGTATGAGGTCTTAGAAATAGTCGGGGCATTACAGTTGGCATCAGAGCAAACAATTCATATGCATTAAGTTCTCCTTGATACACACGCACAAGCTCCGAATCTAACTGCCAATGTAAGTGTTTATGTTTATTATGCTTATGTTTATAGCTAACGTTTTAGCCATTATGTTTTCAGTTAAGAATGGATGGAGCCTTGACCTATCAGGATATTCGAGCCATTAAGGCATTGAAAAGGATTAGAGAGACAAGGAATACTGTAGGAGTGTTAGAAAGAATCAATCAGAGATTAATCTTATTCCACAAGGAGATAGTCCACCTTCAGACTACTAAGCAAATTATGATGAGAGCTACGGAGCAATATGTCCTAGTAATTAGGTTTTTTAAAGATTTTCCTTTTGTAATTTCAACATTAGAAGAAATATGGGAGACTATAGATGATGATGATTTACCAGTAGCTATGATATACTATTTTCTCATACTTAGGTTCACCTCTAAGTTGGAATTTCAATTCACTAATGAACAAAAGAATAGAATCTTTATGAATCTTCCCCGAGGTAATTTTGAGGCTCAAGATAATGATGATTATGAAGAAATAGATGATGACATGTCAGATGAAGGGTCAGACGTAGAAGATCCTGTTTTTAAGATTTACCCTAGTTATGTTAATTTATTTATTTATTTATTATTTTTTCATTTATGATTGTACTTAGTGAAAACATTTTTCCAATTGAATATTATTGTTATTATTGAAAGACATGTATGAGTTTGATTTTTTTTACAATTATAATAAATAATGACCAAGTTCGGTGAGGGTGGATACAAATCAATGGATCTGGTTCTATATTGAGAGTTTAGGGGGCTAGTAGTGGAGCGATTTTACTGATCCCATCCCTCCCTCAATATGGTTAACTTTGGAACAACGACGAGTTTTGAGCCTGAGAATTAAATCATATAAGATGATTAGAAACAGATGTAGAAAATAATAAAGAGGGCAGGTTTTCCAAGTATAGAAACACACCATAATTATAAAGAAGGCTTACATAATTTTTTTCATAAGAAATCATAAGTAGTAGGCCTGAGTTATGTTTGCTTAGACTAAGTTTTGCCTTAGAGCTTATTAGGGTAAAGTCTAACACGCTTTTTCTCGACTGTTACAACTTTGCTGAAGATGTCACTCAGAAGGTCTGCACGCACAGTCGGCAATGCCTTCAGCGCCACCAACGAGACTAATTAAGCCCCTCGAGTTCTGAGAAGGGGAACACGTGCTACCAATGCTACTGCTAATAGAAATGCATCGCCTCTGATTGACAACACCATTGAGATTGTCCGACTACGGCAACAAGTGGAAGAATTGTTGCAGCAACAACAAAAACAGGCTCTGCCGCAGCCACAGACTCAGACTCAACCTCAGCCACAACCGCAGCCTCAGCAAATGGCTCAAGGACCCCAACAAGTAGGTCCTTATGGGGGATGGCCAATGGCGAACTATGTACCTTACCCAGCTTAGTACATAGAGCCAATCTACGAGTGGTTTCCTAAGCAACACACTCCAAACTTTGAAAGGACAACTGACCCCTTCGAGGCAGAAGAATGGCTCAGGAATGTAGAGCCAATCCTAGGACACATGAATCTCGGAAATGCAGACCACATATCCTGCGTTTCATCTCTTCTAAAGAAGGATGCTAGAATATGGTGGGATTTAGTATAATAGACTCACGACGTCACTACCATGACATGGACTAGATTTGTGGAGCTCTTTCACAAGTAGTACTACAACTCGGCAGTCATCACTACAAGGGTAGAAGAGTTCACTAGTCTGAAGCAAAGCAACTTAATGGTAGCAGAGTATGTTCGACAGTTCGACCGACTAGCCAAGTTTGCACCAGAGTTGGTCCCAACTGAATTTTTGAGGGTCACCAAGTTCGTTAGAGGACTCAGACCAAAGATTGAGCTAGGAGTCAAGCTAGCAAATTCGAGAACCACTTCTTATGCCGATGCTCTAGAAATGGCTATAGAGGTGGAGAGGCTTTAGGCAATGTTAGTAATGAGGAGGCTAGTAAGCTTGAACCTAAATAGTAGAATCAACCTCAGATTGGTCGGAACCACAACAACAACCATCAACATAGCAACAATAATGGTCAAAAGAGAAGGCATCCTGGTGATGGACCCAAAACGGGTATGTTTTAAATATTTATAAATCGCAAGCGCACGGATCGTTCATATAGACTAGTGATCGTGTAAGCAACGATGTCGAACCCAAAGGAGTTGTCTAAAATCGAAAAGAAACTATTTTAAATCAAAATTAACAAATTCTAACCTAGCTCCAAAGATTGAAGAGATTTTAAATAATGAAAATAAAATAAAAGACAATAATACAGAAATTAAAGACAATATATATTACTTAATTAATAATTGTAAACAAGATGGTAAAATAAGATTATTAAGGATTAAAATCCACAAAATATAAGTTCAATAATATTTATAAGTACATTGATTCCCAAGTTTTAGTGATAGTTAAACTAAATCAAACTATCATTTTCCAAATAGATTTATAATTTTAAGCACAAATTACTTCTAAAAAGATAAGATTTTTCTTCACTTTTCAAAATTATAATTTCAAAGCATTTAGTGTAAATCAATCTAATGAAATAACAAATAAATCAATGAACATTATTTATAAGGCAAAACATAATATTTTTGTTCTAAGCATGGATGTGTACAATTTAATGATACATCTTACACAAAGAATATTATGTTTTTGCACTAATGAAGAACAAAGTGTAAATATGTGCTAACAATCCAAAATACATGATATTTAAGATGAAAGAAGATATTTGAAGAAGAAAATTCCATAAACTTTGTTGCACAAATAGGAAATCAACATACAAAATAAACACTATCTAGTTACAAATTGTTTCATCATCACCTTAACAATCTTAAAAAGATTAGAAACACATAACTAGAATAGCAAATACAAACTAAAAATTACAAACATAAATAGGAAAATTTGGAGGATGAACCCCCAAATTTTTCCTCTAAAAATACATAGAAAATAACCAAAAAGAAGAAGAAGATGAAGAGAATAGAGAGGTTTTGAAATGTGTAGAATTTTTGGTATGGTAACCTCCTTTCTAAATTATCCCTAAACTCCCTTATTTATAGCCAAAAAATGGGCATTAAAATAATCAATTTAAATTAATTAAATTGATTAAATTAAATTAATTAATTATAATATGGAAAATAGGGGTAAATTATAGGGTGTAATAATGATGTTTTGGGGTAAAATGTGTAGAAAGTGGGGTAAAAAGTGACATTTTTGAACATAGGGGACAAGAGTACATTGTGGCATTTTTATGGGCTCAAGAAAAAATTGCTTTGTGGCTTTTGGTGGCTGGCAGATGCTGGGCGTGGGTGAGGAGTTAGGCATTGGGCCTAAGGTGGGATGGGTAGCTGCAGCTGGACCACGGCTGGGGAAAGGGTAGGCGTGTGGTGTACGGATGAGGCATTGGGTGAACTTTGGGAAGCTGCTGGTGGAGTGCTTGGCGTTGGAGACAAAAGCTGGGAGCATTGGCGCGTGGCTATGATTGACAGCTGGCGGCATCAGGAGCTGAAGGAGAGAAACGGGCCTGAGGAGGCAGGCGACCCAAATGAAGGCAGCTGGAGGAGACGTATGGGTCTGGGCCGCTGGGCTGAGTGGAGCACTTGTTCTCAAAATTGCCATTTTTTTCCTTTCTTTCTTGAAAATGCCACACTTTTTCTTTATTTTTCTTGGCTTTTCAAGAGCAAAAATACACCAAAATCCCTAACAAAATAAACATAAATTAAATCAAAATTAAATATTTTCAATTATCCAATAAATCATATTAATTCATTGAAAATATTAATTAAAACTTAATTTAATTGAACATTTAGTTTCACTAAAACAACATTTTTTTACCTCAAACTAAACAATATTAATTCAAATAATTAACTACAACATTTTACAACAAAATAACTATAAAAACACACAAAAACATATAAAATCAAAATAAGACTAATAAATTCAAAATTACTTAAAAACTTAATAAATCAATTAAAAACTCAAGAATTAAGCAACCATTAGCACATAAAAAGTGGTAAAATAACTCTATTTTGTAGAGTTATCACATGACATTAAGCAATATGATAATGACAAAAAAGCACGAACTAACAATGGATGCAATAGGTCAGGTCATGTAGAATACCTGCAGTGCTCCAAATGCCAAAAGAATCATCTTGGTGAGTGTCGTGCAAACACCAAGGGATGTTACAATTGTGGCCAGAAGGTCATCGGAAGAGGGAATGTCCACAACTCAAGCAAGAAGAGAAGAGGGACAACAAGATGGTTCCGGTCAGAGTCTTTGCCTTGACCCAGGGAGAAGCTGAAGCTAGTAACAAAGTGGTCATAGGTCAGATTCCTATCCTCGATAATATATGTTCAATATTATTTGATTCAGGAGCAACACACTCATATATCTCGTTAGGAATGATAGAGAAATTAGACAAACCTTGTGAAAGATTTAGAACTAGGTTTGTGACAAAATTGCCTACGGGCAAAGTAGTCCTATCATCACGGATAGTACGAGCGCGCATCGATAAAAATTGAGGACGTAGAACTAGAAGGAGACCTGATAGAGCTAGAGATCAAAGACTTCGATGTAATACTGGGCATGGATTGGCTAGCAAGGCATGGCGCAACCATCGATTGTAGACGTAAGCAAGTGACATTTGAGATTCCTGACGGTCAGAGACTATGTTTTATGGGAAAGGTTTCAGGACTACAAACACCACTTATTTCATCTCTCAAAGCTCAAAAGATGATTGAAAAAGGATGTCATGCTTTCTTAGCAAGTGTCACAGATGTGGCAAAGGAAACACCAGTAAAGGTTAAAGACATCCGCATTATAAAAGAACTCCCAGAAGTATTTCCTGACGACTTACTAGGGTTGCTGCCGACTCGAGAAATTGACTTCACAATCGAACTAGTACCGGGAACCGAGCCTATCTCAAAGGCACCATACCAGATGGCATCTACCGAACTCAAGGAGTTAAAGACGCAGTTAGAAGAACTCTTAGACTTGGGTTTCATTAGACCAAGCCATTCGCCATGGGGAGCACCGATTCTATTTGTGAAGAAGAAGGACGGAAGCATGCGAATGTGTATAGATTATCGCGAGCTGAATAAAGTGACAATTAAGAATAAATACCCACTACCCTGGATCGATGACTTGTTTGATCAACTCCGAGGAGCAACTGTGTTTTCAAAGATTGATTTACGGTCTAGGTATCACCAACTCAAGGTACGGGAAGAAGATATTCCTAAGACAACTTTTAGAACTCGATATGGACATTACGAGGTTTTTAGTTATGTCTTTTGGTCTTACCAACGCTCCAGCTGCATTTATGGATTTAATGAATTAGGTCTTCAAGTATTATTTGGACAAATTCATCGTAGTGTTCTTCGACGATATTTTGGTGTACTCCAAGGACGAATTCGAGCACGAGGAACATTTAAGAATGACCATGTTACGACTTAAGGAGCATCAACTTTACACCAAGTTCAAGAAGTGTAAATTTTGGTTGTCGCAAGTAGAGTTCCTTGGCCACATAGTATCCAAGGACAGAGTTGCAGTAGACCCAGATAAGGTAGAGGCTGTGAAGGATTGGCCAAGATCTAAGAATGCGTTAGAGGTTAGAATTTTTCTCAGGCTAGCAGGCTATTTTCAGATATTTGTAGAGGGCTTTTCAAAGATAGCCACCCCGCTTACCAACCTGACCCGAAACCAAAAAAGGTTCAACTAGATGGATAGATGTGAAGAGAGTTTTCAGTTACTCAAGGATAAGCTATGCTCAGTACCAGTACTTTATGTATCGACACCCAATGACAAGTTTGTAGTATACTGTGATGCATCGAAGCAAGGTTTGGGTTGTGTGCTGATTCAGAATGACAAAGTGATAGCCTACGCCTTAAGGTAGCTGAAGGAATACAAACAACGCTATCCAACGCACGATATGGAGTTTGCAGCGGTGGTCTTCGCATTGAAAATCTGGTGCCACTATCTTTATGGAGAATGATGTGAGATTTATACGGACCACAAGAGCTTAAAGTATTTCTTCACATAGAAGGAGCTCAACATGAGGTAGCGTAGGTGGTTAGAACTAGTAAAGGATTATGACTACGAAATCCTATACCACCCGGGAAAAGCAAACGTAGTTGCTGATGCGCTAAGCAGAAAGAGTTACAGGAATCTAGCAGCAAAATCCCGAATAGAAAAGCTGCTTCAGCAAGAGCTGATCAATGCCGGAATAGAAGTAGTCATTGGTAAACTGGCTAACTTGTCCATCCAGTCAAGTTTGTTAGAAGATATATGGATAGAGCAAGGGCATGATGACATGTTAGTATCTCACATAGCTACAGTCAAAGAAGGCAAGGCCACAGATTTCTCTTTATTAGGACAAAGGTTCTTGAGATATAAATGTCAGGTATGTGTGCCGAATGAGTATGGAATTAAGATGAAGATTTTAGAAGAGGCACACAATACTCCATACTCAGTTCACCCAGGGTCGACCAAGATGACTCATGACCTTAAGGCATTGTATTGGTGGCCAGGAATGAAGAAAGATGTAGCAGAATATGTGTCTCAATGCTTAGAATGCCAGCAAGTGAAAGCAGAACATCAGCGGCCTGCAGGCTTATTGCAACCGCTTAATATCCCAGAATGGAAGTGGGAAGATATAGCCATGGACTTCATGACAGGACTACTAAGAACAAATAAGCAGCATGACTCGGCTTGGGTAGTAGTAGATAGACTAATGAAGTCAGCTCACTTCCTGTCTGTCAAGACTACGTACACAACAGATCAGTACGCAGAAATTTATGTCAGAGAAATAGTACGACTGCATGGAATCCCTAAGACCATAGTATCCGATAGAGGATCAGTGTTTACATAGAGATTTTGGGGAAGCCTGCAGGAAGCCATGGGTACCAAGTTATGTCTTAGTACGACATTTCATCCTTAGACTGACGGTCAGTCCGAGCGTACCATACAAATTTTAGAGGATATGTTGCGCGCTTGTGTACTTGACTTCGGAGGATCATGGAGTAAGTATTTGCCACTGATAGAATTCTCCTACAACAATAGCTACAATCAACGATTGGGATGGCACCCTATGAGTTACTTTATGGAAGAAGGTGTCGATCGCTGTTACATTGGGATGAGGTAGGAGAAAGGAAACTTCTTGGACCCGAAGCTGTTAGAGAAGCTCAAGGTGTAGTAGTGCTGATTAGAAAGCGTATGCTCGCAGCTCAAAGCCGATAGAAAAGTTATGCAGATGCTAAGCGGCGTGATGTGGAATTCAAAGTTGGAGATCAAGTCTTCTTAAAGATATCTCCTATGAAAGGTGTAAAGCGGTTTGGGAAGAAAGGCAAGCTTAGTCCCGGTTTATAGGTCCTTTTGAGATATTGGACAAGGTAGGAATAGTTGCATATAGATTAGCCCTACCACCAGCTCTAGCAGATAGCCACAATGTGTTTCACATCTCAATGTTGCGTAGATATGTGTCAGACCCATCTCACGTCCTCAAGTACGACACGATAACACTCCAGAAATACTTGAGTTACGAGGAACGACCGGTTAGCATCCTAGATAGAGGGATGAAGGAATTACGGTCTAAGAGTATTTCGATAGTCAAGGTCCTATGGAGTAATAGTTCTGAACGGGAGGCAATGTGGGAGTTGGAGGAAGACATGTTGGCACGGTATCCAGAATTATTTGGTAAGTAAATTTCGGGAACACAATTCTTTATAGTAGGGGAGAACTGTAGTGTCCCAGAATTTTAACTTAGCTAGATAGTAGTAGTAGTTATTATAGTTTGTAGTATGTTAGTTTCCGTGGATTTTGGTTCAAGCCGGGACTTAATTGGAAACTCATAGCAACAGTTATGGATTTTATAAGTTTAACCTATAGTTTAGAAATATTAATTATAACATAAGGTTTGATTAATATTGTTGGTCCTAGAGATATTATTTATTATAACCTAAGGTTTAGATAGAATTAATAAGAGCATGACACTTGTCATAATCATGTTTATTAAGGATTTAAGTATTTTTGATGAATAGTTTAATTAGAAGAAAGAACTAGAAGCTCTAGAACCTTCCAGCAGCTGTTAGGATCACGTTTTGACTCAGTCAAAGCTGTTTAATCAATTCAAAATATGCTGAAAAGTGCAAATACATATTTGATATATCAACGTATGCCGATATATCGCAACTATAGGGGTCGATATATCGCCTATGGGAGATACGGAAAACACGTCGACTTCGCACGAACGAACAAACGGGGCTCGGGAAATAGGTCTAGGCGATATATCACCCTTGGGAGTTAATTTTTGAATCTTAAGGATTTTAAATTTGAAAACAACCTTAACCACTTGGACCGACCTTTGAATGATTTTGACCGAGTTATGAGCATCTATTGAACGCAAATTCAAATCTTTTTCATTTTATATTCATTTATTTATTCAAATTAAAAGGGGTTAGTTTCACTCCTTGAACTCAATAAATAGGTCCTAGTATTTAGCCATTTCCTTTATTCTTCAAGAATTGTTCAGAGCCTCCAAGCTGCTAAGGTTACTATAGAGAGAAACACTTGGGTTTTGGGTTAAAAAGCTTTTCCAATCTAAGCATTTCTAAACACTTGGGAAGTAAGATATAGAGTTATTTTGGTATCGAGGTATAGATCAAGTCATAGCTCATCCAAGGTATTCTTATCCTTAAGTTCAATTCTTCATAGTTCTTTTATTCCATTTTCTTTCAGATCCTAACTCTTGTTTATGATTATTGGTTAGGTGTTTAAGTTTCTTGAAACTTAAGGTTTTTGGTAAGTTTTTACTTGGATGGTTTAGTTCTCTTTTCATCTCTTTTTCTTTAGAAACTCACGGTTCTACTATTGGTTTTAGGAGTGTTCCAAATCCCGTTCTTGTCTCCATATAACGGTTTTTGGTAAGGAAAATAGGATAGATTATATGTGTTTATGTTATGATATGTTTTATGCTATGATATGTATATGTATAAATATGTTGTAGTCCTTGGGCATATGACTTGGTTAGATAGCAAGCCCCAAGAATTTATGTTGTAGTCGCTTGGGCATATGACTTGCTCAGATAGCAAGCCCCAAGAATTTTTTATCATTTTCATGGTTTAGAGTTATGATTTACCCTACCTCGATTAGTAGACAGAGGACCTAGATGGGTTATCATATACTATAATGTGATCTAACCTACCTTGATTAGTAGACAGAGACCTAGATGGTTTTATCACATACCATGTTAATGAGTTAATGACCATTAATATTGTAGTCCTATATGATATACATTTTTATAGTCATATGTTTTATAGTATCTGTTTATGATTTATGATATATGTTGTTAGTAGATTTTCCTTGCTGGGCATTAGGCTTATTCCTTTATTTTTAGAATGATGCAGGAAAATGAATATGGAAGGCGGAAAAGATTCGTGGCAGCTTGGCATGTGTGTTGACGATGAATGGATTGAATGGACTGCGTGAAGATCGAGGATGACGTTGTTTAGAGTCTTTTAAATTATGTTTTGATGTATTTTCGCATTTAGTATTTAAACAATTAAAGTTTATGTTTTATGTTTTATAACAATGGGATCCCATATCACATTTTATATTTTTTTACCTTATTTTGTATTTGGTACAATATTTTGGGTTTTAAATAAAGTTATGTTATTTCTTATGTATGTATTCAAATTAGTAGCTATGTCATAATAGTTTTTAATGGTTCGAGGTCTTAGAAATAGTTGGGGCATTACAAAAGAGCACTCTATTTTCAGCCTACCTCTTTCTACAACCTTCTAATTTTAACATATAACCCTTGGTCAAAAGACCAAAATGCCCCCAAGCCTAATTTAACTTCTTAAGAGCCCCCAAGGGAAAAATCATCATTTCCCACTTATCCCGCTAATTATAATTAACATCCTCCAATTCTCGTTATTCCCAATATTCTAAAATAGTTAATAAATCATATCTCATTACCCTTTAATTCCCAGTAATGTACTAATCATCAAATTACCTCGAGACTTACCCCGAGCTCGGTAAATAACCCCGTTATGACCAAACTGCTAACTTGCATTCTAAGATCGTCTCATTACGAATAGCTCGAACATATCCACATAATAATGTGGCCTTATCCATACCTCACCAACATGCATGAAAATATACAAATATGCCATCAACGGGCAAAATTACCAAAATACCCTTACAATGAAAAATGGACCCACATGCATGCATTTATCATCATATAATAATATAACTCACATAATCATACATATAATCATTTAATTTCTTAATAAATCAATTATGGCTCTCCTGGCCCCCTAATCTAGGCTCTAAGCCACATTAGGAAATTTGGGTTGTTACAGAGATAGACATCCATTTTATTCATGACAAGGTGCTGAAGAAAGAACTTGAGGTCAGATATATACCATCGGCAGATCAAATAGCAGACTGCCTCACTAAAAGCCTTTCTCATTCTCAGTTTTAAATGCATGTTGAAAAACTTGGAGTGAAGATGACACCCTCTCGTTTGAGGGGAAGTGTGAAGATTTGCTGTTCTCTGCTGAGTCCTAGTCAACCGCTGGAGTATTCCTCCACTATCCATGTCACACTTTTATAGCAAAGTGGTTGTTAGAAATGGTTTTTATTATATTAGTCTATTATTATTCCTATTGTTATGCCTTACATTTATAGAGCATACTTGCTCTAGAATTCTGTGTAACCAACTTATTTTAATTATAAATAGAACTGAATTTCTCAGCTTCAGACTTGGGCTGAGTTTTTACCAAATACTCTTATATATTATACTGCTTTTCTTTCTCTACCTATGCCAACAAGATGCATCTTATTTTTGCTAACCCATCACTTGAGAACTCCAAAGTTAAGCATGCTTGACCTGGAGTAATCTCATGATGGGTGACCTCCTGGGAAGTTTTCCCAGGAAGCGTGCAAGTGAGGAAAAAGCACGCTGGAAAAACACGTGTTGGTTTGTAGGGCTAGTCGTCATTCCAGGAAGCAGCCATAGTGACATGGGCATTACAAATGATATCAGAGCCTTGACCTAGCCAGAAGTGTGGCCGACAGGGACGTCGGACCCCTAAGGTGGGGTGATTGTGACAGTCAGAATCTCGTGATCCGCAGGGGGAAAGATCGGGTAAAAGCTGTGCAATCCCACATCGCTTGGGGAAGGTCAAGTGTGATGATTCTAAGACTGTGTAGGTATGTGACTACACAGTTGAAGATGGATTAAATGGATTGATGGGTACTGCCAATGCCAACAAGATGCATCTTCTTTTCGGTAGGCCATCACTTGAGAACTCCAAAGTTAAACGTGTTGGTTTGTAGGGATAGTCATCATTACAGGAAGCAGTCATAGTGATGTGGGCATTACACTGGGGCCCTATGCCCAAGCTATGTGACCATAGAGTCACCTGGGGCCCTTGCCCTTAACTCTGAGTAACTAGCCATATAGCTAGCCAAGCGCTTTGTTTTCCAATGCCCATAGGGTTGGACAACGTAATAGTACGTCCCTGATTGGGCCCAGGCCACTCGACCAGCGCGCAGCGCACTATTGTCGCCCTTGACTAATAAGTCAAGGCCTTCACCGAATATTTAGATAACCAGACAAATAGATACAGGTGCAGATAAGCATACTTAAGACAATACAAGTATGCATACATATCAATCATATATCTTAGTCAATTAAATACAACCATGTTCCTTAATGGGGATGAGCCCTAACTACGCAGACAATGCATACGATCAATAAACAACTAGCCAGACACGGAGCATTCAAGAATGTTTAATCAATGAGCACAAACATTACTTAATCACGTTTATGCTCAGGGGTCGAGCCTTATTCATAGTTATAACCAACAACTGGGCCAAGCCTAAATCACATAAACCACGTATTGGGTGCAGTTTTCTTACCTTAGGTCCGAGTGCAACATATATTAAGAACGACCTTCGAGCATGGTCCTAGTTTCGAGCTCCTAGCGATAACCTAGTCACAACCATAATATAGAATCCCATCCAAACGAGCGAATAAAGGCTTTAAGATCGAGTCCTAGCCTCCGGGACGTTGAATTCTACTAAATCGGGTAGTAGGATCGATCCTGAGCCCTTAGGTTTGAGTTCCCGCACTCAAAACCCTCACGGGGCTCAAAAACCCTTCAAGCGCCGCGACTCAAACCAAAAGAGTCGTGGCCCATCCCAAGTCAGAGAGCCCAAGGCTCTCCTATGTTCGACACACGGCGCGACGCACCACTATAGGTGTTGTGACTCAAATGGAGGTTCGGCACCTCCTTCTCCTTCTCATTCATGAGAGCTGCGATGCCCCAAGAACAGAGTCGTGGCTCGCCATGAAAACTCATAAATTTCCCTGTTTTCTTCAAGCCAAAACCCACCAAAAACCTATCCAAACATAGCTAAATCTCCAAGGTAAAGTTCCTAATCAACTTAGCACCTCAAAACACACAAAACCCAAGCCTAAGCTTGGCCAAAACCTCATTAAATCCCAAAATTCAGAATTGAGTTTCTAAGCTCCAAAACTTAGCTAAAAACCAAAGAAACAAAGAGATTCAAGACTGGAAATCGTTACCTCAGTTGCCCTAAGTGATGCTAAGCTTCTCCCCAAGCAATCTCGAGCCTAAGCTAGCATCGATTCCTCCTAGAACGCAAGAATTCCCAAGGAAATTGAGTGAGTGTGTGAACGAGAGGGAGAGAGAGAGAGAGAGAGAGAGAGAGAGAGTTGAACATGTTTTCCTTCTGTTTTGGTGTTTATGTGGTTTACTTAGACTCTAAGTAACCTTAAGAAAATCCCGAGGCCCGAGGTACCAAAAACGTCCCCAATGGAAAAATGGTCAAAATCTCTAAAATCCCCTCCTAATCTCATTGAATACAAATATATCCTTGAATATTTATTCCCACTACTCGATAACCCGATAATGTACTAGGTACCCAAAATACCCCTTGACTCACCTCAAGTCGGGTATTCAGTCCTGATGTGACTCTCCCGCTAACTTGCTCCCTAGGATCGCCTCGTGCCAAGTAATCCAAATATATCCACATAAGAATGTGGTCTCACACATATATCACATATATGCACATATATTCCAAATATACCCGTAATGGGCCAAATTACAAAAATTGCCCTCCTAATAAGAAACGGGCCTACATGCATATTTAATACACATAAACCTGCATATCTATTCATATTATAATATAACTCGCATTATAATATAATTACACACATATATATCACATAAACACATAATTTTTCATAATTCATATTATAATATAACTCGCATTATAATATAATTACACACATATATATCACATAAACACATAATTTTCCATCCTGACCTCTTAATCAAGGCCCTAAGCCTTATTAGGTAATTTGAGACGTTACACTAATGGACATATAAATTTTAGAGACTATGTCTTTAATTGACTATTAGAGACATAGTTTATAATTTATAGCCATTTCGAAGACATATAATCAAATTTATATGTCTCTGATTGTAGACTAATTGTTCCTTTCACCAAGTTGTGTTTCTCATGGGAGGCCTTTTTGGAGTAGTGACTTGATGGATTTCGTGTCTTTGTAATAAGTTTAAGCATGCATTGGCTTCTTTGAGGTTTTAAGTGATTTTGTAATGGTTTTTTTATCTTTCTGGGAGGTTGATCATCTTGTTATCAACATTTTACTTTACAATGTTTAATGAAGTTCCTTTATTCCCAACAAAAAAATAAAATAAAATCCAATCTAATCTTATCCAATCAAATATTGGATTTTGAAATTCTTTATTCAATCTAATCAATTATGTCTCTAACATCTAATCCAATCCTAAGAGTACTCCCAATTGATGTTTAACTCTATTTTTTCAACAATAATGATATGCATTAAAATATTACACCAACTGATGTGACATTGTTCTTTAAAAGAGTGAGTCGCGTCTGGAATAAATGTGATTTGTTAAAAGAAACTGACACATCAGTTGGTGTATTGTTTTGAAACATAATTTTGGTGCACATACCATTACTCTTTTTTCAAATACATCACTAAAACCCTACTTTTCTATTTTACATCATACACCAGCTTCTCTATATTTTCTCTACATCATTTAAATATTATTTTTTATTCATTAAAATACTAAAAAAAAGAGAGAAAGAAACAAAATAATTTATAATATAACTAATATATAAAGAGAAAGAAACAAAAAAGAATAAAATATTTTTAACTCAATGAATAGTTATCTTCACATGTGGAGTAATACTATTCATTAAGGAAAACAAATGTTAAATAACTCAAATTTAGGTCACCCATTGGAATCTTATTTGTACCATTATTCTCTATATTTTAGAAAATTATCTAGTTTACCTCATCTATTGTGAGTTCTTTAATACTAACTTGATTGGATTGGTTTTTATAGTTAGTTTTTTGAAATTTTATGTGAATTTTTTAAAAATCAAATAAAAACAAATATGAAATAATTATAATACATATTATTTATTAACACAAGATACTTGCTAACATGAATATGAGGTTATAGCTTGTATGTAAGGAGGTTAAAGCAAAGAGATGACCAAAGTGCTCAAATATTCTAAAGTTGTATGTTAGATAATTGCAATAAAACAAGAGAAGCATTTGTCTATTATCATTTTTTGAATATAAGTTCTAAACCCCTTTCAATGTCATTCTTTCACATTTCACAAGGGTTCTTGAATACACATTAATTAAATGAATGCACTTTACATTAAGCATCAGAAAAGTAATATTAGGATAAGTGTGAACCACTTTTTACTAACACCATGATTTGGTGGTAGATTGTTAATTGTAGTGATTGTCAAGTTATGCACCTGCACTATTCTTCCATAATAATGGTAATTGAGTATAGTGCATGTATGTACTATCTTGTCAGACGGGGTGGTGGGCAGGTACATTGTATTGTGTTGGCATGATTTTTGGGATTTGCCACAACTACTTCCATTTTCACAAGATGAGGTACCTAGATGTTGAGACTCGTTTGTCTCCTTACTGACTTATCGAATGCGTACATGCTCGTGAGGAACCTTTCTTGCTATTTGTACCCTTTGCAAGTCTATTTATGTTGTGAGATGGTATTCAGACGTTCGTAATATTACATGCCTGCAAGGGCCGAGCTTTATGCGCCATGTGGCTTTAGGCAAAAAAACCATACAAAAATATTGAATATTAATTATTACATGTTGATATTATGCTAAATTGGTTCATAGTAAATTTTAGAAAACAATAAAAATCACTAATATTTTTAATTTATAATATATAGATTAGATTTGTTTTTAATTGGATTTTTGAATGAGTCATTGGCCAACCAATTCAATCCAATTAGAATCTAATTTTTAGCATCCAATCCAAATCAATTATAATTGGATTAGATTGGATCAGTCGGTTTAGATGGGATGTTGAGTGTCACGGGCTGACATTTTGACAGCGGAAATGCCCGTGCGGCACCTTGACTCCTCTGAGCCAAGGTCAGCCTTCCAACCATTCGAATAGCAATGGGCACATTTTTCGCGCGACCGTGTGCCTCTACACACTTTCGTCCATCGAACAACTCTCGCTGAGTCATGCTCTCAAGCATCTATGAGTGCAATCATGCATCAAGGCTATCTAGCCAAGACACTCACACTGTCCATAGGTTCTCACTATGGCAAGGCAAATCCCAACACCAATGCTCACCCAGACATTCGCAAGTCAAGGTAGCATGTGTGGCTAAGAGCCAACACCAAGCTGACGTGCCAAATCCTCCCATCATGTCCCATTCGATACTATCCGATTAGTTCACGTCACAGACCAAGGACTCCCATACGTCCATGGTCCAATCCTCAAGGCACCATACCATCATGCATGTTGGCAGGCCCTCGAGACTGGCTGCCAGACTAGTAGCATACACTGGACCTCTGTCTTACTCAAGCATAGTGCACCCTCAAATGTTTGCATGCTAACAAGTCCCACGAATGACTTTCCGTGCCATCTCGTGTCGAGATTCGTGGCCATGGCGCACCACGACATCTCTCGAAGGTTTGGGCCACGTTCCATGCAAGCGGCATCCCGGCAAGCCAAGGGAACCGTACCCTTAAACCTCTGGCAGCACACTTCGACGCACTACCGGGGCGGCCCGGTAATGTCCATGAGTACTCCTACTCATGGAGACATATGAGTCCCCTCGTGGTCCTCATATGCCCGCCCTACTAGTTCTTCCAACTAGTAGTAGCTCACTTGACGCACCTGCGCCAGGGGGTGGTGGAGAGCTGACACCAGGTGCTCCCCCTACAAAGAGCCTTCTGAGCTTTTAGCCTTCTACCAGGAACATATATGATTTTTGTTTGGGAGACATATTTGGCTCTCAGCTCGCCAATTCTCCGAATCTCCCAAATCTAATCATACCATTGCGTTCATTGACCCTTCAATATGAAACCTACCAAGTCTCGTCCATTTCCAGGCAATATTGAAGATATTTACGAAAATGCCACTGCCGTACAAACTAGGCATCAGCATACTCACCAGCCTGCACCCTCGCGTGCGTATCTGACCGAGCGCCATCCTAGCTTGTAACATGCCCTAAAGGTCGACATGTTACATTGAGCACCCCTAATATATATATATATATATCGTGTTTTCCATCAAAGTCTTGCTACCATTACCTCTTCCTTACAATTCTCAATGGGTAACATTTTGTCTAATTGATTAACATTTATTATCTAAGTATCATAAATCAATGTTTGCTTGATTGATACATTTAAAAAAGAAAAATGAATAAGTTTCATTCTCCCACTTAACTTAATCTCATTGATTATCATTCCTTATGAAATAAACACATAAATTATGGAAATAGGTTCCTTGACAATAAACAAGTATTACCTTCTTTGTATTACAATGTATTTAAATTCTCAAATATATTCTTTATAAGGTAACCATACTTAATAAATAAATCTCATGTTTATTGTTAGGCATATACTGATGAATTTTCTCAAATAAAAAATGTGCACATGAATATGAGAAAACATCAAATAAGAGTTTCATTAAATAACATTATCTTTACAATGAAAATCTACAAAATGTGCACATGAATTTTCTCATACATATTTACTACACGATCCTTGAATTTTCAATTGTAGCATGTCCTTAGTCAAAGGATCAATAGTCATCAATTCAGTGCCAATGCGCTTAATGACCTTTTTTTTAATCATTAACTCGTTCCCTTATGACTTAATACTTATTATTGATGTACTTAATTGCCTCACTTTTATTATTGATTACGTAATGAAAATTTTTGGTAAGTCACATATTGAGATTGATTAAATATAATAGTTAAGATGTTTACACGTTGAGGTGCAAAATATTTAGCAGTTTTTCACTTAAGTTGAAGTAAAAATATGAGATTATGTAGTAAGCATCTAAAAGTGATTTTTATGTGTCTAAAGTGATACATGGAGGTAACTAAGGATCCTAAAAAAATTTGGTAGCATTTGGAGCAATTTTAGGACCATTGGAAGGGTCAAAAGTCAGAGGGGGTGGCGATGCGTTGCCTCCTAAGAGGTGTTGCATCGCCTAAATGCGTGTTGGTATTAAATTAGAAAAATATCAAAATACGCAGCAGAATAGTGTAGAAAAGGGATTTAAAAAATCATTAATACCAGTCAGGATCATGCATATATAGATATATTAAATAGCACATTTATAAATTAGAGATTAACTCTCGTATACTATCAAGTGTCATTGAATCTTCTCATAAAATCAACGATCTTCCTATCCTTATGATTTACTCTATATTTTCGTAAAATCAACAATCTTCCTATCCAAGCAAATCCTCTAACATACAAGGATGTGTGTGGGCATATATGATTCAAATGTTGATTTAGACTCTCTAGGTGTACTCAGCACATGAGATCTAGAGAGAATTGAGAAAAGAGAAGCTATAAAAATTTCTAGAATTTCAAGTTTAGGAAATCCTATCGTTTATTTTCTTAGAGAGAGTCTGATAACAACTGCTTAATTAAACTTCTTATGAAAAGTAGCACTTCTTTTCAGGTTTATAAAGATAATTAACTAATTTAATTAATCTTTATTTTATTTAAATAAAATCGATTAGTTATAACCTATTTTAATTATTCAATTTAAATCATATTTTAAAAAAATATAATTAAATAAAGAAATTAATTTGAAATTCAAAATTCAAATCACGGGATAGAAAATATCCCTAAGTGGTGCCACTCACATGGCTATCCTCGATTTTCTCATTTGTTTGTTCAATCAATATTGAAGATAATATTTATCTAAAAATAAATATCAGTTAATTCAAAACTAACTTTATCTTAAAGATATCAGTTTTAAATAAATAAATATCTTATAATAAGATAATAATTAAACTCTCCCAAGTATTAATCTAAACATGATTAATATTTATTTTAACACAAAGTTTTTCAAAATAAAAACTATATAGTTATATAATTAATTAATTCATAATTAATCAATTGCCCATAATTATCACATAATTATTTCCTTACCCTGGAAATTAATTCCTTTGCAATTTATTCATTATCTCTATAAATTTTCCTTGTGACATCCTTATTCTTGACAGTGTAGAACAGAGGTGACATGGGGACCATGGACATATAATACGAAACTTCAATAAAATAGATTATTAATCAAACCCTTTAATCTAATAATCTTATTTATTAATTCTATGATTACTCCACTATAAATATGGAATTCACTCTAAGTATTTATAAAATTATATTTACAGAGTTTTTTCTTGTAGTTCATTGATATAATCAATAAATGTAGTTTTGTCCTCCATTTATTGGTCCATTAATTAGAGTTGGTCTAAATTACTGTTTTACTCTTCTAATTACCTCTTGTTCCTTAAGTACCATTAATTCATTAGCGAATAATTAATCTATAATCAAATTATAGATTTGAGCTCAATAGTTATTCAATTCTAGAATTAACCCTTAAGGGAACCAATATTTGATCCGTTAGGAAAACATGAATTCCATTATTGTAAATCATGTTCCCATCCATTCATGATATTGAATCTCCAAAATAAAAGTCATTAGCCTCATTATATGAAGAGACCTTAATGCATGAATCAAAAGATCCAATAAACACAAACAGGAGTTCATGACTACTCAGGATTTAAACTGATCTATAAATGATCATCTATTATGATAAGAATTAAATCTTAGTGGAAAACGGTAAGTTTATAAAGATAGTTAATTCATATCGGTCCTGTCATATATAATCACTATTATATATAGGGATATTTGCGGCAATAATGCCTATTTAGTTCATTTTGTTGCACTTAAATGCTTATGTAAAATTTTTGGCGGCAATAATGCCTACCGTTACGATTTTAGAGCAGACGTTGGTCCCTGGGCCGTTAGGGATATATTTGATACACGTGGCACGACCCGATTGGGTTAAATTATTAAAATTTAAAACAAAAACAATTAATGGTTATGGTTTTTAATTAAAAAAAAAACTATCTGTGATTAATTAATATAACCAAAAAAACTGTTTGTCTAAAACCAAGTTCTAAAACTAATCTAAAACAAAAAAAACTCAAAACTCCATACCCAGAAAAACGATGAAGATGAAGCTTTCCCCCCGACCACACCCAAACGATCCACCACCGACAGTATAGCACGTGAACCCAGTAGAAGAAAACTTGTAATTCCTTCGAATTGGGGGTTAGGGCATCTTTTGCATCGGGTTAATGGAGAACGGAAAAAATTGCCATTGTTGACCACCAAGGCCAGTGGTAGAAAGAACCGGCTTGGACAAACAAAAATCCTGGGCGAAGATTCAGAACATGCAACAAGTATCGGGTAAGATCTCCATTTGTTTTTGTAATCTGATTCATTGAATAAATGGTTATGGGTGTTCACTAGAAATTTTGTATGTTTTGGTCAACTCAGATTCATGGTGGGTGTAATTTCTTTGAATGGATAGACCCTCCAATGTGCCATCGAGCAAAGGTGGTCATCCCTGGACTACTAAGAAAAATTGGTGACCTTGAAACTGAAATCACATCCCTAAGTACGACAACTGACATTGGAAGTCATCGGCAATGCAGTGGTTCTTCAAATGGATTTGAGACACAATCTCACAACCTTCAAAATGTTGGAAGAGAAAGCTGTGAAAGTTGTGCTGAAAGCAGGGGTAGAGTAAGTGATGGAGGTCGAATGCAGTGTTACTACTTTTTGAATACTATGTATTTTGCTGTAATTCTATTGGTTGTGGTTATTTGGGCTACAAAATCAAAGTAGAAGTTGTTGGTATTGTTAGTTTATTTTTGGGTAATCTTCATGTGCAGTATTGACAATGACAAAGCTATTGCACCCTAGGCATTGATTTGTAATGGATTTTGTTGTAAAATGAAACCCCAAATCAATGTAATCTATCTTGGTCTATTTTGAATTCAGTATTCTAGTTTATGTATTTTGTGAAATAAATATGATCAACAACTAGTTACATTCATTACCATAAGAGATATGTACAAAAATATAGGCCTAAAAAGCCAAATGTATCTAATCTGTACATGACCAATATCATGGCCTGCATGACCCTGTCATGACTCAAAAAACAGATATGATCAAAAGGTGATTTGTACATGACTCTAAATGGTCAACATAACAGACACCAAAATACAAGATTCGACCACTAGTTCAAAATAAAATCAAAAGATGAAACTCCTTCCAGTCAGACAGTATCGGGTTGAGCATTGGTTGCACCACTAGTTCCTCCTTTAGCATGTTGTTTCAGTCTTCTTTCCTTCCTTAAAAGTGTGGATTCAGTTGGGTTCTGCAGTGGTGGACGACCTCGCTTTTTGACCACACGATTCTAAAATAGGTTGAACAAACAAATATTTAGCTCCAAATTCACAAAATAATGATAAAGCAACTAATCAATGATAAAAATTATCTGGACTGAGAAGAAAGCATAAAGTTTATACCTCAACCACCTTAGCAGATTTGCATGTTTCTCTCCTGTGGCCTGTTTTCAGACAATTACTGCATGTTTTAGCTTGTCCAGTTCTTCGAGCTTTCTTTAAAGCAGGTGGAGGTTCATCCGTCTCCCTTCTCCTAGCTTTCTTAGGTCTTCCAGGCAGCTTCGTCTCAGGTGGTGGATCAATTAGGTTGAGTCCTGTCTGAGGCCACATATCTGGACTAGGCATAGGATGCACACTCTGTTCATATGCTTTTTGCAATGATTCTTTTTTATAGAATCCATGGACATAATCAAAGACATTATCTCCCATGAACCAGATAGTAGCTAGTACATGGCCACAAGGAAGCCCAGATAGTTGAAACCTCCTACATGTACAAGTTCTTAATTCCAAATCGACAACCAAGGCACTACCATTGCTGCATTGAACCTGAAACTGAAACTTGTCAGACCTAGTAACCAGACAATGCTTTGCAACCTCTTTTTGCTTCTCAATTATCTTCAAAATTCTCTTCCCCACAGGTTGAGTCATCTTTTCCAACTCAGCTTTTTTGTTATAAAACCGAGACATCAACCAAAATCTAATTTTCTCTAGTAAAGCTATAAATGGCTTGTCGCGAGCATCAAGTATGGCTGCATTGAAACTCTCACACAAATTATTCACCAAAATGTCACATTTTGGGTACTCTGAAATATGTGACTTAGTCCATTCTGTGGGGTTCTTCCCTGCCAGTCAATTATAAGCACCATCCGAGACATCCTTGAATTCTTGCATTGCTCAAGTAAACTCAGCTTGTGTTGTAGTATTAGCTGCTGCCCACAAAAGTTGCTTAAGTAAAAGTCCAGGATATTCCTTTTTAAAGTTAGCATGAAGATGTCTAACACAAAACCTCACCTCACACCCACTAAAGATGGCTCCCACTGCATTTTCTAATCCTTTTTGACGATCACTCATCATTGTCACCTTGGTGGGACTCAAACTCCCAATATCAGCCTTCAATAGCTCCAAGAACCAAGTCCAAACCTCAGTGTTTTCCTTTTCAGCAACACAGTAGGCAATGGGAAACATGGAGTTATTACCGTCAATGCCTACTGCAGCCAATAAAATGCCCTTACAATATCCTTTTAAAAAGCAGCCATCAAGACCAATTAGAGGTCTACAACCCCCCAACCAGCCATCTCTACATGCCTTAAGACAAATATAAATACGCTGAAATTGCCTTCTCCCATTAACCAAATCAGTTTTCAACTTCACAGTAGAGCCAGGATTGGTAGCCAACAACCTTTTACAGTAGTCATCAAGAATGGCGTATTGTTCCTTGACAGACCCATCCAACATCTTCCTTGCTTTTGTCTTGGCCCTATAAAATGTCCAGCTAGACACACGTGAGTACTTGGTCTTTGCAGTGATCTCCCTAAATACATTGTATTCCATACTCGGATTTAGCCTAAATTGCTCCAAAAAGTGATTTGCAAGCCAAGTTGAGGTCAGCTTTTTATTGTCCAAAACAATGCCACAACTATGCTTGTCAACAAGTGTTTTGACCCTCATTGTTTTGCCATCTATCTTGTTAACTATTGAAGCAAACAACATCCACTCACAGTTTGCACCCTTGCACTTAACTCTAACTCTATTTGAATCATTGGCAATAAATACATATTCTCGATCACCTTCAATAAAGTACTCCCTTATTGCATTCCTTAAAATTGTAACAGTGGCAAATTCCATGCCAAGAACAAATTAGAAGTTTTGCATTTTGGTTTTCGGGTTGAATTCTTGGGAATTTTTACCATTTTTACCAGCATCAAACTCATCATCTGACTTCAATTCATGTAACTCCTCCTTAGAACATATACCATCTAAGTCTCCATCATCAAGATTTTGAGTACAAAAATCTGAAACTGATCGCCACCACTTCCTAGGGTCAGACTGTGTACCCATCTCTATCTCAGCTTCAACATCTTGCTCAAACTCTTCCTCCTCTAATATGAAATCTTCATCACTTTGCTTTCCTTTCCCTTTTCTGTCACGCTGAAATTTGTCTAGGCTCTTCTCAGCTGTATTTTCCCTCACATCAGCTTGAACTTTGTCTTGGCTATCCTTAGATGTATTTTCCATCACATCAGCTTGCTTTCCTTTCCTATTTCTGTCACTTTGAACCGGGTCTTGGTTCTCCTCAACTGTATCCTCCCTCACATCACCAATATCATCCTCTGAATCTGAAAGCACAACCACCTCTGGTATTTGGTCTTCCATATCACTTTCATCATCCATGTAGTCAAACTCTTCTTCATATTCCTCTTTATCAGGTTCATCAAAGGTAGCATCATGAAATTCCTCAGAATATTGATCAGCATCAAACTCTTCTTGTTCCCCATCAATGGTTGCATCAACAGGGATACCAACAACATCTGTAGGGACATCACAATCATCTGGTAATTCCTCTATAATACATCTTTTCAGAGGAGGTAAAATGTTAGCAGGGACATGTTTAACAACTTCTGAATCTTCCTTCCATTCTAAAGGTAGAACTGTTTCAGGAAAAACAAGAAATATGTCAATCTTTGTAGCCCAATTCCTCTCAATATCCTCTACAATTCTTAGGATCTCCTTCTCCCCTACCACCATGAAGCCCATATTAAGCACCTTTCCTATTGGTTTGTACATAAAACCCACTGGAAGTTTATGTCCTAAGTCCAAGGCCATTCCATCCAATTCCATCCTAGTGAAGTAATCAGTATCCACCCAATCAACAAAATCAACTTTACCTCCCTCATATCTTCTATTGCCTAATGGAGTAAACCAGCTTCCCCCATGGTGTATTGCAATAGTGAAGATGTTAGTATGACCACCTGTCAATAGAAATAAAAAATGCAATGTCAACACTTCACACACACACAAACCGAAACACAATATAGTTCACACACTTGAAGAGCAACATAGTCTACCACACGATTGAACCATGGACCACAACAACAAAGATTCCTTTCAATAAACAAAGTATATATTTCAATGGACCCCACTCTGTCAATTGTATGCACATGCTTCCCAACAACATTTTTACCCAAATTTAATAATACCACCTACCATAAATCAACAATATTCTCACCCCCAAAAATTTTTAAAATCGACACCCTTCCCCACCCAAACTGCTCTATATAGAGCATCATTATCATTCTCCCCCAAAAATAACTGCATGAAGACTTTGAGAAATGAAACCCAATCAATAGAAAAGAACTCACCGTAGTCGGGTGGTTGTTCCCCCGGTTGTCGAATGGTCGGCATTGTATTGCAATAGTGTCATCGTCGTCTCCTCCGGTTGTCGTCGTCTCTTCGATCGTGGGGGGAAAGATGATTTTTCTGGGTATGGAGTTTTGAGTTTTTTTTGTTTTAGATTTTGGGTCTCTGTTTTAGACAATTGGTTTTTCTGGTTATATAAATTAATCAAGGTTAGTTTTTTTTTTTCAAATTAGAAACCTGAATAATAAATAGAGTTTTGTTTTAAATTTTAATAATTTAGCCCAATCGGGTCGTGCCACGTGTATCAAATATACCCCTAACGGCCCAGGGACCAACGTCTGCTCTAAAATCGTAACGGTAGGCATTATTGTCGCCAAAATTTTTACATAAGCATTTAAGTGCAACAAAATGAACTACATAGGCATTATTGCCGCAAATATCCCTTATTTATATCACATTTACCAAGATGTCTATCCACATCATTGATTCGAATCTAGACTACTTGTATCCCGTATGCTTAGTAAACTGTATTAGTAACCATACATTAAAGATTCATTACTCTAATATGTTACTGACTATTTTATTCATTGTATATGATCCTAATTCTCTCGTACTAATACAAGATTATATCATCATAAATGAATATGGACTTTTCTTGATATTCATATAAATTATTCAAACAATAATTATAACATTAATAAATAATAAAAAAATGTACTTTTATTTATATCAATAAAATTTCTTTACATGCTTTTAGAGCATAAATCCTAATAATTCGAAGGGACTCAAAAGCCCCAGCAGGCGATACATCGTCTGCTAGTAGGCTACATATCGCCTGATAGGTGATACATCACCTACACGCAGGCAACGTATCGCCTGACGTGTTCGTACAAACACGTAAACTAAGCTCCAAATAGCGAGTTAATTATCTCTAATCCTATTGGTTAGACCTAAGGCTGGTGCCTACACTATAAAAGGGTTCTCATAGAGTTTTGGAAGACTTGATCACTATCTTTAATCTCTTACTAATCTCTCTCTCTCTCTGGCTCTAAAAGACCAAAGTTTTCTCCAAGAAACTCATCAAGCATTGCTTGATTTGCATGAGTTTTAAGGCTTGTTCAATCCCAAATCTCATTCTACTTGGTTGAAGCTTCAAGCAATAAGGGAAGGCTTGTAATAAGGATTTTGGACAATAATATTCTTATTCTGTATAAGCCTTAGAAATTCCCCAAGTTGAAGATTCAAGTTGCTCAAAGAGAAATGTTATATCTCTCTAACCCAATTTTTGTATTTTTTTCATTCTATTGTGTTTATGTTGTTAATAATGATGATTAAATATTTTAAAGTTCATCTTATAATCATTTAATCACTTAATCATTTATTTTCAAGATTTGCATTCATACCATGAACATGTGTAATGTCCTAAATTTCCTAATAAGGCTTAGGGCCTTGATTAGGGGGCCAGGATGGAAAATTTTGGAATTATGTGATTATGTGAGTTATAGTATAATATGACTTGATATATATGTTTAGGTGTATTAAATATGCATGTTGGCCCATTTCTGTTTAATTGGGAAATTTTCATAATTTGTCCCGTTATGGGTATATTTGACATATATGTGGTATGTGTGTGGTACTTCATTATTATATAGATATGTTTGGGTTACTTGGCACAAGACGATCCTAGGGAGCAAGCTAGTGGGAAAGTCACAACGGGACCCATACTTCACTCGGAGTGAGTCAAGGGGTATATTGGGTATTTAGCACATTACCGGGATATTGGGTAATGTGAATGATTATTTGATGATATATTGGGAGTTAGTGAGATCACGAGGGAATTCTGAGAATTTTGACTATTTTACCCCCAGGGGCATTTTTGGGACCTCGAGCATTAGGATTTGCTTGAGGTTACTTAAGCTTGAAGTAACCTGCCAGAAATAAAAGAACGCTTAGAACGTTCTCTCTCTCTTTCTCTCTCTATCTCCTGTTCCCTTTTTGACATCGTTCGCATTTTCGAAGGAAACTCGAGTTTTAGGACTTGAATTTAAGCAAGGATCGAGTCATAGTGATTCTAGGGAAGATTAGAAGCTTATTAGCCGGAGGATTTAACTGGGAAATGACTCAATCAGAGGTAATCCAAGTTCTAAGTTTTGAGTTTCGAAGATTTTAAGCTTTGATTGGATTTTATGTTTTGATGAGTTTTTGGATGAATTGAGATTTGGGTTTTGATGGTTTTGGACCATTGGGATGTTTGGGAACTTTGATTTTGGGATTTGGATATGTTTGGATAGGTTTTTGGAAGGTTTTTAAGTGGAAAAATGAAGGAAATGGTTGGTTTCGAGGTTAGGTCGCGACCTTGTTCTAGGAAGTCGTGACTTGAATGAACCCAAAACTAGGAGGGTTTTGCCTGGGGGGAGCGCCACGACTTAAGAGGTCCAAGTTGCGGCCCACACCTTGAAGCCCAGGCAGAGGGCTTTCTGTCAGGGAGGCACGCCGCGACTCCCAGGGCCAAGTCACAGCTCGCCTGTGCAGTTTTGGCCAGATTGGGTTTTTAGTCATGGGAACTTAACTCTAAGGACTTGGGATCGATCCTACTATCCAGTTTGGTAGGATTCGATGTCTCGGAGACTAGGACTTGGTTCAGAAGTCTTTATTTACTCATTTTTGACGGGATTCTATATTATGATTGTGACTAGGTTGTCGCTAGGGGCTCAGAATCAGGATCGTGCTCGAGGGTCATTAATTGGTAACCTATGCTTGGACCAAAGGTAAGAAAACTGCACCCAATATGTGATGCATGTGATACATGTGGTTATGGCATGGCATGAGTGTTGAATATGGAATTGATCAGAGCTTGAGTGTCTGTAATTGTGCATGATTATGATTATGCTTGTGATTATTGATTAAGCATGTTGAATGCCTTATATCTGGATATTTGACATATGATATATTATTGTTTGCATTACCTCATTGAGGAAGCACTGACTTAGTAGTTAAGAAAAGACAATGTGTTTAGTATGGTTCATCAAGCTCTGACTTATCAGTCATGATCGGCAATAGTACTTAGCGCTGGTCGTATGGAATTGACTTATGAGTCAAGAGCGGCATTAGCATATTGAACACAGGCCGAAATGATTAGATCTAATCAACATGAGCATTAAATGCTTGACCGACCTATTGGTTGAAGAAAACTAAAGCGCTTGGCTAGTCTAAGGATAGTTACTCAGGGCCAGGGTTAAAAGGCTCAGGTGATGGGAACGTCACATGGCTTAAGGCGTAGGACCCCAGAGAGACTTATTAGTCATCTGTTCAGGGTGCAGAACCCCAGAGAGACTTATTAGTCATATATTTAGGGTGCAAGACCCCAAAAAGACTTATTACTCATCCATTCAGGGCGCAGGACCCCAGATTGACTTAATAGTCATCCATTCAGGGCGCAGGACCCCAGATTGACTAAACAGTCATCTATTCAGAGCGCAGGACCCCACAATCATTTATTTGTACTTGCCTGCATGCATGAATGAGGTTATTACTGCTAGGCATGCTTATTATGATTTGAAGACATATTAGTAATTGCTTATGAGCATGTGTTGGAGTTTTCTTGTTGAGCCTCGGATCATGGGTGCTATGTGGTGCAAGTAAATGTAAAAGAAAGCTGGACCATCCTTGAGTTGGAGAGCTTAGAAGTTGGACCATCAAATAACCATATACAACTGCTCGACCACCACGACCGAGGGTTTAAAGAGGAACTAGGGTTAAACCCTATTTTGCCTCTTAGGTAGGTGGGTTGTAACTCTTTTATTGTAATTAACCTTTAAAATGTATTTTGGGATCCCAATGTATACAGTAAACGTTTTAGTGAAATGTTTGTATCTTTGACCAAATTTTTTAACCCTAAACCGTTAATCACACTTAGTTCACGATTATGGCCAAATGACTCATTTAGTGAGTTTAGCACTATTTAAAATACACAGTGTAACGGTCCCTGGGTAGTAGGGTGTTACAACATGGTTATTTGATTATCAAGATTTGCATTCGTACTTTAAATAAGGTTCTAGATTAACATCTAGGATTTGTAATATTGAACTTTTCCTATTATGCATTATTGATTAAGAAAGTGTAAAGTCATAAATTCCCAACAATCAAAATCTCTATTCTAATTACTTTCTTTTGTGTTTTGCATAATCAACAATGAGAGAAATGTGTTCATCATTTACAAATCTTCAAATCTTTCCTTCAAGAATTGGTTTATGTTGAACAAACAACCATGAATGATCAAAGAAAAACCTATTTGGATATGCTCTAAATGAATGTGGATATGGATTCAAAGTCTTCATTAACAAAGGATGAGACAACACAATGGGATTACATACTTAAGGAGATTGGTATCATCAAATTCCTTATTTATAAATGAGTCGATTTCAAGAATTTGAATGAAAAGGGTTTGCTGCCTTATTTTTTTGAGTTTGAGTTTATTATTTATGTTAAGTGTACAATGGTGAATGTTAGGGCTGCACATCAAGCGGGTTGGTCGGGTTCGGGTTGGTCGAGTTTTAGGTGGGAAAAACTAATACCGAACCCGCCCGAATTTGTATTGGGTATAGTTGGGTTCGAATTGGGTCGGATTTAGGGTGGTCAGATTTAGGTGGTATCGGGTTCGGGTGGGGTAAAATTAATAACGAACTCAACCAATGTGGTCTTAGGTGGGGTCAGGTTCGGGAGGATTCCCTCTTTTTTTTTAATGCCATTTTTTTTCTTACAAAATTAGACTTTTAAATATATTTTTTTACAATTTGGCCTATTTATTTTTGTGAACTTTTAAGTGATCAATATTTTACCATTAATTAAAAATATATTTCTTAGTAGTTTTATATACTAAGAAACTTACAAATTAGAAAAAAATTTAATTTATAAAGCTATTGAGTATTGGATATTGGCTAATGTCTATTGCAGTTCACTCAATTCTAAAATTTAAAATCCATAGTTTAAAAGTACAAATCCAAAGTCCTTAACAAGAGTTACAAAACTACTAAAACTAAGAATAAAAAAGTCCACAAAATTTCCAAACTCCAAAGTCTAATTTAAGTTCCTGTTTACCGAGTTTTTTAGAAACTACAAATATATCGAGAAGTAAGAGCTAGAAAGAAAGGAAGATAAATGAATAAGATCACAATTTTTATGTGGTTGGGGCATTAATAAACCTTGGTCCACAAGTCAATAGTATTGAGCTTTAGAGAGTTTAACAATGGAGGTTTTCTGCAAGTTCAGTAGCGTTTATTCGTACATGAGAAAATCGGATCCCTCCTATAGTGCACAAATGACCTTATTTATATGTGGTCATGTGGCTTGGGCTGGACTAATTCAGGTCCAATAAGGATATAAGTATAAGTGCTCTCTATTGGAGCTATAATACAAGTGTGTAACATGATTACAGGTAGTTTAGTCTAGGCCCACTGGGTCTGCTTAAGGATGGTAGAGCTTTACACCTGCTCGTTGTACGTTGGTACAGAAAAATGCGCATGAGCCTTCAGGGGGACTCGGGGGACAGGATCTGTCAGAATAGTGGCAGAACCGATCCCTAGGAACATTGTACGTTCTCTGTGTACCCTCTCTTCGGGTTAGTTGAGGAGACCAACTACCAAATTTCTCGGGGACACGTCAGATGCATGAAGAATTGGTCTTGTTCTACCCGGACGTATGGTCCAGGTTCATTCACCAAGGTTCAGGTTCATTTACCAAGACACGGGTTCATTCACCAAGGTAGACATCAGTTAGCGGCGACGGATCGAATGACGTATCTTGATAGCGAGTCGAAATGTTGAGGATGGACCTGGAAACTTCATCCGGATCCCCCATGATGGGATCCGTCTCCTGGAATGGAACGTCCACATGCACAATCTAAATCCCAGAGGATGGTGATTGGCTACGCTCATGAAGTTAGCTCGGACCTACATCTCATGTCCAGCCCCTTTCTACGCTTGTGCTATTTGCTAGTTATTGGGCCTAGCATGGTTTAGGCCTATAGGGTTTGGTTGATTATTGTTCGTTGGGCTCTGGCTGGGCCTGTGCCTCTCCTAAAAGCCCATGTACCCCATTTGACCATACCACGTGTTCAAGGTGGAAAATATGGGCAAAATTTACCCCCCAAGTCTTCATCCGTGTTCGTGCGGTGGAGACTTGCTTCTTTGTACGGGTTCAATCACCTGGCTCCAGGATCACTTACCTGTTTCCCGGTTCATTTATGTGAGTCTTGGTTTATTTACCTAAGTCTCGGTTCATTCATTTGGGGCCAATTGGTTAATCCTCGACCTTTCGAATTCTCACTGACCTAGGCACGTGTCTCCAGGTAAATGGTACATTTGTGCCACTCGCGCCCAAATAGCCTTTGGAAAATCCTTTGATGTCTTGGGTGAATGATGGATGTTAGTGCGTTTATTGAAGCGTCCCATCTAGATGAAAATATGCTTTTAGCATTCGAGTGGGCTATTTAATGTTTCTACATTGTCCGGAACCGTCAGATTAGGATTTGACTTGGGATTTTCAATGAATACCGTTGGATGAGAGAGGCTCGGATTGCAGATTGACGAATCCCCTGTTTAGCACTTGATTGGGCTAGTTAATGCGCTTGTGCTATCCAAAATCGCTAGATTTGGATCTTTTGGGGATATTCTGCATGGACCGTTGGATCGAACATGAGATTTTTCTCCTATAAATACCCTAGTGGGCTCCTTTCCTCACTTTTACTGATTCTAAATTATTAAACCAGAAAGCAGAGAGCAGAATCCTTGAATGTCTGAAATCGCAGACGAACTTTTTCATTGTTTGCTGCATTTTTGAGCCCACCTATTTCAAACGGAGCCACCCTCCATTTATCTAGAGGATGACTTTTCCTTGGATGACTCTTCTGAAAACATCGATAAGCTATTCTACCACCTCCTCAAGTTCAAGACTGAGTTTCTGCCAGTGTTCTCGCCTGTACATCAACAAATCCCAAGTTCAAGTTTCTTCAGTAAGTTTTTGGTAAATTCCTTATTTTCCCTCATTATTTTTTATTATCATATTGCCTCTGGGACCATGTGGCTGTTAGGGCCGCGACCACCATTTAGGGTGGTTCTAGGTAGTGATGAATGATAGAGAACTTTCTAGGTGACGCATCCTTCCGTAGATAAATTGATCAATGGAGCGGGCTAGACTGCTCTGAATCATCAAACTCGGACGCCTCAAAACTGTCCGGGTGAATTAGTTTCCTTTTGCAACAATATTTTTCCTTTAGTTCCTAACTCATGCTCTTGGGAGCTTAATTGTTCCCAGATATGTGTCCAGAGGGAACCTTTCAAAGTAGTTTAGGAGAATCCCTGTACCTTAACTAGTTTTTCGGTTTTGGTGCTGCCTTCTTGGTTCTTGCATTTCTTTTCGCTCCCAGATCTTTGAACATGGCTCGTGGCATCACCCTCCACCTGGAAGATGCAGTAAATGTCGGCCCTGTCATCCTGGAGGGGAAAATTTTTCCCACTGGCAACACGTGGGAAATGGACATGGAGGTAAACGAATTCTGGAACTATCGGATGCTAAACGAGTTGGAGAAATCCATCGTGATAGAGTCAACTTCGGGGGTCTTCTTCAACAGGTTGGCCCAGAAAGAGGAGAAGGCCCATACTAGAGTGGGCATATTCGGGGCCTGGAGCACATGCCACATTAACACATGAGCCATTATCTCGCTCCACGACTATTTTGTGCGATTTCTCAAGTCGTGGGGATCGCGTCGTTCCAGCTCCTGCCCTAGGCGTACAAATTGCTTGTGGGGTGGCGTGTATTTTGGGCTTGGAAGGAGATCGCAGCGCCCACCCTGGTGGAGGTGTTGTACTACTATCAATTAGAGCCGCAGTTGAACTCCAAGGATAAGATGCGGGATGGGTTTTATCGATTGAAGAGCCGTAATGTCAGTCTAGCTCCATACAATTCCTAGAAACATCCGCCGGATGTCAGACACTACTAATTTATGACATCTAGGTTCCTTCTGGAGAAGAACCCTACTTTAGTGCTGGACTTTCAGCCTGTGGGTAAGTTTTCCTTTCCTATTCTTTGTCTCGTCCTTTTTTTATCAGACATTCACGTTCCTTTGAACAGGTCCGTATGCTCAAACCCGGCTAACCAAGTTCATCTTGGACTGGAAGAAAATGTATGCCGCCACCAGTGCCGAAGATCTAGACGTGGGGGGGTTCGTGACCATGGAGAATCTTTGGCTGACCGGGTTGATTGTTGTCCATCACTCGATAGACACTCCAACCTCCAAGGATTGCAATGCAAGAGGGACCCTGCTCTGAGGGAAGAGTTGGTCCTCATTCACATTGAGGTTGTGGAGGCTGCGGTCATGGCACGAAGAGGTTGAAGGAGAAGTGAGCGCGCCTTGCAGAGTGGGCCGAATTCAAGGAGTCGGATGCCTTGCTCGAGGGGAGGCAGCCCAACACTAGAGCTCCCGAGGCCAGCAACTCAGGGCAAGGTAAAACGCCTCCATTTTTTACTTATGTTGTAATGACTCAACTATTTCTAAGACCTTGAACCATTAAAAATACTAGACATAGCTACTATTTTGGGAAACATACATACGAAATAACATAACTTTATTTAAAACCCCAAAATAAATATTGTGCAAAATACAAAGTAAAATATGAAATATAAAATACGGTATGGGTACCCATTGTTTAATACATAAAAACATAAACTTTAATTGTTTAAATACTAATTGCGGAAATACATCAAAACATAATTCAAAAGACTTAAAAATAACTTCATCCTCGATCATCACACAGTCCATTCAATCCATTCATCCTTAACACACAAGCCAAGCTGCCATGAATCTTTCTGCCTTACATATTCATTTTCCTGCATCAAGCTAAAAATAAAGGAATGAGCCTAATGCCCAACAAGGAAAATCTACTAACAACATACATCATAAACATAAGACTATAAAACATATGACTATAAAAACATATAACATATATAGGACTACAATATTAATGGCCATTAACTCATTAACATGGCATGTGATAAACCATCTAGGTTCTCTGTCTACTAATCGAGGTAGGTTAGATCACATGGAAGTATATGATAACCAATCTAGGTCCTCTGTCTACTAATTGAGGTAGGGTAAATCATAACTCTAAACCATGAAAATGATAAAAATTCTTGGGGCTTGCTATCTAAGCAAGTCATAAGCCCAAGTGACTACAAAACATATTCTTGGGGCTTGCTATCTAAGTAAGTCATATGCCCAAGGACTACAAAACATATTTATACGTACACATATTATAGCATAAAACATGTCATAACATAAACATATAAGCACATACAATCTATCCTATTTTCCTTACCAAAAACTGGGAGATGGAGATAAGAAGAACACTCCTAAAAACCAACAACAAAACCACGAGTATTTATAAAGAATGAAGATGAAAAGAGAACTAAACCATCAGGAAGAAACTTACCGAAAAGAACCTTAAGTTTCAAGAAACTTAAACACCTAACCAAGAATCATAAACAAGAGTTAGGATCCAAAAGAAAATAAAAGAAAACTAAAGAACCATAAAGATTTGAACTTAAGGATAAGAATACCTTGAATGATGTTATGAATTGATCTAAACCTCGATACTGAAATCTCACTATATCTCACTTCCCAAGTGTTTAGAAAAGCTTAGATTGATAAAGCTTTTAACCAAAAACCCAAGTGTTTCTTTCTATAGTAACCTTAACAACTTAGAGGCTCTGAAGACTGCTTAAAGAATGAAGAAAATGGCTGAGTACTAGGTCCTATTTATAGAGTTCAAGGAGTGAAACTAATCCCTTTTAATTTGCATAAATAAATGAATATAAAATGAAAAATATTTGAATTTTCGTTCAACAGATGCCCAAAACTCGGTGAAAATCATTCAAAGGCAGGTCCAAGTGGTTAAGGCTGTTTTTAAATTTAAAACCATAAACTTCCAAAAATGTGAGTTGGAGCCAATATATCGCCCCCTATAGGCGATATATCGCCTCCCCCATATTCCTGAGCCTCATTTGTTCATTCGTCCGAAGCTGACGTGTTTTCCGTATCTTCCGTATCTTCCGTAGGTGATATATTGACCCCTATAGCTGCGATATATCGACATACATTGATATATTAAACACGTATTTTCACTTTTTCATCATATTTTGAATTGATAAAACATCTTTGACTAAGTCTAAACGTGTTCCTACCAGCTGCTGGAAGGCTCTAGAGCTTCTAGATCTTTCTTTTATTTAATCTATTCATCAAAATACTTAAATCCTTAACAAACATGATTATGACAAGTGTCATGCTCTTATTAATTTTATCTAAACCTTAGGTTATAATAAATAATATTTCTAGGACCAGCAATATTAATCAAACCTTATGTTACAATTAATATTTCTAAACTATAGGCCAAACTTATAAAATCCATAATTGTTGCTATGAGTTTCCAACTAAGTCTCAGCTTGAATCAAAATCCACGGAATCTGACATACTACAACTACTAATAACTACTACTACTATCTAGCTATGTAAAAATTCTAGGACACTACATATGCTCCTCATACTGATGGCTTTGTTACGGATAGGCAATGACACCGAGACTATTTAATTGGGACTGTTAGCAACGTGGGGCTTCCTTGCCCCATTGCCATGGACATGCTGACCCTCTTGCATTCGTCCTGGTTCCTTCAATATGGTAGCTTTTTGGGTCTGGATGACATGGGGGATCAAATTCATGCTTTTACCCTAGGAGAATTAAGTGAGGCCCAATCAATAGATAAGGATCTGTCTCCGAGGACTTAGACTTGCATGTGTCTTTTGTCTGCCTTTCCCGCTTCGTTATTAATCCATATTTTTTTTTCTTATTTCAGGTGAACTGGACAAGGCTGATCCCGTGGCCAAGATGAAAGAAATGATCGAGGCCAGGGCTGCCAAGGCCAAGGCGTCAACGAAGAATGCCACCAAGGGTCCGGCAAGGATGAAGGTCATTGACCTGATACTCGGGGCTGCAGAACTGGCTGTGGGGCTCCAGAGGGAACTCAAGCTACCACCCCGGCTATTAGGGCATCTGTTGAGCAACACCTACCCTCATCTGCTCCTCTCCAAGTCATAAATTTTGAGCAGGAACCTTCATTAGAAGAGGGCGGGGCGAGTAAAAGGAAGATGGAGGCTGCTGCCATGATGTCCATGAAGTGGGCCAAGAAGGCCAAGACAGTGGGGGGCTCCATTTTTGGACAAGGCACACTCCCCCGAAGATGACCTTCTCATCACACTGTAGTACCCGAATGCTCCCATGCTCCCCATCCACTTGGCTCTTCCTGGGGAAGGGGAGCCGGTCGTCTTGGAGGAGAGGATGAAGATGGCATCCCGATCTTGGGATGAGGGTCGCGATAAACGGGATGAGGTGGCCCAGGCTCTGATGACTCGCCGAAACCTGGAGTTCTCCGAACATCCTGAGGCTTTTAATGCTCCCCAACAGATCATGGATTGATTGGGAGCCGAGATTGGGTTTCTGCCTAAGTTGGGGCAGGACATGGCTCCATTCGTTGTGAACTTATTGGCCCAAGTGAGGACATCTATGTCCTCCCTTCAGCTCAAGCACTATGCCACCCTGGCTAGCAAAGATGTCATTTTCATCTCCCAGGCCATCCATCATCAAGACACAGTGGTAAGCCACTTGTTCGTCTGGTTTCATAATTACCATTATCTTTTTGTGGAGTTCTAACTTTGCTTTGTTCCAAGCCACACTGCTGGCTCATAGGAACGCAGACCTTGTGGCTAAGATAGCCATGAGGCTGGAGACGGCTTAGATGGAGCTAGAGAGGGTCGTTAACCAACGAATTGCTACCAAGGAGGCCTTCACCAAGGATACAGCTCGGGTTTAAGCTCAGCACGAGTGTTGACGGTGAAATCTCATCAACAAAATTTGATTGGAAAACTCAAAGATTAATAAGGTGATCTTTAAATGAGAACTTAGAATGGACTTATAGAAGGATAAACACAGATCAACAATGGAGCAAAAACTGTATATTGCTTAATAGCTTCAACTTACAATGAATTTTCCAACCCCCTCCCATGTGGGAGTGGGGTTCTTTTTATAGTAGGCTCTAATGGCCTTGGATACATGGTGGTCCAGGGGACCAAGTGGTACACGAGTACTCTGTCAGGAGAGTGGTCTCAGGGGTAGTGGTGCTGATATTAGTATATAGCCAGGTACCACGAGGCTGTTTCCACTACTTTACCGTACGAATGTCAGTGGAGCGGTACAGGTGATAGTTGTGTCGACTCTGACACCTGATTGGTAGTATGCAGGCCATGTCCTTTCTCCTAGTGCTCCCACTACCTGACTAGCATGAGTGCCACGGTCAGACGTACGGGGCCTTACAAGTCGTACCTCGTACGAGATTGTACCATCATGTCCTTTCGGAATCATACTTGGACTTTCACTTCTAGACGGTGGGGTTTCCATAGGTCTCCATAGGAGATTCCATCTCGAGATGAAAAGCGCGGGATGTTATCATGCGAGGTCCTTGCAGCGTAACCATGGCGGGGCCATGCGAGGTCGCCCCTCGTGGAGATGCCATGAGTTGCTTCTATGCCGAGTGGCCGTCGGGGCTAGGTGAGGCTCCCACACGAGGCCGTCAAGGCTATGTGACGCCCCCATGCGAGGCCGCCAAGGCTATGTGATGCCCCCACACGAGGCCGTCCCTCAAGGCTATGTGACGCCCCCACGCGAGGCCGCCAAGGCTATGTGATGCCCCCACGCGAGGCCGCCCCTCAAGGCTAGGAGATGCCCCCACACGAGGCCATCGAGGCTATGGGATGCCCCCAACGCGAGGCCGCCCCTTGAGACTAGGAGATGCCCCCACGCGAGGCCGTCGAGGCTATGGGATGCCCCCCATGCGAGGCCGCCCCTTGACACTAGGAGATGCCCCCACGCGAGGCCGCCGAGGCTATGGGATGCCCCCCACGCGAGGCTGCCCCTTGAGACTAGGAGATGCCCCCACGCGAGGTCGCCGAGGCTATGGGATGCCCCCCACGCGAGGCCGTCGAGGCTATGGGATGCCCCCCATGCGAGGTCGGCGCTTGAAGCCTTCGTGACGCGGCTGAGGCGGGGCTACGCGAGACGCCTGCTGAGTGCCGAGCGGCGTCGTGAGGCGCTGAGTGGTGGCGCGAGGCGCGGGGGGCCATGGGGTGTCGCGAGGTGCGAGGCGCCGTGGGATGGCGCGAGGTGCGAGGTGCAAGGCGCTGAGGGGTGTACGCATAGCGAGGCCCTTGTGCGTGGCCGAGGGGTACATGGCGCGAGGCCCCTGCCGCGAGGCCCTTGGTGCGCCTGCCCTTTTGTGAAGCATAGCTTGGCCTCTTAGCCTAGCAAGGCCATACTTCATGGCTCACAAGGCGATGCTTCCCTTGGGATAATCTCCCGGTTTCACAAGACTAACAGGTCTAAGCCTGATAATGTGACTAAGTGACCTTTAGGCTTGTATTTTAACCATGTACTGGGGATTTTTTTCTTGGTGGATTTTTGGCATCCCCAACGAGGAAGTTTTTTCCAGGAAGGACACTGGCCACAAGAAGGTGGTGGTCAACCTAGTGGCAGAACTATCTCATGCCTGTGGCTCGGAAGCTTTGTCCAAGGCACTCTTGAAGGCGGCTGAGGCCCAACTTCATCAAGAGCGAGAGAAGGTGGCATCTCTCAAGACTTAAGTCTAGGTTTTGGAGGTCCAGGCCCAGCTGGAGTTAAAGCGGAGCATTGAGGCTCGCAAGAAGAAGGAGCAGACTAAAGAGTTGCTGGCGGCCACTTTTGACGAAGCCATTTACATGGCCTGGCTCCAGGACAAGAATATGAATCTCCTTGTCTATCTAGATCCGGTTGCAAAAAGGGCTGAGTTTGAGGCCAAGGAGAAAGAAGACGTGAAGCTCCTTGCTAGGGATAAACAAGATGAAACTGCTCCAGATGTCCCAGATCAGAGCGAAGCCCACACTTGAGCCTTTGTAATTTTATTTGGGGCTTCCTCTCTCCCTTTTTTTAAACATGTTTTTTATGGGCACAGATGCGCTTAATACAATTGTTTATCTTATTATTTTATTGGTTTTTATCCTTGCACATCTTTATTTCTCACTTTATGCTCATATATTCTTGTGGAATCCTAGTTCCAATGGCCAAGACCATTAGGGGAAAAAGTCTGGAAGTTGATTAACTTGTCCTAAAACAAGGTTCAAGTTTCAACGGCCTGGACCGTTTTGGACTTACCAAATATAATTTAACTGATTTATCTCAAATCTATGGTTTAGGTTCCAACAGACTGGACCATTATGGACTTCTCAAATATGACTTAGTTTTAATGGCCTGGACCATTAAAGAGTTCTTAGGTAGAAATTAGTTAATTAACTTATTCCGAACTCGAGGTTCGGGTTCTTATGGCCTAGACCATTAAGGAATTATCAAATATAATCTGATTAATTTTTCTTGAATCTAAGGTTCAGGTCTCAACAGCCTAAACCGTTTAAAAGACTAAATTTAATCATTTCAAACCTAAGATTTGAGCTTTACGGTTCTGGACCGTTATGGGGAAAAAATAAATAAGGATTAAATTATCTTGGGCCATGTTAGGTTTGGAACTATTTTTTTTTTTTGGGAGCTGGGTTTTTAACCCCCAGTCTATACAAATCTGGATTAGGACTAAGCTCTGAGCTATGCATCCCCTTTTGTTTTTAATCCTGGATTGTATAGATGGTCCTACCCCCCAAGTGACCAAAGAGTGTAGTCTTTGGTCACTTGTTCGTGTAAAAATTAAAGACGGACGTGAACTTTTCCTTTTCTCAAAACATATCCTATGGTGTTTTTTTCACACCATTTACATTAAATAAGGAATGCTCCTAGGGCGTACATTACTTGAAAGTAAACATGTTAAAGGGAGAAGATATGGCTAAATCCTCCCGACTATTGGTAGTACCGGCGGAGGTGTTCAGCGTTCCAGGTCCTTAGGACCTCTGTTCCATCTAATCGCCTTAGGCGATATGTTCCTGTACATACTTCGTTTTGGATCTCATATGGTTCTTCCCAGTTAGGTCCTAGAACCCCCACTCCCAGATCCTGAGATGCAAGGAAGACTCTTCTCAGGACCAGATCACCATTCCCGAACCTTCGGCCGTTAACTCTGAAGTTAAAGTGCCTTGCGATCTTTCCCTGATACATCTTCAGCTGCTCTTGCGATTCTTCCTGTATCTCTTCGATGAGATCCATGGATTCCTGGAGCAAGGAGTGATTCTGGACAGGGTTATACGTGTCTCGTCTGTGGGATGGGACTACCGTTTTTATTGGGATGACTTCCTCGCACCCGTAAACCATTGAGTAGGGAGTATGTCCAGTTGAGGTTCTTTCCGTGGTCCGGTATGCCCATAAGACGCGGGGCAACTCTTCTGGCCACTTGCTCTTGCAAGCTTGTAACTTTTTCTTTAGTGCCTATTTCAAAATCCTTGTTCACGGCCTCCGTTAGCCCGTTTTCTTGAGGCCTTGCAATGATGGAGAAGCTTTTGACAATTCCATGTCTTTCGCAGAAGTCGGTGAAGTGGATGCTATCAAATTGTTTCCCGTTGTCGGACACAATTTTACGAGGGAGGTCATATCGACACATAATATTGTTGATGACAAAGTCCAGGGAATTTTTGGAGGTGATGGTGTTCATTGGTTCTGCCTCGACCCATTTGGTGTAATAGTCAATGATTACAATGGCATATTTCAATGCGCCCTTCTCAGTTAGGAGGGATCCTACTAAATCTATTCCCAAATTGCAAAAGGCCAGGGATTGGTCATCAAGGTTATCTCCATGGGAGAAGCTTGCGGGATCTTCATGTACCTTTGGCATTGCTCGCATTTGTGGACATATTCTATGCACTCCTTCTTCATTGTTGGCCAGAAATATCCTTGCTTAGGATTCTCTTAGACAAGCTGAGTGATCTCTGCAAAAGCCTTCGTGCATTTCATGCATGATTGCGCTCATCTCAGTCTTGGATATGCATCAAAGATACGACATGGATAACCCCCTGTGATAGAGCTTGCCATCCATCATGACATCTCTGGGGACCTAGTACTAAAGCTTCCTGGCGGCGGCCCTATTTGTGGGCAATTCTCCAGTGGTTAGATATTGGATGAGAGGCCCCGTCTAGGACATTGTGTAATTGATGGAATTTATGATTGTGGGGGATTGAATACTAGGCACGGGTAGATGGTCGATTGGGACTACCCTTGAAAGTTCTGCTTCAATATCCGTGGCCAACTTTGCAGTGTGTCCGCGAACACATTCTGTTCCCTGAGGACCTGGCGGATGACGTATCTTTCGAACGATTGGAGTAACTCCTGGGTTCGCGCCACGTAGGCAACCATCTTCTTCCCCTTCGATTGGTATTCTCCCAAAATCTGTCTTACCACCAATTGGGAATCATTGTGGACTTCAATGTTTTCTGCCCCCACTTCCCGAGCTAAGCGTAATCCGGCCAGCATGGCCTCGTGCGCAGCCTCATTGTTTGACGCTTCAAACTGGAAGCGTAGAGCTCTTTGCAATTGGTGACCTTGGGGGGGGGGGGATATTAGGATAATCCCGGCCCTATCTCCATTCTCATTGGAGGCTCCGTCAACAAAGATCTTCCAAAAGGGAATTACAGGGTCTATTGGTTCTTCGTCCTCAGCAATCCCGGTACTTTCGACGATGAAGTTAGCCAGAGCCTATCCCTTGATGGAGATTCTAGGGATGTATGTGATTCGAACATACTTAACTCCATGGCCCACTTCAAAAGTATTCCTGATGATTCTGGTTTTTGTAATACTTGTCGTAGGGGATGTTTCGTTAGTACCTTGATGGTATGAGCCTGAAAGTAAGGTCTTAACTTGGAAGCGGTCAGTAAGCAAAATGTTAGTTTCTCGATCAAAGGGTATCTAGACTCTGCGCCCATCAACCTTTCGCTCATGTAATATATCGGGAGTTGGACCTTTCCATCTTCTCGCACTAAGGCGATGCTTATGGCATGTTCTGACATGGAAAAATATAGGTACAGTGGTTCCCCATCCACTGACTTTGACAAGATTGGTGCTTGAGCCAAATGCTATTTCAGTTTTTGGAAAGCCTCTTCACTCTCGACTGTCCATTCAAACCTTTGGTTTTCGCGAAGTATGTTGAAAAATAAGATGCACTTGTCCATGGATTTTGACACAAAACGGCTCAAAGTCGCTATTACCTGTCAGGCTTTGAATGTCTTTGTATTTCCATGGTTATGGCATGTCTACCAAAGCTCTAATCGTATCCGGGTTGGCTTTAAGCTTACTAGGAAGCCTAGAAACTTCCCGGATGCCACGCCAAATGTGCACTTCTTGGAATTCAGCTTCATCTCGTACTTCCGGATAATGGCGAATGCTTCTCCCAAGTCGTCTGTATGTTGGGCCAACGTCTTGGACTTAACCAACATGCTGTCTATGTATACTTCCATGTTCTTCCTAAGTAGGTATGGGAACATTCTATTGACAAGCCTTTGATACATGACTCTGACATTCTTTAGCCCAAAAGGCATGACAATGTAGCAGTATACACCTTTGTCTGCCTGGAAGCTGGTGTGCTCCTGGTCTGCTACATGCATCGAAATTTGGTTGTAGCCGGATTAGGCATCCATGAAGCTTAGCAACACGTACCCAGATGTGGCATCCACCATCTGGTCTATCCGGGGTAGAGGGAGGCAATTTTCTAGACACGCCTTGTTAAGGTCAGTGAAATCTATGCAAGTTCTCCATGTCCCGTTTGGTTTTGGCACCAACACCGGGTTTTCTAGCCAAACAGGGTACAGTGTTTCCCGAATGAAATTAATTGAGGATAACTTCTCGATTTCTAGCTTGAGGGCCTATGCCCGTTCTGTGCCCAATGGCCTTCGCATCTGCCAGACTGGAGTTGCATTTTTGTCGATGTTTAGGGCGTGACATATAATGTTGTGATCAATCCCGGCCATATTCGAGTGGGACCAGGCCAGGATGTCCTGCTTTTCTTTTACTTGCGTAACTATGGCAACCTTGACCTCCAGATTCAAATTTCTTCCTACCTAGATTACTCTGGTCAGATCGATGTCATTGATGCACACCTCTTCAATCTCCTCCATAGGTTATAATGCCCTGTCCGCTTCTATCCGAGGATCCAATTCGTCGTCTTCCCAGACCACCCCCCGTGTTGGCTATGGTTGTGGGACTAGAGCGATATTCTCCTCTTCGAGGGGCTCTTCACAAACCATGAAGATTGGTCGGGCGGAGACGTGATAACACTTCAATGAGATTTTTTGTATATCCTCGTATTGTCCCCACTCCACCGTACTGGGGCCCCCTGAGGGGCCTGTGCTCCCGGTCTTGGAGCGTACCCTCCCTGAGGGGGTCTGAACTATTTAGGTGCTCCTTGGGCAAAAGGCTGTCCGGGAGCTATGGGTTGTCTCGAAACTCTAGTTGGCATCCTGACCCATTGGTGGAGGTGCCCCAACTTGATTAGATTCTTGATCTCGTCCTTCAACTGACGACATTCCTCAGTTGTATGGCCTATGTCCTTGTGATAAGCACATCGTTTTCTCGCATCCCTCGGGTTCTTTCCCCCTTTAAACATGGGGATTGGTTTTTGGGTTCTTTCACCCTTTACAAGGTAGATATTCTCTCGGGTATCCACCAAGTTCGTGTATTTCGTGTACTGGGGCTCGTACCCCCTCTTTCTCTTCTTTGTGGGCTCGATCTGGCTCTGATTCTTTCTGGATCATTTTCCCCGGGAAGGGTTTATGCTTTCCTCAGCCACTTCAATCTAGGATGGTTGAATCACTTTGGGAGCGACACTGTATCTGGTCGGTGCCACTCCATATCCAGAAAAATGGGCTGAAGAAGCTAGTGCATATCTTGATGAAGCAGGCACATAGACAGTCGGGGTCATGAACTGCATCCCTGATATTTTTGAAGGTGTCGGATAGGGATTTTTCGTGTATTGTGCCCCGTACCCAGGAATGGGCTTGTTGTTGGTTGCAGTGCTAGATGCAATCAATAAGCTTGGATTCGAGCCTCTTCCCAGTTGATGAAGCCTTGAGCCTTTCTTATAAGCTCTTCAAGAGTGGCCACCTTACTACGTTGCATGTCATCCCAGAGAGGGGATCCAACTTTGATTCCGGACTGGAGGGCCACTAAGCATTGTCCATCATCTACCTTAGTCTTCGAAGCTTCCTTTGTGAATCGTTGGATGTAAGCCCAAAGGGTTTCAGTGGGATGTTGCTTAATGTTAGCTAGCACACTGACCTCTAAGTCTAGTCTCTAGGAGACTACAAATTGCTTACGGAAAGCTGACTGCAATCCAGACAAAGATTGAATTGATCCTGTCTTGAGCCTTTTCCACCACTCTTCGGTGGGTCCGTCCAAGGCGATCGAAAAGCATAGGCATTTTTCGTTGTCACAGACATGGGCTACAGTCATTAGGCGATTGTAGCTGGATAGATGGTCTCTTGGGTTGGTGTTTCCAGTGTAGGTGGGTATATCTGACATCTTGAACCCCTTGGGTAACATGGCATCTAGGATGTGTTTTGCACATAGTTTGTTTTCTTCATCTTTAGAATCGGAACCTCCGCCTTCTTGTTTTTGTACCAAGCGATCTGTGACCTTTTTGAGATCAGCTAGCTGCTCCATGAACTTCCTGGCCATTCCATCATCAATGGGAACTCTCTCATTCCTCCTGCCGTTGAGGTTATTCCTCAAATCACCTCCTTGTTGTGAACTACTACGCAAGTGTACACAGTCAAGCAAGTAATAATAGTAGAAGTAAAGTATCATTCCCACAGAGAATTGATCTACTAATTATCAAAAGTGAACTTTAATTTCTATTTGACTAACGAAAATAAAATGAAAATTAACAACTAACAATAAACTAAAATAGCATAATTAAATTAATGAAATTTAATAAAGAAAATATTAGAGCATTTTAACTTCATCAACCTTCAATTATTTTCAAACAATGATACAGTTAATATGATTCTTCTAACTATGATTATAGCAGGTTTACAATTGACAATTCTATTTTCTTTCAAGATATAAAATATTTAGTTTACCTATGAATTTTCTACATGTCTGTGATAAATTCTACATATAAACCGCATTAAGAACAAAATCCTAATTGCTACACAAACCAATTTGATACTTTTGTTCTAAATCTATATCTATTGCAGGTAGCTATTCCAATTCTCACTTTTCAGATATTGAATTAAAACAAAAAATCATGCAAAAGATGGCTAGTCAATTACAAGCATTAAACATAAGAACAAAAGATAAACATAAATTCAAGGAATCATAAAAATTGCATTAAAGATGAAAATAATATCCAATGAGTACATTAAAATACTCTAAACATGAATTTAGTTCATAATGTTAAACATAATTGCATAAAAATAATCTAAAACTAAAAAGCATAAAAATATGAAATAAAACTAGTGAATTCTTTCTTAGTTCTTTCTCTACACCGTCCAGAACACACCCTGCTTTTCTATATCGAATCCCTTTTGTATTTCCACAAAAAAAGCCCTAAAAATTCCATGGAAATTCCAAAAATTCCCTCATGCTAATATATCGGCTCCTATGCTGTGATATATCGCATGCACCACATTCTTGATAAAAATGAAAAATCTTTGTTGTCGTTTCTGTCTCTGCGAAAAATTCATATTCCTCAAGTGGCGATATATCGCATGTGCCAAATTTTTGAATATTTGCTAATTTTGACTAATTACACAGATTTTTAATTTAAAAACTTTGAATTAGCGTACTAATCAGAATTATAGTGACAAACTGCATAAGTTCACAAAACAGATCAAATACGTAATTTCACTTGAGAAAATAAACAAATCAAACTGGAAAAGTCATGAATAAGCATAAATTTTGTACGCTTATCAAACCCCCAAACTTGACTAGTTGTTTGTCTTCAAGCAAACAAAAGAAAGGAAAAAAAAGACTCAAAACTACAAACAACCATTGGATGACTTAACTTCACAGAAAAGTTTAAACTTAGACTAGGGGCATAATTTTCTCAAAATACCAATTCTTTTTCAATTGTTCAACAAATGCTTCAGACCATGCGACTAGAATTTCAACCTATCAATAATTTCTCTAAGTACTGTCATCCGTGCAAATACACATTTCATTTCACAAATACTGTACAAAACATAATTTTACAAATATCAAAATTCATCCATACCACAAACCGATCAAAATTCACCATAATCTTGCTTACTTAACTTGTCTCCACTAATATAAAATCTATATCAAGTAGATCAAAAGGACTTTTCCAGGCTTATAACGTTAGGCTTAGGTAAGGGTAGATAAATGGTCATTTAGGCTCATAAATACCATAAGCATACAAACCAAAAAAAAAACTAGCCAATTTTTTTTTCAATCCATCACAACACAAATCGCCTTTTTTACACATTTAGAAAGAGAGATTACAATACTTGCATCATTTTTTTTTCCAAACTTATCATTTTTCTCAAATCACACTCCCCCAAACTTAATATTCTTCATAAGCATAATATTTTTTTTCAAGAAACTCATAAACTTCTCTCTCTCTCTTTATTTTGTACAATCATACTACATCCAAATCACACCAAAAATTCACCATTATCCATTCCCTTATCCCACAATTTATATGCTCATGATACCAAAGGAAAAGGAAAAATAATAAAGTCAGGAAATTTTAGGTTCAACATAGTACAATCAAGAAAAAAACCAAAGTTTTAGGCTAAAAAAGGGTAACTAAGGATAAAATTTTCATCGGTTAGTTTGAAAGGCTCAAACGTTCCAAAGAATGCCTAAATCATCTCTACTTAACACTTCATTCAGAATTTCGTCTCAACATATTGACCGAGCAAGTTCTAGCTTATTTCATTATCCACCAAACATACCAAATCCCACAATACATATAAACTTATATCATGTAAAGCAAAAATTAAATGAAACACATATAATACAACAAATGACAATACTCAGATCAATTATCAACAGGTCAAGCACACAGTCTACATATCAAAAGCATCAATCCTACAACATCAAAGAGTTAGCATAATTCATCATCAAAGTCCCACATGTCTTAGTCAATATTAGTTTCGTACAGTCATCCAACATTCAAAAATTAAAACTTAATTAAACCCAAGAAAAGCAAAGAAAAAGAATTAAAAGAAAAACAAAAGAAAATAAATTGTCCCCCCAAACTAAAATAAATAGTGTCCCCACTATTTCATTATAACCCAAGGAAAAGAAACCTGACAACAAAAACTTTATTCATCATCCTCTGAATCTTGGGGCGGTTGATATGGCTGGCGTAATTCAGTAGGACATTGTGGAAAGTCATTAAATCCCGTGTATTGCACAAATGCTCCAAAAAAATTAGCCATGTAGTTCGTCATGGGGAACTGGCGATCTCTAATATCAGCCTGACCATGCAATAACAGGTGTTGTTGCCTCTTTAAATATTCAATGTCTTGCTGCATGCTGCTATACTACCTTGAACTGAAGCCTTCAGTAGCTCTAGATGAATATGGTTTTCTACCCTTTCTTTTCGGCTTGGAATAATCAGGTTGTGCATCTGTGGGTGGTAGTCGCAAAAGAATCGGGTTTGCAAGCTCATATCCCAAGCCAGCTGGCCTAGGAACACCGCCATAATTTTCATCTTGATGCAATACTGACTGGTGACTGATTATAGGGGATTGTTCACATACTTCATTGGTGTTCATTGGCACCCCTGGAACCTTGCATAAACTTGTGATCAAAGAACCATGGCCATGGCCACCAGATGTGGCCCTTCGAGCAATATAGCTAATACTCTCATTGATAAGCCTCCCCACATTTATCGATTTCCCCGAGCATATACAGTGTATTAGGTATAATATTTCGACTTATTACCTCCATCTGTTGAGTTGAAGGCATAAGAGTACTTATGACGAACCTGTTCCAAAGCCTCCTATATGGACTTAAACATGTGGCCTTGATAGATCGCGGAGTTACCATGTCACTGCCCATTTTGTATGCTGATCCTAGTTTAGTCATTTCCCTCGAAATCATATCATAATCCTTCTCATTCATTCCCGCTCGGTAATCATCATCCCAAGGATCATTGAGGCCATAGAACCTATTTATAATTTTTGGAGAATAACAAACCCTTTTTCCTCAAACCAAAGCAGTATGATTCTCGCGATCCACGTAAGCATCGGCATAGAATTCCCTTACCAAGCTTATGTTTGCCATGCACTTAGGCTCACACAATTGCTGCCAATTTCTGTTAATAATCATCTGCGGGAGGATTCCATCCAACTCACTTGGGCAAAAATGAGACTCCACAATCACTATTTTATTCTTCACAATCCATTCCTCAAACTTGTTCTAAGCAGTGGGGTTAACAAATGTATGAGGAATGTGCATATTCGCTCGTTGGACAGTGGACATAGTTTTAACTTTCTTAGGTGCCATTGGGCTTTGTAACGCCCTACTACCCAGGGACCGTTACGCTGTGCATTTTAAACAGTGCTAAACTCACTAAATGAGTCATTTGTCCATAATCGTGTAACTAAATGTGATTAACAGTTTAGGGTTAAAAATTTTGGTCAAAGATACAACGTTTCACTAAAACGTTTACTATATACATTGGGATCCCAAAATCTATTTTAAAGGTTAATTGCAATAAAATATTTACAACCAGTCGACCTAAGTGGAAAAATAGGATTTAACCCTAGTTCCTCTTTAAATCCTCGGTCATGGTGGTCGAGCAGCTGCATATGTACACATCGTCACCTAAGCTCTCCAACTAAAGGATGGTCCACCTTTCTTTTACCTTTACCTGCACCACATAAGACCCATGAGCCGAAGCTCAGCAAGAAAACTCAAACATGCTACTAAGCAGACAATAACATGTCACCAAATCATAATAAGCATGCCTAGCAATAATAACCATATTCACGCATGCAGGAAAGTACTAATAAATGATGATGAAGTCCTGCACTCTGAGTAGATGACTAATAAGTCTCTCTCTCTGGGGTAGATGACTAATAAGTCTCTCTCCGAGGTAGATGACTAATAAGTCTCTTTGGGTTGATGACTGATAAGTCTCTTTGAGGTAGATGACTGAAAAGTCTCTCTGAATAGATGACTAATAAGTCTTTCTGGATAGATGACTAATAAGTCTCTCTCTATAGATGACTAATAAGTCTCTTTGGGTAGATAATTGATAAGTCTCTCTGAATAGATGACTAATAAGTCTCTCTGAATTAATGACTAATAAGTCTCTCTGGGGTTTTACGCCCAAGCCATGTGACATTTCAGTCACCTGAGCCTTTAAGCCCTGACTCTAAGTAACTAGCCTTTAGACTAGACAAGCACTTTAGTTTTCTTCGACCAATAGGTCGGTCAAGCATTTAATGCTTATATTGATTAGATTTAATCATTTCAGGTTGCGTTAAACATGCTAATGACGCTCTTGACTCATAAGCCAATACCATACGACCAATGCTCAGTTCTACGGTCGACCATGACTGATAAGTCAGAGTTTCACAACCAATACTAAACACCAATGTCATTTTTGACTAATAAGTCAGTGCCATTCACAAGTAATTCATGCTGCCAAACATATGTAATGAAGTCAATGTCCATTTATAGAACACTCAACAATCACCAACATAATTATAATCATGCACATTCAAACATACAGATATAAGGCATTCAACATGCTTAACCAATAATCATAACCATAATCATAATCATGCACAGTTACAAAGACTCAAGCTCTGATCAATTCCATATTCAACATTTATGCCATGCCATAACCACATGTATCATATACATCACATTCATCACATACTGGGTGCAGTTTTCTTACCTTAGACTTGAGCGTAAAATAAATGAAGAATGACCCCTTGAGAACGATCCAATCCTTAGGCCCTTAGCGACCACCTAATCATAACCAAATAGGAAATCCCATTAATAAAATGAGTAATAAAAGGTTCATGAGCTAAAACCCAGCTCTCGGGACCTCGAATCCTACTAAAATAGTTAGTAGATTCGATCTCGAGCCAATAGAATAAAAAACCCCCGCTTAAAACTCGCTAAAACCCATCTTGGCACAAAAGGGAAAGGTGGGCTGCGACCTGCCCCCAAGGGCCGTGGAACACCCCCAAGACAGAGAGGTCCCCTGTCTGAGTGCCAGGGGGGCTGCTACTTGACCCTGTGGGTCGCGGCGCGCCTGCTTGACAGAGCCTAGGGGAGGCTCTGGAACACATTCAAGTCGCGACTTGCATGAACTCGGTCGCGACTTGACCCCACGAACCCAGCTATAATGGCCCAACTACTCTAGACTTTTGGACCATTAACGAAACTATACATACAAATCCCAAATAAAGCTTACATTGCGAAAATACCATAATTTTATTAGGAAACTTGTAAAAATAAAAGTTACTTACAAAAATATCAAGAAGGATATGGGATCCCATTGTTTGAAAAACAAAACATAACATGATTTATAATAAAAAGAGATTACATAATAAGTGCGGAAAATACATATAAAGACCATAAAAAAACAAGTCTACATCCTCGAAAATCGAACTCTCGACTCCTTGAATCCATTCACCACCGATACACATTCTCCCAAGCATCCACGAATCTTTCCTGCCACTATAGCTATTTTCCTGCACATATAAACAAAAAGGAATGAGCCTAATGCCCAGCAAGGAAAATCTAACACATAGTTCATATACATAAATTTCATAAGAAACATAAAAAACATAACATAACATAACATAGCATAACACTTATTTCATACACATACTATAATGGTCATTATTACTTGGGGTCCCATAGACTAAACAAGTCATATGCCCATTAGATTAGTGGGGTCCTACTAGCTAAGTAGGTCATATGCCCATAATCTATTTGGGGCTTGTTAGTCAAATGGGTCATATGCCCAAGCCTACAAACATATCATAACACTTATCATAACATAAGAAACATAAGATAACATATAAAACATATAACATATGCATTTCTATCCTATTTTCCTTACCAAAGTTACCGGGATATGAGGATAGTGTTGGGACTTTTGGAACACTCCTAAAACCATACATAACAGGGTGAGTAGATTTGAAGAAAAAGAAATGAAAGGAATGGAAGGACTAAACCTTTGAGAAACATACTTACCAAAACCTTTTTGCTCAAGAACTTAGATTTCCTAACCAAAATAAAGATTAAGGTTAGAGGCTGAGTAGAAGGCTATGAGAACTTAAAAGAACAAGTACATAAATGAACTAGAGTTTTGGGTTACCTTGATGACTTGTAAGACCAATCTACACCTCAAACCGAAATACTACAAAACCTTACTTCCCCAAGTGTTTGATAAGCTTATGATGATCAAGCTTATGATTCCCCAACCCAGGTGTTTACACTCTTACACTCACCTAGCACTTGCAGCCTCTGGACTTAGAGCAAAAGATGAATAATGGTTGGGTACTAGGTCCTATTTATAGAGTTTAGGAATGAAAGGATCTTAATTTTACTTGAATAAAAATAATATCTTTTTAGGTGAAAATAATTTGAATTATCGTTCAGCAGAGGCTGAAGACTCATTCAAAAAGGTGCTGGACTTATCAAGAGGTTGAATGGCTGAATGGAAAAAGAATTCAAAACTTTTCAAAATATACTGAAGGAGGCGATATATCACCCCCTGTAGGCGATATATCGCCTGGGCCAGTATGCCCGAGGCTGTCGTGCATTGTCTCGTATTTTCCGTATCTACGTGCTACGATATATCGCCCCCTATAGCTGCGATATATCGGCACACGCTGATTATTTAAACACGAAATTACACATTTTTAGCTAAGTTTGAATGGAGTAAACAGCCTTGACTAAGCCCTCAACGTATTCAAAGCTGCTGACTGACCTTATAGCATTCAAACTTTTACCCTTATTAAATTTAATCCTCAAAATACTTAATCCTTAATCATCCATACATAACATGTGCTTAAAATCCTATTGGTCCTTGTCTAAACCTTATAGTATAATAAATATTATCCTTAATATCAGTCATATAATCAAACCTTAGGTTAACATTAATATTCTTAAACTATAGGTTAAACTTAGAAAATCTACAAGTACTACTATGTGTAACGTCCCTAAGGTAGGGTACGTCTGCCACATACTCGTAATTCTAGGGTTTACGAGTATGTAAGGCACTTGACCAAAAGAATTAAATAAAATGATACGAAGAAATACAGAAAAATTTAAAACTTTTATATAAACTTATTAGTATAAATTATTACACGTATGAATACTTTAAATTTAAGGCAGCCATATGAAAACTCTAAACCATTATTGCATTGCTACTGAGTCCGTGCTCCACAAGTTGCTCAACAGCTAAAGCCACACCTGGAAAAATGTTGGAAAATAACATAATGAGCTAACGCTCAGTAAGCAAATCTCATGCATACACATACACATGATTGTCGTGAGTTTGTAGTGCACATATACTAATATGCTGACTTATATACTTATGAATTTCATTTATTGCTCATGCACTTTCAAACTTTACTTTTATGCTCTTTCTTTTAGTTTCACATTTTTATGGGCCCAATATCACTTGTGCACACTGTTTGATTCAGCCAATGCCTGCAGGGCTTGTTACACATATCATATAGAATCCCATGGGTTCTCCTCCGGCTAGCCATCATCTCAGCTAGGCTCATCATAACACTCATTTCATCGTTGCCATAGCTGCCATACTTATTACACATATGGAGGAGAAAGACGGAAACATGGCAAACATATCTGAATGGTCAACTCTGACCTAGCCCACACTAGTGGGCAGCCACTATAAGTCTTATAGACTTCCGTCTTCTTTACTGAACTTACTTGATTGCTTCATCAAAACAGTGGCACCCTTTTTAAACATCTTATTATCACTTTGCTTAAGCCTTGTGTCATTAAAATGTTTAACTTTACATAAGACTTTTCAAGACATTTCATAACTTTTCTTATATTCATATGCATGGTCTTATATCACATAATAATGTATCACATAACTGTACATGCCATGCATACATGCTGATGCTGAAATGCCAATGTTCGTGTTCATGACTCATGTTGATGGTATTCAATCAAGGCATTGTATCGCATCTCATATAACTCAAAACATCTTTAGTCATAATACATGAAGCTTTGGGTTGGTGGCGTTGTTATACCTTAACGTAGAGCTATGGCTCAGGTCTAAGGTTTCCAGCCTAAAAACTTAAACGCTTCATATATCATAACATATAACAAATCATGAACATAGAGTAATCCACATATCCATCAACATAAGAACACATACTTGCACATAATTCATATCATTCTTAACCAAATAAGACATCTTTCACATATCACAGAATTCATCAATTACATATCACACAACACCCTTATGGTGTTCATATAACCATTCTCCACATACTTATCATATGCATCATCATCATACCATACTTAACTCATCAGATGTACACAATCAATGTAGTCATGCATCTTACACTTAAGCACAAAAGGTGAGATTTACTTACCTTAGGTCCTTAGCTTATTTTAAAATTCCTCACCAAGAGTCAATCAATCAAATCCATACAAATCCTATTCAAGGCACATCATTTATTAAATTCTATCAAAATCATAAATATACACTATTGATAGTGTATATTAATAATACCAGAAACTATATAAATGATAATAATAAATTATTATCAACGTAATGCAAATAACTCTTCATATAAAACCATGCTTTAAACCTTGCTCATAAGATAATGTACCCTTATGATAATAATAATAATAATCCCAACAAAAATAATAATTATCGTCTATAATTAAACTTATTTCGATATTAATAAAAAAATACTTCAATAGCAATACGTATATGGATGTATATATTCAAATAGTCATTTTATAAAAGAAATCATATTTTTAACATATAGTTGTAATAATCAATATAATGATAATAATATAAATATAAATATTTATATTATTATTAATTAGTCATAATATCAATTCCAGTGATATAATAAATATATTTTCTCCAAACTTCATTGGTCTTACAAATATCAATAACTGTAAGAAACTAATATTTGATATTATATTAATATTCAAATATTAATATACAATAATAATGGTTAGATAATAGGTTTACTATAAATCATACTTTTCATATATATATATATATATATATATATATGAATCTGTATTCTTGATTTACTTAACAAAATAATAACAATAATAATTAAAATTACTTAATCATAATAATTTCCATATTAATATAAAATCAATTAAATATGTATTTTTATACTTTATTTAATATCTAATATTTTCTAGAAAATTAGACAGCACAACGGCTATAAAGTGGACAATTCCAAAATCAAAACCTGTATAAAAAAATATATATAATCCCAGACAGCCAGTAAATTACAGAAAATATTCCATATATCAATAATATATAATTATATACTATAAATACACATAATAACAATTACTCTAATCAATCACAATTAAATCACAATATAAAGGTTAAAAAAATTATACCAAAATGATCGGGTTCCACAATAAGTCAAACGATGATTTTCTGAGACTCAAAACGTACTTCGGAACCTCGAACACTAAGTTTCGACCGTCGGTCTACGGTGGATCGCGGTGGCTCGTGGTGGGCCCACCACCCAACTATGGTAGATGTAGGAACAAGTTATTGGGTTTTGAAGCCCACAACACGAGGAGCATGATGGTGGTGACGGATCAGCAAACAGATGCCCGAGGTGGCCGAATCGCAACTTTGAAGTCGCGGGGTGGCCGAACTTAAATCGAGTGGTTGAGGCGTTTAATCGGCGAGTGAGCTCTAGATTCCCGCGTGGGTCGATAGTTCGGAGGCCTCTGAATCCAACGGTCCGGTGCGTGGCTAAAAATGGTGGCCGGAAAGTACTCCTGCGTCGTCGGCAACAGTAATACGCAGAGGAGAGAGAGAGAGAGAGAGAGAGAGGGGTTTTCTGAGGAGAGAGAGAGAGACTCGGGTAAAAAAGAAAGGCTGAAGCCTTTTCTTTTTTTTTTATTATTTTTAAAATTACACTTGGACCCAAAATATTAAAATTCTTTTCAAATAAGCCCTTTAGCAAAACTTTCTTAATTTTATAAAAATCCCCAATTAAAATTATATGACATTTGGGTCCAATACTTGACTACTCAAGTTTCTCTCTCTTTAATCTCATTAAAAACATAAAATCATATTTTAAACACTATTTTTCCATTACTATTTCTTAAATTTGTAAACTTGTACATTTTATGTATTAAAACTCTGATTTATTATAAATAAATGTATTATGAAAATGTTGGATATTACACTATGAGTGTCCAAATAATTCCCGGTCTGAACCAAAAATCCACAGTTACAAAGATAATGCTATAAATACTATAATACCACTATCTATCTTAGCTAAGTAAAGTTCTTGGACTCTACAATTCTCCCCTACTAAAAAGAATTTCGTCCTTGAAATTTACTTACCAAATAATTCCGGATACCGGCTTTGCATGTCCTCTTCCAACTCCCACGTTGCCTCTCGTTCAGAACTGTTACTCCATAGGACTTTGACTATAGGAAAGCTCTTGGACCGTAACTGCTTCATCCCCCTATCTAGGATGCTAACCGGTCGTTCCTCGTAACTTAAGTCTTTCTGGAGCGCTATCGTATCGTACTTGTGGACGTGAGATGGGTCTGACACATACTTGCGTAGCATTGAGATGTGGAACATGTTGTGACTATCGGCTAGTGCAGGCGGTAAGGCTAGTCTATACACAACTGGTCCCACTTTGTCCAATATCTCAAAAGGACCTATGAATCGGGGACTGAGCTTGCCTTTCTTCCCGAACTGCTTGACACCTTTCATTGGAGATATCTTCAAGAAGACTTGATCTCCAACTTGGAACTCCACATCGCGTCGCTTGGTATCCGCATAGCTTTTTTGACGGCTTTGAGCAGCAAGCATACGCTGTCTAATAAGCGCTACTGCTTCTTGAGCTTGTCTAACAGCTTCGGGCCCTAGAAGCTGCCTTTCTCCTACCTCGTCCCAGTGCAACGGTGATCGGCACCTTCTTCCATAAAGCAACTCATAAGGTGCCATCCCGATCGTTGACTGGTAGCTGTTGTTGTACGAGAACTCGATCAGCGGCAAGTACTTGTTCCACGATCCTCCGAAATCAAGTACACACGCGCGTAGCATATCCTCTAAAATCTGAATCGTACGCTCGGACTGCCCATCTGCCTGAGGATGGAAAGCTGTACTAAGGCTTAACTTAGTACCCATAGCTTGCTGTAAACTTCCCCAAAATCTTGATGTAAATAATGATCCTCTATCTGACATTATCGTCTTGGGGACTCCATGCAACCGTACTATCTCTTGGATGTAGATGTCTGCATATTGGTCTGCCGTGTATGAAGTCTTAACAGGCAGAAAATGAGCCGACTTGGTTAGTCTATCTATTACTAACCAAGCGGAATCATGCTGCTTATTCGTCTTTGGTAGACCCATCACGAAGTCCCTGGCTATATCGTCCCACTTCCATTCTGGTATGCTAAGTGGTTGCAATAAACCTGCAGGCCGCTGATGCTCCGCTTTCACTTGCTGGCATATAAGACACTTAGATACATACTCTGCTATGTCCTTCTTCATCCCTGGCCACCAATAGATTGCCTTGATGTCATGAGTCATCTTGGTTGACCCTGGGTGAACTAAGTACGGGGTACTGTGTGCTTCTTCTAGGATCATCTTCTTAATACTTTGATCATTTGGCACGCATACCCGATCCTTATATCTCAATAAACCTTGGCTAGATATTGAGAAATCTGTAGCCTTGCCTTCTTTGACTGCATCCATATGTGCTGCTAGTGTGTCATCATGTCTCTGTCCAATCCGTATGTCCTCTAGCAGATTCGATTGGATAGACAAGTTAGCCAGCTTGCCTACAACTACTTCTATTCCAGCACTGATCAGCTCCTGCTGTAGCAGCTTTTCTATTCCAGATAAAGCGGCTAAATTCCCATAACTTTTCCTACTAAGCGCATCGGCAACTACGTTTGCCTTCCCCGGGTGGTATAGGATTTCGCAGTCGTAATCCTTTACTAACTCCAACCATCTGCGCTGCCTCATGTTGAGCTCTTTCTGAGTAAAGAAGTACTTTAAACTCTTGTGGTCCATATAAATCTCGCACCGTTCTCCGTAAAGATAATGGCGCCAAATTTTTAACGCAAAGACCACTACTGCCACCTCCATATCGTGAGTTGGAAAGCATTGCTCATACTCCTTCAATTTTCATGAGGCATAAGCTATCACCTTGTCATTTTGCATTAGTACGTAACCCAATCTTCGATGCATCGCAGTAGACAACGAACTTATCGTTGGGTGTCGGCACAATGAGTACTGGTGTTGAGCAAAGCTTATCCTTAAGCAACTGGAAGCTTTCTTCACACTTATCATTCCAGTTAAACTTTTGTTGTTTCCGGGTCAGGTTGGTGAGCGGAATGGCTATCTTAGAAAAGCCCTCTACAAACTTCCTATAATAACCTGCTAACCCTAGGAAGCTTCTTACTTCAGATGCGTTCTTTGGTCTAGGCCAATCCTTCACGGCCTCTACCTTTGATGGGTCTACTGCAACTCCGTCTTTCGATATAATGTGCCCGAGGAACGCCACTTGCAAAAGCCAAAACTCGCATTTCTTGAACTTTGCGTAGAGTTGATGCTCCTTCAATCGCGTCAAAATCAGCCTCAAATGTTCCTCGTGCTCTACTTCATCCTTGGAGTATATCAAAATGTCATCGATGAACACAACGACGAATTTATCTAGGTAATCCTTGAAGACCTTATTCATTAAGTCCATAAATGCGGCTGGTACGTTAGTAAGACCAAAGGACATAACCAAGAACTCGTAATGTCCATAACGAGTCCTAAAGGCTGTCTTAGGAATATATTCTCCCTTTACCTTGAGCTGATGATACCCGGACCGTAAATCGATCTTTGAAAATACAGTCGCGCCTCGTAGTTGATCAAACAAATCGTCAATCCGAGGTAGCAGGTACTTGTTCTTAATCGTTACTTTGTTCAGCTCACGATAGTCTATGCACATCCGCATACTTCCGTCCTTCTTCTTCACGAATAGTACTGGAGCTCCCCATGGTGAATGGCTTGGCCTAATAAAACCCAAGTCTAGGAGTTCTTGTAGCTGCGTCTTTAACTCCTCGAGTTCCATAGGTGCCATCCGGTATGGTGCCTTAGAGATAGGCTCGGTGCCTGGTACTAATTCTATCGTGAAGTCAATTTCTCGAGTTGGCGGAAATCCTGGCAAGTCATCAGGAAATACCTCTGGAAATTCTTGTATAACTCGGACATCTCCAACCTTAAGTGGCGTCTCCCTTTCCACGTTCGTGATATTGGCTAAGAATGCTTGACATCCTTTCTCCATCATTCTCTAAGCTTTGAGAGATGATACTAACGGAGTGCGTAATCCTGAAGCTTGTCCCATGAAAAATAATTTCTGGCCGTCAGGAGTCTCGAACATCACCTTCTTGCATTTGCAGTCGATGGTTGCGCCATGCCGTGCTAGCCAATCCATGCCTAGTATCACGTCAAAGTCCTTCATCACCAGTTCTATCAGGTCTCCTTCTAGTTCCTTCTCCTCAATCTTGATTGGTACGCCTCGTACTATCCGTGATGATAGAACTACTTTGCCCGAAGGCAACTCGGTTACAAACCTAGTTCTAAATCTTTCACTAGGTTTGTCTAGTTTTTCTATCATTCCTAACGAGATATACGAATGAGTGGCTCCCGAATCAAATAATACATAGCATAACTTATTGAGGATAGAAACCTGACCTGTGACCACCTTGTTGCTAGCATCAGCCTCTCCTTGGGTTAAAGCAAAAACCCTAGCAGGAACCATCTTTTCGTCCTTCTTCCTTTCTAGCTTCTGCTGAGGACAATCTCTTTTATGATGCCCTTCTTGACCACAGTTGAAACACTCCTTGGTGTTGGCGCGACATTCTCCAGGATGCTTCTTCTGACACTTAGCACATGGTGGGTATTCCACATAGCCCGACCTATTTCCCCCATTATTCGTACGTGCCTTCTTATCGCTGTCGAACTTCTTGTTATCCGGATGCCGTCTTTTCTGGCCATTACCGTTGTTGCTGGACTGATTGTTGCCATTATGGTTGTGGTTGTTCCGACTAGCCTGAGGTTGGCTCTGCTGTCTAGGTTCAGGCTTACTGGCTTCTTCTTTGCTTACATTGGCTTGCAACCTTTCTACTTCGATTGCCGTCTCAAGAACGTCGGCATATGTAGTGTTCCCCGGGTTTGCTAGCTTAACCCCCATCTCGATCTTCGGTCGAAGTCCTCTAACAAACTTATTCACCCTCAGAAAATCGGTTGGAACCATCTCAGAGGCGAACTTTGCTAAGCGATCGAACTGACGAGCATACTCCGCCACTGATAAATTTCCTTGCTTCAAGTTGGCAAACTCCTCAACTCTTGAAGCGAGTACAGCTGAGTTGTAGTACTTTTTGTGGAACAGCTCCACAAATCGGGTCCATGTCATGGTGGCAGCATCATGAGATTGCTGGACCAAGTCCCAAAATATCCTGGCATCCTTCTTGAGCAAAGACGAGACGCAGGATATGCGGTCCGCATTACTGAGATTCATGTGCGTCAGAATCGGCTCCACATTCCTTAGCCACTCTTCTGCCTCAAAGGGGTCTGTAGTCCCTTCGAAGTTTAGAGCGTGTTGCTTGCGGAACCTCTCATACACTGGCTCCATGTGCTGTACTGGATACGACGCGTAATTCGTCATTGGCTATCCCCCATATGGACCAACTTGTTGGGGTGCTGGGGCCATTTGCTGTGGCGGAGGCTGAGGCTGAGATTGAGCCTGTTGGTGTTGTTGCTGCAAAAGTTCCTCGACTTGCTGTCGCAGTCTGGAAATCTCCGTAGTGTTGTCAGTTGGCGGTGCCGGCGCGTTGCGGCGGGCAGTAGCACGCACTCCCCTTCGGCGAACTGGAGGGACTTCATTGGTCGCTGGAACATTGTTGGAGGCGTTTCCGTTGGTGCGTGCAGATCTTCGGAGCGACATCGTAGCAGAGTTCTAATAGTTGAAAGAAACATGTTAGAACTTTACCTAATAGGCTCTAAGGCAAAAACTTATACTAAAACAAACATATCTCGGACCTATTTATTATGACTTCTTATGAAAAGCTATACTTAGAAAAACAAGTCATCTTTATTTTCTAAGTCTGTTTCTAATTATCCTATATGACTTAATTCTCAGGCTCGAAACTCATCTTTGTTCCAAAGTTAACCATATTGAGGAAGGGTTGGGATCAGTAAAATTGTTCCCACTACTAAGGCCCCCTAACTCTCAATAAGGAAACTTGGTTCATTGATTTGTATCCGCCCTCACCGAACTTAGTCATTATTCATTTTATTTAGTATTTATTATGATTGCAAAATAAAATCAAACTCATACATGGTAATAAAATAGCATGTTATTCATTTGGAAAAAGATTTTCACTTATTACAATCATAAAATAAAGAAAGAAATAAAACAAACAATGAAAACTACTATTCTAAAAATTGGGATCTTCTACATCTGGTCCTTCATCTAGCATATCGTTATCTATCTCCTCATAATCATCATTGTCATGTGCATCAAAATGTCCTCTAGGAAGGTTTGTGAGAATCCTATGTTTTTGCTCATTTGTGAATTGAAACTCGAATTTTGCAGTGAACCTAACTAAGAGGAAATAATATCTCATCGCTAATGGTAATTCATCCTCATCATTCATGGTTTCCCATATTTCTTCTAAGGCTGCTATTACAGGATGGAAATCTTTAAATAGCCTAATTATTAGTACATATTGTTCCGTTGATCTTAACATTATTTGCTTAGCCTCTTGAAGGTGACCTATCTCTTGGTGGAACAAGAGCAATCTTCGAGTGATCCTTTCTAGTGCTCCTACAATGTTTCTTGGCTCCTTTATTCTTTTTAAAGCCTTAATGGCTCGGATATCTTGATAGGTTAAAGCTTCGTTCATTCTTAACTGAAAACATAAACACTAAAGTTGTTAGCTATACACATAAGCAAAATAACTATAACTTAAATACTTACTTGGCGGTCAAATTCAGAGCTTTTGAGTGTGTGTATCGAGGAGAACTTCATGCGAAGGAACCGTTTCTCTGATACCAACTGTATGACCCAACTACTCTAGACTTTTGGACCATTAACGAAACTATACATACAAATCCCAAATAAAGCTTACATTGCGAAAATATCATAATTTTATTAGGAAACTTGTAAAAATAAAAGTTACTTACAAAAATATCAAGAAGGATATGGGATCCCATTGTTTGAAAAACAAAACATAACATGATTTATAATAAAAAGATATTACATAATAAGTGCGGAAAATACATATAAAGACCATAAAAAAAACAAGACTACATCCTCGAAAATCGAACTCTCGACTCCTTGAATCCATTCACCACCGATACACATTCTCCCAAGCATCCACGAATCTTTCCCGCCACTATAGCTATTTTCCTGCACATATAAACAAAAAGGAATGAGCCTAATGCCCAGCATGGAAAATCTAACACATAGTTCATATACATAAATTTCATAAGAAACATAAAAAACATAACATAACATAACATAGCATAACACTTATTTCATACACATACTATAATGGCCATTATTACTTGGGGTCCCATAGACTAAACAAGTCATATGCCCATTAGATTAGTGGGGTCCTACTAGCTAAGTAGGTCATATGCCCATAATCTATTTGGGGCTTGTTAGTCAAATGGGTCATATGCCCAAGCCTACAAACATATCATAACACTTATCATAACATAAGAAACATAAGATAACATATAAAACATATAACATATGCATTTCTATCCTATTTTCCTTACCAAAGTTACCGGGATATGAGGATAGTGTTGGGACTTTTGGAACACTCCTAAAACCATACATAACAGGGTGAGTAGATTTGAAGAAAAAGAAATGAAAGGAATGGAAGGACTAAACCTTTGAGAAACATACTTACCAAAACCTTTTTGCTCAAGAACTTAGATTTCCTAACCAAAATAAAGATTAAGGTTAGAGGCTGAGTAGAAGGCTATGAGAACTTAAAAGAATAAGTACATAAATGAACTAGAGTTTTGGGTTACCTTGATGACTTGTAAGACCAATCTACACCTCAAACCGAAATACTACAAAACCTTACTTCCCCAAGTGTTTGATAAGCTTATGATGATCAAGCTTATGATTCCCCAACCCAGGTGTTTACACTCTTACACTCACCTAGCACTTGCAGCCTCTGGACTTAGAGCAAAAGATGAATAATGGTTGGGTACTAGGTCCTATTTATAGAGTTTAGGAATGAAAGGATCTTAATTTTACTTGAATAAAAATAATAGCTTTTTAGGTGAAAATAATTTGAATTATCGTTCAGCAGAGGCTGAAGACTCATTCAAAAAGGTGCTGGACTTATCAAGAGGTTGAATGGCTGAATGGAAAAAGAATTCAAAACTTTTCAAAATATACTGAAGGAGGCGATATATCACCCCCTGTAGGCGATATATCGCCTGGGCCAGTATGCCCGAGGCTGTCGTGCATTGTCTCGTATTTTCCGTATCTACGTGCTACGATATATCGCCCCCTATAGCTGCGATATATCGGCACACGCTGATTATTTAAACACGAAATTACACATTTTTAGCTAAGTTTGAATGGAGTAAACAGCCTTGACTAAGCCCTCAACGTATTCAAAGTTGCTGACTGACCTTATAGCATTCAAACTTTTACCCTTATTAAATTTAATCCTCAAAATACTTAATCCTTAATCATCCATACATAACATGTGCTTAAAATCCTATTGGTCCTTGTCTAAACCTTATAGTATAATAAATATTATCCTTAATATCAGTCATATAATCAAACCTTAGGTTAACATTAATATTCTTAAACTATAGGTTAAACTTAGAAAATCTACAAGTACTACTATGAGTGTCCAAATAATTCCCGGTCTGAACCAAAAATCCACAGTTACAAAGATAATGCTATAAATACTATAATACCACTATCTATCTTAGCTAAGTAAAGTTCTTGGACTCTACACCAGCTCCCCTGAATTTTTCTCAATCATAACCTCAACCAAAACTCAACCAATCCCAATATCGTAATTAATCATCATCACTACTTTAATAGCAAAACCCAAGCCTAGAAACACTTAAAACCACTCCAAACATCCAATTACATAATTAAGATTTCAAGCTTATAAACTATCTCAAAAATAGATTAAACCAAAGATTTAAACTGAGAATCCTTACCTAAATCCCATAATTTAATCATTTTTAGTTGCTGAACACAATCCTAAACTCTCAAGCTTTAATCCTCAAGTTTCAATTCCCTAGTTTGCCGCAGAAATCCAAACTGAGAGAGAGAAAGAGGTATAATCGAGAGAGAAAAGAAAACAAACTCTGTTCTGCTACCTGAGTAATCCATAGCCTTTCTTGGCTGAATATATCCATTGGTCAAAATGACCAAAATGCCCCTAGGGCCAAATTAATTCATCAAAGCCACCCAAGGGCATAATTGTCATTTCCAACCTATCCCGTTAATCATAATTAACGTCCTCCAATTCCCATTATTCCCAATATCCTCAAATAATTAATAAATCATATCTCATTACCCGCTCATTCCCGGTAATGTACTAAGCATCAAATTAACCCAGGCTCACCCCGAGCCCGGCAATTAACCCCGATATGACCAAACCACTAACTTGCATCCTAGGATCGTCTCATGCCGAATAGCTCGAACATATCCACATAAAAATGTGGTCTCACCCAAAAATCACATATATGCACATAAATATACAAATACGCCATTAATGACCAAAATTACAAAAATGCCCTTCTAATAAGAAGTGGGCCCACATGCATGCAAATACCATTATATAATTCACATAATCATGCATATAATCATATAATCACATATTAAATCAATTTTGGCCCTCCTGGCCCCCTAATCAAGGCCCTAAGCTTTATTAGGAAATTTGGGACGTTACAACTATCCCCCTTACATAAATTTCGTCCTCAAAATTTTATCTGAATAACCCGGAATATCAATCCCGCATATCTGATTCCAGTTCCTAGGTCACTTCTTTAATCTTACTGTTTCTATATAATATCTTAATCAAAGGTATAGCTTTGTTCTTTCAAACTTTGTTCTTTCTGTCTCATATCTGAAATGGCTATTCCTCACAGGATAACTTAGCCTCTAATTCCAGATCCTCATAACTTAACACACGAGTCCCAATTACACATGTTTCCTCAACATGGAAATATGAATATATTGTATACGACCGACAGTGCTGAAGATAAGGTCAATCCATAGGCCACTTGACTAATCCTATCGAGGATTTCCAACAATTACACAAATCTAGGGTTCAACCTGCCCTTATCTTCTCACTTCATTCCATGGTGATACTCTAAGGAAGATACAGTCTTCCCCTTGGAACTCCATGTTCCTGCATTTCAAATTAACATAACTTTCCCATTTACTCTGAGAATCGAGCATCTGAGCTTTAACATTTTCAGTAGCCCCAATGGTCCCCTAAACTACCTCAGGACCCATATTTAACATCTCACCCATCGCATCCCAATGAATGGGCGATAAATATTCCATACCATACAACATCTCATAAGGTGCCCTTCCAATAACTGGATAACTCCCTCTGATTTACCATTAGTCTGAGGATAATAAACTGTACTAAACTCCAACTGTATACTCATCGCCTTCTGCAACCTTTCCCAAAACTAGGAAGTAAAAGCAAGGTCCTCATCTAATAAGATAGACCTCGAATTCCATGAAGGCATACTATCCCTTTCACATAGAGACATGTATACTGATCAACTATATTACTCGTCCTTACTGATAAAAGTGAGTTGACTTTGTCTACTTGTCCAAAATGTCCTAAACCGAATCATGCTGACCCACTATCCTGGGTAGCCGCACCGCGAAATCCATCGCGATGTTTCCTTATTTCCACTATAGAATACACAAAGGTTGTAATAGCCTTACTGGTTTTCTAGTTCTCTGTCTTAACCTGCTAGCAAGTTAGGAACTTTGCCACGTATTCAGTCATGTCCCTCTCCATCCCAGGCCACCAATATAAAGCTTTCAAATCTTGGTACATCTTCACGGTGCCTGGATGAAGAGAATAAGGGAAGTATGAGATTTATCCATAATCTCTCGTTTAATCCCAGTGTCTATCGGAATGCTAATCCAATCCTTATACCTCAATAAACTCATACCTGGCGTTGCATAATCCTTAGCTAATATAGCTAAGACATTCCCCTCAATTCTTTGTTAGGAACGAGTTTCCTAATACGCAGCGAAATGGTGGTGGGTTGGCCCAGTGTACAACAAAAAATTTGTAACATATTTAAACTACCTTTAAATATGCGGATCCATTAATATACGTACATTAATCATAAGCAAGAAAAGAAAAGAAAACATACCTCTTAATGCCTATCAAGTGTCCTTGCTATCTTTTCGTAATTTGAATGAACTTCCTATCTAAGCTGCTCCCAGGTACTCACACTAAGATCTTCCACAACGTTCTCTGCACCTCAAGAAGTGTGTGGGCACTTAGAGAATAAAGGATGCTAAATTTCTAATTCTACTTGATGTACTCAACACATGAGATCAAGAGAATAGGCATGAGATTGGTTCTTTATCTTTTTCAGGGAGAGATAGAAAAGTATCGTTCTTTTCTTCAGAGCGAATAATAATCTTTCTTGAGTATTCTGTTTATTTTTTGATAAGTCCAACTTAAAAAGAAAATATTCAAATTTAAAAAAAAAAATCTGTAACCAATTTACAAGTTATCTTTTAATTAATTAATTATCTTATTAATGAAAATATCCAAAAACTAACTTTTGAATTTTCCATTAATTAATTAATTAAATAAATAAAATTGAAAAATCTATCCTTGAAAATATGTGCAGCACATGGACTGTGTGTGGTCGTGTACCACCCTATATTTTAGGGATATTTGATTTTTCCATAATTATTTATTCAAACTACCTTATCAGATAAAATCCCACAACCTCATAATTAATTCAAATTTGAGTTAATTAAATATAATTAATTATTTGAATAAATATCAATATTTTGAATTCAAATCTAATTTGAACTTATCAGATTATTATCTCCCACTCAAATAAAGATACTTAATTAATTCTACCTATTTAAATTAAATAATAATTTCAAAATTAAAATTTTATTTTATTATAATTTCGAAAATTATAATTAATTAATTATTTAATATAATTTTGAAAATTACATAATATTTAAATATTAATTAATTTTGTTAATTACAACTAATTTGTAATTAATTACTATTATCACATAATTGCATATTTGGCTCGAAGAATAGAGCTGCTGTGGGGACCTATAGACCTATAATTCCAAGCTCCAATAAATTTGAGATTATTAATTTAATTCTTTAATTAAATAATCTTAATTTATTAATCTCATGATCACTCCACTATAAATATGAGACTGAGTACTTTATAAAATAAAGCGTCCATTAATATAATCATTACATACAAATTAATCATCTAATAATGATTCATAATTAATCGGGAATAAAATTACCGTTTTACCCTTTTAATTATATCTTGTTTCCTTAGGTACCATTGACTTTACAAGTGAATGTTAATTCATAACTAAATTATGAATTTTAGCTTAATAACCTTTTCAACCCCAAATGTCAACCCTTTACATTAATGAGTTCCCAAAACAAAAGTTTCTAGCCTGATCATTTTGACAGTCCCTGACAAGTGAATAAAAGAACTCATATAACATAAACAGGAGTTCATAGTAACTTCAAGATTAAGATCTATTTGTATATGATCATCAGCTGATATATTTAATTAATAATTCGAAATAGTATTTAACTATGTTGACCATCGATTTGGCCAACGACACAGAGTCAAAAATACGACAGGAAATGAGATGATAATTAAGAGTTTAATTTAAGGGTAAAGAATAAACACAAATGATTTATAGTGGTTTGACCCCAGTAAATGGTAATGACCTACGTCCACTTAGTGCTATTATTAATATTGAATCCCAGTGACGTGATCAAAGAACTAGGGTTCTTGAGTTTCACAAACCTTGGGAGAATTACAACAAGACGATGGATAATCGCACTATATGCTCTCTCTTTCAATATCCAGGAAAAAAATTCAAAGGTCAAAAGTCCCCTCCTTGAGCTATTTCATAAATTTTTATAGGCTCAAGGGGGGTTACATGGGCCAATGGGCCTTAACTATCCTTAATATCCATGTATCAAGGTAATAAAGATGAAATAATCAACGTAGTTATTACAAGATTACAATCTTTTAAGGAAATAAACTGAATCATACGACCAACCTGGTTGTATCTAATAGCCAGGCTTGACAAAGAAATGTATAGCTGGTCGATAATCGAACAACACCGCCTTATTTTGACTTTTCCACGTGTCAACCACGTGTGAGAAATCCTTGCCACGTCATCAGCAAATGTTTTTGGGTAAACATTTGCCCCCTAAGTTTACTTTACTACGACCAGCATAAAGTAAACTTAGGAAACTGACTCTTTGCTTACCCTACCAAATCTGTCTGAGCCACCTTTCATCCAAGTAAGTTTTACAAACCTTTTAGTCATTTGAGTTGCCATGAAAAATCGTTTTTTATTCGTTTCGTATCTGAGTTCTTGGCTGTTCTTGACCGAAACTGGCTTAGGGTAAATGGGCATGTTGATCGATGCTTGATAGGGTAGTGAAATAACGTTTCATAGGAGTTAGGAGTCAGTTTGGTAGTCGAGATTGTAGATTTAGGGCGTAAAATTGAAGTAAAAAATTTGATTTTTAAGCTAGCTGAAAAACTGGGTTTTTCCCGCCCTTTCGGAGTCGAAAAAGTTTTCTCTGAAAAACTTTTTACTTCCACTTTTTAATCCGTTTCTCAAGCTGCTCGTAAGAAACTTAGTGTTTTTGCTAGAATGCTGCTGGCCATATAAAAGCTTAACATCTATACGCGAGCAACGTTATTCCCACTTTGAACACAAGTTTTTAGGCTCCAAGTTCTCATCTCCCATTTTCTGTTCGCAGATTTTCATGCAAGATCCGTGGGGAGGTGAGAGACCGATTGACGACGACCTGCTTGCTCAACTGCTCGTGGATGAAGAACAGCCGTCATTACTCATTATGAACATCCCTTTTTCGCGAACTCCACCTAACAGACCTCATTCAAACCTTTCAGCCATGGGTAAAGTAAAATCCACTACCCAAAAAAAGAAAAAATCAAAACCTTCTGAACACCAGCCTGCCCCTCATGCAGAAATTCCCTCGACCAGTGGTAGAGCTAAGAGTACTCCCGAGCCAGGAATCCAAGCTCAAGCCCAACTCAGAAACGTCATTCAACCAGATGTCGAATGGTACGTCACCCCTCCTAGTCGAGTAACGATTAGGATGATTGCTAATTATATCAAGAAGTACGGACTCCCTGGGGTGACCCTAGTCCAACCCACCAGAGACCAACGGGCGAATCTGCCTGGAGGCGCGTATAACGCCTAGTCGAGGTATCACATCGAGGCAGGAGCGATCCTGCCTCTTCATCCTTTCTTCCAAGGAGTGGCCAATTATTTTGGGGTCGCTCATTTTCAAATAACCCTAAATGGATATAGAATGCTCTCTGCACTCTATATCCTTTATAGTCATAAGAAGTGGCCGGTCCCCAAGCCACATGAGGTCAACTACCTGTTCGACCTAAAATCCAACCCCAACCAAGAAAACACGGGGTTCTTCCATTTCTGCCACCAGGAAACGACGCACACTTTCCTGAGTGATACTATTTTCATATCCAATGAGAGGAAGTACCATCTGGAGTACTTTCTGACTACCGATATGGTCGCGAACAACCTGGCTTTCACACAAGGAGGTAATATATTTGCACCCCTGGTCGTTTATTATTTTCCTTTGATTCTTCTTGCATTGCCCTTAGAGATTTAGTGTATTTCAGGCCCATGGCTGCGACCAGCCCCTACTCCAGACATGGAAGTCCGATCAGCCCTCTTAGCCAGCTTGACCGACATAGAGAAAAGTGTCAAGCAGCTGGTCACAAAGGCCAATCTGAGGCTGGTCGGCCTTCTGGCACCTCACCAGGATGTGAGGGAATCTACCGCGGGGAGTGCCACCGACAATGAAGTCCCCGAGCAACAACAAGATGTGTCACAACCTCCACCGAGGAGGGCAACATGGGTAACCATCAACGAACCAACCGGCACCCCGCGACTTGCTGCTGCACCGGCCCCTCCATGGAAGGGCAAGAAGAAGGCCTCAGAGCCTACTCTTGAGTCGTCAGACGAGAACGGTACTGATTTTTCGCTTTTAAATACCCACCTACTTTAAATTCAGACTTCTTCACGCTAGAGAGTGAGTGTAGCACTAGTAAAGTAAATAGTGTAGCGACCAGTAATTATAGCTCGGGTATTATACTTTTAATTTCTCTGCCCTTGTTTCCTAAACTTAGCAAGATCCTTTTATTATATTGCCTGACTGTTCGCTTGTTTCTTCTTTGTAGACATGCCTGCCGAACACACTTTTGACTTGTACGCCAAATTGGTGAGCAAGAAAAAGTCTCACAAGCACCAGTCTGGGGAGGGCTGCAGCAATCCCCCCTCGAAGAAATCTCAAACAGACGACCCTCCTGCATCTACTCCAACAAAGGAGACAACTCCTCCACCAGCTCCTGCCAGAGAGGCAACTCCTCCACCTCCAGTAAACCTAGATCCCCCATCTCCAGTCGGACATACTCCCCCTCCAGCTCCAGCCGACCTTACGCCTCCAACATCTACCGTCCAGCAGTCGGCTGGTCTCCGAGAAGAAGCCTCGGGAGACGACCTCACGGGTGTGGTGCTTAACTTAGCCAAACATAGGCTATCTAGAATAACAAAGCACCGTCGCTTTCAGGAGGCGATTTAGGAGACTGGCTCTATGACAGTTGACCAAGTCTTCAACTGCGCATTGAACGAAGTTCTTGCTATAAGTTGCTTTCTTTATTGTACTTTCTGAATTTTCTTTTCAATTTGCTCCTACTAACTACTTTATCTCTTTCTGATCGCAGGGGGTTCTTACCATGACTTCTGGCTGGTGATGCTCGAGGACGCTGACTGCCCAATTCAAAAAGAGACTTAGCGATCAGCTTAGTGCTGTTGAGGCTCGATACACCGAGCAACTCAAGGCATCTGAGGCTACTCATGCCAAGCAGCTGAAGGTAGTCAAGGTGAAACATTCTGAGGCGCTTAAGGAGGCTGAGGCAAAGCACACCGAGACCCTTAAGGAAGCTGAGGCGAAGCACCTTGAGGCACTGCAAGTGACTGAGGCCAAAATTGCTTCTCTTGAAGAAGAGCTGAAAAAGAAGGAGGCAAGTATTGCCAAGATCACTGCATCTAAGGAACAGTACAAGGATACCTCTCTCATAAATTACCAAGAAGCCCACAAGCTTCAGGCTGAGCTGGAGATAAGCCGCAAAGAAGTCCCTGCACTGGAGGAAGAGAATGCCTGCAATCTTGAAGACTACGAAGGGGCAGCGTTCGAGTGTTTTTACCTGTTTTGGAAAAACAACCCCAATGCTAACTTCTCCTATCTTCCAGACCATATCAGGGAGGCAGAGCTAGCTAGGTGTGTTTCTCGTTAGGAAGAGGAAACAATTCGACAGTCTCCAGAGATTTCTTTAGCGACCGATATCGAGGGCGCCCAAGAAGAGGCTGGAGATAGAGTCGATCAGCAGCAACAGAAATCACCACAGGACCCCCCAGCTACTTAATAATTTTATCTTTTTATTTTTGAATTACATGACCTACGGGACATGATGTAAAAACAATTTTATGTTTTAACTTTTATTGCTGCACGGGCAGATTTTTTCGTTTTATTAAACAATTACATCCGAGCAATCACTGCTCGCGGTGTAAAAGACTTCATTTTGATATTATAATATTTGCATTTTAACAAAATACAAAATTTTGAAAAATACTCTAAAGTACCCTAGCATGCTTTCACTTATTTTTCTCATGTGTTTACATACCTTTCGATATGCCTTGCTTGCTAGATGTCTTATAAGCCCCCCAAGTGATTGAGGAGCTTTAGGTCCTTAGTCACTTGCCTTGACTAAAATCTGTTCGAACATTTTTGCTTGGAGGAAAGGAATTAAAACGGTAATACAGAAAAACAACACACGTAATGAGAAAATACTTGTAATAAATACAACAATTGGCAAGAATGACTGGCTGCTCATAGTCCCTTATAATTCTCGTAATAAATGGACAAAACGTGTCTGTATGAGTGATCAATAAGATCTTACACTTATAAGCGATTAGTCACATGAAATGACCAATCCTTTTTCATAACTTGTAAAAAATAAAATTAACACAAGCCAATTCTTTAAGAAGAATTGTTCATTGATTGTACTTGCGCAGGTGTTCTCCATTCCAATAGCGAGGAATGAGATCTCCATTTAAGCGAGCAAGTTTGTAGGTGCCTGGATGGAGGACTTCTTCAATCTAGTATGGCCCTTCCCAATTAGGTCCGAGTACTCCAACAACCTAGTCACGGGTGTTTAGGAAAACTCTTCAAAGTACTAGATCTCCGACATTGAATTTCCTTCCACGCACTTTAGAATTGAAATACCAGGCGACTTTTTGCTGGTAAGCAGCTACTCGGAGTTGGGCTTGCTCACGCTTCTCATCAATTAAGTCCAGAGATTCCATTAATAGTTGACTATTAGAGCCTTGTTCATAGGTTATTCTGCGATGTGAAGGTAGATCTAACTCAACAGGCAACATAGCTTTATACCCATAAGCCAAGGATAATGGGGTATGACCTGTTGCTATTCGGTGGGAAGTTCTGTACAACCAAAGGACTTTAGGCAATTGTTCTGGCCATGCCCCCTTAGCTTCTTCAAGTTTTTTCTTCAGAGTATCCTTTAGTGTTTTATTGACTGCTTTGACTTGTCCATTTTCTTGGGGATGAGCAACTGAAGAAAAGCTCTTGATAATCCCATGCCGTTTGTAAAAATCCGTGAACAGATCACTATCAAACTGCGTGCCGTTGTCTGAGACAATTTTCCTTGGCAATCCATAGCGACATACGATGTTTTTTACCACAAAATCTAGCACTTTCTTGGTCGTTATGGTTGTGAGTGGCTCGGCTTCGGCCCATTTAGTGAAGTAATTGACGGCAACCACAACATACTTGACGCTGCCCTTTCCTGTGGGCAGAGATCTGATTAAATCTATACCCCAGACTGTAAACGGCCACAGACTTTGCATCTGTTTCAGCTCATTAGGGGCTGGTTGTGGGATTTGGGAGAACCTCTGGCACTTGTCGCACCTCCACACAAATTCCATCAAGTCTTCATTCATCGTTGGCCAGAAGTAACCTTGCCTCAGGATCTTTTTTGATAAGCTTTGCCCCCCAGCGTGGTCCCCACAAAAGCCTTCGTGTATCTCTTTCATCAATTCTTTGGCCTTCTCTTTTGAAATACATCTGAGGAGTGGCATAGAGTATCCCCTTCAGTACACAATTCCATCGACCAGGATATACCTAGCAGCCTGCCACTGAAGGGACTTGGCTTTGTTTCTGTCCGTTGGTAACACGCCTTGTGTCAGATACTCTATGTACGGTGCCATCCATGTATCCGCCATTTGGATCACCAAAGTAGTCTCCTCTGCTTGGATGCTTGGCATAGACAGTCGTTCAACTGGCACTATGTTTAGAGTATCAGCATCCTTCGCACTTGCTAACTTGGCCAAAGCATCATCATTTGAATTCTGGTCGCGAGGTACTTGCTGAAGGGTGTACTTGTCAAACTGCGCTAATAGATCCTTTGTTTTTTTTAAGTAAGCAACCATCTTTAAACCTTGGGCCTAGTATTCTCCCATGACTTGATTTACCACCAGCTGAGAGTCACTGTAGATGTCGAGTGCCTTTATGTTCACGTCTCTGGCCAATCGTAACCCAGTGAGCAATGCTTCATACTCGGCTTCGTTGTTAAAAGCAGTGAAGTCAAACCTGATTGTGCAGTGAAATCGATGCCCTTCAGGCGTTATCAAAATCACTCCTACTCCTGCATGGCACTCGTTAGAAGAACCATCTGTAAATAACTTCCATGAGGGAGCTCGGTTTTGGGGCTCAGGCTCTTTAGGATCTTCAGGTGTTTCTGACTGTTCGTTATCTGGGAGCCTAGTGAACTCGGTGATGAAGTCAGCTAAGGCTTGCCCTTTTATTGTTGCTCATGGCAAGTAAGAGATATCGAACTGCCCAAGTTCGACCGCCCATTTCAATAATCTTTCTGCGGCTTCTGGCTTTTGAAGAACTTGCCGTAGAGGCTGATCGGTCAGAACCGTGATTGGGTGAGCTTGAAAGTAAGGCCACAGCTTCCTAGAGGCTAAAATTAAGCAATAGGCTAACTTTTCAATAGGAGGATACCGCAACTCTGCTCCAATTAGCCTTTTGCTTACATAATAAATAGCCTTCTGCATGCCTTCTTCTTCTCTTACTAAGACAACACTAGCAGCGTATTATGTGATCGCCAAGTAAACAAACAAAGTTTCCTTATCGACCGGCTTCGATAGAATGGGTGGTTTCGCCATGTGAGTCTTCAATGCTTGGAAAGCCTGCTCGCACTCCTCCGTCCATTCGAATTTCATGTTGCCTCTGAATAGATTAAAAAATGGGACGCACTTGTCTGTTGATTTAGAAATAAATCTACTCAGAGCAGCAATTCTTCCGGTCAGACTTTGAACATCCTTGATCTTTGCTGGAAATTTCATATCGATCAGGGCTTTGATCTTCTCGGGATTGGCCTCAATTCCTCTCAAGTTAACTATAAATGCCAAGAACTTCCCTGATCCTACCCCGAAGGAGCACTTGAGGGGATTCAGCTTAATCTGATATTTGTTCAAGACGTTGAAGCACTCTTGTAAATCCTCTATACGCCCTTCTGCCTTCTTTGACTTAACCAGCATGTCATCGACATAGACCTCCATGTTTTTGCCGATCAGTCCCCTAAACATGTGGTTAACCAGCCGCTGGTAAGTCGCACTAGCATTTTTCAAACCGAAGGGCATTACTTTGTAACAGTAAAGCCTTGTGTCAGTCCGAAAGCTAGTGTGATCCTCATCGGGAGGATGCATACTAATATGATTATACCCAGAGTATGCATCCATGAAAGAGAGAATCTCGTGCCCTGTAGTGGCATCGACCAGTTGGTCGATCCTGGGAGTGGGAAACAGTCCTTCGGGTAGGCTTTATTGAGGTTTGTGAAATCCACGCATGTTCGCCATTTGCCATTCGTCTTGGGAACTAGCACGGGATTAGAGACCCACGATGGATAAAACACTACCCTGATGAATCTGTTCTCCTTAAGCTTCTCGACTTCTTCTTTCAAGGCTTTTAATCTATCTTTGTCGAGCAACCTCCTTTTTTGTTGTACCGGTGGGAAACTTTTTGTCTATATTAAGGACATGGATAATGACTACAGGGTCTATTCTAACCATGTCTTTATGCGACCAGGCAAAGACCTCTTGGTTTCCCTTCAAAAATTCCACCAGTTCTTGTTTTGTTGTTGTCTCTAAGTTTTTACCGACTTTCACAACATTGGTCGGATTTTCTTCATCGAGTTGGACCTCTTCAAGGTCCTCGATGGGTCCTATCTCTTTCTCAAAATCCCCAAAGCGAGGATCTAAGTCTCTATCCTCACTTTGGGCAATGCCCTATTTGGTGACATTATCACCCGATTGGGCTTGTACATCAACTGCCATTTGCAACTCTTTTCTGGGAACTTCCCTCGATACACCTTTCTTCGCCTTAGTTATCGAGGCATTGTAGCACTCCCTTACTTCCCACTGATTTCCCAACACGCATCCTACCCCTGCGTCTGTTGGGAATTTCATGGCAAGGTGCCATATTGAAGTGACGGCTCGCAGGTCGACCAGAATTGGTCTCGCAATTATAGCATTATATGCCGAATGACAATCAACTACTATGAAAGTAGTGAGTAATGTCCTATTAGCAGGTGCAACACCTGCTGTAACTGGAAGCCTAATCGACCCAGTTGGGGTGAGCCCTTTGTTGGAGAAACCATAGATGGTTTGGTTGCATGGCTCTAGGTCCTTGATGGACAGCTTCATTCTCTCCAGTGAAGTCTTGTAGAGGATGTTGACTGAGCTTCCTGTGTCAACCAACACCCTCTTCACCATCATGTTGACAATTTGCATGTCCACGACCAGCAGATCAGAGTGTGGGAATCACATGTGTTGGCCATCGTCTTTAGAGAAGGTTATCATCTCCTCCTCTGTCCGAGCCTTCTTTGGTGCTCGATCCTCCACACTCATCATCTCGATGTCCTGGTCGTGGCATAGGGTTCGAGCATATCGTTCCCTTGCCTTCCCACTGTTGCCTGGAAGATGTGGGCCGCCGCAGATGGTGAGTAAAGTGCCTGCCACAGGAGCTAGCTGTAAAGGTGGCGAGCGTTGGCATGCAGGCGCCTGCTCATTGCCACCTTGAGCCTCTCGCTGAGACCTTTCTGCGGCTCGCACATATCTCCTTAGATGTCCCTGCCTAATCAGGAACTCAATTTCCTCTTTCAATTGGTTGCATTCGTTAGTGTCGTGCCCGTAGTCGTTGTCAAAACGACAGAATTTCGTCGTATCTCTCTTAGAGATATCCTTCCTTATACGTGCGAGTCGTTTATAAGGCACGTTAGAGCTGGTCGCTTGGTAGACTTCCGCTCAACTTTCGACAAGTGTCGTGTAGTTGGTGAATCTCGGGTCATATCGATTGCCTTTGGGGCGTTTATTCTCAGACACTGAGGGTTCATTACTTGCCCGTTTTCCACCATTCCTACCATTGCCATTCCTGTTGCCCTTGTCGTTGCCATTGGGTTTCCTTGATCCATTGGCGGCCTTAGTGGGTTCTTCCTTTGGCCCCTTGTCCTTCGTTGGCGATTTCCCCTCATTGGAAATTGCGTCCTCGAGCTTGATATATCGATCAGCCTGATCCAAAAAATCTTGGATACTTCTTACCCCATTCTTTCTTAGGCTACTCCAGAGGGGTGAATGACACCTAACCCCAGCAGTTAGGGCCATCGTCTTGCCTTCATCACCCCATGTCTTGGCTCCAGCTGCTGCTTGCATGAAACACTGGACATATTCCTTTAAGGGCTCTCCCTTCTTTTGGCGTATCTTGACCAGTTGGTTGGCCTCTGTGGGGTGTATGCGAACCGCATAGAATTGTCCATAAAATTCCTTCACGAACATTTCCCAAGATACTATACTAGCAGGAAGGAACTTAAAGAACCACTCCTGGGCGGTGCCAGATAGTGTCGCGAGCAAGATCCTGCAGTGGGCATCTTCTGACACTTTCTGTATATCCATTTGTATCTCAAATTTGTTAACGTGAGATACTGGGCCTCCGTACCCATCAAAGTTTGGTAGTGTCAGCATCTTGAATTTACTAGGGGTTTCAGCCACAGCAATCCTTTGTACAAACGGAGTGCCCCTCCTCCTATCGTACTCTATGTGGGACGTTCGTCCCTCGACCAGCTGTTGTACTGCCTGGTTCAGGACATCAATCTGAACCTGAATCGCTTCTGGGATTGCTGGGGCGACCGGTGCCGGGGGAGCGTACTCATCGTGCCTCTCATGATGGTCATTGAGTATGTCCCTCAAATCATCATCCCTGCGTCTCTGCTCGCTAACTCCTAGTCGATCAAAGATGTTTTGCTGCCTGGGTTGCCCCCCATCGTTATGGCTTGCTGGCCTATTTTCTCTAGGTGGGGGGCTTCTGCCTCCACCTCTTTCCTCATTCCTCCGACCAGCATATTCTCTGCCGGAATCGACTTCATTATAGTCATGGCAATCTCTAAATTGTGGTTGACTACGACGTGACCGACTGTTCACGCTATTTCCTCCTCGGGCTGGTATCTCCCAAGCGTTAGGGGGGCTTGTGCTGGTCGTTGGGTCCTCGGCATTACTATGTCGTGGGGGACCCCTGACCGCAGAGCCCAACTCTTAATGCCTTCTGTTGGCAGAAGGACGCTGCCCTCTGCTCGGTAGATTTGGCTCTTCGTCCCCTAGGCGTCTAGGGCTGCGGGGCGGCTGCCCGACCCTATTGTGCCTCTGGCGCTGAGGATTGCCTCGACCAGCCTGAGATGGAGGCTGTTGCTCAGGATCCCTAGCTGGGACATCATCCTGAGCCACAAGTGGCATCTCCAACCTTTGAGGGCTTGCTGGCTAGAGCGGAGGACTAGGATTGGGAGCCCTTTGAGGCAGCACACTCGGTGGCTGATCTGGCTGAGAGGCTGGCGCAGCCTAACTTTGAGCCAATTGGATGGCTGCTTCAAGAGCGGCCATGGCATCCCTATACCGATGGTCCATGTCCGCCTGCCGCTCACTCAGCTCCTGGCGCTGACGTTCAATTTCTCTCCGCTGCAGCGCCATTGTCTCCGTTGCGTTCTCTTGATTGGTCCTCAGATTGGCCAACTCGTCCTGCAACACCCCTAGTGTTGCCCTAAGCATTTCCGAATCTAACTCCTCCTCTTCAAACTCTAAATGTGGTTCATTCTCAACCACATTTGGGGGAGGAGGTTGGGATGATGCAGCGCTAGCAGTCTGTCCAGGTCTCTTAGATGTCTTTGCCATTAGATTTTCTTACCGTTTTTCTATCAATCTCTCAATGAAAGCACCAAAATGTTAACCCTCGATTTGGCCAACGACACGAAGTCAAAAATACGACAGGAAATGAGATGATAATTAAGAGTTTAATGTAATGGCAAAGAAAAAACACAAACTATTTATAGTGGTTCGGCCCCAGTAAATGGTAATGACCTACGTCCACTTAGTGCTATTATTAATATTGAATCCCAATGTCATGATCAAAGAACTAGGGTTCTTGAGTTTCACAAACCTTGGGAGAATTACACAAGACAATGGATAATTACACTATATGCTGTCTCTTTCAATATTCAGGAAAAAAATTCAAAGATCAAAAGTCCCCTCCTTGAGCTATTTCATACATATTTATAGGCTCAAGGGGGGTTACATGGGCCAATGGGTCTTAACTATCCTTAATATTCGTGTATCAAGGCAATAAAGATGAACTAATCAACGTAGTTATTATAAGATTACAATCTTTTAAGGAAATAAACTGAATCATACGACCAGCCTAGTCGTATCTAATAGCCAGGCTTGACGAAGCAATGTATAGCTGGTTGATAATCGAACAACACCGCCTTATTTTGACTCTGCCACATGTCAACCACGTGTGAGAAACCCTTGCCACATCATCAGTAGTTGTTTTTGGGTAAAAAAACTAAGTATTAATAAACATATCTGGTCAAGTTCTATATATTCTCTAATATATAAAGTGCCTTTACTAAAGTGTCCTACTACACTAGTAATCCGGATCTAGATCACATGTATTCATAATACTAGTGGACCGTACTTGCAGTAATTAATCTAAAGATTCCATAACTTTATTTTACTGCGAACTACTCAAGTTCATTTATTTCAAATATAATCCTCCCGTACCAATACATGGTTGAGATCATATATATGAACTGAGGAATTTTTCTGATATTTACATAATATTATCACAGAATAACATAGTCCATAAAATATATGCATAACAAATTCAATTTATTTATTTATTTCTTAAAACAATGTCTACTACATATGCTTTCAGGGCACAATTCCAACCATTCTTCTCATATGTGGTTTTCTCAACTGTTTTCCTTTGATCCTCTCTAAACAAAACAATAATTAAAAATTAAAATAAAAAAGAATAAAAACTATGGGTTGCCTCCCATAAAGTGCTTCGTTTAACGTCTTTAGCTAGACGTTGCAACTTAGTCTTGACTTTGACTGTCCACCAGTGTAATATTCACCTTATTTTCAATTTCACCACCATAGTAATGCTTCAAGCGCTGTCCATTGACTTTGAACGCTGAAGCATCACCTTGTTGAATCTCATAAGCCCCATATGGAAATACTTTTGTAACAATAAATGGCCCCGACCATCGAGACTTCAATTTTCCCGGAAACAATTTGAGACGGGAATTAAATAACAGTACCTTATCTCCCACCTGAAAATTTTGATTGGCAATATTGTAGTCATGCCATTTCTTTGTCTTCTCCTTGTAGATTCTTGCATTCTTGTAGGAATCATGACGCAATTCATCTAGCTCATTCAGTTGAGCTAGCCTTAATGCATTCGAAGCAGCCAGATCCAAATTCAGCTTCTTTAAATCCCATTGCGCCCTATGCTCCAGTTCAAACAGCAAATGAGAAGCTTTACCATATACACGCCGATAAGGAGACATACCAATTGGTGTGTTAAAAGCTATCCTATAAGCCCATAATGCATCATCAAGTTTGTGTGACCAATCCTTTGTACTAGCTTGCATTGTCTTTTCCAAAATCAACTTAATCTCACGATTTGACACTTTTGCTCGCCCATTTGACTATGGATGATATCCTAAGGCCATCTTGTGTTTAATTCCATACTTTTCCATTAGGGAGTCAAAAATCTTATTGGAAAAATGAGTCCCTTCATCACTTATGATCGCTTGAGGTGTGCCAAAACGAGAGAAAATGTTCTTTTGTAAAAACTTGACTACCACCTTAGCATCATTAGTTGAAGTAGCTACTGCTTCAACCCATTTACTAACATAATCCACCACCAACAAAATATACAGATTACCAAACGACGATGGGTAGGGCCCCATAAAATCAATAACCCAAACATCAAATAATTCAACCTCCAATATGTTAGTTAGAGGCATTTCATGGCGTCTTGAGATATTACCTACCCTTTGAAAATGATCACAATGATTCACACATTCATAACTGTCTTTATACAGAGTAGGTCAATATAATCCACTTTCAAGGACCTTTGCAGCAGTCCTTGCTCCAACAAAATGTCCACCATTAGGTGATGTGTGGTAATGAAACAAGATGTCCTTCATTTCTCTTTCTAGCACACATCTTCTGATAATCAAATCTGGACATTGCTTGAACAAGAAAGGATCATCCCAGTAGTAATGCTTCACATCATGATAAAACTTTTTTAACAGTTGCATTGACAATTTTGGTGGCACCACGTTGGCTGTGAGATAGTTCACATAATCAAAAAACCAAGGCACCAGCTCATCGTCCACTACAAATAACTGTTCATCTGGGAAACTCTCATTAATCTCCACTGCGGCATGTTCTGACTCATCCCCCAACTCAAGTCTTGATAAGTGACCTGTTACCAAATTCACAGTACCCTTTTTGTCCTGAACCTCCATATCAAACTTTTGTAGAAGAAGCACCTAGCGAATAATTCTAGGCTTGGCATCTTTCTTAGCAATAAGATGCTTGATTGCTGAGTGATCAGTATACACAATAACCTTGTTTCCCATCGGATAAGGTCTGAATTTATCGAATGCATATACAATAGAGAGAAGTTCTATCTTAGTGGTGGCATAATTCAACTAAGCACCATTGAGTGTTATGATGGCCTAATAAATAGTACGAAATACCTTGTCAACACGCTGCCCCAGAACTGCTCCCACTGCAAAATCACTTGCATCACGCATTAACTCAAAAGGGAGCTCCCAATCTGGTGAAATAACTATAGGGACTGACACCAATTTCTGCTTAAGTATCCTGAAAGATTCAAGACACTTCTCATCAAACTCAAATGGCACCCCATTCATCAAAAATTCCGAGAGTGGCTTAGAAATCTTTGAGAAGGCCTTGATGAACCTTCTGTAGAAACCCGCATGACCAAGGAAACTTCTCACCCCTTTCACTGAAACTGAAGGCGGTAAGCTCTCAATGGTGGCAATCTTTGCCCTGTCAACCTCAATACCATATTTAGACACCTTGTGCCCAAGCACTATGCCTTCATTTACCATGAAATGGCATTTTTCCCAATTCAAGATTAAATTGGCCTCTTGACATCTTTTCAGCACAACCTCCAAATTCATCAGACAATCATCAAAAGAAGATCCCATAACAGAAAAATCAGCCATAAAAATCTCAATCCTACCATCCACAATATCAGAGAAATAGCCATCATACACCTTTGGAAAGTTGCTTGAGCATTGAACAGACCAAAAGGCATATGACAGAATGCAAACACACCATATGGACAAGTGAAAGTCATCTTCTCTTGATCCTCAGGAGCAATGGATATTTGATGGTACCCTGAATAACCATCCAGAAAACAATAATACTTGTGTCCAACCAACTTGTCTAACATCTAATCAGTGAAAGGCAGCGGGAAGTGATCTTTTCTTGTTGCCTTGTTCAATTTACGATAGTCAATACAAATCCTCTAACCAGTTACTGTACGCATCGGGATAAGCTCATTATTTTCATTCTTTACCACTGTAATACCTCCTTTCTTAGGAACTACCTAAACTGGACTTGCCCAACTACTATCTGAAATGGGATAGATTGTAACGACCCGACTTTTCTTTACTAGATCCACTGAAATACGACTATGACTATCCAGGGTCAACTGGACCCTAACGGTCAACTTTGGTCAAAATCCGATATTAAGAACTAAATAAACTTTAAAGTAAACTTTAGAAAATTTTGCATTGGAGTACTTTGAAATAAAATGGTATTTGGATGGGATCCCATAGTTTTAAAAACCAAATGTAGTTAAATGTAACTTAAGAAATAGTCTGTATCCACAGGGCTTTCTTTAAATAAAACTAGTAAACATGAAATTGATAAAACTGGTACTGGACTCAGCTGAAAACTTAAGAGAACCTTGACAACCCTGTAGGTCAGTTGTTTCACAGTATGCATACTTCAGACAAAATCCCCTCCAGCTCATTGCACTGCTCCTTAAGCTTTGCCCTTACCTACACACACAGAGTAACTGATGAGCTATAACGCTCAGTAAGGAAGCTAGCTACAACTCATGTTCTACTATTCAAAACAAACTTTGCATAACAGAAATGCATATCTAGAAACTGTAAACTAAGCAACACGTCTAGCATATAAGTCAAAGTATTGCGTAACATACTGAAAACATATAACTGAGCCATCGTGTTATCTGTGGGGTCTTAATCCCCGTGTGGCCTCCACGACCCAGAGAATACTCGCCTCTCGTACCAAAGGGGTATACTCTGCTAAAACACGATGACTTTACTGACTTGGCGGCTAACCCCACTGTACGACTGCATGGGGATCCACCCTCACAAGGTTTCCCTTGTACTGAGCCATTGAGTTATCTGTGGGGTCATGATCCCAGGGTGGCCTCCGCGGCCCAGAGAATACTCACCTCCCGTGCCAAAGGGGTACACTCCTCTAAAACCTAATGACATTACTGACTTGGTGGCTAACCCCACTACACGGCTGCATGGGATCCACCCTCACAAGTTTCCCTTGACAATCACAAACATTGCACATTTTTGCATACATGATAACTTTACTGCACTAAGCACATTCAAACCCGATAGGTGGCTACTATTATGCACATCCAGCCATATAATCACACATATATATAGCAAATAGAATTTTACTGGCAGCATACAAACATGCAAACAATTCACTAAGATCACAACAAGCTAAGTTACTCTTGGTGTATACTTCCTTACCTCTTGTCCTTAGCTTTCGCGAATTATGTCTTTGTGAGTATTTTCGATCGCATTTAGACCCTATAATCATATTGGGACAATATGTCTTAGTTTATGCTTACTAAGATTCTAAAATATATATAAGGGAATTTAAAAACAAAACTGAAATTCCCGACCCAGGCCCAAACCCAAGCCCTTGGGGTAAAATGACCATAATACCCCTCTCAGAATCCCAAACTCAACTTAGAAAATTATTATTTCCAATAATAATTTTATCCTAGGCCATGTTCGAAATTTCAAGTCAAAACTCCAATTATTTCTTAAAATTCTGTTTTCTGATGCTCGAGTCTAATTCACGAGCCCCGAGCCCACCTCTTGACCTTGAGACTTAAAATTGGTAATATTGTACTTCCTAAAATATTTTCTAAGTCCTTGAAAATATTTCATAGGTTCTAAGTCATCAAATCTAAACTTTGAAACTAACTCCCAAACTTAGAATTTTTCTTGAAGCTTACATAATAATTCCCAAGCCTAGCTTGTAAATTATTATACTTGACAATAAACTAGGAAATTTTTATCTTTAATTCTCAATAATCAGATTTTGATCTTAGAATACCTAATCCCAAGCCTTGCAGTAACTTCCTAATGTTTCGGGACCAAATACCACTTTTGTCCTTTTGGTTACAAATTTGTAACCATTTGTAACCAGCTGGGTCATGCACACACATGCATACGTGACCCCATTCTCATCAACCTCATCACATATTCAGCCATGGCCATCCGAACCAAAGTTTCTCACCCTGGCAGCCACGACCTCACTCCCTAGACTACCATGCTCATCACTTCGGCCACCACTAGCACCACCATCACCACCACCAGCCTCCACGCGTGACCACCTAAAGTGGTATCCCCCACGCACCGCCAGCCATCACCACCCATCTTCAACCACCACCAAATCATCTCAAACTTCAAGAACACATATATTAAACTATCCCCAACCCCTTAATGTATGTTTCTAGTCCCAAAACACTAATTAAATCAATACAAAACAGCCCACAAATTCATATCCACAATAAGGAAGCAAAAATGAACAATCGGAAACGTAAAACTACGAAGAAAATATTTGAATAAATATCTCTTACTGTGATCGGTTCTTGGTGTTTTCTTTCTTCTCCTCAACTTAGTCCAAAACACTATGAACACAACAAAACCATTCGACATGAATTTGGTACTCAGAATCTAAGAAGTAGGTTCGGACTTACGTTTTTCTTCTGATTATTCTTGTACCGAACTTCCAATAACACTCCCTTCTTTCTCTTGCTTTCTTCTACAATCAAAACAGAGGTTCTAAGGACATGTCTAAGGTTTGTAACCAAGGAAAAACCAAAGAAATGACTCACCTTACCTTCTTCTTCTTGGACCCGAAGTGGTCGTACACTACAAGAACACAATGTGTTCTCTTTCTCTAATCTCTCTCAGTTTTTCTCTCACGTTCAAGGATGGCTGAAACAAATGAGGAAAGACAACGGTTCTAATTCCCTCCCTGGTAACCTCTAAAAACTGCCATGGATATTCAAATTGCATTTCCCTCCAATAAGTATGTGTGCAGCCGAACACACCGTATGCTTCTCAAAAATAAAACATTAAAACTATAGCTTAAGAATGATAAATATAAACTATAATATAAACACCAAAAATGCGACATTGGTTTAACTTATGTTTATGATGTTATGTGAGTACTTTCAGTATAAAAGCATAACTTTAATCCCATAAAATTTCTCTTGAATATTCATAGACTCTTAGTGAATAAATCACAAAATCATAGCCTAAAATGATTCTAAGATTTTATGTGGATTCCAAATACATAAAATCGACATTGGATTTATAATTGTTTTTAATCAGAAATTTTCGATCTAGTAAATTTTGATTTTGAAATGAATCATATATAATGAATCATATATTTAGATACCAGATGAATCAATGATTCAGATTTACCAGAATTATTCTAATCAATCTACTTCCAGATCGAGTCAAGTGAGAGAGCTAAGATCCTTTGATTTCTTATATTTTCGCAAACATGATCATACATTATGTATAATACACACTAATTAGAATTTAGGAATATTCTAATTTCTATGGTTAATACTACGTATCAGTGATACTACTTATTCAACAAATTCGATTGGTTGATACGAGTTGATTTTCTGTTACGATAAATTGATGAAACAATAGCTGGTCCAATAGCTGCTTCAGCCGCTGCAATGGCTATAACAAAAATGGAGAAAATATTTCCTTTTAATTGGCGACTATCAAAAAAATCCAAAAATGTTACGAAATTTATATTAACCGCATTCAGTATAAGTTCAAGACACATAAGAGCTCTAACCATATTTCGGCTGGTGATCAATCCATAGATACCGATAGAAAATAAGTAGGCACTCAAAACAAGTACATGTTCGAGCATCATTGACCAATTCCTTAATCAATTTCAATTCATTTCAATAGACTATGACCAAGAATGCAAGGGATTCGATTAACTAGAATATAAAAAGTACGGAACAAAGAAATATATTGGTAATAGATCAAATAAAAATTTCGATTTTAGACATATTGAAGGAAAAAAATGAATGGGATAACAAATAAATGTGATAACACAGAATTACGTTTCATTTTGATTGTTGTTGCTAATTTTAGAGATTTTTTACTGGCGCGCAACGGCAATTGCCCCTATCAAAGCAGCTAAAAGAATTATTGAAATGAATTCAAATGGAAGAAAAAATTATGTTGATAAATGAATTCCAATTTGTTGACTATTACTAGCAAATCGTGCTCTATAATCTGGTTTGATCTTGTAGTCCAAATAATCCCGTACCATGACGTATCTGTAATAGTAGTCATTAGTAAACCAAAAATACTTGTACAAACCAGCAAAGTAACCCCATCCCCAAGGGTCAAAAGATGAAAATCTTTGTAATATTCTAAACCATTCATGAACATCACATCAAATAGAATTAAAACATTTATAGCCCCCACGTAAATAAGAAGTTGTGCAACAGCTACAAAATACGAATTTAATAGAATATAAAATAAGGATATACAAACAAGAACAAATCCCAACGAAAAGGCAGAATAAATTGGGTTGGTAAATAATACTACTCCTATACCTCCTAAGATAAGACCTAAGCCCAGAAAGACTAAAAGAAAATCATGTATTGGTTCAGGCAAATCCATTCTATGTAAAATAAGAGATAAAAAAATCGAAATATTTTTCATGACCCTATTGAGACCAGACCAAAAAAAATGGTTGATAATTCATAAAAAATTTCTATAGGACTTCAAAAAATTTCTTTAATCATTAATCAAAGGATTTACATTTTTTTTATTTGAGGCGAATTAAAAATTGTTCGAATTGTATAATCGTCAAGTACTGATATTGGTAAACGACCCAGGGCAATTTGATTATAATTCAATTCGTGACGATCATAAGTAAAAAGTTCATATTCTTCAGTCATTGATAAACAATTTGTTGGAAAATACTCAACACAGTTACCACAAAATATACAGATTCTGAAATCAATGCTGTAATTAAGTAATTATTTCTTACGAATATCGGTTTCAAATTTCCAATCAATGACAGGTAGATCTATAGGACATACACGAACACAGACTTCACAAGCAATACATTTATCAAATTCAAAATGGATTCGACCGCAGAACCATTCCACGACAATTGCCTTTTCATAAGGATATTGAATAGTTATAGGTAAACGATTGACGTGCGATATGGTAATTATGAAACTTTGACCAATGTACCTTGCAGCCCGTACTGTTTGTTGGCCATAATTCATGAACCTGGTGACCATAGGGAACATATCGTGAATATATATATATATATGAATAATTTTATGTTTGTTTATTTCTCTTGTTTCATCCAAGTTGGGAATATAGGATATAATATCCGTTTATAGTGAAAAGAGTTGGGAAGACGTTGTTAATAATAGATTACCGAGAGAAATAGGTAAAAGAAATTTCCATCCAAGATTCAATAGTTGGTCCATTCTTAGCCTTGGTAAAGTCCATCTTGTTGTGATAGGAATGAACAAGAACAAATAAGTTTTAGCTAATGTAATAAAGATACCAATTGTCGGTTCAAAAACACCATATGTTTTATTTATTTAAAAAAACTCAGAAACAAATATGTATGGAATAGAGATATTCCAACTGCCCAAGTAAAGAACTGTTACAAATAATGAAGAATCTAATAAGTTTAGATAGGAAGCAACGTAAAATAAACCAAATTTGATCCCCGAGTATTCAGTTTGATAACCTGCTACTAATTCTTCTTCTGCTTCTAGTAAATCAAAAGGTAATCTTTCACATTCTGCTAGCGAAGAAATTATAAAAATTATAAACCCTATAGTTTGATGCGACAAATTCCATCCCCAAAAACCATATTTTGATTGGGCCTCAACTATATCAACTGTACTTGAACTATTAGATAATTATAGTCGATGATACCATCACTATTCCCATCGCTATTCCAGAACCTTACATGAGATTTTCACCTCATACGGCTCCTTGAGGACCATAAATAAATCTAAGGACCGGATCCCTATTATTTTAGAGTATTTTTTTTTTATCTTGATATCTTTTTAAGATGGATAAGGTCAAAATTTCTCTTACGATCCCAAATTAGACCAATTGAATTCTGTCTGTTTTGCTTTAATAATTATTTCTATTTATTTCAAAAAATTATTAAAATAAATTTAGTACTTCTGAATTGATCTCATCCTTTCTTTAAAAATTTCAACAATTATTTTAATTTGTCTTTGTTGAGTAATAATTTAATTCTTCAATCAAATACTCATTGTAAAGATATCACTAACCCGACTTTTTCACTTACGAAAAAGACTTCTATATTAATTCATAAATTATAATATGAATTCAATTCTATCTATATGAATATGGATAGAGAAAGGTAAAGAATAAAAGTAGAATAGAAAGAAAGACTAAAAAAAATTCTTTTTCTACTATATGTAATTGTATTCCTTTCTCTTTTTTTTGTTTCTATTCTTCTTTCTTCTGAGAAAATAAAAAGGGGACTTACAAAATAAAGATAAAGGATTATTTCGTTTCCAACAGTCATCTATTTAATCAACGGATAGGAGCATACTCTGGATCAGAATCGTGGGGAGTACTGATTCTGAGCCTGACCCCCTTGTACAACTCCAGGAATTAAAACATTCCTGCCATCCCCATCATTCTGTGCCATCCTCACAGATTTCTGGGCCTCCCTTTTGTTCTTTCTGTTTTGCTTGCAAGACTTTTCAATCTCAGGATTCAAAGGAACAAGATTGTCTGCTCCTCTTCTGCTACGCATATACCAAAATTTACCTGAGATAGACAAATTAAGCAACTAAACAAATTAGAAACAAGAGAAATTAAAATAAAATTAGAATAAAAATTAATTAGACTGATATTGATAATTATTTTCAGTCCCCGGTAACGGCGCCAAAAACTTGTTGCGAAATTTTAAGCTATGCAAGTGCACACAGTCGCAATTTGTAATAATATGGTAAAAACCAAGTATTGTTCTCAAGGACTGAATTCTCAATTACTAGTCAATTAATTTCTCTTTCTATTTGATCAATTAGAATTCTTGATTCTTATAGACACAGCAAAAGAAACTATAATATTCAGAACCAATAATTAAAAATTAAATAAATAACAAATAATAGCAAAACCTTGGATTAACTTCACTATAAAACAATTAGGAATCATAATCTTCTCTACTATCCACTCTATTAATCTTTAATGCAATTACTACTGAAACTCTTCTCATTGAAATGATAGGTATGCAAAAGTGTTAACTATTCGAGTTAAGAAATAGAAAACTCGACCTAGTGTGAATTCCCTATATTTCTATGGTAAATTCAAACAATAGGAAGCAATGAATACAACCCTCAATCACATAAACTAATTTGATACTCTCGTTCTAAATTGAAATCTATGTCTATTCAATTTTAGCATATTCAAATCTCACTTTTCAGATTTTGATTCAAATTCGTAAATCATATGTAAAAGATGCGCAGTCAATTACATACACAATAAACACAAATTGAATAGATTTCAGATGAAGAAGAAATAGATAATTGCATTAAATCATAATAGAGTTTCAAGAGAGTCAATTAGAAAACCTAAACAGAAATTTAGTTCATGAACATGACTAAATCAAACATAAACATGGAATCAAAAGATAAAGAAAAAGAACTCTGAGTTGTCTTGTTGTTTCTTCTCTAGCCACCTTCCTTAATCTGATCTCCCCCCTCTAAAAACGTCAATAAAGAAGTTTTTATAGACCCTAATTCATTTTTGCATGAAAAGACAAGATTACCCCTGAAAATTCCCCTAAATTGTGTTTCCGTACGGGCCCTAGCGCTAGGGCGCCACGGGATAACGCTGAGGCGCTATAAATAAGTCTCAAAACACGTTTCTGGAAAATTGATGGCGCTGGGACGCTGAAACGTAGCGCCTAGGCGCTATAACCCGCATCAAAATATGCTCTCTGTTTCTCGGCAGCGCTGGGGCGCTGGTTTGTAGCGCTGGGGCGCTACTTTGCACAGAATAGAACTGACTCGTTTTGAACAGCTTGCAGCATCAGCTCATAGTATTTTGATCATAACTCCTTCAATATAACTCTGAATTGAATGATTCAAAAAGCTGTGGAAAGCTAAGAGAAATATATACAACTTCTATTTATAGACGTGTTTCCAGAAAGTGATTAAATACTTGTCAAAATGTGGCATAAAGTCTCATACTTGCGTTATAGAACATAAACGACGTGTGTTGAGCCTCTTTAATGTAGAATCTTCCACACATGATGTCTTGAAACTCCACAATCAACACTAAATCCATCTTATTCATCCTTTTTAACATGTTTCTTCTCATCTCATGCCCTAGTATGCACTTGACCATTAAAACCTGAAACAAAAAGAAAACAAGCGTAAATCTGCACTAAACAATCCTAAATAACTAAAAACACAACCTAAAACGATCTCTAAAACAAACATAAAATGACCCTAACAAGTACTGCTTGATCATTTCTACCAACTTAAAGCCCCAATTCATATTCTTTGAATATTATGTAGAAATATTCTTTTACATAATCTCCATTACAAATCCTTTGTGTATCTTGGTGTTTATAATCATCCACTCGTTTTTGTTCAATCATTTGTTTGTGTTAAGGTAATACATGTATGATAATACATACAAACGATAGTAAAAACGCAATATGGTTGATCTTTTGAGCCCGCTTCAAGTTAGGATAACTAATCGCCTAATCTTGGGGTAAACGCCTTCTTCTGCTTTTGTTTATTTCCTCTGAACTTTCTAACTCTTATACATAGAAAATGAGACTCTATTTTTTACTGCGTTATATATATATATAAGCAGTTTTCTTTCACTCATATAACTATCTGATTTAGTTCATCTATTCGAATAATGAATAAAAAAATGAAGATATTTTCTCCATTCAGTCCACCATTTTCCTAGAAAGAAAGAACTAAAGAGGAAAAAATAGAGAACAATTTATGTCTTAACGAATCGCACGTAGAGATATTGATAACACACATAAAGTTAATGGTATTTCATAACTAATTGATTGAGCAGCAGCTCGTAGACCACCTAAAAAAGAATATTTATTATTTGACCTGTATCCTGACATAAGAAGGCCTATGGGAGCAATACTTGAAATGGCAATCCATAAAAAAACACCGATATTCAGATCCGCTAAAACAAGGTGAGATCCAAAAGGAACTACTGAATAGCTTAATAAAATGGATATGACTGCTATGGATGGGCCAATACTGAAAAAACGAGTATCTCCTCTAGACGGAAATAGATTTTCTTTGAAAAGTAGTTTTGCTCCATCTGCTAAAGCTTGAAGAACCCCCTAAGGTCCGGCATATTCAGGTCCAATATGTTGTTGTATCCCTGCCGATATTTCTCTTTCTAACCATACAATTACCAGTACACCTATAGTGATTCCCAATACAAGAGTAAAAGTAGGAATAAGTATCCATATAATTCCAGAGGTCTCTTTTAAAAATTACAATCTAGAAAAAGAATTGATATCTTGTATTTCTGTTGTATCAATTATCATTTCAACGATCAACCTCTCCCATAATGATATCTATGCTACCTAGTATTGTCATAATATCAGCCAATTTAATTCTTTTAACTAACTGAGGAAGAATTTGCAAATTGATAAAACCCGGCGGGTGAATTTTCCATCTCCAAGGAAAACCACTCTCATCCCCTATCAGAAAAATTCACAATTCTTCATTTGGGGCTTCGACTCTCACATAGAGTTCTTGTTTTGGCAATTCAGATGTAGGAGAAGGTTTTTTACTAATAAATCGATAGTCAAAATCATTCCATTCTGGATTCCTTTCTCTATCAACGTCTCAGATTTCTAAATTCTCATATGGACCCCCTGGAATTCCTTCTAAAGCCTATTGAATAATTTTTATGGATTCTGTCATTTCACCAATCCGGACTAAATACCGAGCTAACGAATCGCCTTCTTTTTGCCACTGTACTTCCCAATCAAATTCTTCGTAACATTCATAATGATCAACTTTACGAAGATCCCATTTTATTCCATAAGCTCGCAACATTGGGCTTGATAAACCCCAATTTATTACGTCCTCTCTCTCAATAATGCCTACTCCTTCAACTCATTCTAAAAAAATAGGATTTCGTGTAATAAGTTTTTGATATTCAATAACTCCTGTTAAAAAATAATCGCAAAAATATAAACATTTATCTATCCAGCCATGAGGTAAATCAGCTGCTACTCCTCCGATACGAAAATAATTATGCATCATTCTCATACCGGTGGCAGCTTCAAATAGATCATATACTAATTCTCTTTCTCTGAAAATATAGAAAAAAAGGAGTCTGTGCCCCAATATCTGCCATAAAAGGACTGAGCCATAATAGGTGAGAAGCTATACGACTCAACTCCAACATAATTGTTCTGATATAGCTAGCTCTTTTAGGTACTTGGATATTTCCCAACAACTTTTGTCCATTTACGGTTATTGCTTCCGTGAACATAGTAGCTAAATAATCCCAACGCGTTACATAAGGGAGATATTGTATAATTGTTCAGTTTTCCGCAATTTTTTCCATTCCTCAGTGTAAATAGCCTAATATTGGTTCACAGTCAATAACATCTTCACCGTCGAGAGTAACGATGAGTCGAAGAACGTCGTGCATTGATGGGTGTTGGGGGCCCATATTTACTATCATGAGGTCTTTTCTTGTAGCTGGTATATTCATAGGTTTTTCCATGGTTACTATGAAAGTAGTGAGTAATGTCCTGGTAGCGGGCGTTGTACCTGTTGTTACTGGAAGCCTGATTGACCCTGTTGGAGCGAGTCCCTCGCTAGAGAAACCATAAATTGTTTGGTTGCAGGGCTCCAAGTCCTTGACGGACAACTTCATTCGTTCCAGCGAAGATTTATACAGGATGTTAACTGAACTTCCTGTATCGACCAGCACTCTCTTCATCATGTTGGCAATTTGAACATCCACGACCAGCGGATTGGAATGTGGGAACCGGACATGTTGGGCGTCGCAATCAGAGAAGGTTATTTCACCGTCCTCTGACCGAGCCTTCTTTGATGCCCGATCCGGCACAGTCATCATCTCGATGTCCTGTTCATGGCATAGGATCTGAGCATATCGTTCCCTTGCCTTTCTGTTGTTTCCCGCAAGGTACGGGCCTCCACAGATGGTGAGTAAAGTGCCAGCCACGGGGTCAGGCTACAAAGGTGGCGAGCGTTGGCGTGCAGGCGCCTGATCGTTGCCACCTAGAGCCTCTCGTTGGGAACCCCCCATGGCCCGCACGTATCTTATCAAGTGTCCTTGTCTAATAAGGAACTCGATTTCATCCTTCAGCTGGTTACACTCATTCGTATCGTGTCTGTAGTCGTTGTGAAAATGACAGAACTTGGTGGTATCCCTTTTCGAATTATCCTTTCGAATGGCAGCGAGTCTTTTGTAAGGCACACTGGAACTTGTGGCCAGATACACCTCTCCTCAAGACTCGACAAGGGCAGTGTAGTTAGTGAACCGTGGCTCATAACGGTTTCCCTTAGCGCGCTTGCTCTCGGAAGTAAAGGGTTCGCTATGGGGCCTCTTCCGCCCATTCTTTCCGTTGCTGGTTTGCCTCGATTGGGTGCACACGACCCACATAGAATTGTCCATAAAAATCCTTTACAAACATCTCCCAAGATTCAATACTTGTAGGAGGGAATTTAAAGAACCACTCCTGTGCAGCATCAGAAAGTGTTGCAGGAAAGATCCTGCACCGAGTGTCTTCGGACACTTTTTGAATGTCCATTTGTATCTCAAATTTGTTGACATGAGATACCGGGTCACCATACCCGTCAAAGTTTGGAAGTGTGGGCATTTTAAACTAGCCGGGAGTTTCTGCCACAGCAATCCTTTGGACGAAAGGAGTGCCCCTTCTCCTGTCGTACTCGATGTGAGACGTTCTTCCCCCGATCAGCTGTTGCACTGCTTGGTTCAAGGCATCTATCTGGGCCTGAACGGTTTCAAGAATTTCCAGGGCCTCTGGTGCCGGGGGAATGTACTCGTCGTGTCATTCTCGGTGGTCGTTGAGTACATCCCTTAAGTCGTCGTCTCTTCGCCGTTGCTCGCTGGCTCCGAGCCGGTTAAAGACGTTGTTTTGTCTGGGCTGCCCCCCATCATTACGTCTCGCTTGTTGGTCTTCTCTAGGTGGTAAGCTTCTGCCTCCACCTCTCTCCTCATTCCTCCGACCGACACTCCCTCTGCCTGAGTCGACCTCATTGTAGCCATGCCCATCTCTGAACCTCGATTGGCTATGGTGAGACCAACTGTCTCCTCGGTTTCCTCCTCGGATTGGAACTTCCCGAGTGTTAGGGGGAGGCCTGCGCTGGTCGGTAGGTCCCCATGCATTATCATGCCGTGGAGGGCCCCTGACCGCAGAGCCTGTCTCTGAGTTCCTTCTGTTGCCAGAAGGACGATGTCCCCTGCAAGGTGGGTGCGGCTCTTCACCCCCTTGGCGTCTAGGGCTGTGGGGCTGCTGCCCGGCCCTATTCTGGCTTGGTTATGGGGGATTGCCTCGACTAGCCTGGGATGGAGGCTACATCTCAGGGTCCCTAGGTGGGACATCATCCTGAGGCATTGGTGGGTGCTCCGGCCTTTGAGGGCTAGTTGGCAGGATTTGAGGGCTAGGATTGTGACCCCTTTGAGGTGGCCCATTAGAGGGTTGATCAGGCTGCGAGGCAGGAGCAGCCTGACTCCTAGCCAATTCCAGGGCTGCTTCGAGGGCTGACATGGCCTCCCTCTGACGACGGACCATCTCCACCTGCCTTTCACTCAGTTCTTGGCGCCAACACTCTATTTCTTGATGCTGTCGCGCCATGGTCTCCGCAGCACTTTCCTGACTGGCCCTCAGATTGGCCAACTCATCTTACAATACTGCCAGGGTATTTCTAAGTGTTTCGGAGTCCAGTTCCTCCTCATCAAACTCCAAGTGTGGCTCATCCTCAGCCACATTCGGAGGAGGAGGTTGGGATGGTGTAGCGCCAGCCGCCTGCCCAGTCTTCTTGGTTGTCTTTGCCATTAGTACTTTAACCGTTTTGTCTCAAGCACTCAATGAAAGCACCAAAATGCTGACCCTCATTTTGGTCAACTGACACAGAGTCAAACGCTTGATTTGATGGAAGGTATTGAAATTGATCTAATGGAAAAAACAGTAAACGACACAACAAATTATAGTGGTTCGGCCCCAAGAGTTGGTAATGACCTACGTCCACTTAAGTTATTATTGATGTTGATTCTCAAAGGAGTGATCAAAGAACTAAGGTTCTCCGATTTTCCCAAGACTTAGAGGGATAAACAATAAATCAGAAGATAATAGCTATAATTCTCTTATAAAGCATAAACTTAGAATTAGCCAAAAGTAAAAGAAGAAGTCCCCTTCCTTGAGCTATTTTTCTTTATTTATAGGCTCAAGGAAGATTACATAAATTTGTTACAGAAATTCTTTTCTAATTAATCAGATACTCAGGAATCATGGGAGATCATCTCGGATATTGTTATAATTGCATAAGATCTTCTCAAAATATACGGAGTATACGACCAAGCTGGTCGTATATAAAGTCCAAATGTTACGCTAGGGGAACCTCCCTGGTCGATAGTCGAACAGAACCTTTGCCAGGTGTCAGCAATGTGTTTAAAATGTCTGCCATGTCATCCACGCCTATTCTTTGGATAACACTTACCAACACCAAGATATTTGAGAACAAGGATGGGATTTGGAACACTCCTAAAACCAACATAAAAACTATGAGTATCTATAGAAAAGAAGATGAAAGGAAACTAAACCATCAAAGAGGGAAACTTACCGAGAACCTTAATGTTTAAGAACTTAAACACATAACCATGAAACCATAAACAGAAGTTAGGATCTGAAAGAAACTTAAGGAAAACTAAGGAATCATAAAGAATAGAACTTATGAATAATATTGCCTTGGATGAACTAGAACCGATATACACCTTGATTTTGGTCAACTGATATGGAGTCAAAATGCTTGATGTGGACAGATGTGTTGGAATGAATATAATGACAAAAATAGTAAAGCACACAAGAATTTATAGTGGTTCGACCCCAGAAACTGGTAATAACCTACGTCCACTTGAGCTATTATTGATATGAGATCTCAAAGGAATGATCAAAGAACTAGGGTTCTATGAGTTTCACCAACCTCTGAAGAATAAACAATATATCATAATGTATTAGCTCTAATTCTCTCGTAAATCTATACTCTCAAGTAATCAAAAAGCCAAAAAGTCCCCTCCTTGAACTATCTTTCACTATTTATAGGCTCAAGGAGGATTACATTAATTTGTTATAGATATTCTCTCCTAATTAATCGGATCATCAAGAATTATTGGAGACAATCTCGGGATTGACTATGATCTTTACAAAATCATCTTGAAATATGCGGAGTGTACGACCATGCTGGTCGTAAGAAAAACTCAACCGTTGTGCTTGCAATATCTTACTGGTCGATACTCTAACAGAACTCTGTCAGGTGTCAGCCACGTGTTCAGAAATCACCTGCCATGTCATCCGTGCCTGTTTTTTGGATAACATTTTCTCCCCAAGTTTATTTATTACGACCAACAATAAACAAACTTTTAAGGAAACGACCCTTCGATTACCCCACCAGACCTGTCAGAGTAGTTCGTGCAACCTTGGGAAAAGTAACCTACCCTTGTCTAATCACGGCTTTTTGGTTCCCAAGTAACCTTTCAACGGCTATCACCCTTCCCCATGCTTCAAAAATGAGGAAACTGATGATTACTTCCTCTTTCATGCCACGGACAAAATATATATAGCCTTCCCAGAGTCTTCTTTTCCTTTTTACGCAAGTTATTCCTCCTTCAAGAAACCCTAAAATCAGAACCTCCATTCTCTTCTAGAGATCGTCTTCCAGCGTTTCAAGATTCAGTCCGTCAGTTCGTCAACGCTTCGAAATTCTTTTAAACCTCCACGATCGTTTCTCTGGTAAGTCTCAAAACTTCTATGCTCCTTATTTTTTCCATGCATGCCTCTATGGATTGACTGTTAAGCTTTTATGTTCCTGGGTTGAGATGCATGACAGTATGGGGTTTAATGGGTGATGCTGTATAGGATGATATTTCTTTGCCATTAAGGAGTTACGAGTTAGTTTGATAGTTGAGATCACAACTTTAGGACGTAAAACCGAAGTAAAAATTCGATTTTTATGCCAGTTGAAAAACTAAGTTTTTCCCGCCCTAAAAGGAGTTGAAAAAGCTTTTTCAAAAAACTTTTTGCTTTCACTTTTTGATCTGTTTTTCAAACTGTTAGTGTGAAAAAATTAGTTTTTTGTTAGAATGTTGTTGTATAAAAGTTTGACTTTTATACTCGACCAACGTTATTCTAAAAAATTGTCTAGATTCTTCATCCTCACCTCCCCATTCTTCTGTTCGCAGATTTTAATGCCAGATTTATGGGGAGGTGAGCGGCCAATCGACGACGATCTTCTTGCACAACTGCTTGAAGGCGAAGAACAGCCGGCCCAGCGTGTTAACAAGATTCCATTTTCAAGAACTTCTTCTAGACCTCAACCATCACCACCTCAAATGGCCCGCTCTAAATCTCCAGGCAAGAAAAAACCTCGAAAACAATGCAAATTCACCTGCCCAGCCTGATTCGCAGGCTAGGGTTTCCTCGACCAGTGGTCGAGAAAACATTGCCCCTGACCCTCGCATTCAAGTTAGGGCTCGCCCTCGGCATCAAAGCCTCCCTGATGTCGAGTGGTATCTTTCTCCCACCAGCCAGGTGACTCCCCGGATGCTTGCCAATTACTTTAGGAAGTATCCTCTTACCGGGGTCAATCTCAAGATCCCAGCTGCTGACCAGAGAGCTAATCTGCCTGGGGGCGTCTACAGCGCTTGGTCAAGGTATCACATAGAGGCGGGAGCTATCCTTCCTCTACATCCATTTTATCAGGGGGTGACGAACTACTTCGGTGTTGCCCCCTTTCAAATTACCCCAAATGGATATAGAATGCTGGCCGCACTCTATATCCTTTACAAACTCAAAAAATGGCCAGAGCCCACTCCTCACGAGGTCAACTTCCTCTTTGACCTTAAGTCCAACCCTCAACAATACAGGACGGGCTTTTTTCATCTTTGTCACCAGGAAATAAACTGAACGTTCCTGAGTAACACTACTCATATTTCCAACGTGGGTAAGTACAATCAAGAGTATTTCCTCATGCCAGACATGACTACGAACAACTTGGCCTTCGCTCGAGGAGGTAAATGTCCTTTTTCACTGGTCGCTACTTTTCTTTAGCAAGTTCTTCTGCATTTCTCTAAAGTATATTGTGCCTTTCAGGACCATGGTTACGCCCGAACCCAACACCAAACATGGTGTTGAGGTCCAACGCACTGGCCAGGATGGCAGACGCTGAAAAAAGTGTTAAGTCCCTGGTCACTGATGAAAATTTGAGGCTATCTGGCCTCCTGGCTCCTCGTCATGAAATGAGGGGACCTGTGGTGGTAGACGCCACTACCGGGGGGGATTCCGAGCAGCAACCCCCAGCGTCTCCTCCCCGAAGGAGGCCAACGGGGGTTACGATCAGGGAACCCACTGGCGACCCTTCAGCAGAGAGGCCTTCTGCGCCCCAAGGGAAGGGGAAACAAAAGGCAACAGAGCCTGTCATAGACTTGGATGAGTCTTCAGAAGAAAACGGTACTGTTATTCTGCTTTTAAATAACTTGCCAATTCCCTATCACTTGTTTGATAGGGACGGAAATTTTACGTATACTCCAAATCTAGGGCCAGACTTCTTTGTGCCAGAGAGTGAGTGTATGACTAATAGGGTCAGTAGTGTAGCGACAAGTAGTTGTAGCTCGAGTATTGAACTTTGTGATTTCCTTTACCTCTTTTCTGATATGCCATGATTTTTTATCTATTTTTGTCTTACTGTTCGCATACTTTTCTTTTTCGACTGAGATGGCTTCCCCCAATGTTTTCGATCTGTACCAGACTCAAGAGGAAGAGGAAGTCCCCCTGGTCCGACGGAGGAAATCGGCTTGAAGACACGATGGCGAATCAAGCCAAGCACCCTCGGCCAAGAAGGGTCGAACAGCTGATCCTTCCAAGGATGGGCCCACTGGCCAACCTTCTTCCCAACCTCCTGCCCCTGCTGAGAAGGAGACTACCCCTGTCACCAACCCTTCGCCTGCGACTCAAAAAGAACAGGCCCAACAAGCTGATCTTCCTGGGACCAAACTCTTGAACCGTTCCTTGCGATCAGCTAAAGATCGCCTTGCTCACATCCTGAAGCATGACCGTTGTAGGGAAGCAATGGCTAAGGTTGAGAACATGGGGGTCGATCAGATCCTCAACAGGGCTCTTAACGAAGTGGCTAGTGTAAGTACTCTTTCTCTTGGTTTTTATCTTTCCTTCTTGTAGTATAGCCTAACTTTTATTCTTTGACTTCAGGCCATGCTGACAATGACCACCGCTCGTACTCGTGCTATCGTTAGCATCGAGCTATCCCGGGCAAAGGTTGTTGAGGAGCTTAAGGTCGCAGAGGCTAGGAATGCTGGGGAGTTGGAGGTGGTCACCCAGCAAAGGGATGCCGGGGTGGCAGAACTGGCAGAGAAGCAAACTTCTCAAGAAACTCTAAAGAAGCAGAGGGATGAATACCTGGAGTCCAGCCGCATCCACTAGCGTGAAGTCAAGAAACTTAGGGAGGAGCATCTCGCTATGGACGCGACCATTGCTATTCTCAAAAGCCAGGTGGAACAGCTCAAGCTCACCAATGCCAAAGATTTGGAGAGGTACAAGAACGCAACACTTCGGTGTTTCTATGATTTTTGGAAACACAACCAAGGTGCCGACTTCAGCTACCTCCCAGAAGATGCCAGGAATGCCGAGCTAGCCCGCTGCACTACTCGGCTGGCTGCCGAAGAGAGAGCTAGAGTTTCTGCTTCCTCCAGCATTCGGCCAGCTGCCGGAGAGGAGGGAGGAGAAGCCGCCGGGGACGTAGTCGACCAGAGTGCTGAACAAGATCCTCCTGCTCCTTGAAGTTCCTTAAAAAAAAATTATTCTTTTAATTTTCTTTAATTACACGACCCACGAGTCGTGACGTAAAGACTGAATTTTATTTTTAATTTTGCTGCATGGGCAGCATATTTTCCTTTTACTTTAAACAATTACATCCAAGCAGTACTGCTTGCGGTGTAAAAGAATTCCTTTTGATATGATAATATTTCTGCTTATTATAACATCTGTTCGCATGACCGAACTTAGCATAGTACTTTGATTTGATTTAACAAAATATAAATTTTTAAAAATACTCTAAGTACTGTAGCATGCTTTCACTCATTTTGTTCATGTGTTTACATACCTCTTGGTATGCTTTGCTATCGATGTACCTTATATGCCCCCCAAGTGACTGAGGAGCTTTAGGTACTTGGTCACTTGCCTTGACCACGACCTGTACGAACATTACTACTTGGTAGAAAATGCAACACTTATAATACAACAAAACAACACACATAATGAACAAATACTTGTAAAAAGAATTTACAAAGGTTGGCAAGAATGACTGGCTGCGCACAGTCCCTTATAATTCTCGTATTAAAATGGACTAAATATGTCTTTACGAGTGATCTTAAAAAGATCTTACACTTATAAGAGATTAGCCATATAACATGGCTAACCCTTTTTCAAAACTTGTAAAAAGTAAAAATTAATACAAGCCAGTCCTTTAAAAAGGACTATTTATTGGTAATACTTGCTCAGGTGTTGTCCATTCCAATAGCGTGGAACGAGATCTCTGTTTAAGCGTGCAAGCTTGTAAGTGCCTGGATGAAGGACTTCTTCAACCTGGTAAGGTCCTTCTCAGTTTGATCCAAGTACTCCAGCAGTTGGGTCGCGTGTGTTTAAGAAAACTCGTCAAAGTACTAGGTCTCCGACGTTGAACTTTCTTTCTTTCACCTTTGAGTTAAAATACCGGGTGACTTTTTGCTAGTACGCAGCTACTCAGAGTTGGGCTTTTTCTCGTTTTTCCTCAAGTGAGTCTAGGGACTCCATCAACAATTGGCTATTCTAGTCATGGTCGTATGCGGTTCTTCGATGTGAGGGCGGATCTAACTCGACTAGCAACATAGCTTCATACCCGTATGCTAAGGAAAATGGGGTATGACCTGTTGTTGTTCGATGAGAAGTTCTGTACGACCAGAGCACTTCAGGCAGCTGTTCTGGCCATGCTCCTTTAACGTCTTCGAGCCTTTTCTTCAGGGTATCTTTAAGTGTTTTATTCACTGCTTCGACTTGCCCATTTTCTTGTGGATGCGCAACTGAAGAAAAGCTATTGACGATTCCATGCCTTTTGCAGAAGTCTGTGAATAAGTCACTTTCAAATTGGGTGTCGTTGTCTGAGACAATTTTTCAAGGCAATCCATATTGGCAAAAAATGTTCTTGATGACAAAGTCAAGAAATTTCTTGGTTGTTATGGTAGCGAGCGGCTCAGCTTCGGCCCATTTGGTGAAGTAGTCGACTGCTACGACTGCGTATTTTACTCCACCCTTTCCCGTTGGCAAGGATCCAATCAAATCTATACCCCATAACGCAAAAGGCCAAGGACTCTACATTTGTTTTAACTTGTTGGGAGCTGCGCGCGGGATCTTGGAAAACCTCTGACACTTATCGCATTTTCTCACAAACTCCATTGAGTCTTTATTCATAGTCGGCCAGAAATAACTCTGCCTCATAATCTTTTTTGACAAGCTCTGCCCCCCAGCATGATCCCCACAGAAGCCTTCATGTACTTCCCTCATTAGTTCTTTAGCCTTTTCTGGTGTAATACATCTGAGCAGTGGCATGGAGTATCCTCTTCGGTAAAGAACACCATCGACCAGTATATACCTAGCAGCCTATCTTTGAAGAGTTCTGGTTTTGTTTCTATCTGCTGGTAGTACACCATTCGTAAGATACTCCAAGTATGGTGCCATCCACGTATCTTCTATCCAAATTTCCATATTGGTTTCATCTGCTCGTATGCTCGGCTCGCGCAGTCGTTCCACTGGCACTATATTTAAAGTGTCGGCATCTTTCGCACTCGTGAGTTTGGCTAAGGCATCTGCGTTTGAATTCTGATCTTGAGGTATTTGCTGGAGGGTATACTTCTTGAATTGCGCCAACAGATCTTTGGTTTTATTAAGATAGGCCATCATCTTCAAGCCCCGTGCTTGATACTCCCCTAAGATCTGATTCACTACCAGCTGTGAATCACTGTAAATATCAAGCACTTTTATACTTATGTCTTTGGCTAACCTCATTCCAGCGAGTAGTGCTTCATATTCGGCCTCATTGTTTGATGCGGTGAAATCGAACCTAATAGCGCAGTGAAATTGATGCCCTTCTGGCGTTATCAATATCACTCCTGCTCCGGCATGAGATTCGTTGGACAATCCGTTCGTGAATAACTTCCACGAAGGAGCTTCGACTTGGGGCTCAGGCGCACTAGGTTTTTCGCACTGCTCGTCATCTGGGAGCTCAGTGAATTCAGCGATAAGATCAGCCAAGACTTGTCCTTTTACTGCTGCTCGCGGTAAATATGTGATATTGAACTGCCCAAGTTCGACTACCCATTTTAATAAACGCCCAGCCGCCTCTGGCTTTTGCAGAACTTGCCGAAGGGGCTGGTCAGTTAAGACTGTGATGGGATGGGCTTGGAAGTAAGGACGTAACTTCCTTGAGGCCAAGATTAAGCAATAGGCTAATCTTTCAATTGGGGGGTACCTCAATTCGGCCCCGATTAACCTCTTGCTTACATAGTAAACTGCCTTTTGTACGCCTTCTTATTCTTGTACTAGTACCGCACTAGCAGCAAATTCGGTGATCGCCAGGTAAATGAACAAAGTTTCTCCATCTATGGGTTTTGATAAAACAGGAGGTTGTGCCATGTGGGCCTTTAAGGCTTGGAAAGCCTGTTCGCAGACTCTGGTCCATTCGAACTTCTTGTTGCCTCTAAGTAGATTAAAGAAAGGGACGCATTTATCCATCGACTTGGAAATGAATCTACTTAGTGCGGCAATTCTTCCAGTTAAACTTTGCACATCTTTGATTTTCACTAGCGATTTCATGTCAATCAGGACTTTGATCTTGTCGAGGTTGGCCTCGATTCCTCTTGAATTAACAATGAACCCCAAAAATTTCTCTGATCCTACTCCGAAGGAACATTTGAGAGGATTTAACTTCACATGATATTTGTTCAGAACGTTGAAACACTCTTGTAAATCCTTTACATGTCCTTCTGCCTTCTTTGACTTTACCAACATGTCGTCTATGTATACCTCCATGTTTACTCCGATTAACTCATTAAACATGTGGTTAACCAATCGCTGATAAGTCACACCAGCGTTTTTCAGTCCGAAGGGCATTACCTTATAACAGTAAAACCTTGTATCAGTCTGAAAGCTAGTGTGATCCTCATCAGGGGGATGCATACTGATCTTATTGTATCCTGAGTATGCATCCATGAAAGAGAGGATCTCATGTCCTGCAGTTGCATCGACCAGTTGGTCGATCCTTGGGAGTGGGTAGCAATCTTTTGGGAAGGCTTTATTAAGGTCTGTGAAATCCACACAGGTTCGCCATTTGCCGTTAGGCTTAGGAACCAGCACTGGATTAGAGACCCATGATGGATAAAACGTCACCCTGATGAACCCATTCTCTCTCAGTCTTTCAACTTCCTCTTTTAAGGCTTTCGATCTATCCTTATCGAGCAGCCTTCTTTTATGTTGCACGGGTGTAAAACTCTTGTCAACGTTCAGGACATGGCTGATAACTGCAGGGTCTATTCCAGCCATGTCTTTATGTGACCAGGCAAAAACTTCCTGGTTCTTTTGCAAAAATTCCACCAGTGCATGCTTCGTTGTTGCTTCTAAATTTTTCCTGACCTTTACAACTCTAGTCGGGTCTTTTTCGTCAAGTTGGACCTCTTCCAGGTCCTCGACGGGTCCAACATCTTCCTCAAAATCCCCAAAGCGAGGATCTAAATCCCTATCCTCACTTTGGGCAACACCCTATTTGGTGACTCCATCACCAGATTGGGCTTATGTATCAATAGCCATCTGCAACCTATCTGGGGGAGTGCTCTTCGACGTTCCCTTCTTCGCCTTTGTGACCGAGGTGTTGTAGCAATCCCTAGCTTCCCTCTAATTTTCCAACACGTGTCCTACCCCTGCGTCTGTCAGGAATTTCATGGCCAAGTGCCATACTGAGGTGACGACCCGAAGGTCAACCAGTATGGGCCTTCCAATTACAGCATTGTATGCCGAAGGACAATCGACTACTATGAAAGTAGCGAGTAATGTCCTGGTAGGAGGCGTTGTACCTGCTGTCACTGGAAGTCTGATTGACCCCGCTGGGGCGAGTCCCTCACCGGAGAAGCCGTAAATCATTTGGTTGCAGGGCTCCAAGTCCTTGACGGACAACTTCATGTGTTCCAGCGAAGATTTGTACAGGATGTTTACTGAACTTCCTGTATCAACTAGTACTCTCTTCACCATCATGTTGGCGATTTGAACATCCACGACCAACGGATTGGAATGTGGGAACCGGACAAGTTGGGCGTCGCTATTCGAGAAGGTTATTTCACCATCCTCTGCTTGAGCCATTTGCTGAGGCTGCGGTTGCGGCTGAGGCTGAGTCTGTTGTCGCTGTTGCTGCAACAATTCTTCCACTTGTTGTCGTAGCCTGAAAATTTCTGCGGTGTTGTCAACCGGCAGCGGCGGCACACTTTCATTAGCAGCAGCATTGGTTGCACACCTTCCCCTTCTTCGAGCTGGAGGGGCTTCAGAAGTCTCAGGAGTGACACTGGAGGCATTGGCATTCGTGCGTGCAGACCTTCTGAGCGACATCTTCAGCAAAAGTTCTAACAGTCGAGAACATGTTAGAACTTACCCTAATAGGCTCTAAGGCAAAACTTAATCTAAGCAAACATAACTCGGACCTACTAATTATGATTTCTTAGAAAAATAAGCCATCTTTATTATTTACTAAGTTTGTTTCTAATCATCCTATATGACTTAATTCTCAGGCTCGAAACTCATCGTTGTTCCAAAGTTAACCATATTGAGGGAGGGCTGGGATCAGTAAAATCATTCCCACTACTATACCCTCCTAAACTCTCAATATAGAACTCGGTCCATTGATTTGTATCCACCCTAACCAAACTTGGTCATTATTTATTATGATTGTAGAAAAAAAAAATCAAACTCATACATGTCATTCAAAAATAACAATGATATTCATTTGGAAAAAGGTTTTCACCAAATACAATCATAAATGCTAAAATAAAAAAATAACATAAATGAATAAACAAACAATAAACTAAATTATCATAACTAGGGTAAATCTAAAAACAAAAATTAGAAGACATAACGACTAAAACATTAACTATCAACATAAACATAAACGTAAACACTTACATTGGCGATTAGATTCGGAGCTTCAGCATGTGTATCAAGGAGAACTTCATGGAGATGAACTGTTGCTCTGATACCAACTGTAATGACCCAACTACTTCTAAGACCTTGGACCATTAAACTACTAGACATAATCACTACTTTTTTTTTTTTTTGAGAAAACGTACATAAGGAATATTCATAACTTGATTAAAAACTCCAAAGTAAATATTGAAATACATAAATGAGCGGTATGGGATCCCATTGTCTTAAAATAAAACATAACTTTAAATTAAATGAAGTTGTTTGCAAATCTAAATGCAAAAAATACATAAAAACTAAATTAAACGTCATCCTCGATCGACTCGCAGCCCATTCCTTCCATTCATCCTCAATACACATGCCAAGCTTCCAAGAATCCTTCTGCCTCCGTATCTAGTTTCCTGCATCACACTAAGAAAATAAAGGAGTGAGCCTAATGCCCAGCAAGGAAAATCTACTAACAACATATAACATAAATCATATACATAAGACTATATCATAAACATATATCACATATGACTACAACATTAATGGCCAATATATACTATTGGGGCTTGTTAGCTAAACAAGTCATATGCCCAATATAAATTCTTGGGGCTTTCTTATCTAAGCAAGTCATATGCCCAATCATCCATTCTTGGGGCTTGTTATCTTAACAAGTCATATGCCCAATCATAAATTCTCGAGGCTTGCTTGTCTAAGCAAGTCAAGTGCCCAAGCGACTGAAAACATATTCTATACATATACATATCATAACATAAACATATACATATTATAACATAAACATATACATATCATAACCTATAAGCACATAAAATCTATCCTATTTTCCTTACCAACACCAGGATATTTGAGAACAAGGACAGGATTTGGAACTCTCATAAAACCAACATAAAAACATATGAGTATCTATTGAAAAGAAGATGAAAGGAAACTAAACCATCAAAGAGGGAAATTTACCGAGAACCTTAATGTTTAAGAACTTAAACACCTAACCACGAAACCATAAACAGAAGTTAGGATCTGAAAGAAACTTAAGGAAAACTAAGGAATCATAAAGAATAGAACTTAGGAATAATATTACCTTGGATGAACTAGAACTGATCTACACCTCAATATCGAAAACACACTTTATCTCACTACCTAAGTGTTTAGAAAGCATAGAATGATAAAAATTTTATCCCAAACCCAAGTGTATCTCTCTATACTAACACTAGCACCTTGGAGGCTCAGATCAAATACTTGAAGAATGAAGAAAATGGCTAAGCACTAGGTCTTATTTATAGAGTTTGAGGAGTGAAACTATCCTATTAAAAAAATACTTAAATCCTTAAATAAACATGATTATGACAATTGTCATGCTCTTAGTGGTTCTGGAAGATTCTAGAGTTTCTAGAACTTTCTTTTATAATTAAATCCTTAAATAAACATGATTATGACAAGTGTCATGCTCTTAGTGGTTCTGGAAGGTTCTAGAGTTTCTAGATCTTTCTTTTATTTAAAAATACTTAATTTTATTCTAACTATAATCTAAATTTAAATTTAAATAAAATAGAATCCTAACTTCTGTAGAAAATATCTCTAAATTATCTTATTAATATTTTTATTAAATAATTGAGGAATAATCTAACATAAAAAAAAATATCCCAACCTCTAACTTCCTAAATCTCGTAACTCTAAACTCACCTATAGTAAAATCAACATAACTGGAGCTGTAGAATTTTTATTTAGACCATCTTTATACCGTTAGAAAACTAATTCAATTATCTACAACTTTCTAGAAATACTATTTTTCGAAATTCATAATATAACTGGGTCAAAAATAGGTCGGAAGTTACAGTACCCTAAAGTTACGAAAAATCTATTTAATTATCTAAATAGCAACCTAATCCACAAATATCTTAACTAACCATAAAATAACAAACTCTAATTTCCTAGGCTGATTTCGAATTTACTAAGCCCAAAATCTTATTGGGCTTTTGAGTTTTATGTAGACTCGATCCATAACACTTTTTAATAATATCATAAGTAATTTATTCTTATGAAATCACCTCATTTTCCACAAACAAGACTACTAATATCATAAACTTATACTATACTATAATAATCATAACTACTAAAAAAATTAAACTTTATGTTATAATTAATATTTCTAAACTATAGGTTAAACTTATAAAATCCATAACTATTGATACGAGTGTCCTACTAAGTCCTGGTTAGAACCAAAATCCACGAAATCTAAAATACTACAAACTACTACTAACTATCTAGCTAGCTAAGTAAACATTCTGGGACTCTACATTCATTTACCAAGACTCGGGTTAATTCACCAAGGAATACATCAGTTAGCGATGAAAGATCGAAGGATGTATCCTGATAGCGAGTCAAATGTTGAGGATGGACCTGGAAACTTCATCCAGATCCCTCATGATGGGATCCGTCTCCTGGAATGGACCCTCCACCAACACAATCTAAATCTCGGAGGATGGAGATTGGGTGTGCTCATGAATTTTTCTTGAGCCTACATCTCATGTATGGGCCCCTTACTACGCTTGTGCTATTCACTAGTTATTGGGCCTAGCATAGTTTGGGACTATAGGGTTTGGTTGCTCATTGTTCGATGGGCCCTGGGTTAGCCCGTGCCTCTCCTGAGAGCCCATGTACCCCGTTTGACCATGCCACAAGTTCAAAGTGGAAAATATGGGCAATAGTTGCAAAATAGAAATAAAAATTAAAAAGTCCATAAATTCAAAGTCCTTCTCCTTCATCATCATTCATTTCCTTCATTTCTTTCTCCTTTCCAATTTCCAATTCCAAAATGTAAACCTTACATAGAAAAATAAATAAGTTAAATAAATTAAAACAAAAATACTAAGTATGAATTTTGAATTATGAGGTTCTTAATTTCTTACAAGCCAATCCACAACATTATGAGGTTTCGTTCTTCATTCATTCAGTACCTTGTGCAGTGGATGAGGTTGTAGATGGAGCATTAATAGAACCAGAAGGAGAAACATTTTCACTGGCAGTAGCAGCAGTTGAAGTATCACCTGTGATCTCTGCACTATTTCAATAAAGTAGATATCTTATTATACTAAATATGATTTAAATAAAAATTATTAATTACAACTAAAATACTAAATAAAAGTTTGTTTAATAACTTACTATAATCAAGCATCTCTGATGTCTCTAGCACTTTTAGTTCTTCCATGTAGTCTCGAACAATGATTGGTTAATGTGAATCGCTCCACTAGATTTTGAGACATATTAAACATTCAACCATCTTAGGACTCAGTGAGCTCCTAAAAGGATCTAAAATCTGACCACTAGCTGAAAAAACAGCCTTAGAAACAACAGTTGTAACCGGTATCGCTAACACATCACGAATAGTGGTTGACAAGATATTGTAATTGGATGCATTTCCTGCCCACCATTTCAAAATATCAAAGTTGTCACCCTCAATCATAGGCCCATCATCCTCAGTTAGATGCCTATAAACCTCAATCTTTGTCTTACCACCATCTTCCTCTTTCCTTTGTTGTACAAACTCGTCATGCAACGAAGCATACTTCTTCAAACTAGAAGTAAAAGTGAATGAGGAAGATGAAGATCCACTAGGCTGAGGTTGAGGGTGAGCCTGATAGTGAGACTGGGTCATAGATGGCCGAAGTAGTGTAGAACCCCCACCATACAAATCAAACAATGATCGTATGTTTGTTCCACCTCATTAACCATCTGAGCACACATCAATGGACAATAAAAAGCTTTGAAGCAATGGTTGAGATACTTCAGCTTGTATCATGGGTCAAGAACTAAGGAAAATATAAGGGCCTCATTACACTCATCAATCTTTCCCTAATATTTTGCATACTTCATCTTCATGTTCTGTGCCACACTCCCCAACAACGGGCCATCCTCCTCCATTGCCATTCTATACAAAGTGTGTTGGATATTACATATTTCAATAAAGTACTTGTCTGCTGTAACATAGGTTGATCCACTAAACCTTAATGCACCTCATAGAAAGTCTCCAAAAACTTCACAAAGACCGTTGCATTCTCCTAGATCGTTTCAGTTGGCGGCCCCTCCTTTTTCTTCCCATCTTTGTCAACCTCATCAAATTACTTCATGAAATTTGCATTTGATTCCATACTTTCAAATGCCTTTCGAAATTTTATTGCACAATTAAGCATGAGATATGTAGAGTTCCACCTCATCTGGACATCTAAGCATAGAAATCCTTTGCATTCAATTCCTTCTTCTATGACAACTTTTTTAAACTCTTTGAGCCTAGCGGGAGAAGACCTAACATATCTCACAGCATGTCTAATGCTAACAATTGAGTCATGCTTCTCTTTTAATCCTTCACTGACAATCAAGTTTACAATATGAGCATAACACCTCATATGTAAAAACTTCCCATCTAAAATGAGACCATTTCCCTTTTCTCGATAATGTCTCTTCAAAAACCGAATAGCGACATCGTTTGAAGAAGCATTGTCCACCGTAATGGAAAATAATTTTGAAATGCTCCAATCATTCAAAAAATTCTCAATCTCTTTTCCAATAGTCTCCCCCTTATTATCTACCACTTGGAAAAAATTTGATTCTTTTCTGATAGTGGAAATCATAGTCAACTCAATGCGCCGAGATTTTTCTCTCTTTTTTTACCCTTTCTTGTAGGTTTATCATGTGCCAGATCTGTAAGAGTTTCTTTATCATCGGTAGGTGGAGGTGGTGGTACTAGTGGGAGAGTTTCATCTACTTGAACCATATCAATAATCTATAGAGCACAAAAACATATACATTATATAATAATTAACAACATAGCAAGCAAGCAGTTGCAAAACACAACAAGCCTAGAATCCACTAATCCAATAAAGCAAAGAAATCCAAATATCCATTAAAATAATATCAATTAACAATAAAGCTAACCTAAAATCTAGTAATCCACTAATGATTAACAACACAGAATCACCAATAACACAACACTCAACAACACACATATACAATCAAACAAAAAAATCCAAAATTCCAAATATCCAATTACAATTTAAATTTGACCTCAAATGCTCACTGCTTGCTCAATCTCAAATCACATTCTCCCACACTCTAATATGTAAAATGAAAAAAAATCAAAAGTTTATATTAATTACCGAAAATCAAAACTCACAAAATCCTAAATTAAAAATAAAAATTCCACAAAATTTAAAATATAATCCTATATAATATATAATCTGATTCGTCATAGTATATCATATAGTATAAATTATAAATATATATGTATATACACATACATTTAAAATTTAAATTAGGAAGGAAAGTTATAAAAAAACTTACCCACTACCTGCCCAGCTGAATGCCCACTGTCCAGCCACCTGCAACGTCGGCGGCAAGGAGGAGCCAACGTCACGTGCCGCCGAGAGGGTCCAGACTCCAGACAAAGGGAGAGAGTGAGGGAGGAGAGAATGAGTGCAATTGCTCAATGCATGGGGTCGGGGTGGCTGCATGGTGGTCGATTGGTGCCGAGAGATTGAGAGAGAGGGGGGAAGATGAGAGATTTGATAGAGAAGGTCGAGGACTCAGGGGGTTTGGGAAATTGGGGGTTTTCTTTTAAGGTTAACTTAAATTTGTTTTTTTAATGTTTAACATTAAAAAATGTAAGATAATTAAAAACTGGAAAAAAATATAGGTTTGGTCGGGTTCAGTTGTTACCCGAACCCGAAGTTACTGTATTTTTCCATTCGAACCAGACCCGACCTGACCCCCTAGTCGGGTTTAACCCGATCCGACCCGAAAAAATGGCTTTCGTCTTTTTCTTGGGTTTTTCAAGTGCGGGTCAGGTAGGTCTTGCAGGTTTTCGGGTTTTTAAGGTAATTATAAAATTAACCATAATGAGATTAGGGTTAAGGAAAATGATGATGATATCATTGCTCTTCTAAATGAATTTAATTGGGTTACTTTAATGGATGATGAGATCTTGGTGACCCTAATTAATGCTAATGTATTCGATGAGGAATGCATTGAAACCCTAGTTGAGAATAATGCATTCGATGATGAATGTATGATAACTTTAAAGGAAATTTACATAGTTTATGCATGTAGTGATAAGGCTAATGCAACCTTAAGAGAAGGTGAACATGCCAATGCAATTGATGATGAGATCATTGCAAAAGAAAGTGATGATACTAAGGTCAATGCATTTGATGATGAGATCATTGAAAACCTAAGTAAGGATACCAAGGCCAATGCATTTGATGTTGAGATCATTGCAACCTTGAGTGAAGTTAATGCAACTCAAGAAAAGGTGCAAGGATGGTGGTATGATACTTGTGCCACCATTCATGCAACCTATGGTAAAACTCTTTTCAAGACCTTTGAAAGTGCAAAGGTGGGACTTGAAGTCCAAATGAGAAATAAAAAGAGATCCAAGGTACTTAGAAGGGGCTGCATTGATGTGTTCTTCACTAATAGAAAGAAAGTGGCCTTAATTAACGTTTTCTATATTCCTGATATGACTAGAAACATTATGAGTGGAAGTCTATTGAGTAAATCTGGTATCAAAATGGAGTTTGAATCCAATAAACTCATTTTGACTAAATTGGGTACTTTTGTGGGAAAGGGTTATTCATGTGATGGAATGATCAAACTTTGTCCTCTTGAAAGTGAAAATAATAATATGACATCCTGTTGATGCTCAAAATCTCACCAAGGGAAAATATGAGATCAATGCCATGAAGCCCCCATTTACACGACGTAGAAGCCATGGCCTCGCTCGGCCACGCTCGGCCACCCAGACGCGAGACGCCAACGGCCTCGCTCGACCACGCCCGCGCACACCAGGTGGCCTCACTCGGCCACGCCCGCGCACACCAGGTGGCCTCGCGAATATGGGCAAGCGTCAGGGGAGCCTCGACAACAGGGGCTCGCGTGGAATTCATCACACCGCGCACCCATTTGTCAAGGACCCGAGAGCCATACCTCACGCCATCACCTTTACACACGCCAAGTGCCCCACGCCCACGCACACCAGGTGGCCTCGCTCGGCCACGCCCGCACACGCCTGGTGGCCTCGTGAATATGGGCAAGCGTCAGGGGAGCCTCGACACCAAGGGCTCGCGTGGAATTCATCACACCGCGCACCCATCTGTCAAGGACCCGAGAGCCATACCTCACGCCATCACCTTTACGCACGCCAAGCGCCCCGTTCCCTATGCCTTGGGGGCCCCGATGCTCAGGGGCCCGGGTGCGAGTTGAGTGGGATGTACCTGTACGATCTTATACTGGGTACAGCCCTTAAGACCTTGTACGTCGGAATACGGACGCCCGTACTAGTGGGGGAATGGGAGCACTGTAATAGGAGCATGGCCCGTATGTCTACGGCCCGGGGTCAGAGTCGACACCACTACCACCTGCGCTACTATGCCTGCCACCACTCATCAGACATGGGTACGGACAAGTAGTGGAGACATCTTCCTGACACCTGCTCCTGTACTGGACTTGACATAGTACTTATGTACCACTTGGTCTCCTGGACCACCATGTTCCCAGGGCCATTAGAGCCTACTATAAAATGAACTCTAACACCACCTGAAAAGGAGTTGGAAGTTTTACTGTAGCAAAGGCTTGAGAGTTAATGAAAGATTGATTGATTTCTCCATTGTTATTATGTCGTAATTCTTGAGTTATTACCTTGATTTCTATAGCTTTTTTATTGACGATCCTAACTTGATAATTTCTTCCAACTCAACTTAGTTGACGAGTTCTCACCGTCAACACATCCAAATATTGTAATGTGATTAATTCTACTTCTATTACTTTGTGGCATAATAGACTTACTTATATAGGTTATAGCACAATTAAAATGGTTGTTAAATATGGATTGATTAATTTTGATGTCAATGCGCATGATAAATGTGAATTATGTGTTAAATCTAAAATGGTAAAGAAATTTTTTCCAAGTGTTGATAGATGTTCAAACTTGCTAGATTTAATACATAGTGATTTATGTGAATTGAATAACATGTTGACTAGAGGAGGAAATAGAGACTTCATGAATTTTATAGATAATTGTTCTAGATATACTTATGTGTATTTAATTAAGATTAAGGATGAGACATTTAATGCATTTTAAATCTATAAAGCCGAAGTAGAAAATCAAATGGAAAGGAAAATAAAGACTCTTAGAAGTGATAGAGGTGGCGAATACTTTTCAAATGATTTCAATGTATTTTGTGAACAACATGTCATTATACATGAATGCATTGCACCTTACACTCCACGACAAAATGGGATAGCTGAAAGAACGAATAGGACTTATCTCGAGATGATTAACTCTAAATTTTTACATGTTAAATTGTTTTATAATTTGTGGGGTGAAGCTTTGCTTGCTACATGTCGTATATTGAATCAAATTCCTATGAAAAAGAACAATGTGTCTCCATATGAGTTATGGAGAGGAAAGAAGCCTAATTTAGGCTATCTTAAAGTGTGGGGGTGCCTTACTTATTGCAAGAGCACGAAGCCTACAAGGACCAAGTTAGGTTCAATGGCCGAAAAGTGTGCATTTGTTGGCTATGCCTCAAATCACAAGGCCTATAGGCTATTAGACTAGGAGTCTAATGTGATAATTGAATCAAGAGAAGTGAAGCTCTTTGAGAATATATTATATTGTGATACCAACTCTCAAGAACCCACAGGTGTTGGACAATCTAATAAAGAGAAAGATCCAAAGGTTGATGAGCAACCAATATTGCCTTGGAGAAGTCAAAGACATAAAGAGTTGGGGTCAATTGAGAAATGTTCTTAAGTAGAGATACTCTATGGTAAATTTTAAAAAGTCACATGGAAATTTCCTACAATTCTTCAAGTTAAGGATGATCTCAAAACCTACCAAGAATCAATGTGTAATGACCCGACTTAAAACCCATTAATTTACTAAATACTCCATATTTAAGTAAATTAATGTTTACATGAATTTCTTTAAGAAAAATAAAGCATTTATTGAAACAAACATGAATTAACACTTTTACAAACATACAAGTCGAGATCTCGATATTTAAAATAAATCATGTTTTACATGCGTAATGTAAATGAAAATACAAGTTTTAAGACTCAACATAACACCAAAGGTTAAAGACCTTTATAACAATAATGCATAAGTAGCAACCCCTTGACCCCCAGGTCAACCATTCACGACATACACACATCGAACCAAGCTTGCTCCAATTCATCGCCTCATCTACTATGTTTTTGCCCTTACCTACAACACAGAGTACCCGTGAGCTAACACCCAGCAAGAAGAGCTATGTAGTCCACAACCCCATAGCCCAAACAAAAAATATAAACATAAAATATAACCTAGTTCAAACTATGACAACCTAATTCATATACTATTCAGTTATCACAACTTTAAGTCATATACTACTCATAATCTATACCTTAACATAAGTAGAGTTCAATAATAATTCATATCGTATCATATCATTCTCATAGCATACCATAACGTATGATAATTATCACATTATCGTAGCATACTATATCCTATCACAACATCTCATAATCATAGCGTATCATAGCATATAACAATACAATCATAACACATATTACCGACGTCATTTCGGCCATAAGCCAATACTAATCTGGTCAAGTGTGCAACTAAGCACGAGAAAGGTAAGCATACATTTTATCATAACGTACACGTGCATTTTCATAATGTAGGCATGTCACTCAAGCATACATCAAACAAACAACGTAAGCAAGTGTTGACAGTTTATAGTAGAGAGTGGCATCCCACCCTAAACCTCTGCGGCCTCGGACACTTTACCTGTTCCAATAACCCTGCCCAACATCTTACCAAATATCAAACAATTTCATAACATAAACATAGGTCATAGAAACTCCGCTAAAGTATATTCACACCCATATCAATGTAAGCATGCAGCAACATACATAAACATGCAATATTCATAAAGTCATAACATACATGACAAAATCATAACTTTAACCATACATATAAATAATTAAATCACATATACATAACATTTGTGCCTTCAATGCACACCCTGTGTGTAATGCCCTGAATTCTCTGATGTGGTTTAATGGCGAGAATAGTAGGCTGGGAGGGCCATACTTGTTTAATTATGCCATTATATTATAATATGATGTTAAATGCATGCATGTGAGTCCATATTTCTAATTACAGGGGTGTGATGGTAATTTGGCCCGTTGAGGGTAAATTGTATATTTGTATGCATGTCGGTGATATATGTTGAGACCACATTATGATGTGGGTTCGTTCGAGCCATTCGGCATGAGACGACCATGGTATGTTAATTAGCGGTCTGGTCATAACAGGTTTAAGTTCGAGGCTCGGGAGAAGTCTTGGGGTGATTTTAATGATTAGAGCATTACCGGGTATTAAAGGGTAACGGGATGTGAATTATTGGTGTTTGAGATTATTGGGAATAGTGGGAATTGGAGAGCGTTAATTATGATTAACGAGATAGGTGGAAAATACCAGATATGCCCTTGGGAGCCTTTAGAAACTTTAAATTAACCTAGGGGTAAAATGGTCATTTCACCCCTAGGATAGATATAAACCATTTTGGCTGAGGTTGAGGTAGAAAAATAGAGCACGTTTGAGAGCTTTCCCGTATCATCTTCCTCTCAGTTTTCTTTGTGATTTTTGAATCAATCTTGAGGATTCAAGCTTGGGAAGCAAGCCTTGGGAGTTTGGGAGTGTGTTCCTCCATTGAAGGGCTTCATAAGCTGAGCTTTGGGTAAGTTTCTAACCATAGAATTCCTTGGTTTGATCTGTTTTAGCTTTGTTTTGCAGCTGTGATTTCTAGGTTGAGACTTTGGTTTTGATGGGAGTTTTGGCTAGGGTTCCTATGGTTGGTTTGTTTGGGGTATGTTAGGATGGTTTTTGGGTTCATTTGGCATCAAAAATGGGTTTTGGAAGCTTTGGAATCAGGTGGGAATCGAAGGAGATGAAGAAGGGTGTTTCAGGGCATTTCAGTGCTGGAGGTAGCGCTATAGCGCCCACCTTAGGGCGCTACAACACTACTCAGGAGGCAGATGGGCATGTTGGGGGTTCTGAGTATAGCGCTGGGGCGCTAGGGGTTGAGTGCTGTAGCGCTACTCTGTTCCTTCAAAGTACCATTTTGAGTGTTTTTAAGGGTTTTTGACTTGGGGTTTCTATCCTTAAGGCCCGAGATCGAATCTACTCACCGTGTGGGCATGTTTCGAGGTCCCGAGGGTGGTGCTTAGGTTAAAACCCTCTCCATGTTGATTCTCATTAATTGAGGTTATAATTGTTTGTGATTAGGTGACCGCTAAAGTACCAAAAGGTTGATCGTCTCAATGGTTGTTCTTTTATTCATTCTAGCTCGAACGAGAGGTAAGAAAACTGCACCCCATATGTGACATGCATGGTTATTCTTGAGGCATGTTGATTGTGTAAATGTGGACATGGATTGATTATTGAATGCTTAGAAAATCTTGCTCACCTGTGCATGGTAATGACTAATTAGTCAAATTTGGCAAAGGTGTCAGTATCACTGTGAAGCTGTGACTCATTAGTCAAGTTCAGCAGTGGTACTGGGCACTGGTCACACAGTACTGGCTCATGAGTCAAGAACGGCCTTAGCATGTTCAACGCAAGCCAACAAAGATTAGATCTAATCAACTTTCTGCATTGGATGACTCAACGAGCATTAATGCCGGACCGACCTAAAGTTCGATGAATATTATAAGTGCTTGTATGGCTTACCCATCAGTCACTCATTTGTTGAAGGCTAGTGGCTTAACCAGCAGCCACTCTTCCATTTGAATTAGTGACCTGCTTGTTAGTCACTCAGTATGGTTTACCAGAACCTCAAGTGATATTCACTCATCTGTTTGAAAGCTATGAGCTCTATGTGATTATAATGATAATCATTTGATGATGTTTACATACAATACTGTGTTTTCTTGCTGGGCTTTGGCTCATGGGTGCTATGTGGTGCAGGTAAAGGGAAAGAAAAGCTCACCCAGCCTTGAGTGGAGAGCTTAGGTGGTAATGTGTACATATGCGGTCGCTTGACCACCACGGCCAAGGAGTTCTCAGAGGAACTAGGGGGTTTACCCTATTTTTGCCACTTAGGTCGGCATGTTTGTAATTTTGGAACAGTAATGACCTTTTTGGGTTGTAAATAACTTGTAAATGTTCTTGTGGGCCCATGAACAGTTTTATGTATCAAATAAAACATATTTTTCCCTTTTTATTGGTTTTCACCTTAGCCTGTTAATAACACTTAGAACATGTTTTTAACCAAAGGACTCAGGCAATGAGTCAAATTTCCGGTTCACCGTTCACCGTAACTGTTCTAGGGTAACCAGGGCGTTACACTGTGTTACAGTGACCTCAGGCCCAACAGCGTTCCAAAACACGTTCATTGTTCCACTCAAGTATCATTTAGCAAGTCCTAAGCCAAACAACATACAAGATTGAACTTAGAGACCATACATCATATTAGACTTATGCAATCTCTCTTATACTTTCTTGGACTCCTAAAAGCCTTAAAGTGTCCTTAAGAAAGTCCTAAAATTCCCAAACAGAAAACCCTTAAACTATACCATCAAAGCCCCAACTAAAACCATCAAAATGAGGGAAAAAAAAAAAAGAGCATGTTTTCTTGGCATGTAGCGCGGTTGCGCCCGACAGAGAACCCAGATTGTGACTTTTCTTCAAACAGCCATAACTATTTCAAATAAAACTGATTTGAACGATTCTTTTTGCGTTTTTCTCATCTTGAATCCCTCTATATCATCATACAATTTTTAGAGATTTATATAATACCAAAAATTCATGAGCCTTAAGAATTCAAATCAAGAACAGGAAGGATGTTCTTGGTCTGATACTCTATCGCGTAATGTAAAATGTAAAATGTTTGCCTATCGTAAGAATTCTAAACCGAATTCTCATTATTACTTTTATTTTTGATAATTAATTGTATAAAATCAATTTACCATGCTATCTCTAGTCTCCATTTTTCCATGATAATTACTTAAGTCCATTGAGGTAATTTCCATTCAAACAAATAGTTTCAACTCCTTTTAATTACACTTTCTACCATAAAACTTATATTTCTACTTTGACCCCTATAACTCAACTACTATCACTTTGGCCCCTAATACTTGAAGACACACGTGTGTGTGGATTGCCTGGCAGAAAATATAAAATAAACATGCACCATAAATCCTACATATCATAGTTCGTATAATTAAACACATAAGAACATGCAATTTACCATAATACCCTATCCCAAGCCAGATTACCATAATACCCTTACTAGTAGAAGTGGATATTACATATAATATCACATATACATATTCATATAATCACATAATACATAATTTCACAAAATTATAAAAATACCCCTCAAGAGTAATAAATTACCAAATTGCCCTCACAGGACAAAATTACCAATACACCCATGAAACGAAAAGATGGATATTACATAAGCCTTGAAAATCTTCTCCCAAAGCATCCTAAATGAGCCCCACACGAGTTCCTAGTGCTCCATACGTATATGAAGAGATCTTCATCCTTCTTCTTCCTTAGATCTTGAACCCTGGTCTAGAGAGAGTGTGAGAGAGTTCTCTCCTTTGATCATGTGTAGAGCAGCCACCAATTTCAAATTATGATTAAAACCCTAGCTCTAGTCTCTCTTTTTATATTTATAATGAATCATTATTGCCAAATTATCATCCTAACCTTGAACTAAGCTATTTTAACAATTCATTAAAACCCTTTTTTAGTAATTTCCCCTTAAACTAATAGCTTTAACTTATGGAAATTACAATCTCTACCGCAAGATTCATAATTATACTTTAACCCATAATTTCCAATATCTTTGGCACTTAAGCCTCTGATACTTTAAGGACCTATGTTTTTCCACTGTCATACATATACATATCATAATCATGAAACAAATCACATATTATCATGAAAATAACAAAACAAAAAAAAACAAAATCACATATGCATCAACATAAATTTCCAAGGTTCAAAACCAATAGGGTGTAAGTGGGTATTTCAGAGGAAATATCACACTAATGGCACGTACAAACCTATAAAAGCTAGATGAGTAGCTAAAGGGTTTAAACAAAAGGAATGAATCTATTATTTTGACACATATGCATCAGTTTCTAGAACAACCACAAAAGAGTTTTATTTTCCTTATCATCAATATATAACCTTTATGTTCATCAAATGGATGTCCAAAATGGCATTCCTAAATGGATATTTCGATGAGGAGATCTATATGGAACAACTAGAGGGTTTTGTTATAAGGAAAAATTAACATAAAGTGTGTAGGCTCGTTAAATTATTATATGGTTTAAAACAAGCACTGAAATAATAGCATGAGAAGTTTGATAAAGCTATTATTTCGGATGGGTTTAGACACAATAATGTGGGCAAGTGCTTATACTCTAAGACTTGTGATGGATACGTCATCTTAGTGTGTCTATATATTGTTGATTTTGAGTAATGAGATGAGAGACATAATAGAAACGAAGAGGTTTCTATCTTCAATTTTCTAGAAGAAGGACCTTTGAGAGGTCGATACCTTAGGTATAAAAGTGAGAAGAAATAGTGGGGGTTATGCCTTGAGTCAAGCCCACTATGTTGAGAAAGTGCATGTCAAGTTTAGTCATCTCAAATTCAAAGAGGCAAATACACAATTTGATTCACGAATAAAACTTGAAAATAATAATGGTAGAGCAGTGGCTCAACTTGAGTATGCAAGTGCATTAGGGAGTCTAGTGTACGTCGCTCATTGCACAAGAGTGGATATTTCATATGCAGTTAGTAAACTAAGTAGGTTTACTAGCATTTTAAGTATCGAACATTGGAAGGCAATTGAGAGAATTCTAGGGTACCTAGAGAGGACCAAGAAGCTAGATCTCCAATGTTTTCTAAGATACTTGATAGATATTCTGATGCAAGTTGGAGATCGAGTGTAGGAGATAATCTCTCCACCATTAGTTGGGTGTTATGCTCAAAAGAGAAGTGGTTTCTTGGGGCCCAAAGAAACAAACATATATTTCACTCAACCATGGAGAATGAGTTTATAGCTCTAGTGGAAAATGGCAAAGAGACCAAGTGGCATAGGGATTTCATGAGGAATATCACAATGGTGATAAACAATCCACATTAACTGGAGCTTATAATGGCGTATATATAAGGAGAAGTCTGGACATATAAGTCTAAGACATAAGTATGTGAGACAATTGATTCATTGAGGAATCATATCGATCTCATATATTAAGACAAGTGAGAACTTAACAGATCCATTTACAAAACCTCTTGAGAAGAGGTTAATAAGTTCCACTTCAAAAGAGATGGGACTGAAGCTCCTAGAATAATATATTCACCAATGATGGCAACCCAACTCTTGTATACATCATGGGCAAGAGTTAAATGGGTAAGAACAAGTCATTGAGTGAACAGTTTCAACATTAACAAAGTCGTGAGTTCCATCCAAGGATGGTTAATATCGATTGCTACCGAATGAGGGTTAAGCCTAGGGTGTAAAGACCCAACTAACTTAAAGACCTTAGACCTTTAAAAACTACTAAGATGTAATGTCCCAGATTTTACTTAGCTAGATAGTAGTAGTTTGTAGTATGTTAGATTTCGTGGATTTTGGTTCAAGCCAGGACTTAGTTGGAAACTCATAGCAACAGTTATGGATTTTATAAGCTTAACCTATAGTTTAGAAATATTAATTATAACATAAGGTTTGATTAATATTGTTGGTTCTAGAAATATTATTAATTATAACCTAAGGTTTAGATAGAATTAATAAGAGCATGACACTTGTCATAATTATGTTTATTAAGGATTTAAGTATTTTTGATGAATAGTTTAAATAAAAGAAAGATCTAGAAGCTCTAGAACCTTCAAGAAACTATTAGGATCACGTTTAGACTTAGTCAAAGTTGTTTTATCAATTCAAAATATGCTTAAAAAGGGCAAATACGTGTTTGATATATCAACTTATGCTGATATATCGCAGCTATAGGGGCCGATATATCGCCTACGAAAGATACGGAAAACACGTCGACTTCACACAAACAATCGAATGGGGCTCAGGAAAATGGTCTAAGCGATATATCGCCCAGGGTAGGCGATATATCGCCCATGGTGCATCATTTTTTAATCTTGAGGATTTTAAAATTTAAAAACAGCCTTAGCCACTTGTACCATCCTTTGAATGATTTTGACCAAGTTCTGGGCATCTGTTGAACGAAAATTCAAATCTTTTTCATTTTATATTTGTTATCCAAAGAGCAGACGTAGATGACATGGCAAACATTTTTAACACGTGGTTGACACCTGGCAGAGGTCTTGCTCGACCATCGACCTGGGAGAATCCCCTGGCATAACATTTGGATTTTATATACGACCAACTTGGTCATATACTCCGTATATTTATAGAAGATCTTATGCAATTGTAATCATATCCGAGATTATCTCCCATAATTCCTTAGTATCCGATTATTTAGGAAAGAATATCTGTAACAAATTTATGTGATCCTCCTTGAGCCTATAAATAGAGAAGAAATAGCTCAAGGGAGGGACTTTTACTTTTGGACTTTGGACCTTTTGGCTAATTCTGGGTTTATGCTTTACAAGAGAATTATAGCTATTATCTTTCGATTGTATTATTCATCCCTCTAAGGCTTGTGAAACTCGAAGAACCCTAGTTCTTTGATCACTCCTTTGAGAATCAATATCAATAATAGCTTAAGTGGACGTAGGTCATTACCAATTCGTGGGGCCGAACTACTATAATTTTTTGTGTCGTTTACTGTTCTTTCCATTAGATCTATTTCAATACCTTCCATCACATCAAGCATTTGACTCCGTGTCAGTTGACCAAAACAAGGGTCAACAATATTTATTTATTTATTCAAATTAAAAAAGGGTTAGTTTCACTCCTTGAACTCTATAAATAGGACCTAGTACTCAGCCATTTTCTTCATTCTTCAAGCATTCTTCAGAGCCTCCAAGTTGCTAAGGTTACTATAGAGAGAACCACTTGGGTTTTTGGGTTAAAATCTTTATCACTCTAAGCTTTTCTAAACACTTGGGAAGTGAGATATAGTGTTATTTCGGTATCGAGGTATAGATCAAGTCATAAGATCATTCAAGTTATTCTTATCCTTAAGTTCAGTTTTTCATAGTTCTTTAGTTTTCTTTTATTTTCATTCAGATCCTAACTCTTGTTTATGATTCTTGGTTAAGTGTTTAAGTTTCTTGAAACTTAAGGTTCTTTTCGGTAAGTTTCTTCTTTGATGGTTTAGTTCTCATTTTCATCCCTTTTCTTAAAAACTCATGGTTTTACTGTTGGTTTTAGGAGTGTTCCAAATCCCGTTCTTGTCTCCATATCCTAGTTTTTGGTAAGGAAAATAGGATAGATTATATGTATTTATATGTTTATATTATGATATGTTTTATGCTATAATTTATATGTGTGTGTGTGTATATATAAATATGTTTTGTAGACCTTGGGCATATGACTTGCTTAGACAGCAAGCCCCAAGAATATGTTTTGTAGCCGCTTGGGCATATGACTTGCTTAGATAGAAAGCCCCAAGAATTTTTATCATTTTCATGGTTTAGATTTATGATTTACCCTACCTCAATTAGTAGACAGAGGACCTAGATGGGTTATCATATACTACCTTGTGATCTAACCTACCTCGATTAGTAGACAGAAGAACTAGATGGTTTTATCACATGCCATGTTAATGAGTTAATGGCCATTAATATTGTAGTCCTATATGTTATATGTTTTTATAGTCTTATGTTTTATAGTATATGTATATGATATAATCTTATGTTTATGATTTATGATATATGGTGTTAGTAGATTTTCTTTGCTGGGCATTAGGCTCATTCCTTTATTTTTAGCTTGATGCAGGAAAATGAATATGGATGGTGGAAAGATTCATGACAACTTGGCTTGTGTGTTGAGGATGAATGAATTGAATGGATTGCGTGACGATCGAGGATGACGTTATTTTTTTTTAGTCTTTTGAATTATGTTTCTTTTGTAATTCCACACTTAGTTTTTTTTTAACAATTGATTTAAGTTTATTGTTTATGTTTTTATGTATTAAACAATGGGTACCCATACCGTATTTTATATTTCATATTTTACTTTGTATTTTGCACAATATTTGTTTTGGGGTTTTAAATAAAGTTATGTTATTTCTTATGTATGTTTCCCAAAATAGTAACTATGTCTAGTAGTTTTAATGGTCCAAGGTCTTAAAATTAGTTGGGTCATTACATAAGACATACCACTATCTTTTGTATATATTCATAAAATAATATAACTTTATTATAGAAAGTCCAAAATACAGGATTCCATTGTTATTACATAAAATCATAAAAAAACAAAACCTTTAATCAAATGTTCAAATACTAAATGCGGAAATCATAAATACATAAATAAAAGATTCAAATGTCAACGTCATCCTCGATCGATTCCATCGGTCCATTCCTTTAGTCCTCTCCCAATACACATGCCAAAGCCATCTAAGATCCATCTTGTCTTCCATGTTCATTTACCTGCACAATATAAATAAAAAGGAATGAGCCTAATGTCTAGTAAGGAAAAACTACTAAAGCATAACATAAAACATAAGACGTAAAAATATAAAACATAAAAATGAACTACAATATTAATGGCCATTAATTCATTACCGTAGTATGTGATAGAAACCATCTATAGTCCTCTTGCTACTATTTAGAGGTAGGTTTAGACACAACTATAGTCTACGATGATGATAAAAATCTTGGGATTTTCTTATTTGCTATATAAGCAACCATATTTTCCAAGTGAATAAAAACATAAAAAACAACATACATACATACACAAAGCACATGACACATAAACATAGCACATAAAATCTAACTTATTTTCCTTACCAAAAACTGGGGTATTGGAGACAAGTGCGGGATTGGAAACTCCTAAAACCAAACAGTAAAACCATAAGTTTCCTAAAGAAAAGAAGATGAAAAGAAGATCTAAACCATCAAGATAAGAACTTACCGAAAACCTTAACTTTCAAAGAAATCAAACACCTTAGATAGCTTAGAACTTCGATCTACACCTCAATACCGAAATCACACTCTAGCTTACTTCCCAAGTGTTTAGAAAATCTTAGATTTGAAAGCTTTCAACCCCAAAACCCTAGTGTGTCTCTCTAGAACGAAAATAACAGCTTGGAGGCCCTGATATGTGTTTGAAAGATGATACAAATGGCTGAGTGAAGGGTCCTATTTATAGAGTTCAAGGAGTAAAACTAACTCCCATTAAAATGAATAAATAGATTAATAACAATGGAGTTTTCTACTCAACAGATGCCCAAAACTCGGTCAAAATCGTTCAAGAGCAAGTCTAAGTTGTTGAGAGCTGCTTCTAGTTCGGGTTCCATGGAAATTTCAAAAATGGCTGAGGGAGCCAATATATTTCCCCTATAGGCGACATATCGCATGCCTCATATTCCCGAGGCTCCGTGGTTTCGTTCGTGCGAAATTGATGTGTTTTTCATATCAACATAGGCGATATATCGACCCCTATAGCTGCGATATATCGGTTTACGCTGATATATTAAACACGTTTTGCACACTTGAAGTTGTTTAACCCACTTTGACTGAGTAATACGAGATCCTAACATCTGAGGGAAGGTTCTAGACTTCCTAGGTTTATCCTTGATTAATTTATTCATCTAAAATTCTTAAATCCTTAATAAACATACATGTGAAAAATGTCACATCCTTAATTATTCTATCTAAACCTTAGGTTATAATAAATAATATTTCTAGAACCATCTTCAATAATAAAACCTTATGATAAAATTAATATTTCTAAACTATAGGTTAAACTTACAAAATCCATAACTATCTTTATGAGTTTCCAAATAAATCCCAGCTTGAACTAATAATCACGAAAACTACAATACTACAGCAGAAGCTTCTACTATCTAACTAAGTAAATTTTCGAGACTCTACAATTATCCCCTACTAAAAAGAATTTCGTCCCTAAAATTTACTTACCAAACAATTCCAGATACCGTGCTCGGATGTCCTCCTCCAATTCCCACGTTGCCTCTCATTCTATATTATTACTCCATAATACCTTGACTATTGGAATACTCTTAGACCGTAATTCCTTTACCCCCTTCTCCAGGATACGAACCGGTCGTTCCTCATAACTTAGGTCTTTCTGAAGTGCTAACGTATCATACTTGAGAACGTGGGATAGGTCTAACACATATCTATGCAGCATCAAGATGTGAAACACATTGTGGCTATCTTCTAGAGTTGGTGGTAGGGCTAATCTATACGCTACTGGTCCCACCTTGTCCAATATCTCAAAAGGACCTATATACCAGGGACTAAGTTTGCCTTTCTTCCCACACCGCTTCACTCATTTCATTGGAGATATTTTTAAGAAAACATGATCTCCGACTTTGAATTCCACATCTCGTTGCTTGGCATCCACATAACTCTTTTGTCGACTCTGAGCAGTGAGCACACACTTTCTAATCAGTTTCACTATGTCTTGAGCCTCTCTAACAGCCTCGAGTCCAAGAAGTTGTCTTTCTCCTATCTCGTCCCAATGTAGCGGCAACCGACATTTCCTTCCATAAAGTATCTCATAGGGTGTCATACCGATAGTTTCCTGGTAGCTATTATTGTGGGAGAACTCTATAAGTGGCAAATACTTACTCCACAATCCTCCGAAGTCTAGTACACAAGCACACAACATATCTTCTAAAATCTGTATGGTACGCTCGGACTGTCCGTCGGTCTAAGGATGAAATGTCGTATTGAGACTTAGCTTGGTACCCATGGCTTGCTGCAAGCTTCCCCAAAATCTCGATGTGAACACTGAACCTCTGTCGGATACCATGGTCTTAGGAATTCCATGCAGTTGTACAATTTCTTGAACATAGATGTTTGCGTACTGGTCCGCAGTGTGCGTAGTCTTGACAGGCAGGAAGTGAGCTGACTTTGTGAGTCTAGTCACCACAACCCAAGCCGAGTCGTGTTGCTTACTTGTCTGTGGTAATCCTGTCATGAAGTCTGTGGCTATGTCTTCCCACTTCCATTTCAGAATACTGAGCGGTTGTAATAAGCTTGCGGGTCGCTGATGTTCTACCTTTACTTACTGGCATATTAACACATACTCTGCTACATCTTTCTTCATTCCTAGCCACCAATATAGTGCCTTAAGGTCCTGAGTCATCTTGGTAGACCCCAAGTGAACTGAGTATTGGGTAGTGTGTGCCTCTTCTAATATCTTCATCTTAATCCCATGGTCATTTGGCATGCATACCTGGCCTTTATAATTCAAGAACCCTTGTCTTGATATAGAGAAATCAGTAGTATTTCCTTCTTTGACTGTAACCATATGTGATAATAATGTGTCATCATGCCCTTGCCCGATCCGTATATCATCCAGTAAACTTGACTGGATGGACAAGTTAGCCAATTGACCCATGACTATTTCTATCCCGACGCTAACCATATTTCCCAAGCGACTAAAAACATAAAAAACAACATACATACTTACATACATACACAAAGCACATAGCACATAAAATCTAACTTATTTTCCTTACCAAAATTTGGGGTATTGGAGACAAGTGCGGGATTGGAAACTCCTAAAACCAAACAGTAAAACCATAAGTTTCCTAAAGAAAAGAAGATGAAAAGAAGATCTAAACCATCAAGATAAGAACTTACCAAAATCCTCAACTTTCAAAGAAATCAAACACCTTAGATAGCTTAGAACTTCGATTTACACCTCAATACCGAAATCACACTCTAGCTTACTTCTCAAGTGTTTAGAAAATCTTAGATTTGAAAGCTTTCAACCCCAAAACTCTAGTGTTTCTCTCTAGAACGAAAATAGCAGCTTGGAGGCTCTGATAAGTGTTTGAAAGATGATGCAAATGGCTGAGTGAAGGGTCCTATTTATAGAGTTCAAGGAGTGAAAATAACTCCCATTAAAATGAATAAATAGAAGAATAAAAATGGAGTTTTCTACTCAACAGATGCCCAAAACTCAGCCAAAATCGTTCAAGAGCAAGTCCAAGTTGCTGAGGGCTGTTTCTAGTTCGGATTCCACGGAAATTTCAAAAATGGCTGAGGGAGCCAATATATCTCCCCTATAGGCGATATATTGCATGCCTCATATTCCCGAGGCTCCGTGGTTTCGTTTGTGCGAAATTGACGTATTTTTCGTATCAACATAGTGATATATCGACCCCTATAGCTGCGATATATCGGTTTACGCTGATATATTAAACGCGTTTTGCACACTTGAAGTTGTTTAAACCACTTTAACTGAGTAATACGAGATCCTAACATCTGAGGGAAGGTTCTAGACTTCTTAGGTTTATCCTTGATTAATTTATTCATCTAAAATTCTTAAATCCTTAATAAACATACATGTGACAAATGTCACATCCTTAATTATTCTATCTAAACCTTAGGTTATAATAAATAATATTTCTAGGACCAGCTTCAATAATCAAACCTTATGATAAAATTAATATTTATAAACTATAGGTTAAACTTACAAAATCCATAACTATCTTTGTGTGTTTCCAAATAAACCCTGGCTTGAACCAATAACCACAAAAACTACAATACTACAACACAAGCTTCTATTATCTAACTAAGTAATGTTTCGAGATGCTACATAGGGCTTTTAATGAAGTTTAGTTGTGTGCAACAAGCATCTATTAAGGTAGTAAAAATGTTGTAAGAACTTCACATATGTGAACTTAGAGATGGTGCCGCCTCTCATGGGAGTTGGAGTTTCTCCTCAGAAAGTTCAAGAAATGGATGAGCATAAGTCCATGAAAAGTGCTAAGCGTGATAGTGAGAAAATGAATGGTCAAGTGGAGGTGTGTGAGGTGCTACTGGTCTTGTAACGTTCAAAATTTCATAATAAGGCTTAGTGCCTTGATTAGCGTGCCGGGAGGGCAATAATTGATTCAATCGTATTATTACATGGTTAATTGTGATTTATGTGTATCAGTATGTGATTACTTGGATTAAATTATTATATGACTATATATGCATGTTTAGGCGAATTAAATATGCATGTGGGCTCGTTTGTGTTAATAAGGACATATTTGTAATTTTGGCCCGTTGAGGGTATAAATATGATTGTGTGTGTGTTGTGCTTGAGACCACAATATTGTGGAGATATATTTGAGAAGTGTGGTTTGGGGCGATCCTAATTAGCAGATTAACGGAATAGTCACAACGGGGTCAAATACCCGGCTCAGGGTGAGCCTAGGAGTATTTTGGGGAGTTAGTGTGTGTTTGGGATTTATCGTGTAACGATTAGTTACTTAGCGAGTATTTGGGTATGTCAGGGTTAATTGGGGATTTATATGAATACTTGAGGAATTAGCGATAATGGGGAAAATGACGAGTTCGCCCTTGGTGGCATTAAAATGCTATGGATTTATCTAGGGTCATCTTGGACTTTTCAGGCCAAGGGAGTGACTTAGTCAGCTAGGAACCCATTAGATCACTTAGGAAACTTTCAGAAGCACTCCTTCACACACTCTTTCTCTCTCGTTTCTCTCTCAATCTCTTGGAGCCTTGGGGGTTTTGCTGAATTTTTGGGAAGAAAGGCTTGGAATTAAAGGAGATTGAAACTAGGTGTGGATGCCAAAAATCCGCCAATGAAAAAAGGTCCAGTCCCTTATTGAAGTAAATGGCTAAGGGGCACTGAAGGCATCAAGTATGTGTTAAAGGCATAAGGTTTTTACGTGCCACCAAGAGGCCACACATTTGCGAGGCCCCAGGCCACACGAGGTCATTCCATGCCCATGGGAGGCAAATGCGAGATTCCCTCGCCTTGCGTGCATGCCTCCAAGCCGCACCCCCTCGCGAGACACCTCCATCTTGCGTGCATGCCTCTAAGCTACACCCCTCGTGAGATGCATCCACCTCGCGCATCTGGCTCCTAGTCGTGCCCCTTGCGAGGCACTTCCGTCTCCCGTGCATGCCTCCAAGCTGCACCCCTCGCGAAACGCCTCCATCTCGCATGTCTGGCTCCTCGCCGTGCCCCTCACGAGACACCCCCATCTCACATGCATGCCTCCAAGCTGCACCCCTCGCAAGAGGCCTCCATCTCATGCGTCTGCCTCCAAGCCATGTGTGACAGTCAGAATCTCGTGATCCGTAAGGGGAAAGACCGGGTAAGTTGTGCAATCCCACACCGCCTGGGGAAGGTTAAGTGTGATGATTCTAAGACTGTGTAGGTATGGGACTACACAGTTGAAGAGAGCTTAAATGGATTGATGGGTACTACCTATATCAACAAGATGCATCTTCTTTTCGGTAGCCCAACACTTGAGAACTCCAAAGTTAAGCGTGCTTGACCTGGAGTAATCTCAAGATGGGTGACCTCTTGGGAAGTTTTCCCAGGAAGCGTGCGAGTGAGGACAAAGCATGCTGAAAAGACTCGTGTTGGTTTGTAGGGCCAGTCGTCATTCCAGAAAGCAGCCATAGTGACATGGGGCGTCACACCATGCCCCCTCGCGAGACAACTCCGTCTCGCGTGCATGCCTCCAAGTCGTGCCCCCTCCCGAGACACCTCCGTCTCGCACGCATGCCTCCAAGTTGTGCCCCCTCACGAGACACCTCCATCTCGCTCGCATGCCTCCATACCTTGCCCCCTCATGAGACACCTCCATCTCATGTGCATGCCTCCACACTGCACAAGGGACCTCGCGCTGAGACACCCTTCATTGAGGGCCTCGATGCGTGAGGCTGGGAGTGCAAGGCATCCACACCTGGGTGTCGCTGAGGGACAATAGGCCTCGCGCCTAAATATCGTCGAGGAGCTGCGAGACTCACGTAGAGTAGAGAAGACACCATTATGGATGAGAGTTTGGCTATGCAAGGTCCAACACCTCTCTATGCACCAAGGAGACCCAGGCTACCCCGCTAAAGAATACACAAGTCATTCAACACTTAGCCAAAGATGATGAAACTTGGAGCAATGGTGTATCTTAGACATGTGAGAACAACCATCAGGTACATGGTACACATAGGGGCATGGGATGTACAACCATATGGAGGACAGAGGCGTGACTCTAACATCTGTATCATACATGTAGTGGTGGTACGGATTAGTACAAAGAGTGGAGGCACTACTTGTACACCTCTGACCATGTACCAGGGCCGACATCACAGCATCCTGCACCACTATGTTTGGTGCTGCTATCCTGACAATGTACCTGTGTACGATTTTGTCCCCCGAGACCACAATGTATCAGGAGCCGTTAGAGCTCCACTATAAATAGACTTTCACCCCTCCAACAAAGGGGTCAGAAAATTGGACATTGTAACCAGAGACTATTGAGTAATACAAATATTCTACCCATGTTCACTCTGCAACTTGATTCTAAGTCCATATAGCCATCATAAGTTCTTCTATGCTTCTTTACCACTCTCTGTTTACTCTTAAGCTCATAAGTTTTTTTATCTAACTTGGTTGACGAGTTCTCACCGTCAACACTAGGAAATTGACTAACAGCAGCACAGGGGCGTGATTCTTCATCTATGGCAAGCTAATGCTCTGTTTTATGATGATTATTGCAGTGGTTTAAGTTTCAGCAAAGTTTTAAATAAAGGGTTGGGTTTTGTTTTGGGGTTAGAGATTGGGTTTGGTTTTTTAGGTGTTTAACTGCTTATGATATGTTGTTTAGGGTTTTAGACTTATTTGTGACCTTGGTGCAAGTTTAGGACGAGATTTGGGCGGTACAGGTCTTATCATTAAAGAGCACTTGGTTCAATCTTTAAGACACTAGTGACTTCGTTGAGGCTTTATAATATTTTCACTAAGATAAAGTTCAAATCGAAAGATACTTTATTTTATGCACCAAAACTATTGAGCTAAGAAGAGATAATTATATTTAACTAAGTGGGGGAATGTTGAGATTGGTTAAATATACTGGTTAAGATGTTAACACGTTGAGGTGCAAAACACTTAACAATTTTTCACTTAAGTTGAAGTGAAAATATGAGATTATGTAGTAGGCATCTAAAAGTGACTTTTATGGGTCTAAAGTTATATATGGAGGTATCTAAGGATCTCCAAAAATTTTGGTAGCATTAGGAGCAATTTTAGGACCATTGGAAGGGTCAAAAGTCAGAGGGGGTGGAGATGCATCGCCTCCTAAGAGGTGTTGCATCGCCTAAATGCGAAGGGGCTCAAAGCCCCAGCAAGCGATACATCGCTTGATAGTAGGCGACATATCGCCTTGCAAGCGATACATTGCTTACATGTAGGCGACGTATCGCCTGATGTGTCCGTACAAACACGTAAAATAAGCTCCAAATGACGAGTTAATTATCTCTAATCCTATTGGTTATACCTAATGACGTTGCCTGCACTATAAAAGGGTTCTCATGGAGTTTTGGAAGACTTGATCACTCTCTCTAGTCTCTCAATAATCTCTCTCTCTCTATCTCTCAAAGACCAAAGTTTTCTCCAAGAAACTCATTAAGCATTGCTTGACTCGCATGAGTTTTTAAGGCGTGCTCAGTCCCAAATCTCATTCTACTTGGTTGAAGCTTCAAACAATAAGGGAATGCTTGGAATAGAGATTTTGGACAGCAATATTCTTATTGTGTATAAGCCTTGGAGTTCCCCAAGTTGAAGATTCAAGTTGCTCAAAGAGAAATGTTATATATTTCTAACCCTAATCTTGTATTTTGTCAATCTATTGTGTTTATGTTCTTAGTATTGATGATCAAATGTTTTTAAGTTCATTCTATAATCATTTAACCACTTAATTCTTTGTTTTCAAGATTTGCATTCATACCACGAACATGGTTATTTGATTATCAAGATGTGCATTGATATTTTGAATAAGGTTCTTAATTAGCATCTAGGTTTTGTATCGAACTTTTTCTATTATGCATTGTTGATTAAGAAAGTGTAAAACCATAAATTCCCAACAACACGTAGGGTTCCAATTCAAAACCAATAATGAGTGAGTAGCCCATATTTTTATACTTGGGTTGAAATACTCACATCTATTCAATGTGGATCTAATATGTGAAGCTTATATAAATATGTTGAGAGAGAAGAAGACAAGAATATGAATGTACTTTGTTAATATTTTGATTAAAAGGAAATTACATGAAATATGTGTTTTTCACTAACTTCGATAAATATGGGGTTTTTAACTTTGTGCATTTTTTTATGACTTTTTCCCCATATTTTGGTAATTTTATTTTTGTTTACCATATTTAGTAACTGATTACCACTATCAATTTTCTTATATAGTTTTTCAGTGATATGATGGTAACTGGTTACCACCATCAAAATGATATTTATTTTTTAGTGGTGTGATGGTAACTAGTTACTTAACCATGTTCGAAAAAAGAAAAACATATATGAAAAAAATCGTGATGGTACCTAGTTACTTGGTTGTGAAAAAAAATTAGATCTAAAAAAAAATCAAACTAATCGTTATTATAATTGGTTACAGCTAGGAATTGAATATTGTGTTTTTGTTTATGTAATGTATATTGTGTTTTTGTTTTGGACCCTATGTTTTGTTCCATTACAAGTTTGGACTATGTGTTTTAACAAATTATTTTTTGGACATTGTATTTTGTAAAATGGTACAAATAGACTTCTAAAACTGATTTCAATCAAAGTTTTTTAAATTAAAATTACAAATAATTCACCAAACTAACAACTCATAACAAAAACACAACTAATCTGCCTAACAATTGTGTTGTTATATCCAATTTTTTGTTCATCAAAATTGAGTTTAGGGGTCTATTTGAACCATTTTACAAAACACAAAACCCCAAAAGCAATTTGTCAAAACACAACAGGTAATGAGACAAATCATGGTCCATAAATATATAAACTCTTTATATTTTATTAGATTTCCATATTTTTAACTTGTTTTTTAGTCAACTTACCATATTTGGTGGCAAAAGTTAAATGCCCATATAGATTTATATATATATATATATATATTTATATAAACTATGTTTATTTTCCCCACGTTTATATAAGCTTCTCTTTTATTAACATTGGGCCTGTTTTGTAAAAATTTTGTTTTTGAATTTTTTAAACACAAAAGTTGAAATATAATTTTATTTTTGTTTCTTTATTTTTTTTTTAAAATATGTTTGGTAACTATTTTTGTTTTTTGTTTTTTGTTTTTTGTTTTTTAAAGCAAAAAATAATAAATGTGTTTGATAACTTTTATTTTTATTTTTTGTTTAACAATATAAGGTGTGATTTGAAGAAGAGAAGAAAAAAAAAAGGAAAAATTAAAAACTGTTTAAAAAAAATTTGAAAGTAAAAAAATCTATTTTCAAAATTTAATAAATTTTAATTAAAATTTTAAAAAATAATAAATAAAAATAGAGTTACCAAACACATTTTATGTTTAATTTTCAAATTTTTAATTAATTAAATAAAAAACCACTTTTTTAAGTGTTACCAAACAACACCACTGTAAAACCTTTTTGTATTATTATTGTTAACCGAGATTTTCGGCAACTATATCAATAAGTGGGATTTACTGATAATAATAATGAAAATAGAAGATTGACACGGGGTTTTTACGTGGTTGGGTCGTTAACTAGCCTTAGTCCACGAGTCATTTGTATTAGAGCTTAGAGAGCTTTTGACAATGGAGTTTTCTGCAAATTTGAGCAGAGTAATCGCTTACAAGCCAACCCTTGGGATCCCCCCTACTGTGCACAACTGGCACTATTTATAGGCAGTCTTGTGCAATGAGCTTGGGCTGGACTAATCCTGGCCCAATAGAGATGTAATTATAGTTTGCTCACTAATGGAGCCATAATACAAAGGATTTGAAATATATAACATATATTAACAAAGGCCCATTGGGCCAGCCCAAACATGATCACATTATAAGACTCGCGACAAACAGTTGCTTCAGTCTGGGTGTTACGATCCATGAGGAAGATTCGGGAGACAAGATCTGTCAGTGTAGTGGCAGCACTGTTTCCCAGGAACAGTGTATGCTCCATGCGTAACTTCTTGTTCATAGTTGAGGAGACCAACTTCTGTGTTTCTCGAGGACCTGTCAGCTTCAGGGAAGACCAAACTTTTCCTACCCGGACATCTTGTCCGGGTTCATTTACTAATGGCCCGGACCATATGGACGGGGACACCTTGTCCGGGATCATTCTGGACGGGGACACCTTGGCCGGGATCATCTTGTCCGGGATCATTACTGATGGCCCGGACCATATGGACGGGGACACCTTGGCCGGGATCATCTTGTACGGGATCATTACTGATGGTCGGACCATATGGACGGGGACACCTTGTCCGGGATCATTCTGGACGGGGACACCTTGGCCGGGATCATCTTGTCCGGGATCATTACTGATGGCCCGGACCATTGGACGGGGACACCTTGTCCGGGATCATTCTTTGATGGCCCGGACCATATGGACGGGGACTATCATGACTTTCTTCCCTGTTCATTGGGCTCAGGGTGGGCCTGGATCTCTTTGAGGGAGCCCATGTACCCATCATGTCACGCCACACGTCTCGGGGGAAAACAGGGATAACAATTATTATTATGTTTTTTTTTTAATTTTGTTGTTAATAAATTTTTTTAAAAACAAAGGGAAGTTTACAAAAATACCTAAGATTTGAAAAAAAACACTAAAATTACAAAATATACAGATTTTTTTTTGTAACCAAAGTATATAAATTTGTAACTAATGTTTACAAGCTTGTAGCAATATGTTATAATTTTGTAAACAGCATTTACTAACTAACTAAAAAATGTAACAAGTAGTAACAAAACTGTTATAAGCTGTTATTCATATTTTTGTAAGTTTTGTAAAATTCAGTATTTTTCAAAAAATTTAAACTTTACAGTGCTATGTAATATGTATAATTTTTCCAAAAACAAAGGTTGGAGAGAGCAGTGGGCGTTTCATTGAGACATGATCCTTCTCTTTCCACTTAGGGCCTCGTTTAGAAAGCTCACAACCACGGAAATAGGCCTAAAAATCGAAGAAGGTGGATAGGGCAGGCCTAATGAATTGTACTATCAGCTTAATATTTGTCGCCCATGACCTCAAAGGGAGAAGAACTTACAACATATTTAATGTCTACTTAATAATTTAAAAGCTTGTTAGGATTCCTCCTCCCCCCCAAACTATTACAACTGGAAGTTTGCTAACATAATGGTGACATGGTGACACTGGACTGCTCATGTGGATTGTCACGTGTATAATTTAAAAAATAGATTGGATTTTACCCCTCAAACTTTTACCGTTACCAAATTATGCCCTTCGAATTCTAAAATTTAAAATCTAAACAATATTTTGAATATTAACAAGAAAATATAAAAAGCATTAAACTAAAAATTCATTTAAATTAAATTAAATCATACAAAATAAAAACTTAAGGCGACACCAAAGCTGAATGTCGCCAGGGACCCACATGAGCCCAATCTATCGATGATGTCGCTACCCAATCAACTTTGAGCTCATTCTGACGCATGCCCAATACCCAAGCCAATTTTTTGTCACCATCATTTTTTTTTTTTATTTTAATCATTTTTTTCCTTTTTTTTAATACTCAAAAGATTGTTTAATTTTAAATTTTTAAAATTTGGGGGTACTATTTGATAATGGTAATAATTCAGGAGACAAAAATCATATTTATTCTTTATATTATAAACAATGCATTAACATGGCAATAGCACATTAAACTGCCACATCACCATTTCGTTAGTGAAATTGGACGGAAGTCCCACATTTCAGTAACGTGATTAATTCAGGGGGAACTTTTAACAAGTTGAAAAAATTTAGGGGGCACGATTTGGATTGGTAATAGTTCGGGGGAAAAATCCTAATAAGGCTAATTTAAATAATTGTTTTGTAGTTATTTTATATAATCTATCCATAACTTATATTTTTAAATATAATGGTACGACTCACCAATAGAAAAATATATTTTTTATTCTAAAACTAGTGATAAAATTTGTCATTTAAGAAAAATAATTAGCATTTGTGTGTTCTAAAAGATAAGGTAAGAAATAGGTAATTGTCTCTTATTAACAATTCTATATAGATATATATATATATATATATATATGAATATACATTTCTAAATTATGAATGAATTAGTGTATATTATTATAAATTTGAGTGAGAAGAGAAGAAATGAGTGGAGTGGGTGAGGATGAGGATGAGAAAAAGGAAAGAAAGGAAGAAGCATGAAGGACCCATGGTTGGGAAAACTAGAGGACATGACTTAGGAGAGGTCGGTATCTCCACCTTTGACTTTTGTACTAGCTTGCCAGTTTTAATGTCTTTCTAATAATAATAATTATTATTACTATACTATTAATTATATGATTGTAATTATTGGCACTTTCACGTATGCTCACTCACTCATGCAATCTCCCCCAACCTCTCATACTTGTATGCTATATATATATATATATATATATGCATCTAATAACTCAACATCACTATATCATATCACACGTGTGTCATCGATATATCCCATCCATCTTTTTCCACTTTAGACAATGATTGATACACATGCATTACACCCCAATTTGTTTCTTCTATATATGTGTATATACATCCAAATTCCAGTACTATGCAACATATATATTTATATATTTATGATATATTGCATATAATGAAATGAAGATGGCGGTGGTGGTGGTGGTTAAGACTTATAAGAGAGAGCACATGTCCCCAATAAATGCAGGAGAGACAAAAACGAAAGGGGATTGGGTTTTGAATTGATCACCATTTTTATTAAATTGCATCCATTCAACAAGGATTGTTTTATGTCCCCTTGGGTTGCTCTCGCTGTCCCCTATCCCATTCTTACACACACATGCACCTTAATTTGTTTAATAATCCTCTTCATCATTTATTATAGCACTCTCCTCTCCTCGTGTCCTCCTTTCAGCCTTAGAGTGTTAGAGTTTTGTTATATGACACATTAAGAGAACTTGCTAAAGAATATTAATGATGCTCAATACCTCTTAACATGACATATTGGTGTTGGTTATTTTAGAATCGGGAATACGTGGAAGTCGATATTTAATTACACAAATCAATATCAAAGTAATATTAGGTATCATAGTGCTTATTATAGCAATGCTCTAAGATAATATCAAGTAAGAAAAATTGATTATGCAATTTAATATCAGTTTTACATATTCAAATTTAAAATAAAATATATGGAACCTAATATTAAATTATAATGATATGTAGTATCAAATAGTGTTTGAGGTGCCACATATTATCACATCATCATCTATACACTACCAATTCAAAATTCATTTACTACATACAAATGATACGATCTCTCTGTTGTTTCTTGTTGATCATAATTTATAATATAGAATAACAACAACGACAACCATGCATATATATATAAATATATATATATAAATATAAATAATGTTAGCCTTCTTGTGCTGGAGAGACAATATTAATATTAATAATATATAGATATATATGGTGATAAGAATAATGTTGCTCTAGCTAACACGCTAGCACATGGAGTTAAATTGTAATAGAGGTATTACCTCCACACCAACATCGATCTCTATTTAGTAAATATAATAACATAATATATAATTACGTGCGTATTCCAATGAATTTGAGTTGAAATATTCATTTAATAGAAGAAGAAAAAAAATAGGGAAAAGGATACATTGTAGTTAACTTATACACACACAAAATTAAATTTGTTCACGAAAAGTGATAATGAACTGGAGGAAAAGGATAGCTATAGCGAGGTTGAGAAAGTGATAGTAGCTAACATTCATTTCCAGTTGGATTGGAGGTGGAGCTCAGGTGTGGAGCAGGGCTTTCAAATTATTAAGTGAACAGCTCACCATCTCAGTCTCACCATCTCATTAATAATAATATTAATACTATATACTAATATCCATTAATTAATTAAACATAATGAATCCAACATACACTATAACATATCGAAAAGAGAGTACAGTTGCACTGTAGCAGGCAGGCAGCCATGTTTAGGTGATCAAACTAAAAAGCAAGGAGGCTCCCATGAGGGTGTTTTTTTACTGAAAAATCTGGCCACAACTCTGGACTCCAAAATCATTATCCCTGCCTCGTATTTAATGCATCTGGGTGTCTTGTACTGGTTCACTGAAGATCCTTGTGACACACAAAAGTCCATCAGAGCATCGAAGCTTCCCTCCTTCACAACCCTTATCTCCAATGCTCCAATGGACTTGTCCTTTGCTCTGCATCTTCTGTAAATCGAATCCAATGACTCTTCCACCCTCCAACAACATTCCTCCATTACACCCTGATTCAGCTCCAACTCTGATGATGATGATGATGATTTGCTCTTGAGCTCCCAAAACAGCACGTAATGGCCTGGGATCGACGATGTGTCAGCGTAGCTACTGTACTCTGTCACTAAGAACCCCACTGCTTCTACCACCTCTTTTGCTTTACCAACTGCCTGCAACAGATCTTCTTCGCTCGTTTTGTCTGCGTCGATGCTTAAAACCACGTTTCTCCGCTGCACGAACCTGAACTGAGGTGCTTTGTTGTGAAAGCCACTCACCCTTAGGATGTCTCCCACTCTGTATCTGTACAAGCCTACAAAACCCCAAAACGAAGCCAAAAGTTAAAATCAATAGAACATGCATGATCTAGCAAAAACAGGGAATTTAAAGAAGTGTAATAACACCTGTGAAAGTGGTGACTACGAGTTCATAGTAGTGACCGAGCTTCACATCTACGAGGTCCACGACTGCCTGGTCATTAGAGCCACAATTACTGGGATCATTATTGTCTGCTGGTGCTACTACAGGTAAGAACTCAAAGTAGGCCATGGTGGGAATGAGAGTGTAGGAGACGTCGCATGGTTTGCTAAGTGGTTTGAAGTTGATCCCGAAGAAGCATTCGGACGAAGCGTACATGGTCGACACCAAAGGGAGGCCTCTGCCGTAGAATTCAAGCGTCGAGATGTATTGTGCCATGGACCCTGTGACAATGACTTCAATGAACTTGGTTCTGGGCCAAACCCTTTTGATGATCCCTTCCCATGACCTCTCCCTACATTGGGTTTGGATCAAGTCGGCCAGTTCTGGATTGGGTTTGAGCATTAATGCTGAGACGGCATTTCTGCAACTTGGATCAGAGATCCATTCGCTCAACTGGGCAGATCTTATGTTGGAGCATAACTCTTCCCAGTGCTCCTCCAAGAACTTGATGGCGCGGAGAAAAGCAGAGGCGAAAACGGCTCCCACCCTCAGAACACGGTCCCGCTCAAGTAAACCGCAGAGTAATTGGCAGTACATGCTCTGCTTGGTGTCATCACATAAGATGGTCTCGTCGGGGCTGGTGTAGACGTTGTATCGGTTGAATGGCCGCTTTCTGAAGTTGTCGCTCTTGTAATAGCTGGTCAGCACAGGCCGCGCCCTCAAACCTGATGGAGTACGCACTTCTGGTCTCACAAACAGCAGATACATGGCCTTTCCTTGGTCCAGGTCTTCCACATATCTGTCAATACATATACATTATATCATACATATATATATATATAAATTGATGCATAAGATCATAAGAAGAATGCTAAAGATTCATTCAATCACTTGTACTTGTTCATGATTGGCACAAGCAGATTATAGAAGAATGTCTTCCTCTCCAGTTCTTCGAGCGTTGAAGGCATCATCTTTGGCTGCCCTCCTGATGTTCCCGAGCTGCACATCATGATATGTATGTGTTATAACATGTCATGTCATATCATATCATTATCATATTCAATATATATATGATGATACCTTGTGAGGAGCTCTGTTATTGGTTGAGCTGAAATGATGTTCAAGGCTTCTCCATTGGCAATTCGTTGGATATAAGGCTTGATATCTTCATACTTCACGATGGGAACTCTGTCCTTGAAAAGCTTGATATCAGAGTGACCATTGAGAAAGCCGCTTAGATATTCTGTGGCAGCGTTGTTTGATAGTATCTCCTTCAATGCCTGCTGTTGAAAGTGGTGTGTATTTGTGGTTAGGTCCTCCAAAAGCTTCATACCAGCTTCATTGTCGTTTGGATCAAAGATGGGTATCATTTCTGGCAATTATAGCTATTTCTATGTATGCTACTTATGCTGCTAAATAAGTACCAGAATTTGTTTGTAGTAGTTTTGGTATCTGTTTGTTTGTATAGGTATAATAGCCTTTGATATGTTTAGTTTTTATACTTATTTGATTCACACTTGAAAAGTTCACTCTGTCTCTACTTGCCAATTGCTATTTGGAACTTGGAAGGAAGCAATAGCCAATAGGGAAATAATATATATATATATATATTTTTTTTCTTTTCCCTTTATTTTTTTAAGAAGAAAAAACAAAAGAAAATAAGGGGGAAGAAGAGCAGGCTTCTAGGACCTACGCATGTGGTCTTGTCTATGTATGAAATATATATATATATATATATATGTATATCATCCTATAATATAATAGAAAGGGTAGGGTAGAGTAGAATAGAGGTTTGGTCAAAGCCTGAATGAATGGTAATGTATTGTGTATATGTGACAAACACAAATCCAAGTGACACAGTAGAGTCGACTAGTATGAGTATTGTATTATATTGCAAAATTTGATGAGCTTATTGAAGGAGCTGTCTATACAATTACTAATACACTATTAAATGAAGCGATGGGCCAGAGTGATAGCCCAATTAATGAAACAGGCTTTCACCAAACTTTGATACATGAGCAAATTACATTTTTATACGAGTTTTTTTTTAAGGGAAAATTACATTTTATATGGGTTTTTCAATAAAATTTTCAAAAAAATGGCTTTTTTTTACAAGTATTATTTTATGGTTTTTTAAAACTTGTATTCCCTTTTATGGGATTTTTTTTCCATAATTTTGTAAAAAAATCATTATTATGCCATATTTTTGTAAAAAATCATTATTATGCCATTTTTTTTTCCCATAATCTGATTTTTTTTTAATTAAATTTATCCATACAAACTAAGAAAAGTTTAATTACCATATTTTTGCATATTAATGGCTAAAATGTCATATTTATGAAAAAACCCCTTTTTTTAATAAAGGGTGTACAAATATGACTTTTTTTTTTTTTAAGAATTTTTACTTTATGCAATAGTTTTACTCTTAATCAAGTTTTATTAATTTAGAAAGGTATTTTTATAATTTTATTATTATTTTTTTAGCTTATTTGATTTTTTATATTAATTTTATATAACTATTTTTATATTATTTTTTGGTTGTTTTGATTTTTTTTTTTTTTTTTGTATTATGAATTGTGTTTATTATTAATTTTATTTATTATAAACACTTTTTTTTAGATTGTACATTTTTTTTCAAAGTCTGGGTAAGATAACCAGTTACTTGATTGATTTTTCACGGTTCCAAATATGTTAAAAAAAATTCTAGATCTAGGATAAATAACATGTTATCAGAATGGGTAACCAGTTATCTTGAGAGGAGTAAGTTTCTACCATAATAGGGGTAACCACTAACCATAAGAGGGGTGACGTGTTACTTATATTAAATATGAAATGATATATTAAATTTGAAGAAAAACAAAGACATGATCTGATCTTGTAACCCATAAATATACACATATATCAGAACGTGAAGGTATCTGATTACCATAAAGAACCTAGAAATACATACACAAAGAACATGAAGGTAACCGGTTACTATAAATAACTCAGAAATATACACATATCAAAAAGTTAAGGTAACCAGTTACCTATTGCAGACTTGAAGATAGAAAAAAAAATACAACTCCAAAGAAAACAGAAAAAAAAAATTAGATCTAAAAATGGCAGAAACAATCTCGTCGTGCAGCTAGGAGGTGGTTCGCTGTGGAATTGGGTGCACATCGACACCATGACCGGAGCTGGAAGAGGTTCGCAGTGGAGATGGGCGTGTATCGCACTTGGGCTCGTGCTCGGATGGGGCTCTCAAACGGAGCTGGGGTCTCGAACGGATGGGGCTCTCAAACGGAGAGTCGCGGATTCGCTGGAGCTGGGTTCTGTTTTGGGGTAGGGGATTCGTCGAAGCTGGAGGGGATTTGCGTCAGCAAGAGTTGGAGGGGATGGTGAGGCTGGGTTTGGAGAAAGAAAGGGGTTGTGTGGCTGGGGTTTGAGAAAGAAAAGAGTGGAATGCTAATTACAATAGTACCCATGTTTGACTAATGTGTTTTGTTTTTAAATTTAGCTTCCAATTGTGTTTCTCATACTTTGTTTTTTTTTCTTTAATAAATTTTCTCATACAAATTAAGAAAAGTATAATCATCATATTTTTGCACAATAATGACATAAAAGTCATATTTATGAAAAATTCCCTCGATATATTTAGGACATCAAATTGTGGAGGCCTAGCTCAACTCTTTAGGATTAGAAGGCCTCAGCCCAATACATAAAATAAAATGTTTCTTTATTTTTATTTATAATAGTTCATACTCTTTATTTATTTAAAAGACTTAATATTTTTAAAATGTTGTACTTTTATACTCAATTTTTTAAGCAATAAATATACTCAATATCTTCAAAATATTGTACTTTTATACCCAATTTTTTTTTTTTGCAGGAAATATACCCAATATTTTTTTAAATGTTGCACTTTTATACTTATTTTTTTTATTATTTTGAGAAATAATAACATGAAGGGAAAATATAGGTTTTTAAATATTTTTTCAATTTTAAATTATTTTCACTTCTTTATTATTTTTCAAAATAATAAAAAAAAATTAAGATTTTAAATTAATCAAAATAATTAAAACTTATATTTTTCCTTTACTTTTTTTTTTAAATTGATAGAAAAATATAAGTTTTTAATTTTTTTAAATCACTCTTTATTAATTTTAATAAAATATTTATTAATATTTAATTTAAAATAGCTATTTTGAGAAAGAATAAGAAAGAGAAGATAATTTAAAATTTTAAAAATAATTAAAAACCTATACTTTTCATTCACTTTCTTATTATTTTTCAAAATAATAAAAAATAGGTATAAAAGTGTAACATTTTAAAAATATTGAGTATATTTACCGCAAAAAAAAATTGGGTATAAAAGTACAACATTTTGAAGACATTGAATATATTTACCGCAAAAAAAAAATACAATTTTGGCCCCTGTGTTTTTCCCGAATATGCTAATGACAATTCAAACCCCGTGTTTTAGAAAATTGATCAAAATAGTACCCTATACCTGATTTTGGTAAAAATATATTCAATTATAAGATCAATTATCAGTTCGTTAGTGATACAATGAGTTCAGAGAAGCAGAGAAAGTGGTCGAGGAGCTAAGAATGAAAAATTATATTTGAATTTTTTTTTATCAAAATTAGGTATAAGGTACTAATTTAATTCATTTTGTAAAACACAATGTTCGAATTATCATTTAACAAAATATAGGGGCTGATCATGTATTTGAGAAAAATACATGGGCTAAACTAGTATTTTTTTAAAAAAATTAGTTATAAAAGTACAATATTTTGAAAATATTTGATATTTTAACAGTAATTTACTCTATTTAGAAAGCAAATCTCATAAAAACTAGTTCAAATAGTTAAAATATACATACAAGTTTGAAAAGCTTGAGGACGATTACAAATCTCACAAGAAAATGATCCTCGAATAAAAATTAACCAAGTTGAGTACAATAATAAAACATGACAGAGACACAAAACTAGATAAATAAACTAATCTTAATTTCCCAATAGATACAATATACGGTGAGCTATTTTGTAAAAATATCATAATCAAGTAAATTAGCACACAATATCGAATTAGTAGCCAACATCAAAAAGTTCATAACCTTAGACAACCTAAACAAGAAAATTAAATTATACTATTTTGGATCATGTGTTTTCTCCCATTTTTATTTGGACCCTATGTTTTGATAAATTACTTTTTAGATCTTGTGTTTTCTAAAATTGTTCACATAGACCTTTAAACCCGATTTCGATCAAATTTTTTTTTAACTAAAATTACAAATAATTCATTAAACTACACAACTTGGAACAAAAGCCCATTCATTCTGTCTAACAACTGTATTGTTATATTCAATTTTTTGTTCATCAAAATTGGGTTTAGGCGTCTATTTGAACTATTTTACAAAACATAGGGTTCAAAAATTAATTTATTAAAACACGGAGTCCAAACTGGTAATGTGAAAAAATATAAAATCCAAAATAGTATAAATTGAGGAAAAAATTATACAAAATTAGAAAAACCCAAAGTCCTCCAAAGATAATGGTGGCAAACACCATTATTAAACTAGAACAAAACCTAAAATTACTAAATAAATAGAGAAAACAACAATAAAACTAAATAAAAAATAAATCTAAATAAAAGCAACTAGACAACGACTTCGGCCAAGATCACCACACACCACCAATTCACTCAAGACCCTAGGGCCCACGATCCACCTCCACTGGTCACCAAGAAGAAAAACCCAATCTAGAAACGCAAGACCTATGTTGGGACAAACCCCACTGAATTCTATAGCTGCCAAGCAAGTCGACCATCCCCTACGACGCAACACACCCAGACGCCCATCCCTTGAATAGAACTTGACCACTAACGATCCAAAGAAACAACATCATGACCAAGATAATCTAAGCAAAATAGAGGCCAAAATTGATAAGAGGCTACGAACTTGACCAACCACTGCGAGTCGATGAGCCTAATTGTAGGGGAACGCTCCATCGATATTGGCAGCACTCCAAATGAGAGAAATTTAAAAAACCCTAGGGTTTTCCAAAGGAGAAAGGGAAGGGTCGGGACTAGAGAGAAAACAAGGGTGTACGGCCTTTTTGTGTTTTAACTAATAAAGTGTTTTCAAGTATTTCTGACAATTCCATATTGTCCAATTCCACCATTAGAGCAACTTCAATGGAGTGTTAAATTGATGATGTATTGCTAAAATATAACTCACTTTACAAAAGAGTTTATCTAATGGTGTGCCAAAAGTTGTGCCAAATTTGATACATATTAAAAGTTGTGCCAAATTTGGCACACAATATAGCACGATACATATTTTACATTACCATGAATACTAGACTTTTTTATTTGCATTTATGCTATTTTTATTATTTTATTATTTTCTTTATCTATGAGCATTAAATACTAGACTTTTTACCTTATTATTTCATTATTATCTTTAGCTATCAACAATAAAATATAAAGAAAAATTATTAATTTTTGTATATTTTTAATAAATATCAAATGAACATTAATGAAAGATTGATTTTTGCATCAATTTTTATAGTTGTGTATTAGAGTAAAATTCTAAAAATTGTGCTAAATATATCACATAATGATTTTTTTGTGCCAAATATAACACAATATTTACATCTCTAATTGAAGATGGTCTTACTAACAGTATTTGGAGAGTTAAACTTGTTTACTTTTTTGTGCTTTGAGACTTTAATTAATTTATTTCATTTTTAGTATGGTAATATTAGAACAGGTATGATAAAATAAAATTTTACTATGGCAATTGGGTTGGTGTTACTGTTACACAATGGCAGTTGGGTGTACAAATCAACAATCACAATAGATCTACCGAGAGCTCCTTCAAGTTTAGACAACAGTAGTATATATACTGATATACTGTGAAGACAAAGTAATCATAACTAATGTTGATTGAAATGCTTAATTGATTCTTCATTTTTCTATAAAGAAAAGTATTTTGTTGGATAATTTTATCATCAAGATTTTCTAACCGAGATGTTGAGGTCAGCTGACTAATTCTTAAAAATAAATAAATAAACAATCATTAATTTGTCGGTTAGTGCAAACAGTAAATATTTAGTACGTAAGTTAATTATTTATTGTCCTAATGACTTCTCTACTAATCCATTATCTAAAATATATAACAAAAGTTTCAGTTTTTTCTTTCAACTTTTTTACTGCATAACTAATTTTTACATTACATTATGGTTGTATTTGGTAAAAAAGAATTTTTTTGAATTTTTTAAACACAAAAATAAAAATATTATTTGTTTCTTTATTTTAAAAAAATAAAAATATATTTGATAACTATTTTAGTTTTTTGTTTTTAAAAATAAAAAATGATAAATGTTTTTGATAACTTTTATTTTTATTTTTTATTTAACAATACAAAATGATGTGATGATTTAAGGAAGAGGAAAAAAAAAGAAAAAAAAAAAGTCGAAACGGTTTAAAAAAATTTTGAAAGTAAAAAAGATTCTATTTTCAAAATTTAATGAAGTTTAACTAAAATTTAAAAAAAATAATAAATACAAATAGAGTTATCAAATACTATTTTATGTTTTATTATCAAATTTTTAATTAATTAAATAAAAAATTATTTTTTATGTGTTTCCAAACAACACCTATATATTGTTATTTTTTATTTGTTTTTCTTTATATCATTTAAGTATTATAATTTTAAGAAACAAAGGAAAATATATTATTGATTTTTTTTTAATGATGAATGATAACTTATAAATATAGAGAAGACATATAAAAAAAACAAATATATTAATTGGATGGAATATGCTCTTCAAAATATCTATTTTACATGACACATATTTATATTTTTTTTTTCTCCTAGGTTATAATACTTTATGAAATTAATTTAGACTTTAGAGTAAAATAATATTAATACTAATACTAAGGATCCAATAATTCCAAAATATTAATATGCAAAGTCATAAGTTTGTATAGTCATGCATGCGTAACCTGAAATCTCTCTTGTATATATTATTGATTATCATTGCAATAATTTCCTATAAAACTAACATTTTTCACATGAGTTCATCACTGCCCACCACACCACGCTATCTAATACTTTTCTTCCATCATATATATTTTATTTTATTTTATTACAATAATTTAGCTGTAATAATTCATCTAAATAAATATTAAAAGTAAAAAAAAAATTATGTAATATTTTAATCAAATTAGACATGATTCCCACTTCTCAACTGATCATATAGCTATTAATTATCCTAATTCTTGTGTTGACATAAATAATTATGCATATGTCAACTGCGTCTAGCAATTAATTTTCTTCAAACATTATTTTGTAATATATAAATATATATATATATATATCTTCTATATATAAATGGTTGTTTGAATATCATTGTTAGTTTTATTCTGGGCTAAGCAAGTACAAGTACAAGAATAATATTAATATTATTATGAGTTGCTCTAAATTAGATTTTGATATATTTTTTTATAATAAATGAATTTTGATTAATTTAATTGGCAAGCTTAACCTTTGCAAACATTGTACGGAATCGAATGTAACCTAACCTAACCTAACCTAACCTAAGCCTACCTACCTTATGCTCTCCTCTCCTAGGTCAATACGTTTTTATTTTTTGTTACTCAAAATAACAACAAAACTATACCTAACCTAAATGAAAAAAAATTAGAATCAATCATTATTTTTTTTTTAAAAAAAATCATTCTTAATGTAGTGCTGTTTCACTATTATCAATTACATTTCATTATTATACAAAATTAGCCAAAAAAAAAACAATAATATATCACAAATAATGTTTTCGTGAAAGTTATGTAGGCATATATCATTACATAGCATACTTTCGATCCACTTGTATTCCATCCAAAAAGTTACTGATGGATTTCATTCCATATATATGAAATAATATCGCTTAGATTGAATCGATGATGAAATTATTTATAAGGATTGAATCACTAATATCTTTAATGGTATTGTAAAGATTTTTTTTTTTTTTTAAGAATACTTGCATAAAAATACTCTGATGCTTAATAAGTCTAGAATTTTCTTGAGATCAATAACAAAAAAGTATAAGTGAGTGAATGAATTGAGGTCCATTTTTAAGTTTTATTGGGTACTATCTATAAATTTCTAAACTCGGTCAAAGACAAAAAAATACTTACTATAATTGGTTCACGCTAACAATCAAAATACGATGAAGATGTCACTTTAAGTAGGATCTAGCAAGGTCCGAACCTGCCAAACCTTCCACCCAGTAGAAATTGGATGGGGTCAAGACTTTTTTCTATCTGATCCTCTTTTTATAATCTGCTCATTATTACTAGTCTCAAACAATTAATGATATAAAATATAATATTAAAATAACATCAATTAATTTTGCTACCACAACTTGTAATTAATTAAAATTAAAATGGTTGTTTGTATCAATAATTATCGTATTTACTCTGGCAATATTCCTAGAAGGGTAGAATGTATCCCATAATTAAAATATTGTTGTAAAAAAAAGTAGCCATTTTGTGTTATTCCTTTACTTTACAGTGAATGATGGAGACGCTGATTTGCTGGTTTTTCATTTTATTTCCATATCTAGATCAACGTTGACGTTGCTACAAGCTGTGTAAACCATGAGAATCAAGTCTTGGTGTCTGCTCTCTGGCCGTCTACTGCAACCTTCATAGCTGAAGCAAGCTATGGCTACTCGCAGTGGTATTACTCTCTGTTGCAGCTTTGGTTATTATTTGAATATTATAGAGTCTGCTGATATTGTCGTTCGGTTATTAAAGCAATCTAAAACAAATGTATGTTGTCTTCTTACCTAGGATCAATTGTTAGAAAAATCGTGATTTTAATGTGTAATAGTTTTTTCAATATTCTTTTCAAACATTGTTCATGTTTTGGCAAAACTAGTGTAAAAAATATTATAATAGACAATGAACTAAAAATAAAGACCACCCACAAATATATGCGGAAACCCCAAAGGGAAAAAATCACAGTCAGATGAGAGAAATTTAATATGCTAGATAATGATACAAGAATTTTTTAGCAATATAACTCAAAGAATATTCACCTAACTTAGATTATACATAAAAAGAAAACTCTAATATAATAAAAATTCTTGGACTGAGCCTTTAAAATTTGAGCCACTAACATAATAAATTTCACATTAACACAAATTCTAAATCCTCCTCTTCCAAAAAGCCCAAAAGGGTTAACTCAACAAACACCAACCAAGTTCAAGATGTGCTCAAACATAGCTGCAGGTAAAGACTTGGTCATCACATTAACATGATTATCATGGGTGCTGATCTTGCTCACAACTAAGTCTCCACGATCAATGATATCACACACAAAATGAAAGCGCACATCAATATGCTTCGTCCTCTCATGAAACATCTTATCTTTTGTAAGATAAATAACACTCTGACTATCACAAAAGACTGTGGACATCTTCAAGTCACCATTGAGCTCATTGAAAAAACATTTCAACCAAATTACTTCCTTACAAGCTTCTGTAATTGCCATATACTCTACTTCAGTAGTGGACAAAGCTATTGTAGGCTGAAGAGTAGCTTTCTAACTAATAGCACAACCACCAACAGTGACAACATAGTCTATAAGAGATATTCTTTTATCAAGGTCTCCAGCATAATCAGGATCAACATATCCCAAAACTCCATCTCTAGTACTTCCAAAATGCAAACAAACATCAATAGACCCATGCAAGTATCTCAAATCCATCGAACTGCTTTCCAATGTTGCTTACTAGGATTAGCCATGTACTTATTGACAACATTGACTACATATGATAGATCTGGGCGTGAACAAACCATAGAATACATCAAAGATTCCACTGCACTAGAATATGGAACTCTAGATGTATAGTCAATATCTTCATTTGATTGAGGTGATAGAGCAGATGAAAGTCTGAAAAGAGCTGCTAATGGAGTACTAACAGGTTTGACATTTTGCATATTAAACCTCTTAAGAACTTTCTCAATGTATCCTCTTTGACTCAGATACAATTTACCTGTCTTTATATTTCTCTGAATTTCCAGACCAAGTATCTTCTTTGCAGCTCCTAAATCTTTCATCTCAAACTCCTTAGAAAGTTGTATCTTGACCTTTCTAATCTCTTCAAATCTCTTGGTTGCTATAAACATATCATCCACGTACAAGTGCAAATACACAAAAGACCCATCTTCACCCGTCTTGAAATAAACAGAACTATCATAACTGCTTCTTCTAAAGTCATGACTAGTCATAAATGATTCAAACCTCTTGTACTACTGTCTTGGTTGTTTCAGACTGTTGACACGGTTCTTCGCCAACAGGTAATTAAGAAAAGAAGAGAAAGGGATTAGTGCTTAGGTTGAACCGAAATAGATAAATGATCTTAGAAAATGAAATGGTGACTCAAAATGCGTTTTTTAAGTGGTTCAAAGGTTAAAATCATTCTACTCCACTAGTCAGTATTATTGCTATATATTGGGTATTTGATTACAGGGTATTTCTTACAATATAGAATCCAACATCTATTAACTCCCAAGGTCTCCATATTTATAGGAGAGGGCACTTGGGAGTTGGTGAGAAGGTCATCCAGTGACCTTCTTACCTATCATGTCAACTCTGTAACATTCATGATTAATTCCTAAACCTGACACATGAGTGTGGTCAAATCAATAGGTAAGGGGATAATGGGCCGCACGGCCCAAACCAGTCATGGGTGTCTGAATACGCACGTTCCTGCTGCGTGTCCGAGAAGTCAGGGATATATCAGACACGTGATGTCTGATATATGCACGTTTACCTTGCGTGGTTGACTTTATAAAAGGTCATAGCCTCCAACTCCAACTCGTACCACGAGCTGGATGCTTACCTCGACCTGCGGCCTTCAGAGTCCAGACTCAGTCCTTGAGCAATCTTGGCGAACCCTTAGGTTACCTCAAGCTAAGGAGGTAGGACCTTACGATGGCAGCTCCGGTCTTGGGGATGTCCACGTGGTAGTCATGATTAGGCCGTATCTCAGCTCGTTAATCATCCCGTGGGAAAATCAGGGCGTACATCTGCCCCCCAAGCCTCTGCTCGTGGTACACGACGTCGTGTAGGGCCACAGTTGTGGCTTTTAGGCTTCCCCATGAACTCTTCATATTCCACATTCTAGGCAGGCGCCGAGTACGTGGAACATCGTGGTTGGTGACGGTACGTCTTCCGAGAACCGCATTTAATGGCCTAGCCTATGCCCAGCCGTCGTTTCGTCTTTCGAGTGGAGGGCCTTGGATCCCACATCAGGGCAATCCAACGGCCCTCTTCACGTGACCCTTCACGCATATAAAAAGGGGTGGCCACCTTACGCACGGGCCACCCGTTCATTTGAAATTTTTCAGAAATTTTCCTCTTCTTCTCTCTTCATCTTCAAGAGAAAAAACCTTTTTCTTCCCGACCGCCATTCCTAACGTTCAAGAAGTTCAGGCGCAAAGACTCCATCGGAACCTTGGAACCAACTGCTCCGACGAAGCCCCACCCCAGGCGATATCCTCATCCACCTCCCAGCCAAACACTCTGTAAGTCTCCTGACTGTGCATGTTTCGAAATTATTTTTTACTGCAGCTTAGGTAAATATTTACTGTAGCCACATGCAAGGGTTTGCTGGTTTTTTGTGGGCATGAAGGGTGAAAGCCTTTTAGGTTAGGGTATTGTTTGTAGTAGAAAACTGTTTAGGAGCATGGTTTACAGGATGCATTTTCTGGGGAAAATTTTTGGGTAGGATTTTTGGGATATTAGTTCAAAATATCCAGGATTTTGGTTGCAAAACCGGATAGCTTAGGGGACATGCTTCACAGGCGGTTTTGCCTTTCTTGCCTATTGGAACTTTCCCTCCAAGGCAAAATTCTAACCTGACCCTCCTGACACACGAATTCCGAGTAATTGGGGATTTGTTGGGAGCACAGGCGCGTGTTCTTAGAACCGCGTGGTCTCACTCTCCACGAGCTGGGCTTACCTCAGCTCGTGTCAAGGAAACAGATTGTTCTCCATTTTTAAGTCGCCTTCTTCTTTTTGTTCGCTAGGCGATCAGATGGGACCCAAGAAGAATGCTCCCAAGAAGCCTGTAGGCAGCTCGTCCTCCCGTCAGGATAAAGGAAAGGAGGTGATGGCCGAATCCCCGATCCCCAACTTCGGGCCAGCGGTGGAACAGGAGCTCGAGGTGGCTCCTGACGCGTTCTTTGAGGCGGAGAGGATCGTCTCAAAGATTACTGACTAGGCGAAGGTCAACAAAATATTCCTATCCCATAACATTGGGATGGGGAGAGCATCCGTGATTTCCCGACCTCCCGCAGAGGGCGAGTGTAACGCCCTGGTTACCCCAGAACAGTTACGGTGAACCGGAAATTTGACCCGCTACCCGAGTCCTTTGGTTAAAAACGTGATCTAAGTCTTATTATCAGGTAAAGGTAGAAAACCAGTAAAAAGGAAAGGGTACATTTCATTAAGTAAACAAACTGCTCATGAGCCTTTCAAAATGTTTACAAATAGTTCGTAATACAAAAGAGTCGCTACAGTTCCAAATTTACAAACTCCGCCGGCCTAAGCGGCAAAAATAGGGTAAACCCCTAGTCCCTCTGAGAACTCCTTGACCGTGGCGGTCAAGCGGCCATGTATGTACATCACATCGCCCAAGCTCTCCACTCAAGGCTGGCCAAGCTTTTCCTTTCCTTTACCTGCACCACATAGCACCCATGAGCCAAGGCCCAGCAAGAAAACACAATAAGACATGATATAATATCAACAGCGATCATAATAACCCTTCAGGACTCTCAGTCCAACAAATAGATGACAATAGCCAAAAGTCACAATAATGAGCATCGCTCCCTCTAGCCATGTGACGATAGGGTCACCAGGGCTTAACTGATAAATGATTCTTTCATAAGTTTGACCAGGTCAGGTGCAAGGTGAATAGTCACCAACATAACCTTCCTCACGACTCTAGAGTCGAAACTATGGACAACGTCCCTTAGCCACGTGGCAAATGATCATCGGGGTCATATACCTTGGCTATAGTCTTCTGGTCGTAGACCAGGCAAGCGCTTATAAGTTCATCGACCTTAGGGCCGGTCCCGCATTAATGCCATAGAGCCATTCAACGCGTGATCATCGACTTTAGAGTCGGTCCCTGGCTAGTCAGTGTCTTTAACAGGTAATTAGCATTCATTAGCATTTAATATGCAATCCACGTTCACATATATCAACCAACATGCCTCAATATCAAACCATGCATGTCATATACCTGTACAAGGTGCAACTGTATCCATACACTGTTTTCTTACCTCAAGTTCGAGCGAGAGGTACGATAAAGACGACTCCTGAGAACGATCGATCCTTTAGTTCCTTAGCGGTTACCTAATCACAACCAATTATAACCTCAATTAATGAGAATCCACGATAATAGGGTCTTAACCTTAGCACCACCCTCGGGACCTCGAAACATGCCCACACGATGAGTAGATTCGATCCCGGGCCTTAAGGATTGAAACCCCAAGTCAAAAACCCTTAAAAACACTCAAAACGGGGTTTGGAAGGAACAGGGTAGCGCTACAGCGCTCAACCCCTAGCGCCACAGCGCTCTACACAGAACCTCCCAAGCGCCAGAAAGCCTCCTGAGGAGCGCTATAGCGCCCTAGGGTGGGCGCTGTAGCGCTACCTCCAGACCCAAACACCCCTGAACCGACCTTCTTCAACTCCTTCGATTCTAACTCGATTTCCAAGCTTCCAAAGCCTATTCTTGATGCCAAATAAACCCAAAAACCATCCCAACACACCCCAAACATCACAAGCATGGGAACCCTAGCCAAAAATCCCAACAAAACCATGAATTCACCCTAGTAAACTCAGCTGCAAAACAAAACCAAAACAGAGCAAACCAGAGAAAACCATGGTTAGAAACTTACCCAAAGCTCGGCTTATGATGGTCTTCAATGGTGGAACACGCTCCTAAACTCCCAAGGCTTGCTTCCTAAGCTTGAATCCTCAAAATTGGTTCAAAAACCACAAAGAACAGTGAGGAGAAGAAGGTACGGGAGAACTCTAAAGTATACTCTGTTTTTCCATCATTTTCTTCAGCCATCAAGAGTTATATCTATCCTAGGGGTGAAATGACCATTTTACCCCTAGGTCAATTAATACTTCCTAAAGGCTCCCAAGGGCATATTTGGTACTTCCTTCCTATCTCGTTAATCATAATTAACGCTCTCTGATTCCCGCTATCTTCAATAATCTCCAACACCAATAAATCACAACCTGTTACCCTTTATCTCCCGGTAACGCTCTAATCATCAAGGTCACCCCGAGACTCAACCCAAGTCCCGACACTTAATCCCGTTGCGACTAAACCGCTAATCAATATTCTACGATCGTCTCATGTCGAATAACTCGAACAAACCCACATCATAATGTGGTCTCAACATATATCACCGACATGCATACATTTAACATTATATTATAATATAATTCTCATAAACATGCATAAACACATTAAATGGCATAATTAAGCAATTATGGCCCTCCCGGCCTACTAATCCAGCCATTAACCATAGTAGGGAAGCCATGGAATTACAGCGAGCAGAGCTGCGCGCCGCTTGACGAGGCATTCTCGGCCTGGAGCGACGAGCATTTTAAGGCAGGGGCCTTCCTCCCGTTGGATCAGTATTTCGCTGACTTCCTCAATTACGTGAAGTTGGCCCCATTCCAGCTCCCCCCCCCCCCCAACTCTTATCGGCTGTTGGCAGGGTTAATATATTTATTCTTGAAACAGGAGTGGGAGGTCCCCACTCCTGCAGATATTTTGTACTTTTTCTGCCTCAAGGCCAGCCCGGAGCAGCGGGGGCGAGGCGGCGAGTTTTATTACTTAATCCGGTTCCCCAACACGGCTACGGTCATCGAGCTGCCCAGCCACCCCAAAGACTTCATAGATCAATTCTTTATGTCGACAGGGTTCCGAAATCGCGAGCTCCACTACTTCAATCGTCCTCATAAGTGCTTTTCAACCTTAGCTCGTAAGTTAAGTACCATTTAGCTCCTCCTGTATCCCTTTCTGACATAGATTTATTCTGCAGCTATCTTCGCGAGGACAGAGAAATCTGTGATCCTCGAGGCCCAGTACGAGACACTGGCGAGCTTTCCCCCCAGTGAAAAGGATTACCACGTGCTCGTGACAGTCGAGACGATGGTGCCCTGCAAGCTGATCTTCCCAAATCAGACTCTGAACCTAAGGAGGCCCCGGGCACTTCCCCCAGCTCGCGATACCAGACCTACCATCGTGGAGGAGGTCGCGGGGGATGAAGATGAGGAGGACGAGGTTCCCCTCGTGAGGAACAGGAAGCGGGCGCTAGAGGTCGCCCAGAGAACGGACGAGGAGAGGATCCGGTCTGGAGCAGCCGCGGGTCCTTCTGGCCAAGGTAACCCTTACATGTTTAGGAATTTAAATAGGGCCATTGACGACCCCCGGCTAGCTAGGTTCAATCCCAGACAGCTCGTCCAACGTCACCGAAGTGATCCGGACCTGGATACAACGCTGCTTCACTATGTCGACCAGCTCGCGCTGGATTACCAAGATAGCTGACCTAGGGGTACCGTAGTCGTAGATAACACTCTAGCCTTTAGGTCGATCCTATTTGAGGAGTATGGGACCAACCTTCGGTCATTGCCATCACTCCGGAGGGGTGCCGTAGCTCCGGAACTTAGGCAATATGTAGAAGAATCTAACCCGGAACCAGAGTCGGATCCAGAACTTGCGCCAGCTCGGGAAATAATCGACTTAGATTCTCCCGCAAGAGCTCCGGGACCGATGGTCGTAACCATAGGTTCTTCTTCTAGCTTGGGGGGTAGGACCCCTTTTAGTATATATATGTACTTGAATCTCTCTTTGCTTTTGCTTTTGAATGGCTGTTAACTTGTGTACTAACCATATCTTTGTTTTGACAGAAGAGATGTCTCAACCCAGGGGAGTCTTCGAGCTGCGTTCGCCAGGGGGAATCCCTCAGCCGAGGCCTCTGGGCCCAAAATGAAGAAGCCCCGGACCTTAAAGAAAACCGCCGGGACCCCGACCAAGTCTCCTGCAAAGGAGAAAGAGCAACCCCCCGCCGCTCAGGTCGTGGGAACTGATCCTCCTGCTGCTGGGGGGAGCAACATGCCCTCACCCCCTCCGCTTGCTCCGGCCCTCGTCCGAGACACAGGGGCGGAGCCCGGGACATCGGCCATTTCAACCTCCGAGGTGCGCATCCTGGTTGATCCCCAGGACCTGGAGAAGATTCCAGAGGCCTTCCGGGGGACGGTGTATGAGTCGGCGAACTACGCCGTTAGCCACATATACAAGTTCAACGAGAAGGAGCTCAGGGCCATCGAAACCAGGAGCCCAGTGGGCGTGCTGGAGTCTTCACTGGGCATGGCCCTAACGGTAAGCTAACCTCAACATTTTATGGTTTTTGATTATTACACCTTGCCCTGTTTTTTCTTTCTCCATTCTATTTTTTTTCTAAGGCATGTGCCTCTCCGTTTTCGCAGAGCGCCATTGCCCTTCACCGGAGCATCGCCCGGACCAAGGCTCAGCTCGAGGAGATGAGGAGCAAGCACCAGGCGGTTGTGGCCAGCCACCAAACCTCCTTGCAGGCGGCTACGGATGCTCTGGCGGTCGCGCAGGCCAAGCTGAAAGAGGCCCGTCCCAAGCTACAAGAGCTCGAGACCACCAAAGCCGCCCTCGCCGCCTCACGGGCCGACCTAGACACTGCGAAGGCCGAGGCCAAGGCCGCCCTGGAGGCCGAGCAGGCAACTTCAGGTACTGCCATGGAGGACATGTTCTACCATTGCTGGGCCTATAATCAGGACGCCGACTTCTCCTTTCTGGCAGCGAACGTCTGGGAGCCCTTGCTGGAGAAGTTCAAAGCTCGCCTTGAGAAAGAAGCACCTTCCGAGGCCGGGGAAGTCTCTGGCGCAGCTGAGCAGGGCGAAACAGCGACCTCCAAGGGGCCAACTGGTGGAACCTAGGACCTTTCCATTATGTCCCCACTCTTTCTTCTTATTATTATTATTATTTTGTAACCTTAGCATTAGGTGTTCCCACCTCGAGACAATTAATTTTTACCTTTGAATTGATTAACTCTCTTTTGCCTCTACGCATTTCAGTTACAATTTTTTCAAAAACTTAGTTCGCGTTAATTTTTATCAATATCCCGTGCTCTTTAAGAAGAACAACGATCAATAGATTTAAATCAACTTCTAAGTTTTTTGACCTGGTCATATCCAGGAACTTAATTTGAAAACTTAGTTTGTGTTAATTTTTATCAATATCTCGTGCTCTTTAGGAAGAACAACGATCAATAGATTTAAATCAACTTCTAAGTTTTTTGACCTGGTCATATCCAGGAACTTAATTTGAAAACTTAGTTTGGTTAATTTTTATCAATATCTCGTGCTCTTTAGGAAGAACAACGATCAATAGATTTAAATCAACTTCTAAGTTTTTTGACCTGGTTATATCCAGGAACTTAATTTGAAAACTTAGTTTGTGTTAATTTTTATCAATATCTCGTGCTCTTTAGGAAGAACAACGATCAATAGATTTAAATCAACTTCTAAGTTTTTTGACCTGGTTATATCCAGGAACTTAATTTGAAAACTTAGTTCGTGTTAATTTTTATCAATATCTCGTGCTCTTTAGGAAGAACAACGATCAATAGATTTAAATCAACTTCTAAGTTTTATGATGCGACCTGGTTAAATCCAGGATAGGACTTAATTCGCGTTGATCCTTATCAATATCTCGCGTTTTTTAAGAAAAGCAACGATCAATCGATATGAATCAACTTCTAAGTCATTAAGGCGACCTGGTTATATCCAGGTACCATATGCCCCCCAAGTAACTGGGAAAGGGTCTTTCGTGGTCACTTTAGATTACACTTGAAAACAGGTACAAATATAAACAAAAAGTTGATTCTCGTTGCTTAATACATAAAAAATGGCCTTTTAGGCCTTACAAGTGAATCATTGATAATATCTCTTCAAATGGATGGCGTTCCAGGTTCGTGGGACCGCCCCTCCATCTAGCCGAGCTAATTTATAAGTTCCTTCTCTAATGACCTCGATGACTTGATATGGCCCTTCCCAGTTCGGTCCCAAGACTCCATCTTTGGGGTCCTTACTGGCCAAGAAAACTCTCCTGAGGACCAGGTCGCCAACGTTAAAGGCGCGATTTTTGACTTTTGAGTTGAAATAGCGAGTGATCTTTTGCTGATAATGGGCGAGCTGGAGTTGCGAATCTTCTCATCTTTCATCAATCAAGTCTAAGGAAGTGCGAAGAAGCTCATGGTTGCGATCCTGGTTGTATGACTGGACCCTATGCGAAAGCACCTTAATCTCCACAGGGAGGACTGCCTCACTCCCAAAGGTCAAGGAAAAAGGAGTATGACCTGTAGGAGTCCGATGCGAGGTCCGGTATGCCCAGAGAACCTGGGGGAGCTGTTCTGGCCAGACCCCCTTCGCTTCGTCTAGTCTCTTCTTGAGGCTCGCCTTTAACGTCTTGTTGACAGCCTCGACCTGGCCGTTCGCCTGAGGATAGGCCACGAAGGAGAAAATTTTCACAATCCCGTACCTCTCACAAAACTCGGTGAACAGGTCGCTGTCGAACTGAGTCCCATTGTCGGAAACAATCTTCTCGGGCAGCCCGAATCGACAGATAATGTTCTTAACCATGAAGTCAAGGACTTTTTTGGAAGTTATTGTTGCCAAAGGTTCTGCCTCAGCCCACTTCGTAAAGTAGTCGATGGATACCACGGCGTGGCGGACCCCGCCTTTTCCAGTAGGGAGGGCGCCAACCAAGTCGATCCCCCAAACTGCAAACGGGCATGGGGAAGAGATCATCTTCAGCTCGACTGGGGGAGCTCGGGCAACTGTGGCGAATCGCTGGCATTTGTCACACTTCTTCACGTATGAGATCGAGTCTTTGGACAGAGTTGGCCAGTAATAACCTTGCCTCAGGACCTTTAAGGCCAAGCTTTGCCCCCCAGTGTGATCTCCGCAAAAACCCTCATGCACCTCCTGCAGGATGGCCTGTGCTTCGCTTGGAAGAACACATCGTAGGAGAGGTAAGGAGTGCCCACGTCGGTACAACACTCCATCTACTATAGTATACCTGGGGGCTTGATACAGAACTCGCCGCGCATCATTATGCCCTTCAGGTAGCTTTCCCCCGACGAGATACTCAAGGATGGGGGTCATCCAGGTCGGCCTGGTGTCGATCATCTCGACCTCCGTCCTGACTTCTTCTATACTTGGTTTCTCTAAGAATTCTACTGGCACTAACCCCAAGGTCTCCGTTTCCCCGGAGGTGGCGAGCTTGGCAAGAGCGTCCGCGTTGGCGTTCTGTTCCCGAGGTATCTGCTCGATCGAGCCTCGCCCGAATGCGGACAGCTCAACTTTTAACTTTGCTAGGTAGGCAGCCATCTTGGGTCCCCGTGCTTGATATTCGCCCAGAACCTGTTTTACCACGAGCTAGGAGTCACTGAAGCACTGGACGGAGCTTGCCTTCAGCTCCTGGGCTGTCCTCAGCCCGGCCAGCAAAGCTTCGTACTCGGCCTCGTTGTTGGAGGCCTTGAATCCGAACCTCAGCGCCGAGTGGAATCTATGTCCTTCAGGGGATATCAAAATGATTCTAGCTCCGGAGCCGTTCTCGTTGGATGAACCATCCACGAATATCCTCCACGATGCCTGGGCCGAGGCGACCTGGGGTGAGTCTTCTGCAGGATCCTCCCGGAATCCTGTGCACTCAGCTACAAAATCGGCCAGGGCCTGACTCTTTATAGCAGTTCGCAGGGTGTACAGAATCTCGAACTGGCTGAGTTCGATTGCCCACTTTAACAAGCGTCCCGATGCTTCAGGTTTTTGCAAAACCTGCCTTAAAGGCTGATCGGTCATGACGTGTATTGAGTGGGACTGGAAGTACGGCCTGAGCTTTCGCGAGGCCGTGATTAGGCAGAACGCCAATTTCTCCATCAACGGGTACCGGGATTCAGCTCCGAGAAGTCTCTTGCTGATGTAGTAGACTGGCTTCTGAATTCGGTCTTCTTCCCGGACCAATACGGCAGTGGCTGCATCCTCCGTGACAGCCAAATAGAGAAAAAGAGGCTCTCCTGCTTTTGGTTTGGACAGTACGGGTGGTTCGGCCAGATGTGCCTTCAGGTCGAGGAAAGCGCTTTTGCACTCTTCTGTCCACTCAAACTTCTTATTTCCTCGGAGCAGGTTGTAGAACGGAAAACACTTATCGGTGGACTTGGAAATAAACGGATTGAGGGCTGCCACTCTTCCTGTCAGGCCTTGGACATCTTTGCGTGACCTGGGTGAGGGAAGCTCGAGCAGTGATCTGATCTTGTCGGGGTTTGCCTCGATTCCTCGGGTATTGACGATGAAACCCAGGAATTTTCCCGATGCGACTCCAAAAGTGCACTTCTGTGGATTTAGCCTCATGCCATACTCCTGTAGTATATTGAAGCATTCCTCCAGGTCGGAAACATGGTTATCGGCAGTCTTTGAGTTGACTAGCATGTCATCAACGTACACTTCCATGTTTTTTCCGATCTGGTCTGCGAACATTCTATTCACCAACCTTTGATACGTAGCTCCAGCATTCTTCAACCAGAAGGGCATGACCTTGTAACAATAAACGTTAGTCGGGGTCATGAAACTGGTGTGCTCCTGGTCCGCCGGATTCATGGCGATCTGATTGTAGCCTGAGTACGCGTCCATAAAGGACATGAGCTCGTGCCCCGCCGTGGCATCCACCAACTGGTCAATCCTTGGCAATGGAAAACAATCCTTGGGGCATGCTTTATTCAGGTCGGAGAAGTCGATGCAGGTCCGCCATTTCCCGTTGGGCTTTGGGACCAGCATGGGGTTGGCGACCCAGATTGGAAACTTGGCTTCACAGATAAAGCCGCATTTTTTGAGTCGGGCTACCTCTTCCTCTTAGGCTTTAGCCCGGGTTGTTCCTAGGCGTCTTTGCTTCTGGGACTTCGCAGGAACGCTTTTATCCAGATGAAGTGTGTGCATGATGACACTCGGGCTGATTCCCACCATGTCCTCATGTGACCACGCAAACACATCTAGGTTATCCCGTAGAAATCTGATCAGCTCCGCCTTCCTCTCGCTGCAGAGGTTTTTTCCAAGCTTGACCATCCGTGATGGGTTCTGCAGATCAATGTTTACTTCCTTGAGCTCCTCAATAGCTTGGAGCTCGGATCTGTCCTCGCCTATTCGGGGGTCAATATCCTCACTCAAGATGATATTTTCCCCTTCGGCGCTTTGAGGTTTTTCAATCTCAGGACCAACCAAGGGGTCCTGAGATTCCTCTTCACCACTTTGGATGGCCATTGCCAGCTGCCCGGGTTTCAATTTTCCCTTCATGGAAATGCTATAGCATTCCCTGGCAGCGAGCTGATCGCCACGGATAGTTCATATTCCCGTGGAAGTAGGGAATTTCATCGCGAGGTGGCGGATGGAAGTGACGGCCTCAAAAGCTATGAGCGTAGGTCGTCCCAAAATTGCATTGTACGCAGCGGAGCAGTCGATGACCATGAACTCAAGGAGTTTGGAGACTGTCCGAGATCCTTCCCCCAGGGTGATCACCAGCTCGACGGTCCCTATAGCCGCTGATCCTTCTCCCGAAAAACCATATAGCATCATGGAGGTCGTCTTCAGCTCAGCGACAGTCAAACCCATCTTTTCTAACGTGGACCGGAATAGGAGGTTCACCGAGCTCCCATTGTCGATCAGCACCCTCCGATTAGCGAGTTGAACTGCTACGACCAGAGGGTTATTGTGCGAGAACTGGACATGGCCCGCATCATCTTCTGTAAAAATGATTGGTTACTTCTCCAATCGTTGTTGCTTTGGCAGGCGCTGCTCCAAGACGAACTCTACTCCTTTGTGCGCCTTAAGTTCATTTACGTACCTCTTCTGGGCACCCCTGCTCATGCCAGCCATATGCGGACCTTCAGAGATGGTGGATATCCCCCCTCCTATTACGGGAGGAGGGACGTCCTGATCTACCCGAGACCCGGGCTGACTGACCGGGACTTCTGGAGCAGGTCGACTTGCTGGAACCCTGTTCCGCGCGTACTGAGCCAAGGGGCCGACTCGGATGAGAGTCTCGATCTCATCTTTCAAATGCCTACAATCATCAATATTGTGGCCAACATCATTGTGAAAACGAAAAAACTTGGAGGTGTCTCTCTTCCCCTTTTGGTGCTTCAACAACTTCAGCCTCTTCCAGGGGAGGTGAGTAGAGTTAGCTAGGAAGATATTCTCCCTAGACTGGGTGAGCTCTGTATAAGTCTTGTAGACGGGCTTGAATTTGTCTACGGACTTATTCTTCTTTGGGTCGTGCTAGCTGTTCTCGCCATTCCCCTTTCTTTTGCCTCCACCGAGCTGGTTGTTTTGTGTGACGTTTTGGGTCGCTGCCACGACCTCCATCCCCACTCCTCCAGCGGGCTGATCAGGGACCTGGCTGGTTCCTGCAGCTGAGGCTTCGGCTTCCTCCAAGTTGATTGATAACTCTACAAAATAGAGTTATTTTACCACTTTTTATGTGCTAATTGTTGCTTAATTCTTGAGTTTTTAAGTAATTTTGAATTTATTAGTCTTATTTTGATTTTATATAATTTTGTGTGTTTTTATAGTTATTTTGTTGTAAATATTGTAGTTAGTTATTTGAATTATTGTTGTTTAATTTGAGGTAAAAAAATGTTGTATTATTGAACTTAAATGTTTAATAGAAATTAAGTTTTAATTAATATTTTCATGGAATTTATGAGGTATATTTGATTATTGAAAATATTTAGTTTTAATTTAATTTATATTTGTTTTATAGGGAATTTGTTGTATTTTATTTGCTCTTGAAAAACAAGAAAAATGAGATAAAAGTGGTATTTTTGGGAGAAAATATATGAAAGTTGGCATTTTTCTCAAAGGCCCAAGCTTCTACCACCGAAGCCCAATGTCAAGCCCAGCTCGCCTGGCACATCCCAGCACCCAGTGTGACTCCACCAAGCTCACCATTCGGCCATCACTTGCTCCCTGCCTCTACATCAATGAAGCTCCTTCAGCAAATGCCACACACCACCAACGTCCAGCCCTCACGTGCAGCCTCTTCTACCTCAGCTCATTTGGGCCCAAGCCCAACAGCTCTAAGCCACCTGCCAGCCTCATTTGGGCCCAAGCCCAACAAGTTCCTCCAAACAGCCACCTGAACCACTTTCCTGCGCCTCTCCACCAAAGCCAGCAGCCATTTCATCAATTTTTTATGGAGCCCAACAAAAGCAAAAAATGCTTTTGTAACATTTGTCCCCTATGACAAAAATGCCAACTTTTTACCCAACTTTCTACACATTTTACCCCAAAACATCATAATTACACACTATAATTTACCCCTATTTGCCATATTATAATTAATTAAATTAATTTAATCAATTTAATTATTTTAAATTGATTATTTTAATTCCCATTTTTTGGCTATAAATAAGGGAGTTTGGGGTCTATTTTAGAGGAGGTTACCATACCAAATTCTACACATTTCAAAACCTCTCTATTCTCTTCATCTTCTTCTTCTTTTTATTTTTTATCTATGTATTTTTAGAGGAAAAATTTGGGGGTTCATCCTCCAAATTTTCCTATTTATGTTTGTAATTTTTAGTTTGTATTTGCTATTCTAGTTATGAGTTTCTAATCTTTTTAAGATTATTAAGGTGATGATGAAACAATATGTAACTAGATAGTGTTTATTTTGTATGTTGATTTCCCATTTTGTGCAACAAAGTTTATGGAATTTTCTTCTTCAAATATCTTCTTTCATCTTAAATATCATGTATTTTGGATTATTAGCACATATTTAAACTTTGTTCTTCATTAGTGCAAATACATAATATTCTTTGTGTAAGATGTGTCATTAAATTATACACATCCATGCTTAGAACAAAAATATTATGTTTTGCCTTATAAATAATGTTCATTGATTTATTTGTTATTTCATTAGATTGATTTACACTAAATGCTTTGAAATTATAATTTTGAAAAGTGAGGAAAAATCGTATCTTTTTAGAAGAAATTTGTGCTTAAAATTACAAATCTATTTAGAAAATAATAGTTTTATTTATTTTAACTATCACTATAACTTGGGAATCAATGTACTTATAAATATTATTGAACTTATATTTTGTGGATTCTAATCCTTAATAATCTTATTTTACCAACTTCATTTCTATTATTAAATTATGTTATATATATTGTCTTTAATTTCTTTATTAGTATCTTTTATTTTATTTTTATTATACAAAAATCCCATCAATCTTTGAAGCTAGGTTAGAATTTATTACTTTTGATTTAAAATAGTTTTCTCTTTTCGATTTTAGACAACTCCTTTGGGTTCGACATCCTTGCTTACACGATCACTATTCTATATGAACGATTCGTGCGCTTGCGATTTATAAATTTTTAAACATACCCGTTTTGGGTCCATCATTGATCCATTCCTGGGCCCTGTTGAGGAATTCGTTAACCGAGCTAACTCCCTTCCTCTGTATATCTTTCCAGAGTTCCCCTCCGACGAGGATTCCAGTTCTCATGGCCATGAGCTTGGAGCTATCATCCGCGTCTCTGGCCCGAGCAGCGACGTTCGTAAATCTGCTCAGGTAGGCCTTCAGAGTTTCGCCGGGCTGCTGCCTCACGTTAGCCAGAGAGTCGGCCTGAACGCGGGCAGTCTGGGAGGCTCGGAATGCCCTTGAGCTGATTGACTGTCTTTTGCCTTGCTTGAACCACTGCCTGGCTGGTCCAGTCAGTGTGGAAGGAAAGATTAAACACCTCAGCTCGGGGCCAATGTTGTGGGCCATCATCAGGGTGTTGAACATCCCCAGATGATCCGACGGATCTCCGTCTCCATTGAACTTAGACAGGTGCGGCATACGGAAACCAGGTGGGTAAGCCGTTGCTGCTATGCTGGGGGCGAAGAGCTCCATCTCGTCCCCTGAATCATAATTATCTTTTCCTTTCTTTGACAGGAGCTTCCTCATCAGCTCCTCCATCTGGGCCAGGCGCTCGAGGGTTTGGTCCTGATGTCCTTGGTTATTCTGGGGCTGTTCAACAGCTCCGGATCCATTGCACATATTTGGTGGGTTATTGCCCCTCCTATCTTGAGATAGGTTATTTGGGGCATTCCCGCCGTTACGTACTTCGGATAGGGCCCCCCCTGAGCGAGCATGGTTGTCTCCTCCTGTTGGCTCCCCTCTATGAGAGTTAAGGCGATCTCGTAGGTCGCCCCCTTGGGTGGCTTATGGACTTTGTGCCGAGCTCAAATGCTGACGCAGGTTTCCGCCAGAAAGGTCACTCCGGCGGCTGCCGGTCCAGTAGCTCCTGTTAGAGAGACTTGGAGTCCGCCTTTGGTGGTGAGGATCTGGGCTTTCCCTCGGCGCCTTGCTATGTCGGGGAGGTCCGGCAGATGGCGGTTCCTCCTGCTACTTCCATAGGCTGGAATATCTCGGATGGGCCGAGGAGGAGATGGATATCTGATTGGAGACGGAGGATGCCTGACTGGAGAGGCGATCCTAGTTCCGTCAGGATGGATCAAATTAGGTGGGGGCCTTTCGGCCCTGCCAACCTGCGTGTCCCGCGCCTGGCGATCTAGACGAGGCGCAGGACGGCTATTAGGAATGGGCTGACGCTGCGAGCCCTCCCCGGACCTCCTTCTGGAATTTCCCCGAGCTCTCCTGGGCGCGCTCGAGGCTGGTTGGGAGCTAGGAGTTGAAGTTATGACCGAACGGTTGTACTGCTGTTGTTCGGCTCTAGGCATTTCTCCGAAGTTTGCTTCTCGACGGTGCGACGAGGGAGTGGAGTTGGCTGTCGGAAGTCTGTCCGAGCGGCTATGCCTGGACCGATTACCCCGGCGAGACTTAGGAGCCTCGCCTTGCCTTTCTCCGACGTTAGCGTCGGTTGTGAGAGGGGGTAATCGGGCCAGCACATCCTTGATCTGCTGATTAGCTATTGCTAGCTGGCTCCTCAGCTGAGCATTCTCCATCTCCACCGCAATGTAATAACATGGGTTCGGATTAGGTGGCCGGGGCGCCGAACTTCCAGTGTCATCTTGGCCCGCTGGCTGCTTGCCGGGACGCTGTTGGACTTCAAGAATTTGTTCACTAGGGATGGCAGTATGATGAGCCTCCTGCCCATCATGTTGTTCCGTCTCGTTACCGTGCTTGGATCGAGTAGTCACCATAGTTGGATGTTTGCGACAACACTAATCGAACTTGCTCTCAACGAAAGCACCAAACTGTTGACGCGGTTCTTCTCCAACAGGTAATTAAGAAAAGAAGAGAAAGAGATTAGTGCTTAGGTTGAACCGAAATAGATAAATGATCTTAGAAAATGAAATGGTGACTCAAAATGCATTTTTTAAGTGGTTCAAAGGTTAAAATCCTTCTACTCCACTAGTCAGTATTATTGCTATATACTGGGTATTTGATTACAAGGTATTTCTTACAATATAGAATCCAACCTCTATTAACTCCCAAGGTCTCCATATTTATAGGAGAGGGCACCTGGGAGTTGGTAAGAAGGTCATCCAGTGACCTTCTTACCTATCATGTCAACTCTATGACATTCATGATTAATTCCTAAACCTGACACATGAGTGTGGTCAAATCAATAGGTAAGGGGATAATGGGCCGCACGGCCCAAACCAGTCGTGGGTGTCTGAATACGCACGTTCCTGCTGCGTGTCCGAGAAGTCAGGGATATATCAGACACGTGATGTCTGATATATGCACGTTTACCTTGCGTGGTTGACTTTATAAAAGGTCACAGCCTCCAACTCCAGCTCGTACCACGAGCTGGATGCTTACCTCGACCTGCGGCCTTCAAAGTCCAGACTCAGTCCTTGAGCAATCTTGGCGAACCCTTAGGTTACCTCGAGCTAAGGAGGTAGGACCTTACGATGGCAGCTCCGGTCTTAGGGATGTCCACGTGGTAGTCATGATTAGGCCGTATCTCAGCTCGTTAATCAGCCCGTGGGAAAATCAGGACGTACACAGACCATAAAGAATTTTTTTTAGAAAATGTTGGGAATATATGACTTTATACTTTGCAAATCAACAATTAATCATGTGAATAGTCCAATATTTGAAACCCTAAATGCTAAGCAAGAACCTTATTCAAAGCATGAATACAAATCTTGATAATCAAATAAACATGTTCATAATATGAATGTCAATCTGAAATAAGAAACTAAATGATTAAATGAAGTTAAGATGAACCTAGAAACATTTAATCATCAATACTAACAATAAAAATACAATAGAGTAACACAAAACAAAGTTAGGGTTAGATAGATACAACATTTGATTCAGAGCAACTTCAATGTAGCATCCTCCTAATCTAGGACCGTTACACTGTGTAATTAAAATAGTGCTTAACTTGCTAAATGAGTCATTTGGACATAAAATGTGTAATTGAAACTAAAACCAGGTTTAGGTAATAAAAATTTCAATAAAAACTCAACCATTCCATTAAAAGAGTTTGAGTTTGACACATAGGATCCCAACAGAGTTTAAAACTGTTACAGACTCAAAATGAATACAAAAGCTGGCCTAAGCGGCAAAATCAAGATCCAACCCTAGTTCCAACTGAAACCCTCAACCGTGGTAGCCAAGCAGGCCACATATGTACACCATGTCCCTGAAGCTCTCCAACTCATGGCTGGTCCAACTTTTCTTTTCCTTTACCTACACAATTTAGCACCCGTGAGCCTAGGCTCAGCAAGAAAACATAATCATGCTCATAAGTAGTAAATCATTAGATCACAAAATCATAATTATCATGCCTAGCAGTAATAACCATACTCATGCATGCTTCAATCCAGATAAGTGAATATAGAGCCACACTAGGGCCCATTGCCCAATTCCCTGTATAACCAGCCTTAGGGCTGGCCAAGCGAACCTGGAACTTTATATTTCAGGAGGTCATAGGTTCGTTCAAGCGTATACCACGCTTCTAGGTTAGCTTAAACACATCGGTCGACATTCAACACGCTATTTCCGCTCTCGACTCATAAGTCAAGCCTTTAAACCCTTAACTTATAAGTCGGGCCTTGTAAACCCTTGACTTATAAGCCGACCCTTTTAATTAGATATATCCTCGACTAATAAGTTAAGATTTTAATTAGATACCATAGATAGATCCTCGACTTATAAGTCAAGCTTTTAATTAGATACAATAGAAAGATCCTCGACTTATAAGCCGAGCTTTTCAGTCAAATATAATCGATAAACTCTCAACTTATAAGCTAAGCCTTCCAATCAGATATAACAGATAACCCTCGACTTATAAGTCAAACCTTTCAATTAGACATAACAGATAAGCAATCATTACTTAATACAGGTAAGCAAAATGCAATCAACATGTTTAATAAAACATTCTAAGCATGGTTATAATCATGTTCTATAATCAGGCCAAGCCCTAAACACAGACCAGGACCAGTTTTCATACCTCAGGTCCTGAGTGAGTACCGTGTGACGACCCTGAGTACATTCCTTTCCTTCTGAGCCTAACAGTTCACCCTAGTCACAGTCATAACAAGGAATACCTATCAGAAACAAACTAATAAAGGCTTCCAGACCAAATCCTAGCCTCTGAGACCCTGAATTCTATTAACCTCGGTAGTAGAACCATTCTCGATCTCTTAGGTTTGGGTTCCCATAACCCAAAAACCAAATTTCCAAAATTTCCCCAATTAGAGCCACGACACCCCCCACTAAGGGTTGCAGTGAAACAATTCATAGAGCCTCTAGCCCAAAACCATAGGGCGGCGTCACAGTGCTAAGGCAGTTCAAGGCACCTCCTTGCCTCTCTGAGTTCATGAGGGTTGGGACACTCAACAACAGCGCCGCGACGCGACATGCGAACCCAGAAAACCAGCGATTTTAAGAATTGCAAACCTATCCAAAATCGTCCCAAAACATGATTTTAACCAGTTTCGACCATAATAATGGTCCCAACATCTCAGAAACATCAAAACAAACTTTAAACTCAATCAAAACTCCCTTAAACTTAAAATCTCAATAAAGCTTCAAAAACTATAAAAACCAAAATAACTAAAACTCAAATTTTGAACTATACCTCTGATAAAATTCGATTCCCAGCTATTAGAACATTCAACAGTTTCTAATTCCCAAAGCCAACTTGCCTCAAATTCTTAGAATCCAAGTTCTCTTCCAAAGTTTCGAAGCTTAGAGATAGAGAGAACGAGATAGAGAAAGAGAGAGTGTTCTATTTTTTTTTAAATCTAAGCTGATATGCTTCAGCTAATAAAGAAAAACCCATGGTCCAAATGACCATAATGCCCTCATTCTCTTAAAATCTTCTCAAAACCCCTCAAGGGCAAAAACGTCATTTGACTCTCTAATCCCACATTACTCACAATTCCCAGAAAATTCTACTAAACCCGAAATATCACTATTTTTCCTAAAATACGACTCATACTCCAACGAGTCTCGGTAACTCACCGAATTACCAAAATACCCCTTGGCTCACCCCGAGCCAGGTATAAATCCCCCGTTGTGACTAAACCGCTTTCTTGCTCAAAATGACTGACTCCTGCCTAATATCTCAAATATATCCACATAATTGTGGTCTCATCATATAATATCATTTAATCACAAGTATACCATCAACGAATCTAAATTACAAATATGCCCCTTTAAATAAAAGGAGGCATGTTTCGCACATTTAATACAATTAAACATGTATAATCAGTCATATAATAATATAACTTATGCAATTCACATAATCACATAAATATTCAATTAATTCACATATAAATACATAATATTCCAATAATGACCTCTTGGCCCCCTAATCAATGCACTAACTAAGTCTTACTAGGAATTTTGGGACGTTATAACTATCCCCTCCTCATAGAATTTTCGCCCTCAAAATTTAGTTGAACAACTCGGGATACTATTCCCGCATATCTGACTCTAATTCCCAGGTCGCTTCCTCGACCTTGTTGTTCCTCCATAATACATTAACCAAATGTATGATTTTATTTCTCAATACTTTGTCATTCCTATTCAAGAGCTGAACTGGTCGCTCTTCATAGGACAAATCTGTCTGTAGCTCTAGATCCTCATAACTAAACACATAAGTTACATCTGACACATATTTCAGAAGCATCAAAATATGGAATACGTTATGAACACCTGACAGCGATAGGGGTAAAGCCAATTTATAGGCTACCTGACCAATCCTCTCCAAGATCTCAAGAGGTCCCACAAACCTAGGGCTCATCTTGCCCTTCTTCCCAAACCGCTTGACCCATCTCAACGGTGAAACACAGAGGAGAACATAGTTCCAAGCCTGGTACTCTACTGAGCGCCTTTTTCAAGGAAATAAAGAATAACAGGAACATTTATATAAGTTTGATTCTTTATCGGATCATAAAACCCCACTTTTCGAAGAGCTCTCCAGTTAACTTTGAGAAGCGAGCATCCAAGCTCTAATCTTCTCAATAGCCTCATTGATCCTCTGAACTGCTTCAGGACCCTGATATTTCATCTCACCCATTTCATCCCAATGGATGTGTGATCTACATTTCCTACCATACAACATCTCATAAGGAGCCACTCCAATAGTTGACTGGTAGTTGTTGTGTAGGAAAACTCAATCAATGACAAGTACTTAATCCAGGACCCTTCAAATTCCAGCACATATGCTCGCAGGATGTCCTATATTTATACCGTCCTTTCAGATTGTCCATATGTCTGAGGATGATAGGCAGTACTAAACTTCAATTGTGTACCCATAGTTTTCTGCAGACATCCCCAAAACATGGAAGTAAAAATGGTATCCCGATCTGAGACAATGGACCTAGGAGTCCCATGAAGGCTTGCTATCTCCTTCATATAGAGATCAATGTACTGATCCACTATGAAGTTCATCCTCACTAATGAAAAATGGGTAGATTTGGTGTATTGATCCATAATCACCCAAACCGAATCATTCTGACTCGCGGTCCTGGGTAATCCCAATATGAAGTCCATAGTAATGTCCTCCCATTTCCACTTAGGGATACCCAAAGGTTGTAATAGCCCTGCTGGTCTCTGGTGTTCAGCTTTCACTTGCTGACACGTTAGGCATTTAGGCATATATTCAATTACATCTCTCTTCATCCCAGGCCACCAATAAAGCAATTTCAAATCTTGATAAATCTTCGTGGTGCCTGGATGGAGCGAGTACGACGTGGTATGAGATTCATCCAGAATCTCTTGTCTAATAGTAGAGTCCATCAGAACACAAATCTGCCCCATGTATCTCAGTAAACCCATCTCTAAAATGGTGTAGTCCCTAGCCACTCCACCTAGGACATCCTCTCTATGCCTCATCAACTGAGGGTCATGTTGGGAATAATTCCCTTAAAGAAATTCTAGTTGGCAAATGTTTTAAATGAAATAAATAATTGAATTGAATTATTATATATATAGACTATGTCTGATATTATGTTGATAATATTAAGTAAATATAAAAAATTCCAAAGTTCATCTATGTGGTCTTAATCTCATATTGGTATGAGAGGATCGAGATTCAGATAATGAACTTAAAACAGTTCGCAGTAAAATAAAGTTATGGAATCTTTAGATTAATTACTGCTAGTACGGTTTACTAGTATTATGAATACAAATGACCTAGATCCAGGTCACTAGTGTAGTAAGACACTTTAGTCAGAGTACTTTATATATAGTGATATATAGAACTGCACCAGATGTGATTTGTTAATACTTGTTTAAACACTGTTTCGTAGTATTAATCAAACACATATATACACGATGGTCTTAATCCTGAGGTTACTATGAACTCCTATATATGTCATATGATCCTTCGATTCATGCGTTAAGGTTTGTCAGAATGATCAGACTAAGAACAATTTTTTTGGGGACTCAATGATATATATGGCTGGGGACATAGTTTAACGAATACAGAAAATATACCTTCTTGTAGATTGAATAATGGTTCCCTATTGGGTTGACTTTTGGGACCGAAAAGGTTATGAGCGCTCACGTTGCAAACTTATTGTGACACAACCTTCACAAGTAAATTCAATGGTACACTAGGAGCTAGATTTAGCTAAAAGGGTAAAACGGTAATTTTATTCCCTTTTAATTATGAACCATTAATAGAGTATTAACGTTGTATGTAATGATTATATCAATAGACACTTTATTCTTTAATGAAGTACTCTGTAAATATATGTATATAATTATCAAGAGTTCAATCTCATATTTATAGTGAAGTAATCATGAGATTAATAAATATGATTATTTAATCAAAGAGCTTTGATTAATAATCTAATATTTATTGGAGCTTGATATTATAGGTCCATAGGTCCTCATGGTGACTTTATCAACACCATATCAAGGTAAGAGTTGATACAAGGGTAAAACTGTAATTTGGAAATTTGAGAAGAATTTTATTCTTCAGACCAAATATATAATTATATGATAGTTGAGGTTGAATAATTAATTTAGAATTAATCATTAAATTTTGAAAATATATTTATTTATTTAAATATAGAATTTTTGAAATTAATTATTTTACTTGAGTGAGAGAAAATAAAAATGGTAAGTCAAAATAGTTTTGATTTATTAATTTTTAAAAGATGATGACAATGATGATCATTAATTTGAATTTTGAATTCAAAATTTAAATTTGAATTATGGTTGTGTTCTTTTCCAAAAGATGATACCATATTTTGTGGGAAATATTTATTTAAATAAATAAAATAAAATAGAAAAATGCAATATTCCCTGAATGGGAATAGTGCTACACGCATGGCACAATTCAAGGATTGTGTCATGTGTGTATATAATACTGATAAAGTATCAGTATTGTTTTTATTTTTATTTATTTAATTAATTAATAATTTGCAAATAAATATTTTTCAAATTTGGTAAATTAGATATTACCTAAATCAATTCCTATCATCATTATTATTGTATTATTATTATTATTATTATTATTATTATTATTATTATTATTATTATGAATAATAAGGTAATATATAATCTATATATATTATGTGATAATAAGAGAAAGGACAATGGTGATTCAGAAGAGTTTCAGAAATTGTGAGACAAAAAATTATCATCTTCTTCTCTTATTATTCCAACTTTTCTCAACCCATAATCCAAGTACTCATGTGTTGAGATAAACTTATGATTTCTAAATTACAAACTCATGTTCTCTATGTGTCCACCCACATCTTGAGGTGTAGAGAACACTGGGAAAGATCGCGGTCTGAGTACTCAAAGCGTTGGATAGGAAGATCGTTACAAAAAAGAATCAAGGACACTTGATAGGCTTCAAGAGGTAAATATTTATGTCCTTAAATATTTGTATACGTATGCATGTAATATATAGTTTTTTGTGTGTGTATATATATATATATATGCGTGTATATCTATGTACATATATACATGTATGGGCGTGTATATATATGTTGCATGATTGATGATATTGTACATTAATGGTTCCTGCATGTATTCTTGAACATATAAACTGTTTATATGAGAGGTGGAAATTTTTTTGTTGTTGTTATCAACTGAGCCCACCATGCTATTTTGTTGCACACTTTGATTGTTTTTCCAACAGTATCAAGAGCAGATCATTAATCCCTACATATTATTAATTGTTGTGTGGGATTATATGTGATATATATTTAAATGGATGGATGTTTATATTAATGATGATAGATTCTTAAGAGTTGTTTATAATGGTGTTTTTGGGTTTAGGAATTGCTCATAATATTTCTAGATGAAAAATGTAAGCTATTTTTGGGGCATAGGATTTTTGTAATTTTATTTTTTGAAAGGTAAATTATAAAATTGTTGTAATTGGATTCAACGGAGTTTGGAAAAAAAATTGAGACAACATCACCACCACTGCTGACCATCGTGGCACACACCCCGAGATCCCCCCCTGTACACAGTACGGCTCGCCACCATCGTGGCCGGTCGAGCTCCTCCCTGCCTTCGAGACCCCTCGACGTTGCCCCTCTTAATGACACACCTAGGGTTTGTGTCATGCAAACCCTATGTGTTGTTACCAAAAATATTTTAGTTATTTAATTAATTAAAAATTTGAAATTGAATTAAAATGGTTTTAATTTGGAAATTTCTATAATTGAAATAGTTTTGATTATTTTCCATATTTTAAAATGTTTTAATTATTCTCTTCCATAATTAACAATTATTTTAGTTAAAATATCCAAAATTAAAATTATTTTTAATTTTAATTTATTAAAATTATTTTTAATTTTAATTTATTAAAATTAAATTGTTTGATTTTATTTTTGAATTAAATAACTCAAATTCAAATTGGGCCTTATAAACTATTTGGGTGTTAAACCCCAAAGTTTAATTATTTTAAAAAGTTGTTTAAAATAATTAAAAGTTGAATAATTCAAAATGGATATGGAAAATGGTGGTATTGGTTCAACAAGACTACATCTTAAGGCTCGAGATCAAGGCATTCTTCATCATGCCTTAGATAGTCTAGGTTACATTTTCATGTATATTTTGCAAGTGCTGTAATTTTTCTAGAAATCTCAAAAGTTACCAACCCGCTTTTATTTATTATAAATGTTTGAATATGATTAAAGTGTTTAATATTTTGTCATGCATTATAGCATTCCATTCATATACCACACAATATGCAATTAACATGCATTACGTAGAAACATGCTATTAGGAACGTCCTATATTTTATTATATGTTTATATATGATAATTCTTATAATAATAAATTTAGTCTTGGTAAATCAAAAATTAAAGTTGTTTAATTTATTATTTTAAAGAAAAATGTTTTAATAAAATAAAAATGATATTCTTTTAATTAAAGCAAAATTATAATTATAATTAAGGGCACAATTTATTCTTTTTTTTTTGCTTAATTGGATTAGTAATTATTAGAATATCATTTGGTAAAATTAATTAAATTTATTTTTACAGCTAAATTAAAAAATATTGATTTTGTGAAAAACACTTTTCCAAAATAGTGAGAGAGGGAGTTATGACAATGAGTCCCATAGTCTCCATTATTGGTTGAACATCGAGAGGCATAGGAAGGGTCGTGTCGCCTTCGTTTGCGACCTCCCTAAGGAAAGACTTCTGAATATGTTTATTTTATCTCAAGGTTGACTTCTCTTATGAGAATATAATTAATGATGTATTTCAAGTTTGACTGACCCTAAAGCACACTCTTAAGTTAAGTCATTAATTGAAAATAATGAGTTACACTCTGAAGGTGTATCTAGGCTTTCAAGCACGATTAGTACATCTTGACCAAACTAGCAGTAGTTCATAAGTCAAAAGAGAAAAATGCGTTTTTAAGTTTTCACTTATGAAATTGAGATTTGTCTCAAAATTAATTTGGAATTAGTCTGACTTACCCCAAGGCTGGTCCATTAATTTTTAAATTAATTCACCATGGATTAGTATATAATTTTTATGTGTTTTTATATGTTGTATTCATGCATCATGTTTACTTTTCCAAATAATATATGGTATTTATTATATGTTTTAATTCATTATATTTTATTTATTTATTTCCAGCAAGAATGGTTAATTCTCTTAATCATGATCAAGTACTTGAAAACTTGGGAATTGACACACACCCCATTGATAGAATCTTGGAAATGAGCCCATTTAGTCTTAACCGCATAAGAAGATGGTATGGAAGAATTCACATTGTCCTTGGAACATAGAACTTGTACAGAGCGATCTTTGATCCACCTCTAGAGGTTCCAAGCTTTTCATCCAGCTTTGATGAACATGAAAAATATGGTGAATGGATGAAATTGAATCAATTGGCACGTTAATGCATGTTATCGACCATGCATGGCAACATTAAAGAAAAATATATGGTTATTGAAACTGCATACGAGATGTGGGCCTTGATAAGGAGTGATGCTCTAGCATATGCTCAATTTTTAAGATACGGGGTAAATTTGATTTACTCAAAAACTCTTTTTTAATCTTTTGAATGGTTGATTCAAAATTATGCCACTAATATTATTTTTCATTTGTTCTTATTTTCATGGATGCAAAAATATTTTGAGAAAAATAGTAATTTCATTGAAACCAAAGCGAAGAAGAAATGATGAAGACAATTGAATAAAGAAAATATTAGTTTAGAATTTTTTTTTTACTTTAAAATAATTTAAATTTTGAGTCATTTTGAAATAGTTGATTTTCATTATGAAAGAAACTAATAAGTTCCTTCTTTAAATTGGTTCTAGAATTCTTTCTAGAAACTATATTTTAGACTCCTTTATTGATGAGTGAGCAAGTTTAATATTTCTTTTAAATAATAAATTCAGTTGTTATTTTTTAAAAATATTTGTTCTTCCTATTTCATCAATGAGTATAAATGATAATTATGAATTATTCATTATTGTGCAAATCATAGATTTAAGACATATTATTCCAACAACAATTAAGTAAAACATATATGTGAATTATTTTTTGAGATTGATTTATAATTAATTAGACACATAAAATAAATAAAATACAATCTTTTATTAGAACCATTCATTGGTTCTCTCCCTATTTATATAGTATATTAATTAAAGTTAATTAAAAGACCTTTCTCTAATAAAGGCTCAAAAATCACATAATCGTTTAGCTAATACATAGAGATGTATGTTGAACCTTTTATTGCTCAAAGTTAAAAGATAAAATAAATATCAAGTCAATATTGATTGACATTTGTTTAAGATATGTTTACCTTTGTTCCTTTGGTGAATGCAAAAGAAAATTTCTAGAAATTTTAATGCAACATTCAAAGTAACATCACTTAAAGACATGTTTGATCTGATAAAAAAGAAGTCTAAACTCGAATTTGGAATTCAAGTTATTTGCATGTGAACTTGGAATTCAAACCCAACTCACATACAACTAGAATGCTAAGCAACATTAGTATTTTGGAAATTGAATATAATCATATTAGATAGTATTAAATAGATAATGAGTGATCATTATCATCTTCATTCTTTCTATAATTTTTACACTTGTTATACTCTGTACATGTTTGATTGTACGTCATCAAATACTTAAAAGTTGGGATTCACAAGTGGTTATGTAAATAAATTAAAAGTTTTCCATGAAGTCATTTAGTGAAACAATTTAATAATCATAAAAGATTACAAAAGTGTTTGTATCTCTTAAATGCTACTTTAATGAAGCATGATTATTATAATCACTATTTTTCTAGTTAACTTGTATTAGAAATAATGACTATAAGTCAAGTAAGCGAGTTATTGATAATTAACAATGATAAAACCAAAGAATATCACAAATTCTATAATGCTTTATTATAGTGAGAGCGTTAGTAACTACTCTGTTACAAACATAAAGTTTAGTTGGTTGTGTGTAACGCAGTCTAACTATATTTCGTTTCACATACTAGTATGTAATGCAAGGTTTTAACAGAAAACAATGGTTGAAACACCATGAATCTAGAAATGAAATTTGGAATTCCTATGACATCTGGATTCTTGAACATCCAACTAAAGTTCATTAAACTTCAGTTTCCAACAGGATATTCAAAATGAAGAGGACAACAGATGAAAGTATAGACTATTCAACGTAAGGTTAATAGCCGAAGGCTATAAACAAAAAGAAGAAATTTATTACTCGAATAGATACCTTCTGTTGACCACGATTTTGGCCAACTGCGAGTAGACGCAAAAATGACAAGAACCTTGAATAGAAACTAAATAACACCAATAGTTTATATAGTGGTTCAGCCCCAATTTGTTGGTAATAGCTTAATCCACTTGGAGTTGTGATATATTTAGCGTACACTTAAGATAAGATGAACTTGAGTCAACTGAGTTTCTCAAGTGTATATAAAAAGATACAGTATTTCTCTCTCTAAACTCTTAGTAAATATCCCCAGAATGCCCCAAGTAACGGTCTCAAAAGTCTCAAAACTCAAGAGTTCTTTCAGTCTAACAAAGATCAGATCCCCCAAATGATGCCACGAGTCATTTATTTATAGGCTCATGGATCGTACATGAGAAATATCCCGCTTTGACGGGGTCCTTGGTTATTTCAACAACTTTAATTAATGAATAATAAACAAATTCAAATTACAACAATGTAGCTATTATTCCGGGATGTTTGAGATATTCCCGCGGCAGTTGCGAATAATTCGGGTTGAAGATGTTACTGAGGCTTTACCGAAGAGTCACTTATATGGTAACTTCTTAGAACCAAATCCATCCCCGAAGTAACTAGTCGGCCAAGACAATGCCAAACACACTACCGGTCGTCATAGGCAAGCTCATCGCTGGTCGGCACAGGCAAAGCACACCTCTGGTCGGGTATGGAACACTAGTCGGCATGGAACACTGGTCGGGCATGGAACATCATTGGTCAGGCATGGCACATCACTGGTTAGCTAAATCTATTTCATGACCAGTAATATCACAACTCCGCAAGTCAACATCCAACCGTTACACTTCTTTAGTCAACACATTTATTGACTATTAATGTGTCATTACTGACCATGCATCGCCACTTGTCCCATCCGATTGCCACGTCATTGAACACAAATATTTTTGGGGATAACACCTTCTACTATAACCAAGCAAAAATTTGTTTACATACTCTTATCCATTGCTTTTTGCATGGATTATGAGATTTATTAAAATATATCTCTAAGTAGTCTTTTCTGAATGACTAACATGACAAAACCGTTTGAAGATCTCTACCAGAAAGATTCGAAATAAAAGATCAAAAGCAAAGTTATTTGCAAGGCTTCTTAAATCCACCTTTGGATTTTAACGAGTCATCAGATCTTAAATATCTTTGATTGAATCAAAGATTCTGTTGTGATTCTTGTTCTTCATGTTGATAACATTCTGATCATTAGGAATGATGTAGAGAAATTATCAATAAAAAAAAAGAAATGGTTAGCTAAACATTTCTAAATATTAGATTCGGAAAAACCAAATATGTTCTATACATTCAAACCTATAGAGATTGAAAGAGCAATCTTTTGGCACTGTCTCAAGCGGCTTATATAGATAATAAACTTAAATACTTTAGTTTACAAAAGTCGAGAAAGGCTTTTTGCCTTCCCAGTCAGGAGGATGTATTATCTAAAGAATAATGTTCATTTATTCTTTTACAAGAAAAGAAGGACATGAGACAATATTCCTACAACTCAGTGATGAAATATTTAATGTATTGAATGTTATGTGTTCAAATTAACATTTGTTTAAACTGTGGGAATAGTCAGTAGTTGTCAATCCAATTTTGGATTGAGTCATTGAATAATTATAAGGACTTGATTCTTTGAGTATCTTGAATATAATAGAGATTATATGTTTGTGTATTTAGACAGTGACCTAAAATCCCAAATGATGAACTAATTTTAAAACCAAATAAAAATCTTCAAAGATTGTTATCAGAATCAGTTTCTATAACTGTGGAGGAAACACATTAATCTGGAAATGTGTTGGACATTTCATAATAGTATATTCCACCATAGAAGTCGAAATGTAACAGCAACTGAACAGTTAAATAGGCTATTTGATTTAGTTGAAATCTTTGCCATTCTGGAAAGGGTTTCAGACCTGAATAAGCTACTAGTGTCTCATTGAGAAAGCAATGAGATATAACTATTCTGGAAGAACTGAGAAATCAAGAGAGAGGAAAATACATGAAATGAAGTATCATTTAATTCGAGACAATTTTACATAATTGATGTAACGATCTTAAAGATAGCTTCAAAACAGTTTCTTACAAAATTGTTTACAAAGATTTTGTTAGACAGATTCGTTTAGGATAATGTGAGTGACACATTGAAAGAGATGCATCAATTTGCTTTAGGGATAGTGGGAGATTGTTGGGAATAGTGCCCTTAAAGCAATTGTAGTTGACAAATGTTTTGAATGAAATAAATAATTGAATTGAATTATTATACATATAGACTATGTTCGATATTTGGGAATTGAGGCTTAAGGGTTTAGGCTTGTGTTCAACCATTGAAAATGATTCAATTCGAGTTTAAGGTAAGGTTTTAGTTCAATTTTCTGGTTCCTTGCTCTGTTTTTTGTGTTAGTTTTGAGGTTGGAGTTTTGATCATAGGAATGGGAATTTGATGAGGTTTTGAATGGTTTGAGGCTTAGGTTTTTTTGGTTATATGATGGACAAGTTGTGGTAATAGTTGGGAACTTTGCTTTGTGGAATTGGAAGTGTTTTTGTAGGTTTTTGAATTGAGTTCGAAGAGGAAAAATAGGGGTTTTTGGCTGGGTTTTAGGTGGGGCTGCGGCTCTGTTCTAGAGCGCTGCGGCCCAAGCTTGATGAAGAAGCAGAGTGGTGCTGAAAGGCCATAGGGCCGCGACATGGGGGAGAGTTGGTCGCGACGCGTGTTGGTGGCTGGAGTGCAGGCACCTCTGTTTGGGGAGGCAGGCCGCGACATAGGGGAAGACTAGTCGCAGCCCTTAGTGGCATTTTTGGCCAGAGATGTGTTTTCATCGTGGGAATCCAAACCTTAGGCCTCGGGATCGTTCCTACTACCTGGTTTAGTGGGATTTGATGTTCCAAAAGCTAGGTCTTGGTTCGGGAACCTTTTATGAATTATTTTATTGATGGAATCCCATATTTGGTTGTGATTAGGTGACTGCTAAGGGATCAAAGGATTGATCGTTCTCAAGGGTCGTTCATTTGTTATTTCACGCTCAAACCAGAGGTAAGAAAACTGCACCCAGTATGTGATACGTATGATGCATGAGAAACATGTGATTAGGGCAGGACATGAATGTTGAATATGAGATTGTGCCTCTACATTCGTGCATGATCATAGTTATGCTAGCGACTGTTAAGTAAGCATGCTGAATGCCCTACATTTGGATATTTGACATATACTATATGTCTGGTTGCATTACTTACTTGTGCATGACACTGACTCATTAGTCATAATCGGCAATTGTGTCGGTATTAACTGTGAAGTTATGACTCATTAGTCAAGTTCAGCAGTAGTAGCGAGAACTAGTCGTATGGTATTGACTCCTAAGTCAAGAATGGTCATAGCGTATTTAACGCAAGCTGAAAAGATTAGATCTAATCGACATCAGCATTGAATGACTCATCGTGAGTATTAATGCCAGACCGATCTCAAGTTCGATGAAAACTAAAAGCGCTTGTCTAGCCTTTGAGATCCCAATGTATATATAGTAAACGTTTTAATGAAACATTATATCTTAATCAAAAAATTTATCCATAAACTGCTTATCATACTTAATTACATTATTATGGCCAAATGACTCGATTAGCAAGTTTAGCACTGTTCAAAATGCACACCGTAACGGTCCCTGGAGTTTAGGGCGTTACATTTTCATTTCTTTATTTAATCAATCTTTAAAACAATATATTTATACCAACATAAATATAAGTTAATTCAAAATTAATTTTATCTTAAAATATCAGTTTTAAATTAAATAAATAAATATCATATTATAAATAAGATATTTATTATTCTCTCTCTTTATATTAATCAAAACAAGATTAATATTAATTTTAACCTATAATTTTTCAAAATAAAAGTTATATAGTTAAATAATTAATTAATTCACAGTTAATCAATTACTCATAATTATCACATAATTATTTCCTTGCCCTTGACAGTTAATTCATTTGCAATTTAGTCATTTATCTTTACAAATCTTTCTTTTGACATTCTTACCCTTGACAGTGTAGGACAGATGTGATCTAGGGACCATGGACCTATAATACGAAGCTCCAATAAACTAGATTATTAATTAAACTCTTTAATCTAATAATCTTATTTATTAATCCATGATTACTTCACTATAAATATGGAATTGCACTCTAAGTATTTATAAAATTATATTTACAGAGTTTTCTCTAATAGTCTATTGATATAATCAATATATGTAGTTATGTCATTCATCATTAGTTCGTTAATTAGAGCTGGTCAAAAGTATCATTTTACCTTTCTAATTACCTCTTGATCATTAAGTATTATTAATTCACTAGTGAATAATTAATTTATAATCTAAAATTGATGATTTTGATTTTTTTTTTTAATATCAAATGTGGTGCTTTGAAAAGAATTAAGAATGTCACAATTTAATTTGTATACAAAGAAAAACTTGAAATTATCACTAAATATACTCTTTGATAATATTATAATTTTATAATTGAGAATGTGAATATAAATGATCGTATGCATTTGGTAAAGTTGACTTATTAATACATAAAGAAAGAGTTCTGCTTTTACTAGCTGATGGTGCCAGGTGCGTGTCTATACATTTATCACATATATATAATATTGTTTCAGATACAATAATTTAGCTTAGTTATTTTATATCATTTTCATTTTTCGCTACAACTGAAAAAAGATAATTTTACATTCGAGTTTAATACTTGAAAATTTATGTGAAACAAAATTTACTTGATAACTAAAGTAAAAATAAAAATATAAAAGATACATACCATACATACTCATATATAAACATTAAAAAATTGATAAATAAATTCTAAGAAGGGGTACAAATTGTATATATTAGTTGCTAAATTAATTTGTGAGAAATATATTTCATAAAAAATATGTATTAATATAAGGAAATTTTAGTTTTTATGCTTAACGATGTGTCCTAAATTAAAAAAATGCTAGGTCTTCTAATCATTTTAGAAAAATGCCAATTTTTTTTTACAATACCAAAAATACTACTCTTATAATTTTTCCCATTCATTTTCTCTTCTCTCTTCTCTCTCTCTCTCCCTCAACCCATTCCTCTCAACTTTCTCTCTAGAAAAAAAGTCCATGGGAAAGGTAAAATATAAGAGAACTCAATGTAATGACAAATATTCCTTACTTAGGACATTAAGATATTGCAATTCGAACAGATCTAGACATGATTTTTGAGTTTTTTTGTGTAATTTTTTTCAGATATGAAACTTTAAAATCTACAGAAAATCGACGTGGTTCGATGGGGCCTTCAAAATCAAAATTTTCATGAAAAAATCGATATTGCTCGATGGTAGTTCAATGGTGTTCGATGCGATTCTTGCAAGATATATAATTTTTCACTCGGGTTTCCGTTTGGGGTGATTTTTTTTTATTTTGGGTATTTTCTCAAGATCTACACGTTTAAGATATGTATATACACATTTGATAAATATAAATCTTGAAAAAAATACAAAATGCAAAACATACCTCATGTTCAAAATATGTTTTCAAGTTCTAAACTTTGAAAATGTGTATGTGAACATCTAAAACGTGTAGATCTCAAAGAAATATCCAAAATAAAAAAAATCACCCCAAATAGGCACAAGAGTGAAAAATTATGTCTCTTACAAGAATTGCATCGAACCACCATCGAACCACTATCGAGCAACCACTGAGAAACGTCGATTTTTCAGGCCCCATCGAGCTAGCATCGAGCACCATCGAGTTTGGCATGATTTTTGAGTTATTTTTCAGTTCTGAAACTCTGAAATCTGTAGAAAATTGACTTTTCTTTATTGTTGCTCGATACCAGCTCGATGGGGCCTTCAAAATCAAGATTTTCATGAAAAAATCGATGTTGCTCGATAGTGATTTGATGCAATTCTTGTAAGAGACATAATTTTTCACTCAGGTGTCCATTTGGGGTGATTTTTTTTTTTTTAATTTTTGGTATTTTTTTTAGAACTATACGTTTTAAATGTTCACATACACATTTTCAAAGTTTAGAACTTGAAAACATACTAAAACATTTCTTGAACATGAGGTATGTTTTGCATTTTGTATTTTTTCAAGATTTACATTTCCCAAATGTGTATATACATATCTCAAACGTGTAGATCTTGAAAAATACCCAAAATAAAAAAGTTACCACAAACAGACACCCGAGTGAAAAATTATGTATCTTGCAAGAATCAAATCGAACACCATTGAACCACCATTGAGCAACATCGATTTTTTTCATGAAAATCTTGATTTTTCAAGGGCTCATCGAGCACCATCGAACCACGTCGATTTTTTGCAGATTCAAAGTTTCAGATATGAAAAAATCATAAAAAAAAAATCCTAAAATTCATTCCTCATTCCTAAGTGAGAAATATTTGTCATTTGATTGAGTTCTCTTATATTTTACCTTACCCATGAATTTTTTTTTTTCTAGAAAGAGAGTTGAAAGGAATGGGTTGAGGGAGAGAGGGAAGAGAGAAGAGGAAGTAGGTGGGAAAAATTATGAGAGTGGTATTTTGGGTATTAAAAAACGAATTGACTTTTTTTTTTTAAATGATTTAAATGCCTAACATTTTTTTGACTTAGAACCCTTCATTAAGCATAAAAACTCAAATTTCACTTAATATATATGTTAATAGCATATACATAATATTATTAGATATTTTCCAATGCTAAATGTAAATTTTGTGTCAAATTTAGCATAAAAAATGAGTAAATGATATATTTGGCCCAATATTTACAATCATGGTCTAATGTACAAGATGCAAATTAACACAAAAAAAGTTAATAATTAATTTAATATTTATTGAGAACATACAAAAATTAATTTTTTTATTATCCAAATTATTTACTCCAAGAAATTTGTCATTAATAAAAAATAAAAAATAATATATGGTTGATCATTAATTGTTAACTACTCAATTATAATATTAGTAGCAATATGATAAATAAAAAAGTTATATTTATTGATGTGTCAACTTCAACCAATACTATATTAATTTGATACAACTTTTAGAATAAAACAAATTTGGCACACTTTTTGAAACACTGTATACTTTTTCCAAAATATACTAAATATTTCGTTGTACCAACTTTTTTTCACCCTAAAGGAAAAACTCATACACGGTATATACTATATATCAAAGAGTGTTGTTATTTGGCACCTTAAGGTGTCTAACACCATATTAGGTGGTATCTCATAATTTGTTAGCGATGGCACATAACACTTATTAAATTCAAATAAAAAAATTCAATATTTAATTATACCAATGATAATAAGATACCTACTTCTGGTAATTGAGCAGTGCTCCCGTTAGCAATTCCAAGTCTTAGTCTCGGCAGTAGTTGATAAATTTGGTGTATTACGCTAAACGACAAATTAAATGTATTTGACTTTTGCAGTTTAATTGATCAATACATAAATATATATATACTAGATACAAACAACGTGCAATATACACGTTTGCTTAATTTTATTTATAGAAATTTATAATTATTTTTATTAAATTTATATTAATGTCATATAAAATTCAAATAAATATGTTATTTTAATTAAATAATTTATTTATTTTTGTTTAAGTTTAAGTTTATGTTTGTTCTAGTTTTTGAATTTGAGAGTGACAACAAGAGATTGTATATTATATGTTTAATGTAATATTAAATATTACATGTGAATTTTAAATTTAAGTTTCTTGCTAGTTTTTTTTAAAAAGCAATTTGTTACTGATTGACAGTAGATTATATTATATGTTTAATATGATATAATTCTAATAAGTGAGTTTAAGTTTAATTAAATTTTATTTAAGTTATAAAAAGCATGATTTTATTATTTTTAAATAATTATCATTGTAAAATATCTAAAAAAATATCATATTTTAATTTGTTTAATTATTTATTATTTTTAAATAATTATCATTGTAAAATATCTCAAAAATATCATATTTTGATTTGTTTAATTATTTATTATTTTTAAATAATTATTATTGTAAAATATCTAAAAAAAATGTTATTTTAATTTTTTTAATTATTTATTTTATTTTATTTAAGTTTAAGTATTTACAAACTACCATCAAATATAAGAATATTCTGTTAAATATGAGAATATTCTGTTAAAGTTAACAGAAAAAAATAAAAAATCGTTAAAACTAAGAATTTTCGTTATCTACACACTTATTATATAGAAGAGATATAGTTTGTTGTGTACTTGTGTACTTGTAAATATTTATAAATTTAAATGATAATCATATATAAATCAATGAACAAGTCTGCGCAAGAACATGGCCACCCTGTTGAAATATCCCAATAACATACATACATACATACATACGGATTAAATTAAGCAATAATTGATGATAACAGCGTTAAATCAAATAATTATAATATTACATGTTGACTTGTTTGGCTTATTATTTTTTTTGGCCTATAAAAGGAGTACTTAATATCAATAAAACTAATACTACTAATTAACTGGCTAGAAGCTAAAGCTGAAGTGAGATATGGCAATGGCAGAAGATAAAGGAGAAGAAACAATAGTAATCGAAACATCAAATAACACTAGTAATAGTAATAATGAGCAGCCTCCTTCTGTGCCTGTCGTCATGAAAGACCGGAAGCCATCATGGGCTAAGCTACGGCGGTTGGACTCTCTCAACTTGGAGGCCGGAAGAGTTTCCAATAAGCCGCACAACCATACTACAGGGGTACATATATATATATATATATTGTTTAAAGATAATTATACATATAATAATATAATAGATTGATGTTATATATGGGTTGCAGGGGAATTGGCAGAGAACGTTGTTGTTAGCGTTTCAGAGCATAGGGATCGTGTACGGGGACATAGGAACCTCCCCACTCTATGTCTATTCCAGCACTTTCAGTAAAGGAACTATTAATAATCAGGATGACATCCTCGGCGTTCTTTCTCTCATCATCTACACCATTGCCCTCGTCCCCATGCTCAAGTACGTCTTCATTGTTCTCCGGGCAAACGACAACGGTGACGGTACGTACCTATACATGTATATATATATACCTGTATTAATTATGATCTTGATCAAGATAACAGTACGTATCCTCAACTCATGTATATGCATGCATGCACTTGTATATGTGTACGTATAGGTGGAACGTTTGCGCTCTACTCCTTGATATGCCGATACGCAAAGGTAAGCCTCATTCCCAATTACCAACCAGAGGACAGGGAGCTGTCCAACTACAAGCTTGAAACTCCGTCCAACCAGTTGAAACGAGCTCATAAGATTAAGGAGAAGCTGGAGAGTAGCAAATTTGCCAAGCTCTTTCTGTTCACGGTTACCATCATGGGAACTTCCATGGTGATTGGGGATGGAGTTCTCACTCCCTCCATTTCAGTCCTCTCTGCCGTCAGTGGGATCAAGTCTCTCGGCCAAAACGTGGTTGTGGGGATTTCAGTGGTGATCTTGATCATTCTCTTTTCGGTTCAGCGATTAGGCACAGACAAAGTAGGTTCCTCTTTCGCTCCCATCATCTTCGTCTGGTTTTCGCTCCTCACAGGCATCGGTCTTTACAACATATTCAAGCACGACATCGGTGTGTTACGTGCTTTCAATCCACAATACATCTTCGAATACTTCAAGAGAAATGGAAGAGAGGGATGGATTTCGCTCGGGGGCATTTTTCTGTGCATCACAGGGACGGAGGCCATGTTTGCTGATCTGGGCCACTTCAACATCCCAGCAATTCAAGTAACTAGCTAGCTATATAAATACATACAGATACATATATATGTATACATATATTTTAATTATTGTTGTTATTATTTGTTGCAGCTGAGTTTTTCTTGCATAGCTTTTCCTGCCTTACTCACTGCATATGCAGGGCAAGCCGCATATCTCCGCAAGTTCCCTCATGAGGTGGAGGATACTTTTTACAAGTCTATACCAGGTCATGATCATCACCTTTTGACTAGCTAATAAGGCCATATATTGATATATAAATAAATATATAAAAGAGAGAGAGAGAGAGAGAGAGAGAGCTTTGAAGTGTTTACATATATATAGCAATTAATCATAATAATTAATATGCTAGCTGCATCTTGCAGACCCTCTATACTGGCCCATGTTCGTTGTGGCAGTAGCTGCTTCTATCATCGCTAGCCAGGCTATGATATCTGGGGCGTTCTCTATCATCTCCCAGTCTCTAAGTCTAGGGTGTTTTCCCAGAGTCAAAGTGGTGCATACCTCTTCTAAGTACGAGGGTCAGGTCTACATACCCGAAATCAACTACTTGCTCATGATTGCTTGTGTCATAGTCACCGCCGCCTTCAAGACAACCGAAAAGATTGGCAACGCATATGGTAGAATGATTTGAATTTTATATATATATATATGATATGATCAATTATGGGTTGGCTCTAATACAGACTGTATTGCAGGCATCGCGGTGGTTACTGTAATGGTGCTGACTACCTGTTTGGTGACTCTGATTATGCTAGTCATATGGAAGACAAGCATATGGCTTATCGCTCTTTTCTTCGTGGTGTTTGGTGTCATAGAGATTGTGTACATGTCATCCGTTATGTACAAATTCACCCAAGGTGGTTACCTTCCCCTGGTTTTCTCTTTGTGCCTTACCATAGTCATGGCTATTTGGCATTATGTCCACAAACAGAGATACGTTTTTGAGCTCAAGAACAAGGTGTCCGCTGACTACGTAAGAGAATTGGCTTCCAACCCCAACATAAACCGTGTCCCAGGAATGGGACTTCTCTACTCTGAGCTTGTACAGGGCATTCCTCCAATCTTTACTCACTTCATCACTAACATTCCCTCCATTCACTCTGTTCTTGTCTTTGTCTCCATCAAGTCCATTCCCATCAGCAAAGTTGCACCTGAAGAGAGGTTTCTCTTTCGCCAAGTAGAGCCCAGAGAGTATCGCATGTTCCGTTGTGTCGTCAGATATGGCTACAATGACATCATTGGAGAACCGAAGGAGTTCGAGCTCCTGTTGGTGGAAAACCTCAAGGAGTTCATTCGAAATCAAAACTTCCTCATTGAAGCTACCACTGATGCTGATAGCGGAGCGGCTGCTGTGCCTGATACGACCACATCTGCTATGGCGAGCAAAGTCGAAAAAGAGGCCAACAGGAAAGCAAGAAGATCATCTACGTCAACAATTCACATCGAGGAAGGATTGGGAGCAACATCATCAATTGATCGAGTCTCGTCGGCTTCCACCATGCCATCTTTTAACAAGTCCACACACTCTTCAAGCCGAATAGTGTCCGCACCCCTGCGGGGAGCTGAGGAGGAGATGCAATTCGTGCAGCAGGCAATGGATAAAGGAGTGGTTTATCTGTTGGGAGAGGCAGAAGTGGTGGCTGCTCATAGATCCTCCTTTCTTAAGAAAATGGTTGTTAACTACGGCTATAGTTTTTTGAGGAAAAACTTCAGGCAAGGGGAGAAAGTCATGGCAATCCCTTCAACGAGGCTTCTTAGGGTTGGAATGACATATGAGATATGATCACACTGCTATTGTATGGTAACTGTGTGTGGTGTGTGGGTGAATAAGATTGAAGATCACTTGTTTTTTGTTTCTTTCCTGCCAACTCGAGCTTTGTTATTTTGAGAGAGAATCACTGAATCAGGATTGAGCTTTATTTATATTGAAATCAAATATAGCTTTAAAACTTAGAAAGTAACAACTCTAAACTAAAACTCTAATACAACCCGTAGCTAATTAACTAACTTTACTAGCCTCTTTCCAGCTTGCTGAGAATGATCTTCAGTGCTGAGCTTATCACTAATACAAGTAAAATATTGAGAAATTACATAAGGCTGTCACAGCTGACTACAATTAAAAAGAGTGTTTTTAGATGGAGTTTGTTCAAGTCTAGTGCTAAAAGAACTAAATTGATTGTTCCTCTCTCAATCACCAGAAATCACTGCATGAACAAAGCCCATCACGAAAATGGTGGAAACAGTTCGGATCCTTGAGTATGATTTCTCTTCCTATGATCCTAGATATTGCCTTGGCAGACTCATGGCAAAAGTGGCATACACGAAGGTTCTTGGTCAACCGAATAGTTGCACCGGCTTGTGTACTCATGAGTCCAAAAGAAAGTGCCAACATTTCACTGTGTCCAGCCTCGATGCATTCTCGCTCTTCATCAACATCGTGAAAACTATAATCTGCTTTAGGCTTGTGTCCTTCGTCCTCCATTTTCTTCATTAAACACTGCAACTCCCAGTATATTCCTTCTGATCTTGGATGGGACACATCCCCAGTCCCAAAGACATGAACTTTATTTCTCAGCTCTATCCAACTATAAGCTTTCTTAGGTTTCAAACCCATGTCTCTAACCATTCCTTGGACCTCATCCACCATGTCCCATTTGGAGTTTTCTGCATACCAGTTCGACAACATCACATAGTTCTCAGCATTAAGAGATTCCAATTCACAAAGTTTCTCCATCACCTGCTTGCCTAATTTTTTGTTCTGGTGAACCCTGCAGCCATCCAGCAGTGCTCGATGTACCTCAGCATGCCTTCCTATCTTTCGTTCTTCAATAAAAACCATTGCCTCATTAAACATCCGGGAGTTTGCTAGAAGAGCTACCATCAAAGCGTAGTGTTCAACTTTCGGCGACTTAATACAGTTGAAGTAGAGTTTGCCGTCCTCAACCCTGCGTGCAGTAGTACAAGCATGAAGGACAGCCCCGTACGTGATTTGGTCTATTTGTAAGCTCGATTCCTTCTCCATTTCCCGAAACAAATCTACACCAAACTCCCCTTGTCCATGTGAGCTATACCCCATTATCAGCACGGTCCATGAAACCATGTCTTTGTGCTTCAACCGTTGAAAAATTCTTGAAGCAGACTCAATTGAGCCTGACTTCACGTACATATCCATAGCAGCATTAAGAACGGTGACATTCAACTCTATCCCATTTCTTAGCAAGTAACCATGAATCTCTTTGCCTTGCTTGCTAGCGGTCATCCTCGCACAAGCTGGGAGAAGGCTAGAGATTGAGAGAGGATCCGGCTTCAGTCCATTCATAACCATTAAACGAAATAGTTTAAGTCCCTCGTTGTATCCTCCCGTCTTCACATATGCACGGATGATTACAGTCCAGGAAATGATATCTTTTACGGGCATTTGATCAAAAGTAGCACGAGCATCTTGGAGGCTGCCGCACTCGACGTACATTTTCAAGAGCGAGTTACTGACCAAGACATCAAACTCCAACTCGCATTTTCTAGCAACCTGGTGAAGAATCTTACCTTGTTTCAGCGACTTCAACATGGCACTAGCTTCAATTGCTGTTGCCAGCGCCACAGAGTCTATATGAGCTCCCAAGTCCAACATTTGATGAAATAAGTCTATAGCCAAACTGGGCTTGTTTCTACTGAGGCAGAAGCTGCCAAGCAGAGTCCAAGGAACCGAGTCCATACGAGGGGGTTTGTAAAGGAGGCATATTGCGGTATTGATGTGATCGAGATGGGCATAGGCTTGGAGGAGAGCGGTGAAGACATATTGGTCCTGGGAGCAGCCAAGTTTGAGAGCCTGGGAATGGAGTTGTTCAGCAAGGGATAAATGACCAGAGAGGCGAGAAGCAGCTAAGACCCGAGTGAGAGTATGCCTGTCGGGGCGAACACCACGGAGCAGCATATGGTGATAAATGGAGAGTGCATGGTGCGAATCCCCAGTGGTTAAATGGGTTTGGATGAGTTTATTCCAAGCAAATGTATCTGAGAGAGGAATTTCGTCGAGCGCATGGTGGGCAATTTTAATAGCCGAGGGGAGATGACGGGATGGCTTGTATTGGGTTGGTTTGTCGGCGGAGAAGACACAACGGATGCTCGGCCGAGGAGCAAGCACCTCCATTTCAGTTTCAATCTTACGTAACATTATTGCTTTGAGTTTGAAACTGAGAGCTGAGTGATTGTTTACCACATCCACATCCACATCCACATCTAGCCAAAGCACCTTTTGAATTGGAATTAGGTTTATGGTCTTCCAAAGCTCCAGGACTTAGCCTAAGAAAAAGGAAATGTTGCTAATAATAGAGCGAATGAAATGAAAGATGATGAAGGAACCGAGGAAAAGGAACCATTTTTAATCTTTACTTTGTTTTACGTGTTTGTATGTTCTTTTCGGTGTCAGGTAGTTGGTTAGGTACAAACCCCAAGTTTCTTGAGAGTTAGACTTTGAACCCCACTTGAGTCCTTGTTATTTCAAATTCACCCTTTCATCCAGTCCCAAACTACAAATAAGTATTTGTTAATATGAAGACAAGAAAGAATTGTTTCTTGCTGGCTCCTCTTTCTAATCTTCATAGTTTACTGACCAACCAAAGAAAAAAGAATTGAATTAAATCAAAGCTTACAATGTTTTCTCTTGTCTTGAGCTTAACAAGTGTACATTATATATATCATAAAGTTCTAACACAATAAAAGCAAACCAGCCCAATCCCCTTGTGACCTTGGCTTGTCTACTATGTAACATGTGCATGTATGTATGTGCCATCTCATTAATTCCCATCTTCATTTTGGTTTTGGAGGCTAAAGACTTCCATGAATTTTCTGTCTTGGTGTGGAACCATACTCCATTCCAAACTCAGAAGCCAGCATCTGTATATCAGGTGTAATTTCCCAGTTTCTATGCCTTGCCTCCATGCCAACACTCTCCATTTGACTCCTTATATCTTCAAAATCCTCAGCACCCACTGGTTGTCGCTTCCCCATCTCCATCTCCATCTCCATCATGTCTATGCTTGTTTTGTTCATCTCAGGAGGGCTCATTGGATTTGGATGGCCTAAAGACCTCCAACTGTTAAACGCAGAAGATGAATCCCCCTTTACCTTTTCTCTGAACTTGTTCTTAGATTTTGGAATTCTAGACAAGAACACTTCCACAAAATTTCCAATACATCCCCGGTCATAAGGATTTACTTTGCCCTCATACCGATACCGAAAGTTTTCATAGGTGGTCTGCAACATTACAAATACAAAGTTTTGCATTCAAAGTCAATAATGAGAAAACACAGCAGCAAAGCAAACGAAACCATAGATAAAAATGAGGGCACAAGAACCTGATTGGTGGTAATTAGATAGAGATGAAACACGGTGAGACCTCCCACAAACCAAGCTGCTATAAATGTGTACAATATCAGAATTCCTGAAATTGGGGACTTCATGAAAGCCCTCCACAGAGTACAATGGTAGACATCCATTATCTTTTTGATGTTCACCCAACAGAATCCAAAAACATATAAGCACAACATGGTTGTTGACGAGACAAACATGAAAAAGAATCTGTAATTCCGCTGTATATAGGAAAGGAAACCATTCGACCATGTTATGTTAGGCCTCCTACTGACACTGAAGTTTGGTGTTCATATGCATAATAAGAGTATAATCAGCTATGCATAAAATAAGCATACCTTGCCAATACATTGGCCTACCCATGGGCAATGGTGATCAAAACGCTCAACACAGTTGTTGCAGATAGAGCAATGAGAGCATCGTGGTGGGCGATATAACAGGCATGTTTGACAGTACTTGACCTTAACCACATTTCCATTAACCATGACATCTTTTGTGGGAGGTCCAGTTCCAGTTCCAGCTCCAGCTCCAACTCCAGCTCCTCCTCTATTATCAGTGTGACTTGGCCCCCAATCCCTTTCTCCTTCTGGTTCTGGAGGATGCTGGTTCCGAGGAATAATGCCAGGATCTCTTGCAGACGTAAGGACTAGAAGAAATATAACCTGGAATGGAAAGGAATAGTTCCATTATGAAATTATCTATTCTAATTCCATACCCTATTGAAGGTGACAAGAAAAGGGAACTCACTCACATATATTGTGAAGATAACACATATAACAACAATAAGATTTCCAAGGCTGTGTCTATGATGAATGGGTGTTTGAGAAACAAAAGCAGAAAAGAGGATGACTGGAGTCACAATCAGGAAGAGTGTAAGGTACAATGACCTCACATCTGGGCCAAATATGAGCCTTCCTTCGAGAAAAAACCTCTGCAAAAACAGCAAACAAATGAAGATGTTTATGCTAATGACTCAAATTCATTTGTTTCAGTTTGGGCAAAGTGCTAATCAGTAATCAGCTTACATTGCTTCCTTTCCAAACTTGATAAACACGCATGGAGGGGCCATGTGTATCAATTATGTGTCGGTTGGAGTCAGAAGCCATTTGACTGCCGTACATTCTTGCTCAACTTCTATTTCAACCCAATCACAAACCCTCTCACTTGCCCATCACCACCATATATATAATATACAGACATATAATTGAAAACAATAATAAAAAAAATTAGCTTTGTTTGATTGAGCATCTACATATTAGTAAAGAAACGTTTTTGAAAAAGAAGCTAAATGCAGAAGAAGATACCCGAGGCTGAGGAAGAAGATAGAGTAGAGATCGAGATTTCAGATGGGTTGAGCTATTTGGAATTGGATCCCCATTTGGAGAGGCAACAAGCTTTGTTGATGTTGGTCTTGCCTTTTTGTGAATAAAGCTACTCCATTAACCAAGTAAATACCACATAACACCATACTCTTGACTCTTCTTTTTCACTTTACAAAATCGTTGATTTTCATTTTATTTTAATTTATTAGAGTAGACTGTCTCATCTCATCTCATCACAAAGCTTTCTCTTTTTCTTTTTCTCTTTTTTTTTTCCTTCACCACTGTCCCATGTTCCATAATTTTAATAACATGAATTATTAATTAGAGTGGAGTTGGACTCAAATGTCAAAACTTCCATAATTCAAGTCTTCTTTTTTTATTTATTATGAAATTAATACCTTCAATGATACAATAAAACGGAAATTTATTTCATTAATTTTTAAAAGGATAATTAATTTTATCTTTGAATACGGAACAGGGAAGAGAGGAATAATATTAATTTAATTAATAAACAAAGAAAAGAGAGTCAAAAAGTGTAATTGTAGGAAGAATCTTAGGCCACCAAAGGAACACGTTATTCTCTTTCTCTATTTCCTATGCATCTTTGCTCTCATTCTGTTCTTTCATTTATATTTGTTGACTGACTGACCATTCACCATCCTTTCTCTATTTCCTATGGAGAAACAGAAATTTGGTGGGTCATACATTGTCATTTATTATTATTATTATTATTACTATTAAATTCTTAATAGAATATTTTACTCGCTTACAATTAGTTTCACTTTCACAAATATGTGATTATAATAGTACATTGTTATTTCGTGGTTATGTTCAATTGTGATATTACTTCCTTAAGATTTGGTCAAGAAGTAAATAATTTATGCCAAGTTGAATGTGCTGGATAAACCTACTCATGTTTCTGCAGAATTGCTGAGAGAATCGTGTCTCATATTCTGTTTAGTTTCGATATTATATTTGATGGTTTTTAGTACTGAGGCACATTGAGTCAATGATAAGAATATCTACATGAACCATAGACCGTGTAATACAAGAATATCATTTCAAATTTGTGAACTTAAAACATAAAGTTTGTACTTTTGAAGAAGTCGTGTCAGGGCTGAATATGTTTTACACTTTCAAATCAAACTGGCCTACCTATGACTAAATTTAACCCATCACATTAAGAAAATGAGGAAATCTTTCAAAGAAAAGAGCTTCAGTTTGCTTTCTTTTCTTTTTCCCTCTCGAGGAAATCAACCAAAAACTCGCCATCTAAAACTATGGAAAATAATTTGGGTAAAAAAAACACTTTATAGTATCCAAGGTTATTTCTATTTAAAAAGATTTAGGAATAAAGCACATGAGATCAAAACCTTTCAAATGAGGTCCTTCGTAGGTCTGATAAACATAAATAATTATAACCACCAACCAATTCCAAAAGAGTTTAAACGTTCTAATACTCAAATGGAAACTAAGCAAAGAATACAACCTCACAAGTTGTCAGTCCTCTAACTCAAAACTTTCAAGAACCAGTAAATGCTATTTTCTTTCAATTTTCCCTTCTGGAAGACCTTCTTCGGGGTGGAACTGCTGCACCTGCATCCTCCTTCTCCGTCTCCTCTTCCTTCTCCTTCTCATCTTCCTTCTCTTCACCACTTCCTTGATTGTTTGAAGACTCGGGAGCCACCGTAGTTGTGGCAGAATTGTTTATCACCTATCCAAACCAACAAACATTTGAAATTGTCACCTAACATACAAACACAATCACTACAAAATAGATAAAACTATCATACCGGTTGCTTTTTGCCACCGAAAACAAGTCTGAACAACACGGTCAGGATTACAATCACAATTGAAACAAGGATGCCGATTGTAATGTTGGGTTGTTTTTCTCCCTTTTCGATGAGATCCTGCATCACAAATACAATATCTCAGCATTTTAAAACATTATGAAAGCTCGATTAATATGAGAATCATCACAAGTTCCAAAGTGCTGCCACTCACAATGATCTTCGGATGGTATGGGCTTAAGAAAGGCAAATCAGCTATCTTGTAGAGAACATCAAATATTTTCTTCTGCAATTATTTGTTCAAATATATATATGTAAGTATAAAATACATGCAAAATGGAAAATAACAAATGAAGGAGCAGTTATATATATATATATATTACCTTGAAGTCAGAGAGACCATCCGAAGAACCAGCGGCTGCTTCCTCAGCCTTCTCTTTCTCTTTCTCAGCGTCAAACTTCGGCTTCCAAGCAGTTTGCCTATATGATTCTGCTACCTTCTCATCGGCATCAATCAGGATATTGTCAAACAAAATACCATCCTGCATTGTCCAGATCTCAATACCAATTGCAGCAATAGGCTCAAAGTCAGGTTTCTCAATCTCAAAATAATCAGGGTTTGGAATATCTTGGGGTTTCCAAATGCCCTTGTAATTTGGGTTATCAATCAGAGGTGCATGCCACTTTCCTTTATAAGCAGGGTTCTTCTTCATTGGCTTCTTCCACTCACCACAACCAGGAGCTGTCTCACACTTGGGGTTATCGATCTTTGGTGCCTCCCATTCACCATCCTCTTCGTCATCCCAATCTTCTGGCTTTGTTGCTTCAGGATCATCAACTTCCTCTGGCTCATCATCCAACCACCCTTCAGGTTTCACAGCATCCTCATCTTCAATTTCCATTGGTGCATCCTCGTCCCAATCATCTGGCTTCACAGCATCTGCGTCTGGAATCTTTGCTCGCTCATCCCAGTCCTCTGGCTTCTTATCATTTGGATCAGGAATTGTCTTCACAGGAATCAAAGAGGGCTCAAAATCATCAGATGAAAGGAAATTTGCTTTCTTCTTCTCCTCACCATCTACCAGAATCCTAACTTCATTGTCAGGAGTCAATATTGCAGTGTACACATGTGTGAGCTTGTCAGACGGAACAGATGGAGGGTTCTTTAGATGGTGCTCAACATACTCCCCGTTCTTCGGGTTCTTGTGCTTGAGGATGAAGTGAACCTTGTTAGTGGATCCACATTTGTCGGGCCCAAACATTATAGAGTATGGAGAATCGTTGTCAAATTCCTTTGCTTTCCAGCCAGCATCCTGAGTTCGGAGATACTTCAAGTATGCACCACCGCACTCGAGACCATTTTGGAGCCGAACCTCAAATTGCAGGACAATTGTTTTGTCCTTAAGCTCCAAAACTTCATCAAGTTCTTTCACAATGGCATACTTCCTAGCTTTCTCGCTGACAAGAAGCCCATGATCATCATGTCCTTCACTCTTTGAGAGTTTCCACACACCTATTTAAGAAAATGACACATTTGCATTAAAACATTGTCTGCAAGATTTGTAAATAAAAACCTTTACTCTAATCTAGGTATTAAGAATTGCACAAATTTATAAATAAATAAATCAATACAAAATTTATAATAAATAAATCTAGGAATTTAGCAATACTAGACGAATTTGTTTAAAGCATTATCAAACATGTCATGGAAGTACAAAATGGCCAAAATAATCACATAGAAAATATGATTGTCCAAGTCTCTAAGAAAAATAAGATAACGCAACATTCCAGTAAAGTTGCACCATTAGAGCACTAAGAAAAAATGGCTTTGGAACTATACATTACTACAAGGACAAAAATGACAAATGAGGCACATGATTCAGGCATGTATTATGGTGGAATTAAATTTGAAAGAACAGAAAAAAAGCACAACGAGAAAACATTTAAAAAACAAAGAACGTGAATTAAAAAAGATACGAGAGAGTGTCTGTAAGGATATTAAAATATATATATAAATATTTTTTAATTCAGTTTCTGCAATGAAAACAATAAACAGAGTTATGGGCTTTGCTTAGATTCACTTTTGTATTTTATACTTTTAAACCAATAAACATAAATTTCAGTTGTGTTTTTGAAAAATTGTTAGCAAGATTTTAAAAGAAGAATAGAATGCATAAAGAAATGGAAAGCCAAGAATCAAACATGCATTTCTACAAGCCTATAGAATCTACACAACTTTGTCTCCTTTTTTTTTCTACATATTCTTTCACTTCATTTTTTATTCACATGTGTATACTGTATATACATGCATTTATTTGTACTTATACAAATCTGTTCCAATACAGACCGTTTAATAGGATCTTTTTAAAATCTATTCTCTTGTAATTTTTTCTTCCTGTTTTTTTGAGTGGTTTTGCCAATCATGTATCTTGATTTAAATATGTGAAAGAAATAAAAATAATTTTAAATGAATTAAACAAAAAAATGGTATTAATATTAAATCTAAGCAAGACCAATAAAATTTAGCACAGAAATAAGATCAGTTATTAAAGGAAACTAACATACATACAATAATTGTAGTTACAGGATAGAAAAAATGTTAGGATATATAATTGGCATGTAAGTTTATGTATGTTATTAAGTTTACCGTTGTATTCATCCTTCTCAGACACAATCCAACGTCCTTCGAAAGAGTCCTCAAAAGATTCGTAAAAGATCTGCCAAAGAAGTAGTTTCAAGTACTCATTCCTATGAAATTTTAATTTCCAAAAGACACAACAAAGAGAGATAGGCTACCGCTTCGGAAGAAAAGCAGATCTGAAAGGCAAAGCAAGCAAGCAGCGCGATTATCGTCGTCGTCATCTTCCTCCCTTGGATCGCCATTGTCAAAACCCTAAACACAAGGAAATTAACTTATCAAATCAGATGAACGTAAGAAAGAAAACAATACAAAGCAATGGATAGATCTCACTCACCTCTCTCTCTCTCTCTCTCTCTATCCCAAGTCTCCAGTCTGCTCCTTTTTATCGTTTTTTTGTTATTTTATTTCTTATAATTCTCTCTTGGCCCCCCAACTGCTTAAAATTGCAGTCGTACCCAATAATTAATTAATTTAATACTTATTTGTCGTAGTTGTGTAGTGGTTGATTAGTCTTGGTCTTCAGTCTTGGTCTTTACGCCTAAATAAGAGTGGTAATCGTGAAGAATAATCAAAAACGAAACGGGCTGAAATTGGGCCCATATGAAGAAAGATTTGGGATAGGCCCATAGCGAATAGAAAAGTCTTTCCTTGCTTCTTCTTCTTTCGATCGAACGCTATTCTGCAAATGAAAATGGGGAAATGGTGGAAAATCGCGGCGGTGGTTGGTGTGGTGGCGATCTTAAGAGAAGTGAGTAAGAAGTACGGGTGGGAGAAGGATGCGGGAGTGAGAGTGTTGGGGGAATGGTCGGAGCAGCTAGGGATTTGGGCGATCCCACTCTACGTTCTCATCCACACTCTCACGATTGCTCTCTGCTTACCCTACGCTATCTTCTTCGAGGCCGCCGCTTCAATCCTCTTCGGATTCTTCCCGGCCGTTCTCTGCGTCTTTGTGGCCAAGCTGCTCGGGGCGTCCCTCTCCTTCTGGATCGGCAGGTACGTAGAGGTGCGATTAACATATTAGGATGAGAACGAGAGAAAGATCGTCGAAATGAAATGGTTTGGTTTAAATTTATGCAGATTAGTGTTGAGGAATTCGAGTTCAGCAATGGAGTGGGTGCAGAGGAACAAGTACTTCCATGTGCTATCGAAAGGAGTGGAACGAGATGGGTGGAAATTTGTGGTGCTTGCGCGGTTCTCACCGATGCCGTCTTACCTCATAAACTATGCAATGGCAGCCACCAATGTATCCTTCTTTGTTGATTTTTTGCTGCCAACTGTGATTGGGTGTGTTCCTATGATATTGCAGAACACATCTATTGGCAGCCTCGCCGGTGCAGCAGTTGCCTCCTCCAACAAAGCTAGCTCCATTTGGTCTTATGTTTTCCCTCTTCTAGGCATTCTCTCCAGCCTTCTCATCTCCTTGAGAATCAAAAGCTACACCACTCAACTCTCTCAATCTCAAGACGAAAACTCCAAAAAAGGTCGATAATTTACAGTCGTTGTTGGTGTTATTACAGATTTCTAATCATGGTTACAATAACATAATGATATTATCTTCAAGGTTTCCAATTCCAGTTGAAATGTTTAGCTTCATCCATAGTACTATTCACCCCCGACATTAGCTGTTACAAGTAAAAGATTTCTTTCTACTTATGGTAACATTACAAGTAACACAAAGATATTCTCTTCAAGGTTTCAAATTCCATTGACATATATGCTTAGTATAATCGTTTATTGTTTGAAGTTAGAAACTTTTGGTGATCCTTTAATATACTTATACTTGGTATGTGGAGTTTCCGATTGGAATCAACTTGACTGAATTGAATTCAATTTCCATTTTTTATTCTAAAGTGAATATGTATAGATTTAATGCATGTGGGTGAAGATGAGTAATGATACGTGGACACAAATTACACCAAAACGTTACACATATGGGTCTCACTAGATTAAAATAATTTTTCATAGAGGTGTAATATTTTGGTAAGAGAAATGATATGATCATTACTCCCAAAATATGCATCTGAACACATTGGCCTTTTTAAAATAGTGTGATTGGTTAGGCTAATATATTATTGTACTTAATGTTGTTTGAGTGTATATTTTAGATGCAAGTATCATTACTCTTTTGTGTAAATTGTGGGTGCTTATTACCCGGTGGATATATGTTAAAAGAGGAAACGAAATGATGACCATACTATCAAATTGATGACAAAGGTAAATAAAACTACATGGGCTGTGATCGGAGGCATGTTTAGCCATAAGAGGCCTTAATTTGAAATGATTATGCATTTCTACTATGTAGAGATGGCCCTTTGCCCCATTGCCACTAAACTGGGCGAGGCAGTTTTGCACCGCATTAAATGGGGCAGTTTGTACCGTGGGGGCAGGGCAACCAGCCCTATTGAAAAGTCTATGCATATCTGTATTTTGTGAAAGAGGCCCATTACATTCATTTTGGATTGATTGAGTCAGATACTGAATGATATTGATTGAATTTGAGGGACCCCTAGCCCGCATTATACGAATCAAGTCTTTCAATTCTGTTGCATTACTTCAACCATATCATATGGATACCATTCCAACTTTTTTCCAACACGTACTTTAGGGGAGGCCAACATATAGTATGTGTGTGTTTTTTTTACTTTGGAAATAATTCTTTAACTAGTTTAAACTTTAAAATGGAATAATTATTCCAATGATCACATGATTTTCATGAAGTAGTTATTCCATTCTCTTTTACAAATGTCGGAATATTTTGTTTATAAGTTAGTTGTATTCTTTATTTAAAGGGCCATTCAATCGACATCAACATAAAGGGGATTGTCTTTAAGTAGGTATCAGGCCGTTAAAAAAACAAGATGCGGTCTTGGCCCATTTATATCGAGGAAATTATATGAAATACACTTACAGTACTATTACTCATTTTTATCAACGGATGTTCGAACTAGCTAGTAACTATTATGTAGTCATTCAAACAACATTTTTAAAATAGACTAAAAAAAACTGAACTCGTCAAAATTTATTTTAAATTGATTAAAAAATTATTCAACTAAAAAGTTCGAAAATAAAATAAAAAATTGTAAAGGAAGGGAATTAATAACCAAGTTTTATTTATTTTCTCTATATTGTTTTAATTATATAAGTTTTTTATTATTATTATATTTATATATCTATATAAAGAAGAATTTCATTGAGATTACATGACACTCTAAAATCTCTTCAAATCAATATTTTTATTTTTTTTTTAATATAATTTTTTAATTCATTTACATCTATAAATCTATATAAAGGAGATCTTCAAGTAGATTTTGTGACACTCTAAAATCTCTTCAAATCATTATTTTTATTTTCTCCTTTAACTTAATTTTTTAATACATTTACAAAATCAAAACATATACTAATAAACTAACAAAATTTAAATAAGATATTTTTTTAGTTTATATTTATATTTATTTTTAATTTTATTATTAGATTAACGATAGTTAGTTTTATAAGATATTTAATAATTTAATAAGATATTTTTTGAGTTTATATATATATTTATTTTTAATTATATTTAATAATTTAACAATTTAATAAATATATATGAATAACCATAATAAAAATCTCATTGTGGTAGGAATGGTGCTAATTAATAATTTGGTAATGCAATAATTAATTATATTCACTTAATCATGCATTAAGTGTATATATATACTGACTTATATATCACCAAAAAAAGCATGCATAAATATATTTTTTTTTAATTTTTGACCTCAATAGTTTATAATACGTTTGGTGTATGGAAGTAAACAGAATTATTATATTAGATTATTAGAATATATTGAATATAAATTTTATACTAACTTTTATAAGTTACGTTATTATATTGGATAAATATATATAATGAAGCTAATGAGTTAGTGATTCAAAAAAATATATTCTTAAAATGATTGATTCTAAAATAAGAATCTAAATTTTAATTTATGTATTAAAAATATTTTAAAATAACAAACAATTTAAGAATAAGAATGAAACATTCATATATAATTTTAAGGAATGCAATGAAATTTTAAATAAGATGTATAGTTGATTTTAAGAATAATATTTATATATAAATATGGAAGATTTCTCAATTATTATTACCCATGGATGGTTACCATAAATCACTAAACAAGTTTTTGATGAGGAATGATTATAATGATGATGAAAATAAATAAATAAAATATATAAAATCAATAATTTAAAAAAAATTATTAATTAGGCAATAAAAATTAGTTGGAAAGATAATGGTCACCTTAATTATTTCCATTAATTTCAAAGTGATTTTTTTTCTCATGGAATAGATAAAATAAATGAATGAAGAAGGAATGGATAATGAATATTAAATAAGATTTATTTTATTCTTTAATTAATAAATATGTGATCGTCATGTCATCAGGTAGCCCTTCCAAAAGGGAATAAAATTACCGTTTCACCCTTTTAGTTATATCGTATTCCTAGAGTTTCATTGACTTTACCAGTGAAGGTTGTGCCACAACAAGTTTGTTACGTGAGCGCTCATAACATTTTCAGTTCCAAAAGTAAACCCAATAGGGAATCATTATTCAATCTATAAGAAGGTATAGATTCTATGTCTGTTAAACTATGTCCACAGCCATATACATCATTGAGTTCCCAAAACAATTGTTTTTAGCCTAATCATTCTAGCAAACATTAATGCATGAATCAAATGATCAAATGACATATATAGGAGTTCATAGTAGCCTCAGGATTAAGATCATTGTTTGATGTGTTTGATTAATACTATAAAATGGTGTTTAAACAAGTATTAGCAAAGCACATCTGATCAAGTTCTACATACTCTCAACATGCAAAGTACATCCACTAAAGTGTCCTACTACACTAGTAACTCAGATCTAAGTCACATGTATTCATAATACTAGTGGACCGTACTAGCAGCAATTAATCTAAAGATTCCATAACTTTATTTTACTGCGAACTATTTAAGTTTATTATCTTAATCTCGATCTTCCTATACAAATATGAGATTAAGACCACATAGATAAACTTTGGAATTTTCTGATATTCACTTAATATTATCATATAATATCACGCATAGTCTATATATATAATAATTCAATTCAATTATTTATTTCATTTAAAACATTTGTCAACTACAATTGCTTTAAGGGCACTATTCCCAACACCAGGGGCTCGAGGAAATCTGATGTAATGCCCCAAATTCTCCGACGTATTTAACGGCGTGAACAGTAGGCCGGGAGGGCCGTACTTGCTTAATTATGTTATTAATTGATAAAATGCATGTATATGTTGATTATATTATGATATGATGTGAAATGCATGCATGTGAGTCCATATTTCTTTATACAGGGGTGTGATGGTAATTTGGCCTGTTAAGGGTAAATTGACTATTTGAACGCATGTTGGTAATATAGATTGAGACCACATTATGATGTGGGTTTGTTCGAGCCATTTGGCATGAGACGATCAAGGAATGTTGATTATCAGTTTGGTCATAACAGGCATAAGCTCGGGGCTTGGGGTGAGTCTCGGGGTGTTTTAATGGTTAGAGTGTTACCGAGCATTAAAGGGTAACGGGATGTGAAATATTGGAGTTTGAGGATATTGAGATTAGCGGGAAAAGGGAAGCGTTAATTATGATTAACGGTGTAGGTGGAAAGTACCAAAATTGCCCTTGAGTTGGCTTTAGAGACTTTTAAAGACCTAGGGGTATAATGGTCATTTGGGATTTGGATATATATGGTTTAGATGGCTGTAGAGAAAACATAACCAAAATAGAGTTTTGCTTCTTCTCCTTCCCGTAAGTTCATTTCTCTCTTCTTCCTCTTTGGAGTTTTGAGGTCAAAGTGTGGAATTAAGCTAGGGAACTTGGAGGTTGAGGTTGTAGACATAGCTCAGTCATTGAAGAGGGTTTGGTTTCGAATTTGAGGTGAGTTTTATCCATTGTTTTACTGGTTTTGCTCTGTTTTCGTTCATAGTTTTCAGCTTTAGATTTTGGTATGGAAAGTTGGAATCAAGGGGAGTTCTTGGGATGTTTTACTTGGGTTATGATGAGGGATAGTTATGGGTGATGTTTGGAGGTTTAAATGGGTGTTTGAGAGAGGTTTGGGTGGTGTTTAAATTGGGTTTGAAGGGTTGGTTTCAAGGGAAAACGCAAGGGAGGAAAAACAGGGGTTTTGGTTGAAATGGAGCTTGCGCCGCGGCATGGCAGGGGTGAGCCGCGGCCCTTGGGGGCTGCTGGGTTTAGGCGCCTCTGTCTGAGGGGCGGGCCGCGGCATGGCCAAGGAGGGCCGCGGCCCTTAAGGCATTTTTGGCCAGAATTAGCTTTTTGGCTCGGGGATGCAAGCCTAAGGCCTCGGGATTGAACCTACTACCCGGTTGAGTAGTGTTTGAGGTCCCGGAGGTTAGGTTTTGGTTTGGGAACCTTTTATTATTCATTTTATTGATGGAATCCCATGATTTGGTTATGACCAGGTAACCGCTAAAGAACCAAAAAGTCGATCGTTCTCAGGGTTATTCTTTTATTCGTTCTTGCTCGAACCAAAGGTAAGAAAACTGCACCCCAAATGTGACATGCGTGGATATTCATGAGGCATGTTGATTGTGAGAGTATGGACATGGATTGAATATAGAATGTTTAGCATATGTTGCTCATTTGTGCATGGTACTGACTTATTAGTCAGGTTCGGCGGTGGTACTGGGCACTGATCATGTTGAGCTGACTTATTAGTCAGGACGGCCTTAGCGTGTGTCACGCAAGCCAACAAGATTTGATCAAATCAATTATCAGCATTGAATGGCTCAGAGAGCATTAATGCCAGACCGACCCCGAGGGTCGATGAATGAAATAAGCGCTTGGAGGCTGGTGGCTTACTTAGCAGCCACTCTCCCACCTGAGTTAGTGACATGCATGGCAGTCACTCAGTACGGTTACCAGAACCTGTTGAAGGCTAGTGGCTTACCTATCAGCCACTCTTCCATTTGAATTAGTGACTTGCTTGTCAGTCACTCAGTGTGGTTTATCAGGACCTCATGTGGTGTTTACTCCTTTGTTTGAAAGATTTATGCTCAGTGTGATTATAATGATAATCATTTGATAATGTTTATATAAAGTGTTATGTTTTCTTGCTGGGCCTTGGCTCATGGGTGCTATGTGGTGCAGGTAAAGGGAAAGAGAAGCTTACCTAGCCTTAAGTGGAGAGCTGATGTGGTGGTGTGTACATATGCAGCCGCTTGACCACTACGGTCAATGTGTTCTCAGAGGAACTAGGGGGTTTACCCTATTTTTGTCGCTTAGGTCGGCGGGATTGTAACTGTACAACAGTAGTGACCATTTTGTACTGAGAACAGCTTGTAAATGTTTTGTTTAGCTCTGCAGAGCAGTTTGTAATGAAAATCTCCATTACCTTTTTATTGGTTTTATACCTTAACCCGTTAATTACACTTAGAGCACGTTTTTGACCAAAGGACTCAGGTAGTGAGTCAAATTTCCGGTCCACCGTTCACCGTAACTGTTCTGGGGTAGCCAGGGCGTTACATCTGATTTGGGAGCCCGCTTGGGGGCTCGGGGGACATTTTTTAGCGTCGTGTTAATTGGGAACCATGGTTTTAAGAGTTAGAGTTCAGTTTGGAACTCGGGTTTTAGGATTAAGTCCTCATGAACATATATTTGTGTTGTGACTAGGGTTTCTGCCTGGTTCGGGTTAGGAATAACACTTGGGATCATTTCATTATTCGCACGAGGATCGAGGTAAGAAAACTGCACCCGATGGATTAGGGATTGGCCCAGTTGTTAAATGTAATATGATTAGGGCTTTGCCCAATTGTTAAATGTAATATGATTAGGGTGTGGCCCAGTTGTTAAATGTAATATGATTAGGGCTTGGCCCAGTTGTTGAATGTAATATGATTAGGGTGTGGCCCATTTGTTAAATGTAATATGATCAGGGTTTGGCCTAGTTGTTAAATGTAATATGATTAGGGCTTGGCCCAGTTATCAAATGTAATATGATTAGGGCGTGGCACAATTGTTAAATGTAATATGATTAGAGCTTGGCCCAGTTGTTAAATGTAATATGATTAGGGCTTGGCCCTTTTGTTAAATGTAATATGATTAGGGCTTAGCCCAGTTGTTAAATGTAATATGATTAGGGCTCGGCCCAGCTGTCAAATGTAATATGATTGGGGCTTGGCCCAACTGTTAAATGTAAACATGATTAGGGCTTGGGCCCCGTTAATGAGCATGATTATTGTTGACGCGGTTCTTCGCCAACAGGTAATTAAAAAAATAAGAGGAAGGGATTAGTGCTTAACGATGAACCGAAATAGATTAATGATCTTTTGGAAATGGACTGGTGACACAATTACGTTTTTTAGGTGGTTCAAAGGTTAAAATCCTTCTACTCCACCAGTCAATATTATTGCTATATGCTTGGTATTCTTTTACAGGGTATTTCCTTATACAATAGAATCCAACTCTTTGCAACTCCCAGGGTCTCCATATTTATAGGAGAGGGCACCTGGGAGTTGGTAAGAAGGTCATCCCGTGACCTTCTTACCTATCATGTCACTTCTATGACATTCATGATTAATTCCTAAAACCTGACACGTGAAGTGTGGTCTAATCAATAGGTAAGGGGGATAATGTGCCGCACGGCCCAACCCAGTCGTGGGCGCCTGAATACGCACGTTCATGCTGCGTGTCCGAGAAGTCAGGGATATATCAGACACGTGATGTCTGATATATGCACGTTTACCTTGCGTGGTTGACTTTACAAAAGATCACAGCCTCCAACTCTAGCTCATACCACGAGCTGGATGCTTCCCTCGACCTGTGGCCTTCAGAGTCTAGACTCAGTCCTTAAGTAATCTTGGTGAACCCTTTGGATACCCGAGCTAACGAGGTAGGACCTGACGACAGCAGCTCCGGTCATGGGGGATCCACGTGGCTGATATGATTTAGGTCGTATCTCAACTCGCTATTAGCCCGTGGGAAAATTATGGCGTACATTTGCCCCCCAAGCCCCTGATCGTGGTACACGACGTCGTGTAGGGCCACAGTAGGGGCTTTTAGGCTTCCCCACGAACTCTTCATATTCCACATTTTATGCATGCGCCGAATACGTGGAACATCGTGGTTGGTGACGGTACGTCTTCCGAGAATCGCATTAAATGGCCTAGCCTACACTCAGCCGTTGTTCCGCCTTTCGAGTGGAGAGCCTTGGATCCCACATCAGGACAATCCAACGGTCCTCCTTACGTGGCCTTTCACGTATATAAAAGGGGTGGCCACCTTACGCATGGGCCACTCGTTCATTTGAAAATTTTCAGAATTTTCCTTCTTCTTCTCTCTTCTTCATCTTCAAAAGAAAACCCCTCTTCTTTCCGGCTGCCATTCCTAGCACTCAAGAAGTTCAGGTGTAAGGGTTCCCTTGAAGCATTGGAATCAACCACCCCGACGAAGCCCCAACCCAGACGATCCCTTCATCCTCTTCTTAACCAAAATATTCCGTAAGTCCCCTGACTGTGCATGTTTTGAAATTATTTTTCACTGTAGCCTAGGTAAATATTTACTGTAGCCGCATGCAAGGTTTTGTTGGTTTTTTGTGGGCATGAAGGGTGAAAGCCCTTTTAGGTTAGGGTATCGCTTGTAGTAGAAAACCATTTAGGAACACGGTTTATAGGATGCATTTTCTGGGGAAATTTTCTGGGTAGGATTTTTGGTATGGTTGTTTAAAATATCCAGTACTTTTGGGTGCAAAACCGGGTTGCTTAGGAGGCACGCTTCATAGGCAGTTTTGTACCCCTTGCCTACTGAAACTTTCCCTCCAAGGCAATTTTTCATCCTGACCCTCCTGTCACACGAATCCCAAGTAAATGGGGATCCGTTGGGAGTACAGGCGCGTGTTCATAGAACCGCGTGGTCTCACCCTCCCCGGGCTGAGCTTACCTCAGGTCATGCAAAGGAAACACCTTCAGATTCTTCTCCATTTTTAGGTCGCCTTTTCTAAAAATTCTTCTTTTGTTCGCTAGGCGACCAGATAGGACCCAAGAAAAACGCTCCCAAGAAGAACGTAGGCAGCTCGTCTTCCCAACAGCACAAGGGAAAGTTTTCTGCCTCAAGGCCAGCCCAGAGTAGCGGGGGCGAGGCGACGGGTTCTATTACTTGACCCAGTTCCCAAATACAGCAGCGGTCATCGAGCTACCTAGCCACCCCAACGACTTCAAAGACCAGTTCTTCATGTCCACGGGGTTTCGCAACTGCAAGCTGCACTACTTCAACCGTCCACGTAAGTGCCTGTTATCCTTAGATCATTAGTTAAGTATCGATTAGCTCCCCCCCTCCTTTTTCTTTTATTAGCTTCTGACTTGGAACAATTCTGCAGCCATTTTCGCAAGGACGGAGAAGTCCGTGATCCTCGGGAGTCAGTACGAGACACTGGCAGGCTTGCCCCCCAGTGAAAAGGACTATCGCCAGCTCGTGACAGAAGAGACGATGCTGGCCTGCAAGCTGATCTCCCCAGGCCAGACTCTGAACCTGAGGAGGCCCCGGGTACCTCCCCCAGCTCGCGAGATGAGGCCTATCCTCGAGGAGGAGGCCGCGGGGGATGAGGATGAGGAGGACGAGGAAGCGGGCGCTGGAGGTCGCCCAAAGAACGCACGAGGAGAGGATCCGGTCCAGAGCAGCTGCAGGTCCCTCCGGCCAAGGTAACCCATATATGTTTAGGAAATTAGATAGGGCCACTGCAGATCCCTGGCTAGCTAGGTTCAATCCCACACAGCTCGTCCAACGCCATCGAAGTGATCCAGACTTTGATGTAACCCTGCTCCATTATGTCGACCGGCTCGTGCTGGATTACGAAAGTAGCCGCCCTAGGGGTACCATAGTTGTAGACAACACCCTAGCCTTTAGGTCGGTCCTATTCGAGGAGTATGGGACCAACCTTCGGTCATGGCCATCACTCCGGGAGGGTGTCGTAGCTCCGGGTCTTAGGCAATATGTAGAAGAGTCTAGTCCTGAGCCAGCCTCGGATCCAGAACCCGCGCCAGCTCGAGAAGTAATTGTCTTAGATTCCCCCACAGAAGCTCCGGGGCCGATGGTCGTGACCATAGATTCCTCTTCTAGCTCGGGGGGTAGGATTCCTTTTAGTATATATATATATATACTTGAGTTTCGCTTTTTCCCCCTTGTTTTTGTTCTTGCATGACTGCTTACTGATATATTGATGTTGTCTTTGTTTTGCCAGAGGAGATGTCTCAGCCCGGGGGAAAAAATCTGCGAGCTATGTTCACCGGAGGGAACTCCTCAGCTGGGGCCTCTGGGCCCAAAATGAAGAAGCTCCGGGTGGCGAAGAAAGCCACTGGGACCCCAACCAAGTCCCCTGCAAAGGGGAAAGAGCAGACCCCAGCTGCCCAGGCCGAGGAAATTGCACCTCTTACTGTTGTGGGGAACATGCCCCCACCCTCTCTGTGAGCTCTGGCCTTTGTCCGGGACACAGAAGCGGAGCTCGGGGCCTCGGCAACCGCGGCCCCCGAGGTGCGTATCCCGGTGGACCCCCAGGCCTTGGAGAAGATTCCAGACGTCTTTCGGGGGACGGTATATGAGACGGCGAGCTACGCCGTCGACCACTGCTACCGCTTCAATGAGAGGGAGCTGCGGGCCATCGAAACAAGGAGCCTGGTGGGCGTAATGGAATCTTCGTTGGGCATGGCCCTAACGGTAAGCTGACTTTACCCTTATTTTTAATTATCATGCCTCGCCCTGTTTTTCCTCTCTTTTTTTTCTAAGGCAGTTGCCTCTGTTTTTGCAGAGCGTCTTGGCTCTTCACCGGAGCATAGCCAGGTCCAAGGCCCAGCTCGAGGATATGAGGGGCGAGCATCAGGCGGCTTTGGCTGCCCATCAGACTTCCTTGCAGATGATCCAACAGAAGGAAAAGGAAGCCAAGGATGCTCTGGCGGCCGTACATGCCGAGCTGGAAGAAGCTCGTCCCAAGCTTCAAGAGGCCGAGGCTACCAAAGCCGCCTTTGCTGCCGCGCTGGTCGAGCTAGACTCTGCGAAGGCTGGGGCCGAGGAGGCTAAGGCCGCCTTGGAAACGAAGAAGGCAGCTTCCAGCACCGCCATGGAGGACATGCTCTACCATTGCTGGGCCTATAACCCGGACGGCGACTTCTCCTTCTTAGGAGCGGACGGGGAGGTCTTCCTGGAGGGGTTCAAAGCTCGCCTCTAGCAGGAGGCACCTTCTAAGACTGGGGAGGCACCCATCGCAATCGAGCAGGAGGGCGAGACAGTGACCTCCACAGGGCAGCCTGGTGGAGCTTAGGGCCTTTCCTTTTCGCACCCATCCCTTTAATATTCTCATTTTTTTTTTGTAACTTTGCATGAGGTTTTTCCACCTCGAGACAATTGGTTTTATCAATTTTTTCTTTTAATTGGTTTATTTACCTTTGCCTCTACGCATTTTAGTCACTACTTTGAAAAACTTAATTCGTGTTAATTTTTTACTAATATCCTGTGCTTTTTAAGAAAAAACATTGATTAATCAATTTAAATTAACTTCTAAGTTTTATGACCTGGTTATGTCCAGAGACTTAGTTTGAAAACTTAGTTCGCGTTAATTTTTATCAATATCTCGTGCTCTTTTTAAAAAAAACAACGATCAATCGATTTAAATTAACTTCTAAGTTTTATGACCTAGTTATGTCTAGGAACTTAGTTTGAAAACTTAGTTCGCGTTAATTTTTATCAATATCTCGTGCTCTTTAAGAAAAACAACGATCAATCGATTTAAATTAACTTCTAAGTTTTATGACCTGGTTATGTCCAGGAACTTGGTTTGAAAACTTAGTTCGCGTTAATTTTTATCAATATCTCGTGCTTTTTAAGAAAAACAACGATCAATTGATTTAAACCAACTTCTAAGTTTTAGAACCTGGTTGCATCCAGGGTAGAGCTTAGTTCACGTTAATCATTTATCAATATCTCGCGTTTTTTAAGAAAAACAATGATCAATCGATTTGAATTAACTTCTAAGTCTTTAAGGCGACCTGGTTATATCCAGGCACCATATGCCCCCCAAGTAACTAGGAAAGGGTCTTTCGTGGTTACTTTAGATTTCACTTGTAAACATGTACAATCATAAACGAAAAGCTAATTCTCATTGCTTAATACATAAAGAATGGCCTTTTAGGCCTTACAAGGGTTTCATTGATAATATCTCTTCTAATGGATGGCGTTCCAAGTTCGTGGGACTGCCCCTCCATCGAGCCGAGCTAATTTGTAAGTTCCTTCTTTAATGACCTCGATGATTTGATATGGCCCTTCCCAGTTCGGTCCCAATACTCCATTTTTGGGATCTTTACTGGCTAAGAAAACCCTCTTGAGGACCAGGTCACCAATGCTAAAGGCGCGCTTTTTGACTTTTGAGTTGAAATAACGAGTGATTTTTTGCTGGTAATGTGCGAGCTGGAGTTGCGAATCTTCTCGTCTTTCATCAACCAAGTCAAGGGAAGCGCAAAGTAACTCGTGGTTGCGGTCCTGTTCATATGCCTAGACTCTATGCGAAGGTACCTTAATCTCCACAGGGAGGACTGCCTCACTCCCAAAAGCCAGGGAGAAAGGAGTATGATCCGTAGGAGTCCGATGCGAGGTCCGGTATGCCCACAGAACCTGGGGGAGCTGTTCTGGCCAGACCCCCTTAGCTTCGTCTAGTCTCTTCTTGAGGCTCGCCTTTAAGGTCTTATTAACGGCCTTGACCTAGCCATTTGCCTGAGGATAGGCCACGGATGAGAAGCTTTTCACGATCCCGTACCTTTCGCAAAATTCGGTGAATAGGTCACTGTCGAACTGAGTCCCATTGTCGGAAATGATTTTCTTGGGCAGCCCGAATCGGTAGATAATGCTCTTAACCACGAAGTCGAGGACTTTTTTGGAAGTTATTGTTGCCAAAGGTTCTGCCTCAGCCCACTTCGTGAAGTAGTCGATGGCCACCACAGCGTATCGGACCCCACCCTTTCCAGTAGGGAGGGTGCCAACCAAGTTGATTCCCTAGACCGCAAATGGCCACGGGGAAGAGATCATCTTCAGCTCGACTGGGGGAGCTCGGGCAACTGTGGCGAACCGCTGGCACTTGTCACATTTCTTGACATACGAGATCGAGTCTTTGGACAGAGTGGGCCAGTAATACCCTTGCCTTAAGATCTTTAGGGCCAAGCTTTGCCCCCCAATGTGATCCCCGCAAAAGCCCTCATGCACTTCCTGCATGATGGCCTTTGCTTCGCCTAGAAGAACACATCGTAGGAGAGGTAGGGAGTGCCCACGCCGGTATAGCACCCCGTCTACCACCGTATATCTTGGGGCCTGGTACAGTACCCGCTGTGCATCATTACGCCCTTCAGGTAGCTTCCCCTCGGCGAGATATTCATGAATGGGGGTCATCCAGGTCGGCCTGGCGTCGATCATCTCGACCTCCGCCCTGACTTATTCTATACTTGGCTTCTCCAAGAATTCTACCGACACTAACCCCAAAGCCTCCGTCTCCCCGGAGGTGGCGAACTTGGCAAGAGCGTCTGCGTTAGCGTTCTGCTCCCGAGGTATCTGCTCGATTGAGCCTCGCCCAAATGCGGACAGCTCAACTTTTACCTTTGCCAGGTAGGCAGCCATCTTGGGTCCTCGTGCTTGATATTCGCCCAGAACCTGGTTTACCACGAGCTGGGAGTCACTGAAGCACTGGACGGAGCTCGCCTTCAGCTCCTGGGCTATTCTCAGTCCGGCCAGCAAAGCTTCGTATTCGGCCTCGTTGTTGGAGGCCTTGAATCCGAATCTCAGCGCCGAGTGGAATCTATGTCCCTCGAGGGATATCAAAATGATTCCAACCCCGGAGCCGTTCTCATTGGATGAGCCATCTACGAAGATTTTCCATGACGCCTGGGCCGAGGTGAGCTGGGGTGAGTCTTCTACAGGATCCTCCTAGAATCCTGTGCACTCTGCTACAAAATCGGCCAGGGCCTGACTTTTTATAACAGTTCGTGGGGTGTATAAAACCTCGAACTGACTGAGTTCGATAGCCCACTTTAATAGGCGTCCCGATGCTTCAGGTTTTTGCAAAACCTGCCTTAAAGGTTGATTGGTTATGACGTGTATTGAGTGGGACTGGAAGTACGGCCTGAGCTTTCGGGAGGCCGTGATAAGGCAGAACGCCAATTTTTCCATCAATGGGCATCGGGATTCAGCCCCGAGAAGTCTCTTGCTGATGTAATAGACAGGTTTCTGAACTCGGTTTTCTTCTCGGATCAATACGGCACTAGCTGCATCCTCTGTGACAGCTAGGTAGAGAAAAAAGGGCTCCCCTGCCTTTGGTTTGGATAATACGGGTGGCTCGGCCATATGTGCCTTCAGGTTGAGGAAAGCACTTTTGCACTCTTCTGTCCATTCGAACTTCTTATTTCCTCGGAGCAGGTTGTAGAATGGTAGACACTTATCGGTGGATTTTGAAATAAACCGATTGAGGGCTGCCACCCTTCTTGTCAGGCCTTGGACGTCTTTGTGCGACCTAGGTGAGGGAAGCTCGAGTAATGACCTGATCTTGTCGGGGTTTGCCTCGATTCCTCGGGTATTGACGATGAAACCCATAAATTTTCCAGATGCGACTCCAAAAGTGCATTTCTGTGGATTAAGCCTCATGCCATACTCCCGTAGTTTCTTGAAGCACTCCTCCAGGTCGGAAACATGGTTATCGGCAGTCTTTGACTTAACCAGCATGTCATCAACGTACACTTCCATGTTCTTCCCGATCTGGTTGGCGAACATTCTATTTACTAACCTCTGGTACGTGGCACCGACGTTCTTCAGCCCGAATGGCATGACCTTGTAACAATAGACGTTAGTCGGGGTCATGAAGCTGGTGTTCTCCTGGTCCGCCGGATTCATGGAGATTTGGTTGTATCCTGAGTACACATCCATAAAGGACATGAGCTCGTGCCCCGCTGTGGCATCCACCAATTGGTCAATCCTTGGTAAGGGAAAACAATCTTTGGGGCAGGCTTTATTTAGGTCGGAGAAGTCGATGCAGGTCTGCCACTTCCCGTTGGGCTTCGGGACCAGCACGGGGTTGGCGACCCAAATCAGAAACTTGGCTTCACGGATAAAGCCACATTTCTTGAGCCGGGCTACTTCTTCCTCTAAGGCCTCAGCCCGGGTTGTTCCCAGGCACCTATGCTTCTGGGACTTCACAGGAACGCTCTTGTCCAGATGAAGGGTGTGCATGATGACATTTGGACTGATTGCCACCATGTCCTCATGTGACCACGCAAACACATCCTGGTTATCCTGCAGAAACTTAATCAGCTCCGCTTTGTTCTTGTCATAGAGGCTTTTCCCGAGCTTGACCATCCGTGAAGGGTTTTATGGATCGATGCTTACTTCCTCGAGCTCTTCAATGGCCTGGAGCTCGGACTTATCCTCGCCTATTCGGCGGTCAATATCCTCACTTAATACGATATTTTCCCCTTCGGCAATCTGAGGTTTTTCAATCTCAGGATCAGCTAAAGGTTCCTGAGATTCCTCTCCTCCACCTTGGATGGCCATTGCTAGCTGCCCGGGTTTCGATTTTCCCTTCATGGAAATGCTGTAGCATTCCCTGGCAACGAGCTGATCACCACGGACCGTGCATATCCCCGTGGAAGAAGGGAATTTCAGCGCGAGGTGGCGAACAGAGGTGATGGCCTCAAAAGTTATGAGTGTGGGTCGACCCAAAATAGCATTGTATGCCGCGGAGCAGTCGATGACCACAAACTCGAGGAGTTTGGAGACTGTCTGAGGTCCTTCTCCTAGGGTGATCACCAGCTCGATCGTCCCTATGGCCGCTGATCCTTCTCCCGAAAAACCATACAGCATTATGGAGGTCGCCTTCAGCTCGGCGACAGTTAAACCCATCTTTTCCAGCGTGGACCGGAATAGAAGGTTTATCGAGATCCCATTATCGATCAGCACCCTCCTGACCCTCCGATTAGCGAGCTGCACTGCTACGACCAGAGGTTCGTTATGAGGGAACTGGACATGGCCCGCATCTTCTTCTGTAAAAATGATCGGTTACCTCTCCAATCGTTGCTGCTTTGGCAGACACTGCTCCGGGACGAACTCTACTCCATTATGCGCCTTGAGTTCGTTTATGTACCTCTTTTGGGCACCCCTGCTCGTGCCATCTAAATGCGGACCTCCCGAGATTGTGGATATCTCTCCTCCTATCACTGGAGGAGAGACGTCTTGATCCACCCGAGACCCAGGCTGGCTGATCGGGGCTTCCGGAGTAGGTAGGCTTGCTGGAACCCTATTCCACGCGTATTGAGCCAAGGGGCCGGCTCTAATGAGAGTTTCGATCTCATCTTTCAAATGCCTACAATCATCAGTATTGTGCCCAACGTCGTTGTGGAAATGGCAAAACTTGGTGTCTCTCTTCCCTTTCTAGTGCTTTAACGGCTCCGGCTTCTTCCAAGGGAGGCGAGTAGAATTCGCCAGGAAGATGTTCTCCCTAGAGTTAGTGAGCTCTGTATAAGTTGCGTAGACCGACTTAAATTTGTCTATGGACTTATTCTTCTTTGGGCCGTGCTGGCTGCCCTCGCCGCTCCCCTTTCTTTTGCCTCCGCCGAACTGGTTATTCTGTGTAACGTTTTGGGTCGCAGTCACGACCTCCGTTCCTACTCCAGTGGGCTGCTCAGGGACCTGGCTGGTCCCTGCAGCTGAGGCTTCGGCCTCCTCCAAGTTGATCCATACCTGGGCCCTATTTAAGAACTCGTTCACTGAGCTAACTCCCTTCATTTGTATTTCTTTCCAGAGTCCCCCTCCGACGAGGATTTCAGTTCTCAAGGCCATGAGCTTGGAGCTGTCATCTGCGTCTCTGGCCTGAGAAGCGACGTTCGCGAACCTACTCAGGTAAGCCTTCAGAGGCTCGTCGGGTTGTTGCCTCACGTTAGCCAGAGAGTTAGCCTTGACGCGAGCAGCCTGGGAGGCTCGGAATGCCCTTTTGAAGTCAGCAGAGAAAGTTTTCCAGGAGCTGATTGATTGTCTTTTGCTTTGTTTGAACCACTGCCTGGCTGGTCCAGTCAGTGTGGAGGGAAATATCAGACACCTCAACTCAGGGCCAATGTTGTGGGCCATCATCAGGGTGTTGAACATCCCCAGATGATCCGACGGGTCTCCATCTCCGTTGAATTTGGACAGGAGCGGCATACGGAAACCGGGTGGGTAAGCCGTTGCTGCTATGCTGGGGGCGAAGAGTTCAAGCTCGTCCCCCGAATCATACTGGTCTTTCTCTTTCTCCGACAGGAGCTTCCTCATTAGCTCCTCCATCTGAGCCAGGCGCTCAAGGGTTTTGTCCTGATTTCCTTGGTTATTCCGGGGCTGCTCGGCAGCTCCGGATCCATTGTATACGTTTGGTGGGTTATTGCCCCTCCTATCTTGAGATAGGTTATTTGGGGCGTTCCCACCGTTACGCACCTCGGACAGGTCTCCCCCTGAGCGAGCATGGCTGCCACCTCCTACTGGTTCCCCCTATGAGAGTTTAGGCGATCTCCCAGGTCGCCCCTTGGGTGGTTTGAGGACTTTGTGCCGAGCTCAAACGTTGACGCAGGTCTCCGCTAGAAAGGTCACTCCGGCGACTGCCGGTCCAGTAGCTCCTGTTAGAGAAGCTCGGAGTCTGCCCTTGGGGGTGAGGATTCAGGCTCTCTCTCGGCGCCCTGCTACATCGGAAAGGTCCCGCGGACGGCGGGTTTCTCCTACTGCTTCCATAAGCTGGAATATCTCTGATGGGTCGAGGAGGAGACGGATATCTTATTGGTGACGGAGGATGCCTAACCGGAGACGCAATCCTGGTTTCATCAGGGCGGATCAAGTTAGGTGGGGGCCTTTAGGCCCTGCCAATCTGCGGGTCCCGCGCCTGGCGATCTGGACGAGGCGCAGGACGGCCTGTGGGGACGGGCTGATGCTGTGAGCCCTCCCCGGACCTCCTTCTGGAATTCCCTCGAGCTCTCCTGGGAGCGCTTGAGGCTGGTTTGGTGCTGGGAGTTGAAGTTCGAACCGAGCGGCTATATTGTTGTTCGGCTCTAGGCATTTCTTCGTAGTTTGCCTCTCGACAGTTCGATGAGAGAACAGAGTTGGATGCCGGCGGTCTGTCCGAGCAGCTAGGCCTGGACCGATTACCCCGGTGGGACTTACGAGTCTCGCCTTGCCTCTTTCCGACGTTAGCGTCGGTTGTAAGAGGGGGTAGTCGGGCCAACACCTCCTTGATCTGCTAATTAGCTTTCGCTAGTTGGCTCCTCAGCTGAGCGTTTTCCATCTCTACCACAGTGTAAAAATCTGAGTTTGGATTAGGTGGCCGGGGCGCCGAACTTCCAGTGTCATCTTGGCCCACCGGCTGTTTGCCTGGCTGCTGCTGGACCTCAGGAATTTGTTCACCGGAGATGGCGGCATGATGAGCCTCCTGCCCACCATGTTGTTCCGCCTCGTTACCATGTCTTGATCGAGTGGTCACCATAGTTGGATGTTTGCGATAGCACCAATCTAACTAGCTCTCAATGAAAGCACCAAACTTTTGACGCGGTTCTTCGCCAACAGGTAATTAAAAAAATAAGAGGAAGGGATTAGTTCTTAACGATGAACCGAAATAGATGAATGATCTTTTGGAAATGGACTGGTGACACAATTACGTTTTTTAGGTGGTTCAAAGGTTAAAATCCTTCTACTCCACCAGTCAATATTATTGCTATATGCTTGGTATTCTTTTACAGGGTATTTCCTTACACAATAGAATCCAACCCTTTGCATCTCTCAGGGTCTCCATATTTATAGGAGAGGGCACCTTGGAGTTGGTAAGAAGGTCATCCCGCGACCTTCTTACCTATCATGTCACTTCTGTGACATTCATGATTAATTCCTAAAACCTGACACATGAAGTGTGGTCTAATCAATAGGTAAGGGGGATAATGGGCCGCACGACCCAACCCAATCGTGGGCGCCTGAATACGCACGTTCATGCTGTGTGTCCGAGAAGTCAGGGATATATCAGACACGTGATGTCTGATATATGCACGTTTACCTTGCGTGGTTGACTTTACAAAAGCTCACAGCCTCCAACTCTAGCTCGTACCACGAGCTGGATGCTTCCCTCGACTTGTGGCCTTCAGAGTCCAGACTTAGTCCTTAAGTAATCTCGGTGAACCCTTTGGATACCCAAGCTAACAAGGTAGGACCTGACGACAGCAGCTCCGGTCATGGGGGATCCACGTGGCTGATATGATTTAGGCCGTATCTCAGCTCGCTAATAGCCCGTGGGAAAATTAGGGCGTACAATTATAATTATGCATGTGTATATCTGTTTAGGTGCACTGTAATGCGTTGTATATCTGTGTATGATGAATGTATTATATGGATGTTTGTTCCTGACTGGAGAGCTCGACTTATAAATCAAGGATCTGTCTATTGCGCTTAACTAAAAGCTCAACTTATAAGTCGAGGATCTATCTAATGTATCTGATTAAAGGCTTGGCCTGATAGTCGAGGACATGTGTGGTTAAAAGGGCTCGACTTATAAGTCGAGGGTATACAAGGCTCGAATTATAAGTCGAGTATTTACAAGACTCGACATACAAGTCATGGTTGGCACTATGCGCGCTGAGTGTAGGCCGTTATGGCTAGGCCACCCTGGGAGTGTATTATGCACTTGACTGGCTCGGATGCCACCTGAATAAGTAGAAGGGTGAGATGCACTTATGTGCCCCTGTGGTCACTTACTTTTACAATGTGCTTGCTTGGTCTCGGTTATCACTATTAAGCATGCTGATATGTTTTCTTGCTGAGTGTTTTGGCTCACAGGTGCTATGTGGTGGAGGTAAGGGTAAGGAGAAGCTTGGTCAGCCATGAGTTGGAGAGCATTAGAGGCGATGTGTACATATGCAGTCTACTCGACTGCCACAGCCAAGATATCGCAGAGGAACTAGGGTTAGACCCTGTTTTGCCGCCTAGGTCGACTTATTTTGTAATCCCTATGTTGTAAACAATTTTTAAACTTGTATTTTTGGATCCTATGTAAAGACTAGAGTTTTCTTTTAATGGAAATGTTTATTCCTTGACCAAGATTTTTAATACCTGAACCTTTAGTTGCTTAATCACACATTTTAGTCCAAATGACTCATTTAGCGAGTCCATCACTAATTTAAACACACGTGGTAACGGACCCTAATTAGCAGGGTGTTACACCTACCATCAAGTGAGGGACAAAGAAGTAAAGAACTTCATTTGGAAAAACATGATATGCTTATTCGGGGTACCTAAGGAGATCGTAACAGAAAACAGATCTCAATTCATTTGCTATGACTTCCAAGACTTCTGCAAATTTTAGAACATCAAGCTCAACTTCTCGACACCGAGGTATCCCCAAGCAAACGGACAAGCAGAGTCATCCAATAAGACAATCATGAACACTAACAAGAAGAGCCTTGAGAAATCTAAGGGAAGATGGGCGGATGAGCTTCTGGGAGTCTTATGGTCATATCGAACCACAACCATGACTTCACACAGAAGCAACGTCGTTCTCCCTAGCTTACGGGATGGAAGCAGTCATCCCTACCGAAAGTGAAGTACCAACAACCAGATATGAGTTGACAATCGATAAAGAAAAGTGGGAGAACATGTGTCATGAGCTCGACATCGCTGACGAAAAAAGGGAAAAAGCACTCTTGAGAATCTCAACCTACCAGCAAAGCATTGCCAGACATTACAACAAAAACATTCGCACTTGAACATTCAAAGTGGGAGACTGGGTATTACGAAGAGTGTTCCAAAACACTAGGGAAGTAGGAGTAGGTAAGCTTGCACCAACTTGGGAAGGTCCCTGCCTAGTCACTAAGGTAGTCAGACATGGTGCGTACAAGCTACAAACTCAAGATGGACAAGACATCAGTAACATTTGGAACATTGTCTACCTAAAACAATATCATCCTTAACTCTACTTAGTCATCTATCATCTACTTTGATCTTGATCTTACGGGATCTTCATTCAAGCTACATACTAACACTATCATGCAAGGAGTCAGAACTACATTTGGGCTTGATCCCTGCAAAGGGTATGTAGGCAACTCTACGGAGCACAGCCCCCTCTCACAACCATTTTTTTTGTTTCCCTCCGACAACACTACAAGCAGAAAAATAACTAATCTAAGTATAAATAGCTTGAGTGACTTCATACTTAGATTGGGGGCAATAATATACTAATATCACTTCACAAGTCAAATAGCCAGCTGATACAACAACTAAATATTTCGAAAAATAGCTACAACTAGACAGCTTACAACAAGATAAAAGAAAAATCATAAGTTCATACAACAACTAGAAGTACATAAATGAGAATAAAAACAGTCATCCCCCAGCAAAGAAAGTGAACGAAAGATGAATCAGTCATCAAGAAGTGGATCATGAGTAGTCATGCCACCAAAAGAAGCAGCCAACCCTTCAACCTGGGTCGCCTCCTCAGCTCTCATCTTATCCAACTCTTCAAGGTCCGTGATATACCTGGGAACATCCCAGTTCTCGGTCTTACCATCTTGAAACTCATTAGCCATCTGGCCATGACACTGGATCTCAGCTTCTAACCCAATCACCAACATCTGGTTCTTCAACGAGGCAACCTTAGCTTTCAGCTCGTCAAGCTCCCCGAGAGTCACCTTCAGCTTGTTGGCATCAACCTCCTTGGACTCCAGTTGAGTCCTTAATTTAGATATAATTTGTTCAGACTCCTTCTTGGAATCTTTTAGCCGACCAACTTCACCCCGAAGGTCATTTCTCTGACCTCTTACTTCCTTCAACGTTGCCATTAGAGACTTAATTTTCTTCTTCAGCCAGATAACCCCCTGCAAACCCTGCAAAAAACAAAGAGAAAAGGAAAAATAAGATATCAATCAGTCAACTTATGGAAACTAAGGGAAATTTACATACTTGAAACAAGTGGGAGACAATATTATCAATTGTCCCATCAATACCAACTTGATCCATCCTAACATCATCCTCAGGCCACAACAGCTTGTCAATCTCCTCTAAGTGAGGTCTAAGCTTGTCGATCTACTATAAGAAGCAGCAGAAGAGGGGAAGGAAAGGTCAACGGTGTCACTCAACGGGTTGGAAGGCTCAATTTGAGCAGTCTTCTTCTTCTTCTTTTAATTTTGCGTCAAAACAAGAGGTTCAGCTGCAGATGCAACCTTTCTATCCGCATCAGCGCTCCCAACGGATGACTTTTTTGCACGGCGCATGTAACACCCTGGATAGCCAAGACCGCTACACAGTGTATTTGTAAAGGTGCAGGACTTGCTAATCAAGCCACCAGTTAAAAACGTGAATTCTAAAGTCTTTAATGTACTAGGGTTAAAAAGGTTTTGGTCTCGAAAGATACTTTCCATTTAATTAAACATTTACACATGGGATCCCAAAAGAAATAGTGTTTAAAAGTCTGTTTACAAAATTTCCAGTGTACAGACAACCACCAACCTTTCTAAAGGCAAAACAGAAGTTTATGGTTTTTCTGTCCCTGTCTCCCCTCAACCATGGCGGCTGAGCAGTTGATCATGTACATTCTGCTCTCAGAGCTCTCCAAATCAGGGCTGATCAAGCTTGCCCTTGCCTTTACCTGCACCACGAAGCACCCGTGAGCCAAGGCCCAACAAGAAAACATAACATATTATATAACAAGCAATATTAATATTTGGACAACCCTTTAAGCATGCCATACACCTAACATACCACAATAATCACAAAGCATGAAGATTCAATCAAAGAGTCAGCTAATCTTCACTTAGTTATACAGCATAACAATCCACCAATCAAGAATAACAAGCAAACAATAATAATCATCAGGGTTGATACCTTAGGTCGCACCCTCTGTTTACCCCATTGACTCCGGCCCGCTTAAACCGAGCTTAGTGAATAATAAGCTGTCCTCGGCTACCAGTGGCCGAGCCACGCCCTGTGCGCTAGTGTAAACTTTGGCACTCTTAGGCCGTTGGTTTACTGTTTACATGGCATAATACCATCCTTTCAAAGCATACAAGATAGGGAACCCTTAGTCCCATTATAAATCCACAACCGGGTATAGTTTTCTTACCTTTAATTCTCAAGTTTACTGATTATAAGCGACGCCCCTCGAGCACGATCCGCTTCCCGAGTCCTAGCATAATACCTAGTCACAACCAAGATAAGGAGTACCATTAATAACCGCATTAATATTTTCAGATGGAGTTCTAGCTTCTAGGACATCGAATTCCACCAAACACGGTGGTGGAATCGATCCGAGCACCCTATGTTAGGTTCCCGCTCTTAAAACCTCCAAAAGATCAAAGATACCTTTAAGGGCTGCGGCCCTTGAAACCCAGCCGCTGCCCGCCCCTGAAACAGAGGCTAAGCCTCTCTGAAGACAGACACGCGCCGCGACCCTGCCCTGTGGCGCCGCAGCGCTTCCCCACTGCAAAGCCTCTGTAATGCCCCAAATTTCCAAATAAGGTTTAGGACCTTGATTAGGAGGCCAGTATGGCCATAATTGATTTATTATGATATTAAATGATTATATGCATGTTTATGTGAATTATATTATTATATGATGGTAACTGCATCCATATGGGTTCATTTTTAATTATAAGGGCATTTTGGTAATTTGGCCCATTGAGGGCGTGATTGTGTATTTTTGTGCATGTGGGTGAATTATAAATAATACCACATTATATGTGGATCGGTTCGAGCCATTCGGCATGACGACGATCATGGAATGCAAGTTTTCGGTCTAGTCATAACGGGATTAAGTTCGGGGCTCAGAGTGAGTCTCAGGGTGTTAAACCATATTATTCTAACTAATCACAATTTTATTATGTTTTCCTTTTATTTGGTTTTTATTCTCTATCTCTCTGTTTTGTATACTTGTCCCATTGGTCCCCATTGTGGGGTTATATAAACTTGTACTGTTTTCATTCTATTCAGGGAATAATATACATTTTTCATCTCTCCCTCTGACACGGGGTAATTTGGTGATTAGAGCGTTGCCGGGAATTAGAGGGTAACGGGATGTGAGCTATTGGTGTTTGAGAATATTGAGAATAACGGGAATTGGAGGGTGTTAATTATAATTAACGAGATAGGCGGGAAAGGATGATTTTACCCTTGGGAGTCTTTAGAAGCCTTTATTGGACCTAGGGGCAAAATGGTCTTTTCACCCCTAAGATATATATCAGCCCTTTGAGTTTAGAAGACTGTGGAAGTGTAAAAAAAAACAGAGCATCATCATCCTCATCTCTCTCCCTCACCCGTACACCATTTCTCCTCTTTCATCCTATGGAATTTTTGAAGCCAACTTGAAGAACCAAGCTAGGAGATCAAAGGTGGGAGCTTAGGACCTTAGTTCATCCATTGAAGGGGGTTTAAATCCAACTTGAGGTAAGGTTTCATCCAAGAACTTAAGCTTTACCCTGTTTTTTCTGATAAGTTTTCAGTTGAGGATTTTGATTTGTTAGTTGGGAATTAATGGAAGTTCTTGAGTTTGGTTGCTTGGGTTTTGATGAGGGTGTGATGTAGATGAGGTTTAGGGGTTGAATTTGATGTTTTGATGATGTTTGGGATTGGTTTTGAGACTTGGTTTCAGAGGGAAATCGCAGGGGAGAAGACCAGAATTTTCTCTGGTTTGCTGATGGCGCCCCAGCGCTAGGGAGGGCTGATTCTGGGGCTCTCTGACTTTGGGGGCAGCGCCCCAGCGCTAGTGGATTTTCTAGCAACCTATTTTTAGGGCTCGGGATGACTTTTAAGGCTCGGGGGTTGGTTCCTTTACCTCGTTTGGGTAGATTGAGAGTCCCGAGAGTGCGGGATGAATCCCGCGAGTGTGGTGTTTGATTATAAACCTTTTTATGATTTATTTTATTGATGGGATTCCATATTTGGTTATGGCTAGGTGACCGCTAAAGGATTAAAGGATTGATCGTTCTCAAGGGTCGTTGTTTTATTAATTCTTGCTCGAACCTGAGGTAAGAAAACTACACCCCATATGTGACATGCATGGTTATTCTTGATGCATGTTGGATGTTTAAATATGATGCATGTGGTGCACGAGAAACATGTGATCAGGGCATGCCATGAATATTGAATATGAGATTGTTCAGAGCTTGAGCCTCTGTGTGTATGCATGATCTTAATTGTGCTAGTAATTGTTAAGTAAGCATGTTGAATGCCTTGTATTTGGATATTAGACATATGATATATGTTTGGTAGCATTGCTTACTTGTGCATGGTCCTGATCACTCAGATTTGGCATTGGTCGTGTGTTACCGACCTGGGAGCCAGTAACGGCATAAGCGTCATGAACGCAGGGCCGATAAAAGATTAGATCTAATCGACATCTACATTAGATGACTCAGCAAGAGCATTAATGCCGGACCGACCTCAAGTTCGATCAAAAACTAAAAGCGCTTATGTGACTTACCCATCAGTCACTCATCTGTTTAAGTTAGTGACTACCCATCAGTTACTCATCTGTTTAAGCTAGTGACTACCCATCAGTCACTCATCTATTTAAGCTAGTGACTACCCATCAGTCACTCATCTGATTAGAGCCATTGCAGGAAAGCCCAGGTAACAGTTTTGTTACACGGCTATGGGCACCGAGCCCCATAGTGACTTGCTTGTCAGTCACTCAGTATGGTTAACAGAACCTCCAAGTGATATTCACTCATCTGTTCAGAGCTATGAGCTCTGTATGATCATTCTGATCATCATTTGCATGGCTTTGGGTGCTGAGTCCTGTAGTGACTTGTTTGTCAATCACTCAGTATGGTTTACCAGAACCTCTAGTGTTAAATCACTCATCTGATTAGGATTGACTTGATAGTCATCCAATCAGGAGGGTAGGATTTCTTATCCTCAATTCCCCAGCATTGTTTGAATTTATTTTGCATGCTTGAATATAGCTATGTTTGCTAGGCATGCCAGATATGATTTGATATCATGATATGATTGTTCATGAGCATATTGAGTTTTCTTGCTAGGCTTCGACTCACGGGTGCTATGTGGTGCAGGTAAAGGCAAAAGAAAGTTGGACCATCCTTGAGTTGGAGAGCTGAGGTGACGATGTGTACATGTGCAGCTACTCGACCACCATGGCCGAGGTTTGAAGAGGAACTAGGGTTAAACCCTGTTTTGCCGCTTAGATCGGCTGGTTGTAAATATTTTCTTGTAATAGACCTTTAAATTATATTTTTGGGATCCCAATGTATACAGTAAACGTTCTAGTGAAACGTTATATCTTAACCAAAAATATTTAATCCCTAAACCGCTAATCATACTTAGATACACTATTTTGGCCAAATGACTCGATTAGCGAGTTTAGCACTGTTTACAAGGCACACTGTAACGGTCCCTGGGGTTGGGGCGTTACAGCCTCCTTGGCTCTTCTTTGCTTCGCAGGGCCGTGACACTCTAGAACAGAGTCGCGGCCCAACCCTTCGTGCCCAGAAAAACCACCATTTCTAGCATCCTAACCCTACCAAAAACCACCCCAAAGTACCCTAATTCCAAAAACTGTCGAAGATGCCGCTCGTGCTCTGCCTCTGAACTAGATTACACCAAGATGTCGTCGATGAAGACAATGACAAACTGATCCAAGAAGTCCTTGAACACCCTGTTCATTAGGTCCATGAAAGTTGCTGTGGCGTTGGTTAAACCAAAAGACATGACCAAGAACTCGTAATGCCCATACCGCATTCGGAAGGCCATCTTCGGTATGTCCTCGTCCTTAATCCTCAGCTGGTGATAACCAGATCGAAGATAAATCTTTGAGAACACCGTCTTTCCCTACAGCTGATCGAACAAATCATCAATCGTTGGTAGAGGATACTTATTCTTAATGGTCAACTTGTTCAATTCCCTGTAGTCTATACACATCCTCAAAGTCTCGTCCTTCTTCTTAACGAACAAAACTGGAGCACCCCAGATCCAAATCCAGTAGCTAGGTCTGATGAATCCCAAATCCAGAAGTTCTTGCAGCTGTATCTTTAGTTCCTTCAACTCTACTGGAGCCATCCTATATGGTGCTCTTGATACTGGTTCTGTCCCCAGTGCTAACTCAATAACAAACTGAATCTCCCTGCATGGCGACAACCCCGATAGCTCCTCAGGAAATACATCTAAAAACTCACAAACCACCCTAGTCTCTCCCAGCCCCACTGGAAACATCTTCGTAGTGTCCACCACACTAGCAAGAAAACCTATACATCCACCCTATAGCAAGTCTCTGGCTCTCAATGCAGAAATCATGGGTATGCGGGGTCCACAAACCGCACCCACAATGACAAAAGGATCCTCGCCCTCATGCTCAAAAGTCACCATCTTCTTCCTGCAGTCAATAGTAGCCCCATATCTGACCAACCAATTCATCCCCAAGATCATATCGAAATCCTCCATATCAAGCTCAATCAAGTCCATTGAAAGCTCCCTACTATCAACCATCACTGGCAGTGCCCTAATCCATCTCCTAGAAACTACCAGTTCCCCAGTAGGCAATAAAGTCCCAAACCCCGCAGTCCGATACTCACTAGGTCTACATAGTCTATCAATCACTTTACTAGAAACAAAGGAATGTGTAGCACCAGAATCAATCAATACAGAAAAAGGAGAGCCAGCACTAGAAAGCTGGCCTGTCACTACTGTAACACCCCAATTTGCTAATAAGGTTTAGGACCTTGATTAGCATGCCTAAAGGCCAATAAGTGAATTAACATGATAATATATGAATTTGAATGAATATGTGATTAGAATGCATGTTTAGGTGGTATAAATATGCATGTGGACCCCGTTTGTACGTTAGGGGTAAATTGGTAATTTTAGCCCGCTGAGGGCATAAATTTGATAATTGTATTATGTGATTTGTACCACGTGAGTGTGGTGATGTTAATGTGATGCATGTGCCGAGACGGTCCTAGGGAGCTAGTTAACTTAAAAGTCACAACGGGATTTTATACCCGGCTCGGGAGGAGCCTAGGGGTACTTTGGGAATTACGTAAGTTGAGTTGAGAATTAGTGGTTAATAGTTATTGGTGATTGAGTAACCTGAGTAACCATTAGTAACTGCTGAGAGTAACAAGTTGTGATGGGAAAATGGTAGAATTGTAATAGAGATGAGATGACAAAAGTGCCCTTGAGTTTTAGTTAGGAAAGGATTACTATGAGGGGTAAAATGGTCGTTTGGTAAAGGGTAGATAAGTTTCAGCTGAAGGAAAAGAGGAACCACGTATAACACTTAGTCACATATTGGTTTATGCTGAAATTGAAGAAAAGGCTAGAAAGAAAGGGAAGCAAGAAGGAGGGCTGAAACTTAAGACCTAGGAGGAAATTCAAGAGGTTTGAGACAACCAAAATCAAGCTTAAGCTAGGATTGTTCAGAGGTAAGAGTTATGCTCTGTCTTTGCTTGAGTTTAAATTTGATTTTTAGAGATTAAGTGTGGGAATTTAAAGGAAGTATGGCTGGTTTGGTTTGGAAAATTGAGTTTGAATAATCAAGGGGGAAGTGGCTTGAAGCTGGAATCAAAGAAGTTTAAGGTTGGATTCTCTACTTGAGGTAAGGATTCTGTGCAATTATGAGGTTTATTTCTGTTGTGGCTTAAGGAATTTGAAGTATGGTTTAGGTTTTTGTAGGCTTTGGTCTAAGTTTCTAAACTTACTGGTTTAAACTATTGAAATTTGGAATCAAGTGTGATTTATGGGAGTGTTTATGTGTTTATGCTTGTGGATGGTGTTTATAGGTTGTTAGATGGTTTATTTGAGGTTTTAAATTGGTTTTGGGGTTTAGGTATGTGTTAGGTTGAATTGGGAGTGTTTTGGCTCGGGGAAAATGCAGGGGAAAACCCAGAATTTCTAGGTTCGCGAAGGGGCGCTGCGGCCCTGTTCTTTGGCGCCGCAGCGCGAGGCTGCTTCAGGGCTGGGGGATACTCTCTGACTTGCTGGGCACCGCGGCCCTCAAGGGCAGCACCGCGGCGCTAGGCTATTTTCAGAACAAGGAATTTTGCATTTTTGGGCTTTTGCTCCGGGGGCTCGGGGGATGGTTCCGATACATTGTTTTAGGGAATTAGAGGTCCCGAGAGTATGGGATTGGTTCCGGGAAGTGGTTTTGGGATTGGTTAGTATTAAAAGTGTTTTATATGTGTTGTGACTAGGATTTCAGAGAGGCTCGGGATAGAGGACCGTACTTGTGACCTTGGTGCATCGGAAAGCTCGGGATACAGGTAAGAAAACTGTAACATCCGTAAAGCAGAGCATGGGCCCCTAGTGCTGTTACAGGGCACGGCCCTAGATTGTATTATTGTTAGGGTGTAGCTTTAAATCAATTATTATATGTTTGATTGTTGTTCGAGAATGCTATATGTGGTTATAGCATAATGAACGGCAAAGGAGCCGAGAACAGCGAAGGGCCGAGAATGGCAGTGGGGCCGGGAATATCACTTAGCACATGGAGTGCTTATGGTTAGGGTGAGACCCCAATGGGTACATGGGATATCCTTACGGTGTGGACCGAGAACCCAGGCTTTGGTAGCGCTTCTGGGACGGTATGGCTGTATATGTGTTTAAATCTTATGGACTATCTGATTAAATAGTGATTGTATGATATGCATATGTTATGTGTTGTATGAGTTTTCTTGCTGGGCTTCGGCTCACGGGTGCTCTGTGTTGCAGGTAAAGGCAAGAAGTTAGCCAGCCATGAGTATGGAGAGCGTGGGGGCGGCACGTACATGTTTGGCCTGCCCGACTGCTTTGGTTGGGGGCATTTTGAGAAATGGTTGAATTAAACTATGTTTTTTATAATTAGTCATTTGTAATCCTATTTTGAATTGTAAATATTTTACAAACCTCATTTTGGGATCCCGAATGTTAAACTCTTGGAACTTTTAATGGAATAGAGTACTTTCAAAGATTACAGCCTTGACTTTCTGCTTAATCACACTTTTATTCTAAAAACCTCGTTTAGCGAGTTAATTGCGCATTTTAAACTCACTTAGTAATGGCTCTAAGGTAGTAGGGCGTTACAACTACCAAGGGACTAGCCTCGGCCTCTGCCAGCGTCAAGGTGAACACTCGAGCTGGAGTCAAGCTGTCCACCTTTCCTACTTCCCTTTTCTTCAGTGTTGGGCAATCCTTCCTGAGGTGCCCCACCGTGCCACACACATAGCAAGCCTTGGCCCGACATTCACCTTGATGGCGTCCTCTACACCTTGGGCACTCTGGATAACTCCTCCATGGTTCACCGCTGCCCTGACGACAGCCCTGACCACCCCGACCCCTCCTATCAGGACCAACAACGGTCGAAGTGTCAGGGGTATTTCTCTTGAAATCACTGGGGCCTCCGCCCCTACCTGACCTAGGATAAGGAGGCACCACCCTGCGACCCTCGCGCCTCATCGCACTTTCCTTCCAAATTTTGTTCTCCGCTTCCTCAGCGGTAAGAGCCTTCTCAACGACCTGGGCATAAGTTGTTCCTCCAAGTACCATTGTAATCCTAACATCCCGGGCTATCATAGCATTAAGCCCCCAAATAAACCTGTCTTGCCTGGCTGCATTAGTAGGCACAAGGTCTGGTGCAAACTTCGCGAGTTTGTCAAACTTCAGGGCATATTCTGTAACTGTCATACTGCCCTGAACCAATCCTACGAACTCATTAACCTTTGTTGCCCTGATGGCAACATTATAATATTTCTGACTGAACAAGTCCTTAAATCCTTCCCAAATCAAAGTAATGACGTCCCTGGTCTGTGAGGCCACTTCCCACCAGATGCGGGCATCCTCTCTCAACATATACGTGGCACAGGCCACTCTATCCTCATGAAATCCAGGATAGTAGTAATCATAGTCAGCAATTGCTCGGCCTTCAATGGATCAGGTCTTCCCTCAAAGATTGGGGGTTGCTGCTTCCTGAACCGCTCATATAACGACTCCCACCTGTTCCCAACCTCCCCTGACTGTACATCTGGTACCGCTGCAGGTGGTACAATAGGGGCAGCACTCCCTGATGGAGCCTACTATCGCAACAAGTGAATCTTTTCATCTTGACTCTGCAATCGCACCTACATATCTGCCATAAGTTGCTGCCAGTTCTCAGGGACTGGCGGAGGAATCTGACCTTGGTCATCACCCTCGGTCCCAGACCTAGTGCCGGCTAGTCGCGTAGATTTTCTTGGACGCATAGCTATCCAAGCCAATCTGCAATCAACGACTCGACTATTAGACCATGATGACAGGGTAAAAGCTTCTCCAAAATCCACCAAAGGAATATACCTAATCACAAACAATCAGAATATAGGCATCTATCCACATGCACCGGCTGCTAATAAGCATGCCCCAAAATTACCACACAATAGCTAAGATAAAAGCATTCACCCATACACAATATGCAGTTAATCATCCAAATATTCATTTACATGCACAGCAATGCTAATAAGCATGCCCTAATATTTTCATATAGCAGTCAAGGGCCAGGTCCTATCAGTATCTCATGCTTCCTATTAATCCAATAAATAAATAACAACATTCATAATTCATTCCAAACATACAAGCATATATGCACATATACACATTACCAAACCCTGAATCGAGCTTGTCTCTAGCAGCGAATGTACATGTCCAGCCGGTCTTCAGGAACCCTTAAACCTAGGACGCTCTGATACCAAGTTGTAATGCCCTGGATAGCCAAGACCGCTACACAGTGTATTTGTAAAAGTGCTGGACTTGCTAATCAAGCCACCAGTTAAAAACGTGAATTCTAAAATCTTTAATGTGTTAGGGTTAAAAAGGTTTTGGTCTCGAAAGATACTTTCCATTTAATTAAACATTTACACATGGAATCCCAAAAGAAATAGTGTTTAAAAGTCTGTTTACAAAATTTCCAGTTTACAGACAACCACCAGCCTTTCTAAAGGCAAAATAGAAGTTTATGGTTTTCCTGTCCCTGTCTCCCCTCAACCATGGCAGCTGAGCAGCTGATCATGTACATTCTGCTCTCAGAGCTCTCCAAATCAGGGTTGATCAAGCTTTCCATTGCCTTTACCTGCACCACGAAGCACCCGTGAGCCAAGGCCCAGCAAGAAAACATAACATATTATATAACAGGCAATATTAATATTTGGACAACCCTTTAAGCATGCCATACACCTAACATACCACAATAATCACAAAGCATAAAGATTCAATCAAGGAGTCAGCTAATCATCACTTAGCTATACAGCATAGCAATCCACCAATCAAGAATAACGTGCAAACAACATAATAATCATCATGGTCGACACCTTAGGTCGCACCCTCTGTTTACCCCACTGACTCCGGCCCACTTAAACCGAGCTTAGTGAATAATAAGTTGTCCTCGGCTACTAGTGGTCGAGCCGCGCCCTGTGCGCTAGTGTAAACTTCGACACTCTTAGGCCGTTGGTTTACTGTTTACATGGCATAATATCATCCTTTCAAAGCATACAAGATAGGGAACCCTTAGTCCCATTATAAATCCACAATCGGATGCAGTTTTCTTACCTTTAATTCTCAAGTTTACTGATTATAAGCGACGCCCCTCGAGCACGATTCACTTCCCGAGTCCTAGCGTAATACCTAGTCACAACCAAGATAGGGAGTACCATTAATAACCGTGTTAATATTTTCGGATGGAGTTCTAGCTTCCAGGACATCGAATTCCACCAAACACGGTGGTGGAATCGATCCCGAGCACCCTAGGTTAGGTTCCCGCTCTTAAAACCTCCAAAAGATCAAAGATACCCTTAAGGTTTGCGGCCCCTGATACCCAGCCGCTGCCCGCCCTTGAAATAGAGGCTAAGCCTCTCTGAAGATAGACACGCACCGCGGCTCTGCCCTGTGGTGCCGTGGTGCTTCCCCACTGCAGAGCCTCCTTGGCTCTTCTTTGCTTCGCAGGGCCGCGACACTCTAGAACAGAGTCGCAGCCCAACCCTTCGTGCCCAGAAAAATCACCATTTCTAGCATCCTAACCTTGCCAAAAACCACCCCAAAGCACCCTAATTCCAAAACCCATTGATCACACAACTCCTAACATGATTCTAGCAACTCAATCCAACAAAAACCCAGCTTAAAAACTCATTAAAATCCCATTTTGATTTCTGAAACCTAGTAGCTCAAGAACTCTAAAACCAGTCATATAAACTTAGAATTTAAGCTCTAAACTATGAATTTAAGCTTACCTTCTTTGATGAACCACTTCCTTAACAATTTCTGAGCTAAAACCCAAGCTTCTCAGCTTCAATTCAGTCCTTAAACATCAAAACCATAAACACTTTTAATACTTAGCCAAAACTTAGAATTCTAGTGCTCAAGAATGAAATTCAGTTCTTACCTTGGTCTTGGTTTAGTGTCCCTTAGTTAGAACTAAGCTAATCCCTCATAAATTCAGCTCAAAACACAGAATTTCCAGTTTAGTTTCTTAGATTATAGTGGTTCCCTTGAAAAAGAAGAAGGAAGAAGGAGAGAGAGATAGGAGATTCGGTTCCTCTACTTCCACCAAGTTCTGAGGTTTTATTTAGTCTAACCTTAGGTAATTAAGTTAATCCCGGGGCTCAGGGTACTGAAAACGTCCCCGGGGGCAAAATGGTAAAATTCCCCAATATTCCCGCCTAGGCTTCCTAACCTCAAATATATCTCCATATATTTATTTCCATGACCCGATAACAAAAATAATCGCCTAATACCCAAAATACCCCTTGACTTGCCCCAAGTCAAATATTAAGCCCCGTTGTGACTTCCCGCTAACTAGCTCCCTAGGATCGCCTCGAGTCGCCCGCTGCAGTTTTACCCACATAATAATGTGGTTCTCACAAATATAACATATAACCACATTTACATTCATATATCCATGCAAACATGTTTATCATATAATCATACGTTAATTTAATAAATTCGCACATAAACCAATTATGCCCTCCCGACACACTAACCAAGGCCCTTAAGCCATAATAGTGATTTTGGGTCGTTACAGCGCAAACGTTCCAAAGCACCAAAGCCAGATAGGGGAAACGTAAATGGTTGAGACATGCGTATGTCTGCAAACAACCACTCATTGGTCGTCAATTCAGTCAACAATGTAGTATTAACTCCCAAGACTTCAAGACTTCTCTTGATAAACACTATACGAGAGTTATCAGGACTTTGAAGAAGAGGAATACCTTTAGGGAGTTGAAGGACGAATGCCACAGAGAGCTTTGACGAAGACTTGACTCAGACAATAGTTTGTTCCAATCACGAGCCCCATCTGGAATGTCATGAATACACTTGAGTCGACTGGCAGACTCCCTCGAATCCCAGAGAAACTCAACGTTAAGCCTACCTGCAAATCAATACAAGTATCAGCATATAACGAGTTAAGCAAATCTTTCATGAAATAAATGATTGAATAAGAGAACATTAAAACACTCACATACAGAATTCCATGAACAAGGAATCCTACAACCAACCGGTAACCCCAACAAATCAAATACAGAAGTCCAGGAACGAAGAAGTAATGATTCTTCCACTTCTTTTCTCCAAACTTCAAACTAGTGATTAGAGGTGGGTCCTTCCCCCTAGCCATTAACTAATACCTACCCTTGTCATTTAGATGTCCCCTTAAGTAATAAGTTCGCAGTAACTTAGCCACCCCAAACATTATACTATGTCTCTCACAAAGGACTTCGAGAGACATCAGACCCCGCCAAGAGTTGGGAATTAATTGTCCGAGTGATATCTCATGATTTTCACACAATTCGAACACTAATCTAGGGACAGGGAACCGAAAACAATCCTTAAAGGGAAGCTCATACAGACACACTCAATCAGGTAACTGCCAGCAGCTTGCTCTGTACTAGTAGGAGCATGTAAACTAAAGGTGTCAGGTATATCATAGTAACGACGGAAATAAGGCAGCTCACTTATACTAATCAAATACTTGGGGTTGAGAATAAGTAGACAACTAGGCGTACCCCCAGCAATAGGATCACCAATATCTATCCCTCTACTACTAACACCATCTAAAGGTCGATCACCTAACTCTAATATTGTAACTCAGTTGCAGTCAACTTTCTCACCAGGAATTCCAAATTGAGAACTATAAACTTCCCCACTAAATGAACGATACAATTGACTCAAGGAGTCGGCACAACTGTCACGTCTACTGGTAGACATAATGAGTTGATCACCTAGAGCAAAACAATGACTAATTTGAAAGAACATAAAAAAGGAAAATAAAAAGAATCAATGTTCAGCTAGACGCGCAAGTAGGTGTTGGTTTTTATAGATCAAATCAAATACGCAGTGGAACAACAATCAAAATTGTTAATTTAACCCCACAAGATTTCTAGATCTACTTCTTCACATACATATATATTGAATCAAAGAGATGAATAGAAAATTACCTCAAGTCCTTCCTTGCTGCAATATTTTTGTACGGCAAAATCATTGAGATCTCACACCAAGATCTTCAAAAATGTTCTTAACACACAAAGAACGAGTGTGGGCTCGTTATACAAAACAATAGGCAAAATCTATTTATCAGATGTTCTCAACACATGAGATATGATAAAGTTTGGACCTAAATTTGTAAAGAACAGTGACCTATGCTTGTAGCGCTGTTCTATTTCTCTCAGGGAGATTTCACGATATATTTTCTATCTCTGAAAAGTATCGCTCTGAAAAAACTGATCTCCTATATTTAATATGTCCAATATATTAAAAATAAATAATATTAGTTATTTTAAACAATTTAAAAATAACTAATCAGTTATCAGATTTTTGTTTAAATAATAATATTTTAGTCATATTAAAATATCTCATTATTTATTTAATATTTAAATAACTAAAATTGTTGAACCAAGATTCTTCTAGAACCTTCTTGTGCGTGTAGCACAGTGACTGTGCACTGTGTTACATGCCCAACTCATGCCAAGGAGGGCATGTGATTTTCCCAATTTTCATCATTATTTAAATACCAAAAATTCCAAAAATAAATTAATTCAAAAATTAATTATATTTTTGTTAAATCAAATAATTAATAATTCTCAATTAATTAATTACACATTATTATATAATAATTATGTTTAGTGCATAGAAAAATATTTTACTTATCAAATATGTCATTTTTGCCCATTTTTGTATTTATCTTTGTCAGTGTTTGTTTGAGCCATTTCGGGGACCATGGACCTATAACATTAAGCTCCAATAAATTAAAACTAAATAATTAAACTCTTTAATCATAATAGTTAATTTATTAATTATGATATTTCTCCACTATAAATTCATAATTGAACTCTTTATGTTATAGATATACTTTTCATTATAAGGGTATTTTGGTAATTTGGACCTATGATGAAATGTGGACCCACATGCATGCATTTATCATCATATAATAATATAATTCACATAAATATGCATATAATAATTTAATGTCATAATAAATCAATTATGGCCCTCCCGACCTATTTATCCAACCATTAAGCTTCATTAGGGATTTTGGGGCATTACAACTATCCCCTCCTTACAAAAATTTCATCCTCGAAATTTACTTGAACAGCTCGGGATACTGATTCTGCATGTCTGACTCCAACTCCCAGGTCGCTTCCTCGACCTTGTTGTTCCTCCACAATACCTTAACCAAAAGTATCGTCTTATTCTTGAGGACCTTGTCCTTTCTGTCAAGTATCTGGACTGACTGTTCCTCATAGGAGAGATTTGCCTCAAGCTCCAGATCTTCATAAACATGAATCACATCAGATACATACCTCTGAAGATCTGAAACGTGAAACACGTTATGCACGACTCACAATGTCAGTGGTAAGGCCAACCTGTAAGCCACCTGATCAATCCTCTCTAGGATCTCAAATGGACCTACAAATCTAGGGCTCAGCTTGCCCTTCTTCCTAAATCTTCTCACCCATTTCCATGGTGAGAATCTAAGGAAAACATAGTCTCCCACTTGGAACTCCACGTTCCTGCGCTTGGGATCTGCATAACTTTTCTGTCTACTTTGAGAAGCAAGCATCCGAGCTCTAATCTTCTCAATGGCCTCACTGGTCCTCTGAACTGCCTTAGGACCCAAGTATCTCATTTCCCCTGTCTCATCCCAATGAATGGGAGATCTGCACTTCCTACCATACAACATCTCATAAGGTGCAACCCTAATGGTAGACTGATAACTATTGTTGTAGGAAAAGTCTATCAAAGGTAGATACTTACTCCAGGATCCACCAAAGTCCAGCACACATGCTCGCACCATGTCTTCTAATATCTGGATCGTCCTCTTAGGTTGTCCATTTGTCTGAGGATGATAAGCATTACTGAACTTCAATTGTGTTCCCATGGCCTTCTGTAAACTCCCCCAGAACTTGGAAGTAAAAGTGGGGTCCCGATCTGACACAATCGACCTCGGTGCTCCATGGAGGCGCACGATCTCTCTTACATAGAGATCTGCATATTGGTCAACTGTATATATGTAGTCCTCACTAGTAAGAAATGAACTTACTTGGTATAGCGATCCATAATAACCCATATTGAATCATGTTGACCAACAGTCCTGGGTAACCCCATCGCGAAATCCATCATGATGTCTTCCCATTTCCACTCCAGGATATCCAGAGGCTGCAATAACCCTGCTGGCTTCTGATGCTCAGCCTTGACCTGTTGACATGTCATGCACTTGGCCACATACTCCACTACATCCCTCTTCATTCCAGGCCACCAATACAGCGATGTCACATCCTGGTACATCTTCGTGCTGCCTGGATGCAAAGAATAAGGTGTAGTATGAGATTCAGCCAGAACCTCCCACCTCATAGTAGTGTCTAACAAAACACATATCCAACCCTTGTATCTTAACAAGCCCAATTCAGACAATGTATAATCTCTGGATGCTCCAACCAAAACATCCTTTCTGATCTTGATCAGCTGTGGATCACCCAACTGACCCTCCTTGATTATTTCCAGCAGTGTAGACTATAGCGTAATATTGGCCAACTGGCCCACCAACAACTCTATACCAACTCTGGTCATATCTTTTGCTAACTCTCTGGCTATCAACCTCGCACTATAAATCTGCTCGGAAGTATCAGCTACCACGTTGGCCTTTCCTGGATGATACAAAATCTCACAGTCATAATCCTTTACTGACTCTAGCCAACGCCTTTGTCGCATATTCAAGTCTTTCTGTGTGAAGAAGTACTTCAGGCTCTTGTGGTCAATGTAAATCTCACACTTCTCCCCATAAAGACAATGCCTCCATACCTTTAAAGCAAAGACCACAGCTGCCAACTCTAAATCATGAGTAGGATACCTCTGCTCATACTCCTTCAGCTGTCATGAGGCATAAGCAATCACCTTTCCTAACTGCATCAGAACACAGCCCAAACCCTGATGAGAAGCATCGCAGTAAATCACAAACTTCTCCTGATCTGTTGGAAGACTCAGAACTGGAGTTGTAATCAACCACTGCTTTAGTTCTTGGAAGTTGTTTACACACCTGTCTGACCATACAAACTTCTGATTCTTGCGTGTCATCTCAGTCAATGAAGTAGCAATCTTTGAGAACACTTCCATGAAATGTCTGTAATAACCTGCCAATCCAAGGAAACTTCTAACCTCAGAAGCATTCTTTGGCCTTGGTCAATCTCTGACCGCCTCTATCTTGGCTGGATCTACCTTAATCCCCTCCTTACTGACAATGTGCCCAAGAAAAGATACCTGAGATAACCAGATTCACATTTCTTGAACTATGCAATCATTCTGTGCTCCCTCAGTCTCTGTAGAACCAATCTCAAATTTTGCTCATGTTCTGATGCTGACTAAGAATAAACTAGGATATCATCGATGAAGACGATCACAAACTGGTCCAGATAATCCTTGAACACTCTATTCATCAGATCCATGAAAGTAGCTGGGGCATTAATCAATCCAAAAGACATGACTAAGAACTCATAATGCCCATATCTAGTGCAAAAAGTAGTCTTTGGTATATCTCCCTCCTTGACCCTCAACTGATGATAACCAAAATGAAGGTTTATCTTTGAGAATACCCTTTTGCCTTGCAATTGATCAAACAAATCATCTATCCTTGGCAGAGGATACTTATTCTTGATTGTTAACATATTCAGTTCTCTGTAACCAATGCACATCCTCAGAGAACCATCCTTCTTCCTTACAAACAAAACTGGCGCACCACAAGGTGAGAAACTAGGTTTGATAAAACCCAAATCTAACAGATCTTGCAACTGTACCTTTAATTCTTTCAGCTCACCTGGGGCCATTCTGTAAGGTGCTCTAGACACTGGCTCTGTCCCTGGTGCCAGTTCTATCACAAACTCAATCTCCCAGTGTAGTGGCAACCTTGGTAAATCTTTTGGAAACACATCCAGGAATTCACAGACTAGTCTGGTCTCACTGGCATGACCTGAGTGGTGTCAACCACACTGGCTAAGAATCTTATGCAACCTCCTTGCAATAGGTCTCTAGCCCTCAAAACAGAAATCATAGGTATGCGAGGTCCATGCACAGTACCAACAAACACAAAAGGATCCTCACCTTCAGGCTTAAAGGTGACCATCTTCCTTCTGCAATCTATGGTTGCCCCATACTTCACTAACCAATCCATACCCAGAATCATGTCAAAGTCAGTCATAACTAACTCTATCAAATCCACTAACAACTCTCTGCCCTCCACTGTCACTGGCAAATATTTGACCCATCTCCTAGATACTGCTAACTCCCCAGTGGATAATTAGGTTCCAAACCCCACATCATAATAATCACATGGTCTACACGGTCTATCAATAATTCTCCTAGCAACAAAGAATGTGTAGCACCAGAATCAATCAAAACAGTATAAGGGGTTCCAGCACTAAGAAGCTGACCTATAACTACTAAGGGTGAAGCCTCAGCCTCTACTTGTGTCAATGCGAACACTCGAGCTGGGGCCGAGCTGTCCGCCTTTCTGGGTTCTTCCTTTCTTGCTTTAGGGCAATCTTTCTTGAGATGACCCACTGCTCCACATAAAAAATAGGCCTTTACCCTACACTCTCCCAAATGACGCCTTTTGCACCTGGGGCACTCAGCATAAGTCTTCCAGGCCTCACTGCCACCCTGACGACCCATTGAAATACCACATGGTCGCCTGTCAGGACCTGGAGCTGGGAAGGTGTCAGGAACCTTCCTCTTCTGATCACTAGGGTCTCCACCCCTACCAGAACCCACAAATGGAGGACCTGTCCTCCTAAACTCTCTTCTGGCTGCATTGTCCCGCTAAATCTTGTTCTATGCGCTTTCAGCTGTGAGCGCCTTCTCAACCACCTGTGCATAAGTAGTAACTCCTGCCAAAGTGGTGATACGAACATCCCAGGCTAATCTAGGTTGTAGCCCCTAGAGAAACCTCCCCCTTCTATTCCCATCAGTGGGCACCAGCTCCATGGAAAACTTTGCCAATCTATCAAACTTCAGAGCATACTCAGTCACTGATAAACTTCCCTGAAGTAATCTGATAAACTCTTCAGCTTTAGCAGCCTTAATGGCATCATTGTAGTACTTCTCATTATACAAAGTCTGAAACTCTTCCCAACTCAGAGCATTGATGTTTCTGGTATGGGATATAACTTCCCATCAAATTCGGCCATCCTCCCGAAACATATATGTGGCATAGGCCACTCTCTCATTACCAGACACCCTCATGAAGTCAAGGATGGTGGTAATCATGCTCATCCACTGCTCAGCCTTAGAAGAATCTGCACTGCCCTCAAATATTGGAGGTTGCTGCTTCTTGAACCTTTCATAAAGAGGCTCCCATTTGCTTCCAACCTCAGGCAGCTGCTCAACTGTTGGCACCGATACAGGTGGTGCCTCTGGTACACTGGTTCCTACAGGGACCTGATGTTGTCTCAGGAGGCGGAGTTCTTCTTCCTTCCTCAATACTGTGGCCTGCAGGTCATTAAACAATTGCTGGCAGTTATCAGGAGCTGGTAGTGGAATCTGACTCTGGTCATTCTCCTGACCCTGCCTGTTCTTCTGGCCTTGATCATCCTGGCCAGCTAATGAATCTGTCTGTCTTGGAATCATTCTTACAACTTATACTGTGCTGAAACATTCAATGCGGCCAGTTAAACAGTAATAACTAATCCTCTTACCGCCTCATGATCCAAGATCAACAGATAATCACCATATTCCACATTTATACAAATATACAGATGGATGCATGATCATAGCACTTAGAATTTAGCACGTATCAATTGATAATTCATAATGAACAACACTAATAAGTAGGTTCTAGCAATATCAATACTAATAAGCATGTTCTTAATGATAATGCATTAGTCAAGGCCCAGCCTTATCAATGTATTTCATGTATACAGGTAAAGCATTTATACTTTATTTAAGCAGTTAAATGTATAACTGCATAAATAGTTACCAAACCATGAGTCGAGCTTGACTTCAATGACGAGTGTACATGCTCAGCCAGTCTACAGGAACCCTAAACCTTGGCATGCTCTGATACCAAGTTGTAACGCCTTGGTTACTCCAAGACCGTTACTGTGAGCTTTGATGCTTAACTTGCTAATCGAGTCATTTGGTTATAAACGTGCATCTAGATGTTATTAATAAGCTAGGGTGAAAAACTTGATCAAAAGGAAAGGATATATTTTATTTAAAACATAAAATTTCACATGGGCCCATAAAGCATTTACAAGTTATTTACAATCCAAAATGGTCATTACAGTGTAAAAATACCCGTCGACCTAAGCGGAAAAAATGGGGTTAACCCCTAGTTCCTCTGAGAAACACCTTGGCCGTGGTGGTCAAGTGGCCACATATGTACACATCGCCACCTAAGCTATCCACTCAAGGCTGGGTGAGCTTTTATTTTCCTTTACCTGCACCACATAGCACCCGTGAGCCAAGGCTCAGCAAGAAAACTCATTACTGCATGAATATAATATCAAGTGATGATTATGATAATCATCCAGAGCTTATAGCCCTAAACAAATGAGTGACTGATGTGTAAGTCTCTAATGTGGGTTCCGCACCCTTAGCAAATGAATGATCGTGGAGTCACTAGCTTAACCCAGATGAGTAAGTAAGTCACTAATGTAAACCAAATGAGTGACCATGGAGTCACTAGCTTAAACCAGATGAGTGACTAATGAGTGAGTCACTAATGTGGGTTCTGAACCCTTAGCTATGTGACGATGCAATCACCTGTGCCTTGTGGCCCTGGCTCTAGTAACTAGCCATTAGACTAGACAAGCGCTTTTGTTTTTCATCGAACATGGGGTCGGTCAGGCATTAATGCACATGATGAGTCATTCAATGCTTATGTCGATTAGATCTAATCTTTATCGGCTTACGTTAAACACGATAAAACCATTCTTAACTCTTAAGCCAATAAAACACGACCAGTGCTCAGTACTACTGCCGAACTTGACTAGTAAATCACAGCTTCACAGTTAATACCGAGACCATTGCCGATTATGACTAATAAGTCAATGCCATTCACAAGTAAGCAATATTTGCTAAGCATTTGATATGTAATTAATGTCCACATTTAAACACTCAACATGCCTCATGAATAACCATGCATGTCACATATGGGTTGCAGTTTTCTTACCTCTGGTTCGAGCGAGAATTAGTAAAAGAACGGCCCTTGAGAACGATTAGCCTTTTAGTTCCTTGGCAGTCACCTAGCCATAACCAATTATGGGATTCCATCAATAAAATGAATAATAAAAGGTTCCCGGACCAAGACCTAGCTTTCGAGATGTCGAATCCTACTAAATCGAGTACTAGGAATGATCCTAAGGCCTAAGGTTTGAATCCCCATGCTGAAAACATAATTCTAACCAAAATGCCACTAAGGGCCATGGCCAGCCTTCCCCCATGTCGCGGCTCGCCTCCCCAAACAGAGGCGCCCACACTCCAGCCTCCAACGTGCGTCGCGGCCCTACATCCCCATGCCGCGGCCCAATGGCCCTTCAGCACCACCCTTCATCTTCATTAAGCTTGGGCCGCGACACTCTAGAATAGAGCCGCGACCCCACCTGAAACTCAGCTAAAAATCCCTATTTTCCCCCTTCAAACTCATTTCAAAACCTTATTAAAACACTTCCAATACCACAAAGCAGAGCTCCTAATTAATACCACAACTTATCCACCATATATCCACAAAACCTAAGCCTTAAACCATTCAAAACTTCACAAATTCTCATTTCTATGATCAAAACTCCAATCTTAAAACTAACACAAAAACAGAGCAAGGAACCAGAAAATTGAACTAAAACCTTACCTTAAACTTCAATTGAATCATTTTCAATGGTTGAACACTAGCCTAAGACCTCAAGCTTCAATCTCCAAGTTTGAATCCCCAAACTTGCTTCAAAATTTCAAAGGACAAGGAAGAGAAAAGATGAACGGGAGGGAAGAAACCAATGCTCTATTTTAAAAGTTCTACAGCCTTCAAACTTAATATATAACCTAGGTCAAATGATCAAAATACCCCGCATGCCTAACTCACCTCTTAACAGCCCCCAAGGGCAAAGCCGTCCTTTCCCATCTATCTTGTTAATCATAATTAACGCCCTCCAATTTCCATTATTCTCAAATACTAATTAAATCATATCCCATTACCCTTGAATTCCCGGTAATGTTCTAATCATCAAATTACCCCGAGACTCATCCCGAGCCCCGAAATCAATCCCGTTATGACCAAATCGATAACTTGTATTAAAGGATCGTCTCATGCTGAAAAGCTCTAGCAAATCCACATTATATTGTGGCCTTATTCATAGTTCACCAACATGCATGAAAATATACAAATATGCCCTCAACGGGCCAAATTACCAAAATGCCCCTATGATGAAATGTGGACCCACATGCATCCATTTATCATCATATAATAATATAATTTACATAAACATGCATATAATAATTTAATGGCATAATAAATCAATTATGGCCCTCCCGGTTTACTTATCCAACCATTAAGCTTCATTAGGGATTTTTGGGCATTACAGATACAAGGGTTAGAGAAACTAAAGGAATGACTCATTCATTCCACTGCGTATAATGTAAGTATTCTTATCATTATTTCTCTTTGAATTCAATTTTAGAAACATGTTCTAGGTTGTCTCATATTAACTAGTTTAATATTAGATCTACATGAAAATAAATAAAGATCCTGTATAAGTTTCCTAAACTCAGCCATAAGGCAATGCCTCCGGATCATTCAACCAACTAAGGAAAGCCCTTAGTTCGCTGAACGCGCCATTTGATCCATATGCACACTTCACAAGCACACTTTGGCATATAGATGAGCTCAAAAACAAACGATCAACTATTTCGGGATACTAAACTCTCTAGAAAGAATATAATCTAGATTAGAGAGTGAGGGACAAACTGTAGTGGGCAAAATATGTCTACATGTTAAAATAGTCCAAGAAGCTAGTCGGACTAGCCAACTGGGCCCAACAAGTGCAGCGTCCCAAATTTTCTTGGGTGGGCAATAATTGATATAATTATTTCTTATGTGAATGAAATGATTATATGATTAGAAATGCATGTTTAGGTGAATTAAATATGCATGCGGGCCTTATTTGGTTATTAGGGGCATATTTGTAATTTTAGCCCGTTAAAGGCATAAATGTGATATATGTGTGTATTATGATTGTTACCACGAGGGTGTGGTGATATATTTGCAATGTGAGATCAAGGACGGTCCTAGGGAGCATAATAGTTAAATAGTCACAACGTGGTCAAATACCCGGCTCGGGAAGAGCCTATGGGTATTCTGGGAATATAGTAAGTATTTGGGAATTACCGTGTAACGGGTAGTGATTTAGCAATTATTTTGGCATGCTGGGATTAAATGGGGATTTATAGGAATACTCAAGGATTTAGCAGGATGTGGCAATTGACGGAATTGCTCTTGGTGGCACATAGGATTAAGATTGACTTAAGGGTATTTTGGACTTTTTGGCTAAGGGATAGACTTAAACATTTGGGTAGCTGAAATTCTAGAACCATTTGGAAGAAAAATAGGAATTCTCAGCTCTCTCTCTCACATTCGGCTTTCTCTCTCTCTATGGTGCTTGGAGATTTTTTATGAAACTTGGAGGATTCTAGGCTAATAATTTAAGGATTTAAAGCTAGGATCTGTTGGGGAAAACAAGCTTGAAGACTTGGGGAATTATCTCAGGTCGAAACTATCACAGAGGTAAGAATTCTGTATTTAATTATCCAAGTATTTTGCTATAGTTTTTGGTTTGATGGCCTAGGTTCAAGTTTGATTGAATTTAAGTGTTGAGCTTAGGTTGCGATGAGGTTTGTTGAGTTTTTGGATGTTTGTATCAGTTCTGTTGTTTGGATATGAATCCTAGCCAAATTCTAGGATTAAGGCTCAAAATTGGTGAGTTTCACGGAGGTTAGCTCGTAAAATGCATGAGAAAATGGCTGGTTTCTGGGTTTCTGGGACTCGCGCCGCGACCCTGTTCTACAGGTGTCGCGGCTCGTGTGTGCGAAAGGGCCTGGGAGCCTTGAGATTGCCCAGGCATTGCGGCACAAGGCTTAGCTTAGTGCGTTGTGGCCTGTGTCTGCTAGCAGAGCAGGCCTTTCCCTCTGACTTGTAGTGAGTCACGGCCCTAGGGGGCGGGCCACGACTCATAAGGAGAAAAAAAAAGGGGGGGAAATGGAGGTTTTAAGCTCGAGAACTCAAATGTTAAGGCTAGGGAAGTGTAACGGTGAACCAGAAATTTGACTCTATACCCGAGTCTTTTGGTTAAAAACGTGCATCTAAGTGTTATTAACAGGCTAAGGTGGAAAATCAATAAAAAAGAAATGATATATTTTATATAATACATAAAACTATTCATGGGCCCACAAAATCTTTTACAAGTTATTTACAACTCAAAGAGGTCATTACTGTTTCAAAATTTCAAACCCGCCGACCTAAGCGGCAAAAATAGGGTAAACCCCCTAGTTCCTCTGAGAACTCCTTGGCCGTGGTGGTTAAGCGGCCGCATATGTACACATCACCACCTAAGCTCTCCACTCAAGGCTGGGTGAGCTTTTCTTTCCCTTTACCTGCACCACATAGCACCCATGAGCCAAGGCCCAGCAAGAAAACACAATATAGCATGATATAATATCAACAATGATCAAAATAATCATTCAGGACTATCCGTCCAAAACAGATAGGTGATAGTCGCATAAGTCACTAAGTTGGGTATAACTCCCTTTAGCCTTGTGACGATAGGGTCATCGAGGTTTAACAGATAAGTGAACCTTTCACTAGCTTAGACAGGACAGGTGCATGGTGACTAGTCATCAACATAACCTTCCTCATGACCATAGAGTCATAACCCTGGAACATCGTTCCCTAGCCATGTGACAAACAGTCACCTGGGCCTTAAGTCCTGGCTCTGAGTAACTAGTCTTAGACTAGCCAAGCGCTTATACGTTTCATCGACCTTAGGTTCGGTCCAGCATTAATGCCTTAGAGCCATTCAACACTGATATCGATTAGATCTAATCTTCATTCGGCCCTGCGTTCAGGACGCTTATGCCGTTTCTGACTCTTAGGTTAGTGTCCCTGACTAGTCAGTGCCATATACAAGTAAACAACATTCACTAGTACTTAATATGCAATCCATGTCCACATTTATCAATCAACATGCCTCAATAACAATCACGCATGTCATATATACACAAGGTGCAATTTTCTTACCTCAGATTCGAGCTAGAATGAATACAAGAACGACCCTTGAGAACAATCTGAGTTTTAGTCCTTTAACGGTCACCTAGTCATAACCAAATATGGGACACCATCAATAAAATGAATAATAAAATATTCCCGAACCAAAACCTAGCATCCGGGACATCGAATCCCACTAAACCGGGTAGTAAGATCGATCCCGAGGCCTAAGGTTTGAATCCCTAAGTCAAAAACACACTTTTGGCCAAGATGGCCTTCAAGCGCCGCAGCCCTTCCCAAAAATATAGGCAACTCGCCTCAAGCAAGCACCGTAGCCCTTCCCCAAGCGCCGCGACCCTTAGGCCTTTTCAGCACCACCTTCTTCTTCGAGCTAGGGCCGTGACGCCCAAGAACAGGGTCGCGGCCCCCAACTCAGAACCACCCTAAAACACGTTTTTCAACATCCCAAACCTCCCAAAAACATGCCTAAACACTTCCAAATCATCAAATCAAAGTTCCCAAGCTTCCCAATGATCCAAAACCATCAAATCCCAAGGCTCAAACGAACCAAAAGCTCAATGATTCACAAAAGCCAATTCTAAGTTTAGAAACTCTAAAAACTCAAAACTTAAACTTAGATTACCTTTGATTGGGTTATTTCTCGTCAAATCCTTCGGTCAAGAGGCTTCTAATCTTTCCTAGGATCACTAAGCCTCGATCCACGTACGTTCTATCTGACAAGCTACTTCAAGCTTAAGTAACCTCAAATAAAACCTAGTGCTCGGGGTCCCAAAAACACTCCCGGGAGTATTATAGTCAAAACTTCCATAATTTCCTCCTGATCTCAAATACTCCCAATTTATCATCAAATAAACATTCTTATTACCCAATAATTGACCCCGTTATGACAAAACTGCTAATCCATAATATAAGACCGTCTCATGCCAAATAGCTCGAATATATCTCCATAATAATGGGATCTCATTAACAAATCACATTATGCACCCAAACACACAAATATGCCCTCAATGGGCCAAATTATCAAAACATCATAATATTCAAATGTGGACCCACATGCATGCATATAACATCATATTATAATATAATTCACATAAACATGCACATATTCATTTAATGGGATAATTAAACAGTTATGGCCCTCCCGACCTACTAATCCAGCCATTAAACTGCATTAGGGATTTCGGGGCATTACAGGAAGGATTCTACTACCTGGTTTAGTAGAATCCAAGGTCCCGGAGGCTAGATTAATATTCTGAAGTTATTTATTGGTTTAAGACTTGATGGATGGTTATTATGAATGCATTGTGACTAGGTTTTCAATGAGGCTCGGATTAGGGGATTGTGCTTGGGATCTCATTGACTTATCAACTCGAGACACAGGTAAGAAAACTATTGTACCCGTAGAGCAGGGCACAACCCTATTGTTTGTGTTTCAGGGCGCGACCTTATTGTTTATGTTTAATATATGTGCAAATATCTGTGAATGATATATATATGATTGTGAATGAACAGCGAGGGCCAGGAACGACATGAAGTCGGGTACGACAAGGGGTCGGGATCCGTGTTAAGCACGCTGAGTGTAGGCCGCTAGGGCGAGACCCTCCTAGGGTGCTAAATCCACCCGCTCAATGAAGACCGCGAACCTAGGGCCTTGTAAAGCACCTGGGACGGCGTAGGCCGCTATGTGTTTAGCTCGTTTGTTGTTTTATTGTATAGTATGGATGGTTATGTTATATGTTATATGTTGAGTTTTCTTGCTAGGCTTCGGCTCACGGGTGCTCTATGGTACAGGTAAGGGCAAAGGGAAGATTGACCAACCATGAGTACAAAGAGCGTGGAGCGACGGGTACATGTTCGACCTCCATGGCTACCACGACCAGGGTTATTTTGGGGAGATTACTGTAATGAACTGCTTTGTCGCTTAGGTCGACCATAATTATATTTTAATTGTAATATATTTTCTTAACAGTATTTTGGGATCCCAACTATATTGCTTTTTGTGATTTCAATGAATGTCCAAATTTTTATAATTAATGTCATTAAACGAGCTTATTACAGTATAATCACACTTTTAACCTAAAACATTGATTAGCGAGCTTATGGCACATTTATAACTCACATAGTAACGGTTCTAAGGTAGTAGGGAGTTACAACAAGCCAACCAGACTAGCTAGTAAGGCCCAACCCAACGTAAATGGACTCACATATGCCGAATGAACCACCTGATTGGCCAATGGATACCTGAACGTGAATCTGAATACATTCAGTCAACCAGAGACCTTGAAATAGTCAAGGTATACGCAACTCTTCCCAGGAAAGTTGGAGGAGAATGACTTATAGCGAGTCAGACGGATCAGGTAGGCGGAACAACAACGATAAGGAAAACGACTATAAGGAGGACCCTCAGGGGCCAAGAGCGATCCATCTCATAACCATTACTCTAAACACTCTCTTTGATTGGGAATATTATCTCGAGTTGATCCTGTCTAGCAAGTCGAATCAGTTAGACTGACCTGACCAGACTGTCAATCACTGCCGTCGCCTGACCACGAACCAGTCAGACCAACCTGACCGGGCTGTCAAGCTCCGTCGTCACCCGATTATCATTCTACTCACTTATTCACTATTACTTACGTTATCATTTTGTTTTTTTTCTTATCTTTCGTGAAGATCTGACTAACTTGAGCATCAAAATCCCTTTGGCTGACACCCTACCGGTGCTCCTAATTGAACTCTTGTCTCTCTCTTTGTTCTGGACTGGTTGCTGGTGCCCATTTAATCAATTGTAGGGAATCACATCTACATATATGATTATAGAATATTCAACTCTCCCCTCTCGGATCTCGATCCAAAATCATGAATCATGTAAATAGTGATCAATTATCCACACCCATTAAGCACAAATCATATAGAGAGAGGATAGAAGAAGAAGAAATTATATGAACTTCGTAGAATATTAACAAATATCCAAGTGACTACAATAAACCCTAGAAAAGATGTTTAGTTCATTATAGGCATGACAAAAACAATAAAATAGATGTTCAGAAACATATAACTAAACTACTAAAAACTGAGATAAAAATTGAAGAAAAATAGAGTACTAGAGTTAAACAGCTGCTAATCTCGTCATCCAAGAATCTCTTCACAAATGACCTGAAATTCATACTTAAACAAACATGTTTTCTCTTTTTGGTGAGGCGGGTCGCGACTTGCTCATTCTTGAGTTGCGACTCGTGTATTTTCATGCAATGCATTCCTTCTATGGAAGTTTAGGCATCACGACTTGATAGACCAAGTCGCGACCAACCTATTTTTGTCCCTCTTTGCTGATTTTCCTTTACCTCCATGCGCGTCGCGACTTGATGGTCCAAGTCGTGACTCCTTGACTCTTTTGTCCTTAATGCCTCTATCCTTTCACAGCTGCAACTCGATAGGCCAAGTCGCGTCCCTTGTTTCAGATTTCTTGATTTCACACTTTTTCAACCTTCGTTTAGCACCAAAGTCATCCCGAACGTTCCCGGCTCTCCCAAACTCACACAAAATGGCCAAAATCTCCCAAAATGCCAAATTTCATCACTAAATCCGCTACTTTCCTCTCCATTCACAAATTCATAGCAAAAACATGAAAACAAAGAAAATACACACATAATACAGCAAAAACCCAAAATTTGACTAGAAACTAAGACTAAAACACACTCTAAAAGGGAAATTTTAGTTTTTACGCTTAATGAGGGGTTCTAAGTCAAAAAAAATACTAGGCATTTAAATCATTTCAAAAAAATGTTAATTCTTTTGACAATACCCAAAATACCCCTCTCATAATTTTTCTCATCCACTTTCTCTTATCTCTTCCCTCTCTCTCTCTCTCTCTCTCTCAACCCATTCCTCTCAATTCTCTCTAGAAAAAAATCCATGGGTAAGGTAAAATATAAGAGAACTCAATGTAACGGCAAGTATTCCTCACTTAGGACACTAAAATACTACATTTCGAACAGATCTGGGCATGATTTTTGGATTTTTTTTTTTTCTGATTTGAAACTTTAAAATCTGCAGAAAATTGACGTGGTTCGATGGTGCTCGATGTTAGCTCGAGGGGGCCTTTAAAATCAAGATTTTTGCATGAAAAAATCGATGGTGGTTCGATGCGATTCTTGCAAGATACATAATTTTTCAATCGGGTGTCAGTTTAGGGTGATTTTTTTTATTTTTGGTATTTTTTCAAGATCTACACGTTTGAGATGTGTACATACACATTTGGAAAATGTAAATCTTGAAAAAAAAAATGCAAAATGCAAAACATACCTCATGTCCAAGATATGTTTTGGTATTTTTTTCAAGTTCTAAACTTTGAAAATGTGTATGTGAACATCTAAAATGTGTAGATCTCAAAAAATACCCAAAATAAAAAAAAATCACACAAACGGACACCTGAGTGAAAAATTATGTATCTTACAAGAATTGCATCGAACCACCATCGAACAACCATTGAGCAACGTCGATTTTTTCTTGAAAATCTTGATTTTGAAGGCCCCATCAAGTTGGCATCAAACATCATCAAGCAACCATCGAGTTGGACATGATTTTTGAGTTATCTTTTAAATCTGAAACTCTGAAATCTGTAGAAAATTGATTTTGCTCGATTGTTGCTCGATGAGGCCTTCAAAATCAAGATTTTCATGAAAAAATTGATGTTGCTCGATGGTGGTTGTAATGACCCACTAATCTAGACTAATTGGACCATTATCGAAACTATACATAAAACTTACATTTTTACAAAAATACCATAATTTATTGAGTAACTTGAAAAATAAGAGTTATTTACAAAGAAACAGAATACTAAGAAGGATTATGGGATCCCATTGTTTTTAAAACAAAACAAGATTTAAATTAAAAGACATTACATAATAATGCGGAAAAATACACATAAAAACCATAAAAACATAAAAGGAGACTATATCCTCGAATCGAATAACGCTCGGCCCCTTGACTCCATTCATCATCGATACACATTCTCCAAGCGTCACGAATCTTTCCGCCTCTAAACTTATTTTCCTGCACATAAACAGAAAGGAGTGAGCCTAATGCCCAGTAAGGAAAATCTAACACAAAGTCACATACATAATTTCATAAGAAAACATAAAGACTTAACATAATACATATAACATACACTTATTATAATGGCCATTATTACTTGGGGTCCCATAGACTAAACAAGCATATGCCCATGGGATTAGTGGGGTCCTACTAGCTAAGTAGGTCATATGCCCATAACCCATTTGGGGTCTTGTTAGTCATATGGGTCATATGCCCAAGCCTACAAACATACACATATATCATAACACTTTTAATAACATAAAACATATAGATAACATAATCACATAACATGTTGATTCTAGCCTATTTCCTTACCAAAGTTACCGAGATTATGGACTGAGTTGGGATTGTTGGAACACTCCTAAAACCATAAGAAAGAGTAAGTCTAAAGAAAGGAGATGAAATGAAAGAGATGGAAAGACTAAACCATAGAAAACATACTTACCGACTTATATGCTTAAAAGCTTGGATTCCCTAACCAAAATAAGAATAAGGTTAGGGGACTGAGTAGAAGGTTTTGAGAAAGGAAATAACATAAAAATACAGAAAAGAACTAGAGTTTTGGGTTTACCTCAAAGATTGCAAGATAAATTCTAACCTTCACCGAAATACTATAGAACTCACTTCCCAAAGTGTTTGATAAGCTTATGATGTTTAAGCTTATAGTTTTTCCCCAAACCAAGTGTTTACACTCTCACACTCACTTAACACTAGCAGCCTCTGAACTTAGAGCAAATGGTGAATAATGGCTGGGTACTAGGTCCTATTTATAGAGTTTGGGAATGAAAATATCTTGATTTTACTTGAATAAAAATAATGGCTTTTTAGGTGAAAATCATTTGAATAATCGTTCAGCAGAGGCTGAAGACTCGTTCAGAAGATGCTGGACTGTTGAAGGAGTTTGAATGGCTGAAGGGAAAAGAATTCAAATGTATTTGAATTCATGCTGGTGGAGGCGATATTTCGCCCCCTATAGGCGATATATCGCCTGGACCTTTGTTCCCGAGGCGACCGTGCATCGATTCGTGTTTTCCGTATCTACGTGCTGCGATATATCGCCCCCTATAGATGCGATATATCGGCATACGCTGAATATTGAAACACGAATTTACACATTTTTAGCTAAGTTTGAATGGATTAAACAGCCTTGACTAAGCCCTCAACGTACTCAAGGCTGCTGACTGACCCTATACATTCAAACTTTTACCCTTATTTAATTTAATCCTCAAAAATACTTAATCCTTAATTACCATTCAAAACATGTGCTTAAAATCCTATTGGTTGATGTCTAAACCTTATAATATAATAATATAATCCTTAATATCAGACACATTAATCAAACCTTAGGTTATACTTAATATTCTTAAACTATAGGTTAAACTTAGAAAATCTATAAGTACTACTATGAGTGTCCAAATAACTCCCGGTCTGAACCAAAAATCCAAAGTAACAATGATAACACTAAACATACTATAATACTACTAAACAATTAGCTAAGTAAAGTTCTTGGACTCTACAATTCTCCCCTACTAAAAAGAATTTCGTCCTCGAAATTTACTTACCAAATAATTCCGGATACCGGCTCTGCATGTCCTCTTCCAACTCCCACGTTGCCTCGCGTTCAGAACTATTGCTCCATAGGACTTTAACTATAGGAAAGCTCTTGGACCGTAACTGCTTCATCCCCCTATCTAGGATGCTAACCGGTCGTTCCTCGTAACTTAAGTCCTTCTGGAGCGCTATGGTGTCGTACTTGAGGACGTGAGATGGGTCTAACACATACTTGTGTAACATCGAGTTGTGGAAGACGTTGTGACTATCGGCTAGTGCTGGCGGTAGGGCTAGTCTATACGCAACTGGTCCCACTTTGTCCAATATCTCAAAAGGACCTAAGAATCGGGGACTGAGCTTGCCTTTCTTCCCGAACCGCTTGACACCCTTCATAGGAGATATCTTCAGGAAGACTTGATCTCCAACTTGGAACTCCACATCGCGTCTCTTGGTATCTGCATAGCTTTTCTGTCGGCTTTGAGCAGCAAGCATACGCTGTCTAATAAGCGTTACTGCTTCTTGAGCTTGCCTAACAGCTTCGGGCCCTAGAAGCTGCCTTTCTCCTACCTCGTCCCAGTGCAACGGTGATCGGCACCTTCTTCCATATAGCAACTCATAAGGTGCCATCTCGATCGTCGACTGGTAGCTGTTGTTGTACGAGAACTCGATCAGCGGTAAGTACTTGTTCCACGATCCTCCGAAGTCGAGTACACAAGCACGTAGCATATCTTCTAAAATCTGAATCGTACGCTCGGACTGCCCATCTGTCTGAGGATGGAAAGCTGTACTAAGACTTAACTTAGTACCCATGGCTTGCTGTAAGCTTCTCCAAAATCTTGACGTAAACACTGATCCTCTATCTGATACTATCGTCTTGGGGATTCCATGCAATCGTACAATCTCTTGGATGTAAATGTCTGCATATTGGTCTGCCGTATAAGAAGTCTTAACAGGCAGAAAATGAGCCGACTTGGTTAGTCTATCTATGACTATCCAAGCAGAATCATGCTGCTTATTCGTCTTTGGCAGACCCGTCACGAAGTCCATGGCTATATCATCCCACTTCCATTCCGGTATGCTAAGCGGTTGCAATAATCCAGCAGGCCGCTGATGCTCCGCCTTCACTTGCTGGCATACCAGACACTTAGATACATACTCCGCTATGTCCTTCTTCATCCCTGGCCACCAATAGACTGCCTTGATGTCATGAGTCATCTTGGTAGACCCTGGATGAACTGAGTATGGGGTGTTGTGCGCTTCTTCTAGGATCGTCTTCTTAATACTCTGATCGTCTGGCACGCATACCCGATCCTTATATCTCAATAAACCTTGACTGGATATTGAGAAATCTGTAGTCTTGCCTTCTCTGACTGCATCCATGTGCGTTGCTAGCGAATCATCATGTCTCTGACCATTCCGTATGTCTTCTAGCAGATTCGATTGGATAGACAAGTTAGCCAGCTTGCCTACAACCACTTCTATTCCGGCACTGATAAGCTCCTGTTGCAGTGGCTTTTCTATTCCGGATAAGGCTGCTAAGTTCCCATAACTTTTTCGGCTAAGTGCATCGGCAACTACATTTGCCTTCCCCGGGTGGTATAGGATTTTGCAGTCGTAATCCTTTACTAACTCTAACCACCTGCGCTGCCTCATGTTAAGCTCCTTCTGAGTAAAGAAGTATTTTAAACTTTTGTGGTCCGTATAAATCTCGCATCGTTCTCCGTAAAGATAATGGCGCCAGATTTTTAACGCAAAGACCACCGCTGCCAACTCCATATCGTGAGTTGGATAGCGTTGTTCATACTCCTTTAACTGACGTGAGGCGTAGGCTATCACCTTGTCATTCTGCATCAGTACGCATCCCAATCCTAACTTTGATGCATCACAGTAGACAACGAACTTGTCGTTGGGTGTTGGGACACTAAGTACTGGTGTTGAGCAAAGCTTATCCTTAAGCAACTGGAAGCTTTCCTCACACTTATCATTCCAGTTAAACTTTTGTTGCTTCCGGGTCAGGTTGGTGAGTGGAGTGGCTATCTTAGAAAAGCCCTCTACAAACTTTCTATAGTAACCTGCTAGCCCTAAGAAGCTTCTTACTTCCGACGCGTTCTTTGGTCTAGGCCAATCTTTCACGGCCTCTACCTTCGATGGATCTACTGCAACTCCGTCTTTCGATATGATGTGCCCGAGGAATGCCACTTGTGAGAGCCAAAACTCGCATTTCTTGAACTTCGCGTAGAGTTGGTGCTCCTTCAATCGCGTCAAAATTATCCTCAAGTGTTCCTCGTGCTCCACTTCATCCTTGGAGTAAATTAAAATGTCGTCGATGAACACAACGATGAATTTATCCAAGTAGTCCTTGAAGACCCTATTCATTAAGTCCATAAACGCGGCTGGCGCATTAGTAAGACCAAAAGACATTACCAAGAACTCGTAATGTCCATAACGAGTCCTAAAGGCTGTCTTAGGGATATCTCCTCCCTTTACCTTGAGCTGATGATACCCGGACCGTAGATCGATCTTAGAAAATACAGTTGCGCCTCGGAGTTGATCAAACAAATCATCAATCCGAGGTAGCGAGTATTTGTTCTTAATTGTTACTTTATTCAGCTCTCGGTAGTCTATGCACATGCGCATACTTCCGTCCTTCTTCTTCACGAATAGTACCGGAGCTCCCCATGGTGAATGGCTTGGCCTAATGAAACCCAAGTCTAGGAGTTCTTGTAGCTGTGTCTTTAACTCCTTGAGTTCCGTAGGTGCCATCCGGTATGGTGCCTTAGAGATAGGCTCGGTGCCGGGTACTAATTCTATCGTGAAGTCTATTTCTCTAGTTGGCGGCAATCCTGGCAAGTCATCGGGGAAAACTTCTGGAAATTCTTGTATAACTCGAACATCTCCAACTTTGAGTGATGTCTCCTTCTCCACATTCGTGATGTTGGCTAAGAATGCTTGGCATCCTTTCTCCATCATTCTCTGAGCTTTGAGAGATGACACTAACGGTGTGCGTAGTCCTGAAGCTTGTCCCATGAAGCACAGTTTCTGGCCGTCAGGAGTCTCGAACATCACCTTCTTGCGTCTGCAGTCGATCGTTGCGCCATGCCGTGCTAGCCAATCCATGCCTAGTATGACGTCGAAGTCTTTGATCACCAGCTCTATCAGGTCTCCTTCTAGTTCCTTGTCCTCAATCTTGATTGGTACGCCTCGTACAATTCGTGATGATAGAACTACTTTGCCCGAACGGTTGCAAACCTAGTTCTAAATCTTTCACTAGGTTTGTCTAGTTTATCTATCATTCCTAACGAAATATACGAATGGGTGGCTCCTGAATCAAATAATACATGACATAATTTATTGAGGATTGAAACCTGACCTGTGACCACCTTGTTGCTAGCATCCGCCTCTCCTTGGGTTAAAGCAAAAACCCGAGCAGGAACCATCTTTTCGTCCTTCTTTCCTTCCGGCTTTTGCTGAGGAAAGTCTCTTTTACGATGCCCTTCTTGACCACAGTTGAAACACTCCTTGGTGTTGGCACGGCATTCTCCGGGGTGCTTCTTCTGACATTTGGCACATGGCGGGTATTCCACGTAGCCCGACCTATTTCCCCCATTACTTGGTTGTGCCCTTTTATTGTTGTCGGCTTGCTTGTTGTCAGGATGCCTTCTCTTCTGTCCGTTACCGTTGTTGTTGGACTGACTGTTGCTGGACTGATTGTTGTTCCGACTGGCCTGAGGTTGGCTCTGCTGCCTAGGTTCCGGCTTGCTGGCTTCTTCTTTGCTCACGTTGGCTTGCAACCTTTCTACTTCAATTTCCGTCTCAAGAACGTCGGCTTATGAAGTGTTTCCCGGGTTCGCTAGTTTAACCCCCATCTCGATCTTCGGGCGAAGTCCTCTAACAAACTTGTTCACCCTTAGATAGTCGGTCGGAACTAACTCTGCCGCGAACTTGGCTAAGCGATCAAACTGACGAGCATATTCCGCCACTGTTAAATTCCCTTGCTTCAGATTGGTGAACTCCTCAACTCTCGTAACAAGTACCGCTGAATTGTAGTACTTCTTGTGGAAGAGCTCCACAAATCGGGTCCACGTCATGGTGGCAGCATCGTGGGATTGCTGGACCAAATCCCACCATATCCTGGCATCTTTCTTGAGTAAAGATGAGACGCAGGATATGCGGTCAGCATTATTGAGGTTCATGTGGGCTAGGATCGGCTCCACATTCCTTAGCCATTCTTTTGCTTCAAAGGGGTCCGTAGTCCCTTCGAAGTTCGGAGCATGCTGCTTGCGGAACCTTTCGTACACTGGCTCCATGTGCTGAACAGGATAAGGAGCGTAGTTCGTCATAGGCCATCCCCCATACGGACCAACTTGTTGGGGTGCTGGGGCCATTGGCTGTGGCTGCGGCTGTGGCGGAGGCTGAGGCTGAGATTGAGCCTGCTGGCGTTGTTGCTGCAGAAGTTCCTCAACTTGTTGTCGCAGTCTGGCAATCTCTGCAGTGTTGTCAGCTGGCTGTGCCGGCGCGTTGCGGCGAGCAGTAACACGCACTCTCCTTCGGCGAACGGTAGGGACCGCATTGGTCGCTGGAACATCGTTGGAAGCGTTCCCGTTGGTGCAAGCAGATCTTCGGAGAGACATCGTAGCAGAGTTCTAACAGTTAAAAGAAACATGTTAGAACTTTTCCTAATAGGCTCTAAGGCAAAAACTTATTCTAAAACAAACATATCTCGAACCTATTTATTATGACTTTTTATGAAAAATTATATAGGTCTTTATTTATTATTAGAGTGGGTTTCTATACTTAGAAAAACAAGTCATCTTTATTTTCTAAGTGTGTTTCTAATCATCCTATATGACTTAATTCTCAGGCTCGAAACTTATCTTTGTTCCAAAGTTAACCATATTGAGGGAGGGCTGGGATCAGTAAAATCGTTCCCACTACTAAGGCCCCCTAACTCTCAATAAGGAAACCAGGTTCATTGATTTGTATCCACCCTCACCGAACTCAGTCATTATTCATTTTATTTAGTATTTATTATGATTGTGAAAAAAAAAATTCAAACTCACACATGATATTCAAATAGCATGTTTATTCATTTGGAAAACAATTTCACTTATTACAATCATAACATAAAAGTAAATAAAACAAATAAAAACTACTAATCTAAAAATCGGGATCTTCTACATCCGATCCGTCATCTAACATATCATCATCTATAGCCTCATAGTCATCATTATCATGAGCATCAAAATGCCCTCTAGGAAGGTTTGTGAGAATCCTATTCTTTTGATCCTTGGTGAATTGAAATTCAAATTTTGCAGTGAACCTAACTAAGAGGAAATAGTATCTCATTGCTAATGGTGACTCATCCTCATCATTCATTTCTTCCCATATTTCTTCTAAGGCTGCTATTACAGGATGGAAATCTTTAAACAACCTAATCACTAATACATATTGTTCTGTTGATCTTAGCATTATTTGTTTAGCCTCTTGAAGGCCACCTATTGCTTGGTGAAACAAAAGCAACCTTCGAGTAATCCTTTCTAGGGCTCCTACGGTGTTTCTTGGCTCCCTTATTCTTTTTAAGGCCTTAATGGCTCGGATATCTTGGTAGGTTAAGGCTCCGTTCATTCTTAACTGAAACACAAACACTAAAGTTGTTAGCTATACACATAGACAAAGTAACTTGTAACTTGTAACTTAAACACTTACTTGGCGGTCCGATTCGGAGCTTTGAGCATGTGTATCGAGGAGAACTTCATGCGAAGGAACCGTTTGCTCTGATACCAACTGTAATGACCCACTAATCTAGACTAATTGGACCATTATCGAAACTATACATAAAACTTACATTTTTACAAAAATACCATAATTTATTGAGTAACTTGAAAAATAAGAGTTATTTACAAAGAAACAGAATACTAAGAAGGATTATGGGATCCCATTGTTTTTAAAACAAAACAAGATTTAAATTAAAAGACATTACATAATAATGCGGAAAAATACACATAAAAACCATAAAAACATAAAAGGAGACTATATCCTCGAATCGAATAACGCTCGGCCCCTTGACTCCATTCATCATCGATACACATTCTCCAAGCGTCACGAATCTTTCCGCCTCTAAACTTATTTTCCTGCACATAAACAGAAAGGAGTGAGCCTAATGCCCAGTAAGGAAAATCTAACACAAAGTCACATACATAATTTCATAAGAAAACATAAAGACTTAACATAATACATATAACATACACTTATTATAATGGCCATTATTACTTGGGGTCCCATAGACTAAACAAGCATATGCCCATGGGATTAGTGGGGTCCTACTAGCTAAGTAGGTCATATGCCCATAACCCATTTGGAGTCTTGTTAGTCATATGGGTCATATGCCCAAGCCTACAAACATACACATATATCATAACACTTTTAATAACATAAAACATATAGATAACATAATCACATAACATGTTGATTCTAGCCTATTTCCTTACCAAAGTTACCGAGATTATGGACTGAGTTGGGATTGTTGGAACACTCCTAAAACCATAAGAAAGAGTAAGTCTAAAGAAAGGAGATGAAATGAAAGAGATGGAAAGACTAAACCATAGAAAACATACTTACCGACTTATATGCTTAAAAGCTTGGATTCCCTAACCAAAATAAGAATAAGGTTAGGGGACTGAGTAGAAGGTTTTGAGAAAGGAAATAACATAAAAATACAGAAAAGAACTAGAGTTTTGGGTTTACCTCAAAGATTGCAAGATAAATTCTAACCTTCACCGAAATACTATAGAACTCACTTCCCAAAGTGTTTGATAAGCTTATGATGTTTAAGCTTATAGTTTTTCCCCAAACCAAGTGTTTACACTCTCACACTCACTTAACACTAGTAGCCTCTGAACTTAGAGCAAATGGTGAATAATGGCTGGGTACTAGGTCCTATTTATAGAGTTTGGGAATGAAAATATCTTGATTTTACTTGAATAAAAATAATGGCTTTTTAGGTGAAAATCATTTGAATAATCGTTCAGCAGAGGCTGAAGACTCGTTCAGAAGATGTTGGACTGTTGAAGGAGTTTGAATGGCTGAAGGGAAAAGAATTCAAATGTATTTGAATTCATGCTGGTGGAGGCGATATATCGCCCCCTATAGGCGATATATCGCCTGGACCTTTGTTCCCGAGGCGACCGTGCATCGATTCGTGTTTTCCGTATCTACGTGCTGCGATATATCGCCCCCTATAGCTGCGATATATCAGCATACGCTGAATATTTAAACACGAATTTACACATTTTTAGCTAAGTTTGAATGGATTAAACAGCCTTGACTAAGCCCTCAACGTACTCAAGGCTGCTGACTGACCCTATACATTCAAACTTTTACCCTTATTTAATTTAATCCTCAAAAATACTTAATCCTTAATTACCATTCAAAACATGTGCTTAAAATCCTATTGGTTGATGTCTAAACCTTATAATATAATAAGACACATTAATCAAACCTTAGGTTATACTTAATATTCTTAAACTATAGGTTAAACTTAGAAAATCTATAAGTACTACTATGAGTGTCCAAATAACTCCCGGTCTGAACCAAAAATCCAAAGTAACAATGATAACACTAAACATACTATAATTCTACTAAACAATTAGCTAAGTAAAGTTCTTGGACTCTACAGTGGTTCGATGCAATTCTTGTAAGAGACATAATTTTTCACTTGGGTGTCAGTTTGGGGTGATTTTTTTTTTATTTTGGGTATTTTTTTTATATCTTCACATTTTAGATGTTCACATACACATTTTCAAAGTTTAGAACTTGAAAACATACAAAAAAATATCTTGAACATGAGGCATGTTTTACATTTTGCATTTTTTTCAATATTTACATTTCCCAAATGTGTATATACACATCTCAAACGTGTAGATCTTGAAAAAAATACCCAAAATAAAAAAAATCACCCCAAACGGACACTCGAGTGAAAAATTAAGTATCTTGCAAGAATCGCATCTAACACCATCAAACCTCCATCAAACCACCATCGAGCAACATCAAATTTTTTCATGAAAATCTTGATTTTGAAGGCCCCATCGAGCTGGCATCGAGCACCATCGAACCACGTCGATTTTCTACAGATTTCAAAGTTTTAGATGTGAAAAAAAAAACTAAAAAATCATGCCTAGATCTGTTTGAAATACAGTATTTCAGTGTCCTAAGTGAGGAATACTTGCCATGACATTGAGTTGTCTTATATTTTACCTTACCCATGGATTTTTTTTCTAGAGAGAGAGTTGAGAGGAATGGGTTGAGGAAGAGAGAAGAAGAAGTGGATGGGAAAAATTATGGGAGGGGTATTTTGGGTATTGTTAAATGATTTGGCATTTTTTTTAAATGATTAGAAGGCCTAGCATTTTTTTATTTAGGACACCTCATTAGGCATAAAAACTTAAATTTCCCCTCTAAAACTACCCTAAATTAGACCTATCAAATTTCAAGTGGAATAATTCATAGTTAATAAATTAATTAATGGAACTAAGACTTAGTGAAATTAATTAAATTATTGGAGCTTAGAACTACGGATTCATATTGTCCCCATACTAGCTCGTAACACAGAGATGTGATTTTGGTATTAAAAGGAAATAATTAAAAATAATAAAGTATTATTTTTGTAATCTCATAAATTAATATTATTTTGGAAATAATATTTAATGGCAAATAAAATTATACTAATAATTTTGTGAAATTAATTTTCAATAAAAATTAATTTAATCATATTTAATTTTGTGGTATAGTTGTATACTACATAAAATAATATGATAAAGGCCTAACAAATAGCATTTTATAGGAATAAAATACCACAGGGCCCAAAGCCCAGTAGTTGGCGCCAACCACATTCCAAATGGTCTGTGACCTACACATAGGCCCAATGAGATTAGGGGTAGGTCTTATTTCTATTGTTATATCAATAGAACATAACATCATGAAAAAAATACATATGATGCATTTCACATTATATTTTTCCAAGAAAGAAAAATAGAAAATTTTTGTTCTCTCTGAACTGTGAGAAGAACACTCGCTCATGTGTTGAGATTCAAAAGTGTGTTATTGTGTATCATACAAAATAACATAGACATCCACCTATCTGCTTCTCTTTGTAAGAGCCATAGTACGAAAGATGGTGGGTTAGAAGGCTAAGACATTATTTGATCCACACATGTTCTACATCTACAAAAAAGTATTTGTATTTTTACTTTATTCATATTCAGATTGCATGAGAAAGATCATAGTCTAGTTATGATTCCTACAGTTATTCGATCTCATGCTTTAATAATTGTTATTGACGCATCGAAATATTATCACATGCTTCCGATGCACTGTCAATCACATGATTAAAAACCAACAAATTTGCATTCATCTTTGAATTAGAATTTTGATTAGCATCTAGAGTTTTTAATATTGAATTATTTCCATTATTCATTATTGATTTAAAAAGTGTAAACCCATAAATTCTTAACAAATGTTACACCACACGAAGTTTGACTATGTTCGCTGGCAGGCTCCAGCCACCCCAAGGTCGAAGATTAATACTGTTGGAACGAGCTCCTTGAGAGAAACAAAAACCTGAATATCCTTTCCAGTTAAATTGTTGTTATTCTTCAGTGAGTTTGTAGATATATCTGCCACTTTAAAAGCGTTTTTTGATATCACCAATGGTCATTTGGACTCAAGGGTGGTACTAACGCAACCAACTCTTCGAGGTAGGGTTGGGCATGGGTTGGGTTGGCCGGGTTGAGGGTGTTTGAATGAGCCAGTCCAATTACATCGGCTTAGAGAATTCTATCAACTACACCAAAAATCCCTTTTTGCAACACATAAGTATAACAATATTGCAAAAGTATTATAATAGATAAAAATAAAGGTGACATACTAAAATACCTAAAATGAATAGCCAAAAATAGGAAAAAATAAGCGGCAAATGAATTATTGTTTCCCAAAACAAAACATCTCAAATGAAAACCCTATCTCTTTCCTTTCCAAGCCACTCTCCCCTCTCACTCTTCCCCGATCCCTTTCATTCTCTCTCTCTCTCCTGCTCGAAACACCAGCAGCTGTGGGGGCTTCAACTACGACGGCGAGAGGCTATACGAGGGTTCAACAACGGTTGAGGTCGACGGGGCTGACAGAGGCTAATAAATGGCATCTCACAGTCAATGAGAAGAAATTTATCGAGAACGTTCATCTCTCCAACCTTCGACTTGACGGTCGTCGTCCATTGGACTACCGCAATCTCATCATCACCTTCGGCAAGGAGGATGGCTCGGCGGAGGTGCAGCTGGGCCAAACCCATGTCATGGGATTTGTCACGGGCCAGCTGGTTCAGCCCTACCGTGACTGCTCCAACGAGGGCTCACTTTCCATCTTCACCGAGTTATCCCCCATGGCTGACCCTTCCTTCGAGCCTGGCCGCCCCAGCGAGGCTGCTGTTGAGCTCGGCCGCATTATAGACTGTGGCCTAAGGTTTGGTAGTCGTTGCCATTAGTAAAATGAAAGAAAAAATTAACTGTGTGCATAGTAGTTTGAACAAGTGGAATTTTGAAATGTTGTGCAGAGAAAGCAGGGCTGTTGACACTGAATCGCTTTGTGTTCTTCCAGGGAAATTGGTTTGGGCCATCGGTATTGACCTCCATTTTCTAGATAATGGAGGGTAAGTTGTAAATTTTGTCCCCTCTAGCACCAATTCTTTTTTTCCTTTTCTGTAATTCATTTGATTTGAGTGTGTATATTTAGTTTTCATTTTGAACAATTTGTTAATAGAAACCTTATGGATACTGCAAATATTGCTGCTTTGGCTGCTCTCATGACGTTTCGGAGGCTTGAATGCTCATTTGGATATTTGTATGTGGGTTTTGCTGTTAATTGATTTGGGTTTACCTTGAAATTTCTATGTTTTGTTTTCAATAGGGATAATCAGTAATATTTCTTATTGTATCATTAATACTTGGTTTGTTGTGACCAAAAACTTTTCTAATTATCATCTTGGTACTAAGTTGAAATTTACTAGGTTTCCTTTCCATTATCCTAATCAATGTTCACCACTTTTTTTTTTTGGTTCCTTTAGGTAGAGAATGTATAGGATTAAGAGTGTATGGGTTCTGAGAAAAGTTAACCGTTTTATGGGTGGAGAATGTACATGCTCATTATTAGTAAAATTACAGTTAGAAGAGGAGGTGTACACTGGATTTTATGTTAAAGGTTATTATAAGGTTTAGCCCTAGAGCGCCTAATTTGACATCTTTTAGAAGCTAGTTTTGGTACATGTCATGCTTATTATGGTGTTTCCCTTAGTTTTTCCATGCACTGAGAACCCAACAACAGCCACCCATCAATCCCTCCCTCTACACTTTTACTGTCCATCTCTTCAACGATCCGTTCATTGACCGTCCATTTCTCCAACACCACCCTTCTCTCAGTCTCGTCCTCTATTTCTCTAAAAACTCAGCAATGACTAACAATCTCCCCTTCCATATATTTCTCAAACCCCCTTTTTTGTTTCAGGTTATTATTTCTGTATTAATATTTTATAGTTTCTTTTCAAAGGTAAATGAATCTATCTTTTTCTCAGTTATGATTTTTAATTTATTTCATGAGAGAGTAGTATTTATCTTCATGTATATGTATTTGTAGCCTCTTATAACCCCCCCCCCCCCCCCCCCCCCTCCCCTCTTTTACTGTGCAATCAAGAAAATGATTTCATGAGCTTCCCAAAACGTAAAAACTATAAAAAGATAAAAACTCATTTAAGAGTTATATAGATAGTTTCTATAAGTAAATAGTTCTTGTTATCTCTAGATTGTGTATTCTTTTCTTAGTATCTAATGCTGATGTATAGTAATATTACTGATTAAAGACGTAATATTTTACTAATGTGAGTAACATGATTAGTATTAAGTTGCAGTTAATAATTAAATACAGATTGATTCGATCCTTTGTAATATAACGTTTCTTATGATTTTACTAGGTCTTTCTATTTTGCCTTTTATATTCAATCCTTCTAGTTTTAGAGGCAAAAGACTATAAATGATACGCTTGACTGGAATGATTAAGTGGATAAGCAATTGAAGGGTATTTGTGTTCCACTTGAGAGCAATTGAAATGAATAAGCTCTGATCATTTTTTTTTTGGAGCTCATACACATGGTACTAAGATCAACATTACATATATATTTGATATTAGAAAGGCAAAAATAATTATTTGTCTTTGATTAATTAGTTAGTTTCTTTCTTTTAATTGGAGCATTTCTTTATTATATAATTTGAAATTCTGTTTTTTATGATTACCAACTTAATTATTCAATTTAAATAATTAATTGCTGAACTCTTACAGAAATGTTTAAACAGACATAGAGACTGTTTGAACAGAAACCAGATATGTTAAAACAGTTTATCACAAAAAGATAAAAACGAACATAAGGTAAAGAACACACGAAATTATACGTGGTATCAACAATCTTTGCAGATTGCTACTAGTCCATGGGGCCACGCCCAGAGAATGAAATTTATTAGAAGAATATCTAAATGATTACAAAATCAAATTGACTTATACAAATAAAGACTCCCTCTTGAATTTGTCGCAACTATTGTAATCTAAACTCCTAATCAAATTTCTGAAGTGCTAAGATCTTGAACTCCCTTCTAATCATAACACTTGCACTTTTCCTCCCGAAAAGTGACTCACAAACAAGACTTCTCCCGAAGCTTGATGAACAATGTCCAAGTGTGTTCTACCTGCACAATTAGCACAAAGAAAATAATACAGAAGTACACTATAATAAACCACTAAGAACTTGCGGACTCAAGTTCTTCACATAATAAAAAGTCTCTCTAAAACTTGAAAATATTTGGAAAATAATACACCAAGAGAGATGATCAAAAACCAACGACCTAAGGATGATTATATACCCTTTAGAATCCCTTTAGGTCGTGGAAAACAAATCAGAAACCAATCAGCCAGTAAATGAAAAATCTCCCCAAAAAGGAAAGTCAGAATATGTTCAAACAGACTGTGAATCCGTTCAAACAGATTCATTGAATCTGGACAGTTTTTCAACCCAGTTCTCTTAAATAATAAGGAAACAATATATACATTATCTCTGCAAGTTGTACACGGTTTCTAGACAAAAAAATCAAATCAAGAAATTAAAATAAATACCAATAATTTCCATATAAACAAAATTCAAGAAAAGATATTCTTTTATAGGAATTTATATATTTATTTTATTAACATATATAGAATAATCTAATTAGAAAACATTTAACAACAAAACAAGAAACTACCCATTTCGAAAATACCACACAATATATTTCGAAAATGCATTCTATAATTAATTTTGTCAATTTTATTAAATAATCCAATAAAGGATTTTACAATCTCCCCCTTTGGCAATTTGATAGACAAAATTAATTCAAAAACCTGCAACACAAATGTTAGTTACAAGTAAAGAGAAAAAAAATCCCCCTACAAACATGCATTAACTTATAACAAACATATAAAGAAACTAGACTTAACTCCCCCTCAAAATAAGAAGGTCCAGAGTTAAACAAAAACCACAAACAAAGCAGGTTTCTGGAAGTATCTACTCTCCCCATTTGTGTCTTTCAAAGAAGCCAAAGAACCATAAAACAAAAACAAAAGAAAGTATCAACGTTCTTAGGACAAACGACATAAAAATAAGTAAAACTAAATGACTGGATCCTTGGACAGAGTGTGAACAACATCCAACACAGAACGTTGCAGTCCTTCAATCGACATCACTCGAGCAGCCAAAGAATCAACAGAGGCTCGAACAACATCTAGTTCTGTAGCAACAAGTTCTGAATCTGTGGGAACAGAGGAGGATGCATGAGGAATGTCATCCGAGGCAAACTTCAGAGATTAGGGCTTGAATTTCTTGGTTGATGGAGCATCAATGGCTTCAGTAGGTGGAGCAGAGGCCTTGTAGGAAGCAGCAGTAGTGGGAGCCACCAAATCTTCTTGATCACGCTGGAGATCTTTTTGCTACATACTCAAAACTTTATAAATAACTTGAGGAAAAGGAAGATTCGAGTTTCTCCTATTACCTTTTCAAAATCCAATGATTTGATCATGGATGAACATAGCCAAGTTTATACCAATTCCGGTCCCCACTTTGTACAAAAAATAGGCCATATCAAAGGAGATAGTTGCGGTGTGAGAAGTTGGTTTCCAATTCATTGTGGCAAACTTATGGAGAACAGCATAAGTGTAGGTGAGATTAGTGACCGAGATGACTGTATTAGATGGCCATACCATTTTTTTCCCTACTAATTCAGTGATAACCGCATCCTTGTCAAGAGAGCCAGGATCATCATCATCCTCAAATCAAGAGTAAGATGCAAAGCATGGGCAATATCTTGTGGAGAAAAAGAGAACCAATGGCCCCTAACAAACTCTTTACAATACAGAGGAGATTTAGGTTCAATAATTTCATTAGTAAGATTGGCATAGAATTCCTTGACTATTCTATCCACAAAACCAATAAATTTAACCAAAGAACCTGTCAAGTTTCGATCTTGAAGCATTGTTAGCACACCATAAGGTCGATGGTCACTCAAGACATAATTTCTCTCAATGAGAAATTTCCTTTCAGCATAGAGAACCATATCACAAGCATTTTCATTATAACAAAAAGTTGAAGAATAAGGTTTGAAATTTATACCTGAAATTTTTAAAGATGGTGTAGAATCAGAAATAGGTCTCTTGCCTTTAGCCTTGGATGACAAAGGAGTTGCAACTGGCTCTATGTTAGATTCAGCTTCATGTTTAGAGGGGACAATGTCTTCTTGTTCTGACTCATCAGACAAGGTGGTATCATGGGTTGCTTCAGACTCAGATTTTGCTTCCTCAGGGTCAGATTCGGAGGAAGACGGAGAAGGGGGATGAGCCTTCAATCTTTTCTTGGCAGCAGTCAAGGGGGAAGAAGATGAGTCCAACCCCAATTTTCTTTTTGGAGCCACAGAATTTTTCTTGGACTGGCTCGGCTTCATGGGTAGCTTGAGTAACCCAGTAGCAGCAGCTTTGGGAGAGGATGAAACAGATTTTGATTTTGCTCTAGCCGTCAGAGACGATTCAATCGGAAGAGGATATAGGTTCTTGGCTCGAGAGGGCACCACCACTTCAGATGGTGGTGCAACGTCGACAATATCAGCTGTGATATCTGGAAACACCATGGGGTGTTCAGTAGAGAGGGAGAACACCTTCTTGCGCGCCTTGGATTTGGGAGTTTTCCCAACAGATGTGGCTGGTGCTGGAACAGATGGAGGCGTCGTTGACACAGATGGAGGAGGCGATGGAGAGGGCACCTTTCTGGATTGAGAAGCGTGGGTCTTCTTAGAGGAAGCTCCACGAGTTTTCACCATTGTTCCTTCTCTAAAAAATAGCAAACACTTACAAAAATAATGAGAGAAAAAAGAATTAGAAGAAGAAGAGGTGGCTTAAAAGGATCGTGGGTGAGAAGAAAATGGGTAGTGACAAGCTTTTTAAGGACAAAACTTTCCCATTTAGGTTTCCTTTTTTTTAATTTGTTTTATTTATTAAAAAATAAAAGGAAACAAACCTTAAGACACACGATCAAGATAACAAACTTACCCTTTTTTATATTTTATTTTATAAAAGGAAATAGAATAAATAGAGAATGCCAATACTAAAAAGGTAACAACAAAAAAACCCCACACGATCTTCTTAATGACCTTTTCCTTTTATATATATATATATATATTTATATATATATTTTAAATTCTAAACAAAGTACAAAACAATAAAGATACAAATCATGGTATTCCAAATTAAGAAAGAGGACAAAATAAAATCCTTGGAAACAAAGAATATATTAAATCACACAAAATAAATGCATAATTTCACATAATTACCACAAAGATTCGGTCCACCATGAATTTCCTTGTCAATCAAATACTTTTTTATATTTATATATTTTTTTATATATATAACAAGGCACAAAAATAAAACCCAACCAAAAAGGAAAAAAAATGTGCTTTGATCAATGAGTGTTATCCTTGAAAAAAATATAATCAAGCAACTGAAAATAAGTGTTAGTGTATAACAAAGATAAGAACACTTCTGAAAATGAAAAATTAGAAAGAGTACTCGAGAGAAATAAAGCACAATTCAGTCACAAGCACATATTCTTAAGTGAATCAATCAACATGTAGGAGTCTTACACACACATTTTTTTATTATAAATTGTGTACAATTTTTCTTGCATAGTTTCAAGCATAAGTGTGTGACAGTGTATGCAAGGAAACATTTCCCAATGACAAATAAGTCTTTTTCAAAATTGTAAATAATTGTAACCCATGAAGATGCTGTCACACTACACCAGTGGTAGCCCTTTTCTATGGTAGCGTATCATTTTCATAACTCTGAATTACAAAGTACCAACTTACTCAAAAGACGGCTTTCACACACTGATGTAGGTAGCTCTATTCTTTCACAGGAGCTTGAAACAATGCTACACAAAAGGAAGCTCAAACATTAAACATTGATTGATTTACTCGAATATGCCTAGGAGGAATTGATTAATTTTCTCTCAAGCTTATACAACCAAAGGCTCATAAACACAAGTCAGATTATCTAGCTTGACACACAACAAAATTTTCAAATTAATTTACAATTTTCTTAAACTTAAACAACACACATTTGATCAAGAGTGACAACACAATAACAAGAAAATTTAAAGAGAACAAACCTCCAAAGATTTTTGGAGGAAATCAAAGCAAACCGAATCAAGAGCTTTAGTGAAAATATCAGCAATCTGTTTATGTGTTTCAATATATTCCAAGACAAGAACTTTATTTTCAACTAATTCTCTTATGAAATGATGACGAATATCAATATATTTAGTACGAGAATGTTGCACGGGATTTTTTGAAATATTAATTGCACTTGTATTATCACAAAAAATAGTTAAAATGTCAAGATCAAACTCATAATCCATCATCATTTGCTTCATCCACAACAGTTGAGCACAACAACTTCCTGCTGCAATGTATTCGGCCTCAACTGTTGAAAGAGAAATAGAATTTTTTTTCTTGCTGTGCCAAGAGACTAGATTATTTCCCAAGTAAAAACATCCTCCACTAGTGCTTTTTCTGTCATCAGTGTTACCTGCCCAATCAGCATCACTAAAACACACTAGATTAGAGTTAGTTTCTTTTGAATACCAAATACCATAATCAACAGTCCCATGAACATATCGAATGATTCTTTTGACAGCTGCAACATGAGACTCCATGGGATTTCCTTGGTACCTAGCATACACACCAACACTATAACTCAAATCAGGTCTACTAGCAGTGAGATAAAGAAGACTACCAATCATGCTCTTATACAGTGTAGGATTAACTTTGACATCATTTTCATATTTGGATAGCTTCACAGTCGTTCCCATCGGTGTTTTGGCAATCTTTGAACTTTCAAGTCCAAACTTTTTCACCAAGTTCTTAGCATATTTGCTTTGAGAAACAAATGTGCCTTCATCTAACTGCTTGACTTGCAAACCTAAGAAATAGGTCAATTCTCCCACCATGCTCATTTCAAATTCCGCTTTCATTTGTTTCACAAATACCTACACCTCATTGTCAGAAGTAGAGCCAAACACAATATCATCAACATAAATCTGAGCAATAATTATGTTAGATTTAATATTTTTGATAAATAAAGTTTTATCTACTCCACCCCTTTTGTATCCATGAGAAACAAGAAATTGAGTGAGTCTCTCATACCAAGCCCGAGGGGCTTGATTCAAACCATAAAAAGCTTTCTCCAATTTGTAAACATGATCAGGTGCATGGGGATCTTCAAACCCTTTGGGTTGTTCACAATATACCTCTTCATTCAAGATCCCATTAAGAAATGCAGATTTTACATCCATTTGGAACAACCTGAAACCAATCAAGCAAGCAATAGACAATAATAATCTAATTGATTCAAGTCTTGCAACAGGTGCATATGTTTCATCAAAGTCTATTCCTTCCACTTGTGTGTACCCTTGTGCCACTAATCTTGCTTTATATCGCACAATTGTACCAAATTCATCAGATTTATTCTTGAAAATCCATTTTGTGCCAATAATATTGGTATGCAACGGTCTTGGCACAAGGATCAACACTTTGTTTCTAAAAATTGTTCCAATTCCTCCTACATAGCTTTAATCCAATTTTCATCAGTTAAATCTTCTTTCACATTTTTAGGCTCAATTAAAGATAAGAAACAAACAAATTGAACAACATTACTAAACCTTCTTCTTGTTACCATACTGTCTTTTGGATTTCCAAGTATTAAATCTGCTGGATGATTTAATTTAACTCTGGTTGATGTCTCCTTTTGGACTTCATCCGAAATAATATCTGGAAATTTCTTTTCTGTCTGTCCAGAATCAGTTTCATCGGATTCGTGATCTGTAGGAACAGATGGATCAGACGTTGCAACAGTAGTATCACTGACACAAGCTTCTTCGTATTTTTTAGTAGGTTCATCAATAAACCTATCAATTTCTTCCTCAGTAGAAAACTCAGAAAAATCCCTAGCATCATCAATAACAATGTTAGCCGACTCCATTACAGTTTGGGTTCTCATGTTATACACACGATAAGCCCTACTATTAGTGGAGTATCAAATAAAAACACTTTCATCACTCTTAGCATCAAATTTACCAAGATTTTCTCTATCTCTCAAAATGTAACAAACACATCCAAAAACATGAAAGTAAGCCACACTTGGTTTCTTACCTTTCCAATTTTCATAAGATGTTTTAGATGTACCTGGACGGAGAAAAACACGATTTATGATATAGCAAGCAGTGTTAATTACTTCTGCCCATAACCGTTTGGTCAATTTTTTGCTATTTAGCATCACTCTAGCCATTTCTTGAAGAGTGCGGTTTTTCCTTTCTACAACTCCATTCTATTGAGGAGTTTTGGGAGCTGAAAACTCATGAGAAATACCTGCAGACTTACAAAAATCATCATAGACAGAATTCTCAAACTCTTTACCATGATCACTTCTTATACGAACAATTTTTCCAATTTTGCAATCTTTTTCAACTTTTAATTTCAAGCAAAGAGTTTTAAATGCATCAAAAGTATCAGATTTTTCTTTCAAGAAATCCACCCAAGTATATCTAGAAAAATCATCCACACAAACAAAAATACACCTTTTCCCATTTAAACTCTCAATTTGAATTGGACCCATAAGATCCATGTGAAGCAATTCTAAAACTTTCAAAGTGTTTACGTCAGAAACACTTTTATGTGTAATTTTTAATTGCTTACCAAGTTGACAACTCTTGCACTTACCATCAGATTCTTTACCTAGCTTAGGTAAACCACGAACAATCCCTGCATGTGACAATTTTTTCAAAGTTTTGAAATTTATGTGACCAAGTTTAGCATGCCACACATCAGTGTTATTACTCACAACAGATTGACACACAATAGACGGCAGAAGAGTGTAGCAATTGTCATTAGATCTAAAACCTTCAAGAACATTCTCACCATTCTTGTTTAAAACAAAACAATTCTCTTTATCAAAGTTAACAGTATAACCTTGATAAAAAATTTGACTTATGCTAAGTAGATTAGCTTTAAGTCCTTCCACAAGTAACACTCTTTTGATTCTAGGCAACCCTTCAAAGTTAAGAGTACCCATTCCAAGAACATTACCTTCAATTCCATTGCCAAAAGTAATAGACCCACAATGCATAGGTGTAATGACCCACTACTCTAGACCTTTGGACCATTAACGAAACTATACATACAAATCCTTAATAAAACTAACATTTGCGAAAATACCATAATTTATTAGAAACTTGTAGAAATAAAAGTTACTCTCATAAAATAAGTAGGATATGGGATCCCATTGTCTTTAAAAACAAAACATGATTTAAAATGAAAAGAATTACATAAGAAGTGCGGAAAATACACATAAACCCATAAATAAAAGACTACATCCTCGAAATCGAACTCTCGACTCCTTGACTCCATTCACCATCGATACACAATCCCAAGCATCCACGAACCTTACCGCCACTAAAGCTATTTTCCTGCACATAAAACAAAAAGGAATGAGCCTAATGCGCAGCAAGGAAAATCTAACACATACATCATGTACATAAATTTCATGATAATCATAAAGACATAACATAACACTTAATACATACACATACTATAATGGCCATTATTACTTGGGGTCCCATAGACTAAACAAGTCATATGCCCATGAGATTAGTGGGGTCCTACTAGCTAAGTAGGTCATATGCCCATAATCTATTTGGGGTCTTGTTAGTCATATGGGTCATATGCCCAAGCCTACAACATACATATCATAACACATATCATAACATAAGATAACATATAAGACATATAACATATGCATTTCTATCCTATTTTCCTTACCAAAATATCGGGATATGAGGACAGAGTTGGGACTTTGGACCACTCCTAAGAACCATTTGAAAAAGAGTGAGTATAGTGAAGAAGAGAAATGAAAGGAATGGAATGACTAAACCATTGAGAAAATACTTACCAAAACTTATGTGCAAGTTCTTAGATTTCTTAACCAAAATAAAGATTAAGGTTAGAAGGCTGAGTAGAAGACTATGAGAAAGAAAATAAAATAATACCAATGAACTAAGGTGTGGAAATACCTTGAAGACTTGTAAGACCAATCTAAACCTTGAACCGAAATGCTATAAAATCTTACTTCCCAATTGTTTGATAAGCTTATGATTCCCAACCCAAGTGTTTACACTCTCACACTCACCTAGCAACTTGCAGCCTCTGAACTTAGAGCAAAAGATGAATAATGGCTGGGTACTAGGTCCTATTTATAGAGTTTAGGAATGAAAGGATCTTAATTTAACTTGAATAAAAATAATGGCTTTTTAAGTGAAAATAATTTGAATTATCGTTCAGCAGAGGCTGAAGACTCGTTCAAAAAGATGCTGGACTTGTCAAGAGGTTGAAGGGTTGAATGGGAAACGATTTTGAAAACATTCAAAATATGCTGAAGGAGGCGATATATCGCCTGGACCATTATGCCCGAGGCAAACGTGCATCGTTTCGTGTTTTCCGTATCTACGTGCTGCGATATATCGCCCCCTATAGCTAGGATATATCGGCATACGCTGATTATTTAAACACGAAATTACACATTTTTAGCTTAATTCAAATTTAGTAAACAGCCTTGACTAAGCCCTCAAACGTTTTCAAAGCTGCTGACAGACCTTAGAGCATTCAAATTTTACCCTTATTAAATTTAATCCTCAAAATACTTAATCCTTAATCACCCATACATAACATGTGCTAAAATCCCATTGGTTCTTATCTAAACCTTATAGTATAATAAATATTATCCTCAATATCAGTCATATTAATCAAACCTTAGGTTAACATTAATATTCTTAAACTATAGGTTAAACTTAGAAAATCTATAAGTACTACTATGAGTGTCCAAATAAATTCCCGGTCTGAACCAAAAATCCACAGTCATAAAGATAATACTATTGATACTATAATTACTATAATACTACTTTCTAACTAGCTAAGTAAAGTTCTTGGACTCTACAATAGGTTTTATGTCTGTAAGAATAGACCTGTCACCTGTCATATGTCTTGAACAACCACTGTCAAAATGCCAAAAATATGAAGAAGCAGATCTATCATATTCACTAGTAAAACCAGCAAAACAATTATTCTTTTTTATCCATATTTTCTTTGATTGAACATTTTCCTTTTTTACTCTTTTGAAATTATCAAAATAATTGAATTTCTCAAAATATTAATTTTTGGCGAAATTCATAAGAGTAAAACACTTAGGACAAATATGACCCTTCCTACCACAAAAATGACAGATTTGAATGAATTTTTCAAATTTTCCATTGGATTTTCCTGTTGACTGTGTCCATTCTGTTGGAACAATCCGAGAACTGGATGCAACAGATTTCAATGAAGATGACACAGGAACATCAAACGATAGCATCCCAGCTGAGATAAAGACAGTTTTCTTTGATTTTTGAGAACTTGAAGCACCAAGTCCCACATGACTTCTTTGACCTGCATTCTGTATTTTCTCAAAAATAGTAGAACCGGGGTTAAGCATTCTAACATTTTTCTCAAGAGTATCCAAATCTTTAGACAACTTATTAATTTCAACATTTTTTGAAATTATTTCTTTTTCAAATTTTTCATTTAAGTCAGTAAGTTGTTTAATTTCAAAGGATAAATCTTTATTTTTGCTTACCAATGACCGATTCTCATAACACACTTTCACCCATGAACCATACATCTTTTTGTAAGATTCACTCAAAGACTCATTATTTAATTCAGATTCATCCCTATTAGTATTTTCTTCATCTTTTGAAACATTATTCAAGCAAACAATTTTCTCATTTTCAGATTTAGAAACAGGCAAAATAGAAGGGAGAGCAACATTACCTTCCTCATCTTCACTACTTTCAGAGTCATTATCACTCCAAGTAATAATCATACCTTTTTTGTTCTTTTTCAAGGTGTTTGCACATTCAGACTGGATGTGACCAAATCCCTCACATTCCCTGCATTGAATACCTTTTTTATTAGTTTGAAAAGGTTTAAGAGAAGAAGGATTACCTTTTGACATCTTGCCATTGAACTTCTTATTTCCTATCTTATTCATATATTTTTGAAAATTCTTTGCAAGCATTGTCATTTCATTATCACCATCTTCATCATCAGACACTTCTTTTTCAGTGCTTTTGAAAGCTGTAGTTTTCTCTTTCTCTTTGGAAGTACTTGGCTTGTCTTTTTGACGAATCTTTTGATTTAACTCAAAGGTACAAAGTGACCCCATCAATTCTTCTACCTTCATAGTACTGAAGTTTTTTGCCTCTTCCATAGCATGAGCTTCACATTGAACCTGTCAGGAAGAACTCGAACGATTTTTCTAACTAGAACAGAATCATCAAGTTTCTCACCAAGTGCAAAATACTCATTAGAAATATCAGATAATCTCTCATAAAATTCAGATAGTGTTTCAGAATTAGACATCCTAAGGTCATCAAACCTAGTTTGTAACATAATAAATCTAGACCTTTTAACATCTACAGTTCCTTCAAACTGAGTTTGAAGAATTGTCCAAGCATCTTTAGCCGAGACACATGTGGAAACAAGTTTTATAAAACTTTCTCCAACACCATTAAATATGGTGTGAAGAGCTCTATTATTATAACTGGATAATTTTTCTTCTTTTGTATCCCAAATAAGTTCAGATTTTACAATTGTGCTTCCATCTTCACCTTTTTCAGTAGGAGGTGACCATCCAGACAAAATTACTCTTGTGCTTCCATCTTCATCTTTTTCAGTAGGAGGTGCTTTCTCATCTTGAGCTTTTATGAAAGCTCTCATCCTAACTTTCCAATATGGATAGTTTGAGTCATTAAGCAATGGAGGTCGAGACACCGAACTACCTTCTGCAAAGAAAGACATTTCACACAAAACAAATCAAACGGAAAATAACAACAAGATCTCACTAAGAGTTTAGTGAACCGCTCTGATACCAATTGAAATTCTGTTTTTTATGATTACCAACTTAATTATTCAATTTAAATAATTAATTGCTGAACTCTTACAGAAATGTTTAAACAGACATAGAGACTGTTTGAACAGAAACCAGATATGTTAAAATAGTTTATCACAAAAAGATAAAAACGAACATAAGGTAAAGAACACACGAAATTATACGTGGTATCAACAATCTTTGCAGATTGCTACTAGTCCATGGGGCCACGCCCAGAGAATGAAATTTATTAGAAGAATATCTAAATGATTACAAAATCAAATTGACTTATACAAATAAAGACTCCCTCTTGAATTTGTCGCAACTATTGTAATCTAAACTCCTAATCAAATTTCTGAAGTGCTAAGATCTTGAACTCCCTTCAAATCATAACACTTGCACTTTTCCTCCCGAAAAGTGACTCACGAACAAGACTTCTCCCGAAGCTTGATGAACAATGTCCAAGTGTGTTCTACCTGCACAATTAGCACAAAGAAAATAATACAGAAGTACACTATAATAAACCACTAAGAACTTGCGGACTCAAGTTCTTCACATAATAAAAAGTCTCTCTAAAACTTGAAAATATTTGGAAAATAATACACCAAGAGAGATGATCAAAAACCAACGACCTAAGGATGATTATATACCCTTTAGAATCCCTTTAGGTCGTGGAAAACAAATCAGAAACCAATCAGCCAGTAAATGAAAAATCTCCCCAAAAAGGAAAGTCAGAATATGTTCAAACAAACTGTGAATCCGTTCAAACAGATTCATTGAACCTGGACAGTTTTTCAACCAAGATTCATTATCTTTGCAAGTTGTACACGGTTTCTAGACAAACAAATCAGATCAAGAAATTAAAATAAATACCAATAATTTCCATATAAACAAAATTCAAGAAAAGATATTCTTTTATAGGAAATTATATATTTATTTTATTAACATATATAGAATAATCTGATTAGAAAACATTTAACAACAAAACAAGCAACTACCCATTTCGAAAATACCACACAATATATTTTGAAAATGCATTCCATAATTAATTTTGTCAATTTTATCAAATATGCTAATAAAGGATTTTACATAATTCTTTCTTTTTGTCCATTTTTCTTTTACTTGAATGGGTGTGTTCGTTATTGTTTGTCCTCTGTTTTTTAGTATTTATTTTATAAATTGCTAGAACTTTCCGTGGCCAATTTGATATATAAATTGTAGGAATTAAATCAAAATTAGTTTAGTGCCTTGAGGGTCCCAACGATTGTCACTTTCCTTATATTGTTTTTTCTTTTCTTAAAAGACTTTCTTATATTCCTTATCAAAAAAATTTAATTTCTGTTATATATTTTGTTCACAGTTCAACATTTAAAGGCTATGAAAAGGTTAGAATAAACTTGTAAAATTAGTATAATTGCAGTTACATATTTTGCAAGCTCTACATATTTCTCTTCTTTTCTTTTCTCTGTACTTCCAACTATGTTGTTTTTCAATATTAGAATGCAAGGCTTTCTTTTGAGTGTGGTGTTTAATCAATTACTTGGTTATTGATTCAGCAGTAACAATTATTTTATTTATGTGCTTGAATGTTGTAGAAACCTCTTACTTGATTATGGATTTTGTGTTTATTTTTATATTTTTCTTTCCTTTTTTGTGATGCAAACCAAGTGTGTGTGAAAATGCCTCAATGGACTAAGATTGTGAAATTTAGTGAATGATTCTGCTATAGGCTAATGTAGTTGTTGCTTATTATTCTCTAGGCCTATTTTTTATTTCAGTTTTAAATTTGGAAGTATATATTATGGAATGACCTAAATAGTTGATTCTTTGAAGATGAATTTTTGAGATAACATTTTTAAACATTTTAGTCCTAAAGATGATATGAATCTTAATTTTTATTTTGTTGCTTCTTAATGTTAAATTGAGGCACCTAGCCATTATGAAGGAAAGTATAGATGAGTGAGAAACTCTCTTTTCCTTTAAGTCTCTAGCATCTTTATCCTTTTATATGTGGCCTTAAGCTTTAATGTACATCTTACTCAAAATTTTATGTTCTAAATAAAAATTAGAATAGATGTTTATCTTGAATTTCTTTCCCTCATCATTTTCGTTAGACTTAGTTTAGATTATCTTGATAGTATAAATTTATTGTATGTCATTAATTTCCTTTTGTAGTAAGAATCCTTCTATATGTTTTATTTCTTTCTTTCTTGTTGTTCTTCCCTACTCCAATGCCCAAAATAATGTTTATGGTATTGTATTCATGGAATTTTACAATTCTCTTGAGACAATTTTTGGTGATGGGAGCTAATTTGCTAGAGAAGTTTTATACTGAAACTTTATGTATTGATTGCTAATGAATTTTCATACAAGGTTGGTGGGGGATATAGTTTGCACAGAAGTTACTCTTCAAGCATTATCACGGTTGGATATCATTGTATGTTGTTCGCTGTTAATTAGTTTTTAGGTCTAGTTGGTCGATTTTGTTCATATAAGTTTTGCTTCTAATACAACAATTTACTTCATGCTTTGCTAATAATTTATTGATCAATTTTGCAATCCGCAGGTAATGAGATTGCCTTTCTTTGGAGAAAAAATATGAAGCATTTGTTAAGGCCTTTAGAATCAAACAATGTATTTCAAAAAATTTGTACACAGCCGGAACAATTGATAACATTATTCACTGAAGTTAGTTTCCTAAGACACACTATCACGCACTCACACCTCTCGTCGTCTCCTCATCAGTCCCCGAACAGTTTAGGCTTCAGATCTTTGGATGGTAAGTCTTCTACGCTTAGAGTTTCAGTTTATATATATAAATAAATCGTTAGTTCAGTTTTCTAAAGAATCTTTATTAATATGGCTCTAAGAGAAAGAAATAAAACTAGCAGCGGCAGCAGCACTGTTTCACTATTTTACTTGTGTTAGTGGTGCTGATAGAGTAGACTATGCTTTGATGTTTTTTGGAAGTGTTGGTACCTGCGTCCATGGTCACTTGAATTAATATTATGCACCATTTAATTAAAGTTATAAGGTCACTTGAGTATAGATAGTTATAGTAATGTGTGTAATATAATAACTTTCTTATTATTCAAACTCAATTATTGTAAATTTGGTTATGCGTCATGATATTATTGACTATTTTAGATGAATGATATGATATTTCATGACCTCATTATTTTTTCTTTTATGTTTTATCTACCAGATTCAACAATTGAAGTGCAAAAGAAAATCTAATTTGGAAGGCTTTGGTGTGCTGACATTTGGAAGATCATGAATTCCTACTGTTACTTTTGAATATGCAACTGTTTAAGACTATTTTGTTGACTATTGTGATAATGTTTTGTTTATGTTAATTAGGCAGTGTTGAATATCTTAAGAATTTTGGATTGTTTTTTTAGATAATCTTGAATGTATTTTGACACAATTATTTGGTTATATGTGTTATGAACCATATAATTGGTACTCAAAAATATATTTGTACAATGTTAAGGGTGTCTTAAGTATATTAAATGAAGCGGGTTTGAATTAAAGCAATAAAAAATAATTATAATGTACACGTTTATATAATAATAATTTAAGCTTATACAAATATTAGAATAATACAAAAAATGTGGTATTGTATCTTTTACAATAACATTGGTTTATAAGCATAAAATTATGTTATGCAAACTATTTTCTATAATGCAGAAAGTGTGTTATTATAAAGTGTATCATAACACTACTTTATAAGTACAAAAAAGTGTGATATAATATATTTATAAATTGCATAATGAAATACTTATCTAACTATTTAAATAACACAACAAAAGTGTTATCGTAGGCTATATACCATAACACATGTCTATAACTATGGAAAAGTGTTATGCAAAGTGGTCCGACCTACTATAACACCGCTTTCCTTAACACATCAAAAAGTGTTATGGTATATATTTGATAATACTTTTTCGGTCTTATTGAAAGTATTATTTCTTATAATGATCCTATTTAAAATATTTTTAATATATAACTCAACCCTACTAATTACATTTAGGGTTAGGTTAGGCTGGGTTGGGTTATAACCCATTTAAAAAAATTTATCAAGTTTATAAAAATCAATAATTCAATATAAAGAAAAGATTATCAAATTAAAACCTAAAATGAAGAAAATCATGTCTTAGTAGTTTCTAGTACCAATTAGTACTTAACAACCCAAATATTACAATTATCCAAATTTTAAACATAAGTCGTAAAATTATTGCAGACATCCATTATAGCAACTAGATAATTCATAGAAATTTAAACAAAAATAAAAAGTTTGAATCATCAACCAACAATAGCAATACATGTCTTGGTCTTCTCCTTTGTTGATGTCTTATCTTTAAGTTTATTGTCTATAAATCAAAAACCAAACTTACGCAACTTATTCAAAATCAAAAAGCATTAAAGATAGTTGCATAGCATATAAAAATAATCACTTATTTCAGCCCTTAACAAATATGGTAATATTTCGACACTTCTTTCAAGTCCTGGTTATCTATCAAATGATGATTTCTATTCTATGTCATTTTTATAAAGGGTTTATACATTTTTGGACCCTGTGTTTTTTCCCATTACCTGTTTGGACCCTGTATTTTGACAAATTACTTTTTAAACCTTATGTTTTGTAAAATGGTTAAAATAGAACCATAAACTCAATTTTGATGAAGAAAAAATTGAATATAACAACACAGTTTTTAAGCAGAATGATTTTATTTTTATTCTGAATTGTTAGTTTGGTAAATTATTTGTGATTTTAGTTGAGAAAACATTGACCAAAATCGGATTTAAGATTGTATTTTAACCATTTTACAAAACATAGGGTCTAAAAAGTAATTTGTCAAAATACAGGATCCAAACAGGTAATGGGAAAAAACACAAGGTCCAAAAAGGTATAAACCATTTTTTAAATAATATTTGTTTGAAATTGCTTGAAAATGATACATGAATAAAGTATTTTATTATATTTTATTATTATAATTATAACAGGAGACGATTCAAATTAAACAAAATGCAAATTACTCCTTTGCCCACATAATTAAATAACATATTTATCTTTCCCTTATTCTAACTTTTTTTTATAATGATATGACTCTATTAACAATTCCAAACCCAACTCAATCATCTCATGTAGTTATTACTAAATTTTCCATCAAAGCTATTTCATTATAAAACTCATTTTGTAAAAAATGTGACCAAAACAATGACCAAATTCCTACAAAGCTATTTCAATATACAATAAAACATCTATCGTAATAATGTTGAGACCAACATATTTTATTACTAGGAGAATATTATAACTTAATAGGATTATATTTATAAAATGTTGGAAATATACATATTTAAATCTAAATTATATAATAATTGATAAAATATATCAAATTCAATAAAATATACAAAGTTATTTTACAAGCTAAATTGATAATTAATTTTATTATAAATTTTTAGTATGTATAAGATAATATATATCTATCTTCTATCTATATAATAAGTGTGTAGATAATGGAAATTCTTGGTTTTAACGGTTTTTTATTTTTTTAAGATTAACTTTAACGGAATATTCTTATATTTAACATAATATTCTTATATTTAACACTAGTTTCTACACACTTAAACTTAAATAAAATAAAATAAATAATTAAAAAATTAAAATAGGATATTTTTTAGATATTTTGCAATGATAATTATTTAAAAATAATTAATAATTAAACAAATTAAATATAAGATATTTTTAAGATATTTTACAATGATAATTATTTTTAAATAATAAATAATTAAACAAATTAAAATATGATATTTTTGAGATGTTTTACAATAATAATTATTTAAAAATAATAAAATTATATGTTTTCTAACTCAAGTAAATATTTAATTAAACTTAAACTCACTTATTAGAATAATATCATATTAAACATATAATATAATCTACTATAAATTAGCAATAAATTATTATTTTTTTTAAAAAAAACTTGAAAGAAACTTAAATTTAAAATCCGCGTATAATATTTAATTTTACATTAAACATATAATATATACTCTCTTGTTGTCACTCTCAAATTCATAAACTAGAACAAACATAAACTTAAACAAAATAAATAAATTATTTAATTAAAATACGATATTTATTTCAAAATTTATATAGCATTAATATAAATTTAATAAAAATAATTAATAAATTATATAAATAAAACTAAGTAAACATACATATTACACGTTTTTTATATCTAATATATATATTTATTTATATAAACGCGGAACTAAGAAATATTATAAGTTATTAAAATCTGTAGTTTATTTTATTATATAAGGGAAATTTGACTTTTATGCTTAATAGTGTGGTGTAATACAAAATAATGCCAAAAAATTTGCTAGTACCCAAAATGCCTCTGTCACAATTCCCCCCAATCCCACTTTTGATTCTCCCTCTCTCTCTCAAACTCTCGGTCAAGCTCTCCCCCGACCATTGAACTACCCAGCTCTCTCTCTCAAACTCTCGGTTCAAGTCCCCATCGCAGCCCCCGTCGAAGCCGCGCTGTCCCCCATCGAAGTCGCGGTGCCCCCCGTCGCAGCCCCCATCGAAACCCCGCGCCTCTCGCCGTCTGTCATCCAAAACCCATGGTTCAAGTTTCTCCATACCCGAAACAAAGGTAAGCTTATTACCGTGATCATGTGTGTTTGTGTGTATGTGTATGGATTAGTGTGGGATTGTTTGTGTATGGATTAGTGTGGGATTGTGTTGTGTGTATGGATTAATCTGGTTTGTTTTGGGTATGGAATAGTGTGGGTATGTTTTAGTGAAGCCTGGGATTTTTGTGGGTCTGGTAAGGTTGCTCGATGGGGGGTTCGATGCATGCTCGATGGGGGTTCGATAGGTTAAGCCGTTAAGGGTTCCAAGTTTAGGTTCAATGCTCAATGGTGGTTCGATGCATGCTCGATGGGGGTTCGATAGGTTAAGCCGTTAAGGGTTCCAAGTTTAGGTTCGATGCTCGATGGGGGTTTGATGCATGCTCGATGGGGGGGTTCGATGCATGCTCGATGGGGGTTCGATAGGTTAAGCCGTTAAGGGTTCCAAGTTTAGGTTCGATGCTCGATGGGGGTTCGATGCATGCTCGATGGGGGGGTTCGATGCATGCTCGATGGGGGTTCGATGCATGCTCGATGGGGTTCGATAGGTTAAGCTGTTAAGGGTTCCAAGTTTAGGTTCGATGCTCGATGGGGGTTTTATGCATGCTTGATGGGTTGGGTATTTATTGGGTTCGATGCTTGTCGATGTTGGTTCGATAAGGTAGGCCTTAGGGGTTCGATGTTGGTTCGATGGGGTAGGCCCATTATGGGTTCCAGGTTTAAACCTAAGAAATTAGATGCATGCTCGATGGGGGTTCGATGCATGCTCGATGGATTGGGTCTTATGTTGGGTTCAATGGTGGTTCGATGCATGCTCTAGGGGTTCGATGGGTACTCGATAGGGGTTCGATGGGTGTTCAATATGGGTTCGATGGTTGCATGTATGTTTATTTATGGATTTTTCACGCGACTTTGTTTAACTGTATTATTGTTATCTTTATTTTTTGCAGATGCCGAAGTTTCTTTTACCCTTGACAGATCACTTTCCTAGACGAGTCACATATAGGGACAATAGTTACTTTAAAACAATCAAGGAGAAGTTTGAGGAGCTCGGGTTGATAGAAAGGGTGAAGGAATCCCCATTCAAACAATTTTTCATGGCTGAGAAGTTAGACTTCTCTGCATCTCTCATGCATCAATTAATGTTGCGCAAGATCCAGTGCTTCAAAGAGGATGAGTTGCATGTACATTTGGGATCTAGACCCTGTAGATTTGGTAGAGGCGAGTTTGCTTTGGTTAGGGGGTTGAACTTCAGTTCCGGGCCATCTGAGACTGATTTGAAGAAACACTTGACTAGTGACTGCTTAATCAAGGAGTACTTTAATGATGAAGAAACAGTGAAGATAATGCATTTGGAGGCTGCTTTAAAAAACTGCACTGTAGTTGAAGATGCCTACAAGTTGAGCCTATGTTTCTTTGTTGATGGGGTTTTACTTGCACGAGAGGGCAAGTTAAATGTCTGGATAGATTCGCTGAAGATGGTGAAGGACACTGAGTACTTCTTTACTTACCCATGGGGGAAGGTGTCTTTTAACAAGCTTATGGATTCATGTAAGAAAGACATGCATCATCAGAAGAGGAACTATGAGAAGAAGAAGGAAGTTAAGGGGAAACAGAAAGAAGCAAAATACAATTTGTATGGTTATGTCCCTGCATTGCAGTATTGGGCATACGAAGCCATCCAGGAGTTTGCACGCGAGTATGGTATTAACCATGGAAACCAGTTTCCGAGGATGCTCAGTTGGTCAAGCAATAAGGAGCGTCCTATTTCGAAGGCCGACCTTGCACCGATGTTCAAGAAGACGAGTGTAAGTTCTGCTATATTATGTCAAAATAGAGTATTCTTTGGTGGTTTCAAACTAACTTAATGCTTTGTATTTGATGCAGTTGATTGTGTTATCCAAGTTGAAGTCTCGGCCTTCAGAGATAGATTATTATAGCGCTCTGACGGAGGGTGATGCTCCCTTGTATCCTGGGTTGGGCCAAGAAGAAGAGGTAGAAACTCCCACTAATTTTGAGAAGGTGGTGGAGATAGCTGCTGAGGTTGCGAAGGCAGCCAATATTTTTGTTGATGGCCCTGATGATGAGGATACCCCAGTCCCCATCGGCCCCACACCCTCGGCCCCAGCCCCATCGGTACACCCCAATCCTGATCAACCTGATTTACGGGAGGTGTTGGAGAGGTTGGAGCGAGTCGAGAGTCGTCAGGATACCATCCTAGAGAACCAAGCAGTCATCATGGATGTTGTCAATAAGATCTTGACATTCGTACAAGATCTTCCAAATGATTCTGATTCTGATTCCGACTCACTTGACCTCCCAGATGATTTTGTCTCACATGACATAGGCACTCCTCCCCCGATAGTACTCACAGCAAATCCTGAGACCCCAAGTGTTGCTATTATAGAACCTGGGGATGTTGCTGGTGTAGAGTTTGAATTGGCCAAGAGGAAAAGACGCAAAACTAAGAAATTTGAAGACTACACTGACCCAACCAGAAAGAAAGCTCGTTTGGATGCGATTGATGACGTGTCATTAGTCCTCGACCCTCTAAAGAAGCCACTTGCTACACAGTACAGAACGGTCGGCAAGTGGTTGCTTAGAGATATTCCAAACAAGACGAAGAGGGATGTCCAAACTGGTGTGTATGGTCCGAGTTGGTTTCTGACGATGAAGACCACAGTTTTGGATCGATGATGGGGTAAGTAATTTTATTAAATTTATTAACATTTGTTATCTGGTATAAACAGTGGGTTCAATAGGGGTTTCGATAGGTTGATTAATTGCTTTCCTATCATTTTTGCAGCATATTGATGCGGCCATGCATATGCTACGTAGGCGTCGACAGTTCTATCCCGGGGCATATCGGCAAGATGTTGTTGTGATGAATATTATGTTCTCACAAGTGGTACAAGCCCATTATGATGCATATCAGAATGCCAAGGAAGCGGATAAGAAAAGATTTTTGTGGGATTCAGATGTGATATCAATGATTACGGGAATTGACAATCAATTTCTGGCATCGTGGAAGGGAGTAGACACTGTATATTGGTGCCAGAACTACCTTCAAGCACATTGGTTTGCATTTGAAGCCTCCATTTCTACTTGGACTCTGAATGTTTATGATTCAGACGTGACCGTGATAAGTGATAAACAACTGCAATCGTTTATGAAGTCATGGTCTACTTTGTTCCCATCGTTGTTATTGCAGTCACAACTTTTCAAGGATGACCCTCGGTTGACGATTCCACCTGGAGCTAAAAGATGCAAAGAGTTCAATGTGCACCGCATGCCAGTTGATTCAGTACCCCAAACCAAAGTCAGGTAAACAAAAGTCTAGTTTTTATTCAAGTTTTTTAAATTAAATTCTATGTTGATTTTGTTACTAATGCAATTTATGTTTTGGTTACAGTGGAGATTGTGGTGTGTACGCCATCAAGCACATCAAACACTTATTGGGTAGGCTACCACTTGACATGATTTGCGATGGCAACATGGAGTTGTTCAGAAACAAATGGACAGTTGACTTATGGTATCAAAATGTTAGACATTGAACATTCTCTTGTTATATTTATTTTCTTAAAATGTAGATTTTTAAGAAAATTTTTTTAGTCGAGCATCTTTTTATTAACAACAATTAACGACCAAAATTCATTAACAACAATAAAAAAAGAAAATGAAAAATAACCTTCAACTTCATGTTTAAATAAAATACAACAAAAAATAAACTCAAAGCCGAGCTTTGCATGAGGATTTGTTGTGGCCACGACCACCACATCTACTCCACTTACGCATTGTAACTGGTTTTTCCCCGCCAGATGGCCAATGATTTGTCCTTGGTCTTCCTAGCTTTGGCTTTTTTGGGCGACCAACTTGTTGTTTCTCTATGGGTACACCAACTACCATATTCTTAATGTCATCTGGAAGTATCCAGTCATCCTCGTTCCCAGTTGGGTAAATGGTTTCTTTGTACGAATTCCTCCATGACTCAATGGTGTAAAACGGTGAACACAAAGAGTAAAGGTTCACTCCACGCTCTATAGCTACTGCAGCTGCATGGGGACAAGGTGTGCCTATGAGCTGGAATACCCCACATGAGCATGATTCCGTCATCAAATTCACCTCAGCATCACTGTCTGCACCAGTTACATGAAACTCGAATTGACCAAGGGCATAGACATTCATGAACCTTCCTTTGTCAGCATTGTTCGATACATCTGCCTCCATCAGGGTGGATAATTTGGTGGTAGTCTTCTCTGTCACACTACGTCGTTCAGAAAACCAAGACTGTAGTGTGAACCGAATGAATTCTAAAAAAATTGTAACTGGAAAGGTTCTTGCATCCTTGGTCTTGTTGTTGAAGCTTTCAGCGTAGTTGCTTGTCATTATATTGTATCGTTTTCCAGGAAAGAAAGGACGAAACCAATTCCCTCCAAATAGGCAGCTATAGGAGGATCCATTCGCTTAATATTTTCAAAATGCTTTAGAAATTCGGTCTTCTTCCATGCATAGGCTGCTGCTCACATCTCACTGTGACAGTGATCAGTCTTGAACTTGGCTTTCACATTCATACTGATGTGATGGTAGCATGCGCCATGGTAGGCATCAGGAAAGACAGCCTCTAGAGCATGAATAATACTCGCATGCCTATCTGACACGAAAGCCAAGTCATCAACGTCCCCAATGGCTTCCTTCAACTTCGTCATGAAATATTTCCACGAGTTGTGGTTCTCACTATCCACCAACCTGAAGGCAATTGGATATAAATGACTATTCGCATCCAAAGCAACGACACATAGCATGTGGCCAAATTTTTCACCATATACTCAAAGTTATTCTTCATTGCAAATAGAGCAGCTTTGGTTTTTAAATCAATCTTGTCCTCAAAAGTCTTCCCAACATATATTTCTCCCATTGGTCCACCAGATGATGAGGAATGGGTTTTAGCAGATGCCTCAATATCTTCTTTTGTAAACATTGGGGCACTCCATCTTGTGTGATCTTCTCTTGATACAATTGTCTCCCTCCACCTAGTGTTATCTTCTGTCCTAGCAGGTTGATTACTGCTTCGAGCAGGTGCTCGACGTCCTTGAGTTGGGAGGTGTGCCTGTGCAAGAGGCAGTCCTGACTCTTATTCTACTTGTTGGGCTTGGGAAATGTCTAACTCCTCATTTGAAACATCTGCACTATAATACAAGTCATCCTCGGAACCATCATCATTATCTTCAAAGCAATTACCAACTGGATCATCATTCACATAGGGATCGTACTCATATGCCTCAAGCACACCTGTGGGACCTCCTTGTGGTATATCAAGCTGAATAGTAGCCATCGGATCAGTACTGGAACAAAAGTGCCCACCTCGCTAAGATGCTTGTAACTACTACCTGTAGGAGATGGATCGATACTGGTCGTGTCTTTTTTGTTCACACTAGGAGAAGGATCTGATATAACATTCTTCTTAACTGGAGTCACACGTAAGACTACCCGTTCATTCAAGCTTATTCCTAAGAATACACGAACTTGACGATCATTCTTCAATTGAACCGGTGCAAATGGTTGCTCGCCGCATACGTATGGCACCTCGAGTTTCAATTCATACACCTCTCTATCCTCCTGAAATGTCTTGTGCAGTATGTCAAGTAGTTGCAAGTAAGTGACATCATTCTCTACTGGTATCACTTCACCTTCAGCATCCTTAAAATACCATTTCCTACCATGCATTTCCCAAACACCGTTGTAAGAAACAAATACGTAAATAATAGAACCTGAAATAAAAAAACACAAATACAGTTAGCTGAAAAACATATGGTAGGAAATGGTATTTTAATGATGCTGAAAAACATGACCATCGAGCTTGCATCGAGCATGCACAAAATAGTGAGAATTCACATTACCATTAAGCTTGCATCGAGTAGCTATCGAGTAACCATCGAGCACAACATGCAACGTAAAAAAATATGTGCCATCGAGCTTGCATCGAACATCCATCGAGCATGAATGAAATAGTGATAATGCACATTACCATCGAGTACCCATCGAGTAGGTATCGAGTACCCATCGAGTACAACATACAACGTAAAAAATGATGTGCCATTGAGCTTGCATCGAGCAGGCATCGAGCATGCATGAAATAGTGAGAATGCACATTACCATCGAGTACCCATCGAGTAGGTATCGAGTACCCATCGAGTACAACATGCAACGTAAAAAAATGATGTGCCATCGAGCTTGCATCGAGCATCTATCAAGCATGCATGAAATAGTGAGAATGCACATTACCATCGAGTACCCATCGAGTACCCATCGAGCAGAACATGCAATTCTAAAATTGGTGTGTCATCGAGCCTGCATCGAGCAGGCATCGAGCACAACACTAACCCAGAAAATTCCCAGAAACGCAGATCGACAAAAAACCATAAAAAACCCAAAAAAAAATGCACAAATATTACTCAGATCTATTCGAAATGCTCAAAAATTTTAAAGGAAACATCACTAATCCAAATATTTAAGAAAAAATTGCTTACCCATTAAATTTTTCTCCAAGATTTCTCAACCCTTAATTTGGTCTTGATCCCCCTCTACAAATGGCTTTCTTAGTGGTGGTCCCAAGCTCGATGGGGTTCTACCGTGGTGCTCTTAGTGGTGGTGTGAGGTGAGTGAGAGTGAGGAAGGAACAAGAAGAAGGAAGAGAGGAGGAAGGAAGAGAGGAGATAGTTGTTTTTAGGGGTATTTTAGGTACTAGCAAAACTTTTGGCATTATTTTATGATGTTAAAAATGCCTAGCATTATTTTGTATTACACCATACTATTAAGCATAAAAAGTCAAATTTCCCTTATATAACTAGTCATGGAGTTTATGACTGGGGAAGAGTTATTACTAGGAAGATTTTATTGTATATGTATCGAATCCCGATGCATAATCATATATATCTAATAGTAGGACCCAGATGATGTCCCGCTTTGAACGGAGGCGGAATTTGTGCCATCCCTTGATCCGGGCCATTAATTAAAGACAAAGCAATTTAACAGCTATAGTTATTAGGTGGTGTTTTAATCGTAGTCACTCAATGGATCGTGTGGTTGAGAAGCCTCATAGGAAGTATAACCTAATCTGACAAAGATCTGACAACAGCCTATGTTATAGGGGTAAGGTAAATTGGTTGTAAATGGACATATTCTTCTCTTTGTAGTTTTGTTCCCAATCTCTCTCATTTTTCTAAAGCCCTAAAAAGCTTCTTTGGATTTTTGGTGAAGATTGTAGTCTGGGTAGGTGACTTCAGAAGTGCGGAAAAGGTCAGAAAATCTGAGTTCTTAAGGTGGCACACAACCAAAGATGAGAGACCCAATGCGACGAAGCAAGGAGGAGAAATACACTAAACTATCTTTTAAATTGAAAATTGCTCATAGTTTATGGTAAATGTGTTGTAGACCTGCTTGCTTGTTTGAGTAGCTTAGTTTATTGCATGCGCTCATTAGGTTAAAGTTTGGTTTGTCGATCAAGTTGGGGCATAAAATTTTCATCTTTAAGGTGATCATCTTTAGCTTGCAAAGATGAATATGGGGTGTTGATTAGAAGGAGACAAATGATGGTTACGTAGGTAAACGTCATGTGAAGGAATAGTATTCCATTGCTTTATTTCAACTATTGAAACTTGAACTAGAATTAATCATATTAGGTAGCAATATACCTTTGTAAATTTGTAGTTGTAACAGTACAGACGAGGCCACAATTTTCTTATTGGGAAACTATTCTAGAAACACATTTCCATTTTCAATAATTTGCACCGATGGTTAGTGTTTAGTTATTTTATTTAATAATTTGCTTGAAATTTGTCATTTAGTATGCTAAATTATATATTGAAATACTATGTTCTATCCTCTGTTTTTTGTTTGCAAAGAATCTGTTAATTAATAACTTCAATATATTGAATCATTTACCATATCTCACTTTGTAATGGTCAGTTGCACCTTTTAAAGCAAGATTAGTGTACGTACTAGAAATGTAGTACAAATCAATGTGATTATAATTGTTGTGTTGATATATTAGTAGCATCATGGTGAACGAACCATTATAACAAGTGTCATCTAGATCAAAACTAAAGAGATCTTGGAGAAGAAAGTTAGTGATGAATCCTGTGGATGATAATCAGGAAGCTGATACAATTGAGTAGCAAAATCAGCAGCCTCGTGAAAGAAGAAAAATGTTGGAAGCTAGCTAGATGCTTATTAATGTAACTTGGTAACAAGCGGATAATAAAAGTAGTGTGTTTCCTAGTGCAACTGATATTCCTCAATAGAAAATAAAATTGGAACGAAATTACTGATCAATTTTTCTGGCTAAGTCGCGGACAAGGTCGCTCTCTTTAAGACGTTTCGCGGCTCTGCCCTAAGTGTGCACGGCAGTCTATCAACCACGCCGTCCCCAGGATAAAACAACCTCTGTACGATTCATAGTGCCAAGAAAGAAAAAGACTTCTGTTTTTCAAAAGATGTTTGATCTAACTTATACACAGAAGAAACCCCCCAAAACGAGGAAATTAACATAACGACAAAAAAAACGTTTATTTCCATTTGAACAGAATAAAACCGTTTTTGAAAAATAAACGTCGTTTTAAGATTAATTTAATTAATAAAATAATAAACGTTTAGTTACCTTTGTTGAAAAAATTAAAAATTAAAATTACGACACCACACCACCCACCAGCCAGCTCAGCTCGGGTCAGTTGGACGGACGGCGGCGGCGGCGCGCGCGCGTGTGGTGGTCAAGTGTGTGAGTCCTCACCCATTCGCACAAAACTGGGTACCCCTTGGGGCACACCCCAAGACATAGCATTTGCAACTTATATACACTCCTTGAAGAGTGTTTCAATTCCATGTGGGACTTTTCCCATATCACACACAACTATATTTTTTCAATTTTTAACAATTCACAAAAGAAAGTACCAACAATCCCCCACTCGAATTTTTAAAAATATTTCCTCGAGCAATTTCAGAATCTATAAGATTGTGCATAAACAAATGTATCTTTCGATTTGAACATTTGCGTAGTGAATACGATTTAGATTATACTAGAGTGACACGTAGTCTTGAACTCTATTTCTAACATCGTACCATGCACCAACCTTTCAAGGGTGTAATAAAAAAAGCCTGTGCATTAATGGCCATGCACGTCTATCCCAATATAGTGAATGCTCTAGAAATTTTGCCCAAATTCCATAGGAAGCGGCCCCACTTCCACATTCACATAGGTGAGTCTATCAAGAGTACTCTTGTAGCTCGATACTCCACTCCACATAGAGTATAGATCTCATTAAGAGTTTCTATTAACTCATCCTCTCATCGCTTCAGGAATTCATGCTTCTATTTGCTTTAATGGAAATAGCATGATTCAACTCATATCACTTCACAACTTGTTATTACCCATTGAACCTAATTCTTGGGATCTCCAGTCTTTAGGTTGGGTTACCATCATGAGTGATTCATCATTCTAAGGGCAATAGTCCCATTCCCTTCGATGTTTTATGGACTTTCTCTCTAGCTAATCCCTTCGTCAAAGGATCTGCTAAGTTATCATCAGTGCGTACATGATTCACTATAATAGCTCCTGTTGAGAGAAGCTCTCTAACAGTACTATGCTTACGACGTATCTGTCGTCTCTTACCATTGTAATAACGGTTCTAAATTTTCGCAATAGCCGCGGTACTATCGCAGTGGATCAACACAGCTGGTATCGGTTTTTCCCATAAAGGGATCTCAGCTAGCAGGCTTCTCAGCCAACCTGCTTCTTCACTAGCTGTAGCTAGTGCTATCATTTCAGACTCCATGGTGGATTGTGCCAAAATAGTCTGTTTCTTAGATTTCCAAGAAACAGCTCCACCAGCTATACTAAAGATATAGCCACTTGTTGCTTTGGAGTCATCAGACAGAGAGTTCCAGTCTGCATCACTATAACCTTCAGGAACAGCTGGAAACTTCTGATAATGTAATCCAAGGTTCATGGTTCTCTTTAGGTATCTCATGACCCTTTCAATAGCATGCCAATGCTCTATACTAGGTCTGCTAGTAAACCTGCACAATAATCCCACGACATAGGCAATGTCGGGTCTCGTACAATCAGTAGCATATCGAAGATTGCCAATGATGCTCGCATAGTCAGATTGTCTTACATCGTCACCAGTGTTCTTAAATAACTTTACCCTTGGATCATATGGTGTGCAAGCAGGTTTACAATCAAAGTAATTGTATTTCTTTAGAATCTTCTCAATATAATGAGATTGATCCAAAGAAATTCCCTTTTCGGACCTAGTAATCTTAATACCAAGGATTACATTCACTTCTCCGAGGTCCTTCATATCAAAGTTAGCACACAACAGAGATTTCACAGCATGGATATTCGAACCAAATATGAGCAAGTCATCCACATATAGACATACAATAGTGCAAATATCATTATCAGATTTATAATAAATGCATTTGTCACTTTCATTCACTTTAAATCCATGTGAGATAACTAAATTGTCAAATTTCTCATGCCATTGCTTAGGTGCCTGCTTAAGACCATACAGAGATTTATCTAACTTGCAAACCTTATGTTCCTGGCCATGGATTACAAACCCTTCCGGGTGATCCATATAGATCTCTTCTTCTAATTCACCATTCAAAAATGCAGTCTTAACATCCATTTGGTGTACAACTAGATTATGAATGGCAGCTAGGGAAATCAAAACTCTAATGGATGTTATCCTCGTAACAGGTGAAAAAGTGTCAAAGAAATCTATATTTTCTCTCTGCCTAAAACCCTTGGCTACCAAACGAGCCTTGTATTTTTCAACAGTTCCATCGGGTTTCAATTTCTTTTTCAAGATCCACTTACAACCAGGAGGTAAATCAACTAAGTGCCACGTTTTGTTAGACTCAAGAGATTCCAACTCATCATTTATTGCTTCTTGCCAGAGGTCAGCATCTAAAGAGCACAAGGCTTCTTGGAGGTTAGCAGGATCCTCCTCTAATGTATAGACACAGAAATCAAAACCATAATCTTTAGCAACTCTAGTTATCTTATTTCTCCTTGGTTCTGATTCTCTATCCTCAATATGTTCATTATTCCTAATCACAAGAATGTTGCTAGTAGATGCGCCCCCACTATTTCTCAATTTAAAAGGGAATCTATGTTCATAAAAATCAGCATCATTTGATTCCACAATAACATGCGCATTTAAATCATAGAACCTATATGCTTTACTATTAATTGCATATCCGATAAATACACATTCATAGGCTCTACTTGCTAGCTTAATTCTCTTAGGATCAGGAATACGAACATAAGCCAGACAACCCCAAGTTCTAAAATAAGACAGGTTAGGTTGCCTATTTTTCAAGATCTCATAAGGTGAAACTTTACTTTTAGACTTAGGAACTCTATTCAGCACATAACAAACAGTCAAAAGAATTTCACCCCACCAATGAGATGCAACACCAGAATTCAATAAAATAGCAACAATAGATTCAGTAAAAGTTCGATTCTTTCTTTCAGCTTTACCGTTCATTTCAGGTGAATATGGTGCAGTGGTTTCATGTACAATGCCATGTGAATTATAAAACTCAATAAACATGCTTGAATTATATTCAGTTCCTCTATCACTACAAAACCTTTTAATTTTCTTATTGAATTGATTCTCAATTTCAGTCACAAATAATTTGAACATGTCAAGCGCATCACTTTTATTTTTCATTAACTACACATAAGTAAAGTCAGAACAATCATCAATAAAAGTGATGAAATAACGTTTACCATTCCTAGTTAACGTTCCATCAAGTCTACAAATATCTGAATGAATTAAATCTAAAGGCTCAGATTCTCTAGTAACTGACTTATGAGGAGTCTTAGTTATTTTTGCTTGACTACAAAAATCACATTTTTCAAAATCGTTATCTGACACTTTAGGAATCAGTCATATGTTACTCATGTTCTTAATAATGCACTTATTAACATGACAAAGTCTAGCATGCCAAACATTAAAATCACTCAGCATATAAGCAGAAGGAGAAACTTTATTGGATTCAACATTTAACTTAAACATGCCATCAGTAGCATTACCCTTCCCAACAAAAATACCATTCTTAGTGATGGTGTACAAATCAACCCCAATAGTTTGAGTAAACCCAGCCTTATTAAGCAGAAAACCAGAAACCAGATTCTTTCTCATCTCAGGAGTATGCATTACATCTTTCAGTAATAAAGTCTTTCCTGAGGTAAACTTAAGCTCCACATTTCCAATCCCAGCAACAATAGTGGTGTGGGAATCTCCCAACAACACTTTCTTATCATCAGCAGCAGTGTATGTTTTAAACATAGCACGATCATAGCAGAGATGGCGAGAAGCGCCAGTGTCTACCCACCACCCATCTAATCCACCAATAAGGTTGATCTCAGAAATCATAGCTATAAAAGCTTCTTCAGTCAAGTTAGCCTGCGGAGCAGTGCTTGGCTTGTTCCTACACTTACGTGCCATATGACCTGGCTTGTTACAGACGTAACAAAGGAATTGTCCAGAGTCATTCTGTTTAGGTGGAGGCTGCTGCCTTCCATGTTGGTTCCTGTTATGGTTCTAACTCTGATTGTTGTTTCGAGGATTGTTCTGGTTGTTGCGGTTGGAATTTGAATTCGAGTTGCGGTTCTAATTCTTAAAAGTTTTGCCATTTGGCTTCAGAACCGTAGGTGTGGGCTTCTTAGGGATGTTGTTAGAGACAACAAGCACCTCTTCTTTCTGATCTTGTTTCCTTGCTTCCTCCTCGATACGAAGGCTGGTGATCAAACTTTCTAAGGAAAATTCCTTAGTCTTATGCCTGAGAACATTTTTAAAGTCCTTCCAGGAAGGAGGTAATTTGTCAATTATAACAGCAACTTGAAACTGTTCATCAAGGGCCATACCTTCTGAGATAATCTCATGAGCAATTTTCTGAATTTCGTGAGATTGGGCCTCCACAGATTTATCGTCAACCATCTGATACTTCAGGTAGCGTCTAACAACGTATTTTTTAGTCCCCGCCTCTTCTGTATCATATTTCTTTTGCAGCGCCTCCCAAATTTCATTTGCTGACTTATCTGAGTTATAATAGTCATAAAGATCATCAGATAAACCATTAAGAATAAAATTCTTACAGAGGAAATCGTTTTCCACCCAGGAGTCCAAGTCCTTCTATTGCTTCTCGCGTTCAGTCTGATTGTCCTGGTCAGTCGAGGCTTCAGAGACAACCGGCTTCAGAGCAGTGAGTACAAACGCAACCTTCTTCATGGTCAGATAAAAAAGCATCTTCTGTTTCCAACGCTTAAAGTGCAAACCCTCAAAACGAAATGGCTTGTTAATATCAATAGAGGTGGAACCAAAAAAATCATCGGTCGCAGCCATAGCAGAACAGACCGTCTTAAAATTGATATTCCTCAATAGAAAATAAAATTGGAACGAAATTACCGATCAATTTTTCTGGCTGAGTCGCGGACAATGTCGCTCTCTTTAAGACGTGTCGCGGCTCTGCCCTAAGTGTGCACGGCAGTCTATCAACCACGCCGTCCCCAAGATAAAACAGCCTCTGTACGATTCCTCCCTGCACCGAGAAGATCGTTCTTGTACACCCTTATAAAAATGCTCTGAGAAAATTCGTAGTGCCAAGAAAGAAAAAGACTTCTATTTTTCAAAAGATGTTTGATCTAACTTATACACAGAAGAAACCCCCCAAAATGTCTAAAAACGTTTTTCCACTAAATCAGAGGAGGAAATTAACATAACGGCAAAAAAAACGTTTATTTTTATTTGATCAGAATAAAACCGTTTTTGAAAAATAAACGTTTTAAGATTAATTTAATTAATAAAATAATAAACGTTTAGTTACCTTTTGTTGAAAAAATTAAAAATTAAAATTACGACACCACACCACCCACCTCAGCTCGGTCGGGCGGCGGCGGCGCGTGGTGGTCAAGTGTGTGAGCCCTCACCCATTCACACAAAACTGGGTACCCCTTGGGGAACACCCGAAGACATAACATTTGCAACTTATATACACTCCTTAAAAAATGTTTCAATTCCATGTGGTACTTTTTTCATATCACACACAACTATATTTTTTCAATTTTTAACAATTCACAAAAGAAAGTACCAACAGCAACATTTGTGTAAAAGAATTAAAATCTTTGTGCCGTGGAACGTGTTCACTGTGCAACGCTTATTTAAGTTGAATGCATTTGCTTACTATTCATGCCTTGTCAGATCATTAAAATTACTTGTTTAACCATACACTTATATATAAAATGTTTACAACAACATGCAATGACACATATATCCTTAATAAAAACTAATTTTAAAAGAAAATAAATTCCTACCCGGTCAACAAAACCGGTTACTACAGGTTTTAAATTCTTTGTGCAACTTACTGTATGCCGTGACTCTATAAGTTTGGTCAGTAAAGTGTACAACAAATAATATTATATATAATTTGATTAATATAAAAGTTGGGGCGTGAGCCAATCCGCTCATATGAGGTGGGTTGGAATCGGTATTGCCAACGAATCCAAACCATAATGCAAATAAGTGGAATGACTCCCGTTCTTTCACTATTTTATATAAATAAATATTATGTATTAAGTAGGTGTTGTCTACATATACATTTCTATATTTTATTATATGTATTATTCTGACAATTGATTTATAGGATGAAGTTCTATTTTTTATTTTAATATACAATTGCAACTCATGATAATCGATTTTGGTTAGCGTTAGAATTTTTTATATTAAAAAAATATTAATTTAATAAGGATATAAATTGTAGGAAAAACTCATTGCAAGATCTTTATTTATTTTCATGCAATTTGCATATTATCAAACAAACATGCAAATTCCTAGAATATGCTCCTATGAAATTGATACAAATACAGAGTAAAGTAAAAACTTACATTACGCAGCGGAACTGGAACGACTCCATCCTTCAATCTTTCGAACCTTTGATTCCTTTCTGTAGCAGAGTATTATCAAGAGATTAAACAAGATCAGCAACACAGTCTTCCTCACCAAGTCTTTGATCAACCTAGAACTAGTGTGGCCTGGTTCTCAATACATGAAATAGAAATCTTGCAGAGAAGAAGAGAGAGTGGCCAAGAAAGGTTAGACTGTCTAGGTTTTCACTTACCAATCAACTGAAACTCACTTCCTTATGAAAACCCTAGATATCATATTCTTTATATAGACAACTTAATGGGATTTATTTAAATTTAAATTAATTAAGAATAATAAACAAAAATAAAAGTCTTGGGCTGCCATAAATAGACTTAGGCCCAATCTCTTTGTTTTGAATTTAAATCCCAACTGGGCCTAAATTCAAAACCTTTTATTTATTAATTAATTAATTAATTAATTAAATCCTTATTCAAATTAAATAATTATAATTTGAAACTTGATTTAATATTATTTATTTATATTGATATCAATTTATCAATATTAATAAATTTACCCAAAGATTCTCTTTTATTCTCTAAATCTCATATCTCTGTAAATTTTCCAAAATTGACCTAGTCAACTTTAAAAATCCTAATTGATAATTAAATCAATTAATTGAGACATTCTAGAGGATTTACTCAAAGGTGATGCGGGGACCATGGATCCATGGAATCAAGCTCCAATAAGTTACCGTGAATTTATTTACGAATAATTTCACTACCTTATTAATTCCTCGTGACTCCACTATAGACTCGGAATTGAACTCTTGAATTCATAGAACGTATTTTCAAAACCATAAATATGTTATCCATTGTTATAACCATTACAATCAGTCAATCCTCTATCGATGACTTACTAACGAGCTGGGTGCAAATTATCATTTTACCCCTCATCAGTATTTTATCCTTAACTCCCACTAAGTTCCTTATAAATGATATTTCCGTGAACTTAATCACAGAAATGAGATCTCAATCATTTAACCTTTTGAACAAAGCAATTAAGGAAATCATCTTTTCACTTCTTATACAGAAGTTATAGATTTCGTATCTATGAATAATACTCCCACTCAATTACACTAATAAATCTCCAAGATGTAAGTATGGGCTAGACCGTAGGGTAAGCTGGTAACGAGCAAGTCAAAAGATTTAAATAATATAATTAGTAGAATATTATCACTCAGAATTAAGATCGACTTAATATATGGTCAACGTTGTGGCATTGATTAGATTTGATAACAACGATACTTATTTATCAATCAATGATCAATATCGGTCCTAGTCCGATGTAACTAAATACATCTGATCTTATCTACTTGGTTGATGCCTTGGACAAGATATCACACCCTGAATGTGTAAGTAGATCATATCGTAGATTGTCTAATTAGTAAAAATCCAATGCACTAATCTAATCTCAGGACTCGTTCTTTTGAACATATAATTACAACTATAATTCACTATGACCTAGTCACTATAATTGTAACTATCCATATGTTCGGGATTTTATAAATGTTTGTATTATTTCAATAATCATGTAATAAAACAAGCAAGCAACACAGTTGTCAAACTAAATGATCTATACTACTTTTATTGATAATATGAAATCGTGCTACATGTCCGACATGGTTTTATAAGGGCATAAAACCCAACATAAATGTCTTTCCATATAAAAGTAGTATGTTGAAATTGTTAGTATACATACAATGTAATAGCCAACTGCACATTATTTATAAAATTTAGCACAAAGATTTAATAAAAGTTACACAGTTGTTGCTCTAGGATTCACATTTATATATTTTTTTTTTTTTGCTAGAACTCATGGCCTTCAACTTTTATATTAATTTTTTTGACTTGAAAGATGACTAACAACTATTTATTTAGCTTTTTATAATGTTTGAAATACATGGTTAAATTATTTTCTTACTAATGAGATTTTGATTGTAAGCTTGTTATTTTAAAATTTAAAATTCTAGTTATTTAAAATACAATGTTTAAAATCATATAGGAATGTGGGTTATTTTTTTTAAAAAATTAGTTTATATCGTATGTAACATATTTATGAAACACAGAGTGCTTAAATTTGACAAATCATTACAGGCGACCAAGGCACACGTTAGGGTGATTACACAAGATTGGACTCGTTTCGATTCACCGAGACAAGAGTTCGGGTCAGAAGTCCGACGCTGGACTCGTTCGGATGCACCGAGCCACGCATTAGTGTGATTAACACCCTTTCAGCACTCTTTCGGATGCACCGACTTCCATGCAAATCAATACGGGTGACCGAGGCACTCGTTAGGGTGATTACACAAGATTTGGTCTCGTTTCGATTCACCGAGACACGGTTTCGGGTCAGAAGTCCGGCGCTGGACTCGTTCGAATGCACAGAGTCACGTATTAGTGTGATTAACACCCTTTCAGCGCTCTTTTGGGTGCACTGACTTCCATGCAAATCATTACAGGTGACCGAGGCACTCGTTAGGGTGATTACAAAAGATATGGACTCGTCTCGATTCACCGAGACACGGGTTTGGGTCAGGAGTTCCGTGCTGGACTCGCTCGGATGCACCGAGTCACGCATTAGTGTGATTAACACCGTCTCGGTGCTCTTTCGAATGCACCGACTTCCATTCAAATCATTACAGGCGACTGAGACACTCGTTAGGGTGATTACACAAGATTTGGACTTGTTTCGATTCACCGAGACACGGGTTCAGATCAGAAGTCCAGCGCTGGACTCGTTCGGATGCACCGAGTCACGCATTAGTGTGATTAACACCCTTTCGGGCTCTTTCGGGTGCACCAATTCTATGCAAATCATTACAGGAGACCGAGGCACTCATTAGGGTGATTGCATAAGATCTTGACTCATTTCAATTCACCGAGACACACGTTCAGGTCAGGAGTATTGAGCTAGACTCGTTCGGATGCACCAAGTCACGTATTAGTGTGATTAACATCGTCTCAGCGCTCTTTCGGGTACACCGACTTCCATGCAAATCATTACGGGTGACCGAGGCACTCAATAAGGTGATTACACAATATCTGGATTCGATTCATCGAGACATGGGTTCGGGTCAGAAGTCCGGTGCTGGACTCGTTTGGATGCACAGAGTCGCGTATTAGTGTGATTAACACCCTTTCAGCGCTCTTTTGGGTGCACCGACTTCCATGCAAATCATTACAGGTGACCGAGGCACTCGTTAGGGTGATTACACAAGATATGGACTCGTCTTGATTCACCGAGATATAGGTTCGGGTCAAGAGTTTCGCGCTGGACTCGCTCGGATGCACCAAGTCATGCATTAATGTGATTAACACCATCTCGGTGCTCTTTCGGATGCACCGACTTCCATGCAAATCATTACGGGTGACCGAGGCACTCGTTAGGGTGATTACACAAGATATGGACTCGTTTTAATTCACCGAGACATGCGTTCGGGTCAGGAGTACCGAGCTAGAATCCTTCGGATGCACCGAGTCACACATTAGTGTGATTAACACCCTTTCAGCACTCTTCCGGGTGCACCGACTTCCATGCAAATCATTGCGGGTGACCGAGGCACTCGTTAGGGTGATTATAAAAGATTTTGACTCATTTCAATTCACCGAGACATGGGTGCGGGTCAGAAGTCCGATGCTGAACTCATTCGGATGCACCGAGTCACGCATTAGTGTGATTAACACCCTTTTGGCGCTCTTTCGGGTCACCAACTTCCATGCAAATCGTTACAGGAGACCAAGGCATTCGTTAGGGTGATTACACAAGATCTGGACTCGTTTCGATTCACCGAGATATGCGTTCAGGTCAGGAGTACCGAGCTAGACTAGTTCGGATGCACCGAGTCACGCATTAATGTGATTAACACCGTCTCGACGCTCTTTCGGGTACACCGACTTCCATGTAAATCATTACGGGTGATCGAGGCACTCGTTAGGGTGATTACACAATATTTAGATTCGTTTTGATTCAGCGAGACACGGGTTCGAGTCAGAAGTCTGGCGCTGGACTCGTTCGGATGCACCAAGTCACACATTAGTGTGATTATCACCCTTTTGACGCTCTTTCGGGTGCACCGACTTCCATGCAAATCATTACGGGTGACTGAGGCGCTCGTTAGGGTGATTACACAAGATTTGGACTCGTTTTGATTCACCGAGACACGGGTTTGGCACAGAAGTCTAGCGCTGGACTCACTCGGGTGCTAATCTCTCATAAATTGAGAACTAATTTGGTAACTATTTAGTAATTATGCTACTAGGTTTGATATATGGAATATTTTGATTGTGTTTAGTGTCACTTACGGTACTAACATCCTTAATACCCCATTTAATCGCCCAACAACCCTACTAAGGAAGGGAACCACATAATTTGCACTACAATTTGCAACCTTTGAGCCAATATACTATAACTTGAGAATTAATTTAGTAAACATTCACTAATAAGGTTACTAGGTGTGACATTTAAACAATTTGACTATGTCTGGTATTACTAAAAGTACTAATATCCCTTAATATCCCATTTAATTACTCGAGAGCACTAATAACATGGAAACCACATCATTTGTACTCACAATTTACAACTTCCAAGCAAATGTCTCACAATTTGATAGTTAATTTGGTAACCATTCACTAATTAGGTTACTAGGTGTGATATTTGAAAGATTTTGACTGTGTCTGGTGTTACTTATATCTCCAATATCTCATTTACTCACTCAACATCCCTTCTAATGAAGAGAACTACATCATTTATACTCACAATTTGCAACCTCTGAGCTAATAAATCAAAACTTGAGAACTAACTTGGTAACCATCCACTAATTAGGTTACTAGTTATGATATTTAGAGCAACTGACTATGCATAGTTCCCATAATTGTACTAACATCCCCTAATATACCACTTTGTTACTCAGGAGCCCTAATAATGAGGAAACCACATCATTTGTATCCACAAATTGCAATCTCTAAGCTAATCTCTCATAATTTGAGAACGAATTTGGTAACCATTTTCTAATTAGGTTACTAGGTGTGACATTTGAAACAGTTGACTATGTCTAACGTCACTAATAGTGCTAACATTTGAAACATTTAATTTTGGTTGACGAAAAAACGTCATCAACAAATACTATTTAAAACTGAATTTATTTAATATTTAAGAATAACAAAATAACACTTTCATGTACTAATCTAAGACCTCAAGAACAAATAACAGACCTCATGAACAAATGAAAATATTATTTCAAGTACTTGTTTAACATATAATATATCAATCTCGGCTTTATGACAAAAAGTGGCCAAAGTGTGATTTTGTCCATTACACCCAATCTTGCCCTTGAGTTATAGGTTTTGACCACCTTTGCTGATTATGTACCATTTTGGACGTATCCAACAGTCTAATCACCGACCCATGCGTTCCAAGATCAACAACGGTCCTAATAAAGAGTGTTCTTTATGAAATAAAGTAGCCAAAGTAGTGCGATCGACTCACCCTTAGGTTGTAAGATTTGATCACATTTGCTTATTACGTGTCATTTCGGACGTATCTAACAGTGTGATCGCTGACCCATGCATTTCAAGATTAATAACGGTGCTAATAAAGAGTGTTCATTTTTTTAAATAAAGTAGTCAAAGTAGTAAGATCTTTGTCGATCACACTCGATTTTTCCCTTAAGTGGTAGGCTTCGACCACCTTTGCTAATTATGTGCCATTTTGGACGTATCCAACAGTCCAATCGCCGAAGCATGCATTCCAAGATCAACAGTTCTACTAAATAGTGTTATTTATGAAATAAATTAGCCAGAGTAGTGCAATCTTTGTCAATCACACTTGATCTCACCCTTAGATTGTAGGATTTGATCACCTTTGCTAATTATGTATCATTTCGCACGTATCTAACGATATGATCATCGACCCATGCGTTCCAATATCAACAACGGTGCTAATAAAGAGTTTTTTTTATTAATAAAATAGTCAAAGTAGTGCAATCTTTGTCAATCACACTCGATATTGCCCTTAGGTGGTAGGCTTTGGCCACCTTTGCTAATTATGTGCCATTTTGGACGCATCCAATGGTCTGATTGCTGACCCATGAATTACAAGATCAAAAAGATAACAACGACCCTACTCAAGAGTGTTCTTTATGAAAGAAAATGGTCAAAGAAACATGTTCTTTGTCGATCACACTCGATATTGTCCTTAGGTGGTAGGCTTTAACCACTATTATCACTCGCTAACCAGGGCGTTACACCGCTCATAATTTTAAAACTAATTTGGTAACTATTTACTAATTAGGCTACTTACGGTGAGATTTGACACATTTGAATATGCCCAGTGTCACTAATTGTACTAACAATCTGCGAGGTAATCTCTCACAATTTGATAACTAATATGGTAATCATCTACTAATTAGGTTACTAGATGTGATATTTATAATTTTTTTTACTATGTCTTGTACTAAACATCCCTTAATATCACACTTAACATCATTTTTACTTACAATTTGCAACTCCAAGATAATTTCTCACAATTTACGAACTAATTTGGTAATCATTCACTAATTAGATTACTACGTGTGAGATTTGGAATATTTTGACTATGTTTAGTGTCACTAATTATACTAGCATCCCTTAATATCCCAGTTAGTCACTCGAGAGCCCTACTAATGAGGAAAACCGTGCCATTTGAACTCACAAGTCGCAAATTCGAAGCTAATCTCTCATAAATTGAGAACTAATTTGGTAACCTTTAGTAATTATGCTACTAGGTGTGATATATGGAATATTTTGATCGTGTTTAGTGTTACTTATGATACTAACATCCTTAATACCCCATTTACTCGCCCAACAACCCTACTAATGAAGGGAAGCACATAATTTGTACTACAATTTGCAATCTTTGAGTTAATTTACCATAATTTGAGAACTAATTTAGTAACCATTCACTAATAAGGTTACTAGGTGTGATATTTGAAATAATTTGACTATGTCTGGTATCACTAAAAGTACTAATATCCCTTAATATCCCATTTAATTACTCGAGAGCACTAATAACATGGCAAAACCGCATCATTTGTACTCACAATTTGCAATTTTCAAGCAAATGTCTCACAATTTGATAGTTAATTTGGTAACCATTCACTAATTAAGTTACTAGGTATGATATTTGAAAGATTTTGAATGTGTCTAGTGTTACTTATATCTCCAATATCTCATTTACTCACTCAACATCCCTTCTAATGAAGAGAACTACATCATTTATACTCACAACTTGCAATCTCTGAGCTAATAAATCATAACTTGAGAACTAACTTGGTAACCATCCACTAATTAGGTTACTAGTTATGATATTTAGAGCAATTGACTATGCATAGTTCCACTAATTGTACTAACATCCCCTAATATCCCACTTTGTTACTCAGTAGCCCTAATAATGAGGAAAATTCATCATTTGTATCCACAAATTGCAACCTCCAAGCTAATCTCTCATAATTTGAGAATGAATTTGGTAACCATGATCTAATTAGGTTACTAGGTGTGATATTTGAAACATTGGACTATGCCTAACACCACTAATAGTACCGCGACGCTAATGCAGCTTTAGGGTGCATTTGTTTAGGGATTTGGGAACTCACTTGGGGGCTCGGGGAGCGACGATTCCATTACCCAATTGAATGGAATGGGAAGTCCCGAGAGTTATAGTTTAGTTTTAAAACTCATGATTGAGACTTAGTCCCTAATAAGTGTGCCATTTATGTTGTGACTAGGAGTTCCGTGAGGTTCGGGAAAGAGGATCACACTCAAGATCGCTTTATCATCATCCAGGACTTGAGGTAAGAAAACTGGCATGTGCACATAGAGCTAATTAGTTGCTATGCATATTAGCATTGAATTATCTATGGAGGATCGATATGAACTATATTCGGCCATCGTGAATGAACGTGGGGTCGGTCGGTAAGCACATGTAACGCAGGCCATCGACAAGCGTGTATAACACAGGTCGTGAAAGCGAGTTCATTTAGAGAATGCTATCCCCACTCACTTGGCGATGCTGTTTTTCTTGGGTCGTGTGAATGATTCATATGATTGAAATAAATATACTTGTAATTGTGAAACATGTTTATGATGTATACAATTGGAATGATTGCACTTATCGTCTGTGAAGCATATGTTTATTGCTTATGAATAATTGGATTATTATTATGTCTTCTGGGGGTTCAAATGCTGGGCCTCAGCACACAAGTGCTCTATGGTGCAGGTAAGGGCAAGCTAAGGGTAACCAGTCATGAGTTGGAGAGCATTGGAGTGGCACGTACATATTCGGCCTGTTTGACCATCACGGTCAAGGTATTTTGAGGAACGTAGAACATTAGTTCGATTTTGCCGCTTAGGTCAGCTATTTTTATAATGTTTTATGTAACTATCTTTTGTTTACAAACTTTTGGGATCTTGTGTATATCTTCAAACCTTTTAATGAAAAATTTAAGTTTATTGACCAAAGTTTTTAGTACCTAAACCATTTTTTAATTTTAATTGTACTTTTGAGTCCAAATTACTCGCTTATCGAGTTACGCACTATTTTAAATATGGCGTAACAGTCCTGGGTTAGTAGGACGTTACATGCGATTTATTAAATAAAATATTAGTATTATACAATCAACTTTACAATATTTGTTAATGCATTTGATAAGTTTCTTTGTTTTTTTAATATTTATAGTTTGTATAACTGCTTTATATTTGAAAAATTTTATATTTATTTTTATTAAGAAATATAAATTTAACATGAAATTACTAACGTAAGGATTAAACAACATTTAAAATTTAAGTAGAAAATAAATTTCACTAAGGATAGTAGAATAATACAACTCTCAATAATTTTCTCTCTTTTTCACTTCACGCTATTTCGTTTAACTTATAAAATAAATACATGCTAAAGACCTAATGGTTGTCTTAAAGAATACCACACTAGATTCTCCCATCAAAAGCTAAAATTTTTGGCAGTTTGTTTGATCGACGAATGAAAATGCAACCTCATCGGAATACATAACTAAAAAAATAAACTAATTAATCTTTTTTTTTTTTGCCTCTTACTGAGATTAAAAATTTGTATTCATCATTCTAGGTCTCTCTGTCGTTGATTACCCAGTTCTAAGAACACCTTTTCTGGTGAAGTCAAGAAATAAAAAATGTCATCAAGACAAATTGCATTCTTCACCATAAAAAGTGACTATTTTCTACTTGAGGAACAAAAAGAGTGTAAAAAAAAGGTAAGTGAGTTTATCTCAATCAACTTAATAAAAAGAAATCTAGACCCCTAAAATATTACACAAAAAAAAAAAAACAAACAAATGCAAGTGAAGAAAATAAATATCCAAAATGTTAGTTACTCCTACACTAAGAAAAAAAGGATTCTTTTGTCCTAGAGTGTGAATCGGTTTATAAGGAGATAAATAATCTGATATGTTTTTCTTTTTAAAAATAATTAATTTAACAATGGTAACCGGTAATGAGTAAAAAGAATGCATTCATTAATAATAGACTATCCCTGTGACGTAACCAGTAAAGGGTCATATCATTGTCAGTTCATTTTTTCTCTTCCAAGAAAATTCTTCAGCCACACGATCAACAAATTAAATTCTACTTTAAATCAAAGGTCACGATGTAACCTTGCTCATTTTGTCACAGCCCTTCGATACGTGCAAATGAACCCAATGGCTAGGATCACCAAACGACACATGTCCCGCATCCGTACTGGGCGGGACATAATCAGTGTCCTATATATATTTATATTTATATATATATGAATAAAACTAAGAGATACTCACGCAGTCACGCCTGGACTGAAGAGCTGCTGCCACCGACCGCCTGGAGAGCTGCTTCGACCGTCTGGAGTGGAGCCATCGCCTGTAGGAGCCCTCCGCCTGGAGCTGGTGTCGAGAGACAGGGTCGACTGCTTCCGGTGCTGTCTGCCTCTGCCTAGTGCCGCACTGCCTCTGTCTGGTGTCACAGTAAGTGTAGAGTGTAGAGAGAGAGGTCAGAGACATAGAAAGAGAGAGAGCGAGGGGCAACGAGCAGCTTTCTATTTTTAGGGTTAGTCCATGTATATAATATTATGAGATTTTTAAATAAAATATTAATTTTCGCTAAAATATTACGTTTTTATGGTGAAATATTTTTTAAAAATTTTACGGTTTTAAGGAAATTTTTACATTTATACGATTTTGTCTTTTTTATTTTTTTGTGTTGTTTTCAAGTTGTTTTTAGTTTTTTTCACGTTGTTTTTTAGGTTTTTTTTGTTGATGTTTAGTTGGTCCAGTGAGTTGTTTTCAAGTTATTTTTTTTGTTGTTTTTATTAAAAACTGTATTTTCGTAATTATGAAATTTTAAAAATCGAACTTTTTAAAACTTGAGTGCGTATTTTAAAAAAAAATAAGAGCTGTAAAACAAAAAAACAAAAAAAAATGTGCATTTAAAAAATAATTTCTATTTTATATGTATTAAAGTTAATGGATGTGATATAATATTTTATATTTTTTTAATATAGCATATTGGTCGGGCCAGGTAGGGGTAATTGGGTTGGGATTTGTTTGGGTCATGGCTGACCCATTCAAGTGTGGGCTGCAGCAAATATAGCCCATTAAATTTCGGCCTGCTCAAAATCACCTTGTTCGATCCATTATGCGGATTGAGTTAACTGGTTTGGTGGTCCCAGTGATGAAAATGCCCAACCTTACTTCGAGGGGAGTCATTTTGATATATAGCAAGCCTAGGTTTCTTGTTGTTGCGGGAGAAAGTGGTATATTATGCTTCAAGGTTACTTTTCTATTTTGTTAACAAAAAATAACTACAATTTTAAAACAACAACCTAATGAGTTACCAGATAGTATCATTAACAAACCACTTTTTAGTTATTTTTCTATTTAGTTAACAAAAAAGAAACTAAAATTTAAATGTAAGTACAATTTAAAAGCAATTAATCTATTGAGTTACCAAAAAACATTATGCTATTTTGTATTTCAAAGTTACCAAATAATATCCTAAATAAGTCATTTTTAAAAAGTAACTACATAAGTTTCTAAAATAGGTAACCAAAGTGTATCTTAAACATTGCAACATTAAAAAAGTTACTAAAAAGTAATTATAATAATACATTACTAAATATTAATTACAGTAATAAGCCGCCAAATGGTAACTACAGTAATCCATTTAAAAAAAATAACTACAATAATACCACAGTAATAAATTACCATTTTTAATGTAAAATGAAGTCATGTTCATGGTCGGCCCTTGCTATATGTAAGGTAGGCCTTGACCAAGGGCCCCAATTTTTTTAAAAATAGCATTTTTATATATGGTTTAAAAAATATCAATGTTTTTAACATATCAAAATAAAAAAATATATATTTATATCAGTGGCCCCATAATGTAACTTTGTCTTGGGCCTCCATAACCTTAGGACGAGCCATGATCATGTCTTAAAAGATAACTCATAAATATCCTATATAGTTTAGGGGCATGGTGCAAAATGACCTTTAATGTTGTGTGAAAGTAAGTAAATGTCCATATTTTTAATTTTGTAGTAAAATAGCCTAATCATCTATTTAATATCACATATTACCAAATATACCCTTTAACAAATTACTATTTTATTATAAATATTTTAATATCATGATATATGTATATTAGTTTTGTTTAATTAGTTTTTATTTTAAAGTTATTTTGATTTTTTTTCGTTTTTTATGAGTTGTTGAATGATATACCATACCATAAAATATATATACTGAGTTGAAAAATAATATACCATCAAAACTTACAAAATTATTACTCAAAAATGTATATAATATGCTAACTGATAAGCGTACAAAATATATGCTTATTTATAACATTTTCAGATTGATTTGGTTGTTTTTCTCAATAGAAAGTTTCTATTTAATCTGTTTGGTGAACTTGTGCAGTTTGTCGTTATAATTCTGATTTGTTCAAGAATTTGGATAAATGTTGGTTTTAGTAGCCGAAAATTGGCTAATATCTGGAAATATGGTACAGGCGATATATCGGCATAAGAAGGAATTCCAAATTTTGGCTTTGCAGAAACGACATCAGAAACTCGCGTTTTTATCGAGAACATTCGCCAGGCGATATATCGCCTGCCTTGGGTGATATATCGGCACGAGGGCATTTTTGGAAAATTTCATGGAAATTTGTAGGTTTTTGGGATTTTTGTAAAGAGAATAAAAGAAAGATCGAAAAGGACAGAAGAGAAAAGCATTCTGACGGCAGAGGAAAAGAAACAGAGAAGAATCCAAGTTTATTTCGTTTGTGTTTATTTTATGCTTTTGAATTTTAGATTGTGTGATGAAGTTTAATATTATGAACTAAATTCGTATTTAGAGTATTTTAATATAGTCACTGGATTGGATATTCTATTCGTCTTTAATGCAATTTCTATGAATCTTTGACTTTATGATTATCTATTGTTCTTATGTTTAATGCTTGTAATTGATTGACCATCTGCTGCATGATTATTGGTTTTAATTCAATATCTGAAAAGTGAGAATTGGAATAGCTTTAGACAATAGACATAGATTTCAATTTAGAACGAAAGTATCAAATTGGTTTGTGTAGCAATTAGGTTTTTGTTCTTAATGCGGTTTATGTGTCGAATTTATCACAGACATGTAGAGAATTCATAGGTAAACTGAATATTTTATATCTTGAGAAAGAATAGAATTGTCAATAGTAAACTTGCTATAATCATAAATCAAAGAAACATATTAGTTGTATTATTGATTGAATAGAATTGAAGGTTGATGAAATTAGAATACTCTAACCTTTCGTTTATATTAAATTTCGTTAATTAAATTGTGTTTTCTTAGTTTATTGTTCATTGTTAATTGTCATTAAAATTTCATTAGTCAAATAGAAATAAAAGTTTTCTATTGGTAATTATTAGATCAATTCCCTGACGGAACGATAATATATTTCCACTACTATTACTTGTTTATTCGATTACGTATACTTGCGCAGTAGTAAAAATTCGCAACAAGTTTTAGGCTCAATAGTATAATCAAGAACAAAAACCAAAGCTTTAGGCTAAAAAATGGTAACTAAGGATAAATTTTTATGGGTTAGCTGGAAAGGCTCAAACGTTTACAAAAAAAAATTGCCTAAATCATCTCTACTCAATACTTTATTTAGCATTTCGTCTCAACAAATCAACTGAGCAAGTTCTAGCTTATTTCAACATCCACCATACATACCAATTCCCACAATACTTATAAACTTATATAATGTAGAGCATAAATTAAATAAAACATATATAATACACAAATGACAATACTCAGATCAATTATCAACAGGTTAAGCACACAGTCTACATATCCAAAGCATCAGTCTAACAACATCAAGGAATTAGCATATATCATCATTGAAGCCCGCCTGTCTCAGTCAATAATAGTTTCGTACAGTCATCCAAATAAAAAAAAAATATCACTAACAAAGTTATATACTACCATTAAAATGTATATACCATGATACAAAATTATATACTACCACTATGTATAATAAAATAGAAATTAAATATCACAAAAAAAAAAATTATATACCATACCACAAAAAACATATACACTAATTGGAAAATAATATACCAACAACCTATAAAAAACTTTAAAAATCAATATAACTTTAAAATAAAAACTAATTAAACAAAACTAATATACATATACCACTATATTAAAGTCATACAGTCCTAAATAAATAAATAAATTATAAAAAAGGCAATTTAGGTAATCAACAATGTAAAATGACCCTTTATCTATAATTTTAAAAATGAGGACATTAGTTTCTTGATGGCTTTATTTTGGGCCATTTCCTATAATTTCTCTGTAGTTTAAAGGTTTCATAGTTTTTTGGATTATGTGTTTTGTCCTATTACTTGTGTTTGACCTTGTGTTTTAATAATTTTTTTTTAGATTCTGTGTTTTGTAAAATTATTCAAATAGACTCTTAAACTCAATTTTGATGAAGAAAAAATTGAATATAACAACACAATTGTTAGACAGAATAATTTTATTTTTGTTATGAATTGCTAGTATAGTAAATGATAGGGTTTATACTTTTTTGGACCCTGTGTTTTGTCTCAGTACCTGTTTGGACCTTGTATTTTATCAAATTACTTTTTGGACCCTATGTTTTGTAAAATGGTTAAAATAGAACTATAAACTTAATTTTGATGAAGAAAAAATTGAATATAACAACACAGTTTTTAAGCAGAATGATTTTATTTTTGTTCTGAATTGTTAGTTTGGAAAATTATTTGTGATTTTAGTTGAGAAAACATTGACCAAAATTGGGTTTAGGGTTCTATTTTAACCATTTTACAAAACATAGAGTCCAAAAAGTAATTTTTCAAAATACAGGGTCCAAACAGGTAATGGGAAAAAACACAGGGTCCAAAAAGGTATAAACCCTAAATTATATGTGATTTTAGTTTAGAAAACGGTGACCAAAATCGAGTTTAGGATTCTATTTGAACTATTTTATTAAACACAAGTCTAAAAAAATATAAACCCTAATTTAAAAAACAACCAAAATATAACTTAAAAAAATCACAAAATAACAGAAATTTTTCACCATTGTACTTTTCTACTCTTTTTGCTCGTTGAGCCATCAATTTTCCCATTTTTTTGGCAATATAGCTTTACATTTTGTGGGATGTGTTATAAAAATATGAGAATTTTTCAAAAATATGGCTTTTATACCATTAATGTGAAAAAATATGAGAATTATACTTTTTTTAATTTGTATGGGAAAATTTATTAAAGAAAAAAATTAAAGTATGGGAAACACAATTAGTAGCTAACTAAAATATGGAAATGCCACATTTTTGTATCATAGTTATATTTTATTTGATTTTGAAGGTAATTTTATTTTATTTTTTCTTCATTTTTTAATTATTTTTTCACTTATTTTTTTCCTTACTTATTTTTTCTTCCATTTTTTCTTTTTTAAAATTTTTTTTTCTACCAATTTTTTCATTCATGTTTATTTTCTTTCCATTTTACCATAATTGTTTGTTTTCTTCTTCTTTTCATTTTTATTCATTCATCTGTTTGTTTTTCCTTAATCATTTGTTTTGTTTTGTTTTTTTTCATATTTTTTTAGTTTTCTTTTCGAAGTTTTTTTTCCTTTTTTTTTCTTCATTTTTTGTACTTATTATTTTCTCATTCTATTTTTTTCCTTTTTCTTCCACACATTTTAACATTACATAATTATTTTACTATTTATTTATTATCTTTTATTATGATAATTTTTTTTTATATTTTTTTTCCACTATATGCAAAAAAAATTAAAATCAATTTTTTCAACATTTTTTTTTTACTGTAACACTTATAGAAACACCAAAATTTGGAAAGAAAACTAATAAAAATAAGAAAACACCAAAATGGGTAACCAGTTACCTTGATGGGAACATTCAAATCTAGAAAAAATATACATATGAAGAAGATGGGAGAGAAGGGAAGGGGGTGGATCTGATCTTTTTTTTCTATCTTTGAATCTGTGGTAACTGGTTACCTTCCCGTTCTTTGTGTGTATATTTATGAGGGTAACTGGTTACCTTCACGTTCTTTGTGTGTATATTTATAGGAATAATTGGCTACCTTCACGTTCAGATGTATGTGTATATTTCTAGGTTCTTTAGGTAACCGATTACCTTTGTTACTAAAATCATAGTTACTTCTTCTTCCTTTTTTAATGAAGTGTTCTTCCTCTTTTCTTTCAAATTTGATGTTTCTTTTCATATTTAATATGAGTAAACCCGTCACCCCTCTTATAATAACTGGTTACCCCTCTTATGACAGAAAGTTACTCTCTCAGGATAACTGGTTACCCCTCCTGGTATAAGTTATTTAACCTAGCTCTAGGATTTTTTTTTATATAACTATCAAAGATCAATCAAGTAACTGATTACCTTACTCAGGATTTGAAAAAAGAAATGTATAATCTAAAAAAAAAGCAAAAAAATGTTTATAATAAATAAAAAATAATTTTAAACACAATTCATATTACAAAAAAAAAAAAATTGCAAAACAACCAAAGAAAAATTTAATTTAAAATTAGTAATATAAAAATAATATAAAAAACAAATAAGCTAAAAAATAATAATCAAATTACAAACATACCCTTCCAAATTAATAAAACTTGAAAGAGTAAAACTATGGCATAAACCAACTTTTATACAAAAATATAGGAAAATAAACCCATAAAAGTGAAAATTCTTACAAAAAGACATAGATTAACTTTTTTTTTTTTGAAAAAAAACCATGTTTTTGCAGATTATTAAAAATCCCATATAAAATGTAATTTCCTCTAAAAATATTGTATTATGCAAACAGTTGAGTTTTTTTTTATTTCTCGAAAATCCATTAGGAACAAAATTAACTATTTATAAATGGGGCATTCTTGTAATTATTTTTTATATACCAAATTATTTTTTTTTTAAAAAGTTGGTATCATATATTTTATTTATTATTACCGAAGAGTGAAAGATGGTTCCGGATGTCCGAAAAAAAACTCCTTAAATAATAATAACAAAAAATACAATAATGGAAAGTAATATGGATTTATTTATTTGAGAATTTTTATTGGAATTTAATATATTACCCTAAAAAATATAGGACTGGGAAAATTTGATTTTTTTTTGTAAATCTATATTTATCTATATATATTTATATAAAGGAGACCAAGGAGATGATGTGGCACTCTAAAAACTCTTCAAATTATTCCAACTATTTTCTCATTTAATCTAATATTTTTATTCATTTTATAGATTATAATAATTGTTATCCCTGTTTCCTCCCTTCATTCGCGGATCCGCATATTGAGTCCATGGGCCATCCTGAAGGGATTTAAGGCCCAGATCAGGCCCAATAGTCGAGAAAGGAGTGAGCCTTGGCGGCCCAAATATCAGTAAAGCCCAAACGTTGTCCCGGAATAGAAGTCGGGACCATGAAGTTGGCACGTTTCATCTTCCCGGACCCCATGTCTGGTGTCGCCCAGGGTGTGATAAAGATATTGTTTCCTCCAAGTCTAAAAATGGACCGGGACGATAGTGGATGAACTTGGATTCTGGTAAACAAACCAGGGTCTTGGTAAATGAAGAGGGATGTTAGTAAATGAACTCGGACCAGGCACCCAAGTTGGGGGTGATAAGTTGCCCTCGATACTGACATCACTCCGAGAAACACGGAGTTTTGTCCCCACAACTAACCTGCAGAAAAGGTTACATACGGAATGTACGCCGTCATTTCAGAACTGTACTGCCACTATTGTGACAGATCCTGTCCCCCAGATCTCCTTCGAAGCCCACGCGGACCAAACTAAAGCAGCGTACTGTTGTCAGTCTTATAGCGTGGTTACGCTCAGGGCGGCCCAGTGGGCCCTGATTAGTGCATTTTATTTATTGAAATCCTTTGTATTAAGCCTCCATCAATGAGCAAATAGTGTTTATACCCTTATTGGGCCCGGATTAGTCCGGCCCAAACCCAGAGCACTCAACTTCCTATAAATATGAACAGTTGTGCACTGGGAAAATGATCATATTTTTCTCTTATAAGCATACACTCTGCTCAAACTCAGAGAAACTTCATTACTTAAGCTCCTAAAAGCTCTAATACAATTGACTCGTGGACTAAGACTCTTTAATGACCAACCACGTAAAATTCCTTGTGTGATAATCTATACTCTTTACTTTCTAAGCTCTCTTATCTTTTATAATTCTAGTTTCTGAAAAATTCGGTAAACATTTTGGTGCTTTCATTGAGAGCCGAGGAAAGCTTTTTGAAAAAGATGTCGAATATCAATAACAATGATGAACACGAGACATACTACGTTCGACCTTGCTCACCAAGAACAAGGCAATGGAGAGCCACTGCCCAGTCAACCTCTCCCTCAAAATCAACCTGAGGATACACCTTATCAAATGCCCTAGCCTGACGAGTCTCAGAACTATGAAGACGGGGCAGATTATTAGGAAGATGAGGGAAATGAAGGGGATTACCACAATCATGAAGCTGAGGATCCTGCGATCCCAGAAGAAGTAGACCCCAACCAGGAGGTCCCAGATGTGATAAAACTAAGGCAACAAGTCCTGGACCAAGAGGCCAGGATAGTTGAACAGAAAGAAGCCCCTCGCCAGATGCAAAAATCCTTCCTGGCCCTGCAAGCTTTCATTACTGCCCAAGGGTTGGAGGCCAACCCTCCAGTTGTTTTGTCTCCAAGAACACGGCCATTTGCCCCGCCGATTAGGGCCAACGCGCCCGAAAATGCGAGGCTGATCCCTCCTCCGGGACAAGATCCCGGACACAGCCCCTCTAACCAGGCTTAAGAAAAATGGAAAGCCAAAGCGACCGACCCTAAGGGAAAAGCAAACCCCCAGAGGAAAACTCCTCCCGTTCAGAAAACCGGGGCCAACCCAGGGCTGCTCCATAGGAAAGAGAAGGTGCGTCCCATCCCAGAACGGGATCACCCAATCAATCCGCAAGGGATGTGCTCACAGGGTATCAGGCCCTGGGCTGTCCCTAGACAGACTGGACGGGAACAACATTTCCACCCCAGCGCCTCCGTGAATAAAAATCACCGAGGATGCCAGCGTGCTGACGAGCCGGACGCCGTTAGTTCAGGGGACGATACATCCCGAGTAGATCTGCATGACGGGCTAAACACTTGAAAGGAGCGAGCCCGCAAAGAGAAGATCTGCCCTCGAGGGGGAAACCTGAGAAATAACCTCAACGACAAGAGGAACGAGAGGGTCCCCCTAGACGATGGGATGGCCAGACAGTGTTATATTATTTTATAATATAATGTAATATTATATTATATTATAATATAATGTTTTAGATTAAATAAATGTGACAAAATGTGTCACATATTGTAACATATAATAGAGAGTTACAATATTTAGATATATGAGATATATCCAAATAATGTAACATATTTGGTGTTACAAATTTGTAACTTCCAAATATTACCCTTTATTGTGTAAAATTGTTGTTACACAATATTGAGATGAATTTCATAAAGCCATATGTGATATGACTGTTAGAGATATGATTTTAACCTCAATAATGTGTTTTGGGAGTTACAAAATCATTTGGGAGAGTTTGGAACCGTTTGGAAAAACAACACATTTTTTAGTTCTGAAAATGGTCGGTGGCCGAGGCCACTGAATGTTGGTGGCCGCGGCCTGTGGGACAGAGGCTAGTGGCCGCGGCCACTAATTTCTCTGGCCGTGGCCACAGGCCAAAAACTGACCATTTTTTCAGTTTTTTCAATCTTTGTTGAACGGCTCAAAAAACCCAAATAACTCCCAAATCTTATTTTTAATTCCATATTAATCCAATTAAACATTGGTAACAGCCATGGGGGTTGGTGGAATTTGAAATTCAAATGGTGTCTCTAAACTCTATAAATAGGAGCCTATAACTCACTTGTAAGACACAACATTTCTATCCATTAGAGCATTTGGCTAGAAACACCTTGAGGCTTGATAATTTCAGAAAGCTTTTCCAATATCTGTGAGAGATTCCTTAGTGCTTGAGTTAGGGGGAAATAAGCTTTTGGACAGAGGTCTCAAACCTTGTTCAAGTTGGTGATCCCCAACACTATTCACTTTGGTTGTGTGAGTGAGAGTTTATTGTTTTTGTTCTTGTTCTTATTTTCTTCCATTTGCTTTTCTACTATTTCTTCTTATTCTATTTACTTGTACCTTTTTTTTAAAGAGTTGTAATCCCTTTATTTCTTTTTGTTCAAACACTTATAGTTTATTTGTATCTTTTGTAATAGAGTTGTATTTTCTATTTATATCATCTTACATCTCCTTCTCCTTTTATTTGTAATTTTCAGTTATACAGTTGTAACTCTTTTTAAATCAATCATTATTATTTGTAATATATTGCATAGAGTTGTAATTTCTTACCATTTCCATTGAGGCAAATTTATATTTTCCTAACATTCAAAAGCTTATCCCTTTTTGTTTCAATGAAAGGGGAGACGATCAAAATCATGAACCAAGACCTAGTGAGGTTGGATAGGTTTGATGGATCCAATTTTACTAGGTGGCAAGACAATGTGAGGTTTCTTTTAACCACTCTCAAAATCGCCTACATCCTTGAGTCATTCTTGGCACCTCTAGCCGAGCCATCCAACAAAGACACTGCCGAGGAGGTGGAGAAAAGAAGGAAGAGAGAAGAGGACAACCTTCTTTGTAGGATCATTCTTTGGAGGAGATCCAAAAGCATATTCAAATCGAAGAAGAATCAATATGTAGAGATAAACTTGTGGAGGGGTCTAATGGAGAGACTTCCAAAGCAAATGCAGTGTCACAACCAAAACATCCCAAAAATAAAGAGAAAAAGGGTAATGAGAAACCTTTGGGTCCAAAAACCAACCCAAACAAGTTTAAGGGTGAGAAAGGTCCTTGCTTTGTGTGTGGGAAAAAGGGTCACTATGCTAGAGAGTGTAGGCATAGAAAAGACCAACAAGGACATAAGGTGAACGCAACTCAAGAGGAAACCATAGTTGCTACCCTTAGTGAAGTGAATGCGGTCCAAGGCAAGGTGAAAGGGTGGTTGTATGATACATGTGCCACCGTCCATGTCACCTATGACAAATCATTGTTCAAGACCTTTGAAGAGTCAAAGGGCAACCATGAGATACAAATGGGCAATGAGGGAAAATCCAAGGTACTTGGCAAAGGTACTATTGAAGTCTACTTCACCTCCGGCAAGTAAGTTACATTAGTGAATGTACTTTATGTTCCCGAAATGAGTAGAAACTTGGTAAGTGGTGATTTGCTTGGCAAGACCGGCATTAAAGCCGTTTTTGAGTCCGGTAAACTTATACTTACCAAATCAAATGTATTCTTGGGAAAAAGGGTACTCTTGTGAGGGAATGGTTAAATTGTGCACCAATGATGTAACTTTCAATGTTATCAATAAAAATGCTAATTCCGCCTATATTGTTGAGTATGATTCTTTATTTTTGTGGCATCTTAGACTATCACATATAGGTTTTTCAACCATGAAAAGAGTAGTGAAATGTGGTATGATTGCATGCAATATTAAAAACTATGGTAAATGTGAAACATGTGTTAAGGCGAAAATGATTAAGAAACCATTTCCTAGTGTAGAAAGATCATCTAATTTACTAGATTTAATCCACAGTGATCTTTGTGAATTAAATGGTGTTTTAACTAGAGGTGGTAAAATGTATTTTCTTACTTTTATAGATGATTTTAGTAGATATACCTATGTGTTTCTTTTAAAGCATGAAGATGAAACTTTTGATGCTTTTAAATTGTATAAGTTAAAAGTTGAAAATCAACTAAATAAAAAGATTAAGGTGCTAAGAAGTGATAGAGGAGGAGAGTACTTCTCTAATGAATTCAATACACATTGTGAAGAAAATGTTATAATTCATGAGTGCACTGCACCTTATACACCACAACACAATGGTGTTGCCGAAAGGAAAAATATGACTTATCTAGAGATGATAAATTCTATGTTGGTGTTTTCTAAGTTGAACTTCAACTTATGGGGTGAAGCGCTTTTAACCGCTTGTCACATTCTTAATCGAATATCGATGAAGAAAAATGAGATATCTCCATATGAGTTATGGAAAGGAAGAAAACCCAACATAGGGTACTTCAAAGTGTGGGGGTGTCTTGCATATTGCAAGAAAAATGAACCTAATAGAACAAAGTTAGGTTCAAGAGTCATAAAGTGTATTTTTGTTGGTTATGCCAACAATAGTAAAGCTTATAGGCTATTAGACTTAGAGTCTAATGTTGTGATTGAATCTAGAGAAGTTGTTATATGACAACAATTCTCAAGCTTCAACATCTCTAAAGGAGAATTTGTTATATGAGAACAATTCTCAAGCTTCTACATCCAAATTGATTCTCAAGAGGAGAATTCTCAAAAGGATGTAAAGCAACCCTTTGAACCTTGAAGAAGTCAAAGGCTTAAAAATCATAAAATTCTAGTAGTGGATGAGATAGATTCTCAATGAATTTCATTCTAAATGGTAGAAGGAAATAGAGAGGAAGTCATTAGGAAAATTCCTATTGTACTTCTCGTTGAGGATGATCCTAAGACTTATAGAGAAGCTATGCAATCGAGAGATAGTGCATTCTAGAAAGAAGCCATCAATGATGAGATGGATTCCATTCTTTCCAATAACACTTGGGAATTGGTAGACCTCCCACCAGGGTCTAAGACAATTGGGTGTAAGTGGGTATTTAGGAGAAAATACCACACTGATGGCACTATCCAAACCTTTAAAGCTAGATTAGTAGCTAAAGGGTTTAGGCAAAAAGAGGGTATTGATTATTTCGACACCTATGCACCTGTTGCAAGAACAACTTTTATAAGAATTTTGTTCGCTTTAGCTTCTATACACAACTTGTATGTTCATCAAATGGATGTCAAAACGACATTCCTTAATGGTGACCTCAATGAGGAGGTCTATATGGAACAATCCAAAGGGTTTGTCCTACCAAAATATGAACATAAAGTGTGTAGACTTGTAAAATCCTTATATGGATTGAAACAAGCTCCTAAGCAATGACATGAGAAATTTGATCAAGTCATCATGTTTAATGGGTTTAGACATAACAATGGAGACAAGTGTTTGTATTCCAAAACTTGTAAGGTATATGTGATCATTGTTTGCTTATATGTGGACGACATGCTTATTCTAAGTAATAGCATGAAAGGGATAGAAGAAACGAAGAGGTTTCTATCATCAACCTTCAAGATAAAAAATTCTAGAGAAGTTGATACCATACTCGGTATCAAAGTAAAGAAACATAGTGGGGGTTTTGCGTTAGGGCAAGCCCACTATGTTGAGAAAGTATTGAACAAATTTAACCATCTCAAGGTTAAAGATGCCAATACTCCATTCGATCATAGTGTAAAACTAGAGAAGAATGAAGGCAGAGCGGTGGCTCAATTGGAGTATGCTAGTGCTATAGGGAGTCTAATGTACGCCGCCCAATGTACTAGACCTGATATAGCATTTGCAGTAAGTAAACTTAGTAGGTTTACAAGTAATCCAAGTGTGGATCACTGGAAGGCAATTGGAAGAGTCCTAGGTTATCTCAAGAAAACCAAAGGACTAAGCCTTCACTACTCCAAATTTCCTTCGATATTAGAAGGATATACATATGCAAGTTGGATATCCAATCTTGGGGACAACTTGTCCACAACTGGTTGGGTATTTACACTTGGTGGAGGTGCAATTTCTTGGGGTTCCAAGAAACAAACCTGTATATCTCATTCCACTATGGAAGTAGAGTTCATAGCTCTAGCTGCTACTGGCAAAGAGGCCGAATGGTTAAGGGATCTGTTGATAGAGATTCCCCTAATCAAAGAGAATGTATCTACTATATCGATACATTGTGATAGCCAAGCGACATTGGCTAGAGCATACAGCGGAGTGTATAATGGGAAGTCTAGACACATTAGTCTAAGACATGGATATGTAAGAGAATTGATTCAAAGAGGAGTCATCTCAATATCCTATGTGAGAACAAGTGAAAATCTGGCGGATCCTTTCACTAAGCCACTAACGAGGGATTTAGTGGCTGCATCATCTTGAGGGATGGGACTTAAACTCCCTAAAGAGATTCATGATTGATGGTAACCTATCTTAACACTAGTTATTCAACTAGAGTTAGGTTCAATAGGTAATAAAAAGTCAATCAAGTGAATATTAGTTGTACTCAAAACAAGTCTCATCTAAGATATTGAGTTCTTGTGTGTTACCAAGTGGAGGGTTAAAACCGAAAGGTTTTTTAATAGAATTCAGTCTTATAAAGACAAGTATTTTTGGTAACGAAATACTGTAAGAATTCTACCTATATGGACCTAGGGGTGGTGCCGCCTCTCATGAGAATTGGGAGTATTCTCAAGAACGTCCATGAATGGAAAGTGCACATGGCCATTAACGGTGCAAAATGAGACATAGAGGTCTCAAGTGAACATCGCAAAGGTATGTGTGTTATTACCGATTTGTTATCATGAAAAAATGGTTCAATACCTAGTGCGACCTAATTTTTGACAAATTTTGTGATAATTACACTATAGCAAAGTTCAAGTTGAAAAACACTTTGCTTTATGCACTAATGCAATGACTCCTATAAAGAGAGAGTTCTTATTTAATCAAGTGGGGGATATGTTATATTTCAAAATATAATGATTGATTAAATAAGTGTTACAATAGATAACTATTTAATCTAGTGGGGGAATGTTATATTATTTTATAATATAATGTAATATTATATTATATTATAATATAATGTTTTAGATTAAATAAATGTGACAAAGTGTGTCACATATTGTAACATATAATAGAGAGTTACAATATTTAGATATATGAGATATATCCAAATAATGTAACACATTTGGTGCTACAAATTTGTAACTTCCAAATATTACCCTTTATTGTGTAAAATTGTTGTTACACAATATTGAGATGAATTTCATAAAGCCATATGTGATATGGCTGTTAGAGATATGATTTTAACCCCAATAATGTGTTTTGGAAGTTACAAAATCATTTGGGAGGGTTTGGAACCGTTTGGAAAAACAACACATTTTTTACTGCTGAAAATGGTCGGTGGCTGCGGCCACAGGCCAAAAACTGACCATTTTTTTCAGTTTTTTCAATCTTTGTTGAACGGCTCAAAAAACCCAAATAACTCCCAAATCTCATTTTTCATTCCATATTAATCCAATCAAACTTTGGTAACAGCCATGGGGTTGGTGGAATTTGAAATTCAAAGGGTGTCTCTAAACTCTATAAATAGGAGCCTATAGCTCACTTGTAAGACACAACATTTCTATCCATTAGAGCCTTTGGCTAGAAACACCTTGAGGCTTGATAATTCCATAAAGCTTTTCCAATATCTGTGAGAGGTCCCTTAGTTGTGCTTGAGTTAGGGGGAAATAAGCTTTTGGATAAAGGTTTCAAACCTTGTTCAAGTTGGTGATCCCCAACACTCTTCACTTTGGTTGTGTGAGTGAGAGTTTATTGTTTTTGTTCTTGTTCTTGTTTTTATTTTCTTCCATTTGCTTTTCTACTATTTCTTCTTGTTCTATTTACTTGTACCTTTTGTTTAAAGAGTTATAATCCTTTTATTTCTTTTTTTTTTCAAACACTTATAGTTTATTTGTATCTTTTGTAATAGAGTTGTATTTTCTATTTCTAGCATCTTACACCTCCTTCTCCTTTTATTTGTAATTTTCATTTATAGAGTTGTAACTCTTTTTAAATCAATCATTATTATTTGTAATATATTGCATAGAGTTGTAATTTCTTACCATTTCCATTGAGGCAAATTTATATTTTCCTAACAGACAGCTCATGGAACAACTGGCCGCATTAAACAAGGTCACGGATCGCCTGGTCCGTAAACAGAAGGGAGGAGGTTCCTATTCTGAAGAAGAGGAAAAGGAACCCTGCGCCAAACACATCCTGGATGTGGTGCTCCCTAAGGGGTTCAAGATGCCAAATCTGCCCACTTATACTGGGAACACAAACCCCAGGGAGCGTCTATCGCACTACAATCGGTTAATGACCGTAGCCCACGTCTGCGACAACGGTAAATGCCTCTGCTTTTCAATTACTTTTGATGGACCCGCAGAGGAATGGTGGAAGAGGCTCAAGCCAGGATCTATCAAGTGTTAGAGAATATATTTTTATACTCAATGGAAATATGGAAAAACCAAAATACAACTCTATGCAAAAATACAATAGACAAGATAATATTGATTAAAGAAATATTACAACTCAATTGCTCAAAATACAAGTAAATAGAAAGATGTAGAAGAGAGAGAAAGAAGAGAATTATTAGAACTAAAACTCTAAAACAAAAGATACCAATAAATATGTGAATAGAAATAGAAGAAGAGGATTACAAACTCAATACAATAATAATACAAGAAGAACAACTGAATGAAAAGATCAATGAAAAACACAAACTCACACTCGACCAAAGTGTAGAGTAGTGGGGATCACCAACTTGAACAAGGTTCAAAACCTTTGTCTAAAAGCTTATTTCCCCTATTCTCTAAGCACTAAGGGATCTCTCAAGGAAATAACTCTCTGGAATAATCAAGCCTCGAGGTGTATTTTTCAGCCAAGTGCTTTGTGGATGAAAAATGGTGTATCTTACAAGTGAGCATTAGCCTCCTATTTATAAAGTTTTGAGACACCCTTTGAATTTCAAATTTCACCATCCCCCATGGCTGTTACCAATGATTAATTGGATGTTTATGGAATTAAAATAGAGATTTGGGAGTTACTTGGCTGTTGGAAACGTTCAAAATTGGATAAAACCAAAGTTGGAAAATGTTGTCAGCCGCTCAGGCCGCGGCCTGAAAAACACGAGTCGCGGCCCACGGTGTGATTTTTGCCTATTTTTGCCTCTTGGGCCGCAGCCTGAAAAACATGGGCAGCGGCTCAAGTCATTTTTTCAGCAACCAATTTTCCAAATTTTCCAAAACGTTTCAAATTCATTCCCACTTGATTTTGTAACTCCATACACATTATGGGAGTTAAAATCACATCTCTAACAGCCATATTTCACATATGGCTTTAAGAAATTCAAATCAAAATGTGTAATATCAAATCTACACATTACTGAGTAATATTTGGGAGTTAAAAGTTTGTAACTCCAAAATATGTCACATTTGGGCACATACATGTGTCCAATTTTGTGACTCTTAATAATATGTTACAAGGTGTGACAAATCACATTATGTCACATTATTTAATCTAACATTATATTATTTAAAATAATATAACATCAAGTCCTGGTCCAAACTCCAGTCGGCGTTCCGTAAGCAATTTGTGGGCACCATGAGGATGGATATGCAGATCAGCGCCCTTGCTAACATTAAACAGCTCCCCGCGGAGACTCTGAGGGCCTACATCCATTGCTTCAAGGAGGAAGCCTCAAAAACCAAGGTGGACGATGGGCAGTGCCTAGTGGCCCTGCAGTCTGGGATTTGAGCCGGGTCCCCTCTCTGGGACGACATGTAGCGTTGTAAGGTGGCCACCCTCGAAGAGTTTATAAGGAGGGCACAAGGCTTTATCAACTGGGAGGAGGCCCAAATCTAGGCATTCAGATGGCAGCCGACTCCCCAACCGAGTGCCCAAACCTTTCCGTGGTACGGGATACAGTACCCGGCCCCTCACTATCCAACACCCCCGATGGCGCCAGGATCGACGGGTACTCCTGGAATGACTTTTGCAGCCCCAACAGTCTATGGTCCTACGTCCTCAGGGTACGCGTCGGCCTAGTCCACCCATTTTCTAGATATGTGATGGCACCAGTCGGGTACAGTGCTGCTCCCGGCGGGGCCCAGCCGTCCCAGATGGGGGGGACGGAGGCAAGCGTAAACCCCTCCCGAGGGAAGAGATCGGGGAAAGGATAAAACCGATTTGAGTCCTCTAAGAAGGGCAAGAGGGGCTACGAGCCCCAATATTCAGAGTACACCAACTTGATGGATACCAGGGAAAACATATACTTGGCCACATAGAGGATGGTTCACTACCGGAAACCCACCCCCATGTTCAAAGGGGGAAAGAACTCGAGGGACATCAGCAAGAGGTGTGCGTATCACAAGGACGTGGGTCACTCGACAGAAGAGTGTCGTCAGCTGAAGGACAAAATTGAGAATTTGATCAAGCTGGGACATCTCCAACAGTGGGTAAGGATGCCTGTGGGTGTTCTGGGATTGCCAACAGTTCCTGGACAACTCGCGATCTCGGGTTTACCTGGAGCGTACCAACCTCCCCAGGGAGGATACGCGACAGGCCCGGGAGCACAGGCTCCCCAGGGGGCCCCAATTGTGCAGGCACCCAGTCCCGGGATGCCTTTCCCTTCCGGAATCGCTCCCGCGCGAGTAGATGGTCACTTAGCCACCATCTCGGGCGGGCCGCACCTGGGGTGGCCATCCCGGAACAATAAAAAATAGTACCTCGGCGAGCTTGACCATGACCAAGAGGTATGCACCTTGGTCCAAACCCCGACTCAACGCCCAAAGTTGATGAACCTCCCCATCACTTTCATGGAAGAAGACGCCCGGAACGTCCACTTCCCGCATCATGATCCTCTAGTCATCGATGCCCAAATAGCTAACAAGATAGTGTCCCGAATATTGGTGGATCACGGAAGCTCCGTCAACATTTTGTTCAAGCCAGCCTTTGTCGCGACTGGCTTGACTGAGGCAGATCTGAGCTCATGCTCAACTTATATCTACGGGTTCAACGGAGATTCCATACTCCTAATTAGGAAGATCCAGCTGCCCGTAACGCTGGGGAATGAAATCCATGGCTCGTTCAAAATTTGTACGTTCATAGTGGTGGACTGCTCCATTGCGTACAACATCATCTTTGGTTGGCCCGCAATAGTTGATTTGGGTGCAATCACTTCCATCTGCCACCTCTGCATGAAGTTCCCCTACGACAATGGAGGGGTAGGAACGGTCCAGGGAGATCAAAAGAACGCCCGAAAGTGTTACCACGTGTCCGCTCGATCTATTTATATGGTTTGCGAAGAACCTCTTGAGGAGGAAAACATCGATCCAGTTCTGCCCCTACCCCGGCTCAAAGGATGGCCGGGAGGAGGACAAACTGGACCCGCAGATAGGGGCGGACCGTGCACTGGCGCCCATGGATGAAATTGAAGAAGTGTGCATCAGCGACACCGACCCAACCAAGGTAATCCAAGTCGAGAAGAACCTGAACACGGAGGTCCGGGACGCCATCATCGCCCGAGTGAAAGAGAACCAGGACATCCTGGCCTGGTCTCATTCGGATATGACCGGGATCGACCGTAACATCATCTGCCACGCCTTGAACATCAACGAGGGCGCGAATCTGGTCTGGCAAAAATGGAGACCTCTGGGGGCGGAGAGGACAGAGGCCCTCAAATTAGAAGTTGAAAAGTTATACTTGATCAACGTCATCCGGGAGGCTTTGTATCCCGTATGGCTAGTCCATCCGATGCTGGTGCCCAAGCCAAACTGGATGTGGAGAACTTGCATCGACTTCATAGACCTCAACAAGGCCTGCCCCAATGATTGTTTCCCTCTACCCTGGATCGACCAAATGGTAGATGCAACATCCAGATATGAGATCTTGAGCTTCATGGATGCCTATTCAGGCTACAACCAGATCTCAATGCATGTAGCGGATCAAGAACACACCAGCTTCCAGACCGACAAGGAGGTGTACTGCTGCATCACGGAAGCTCCGTCAACATTTTGTTCAAGCCAACCTTTGTCACGATTGGCTTGACTGAGGCAGATCTGAGCTCATGCTCAACTTATATCTACGGGTTCAACGGAGATTCCATACTCCTAATTAGGAAGATCCAGCTGCCCGTAACGCTAGGGAATGAAATCCATGGCTCGTTCAAATTTTGTACGTTCATAGTGGTGGACTGCTCCATTGCGTACAACATCATCTTTGGTTGGCCCGCAATAGTTGATTTCGGTGCAATCACTTCCATCTGCCACCTCTGCATGAAGTTCCCCTGTGACAACGGAGGGGTAGGAACGGTCCGGGGAGATCAGAAGAACGCCCAAAAGTGTTACCACGTGTCCGCTCGACCTATTTATATGGTCTGCGAAGAACCTCTTGAGGAGGAAAACATCGATCCAGTTCTGCCCCTACCCCGGCTCAAAGGATGGTCCGGGAGGAGGACAAACTGGACCCGCGGATAGGGGCAGACCGTGCACTGGCGCCCATGGATGAAATTGAAGAGGTGTGCATCAGCGACACCGACCCAACCCGACCAAGGTAATCCAAGTCGGGAAAAACCTGAACACGGAGGTCCGGGACGCCATCATCGCCCGAGTGAAAGAGAACCAGGACATCCTGGCCTGGTCTCATTCGGATATGACCGGGATCGACCGTAACGTCATCTGCCACGCCTTGAACATCAACGAGGGTGCGACTCTGGTCTGGCAGAAATGGAGACCTCTGGGGGTGGAGAGGACAGAGGCCCTCAAATTAGAAGTTGAAAAGTTATACTTGATCAACTTCATCCGGGAGGCTTTGTATCCCGTATGGCTAGTCCATCCGATGCTGGTGCCCAAGCCAAACGGGACGTGGAGAACTTGCATCGACTTCACAGACCTCAACAAGGCCTGCCCCAACGATTGTTTCCCTCTACCCTGGATCGACCAAATGGTAGATGCAACATCCAGATATGAGATCTTGAGCTTCATGGATGCCTATTCAGGCTACAACCAGATTTCAATGCATGTAGCGGATCAGGAACACACCAGCTTCCAGACCGACAAGGGGGTGTACTACTACATCTTCATGCCCTTCGGACTCAAAAATTTCGGAGCCACGTATCAAAGGCTCGTCAACAGAATGTTCCAAGCCCAGATGGGATGGAATATGGAGTTCTATATAGACGACATGCTGGTCAAGTCCAAAACCTCCGGAGGACACGCCGATGATCTGGCAAGAGTATTCGTTATCATTTAGAAGTATGGAATGAAGTTGAACCCCAAGAAGTGCACCTTTGGTGTGGCATCCAAGAAGTTCCTGGGCTTCATAGTAAGCTACTGGGGAATAGAGGCCAACCCGGACAAGATCAAAGACGTTCAGAGCTTGACACGGAGAATAGCCACCTTGAGCTGTTTTGTTTTGAAAGCCACAGACAAGTGCATCCTGTTCTTCAACATCCTTCGAGGAAGCCAAAGGTTCGAATGGTCAGCCGAATGCGAAGAGGCTTTCCAAAGATTGAAAGAGAATCTGGCCCAAGCACCAATCTTAGCAAAGTCGGTGGATGGAGAGCCGTTATACCTCTATTTGGCCGTGACCGAACACGCCATAAATGTCGCGCTCGTATGGGAAGAAGAGAAGGCCCAGCTCTCGGTCTATTACGTAAGCAATCGTGATACCCACTAATCAAAAAATTGATGTTTTGCTTACTAATTGCATCCTGGAAGCTTAGGCCTTACTTTCAAGCCCATGCCATAAGAGTACTGACCAACCATCCCTTACGGCAAGTGTTACAAAAACCCGAATCATCGGGGAGAATCCTGAAGTGGGCCATGGAACTGAGTCAGTTCGACATTATGTATGTCCCCAGAATATCAATCAAGGAGCAGGCCCTGGCTGACTTCATCGTGGAGTGCATCGGGATCATTGAAGACAACGATCCCATGGATCCCTTATGGAAGGTTTTCGGAGATGGAGCCTCGAACGAAAATGGAGCAGGGGCTGGGATCATCTTAGTGTCACCACAAGGACACCAGTTACAAAGTGCCCTCTGTTTCCAGTTCAATGCATCGAACAACGAGGCTGAGCAAGAGGCCATGTTGACGAGCTTGAGCTTGGCCCGGGAAGTAGAGGCAGCAAGTCTGGAGGTCTATAGCGACTTCCAATTGGTTGTCAGACAAATCTCGGGGAAATAGTGTAGCGACCCAAAATCGCTAATGAGGCTTGGGGCCTTGATTATCATGCCTGGATGGCAATAATTTTTATACTGTATTATTTAATGAATATGTGATTAGAGTGCATGTTTAGGCGATCAAATATGCATGTGGGCCCCATTTGGTTGTTAGGGGCATATTTGTAATTTTATCCCACTGAGGGCATAAATGTAATATTTGTACATGTTGTGATTGATACCATGTGTGTGTGGTGATATAATTGTGATGCACGTTCCGAGACGGTCTTGGAGAGCTGTTTTGCTAAAAGTCACAACGGGGTCAAATACTCAGCTCAAAAAGAGCTTAGGAGTATTTTGGGAATATTATAACTTGAGTATGGGAGTATTTAAGGAATGGTTAGTGGCACTTTGGTAACTTGGGAAACGGTAAGTAACTTTTGAGGATAGTTGTTGTAAGTGGGAAAGTGGTATTCTTGTAAGAGATTAAGGAAAAGTCAAGGATGCCTTAAGGGTTAGCTAGAAACTAAGCTAAAAAGGAGGGAAAATGGGTCATTTGGCCTTAGGAGAGGATAATTTTGGCTGAGGAAAAGTCATATACGTTATTTCACTTAGGCATAAATTGAATGTTTTATTGGAAGTCTAGAGGAACCAAGAAGCTAGGGAAGGAAGGTGGAAAATAGCTGAGTTTCTCTGAGGCTAGGAAGGAAATCAAGGCTGAGAATTGGGGCAACTAGAGTCAAGCTTAGGCCAAGAACAATTAAGAGGTAAGGCTTCATCTCTGGTATTGGGTCTTTTTGTATGTTTTTGGGAATTTGAATTGAATGCTGAAAGTTGGGTTTTGGCTAGTGACTGTGAGAATCAAAGGAAATCAAGCTTGGAGTTGGATTTGAAAGAAGTTCAGAGTCGAATTTCAGTTTGAGGTAAGAATTTTGTGCATTTTTGAAGTTGATTGCTGGTGTGGTTTAAGTTTTGTAAGTTCTGGTTTAAGTTTTATGAAGTTCTTAACCAATTTGTGAATCATGGGTTTGAATGTGTGTATGGGCTTGTTATTGATGTTTTTAGGTTGCCTTATGGTCTATTTGGGGTTTTTGATTGAATTTGGGACTTAGATATGTCTTGGGGTTGATTTGGAAGATTTTTGGCTCGGGAAAACGTTGGGGAAAAACCCAGATTTCTAGGTTCGCGAATGGGTGTCGCGGCCCTGTTCTTTTGTGCCGCGGCGCTAGGATGCATCAGGGGAAGGGCACCATTCTGGGCGTTGCGGCCCCTATGGGTTAGTGCCGCGGTGCTAGGCCAATTTCTGGGCAAGGGAAAAATGTGATTTTGGGGTTTTGGTTCAGGGGGCTCGGGGGATGCTTCCGCTACCTTGTAGGGGGAAACGGGAGGTCCCGAGAGCTCAGGATTGGTTCCGGGAGATGATTATAAATTGGTTAGTAATGAGAGTGCTATGTATGTGTTGTGACTAGGTTTTCAGCGAGGCTCGGGTAAGAGGACCGTGCTCGAGGTTTCAGTGCTCAAGAAGCTCGGGACACAGGTAAGAAAACCGCTGTACCCATAAAGCAAAGCGAGGCCCCATAGTTGTGTTGCAGGGCACGACCCTATATGATTATATGCAGGGCATAGCCCATTGATTATGTTAATACATGTTTAGGTGTTTGATTAATGTTTCCATGTATGCAAATATGTAAATGATCGACAAGAGCCGGGAACTGTGAAGACCGAGAACGGCAAGGGCCGGGAACGACGATGGCTGAGAATGACAGGGGCCGAGAACGGCAAGGGGCCTGAAACAGCGTTTAGCACGCGAAGTGCGAGTTGCCAGGGTAGGACCCTAAAGGATACCTGGGATGTAATGCCCCAAATTTCCTAATAAGGTTTAGGACCTTGATTAGGAGGCCGGGAGGGCCATAATTGATTTATTATGATATTTAATTATTATATGCATGTTTATGTGAATTATATTATTATATGATGGTGAATGCATGCATATGGGTTCATATTTTAATTGCAAGGGCATTTTGGTAATTTGGCCGTTGGGGGCGTGATTGTGTATTTTCATGCATATGGGTGAATTATAAATAATACCACATTATATGTGGATTGGTTCGAGCCATTCGGCATGAGACGATCATGGAATGCAAGTTTTCGGTCTAGTCATAACAGGATTAAGTTCGGGGCTCAGAGTAAGTCTCGGGGTAATTTGGTGATTAGAATGTTGCCGGGAATTAAAAGGGTAACGGGATGTGAATTATTGGTATTTGAGAATATTGAGAATAATGGGAATTGGAGGGTGTTAATTATAATTAACGAGATAGGCAGGAAATGACGATTTTACCCTTGGGAGTTTTTAGAAGCCATTATTTGACCTAGGGGCAAAATGGTCTTTTCACCCCTAGGATGTATATCAACCCAAGGCTGTAGAAACCTTTAGACAAAAACAGAGCATCATCCTCATCTCCTTCTTTCTCTCCCGTACATGTTTTTCCCTTCATTTTCCTTTGAATTTTGAGAACCAAATCGAGGAAACAAGCTAGGAGAGCAAGGCTTGAGGACTTAGAATCTTGGTTCAATCAGTGAGGGGCACCTAAAGCAAGCTTGAGGTATGTTCCAGCCATTAGTTTTATGGTATACTCTGTTTTGGGCTTTAGTTTTCAGCTTGTGAAATTCTTTGTGGGAAGTTGGAATTAATAGAAGCTAGGTTGGTGTTTAACTTGGGTTTTGATGAGGGTGAGTTGTAGATGAAGTTTAGTGGTTGAATTAGGTGTTAGGTTGGTGTTTAGGACAGGTTTGAAGGATTGGTTTCAAGGAAAAACGTAGGGGAAGAAAGCTGGTGGCTTGCTGGTTTGCGTAAAGGGCCGCGGCATGGCTCTGGTGAGCCGCGCTTATGTGGATTTCTGGGGAGGTTTTGCCTCTATCTGAGGGTGAGCCGCGGCATGGCTAGGGAGGGCCACGGCCCATAGAGGCATTTTTGGCCCGAAATGGGTTTTTGACTTGGGGATGCTAGCTTTAGGCCTCGGGGTCGATCCTACTACTCGGTTAAGTGTGGATTGATGTCCCAGAGGCTAGATATTGGTTTGGGAACCTATGTTGATCATTTTTATTGATGGTATCCTATATTTGGTTATGACTAGGTGACCGCTGAAGGACCAAAGGATTGATCGTTCTCAAGGGTCGTTCTTTTACTAATTCTTGCTCGAACCCGAGGTAAGAAAACTGCACCCCATGTGTGACATGCATAGTTATGTTTGATGCATGTTGGATGTTTAAATGTAAACATTGATAGCATAATGAATGCTTGGCAATTTTTCCCATTTGCATATGATTATTATTGAGGCATGCTGGATGATTAAGTGTGATGCATGTGATGCACGAGAAACATGTGATTAAGGCATGCCATGAATGATGAATATGAGATTGGTCAGAGCTTGAGTCTCTGTGTTTGTGCATGATCATTATTATGCTAGCAATTGTTAAGTAAGCATGCTGAATGCCCCATCTTTGGATGTTTGTCATATGATATATGTTTGGTAGCAATGCTTACTTGTGCATGGAACTGACTCATTAGTCAGAATTGGCAAAGGTGTTAGTATCAACTGTGAAGCTGTGACTCATTAGTCAGGTTCGGCAGTGGTACTGGACACTGGTCACATAGCGCTGACTCATTAGTCAGGACGGCCTTAGCGTGTTTCACGCAAGCCAACAAAGATTAGATCTAATCGACTTTCTGCATTGGATGACTCAAACGAGCATTAATGCCGGACCGACCTCAAGTTCGATGAATATTAAAAAGCGCTTGTCTAGCCAAATGCTAGCCATTTAGAGCCAGGGCCAGCGAGCCCCGTGACTGTTATGTCACATGGCTATGGGCACCGGCCCCACAGTGACGTGCTTGTCAGTCACTCAGTATGGTTTAACAGGACCTCAAAGTGATATTCACTTATCTGATCAGAGCTATGAGCTCTGTATGATCATTTTGATCATCATACGCATGGCTTTGGGTGCTGAGCCCCGTAGTGACTTGCTTGTTGGTCACTCAGCATGGTTTACCAGAACCTCAAGTGTTGAGACACTCATCTGATTAGGAGTGACTTGATAGTCCTCCAATCAGAAGGGCAGGATTTCTGATCCTGGATACCCCAGCATGGTTTGAATTCATTTGCATGCTTTTAATAAAGCTATGTTTGCTAGGCATGCCAGATATGATTTGATATCATGATATGACTGTTTATAAGCATATGAGTTTTCTTGCTGGGCTTCGGCTCATGGGTGCTTTGTGGTGCAGGTAAAGGCAAAAGAAAGCTAGACCATCCTTGAGTTGGAGAGCTTAGGTGATGACGTGTACACATGCAGCTGCTCGACCAATACTTGGGCGAGGTTTGAAAGTGGAACTAGGGTTAAACCCTGTTTTGCCGCTTAGAACGGCCTGTTGTAAATATTTTCTTGTAATAGACTCTGAAATTATATTTTTGGGATCCCAATGTATGTAGTAAACGATCTAATGAGACGTTATATCTTAACCAAAATTTTTAATCCCTAAACCGCTAATCATACTTAGTTACACGTTTATGGCCAAATGACTCAATTAGCGAGTTTAGCACTGTTTGCAATGTGCACTGTAGCGGTCCCTAGAGTTGGGGCGTTACATGGGATATCCTTACGATATGGACCGCGAACCCAGGGCCTGGTAAAGCGCCTGGGACGGCAAGGTCGTATATGTTTAGCCTGTTTGCGGGTTTGTTATATACTGAGTGATTGATATGCATATGTTATCTATTTGTGTGGGGCTTTCTTGCTGGGCTTCGGCTCACGGGTGCTCTGTGGTGCAGGTAAGGGCAAGGGGAAAGTCAGCCATCCATGAGTACGGAGAGCATGAGGCGACGCGTACATGTCTGGCTGCCACGGCCAGGGGTATTTTTGAGAGATGTTTTGTACTAGATTCTATTTTGTCGTTTAGTTGACCTTAAACACATTTTGAGTTGTAAATATTTATAAACAATATTTTTGGGGTCCCTAATGTAAAACACTTATAATTTTCAATGAATGATTACATTATCAAATTATGTGATTTTAGTACAGTTTAGTTACACTTTTGAGCTAAATGCTTGGTTAGCAAATTAAATGCACATTTTAAACTCACTTAGTAACAGCTCTAAGGTAGTAGGGCGTTACAAATAGCAAACAAAAGGGGAAAAGATGGCAGCTTATGTGACACGAGCTCGAGAGTTGCTTCAGTCTTTTAAGAAATACTCCATCCACCAGATCCCCAGGGAACAAAATGTGTTTGTAGACACATTGGCAAAACTGGCCACGGATGCTGAGGCGGAGCTCTTTGGGCTTGTCCCGATCAACCATCTCCCCGCACCAAGTATTCAAGCCCCCACGATCAACGTTATAGACTACTCCACGTTCTGGATGGGACCTATCATCCAATACCTAACAACTGGGTGTTGCCCATGGACAGGGCAGCAACCAAGAAGCTTCAGTACCAGGCCCCTAGATAAGTCATGAGGGAAGGTAAAATCTATCGCAGAGGGCTATCCATGCCATACCTCTGATGCGTATCTGGGACCGAAATGAGTGCAATCATGCATGAGGTGCACGAAGGTTTTTGCGGAGATCACACAACCAGACTCATCTTGTCCAAGAAAATCCTAAGGAAAGGATATTTCTGGGCAACCATGAAGAAGGATTGTGTCAATTACGTCCGCAAGTGCAAAAAATGCCAAAGGTATGCGAAGATCCCACAAGCCCCTCCAACGGAATAACCCTAATGACGAGTCCCTGACCTTTCGCAGTGTGGGGTATCGACCTAGTAGGGTCGCTCCCGATCGGGAAGGGTGGTGTGAAGTATTTCATCATGGTCGTCGATTACTACACCAAGTAGGTCGAGGCGGAACCCATGAACACCATCACCTCAAAAAAGGCCCTGGACTTCGTCATCAACAACATTGTGTGCCGATATGGCCTCCCTTACAAGATCGTGTCCGACAACGGGAAGAAATTTGATAGTGTCCACTTCACTGACTTCTATGAAAGGCATGGCATCATCAAAAGCTTCTCCGAGGTCACCAAGCCTTAAGCAAACGAGTAAACAGAGGCCGTGAACAAGATCTTGAAGGGAACATTGAAGAAAAAGCTTCAAGCCTGCAAAAGTAAGTGGCCGGAAGAGCTGCCCCACGTATTATGGGCATACCGGACCACCGAACGAACTTCTACCAGACACACTCCCTATTCCATGGTCTACGGATGCGAAGCAATCATCCAGAACCAGCTGTCCCATCTCCCAGAAGGGACACGTATGGTCCCGCCCAGAACCACGCCCTACTCCAAGAATCTTTAGACCTCATTGAGGAGATACGGGAAGAATCCCGGGTTCAGCTGAAGATGTACCAAGGCAAGATTGCTCGATATTTTAACTCTAAAGTTAGGAGCCGAAGGTTTGAAAACGACGATCTAGTCCTTAGAAGAGTCTTCCCTGCAACCCAAGATCCAGGAGTGGGGGTCCTGGGCCCAAACTGGGAAGGACCATACGAAATCCAACATGAAGTGTGTCCTGGAACTTATCGCTTAAGGCGACTTGATGGAACGGAGGTCCCAAGGGCCTGGAACGTAGAATACCTCCGTAAATACTATCAATAGTCAGGAGGGCATGTAGGGCTGGCAATTCGTGTAAACGTGTCAGATTCTTGTCGACACGATTATGATACTGTTGACTGCCTTTTTAGCCAACGACGTGAGAACGTCAATAACGACAAGCCTTCAAGAGAATGTAAACGACAACAGACGGTATAAACAAGAAAAGTAAATAACAGAGGAGATTTTTATAGTGGGTCAGCCCCGATTGTCGGTAATAGCCTAATCCACTTAGAGTTGTGATTTATAGATCCGTACTCAAGATCATATGGACTGAGCCAACTGAGTTTCTTCAGTACAGATTGCAAAATACAAGAATTCTCTCTTATTTCAGCACTTTCTCTCTCTAGAATAGACAGTCCCAATTTTCTCTCTCTAGAAAGAAGCAACTCCAAAAGACCATTCTCTCATCCCATAAGCTCTCTATTTATAGGCCTGGGATCCTCAACTGATATCCCCTTACAATCGGGATATTTTATTATTCATCTTATATTTATATTACAATAAATGTTTAAAATGTAACTAATTCCTCAATTTGAGTGAGGAATGAGAGATTCCCGCGTATGTTGTTGAAGCTGTCTCTGGGAACCTTGACTTAGTCTCCTCTAGCTAATTGATCCACCTCCTACTGACCATCCATGCAAGTGTTGGTCGGACGTGCATGGTGGTAGGACATGCATGGTGGGTTGAACGTGCATGGTGGTAGGACATGCACTTCTCTCCTCTAACATGGCACTCTCCTCTAGCATGCCATGTTCCTCCTTGAACCAATCTCCTTGGCTTCTCCTCGGACCAAGGTGGTCCGAGACAACCTCCTTGGCATCTCACCTTGGAAAACATTGAGGCAACCTCCTTAGCACCTCACCTTGGACAACATTGAGGCAACCTCCTCCATAACATCTCACCTTGGACAAGATCAAGGCATTCTCCTTTAGCATCTCCCAAACATGTCCGATCGAACATTGTATAGGCTTTCCTTATCAAGATCTAAGTCTCCTTCCTCTTGCATGAGACTCCTCCTCCTTAGCTACTTACCTTGGACACGTTCAAGCCAACACTTAGGAAACCTTGGGAGGCTTGCCTCCTACACACCCTTGGGGTCTCTTAGGACCACATCCTCCTTGGGGTCTCCTAAGACCACTTTCTCCTTGGGGTCTCCTAAGACCACTCCCTTGGGGTCTCCTAGGACCACATCCTCCTTGGGGTCTCCTAGGACCACTCCCCTTAGCTCTTCTAGAATGCATTCTCCTTAGCCTCCTAGGATGCATTATCCAATTTTTCGGTATAACAGATACGACACGATTAAGGTAAACACGAACACAACACGATTATTAAATGTGTCAAAAATACGAACACAAACACGACACGATTATTAAATGGGTCAACATGACACGAATAAGATAACACGATTATGACACAATTAATCATAACTATATGAACAAAATCATAAAACATATGCAAATTATTCGTGTTATCGTGTCTAACACGATTATGACATGACACAATCATTAAACGGGTCAACACGATTATGACACGACACGATTAAGGTAAACACGAACATGACACGATTATTAAACGTGCGTGTTCGTGTTTACCTTAATCGTATCGTGTCGTGCGTGTCATCGTGCCGTGACCCAAATTGCCACCCCTAAGGGCATGTTCCTGTTTTTAATTTTGCTTTTAAACAATGTACACCCTAGGGCGGTTTCTTAGTTAATGAAAATGATGTGTGCAAAACATCATAAAGAAATATTGTAAAGAAATGAAAATTCACGTCCGTCTTCATAAACAAGTAACCCAAGACTACAGTCTTCGCTCACTTGGGGGGTATAACCATTCGTACGAACATGTACGGGAACAAAAACAAACAGGATGCAAAACACAAAGTTTAGTCCTAGTTCAGACCATACAAACCCGAAAGGATGCAAGGCTAAGGCCTAGTCCCAACCCAGACATACATGGTCCGGGGGGTACAAACCCGAAAGGACGCAAGGCCAAGGCCTAGTCCCAACCCAGACATACATGGTCCGGGGGTACAAACTCGAAAGGATGCAAGGCTAAGGCCTAGTCTCAACCCGGACATACATGGTCCGGGGGGGTGCAAACCAAATAGGACGTAAGGCTCAGGCCTAGTCCCAACTCGGACGTGCATGGTCCAGGAGTATAAAAACTGTAAAATCGGCTGACCGAACGTGGTCCCAAATAACCAAATACATGTCCACATCTTCTCTATAATGGCCCAAAACCATTGGAATATGAGTCCTAGGTATAAGTTATCTAGAATTAGTCTTATAAATGGCCCAGACCATTGGAACCTAGCTCATAGGTTCAAAATAAGCTAATCAGCTAATTTCTGATGGCCCAGGCCGTTGGAACCTGAACACCAGAATCAGGACAAATAAGTTTGGTGACAATTATTAACTCCCTAATGGCCCAGGGCGTTGTAACCTGAACAGCAGGGTTAAAGCAAGTTAATAAGTTAAAATATAAAAAGAGATCTCTAATAGTCCAGGGCCGCGGAGCCCATATTATAAAATCAGGATGACCCAACCTCAGACGAGATAAATGTTTTCAACAACTTTTCCCCAATGGTCCCGGCTGTTGGAACCAGGACCGAACATTCAACTCATTCATGCAAGATAGTAAAACACTCAATGAAGTTCTAATGAATGGAATGAGAAAAACTTGTGCAAGAAATGAAGTAACACACGAATATATAAATTGTCTTGGATGTATCTGCATCCATAAAAACATTACAGAAAGAAGAGAGAAAAACAAGTAAAAGACACGGACCTAGGCTTCACCATGCCCTGATGCCTCTGGGTTGGCTCCATCTGTCTCCTCCTCGGCCAAGGGCTCCACGTCAGTTTTCTCCTTAGCCTCGAATTCGCCTCTCTTCGCAGCGAGGTTGGGGTAAAGTAGGAGGTTCATGTTCTTGTCCTGGAGCCAGGCCATGTAGATAGCCTCGTTGAAGGTGGCCTCCAACAAGGCATCCGCCTGCTCTTTCCCTTGGCGGGCTTCCTCGTGCATTTTCACCTTTTGCTGAAGCAGACTGTCCAGGCCATTCGAGACTCAAGAGCGATGATCTTCTCCCGATCCTGGAGAGATTGGGCTTCGGCTGCCTCCAGGAGAACCTTAGACGGTGCCTCAGAGCCTCGAACACGAAGAACCTCCGCCTCCAGACTAGCCACCAACTTTTTGTGTTCAGCTTCCTTCCGGGACAAAGTTTCTTCAAGCTGGAACCGAGCCTGGGCAGCCTCTTCGCGGTCCACTTTGGCTTGGGCCACCTCCTTGGTCAAGGCTTCCTTAGCAGCTTCCCACTGGTTCATAGCCCCCTCCAATTCTAGCTGGCCCGTCTCTAATTTCATCGCCATCTTGGCCACCAAGTCGGCATTCCAATGGGCCAGTAAAGCGTCCTTGAACAAATCAAAGTTAAAAAATATACGGATTAAAAATACGAAAAGAAAAGGGAGATATGGGCAGATAACTTACAGCGGTGGCCTGGTGACGGATAGCCTAGGAGATGAACGAGGCATCCTGGTTAGCCAAGGTGGCCTACCATTTTAGTTGAAGAATGGACATGGTAGTCCCAACCTGTTCCAGCAAATCCGCAGCAAATGGGGTTGTGTCCTGCCTCAATTTGGGGCGAAACCTAGTCTCGGCGATGAGCCGATCCACGATCGGCTGAGGGGCACTGAAAGTGGCTGGACACTTGGCAAACTAAACCTTATGCCAGATTGTCAGAGCCCGGTAAACCTCCTCCCTTTTTCCCCGACCGTCTTCCCATGTCCGGGACACCATCTTCGATCGCTCTTCCTGCAGGATCATCTCCCCCTCTTCGGGAAGAGCCGGATTGACGGGGAGCATGGGAGCCTCTGGAAGTTCCCGAGTGGCAAACTGGCTTTCCCCGAAGGAATTCTCAACCAAGGAAAGGTCCTTAGTCTTGGCCCTCTTGGCTCGGTTTGCAGACTCACCAGCAGCCGAGTTCGCAACCCTCTTCTCGAACCCCCGACTCGCCAGAGGTTCCTGCTCCAGGTCAATGACTGGAGGTCGAGCAGGTTGGGGCGGGATAGCTTCGATATGAACCGTTGTAATAGGGATCACAACTGAGGCCTCCCCGACTGTATTCGGCTTTGGCACCGAGCCCCCAAGAATCGCGTCCAACACCTTGTTCTTGGGCGCGCCTCTGGCGGCTTTCTTGGCCGACGCCCTGGCCTGCTACATCTTGGACATATGATTAGACATGTCAGAACCCTCTAGAATAGACAAAAATAAAGAAAGTCAGCAAAGTAGAGTGAGGATAAGAAGTGATTCAAAAGAAAAACTAGGCTAAGGTCCTCCGGGATGAACCTTTATCTAGAACTCGGGCTCGACTCAATTTTCCTAAAGCGAAGGAATGAATTCGGTCTCCCATATCGTCCAGGTCCAAGAAGTTACCATATTGAAGGAACCTGGATGAGTACATTAGAGTCTCTGGGTCTACAGCGATGGGGGATGAAGATCTCATTTCTCTAACGGCCCCGAACAGGTGGCCTCGACAAAATAATCTATCCCTAACTAAGTCCCCAAAAGGGGGAGCATAAGTCAAAAGCAAAAGCGAATTACCTTGCCCCGATACACTAGCCCTGGGAGCCCCCGTGTTTGGCTGGGCCTCTTCGAGGAGAGCAACCAACTCCTCGAAGGCGACCCTCTCCGTTTGTTGGGCCTGCTCCCTCTTCCTTTTCACCACGTTCGCCCGGGCCGCAACTTCCACAACCTCGATATGGGAGAGGGCCAGCTCCTCCCTCAAAGTCGGGTCATTCTCGTAGTGCAGCCCCTGGAGGCTAGAGGCTACAATCATCTGGTTGGCTGCCAACATCCCAATTGTTCGCAGGTTGTCGGTGTTTACGTAGCCCCCTACGTCTAGGTCCTCCGCCCTTAACGTGGCATAGAGCTTCTTCCAGTCAAGGATCGACTGGGTGAGGGGGGTCTGGACATAGGGTCCTATCATCCAGGACTGTAAGTTAAAAGCAGATAACAAAAAGATTGAAAAGAACGAATTGAACTAAGAAAAAAAAGAGACTACTTACCTACTCGTTGGAAGTCCAGCACCAACGTGGGGTTCTTATCCAAGAGGAACCCGGATGTCATAAACCAATAGTGTCTGACACCTGGGGGATGCTTCCAAGAACTAGTGGGGGCAGGATAATTGCCACAAGGCTTCAGTCTGTAGAAGCCGTCCCAGGTCTTATCTTTGGCATTAAGCTGCGGCTCCAGCTATAAAAGTATAACACCTCAACTGGGGTCGCCTCCAGTATCTCCCTCGCCACGCAGAAGATGTGCCATCCCGCGAGAAATTGGTAAGCTTGGGGCAATAGCTGAAACGGCGCGATCCCCACAAATTTAAGGAATCGCGCGAAATAGTCGTGAAGCGGGAGAGTGGCTCCTGAGCTGATGTGGCCCATGCTCCATGCCCCAAATTCGCCTACGCTTGTGTGGGCCTTTTCCTCCTTCCTGGTTAGGCAGTTATAAAATATTCCGGGAGTCGACTCCCCGCCCAAATGCTTTTCTAGGATATCCAACATCCGGTAGTTTCGGAATAGGTTCTTCTCCCCGTCCATCTCCCACGTGTTTCCACTGGGGGGTTTATGTCCTTCCAGGATGAAAGGGGCCGCTTGGACATACTCTTTTGGATGGAGGGTGACGCCGTGACTCATGGCTGATGATCCGGGAACAAAAGGGAACAAAGCAAACAACCAAGAAGTTAACACCAAAACCCAAAAAGGTTGGTTAAGGTATGGGGGCTCTCCTACAAACTTCTTAGAAAAGTCCCCTCCGGATCAGATCCGGGATCACCAAAGATCCGTAGAACCCTTATCGGGAACAAATAAGAAGAGTTTTTTTGTAAAGCTTTCCCAAGTCAGCCTACTACCGCTTGTTCAGGGACAACCTGGACCTGAGAGGATCCGAGACAACCCAGACAATTTGTTATTCTATTCTAATACACCTAGAGCTACCCTAAACGGTGGCCCCGCCTCTAACAGCCCTATAGCTATAACAACAATATAACAAAATGATAAGCACGAGAAAACATAAGTAAAAGGTTTGGAAAACTTACTGTAAAGTGCTGATTGTGGAGGATGATGTGTTTTCGACGACAGTGACGGCAGAACCACAGTCTTGAACAAGCGGAGGCGACACAAAAGTTTGTCCAATGGTCAAGCCGAAGTCATACTTTCAGGAAAGGGTGCAGAGATCAGACGCGTAGGAAAGAGACGACGATGAAGACAGAGTAATTGACAGAGAATTTCGTCGGCAAGCTCGGACATAAAAGTTCTCTTTGTGGATTCGTTTGTTTAGAATGCGTAAAGTTTCTAAATAAAAGTCTGGGGGTATTTATAAGGAGCAAATATATTTTTGATCCAACTGTTCAGAACGACCCCCCACATTGGACGGTCCCGAATCATGCAGGGGTTTTAATTAGCCCACTCGAGTATCGGACTGCGGATTCCCCAAGTCGCGATTCGCGCCACCCCGATCCAACGATCCAAAGGGAAGGCATTTCAAAAGTCTTCCCAACCAACGATCCTCAATGATGCAGAAATATTAAAGGATCTGTTTGTGCAAATGGGACGCTTCAGAATTTACGCTGACTTTTGGTTGCCAACACGATAACCAAGAGATCTTCTCCTAACCTTCCAAGCGCGAGTACTATTGATGCACCAGTTATAGGGAAACACGTGTGTGTAGCATGATGAAAATGAAAGGTCAAGGGTCATCCAAACGACCTTGAAGTAAATGAACCTGGGCCCTGGTAAACGAACCAGGGGCCTGGTAAATGAACCGGACCTTTGGGATTTGATCAGGGATTTTAACGCAAAATCTTTTTATACAAGTTCCCAGCAATCAATCCCCCACGAAAGCGGACCCGTCTCCTGGGGAACAAACTGGGATGTTGAGAATTGATCAGGGAAAGGAAGCAAGCCTTCACTGCGCGAGCACAGATGAAGGCTTGGGGGGTAAATGTTATACCCGTTTCCTCCCTTCATTCGCGGATCCGCATATTGAGTCCATGGGCCATCCTGAAGGGATCTAAGGCCCAGATCAGGCCTAATAGTCGAGGAAGGAGTGAGCCTTGGCGGCCCAAATATCTGTAAAGCCCAAACGTTGTCCCGGAATAAAAGCTGAGACCATGAAGTTGGCACATTTCATCTTCCCGGACCCCATGTCCGGTGTCGCCCGGGGTGCGATAAAGACATTGTTTCCTCCAAGTCTAAAAATGGATCGAGACGATAGTGGATGAACCCAGATCCTGGTAAACGAACCAAGGTCTTGGTAAATGAAGATGGATGTTAGTAAATGAACCCAGACCAGGCACCCAGGTTGGGGTGATAAGTTGCCCTCGATACTGACATCACTCCGAGAAACACGGGGTTTTGTCCCCACAACTAACCTGCAGAAGAGGTTACATACGGAATGTACGCCGTCATTTCAGAATTGTACTACCACTATTCTGACAAATTCTGTCCCCCAGATCTCCTTCGAAGCCCACGCGAACTAGATTGAAGCTGCGTATTGTTGTCAGTCTTATAGCGTGGTTACGCTCAGGCCGGCCCAGTGGGCCCTGATTAGTGCATCTTATTTATTGAAATCATTTGTATTAAGCCTCCATCAATGAGAAAATATTGTTTATACCCTTATTGGGCCCAGATTAGTCCAGTCCAAACCCAGAGCACTCACCTGCCTATAAATATGAACAATTGTGCACTGGGAAAAAAAATCAGATAATTCTCTTGTAAGCATACACTATGCTCAAACTCAAAGAAACTTCATTACTTAAGCTCCTAAAAGCTCTAATACAATTGACTCGTGGACTAAGGCTCTTTAATGCCCCAACCACGTAAAATTCCTCGTGTGATAATCTATACTCTTTACTTTCTAAGCTCTCTTATCTTTTATAATTCTAGTAACTGGTTACCTTTGTTACTAAAATCATAGTTACTTCTTCTTCCTTTTTTAATGAAGTGTTATTCCTCTTTTTCCTTCAAATTTGATGTTTCTTTTCATATTTAATATGAGTAACCCGTTACCCCTCTTTTGGTAACTGGTTACCCCTCTTATGGCAGAAAGTTACTCTCTCAGGATAACTGGTTACCCCTCCTGGTACATGTTATTTAACCTGACTCTAGGATTTTTTTTTTATATAATTGTCAAAGATCAATCAAGTAACTGGTTACCTTACCCAGGATTTGAAAAAAGAAATGTATAATCTAAAAAAAAGCAAAAAAAAAAATGTTTATAATAAATAAAAAATAATTTTAAACACAATTCATATTACAAAAAAAAAAAAAAAATTTGCAAAACAACCAAAGAAAAATTCAATTTAAAATTAGTAATATAAAAATAATATAAAAAACAAATAAGCTAAAAAATAATAATCAAATTACAAATATACTCTTCTAAATTAATAAAACTTGAAAGAGTAAAACTATGACATAAACCAATTTTTATACAAAAATATGGGAAAATAAACCCATAAAAGTGAAAATTCTTATAAAAAGATAGATTAACTTTTTTTTTTTTTTTTTGAAAAAAAACCATATTTTTGCATACTATAAAAAATCTCATATAAATTGTAATTTCCTCAAAAAAAAAACATTGTATTGTGCAAAAAGTTGAGTTTTTTTTTTGAAAATTCGTTAGGAACAAAATTAACTCTTCATAAATGGGGGCATTCTTGTAATTATTTTTTATATACCAATTTTTCTTTTTAAATTTGGTATCATATATTTTATTTTTTATTACCGAAGAGTGAAAGATGGTTCCAGATGTTCGAAAAAAAAACTCTTTAAATAATAATAACAAAAAATACAATAATGGAAAGTAATATGGATTTATTTATTTGAGAATTTTTATTGGAATTTAATATATTATCCTAAAAAATATAGGACAGTGAAAAATTGATATTTTTTTTTTGTAAATCTATATCTATCTATATATATATTTATATAAAGGAGACCAAGGATGTGAGGTGATGTGACACTCTAAAATATTATTTAAATATAAATAAATATCTTTTTGTAAATATATATATATTTTAAATATTTTCTATTAATCTCATATTTTCCTCTAGTCTAATTTCTTTTCTTTTTTTTCTCTTCTCTCTAAATTCTTTCAATTTCAATGAATTCCAATTTATATCTCTAAATTTGATTGATTTACATGTTAATAATGATAACATAATCATCTTGGGTATTTATTCAATTATTAATGTTTGTTAATCTTTAAAGTTTGGGTATTTATTCAATTATTAATGTTTGTTAATCTTTAAAGTTTTATTTTAAATTATTTATCTTGATATTTTAACATATTCATCTTATTTTTCTATCATGTTTTAGATGTTATTGGGTGTTTATGTTGTGTGGATGATATTGAAATTGTTGGAGGTGGTTGAGAATATATATATATATATATATATATAGAAGATTTCTCAATGGTTACTGCCGATAGATGAGTAGTAACAATTATGATGATGTGGCAACATAATGACTTGGTATAGCAAGTCACCAGCATGTAAATATTTTTTTTCTACATTAATTTCGAATTTTCATACAATGCTTAAATAAGTTTTTTTTAATTCTTTAATTTAATAATGTAATCACGTAGTCTTTCTAAAAATTTAAAAAATCAAAATTTATTTTTAGAAATATTAATTAATAACTATAAATATGGACCATTGATCTTAATCTAATGGTTAATATTAAAGTAACCATTAAGAGTGCCCCATATGGATATAAGAGCACCAATGAGATGACGTGACACTCTAAAAACTCTTCAAACCACTCTATCTATTTTCTCATTTAATCTAATATTTTTATTCATTTTATAGATTATTATAATAATAATAAATGTATTTTTAAAAAAAATTTAAATGAGATATTTATAAGATATAATTATTTAAATATAGATAAATATCTCTTTGTAAATCTATATATATTATAAACATTATCTATTAAGCTCATATTTTCCTCTACTCTAATTTCTTTTCTTTTTTTCTCTACTCTCTAAATTCATTTAATTTCAATTTTCAATAAATTCCAATTTATATCTCAAAATTTGATTGATTTACATGTTAATAATGAAAACACAATCCTCTCGGGTATTTATTCAATTATTAATATTTGTTAATCTTTAAAATTTTATTTTAAATTATTGATCTTGATATTCTAACATCTTCAGCTTATTTTTCTATCATGTTTTAGATGTTATCGAATGTTTATGTTGTGTGGGTGATATTAAAATTGTTGTAGGTGGTTGGGAAAAAAGAGACATCAAAGTTTTAACAAATTAGTAAGTATAAGTTAATCGATAAATCTTCAAATAGATTCTGTAGAAATCGAAATATTTTCCACCATCCCCAATGGCGTGGAAACTATTGTGAGTTCTAATATATTTATATTGTATTTAATTACTATTATTATTTAAAATTAATAAAAATAGAAAAAAAATAATAAGATTGATATAACCATTTTATTTTTTATGTGCTTATTTGTGGTAAATTAATTTACTATTATTATTTTAAATTCAAATAAGATATTAATTTTTTATATTTATAATAATATGTTCATATCTATTTTTCTAGACTTTTTTTTAGAATTAAAGATATTTTATAGAAAATTATCATTTTGTATATGAATATAAATAATTATTTTTTAAATTAATTAAATATTATTCTCAATGAATATTATTAAATATATTATTATTATTATTATTATATGTGAATTTTTGATACAATTTGAATTGAATCTTATAATTATGATACAAAAGCCTATAATCTTTCTCAATAATCCTTCCTTTTTTTTTCGAAAGAGATACGAGTAAATAGAATTGAAAAAAAATCTAAATTTAACATCCCATCAAAATATATTGCTACATAGAAAATTTAATATATGTATATGTATTGTAATATCTTTTAGTATCAATAGTTATCACACTAAAACTAACAAGTATGAATAATGTCATTGTTCAATAACATATTCACACATTTAAGAAGTTACCATACAAGGTAAACAATAATCATGTCCAGAAATCCAATTCATCAAATCTAAATGAAGTAAACGATTTCTATGCAAAAATAACTTAATAATAGGAAGCAAAAAACCTTTAAAACCTGGCTTTATAGAATTAAGCTACTCAAGTGTGGCAATGTCAAAATTGGAAAATGTCATGTTTTTTTTTTTTTTAAATAAAATGAGAATTAAAGTCAAAATCTATAATCTATTTCTAATTTTTCTACATTTTTTATTTTATTTAATTTATGATTATTAGATAATTAAAAAATAAAATATCTAAAATCATCAATAACAACAATGCCTCTTCCGCATATAAAATGTCATGTTTTATAAATTTTATACCCTAAAAATATAAAAATCTTAAAAAATTATATAATAAACAAAAAAACAACGCAAAACGTATAAAATAATACTAATATTAAATAAAAACACACGTACAACAAGTAGTTTGAATTTTATTTTTGGCACTTTAATCATTCTAAATTTTATCTTATGAATTTATTGTATATATTTTAGTAGTATTATGACAAAAAGACGTAGCCTTTCAATTATGCCAAATTATTATCTCTTTATTATTGTATTATAAAAAAAACGTCTTCTAATATTTTCTATATTAATTAATAATTATAATAATAGTTAATTAAAAGTTCATAAAAGAATACATTTACATAACAGAATGTAGAGTATATAAATTGGTTTCAATTTCTATTTTTTAGTTGTGACGACATTTTCTATATTATTTAATATCGTACTCCTATATTAGTCTTTTTTTTTTCGTTTGATAAAATACTCTTATTTATATTATTCACGCGTCATAGACTCTTTAATTTCATGGAAACTGTAAGTGTCTTACTTTGTGTTTTCTGTATTTTGGCAATTTCATGATTCATCTATTAGTTTCTTAGTTCCATCTGTTTTGTGTATCTTGACAGAATGTTGGTTTATCTTCTGTTTTGCCAGTTGCATCTGGCTGTTGGACATTGTTTTAATTGACTGCTTGCTTACGTGGCTTTGTCTGAATATGACTGTATCATTAGGTTTCGGGTTTTTCAGTGGTAGCTGAATTAATTAGTTTCTCTAACGATTTTCTGTTTTGAGCATGGCTAGGTTTTTGAGTTAGTTAGATCTTAGTTCTATATATATATGGGTTAATTGATTTTCTCAGCCGTGGATTATATGGTATATGTTTTTCGTATAGTTTGTTTTTTGGTTATCTTTCTTTTACAGGTTGAAGAACTGAATCTTGAGAGGTTGTTCATCCATGGCTAGCTGTGATTGTTCATCAAGCTGAGTATTGGAAGAAAGCTGGATCTGCAAGAGTTCAAGTGTGAAGATTCAACTAGTTCAAGCTAAGGATTGTTGCAAGAGAGACAAGTATAGATGATTTACTGTGTTGATTGTAAATTGAGAGATACTGTGTAAAACTTGCAATTCATATCTTAGTGGATTTCTTTCTGGACTAGGTCCCAAGGATTAGCCATTACTTTGTGTAGTGGTGAACCTTGTAAAAATTTCTTGGTGTGAATTTTTACTTGTTCTTGGTTATTTCTTTAAATCTTGTTTTTAATTCGTCAAGATTATAGATTCTTAGGTAGTATATCACCTTCATTTTGGTATCAGAGCTTTCGTAATTCTTGATTACTGTTTCCTGGGTGTTTTAGGTTGGGTGATTTGTTTGCCTTTGATACTTTGTGCTCTGCTGATCCTCTTACCCTCTCTTAGTGTCTTCTTCGAGAGTTTCTGTTTCTTTTTCTTGTTGTGTTCACAGTCATGGATATGTTTAGAGAAGGCGGATCTACCACCAGACCTCCCATGCTTGAAGGGGCTAACTATCCTTATTGGAAAACAAAGATGAGAGCTTATTTTAAGTCTGTTGACGAACGAGTTTGGATGACTGTTTCTGAGGGATGGACTCCCCCAACTGAGAAAGTGGGAGATGTTGACATAGCTAAGGCTGCCAGCAAATGGACGACTGAAGAAATTGAGAAGGCCAATTTTAACTCTAAAGCTCTCAATGCTATTTTCAATGCTGTTTCCACTAATCAGATGAAAGTGGTTGCCAATTGTGAGATTGCTAAGGAAGCATGGGATAAGTTGAAGATCAAGAATGAGGGTACTTCAGCTGTCAAGAAGTCAAGACTGAGATCTTTAGCCAGAGAATTCAAAAAATCTTACCATGGATGAAGAAGATTCGATTGCTGATTTTCATGCTAAGTTGTGTGATATTTCGAATGAGTCCTATGCTCTGGGAGAGACCTACTCAAACGATAAGCTTGTAAGGAAGGTTCTTGGGTCTCTTCCAAGAAGATTCAAAGCCAAACTCACATCTATTGAGGAAGTGCATGATGTTGAAGATATGGACCTGGATGAACTGATTGGTTCCCTGCAGAATTATGAATTAACCCTAAAGAGATGGAGTAAAGGTAAGAAAGGGAAAGACAAGGAGACTGAGAAGACTGGAGGTAGCCTGGCCTTTGTGTTAAAGGAAACTTGTGACCAAGAAGGAGAAACGTTTGATACTTTAACAGAAGAGAAAGTTGCTCTCCTTACTAGGAATTATGCAAAGTTTTTAAGAAAGAATATGAGGAAGACTTCTTTTAACAACAAAGAGAATATCTTCAAGAAGAATTTTTCTACGAATCAGAAGACTAGTCAGACTCAAGACAACAAGAATAGGGGGATTCAGTGTAGAGAATGTGATGGGTATAGGCACATACAGGCTGAATGTGCTAACACTCAGAAAAGGAAGAAGAAGGCCCTTGTTACTACGTGGAGTGACAGTGAAGAAGAGAAAGATGGGAGTTGCAGTGAGTTTTCAGATCATGAGAAAAATGTCATTGCTTTTCTGGCTAAAGAAGAGGAAGTTGAAAATGAAGCTGGGGATAATGAGAGCAGCTGCTCTGAAGCTGATAGTCTTGATGAGCAAACTGCTTATGAGCAAATGTATCAACAGTGGCTGACTATGGTTCAAAAAGTTAAACTCCTTGAAGAAAGAAATTCCTCTCTTAATATGACCAACTCCAAGCTTGAAGCTGAGATAAAACACTTGACCGAAGAACTAGAAAAGAAGGAAGAGAAGTTGTATGCTGTTCAAGCTGATCTCATTCGAGCCAAACAATCATTGGAATCAATTCCTCCAGGAACAGCAGCCTTAAATCATCAGCTTCATCTACAGAAACCCTATGGAGAAAGGACATCTATTGGTTATAAGCTGTTATACAAAAAGGGAGACAACCTTACCATTGGTGATTCTCTTGGCTCAACTGCTGCAGACAAAACTCACACTGTTTTTGATGATTCTGGCAGTCAGAGGAATAGATCTAACATCACAAAATCTCCTAATGAACAGAAGCAGAAGTTCATTCCTATTTGTCATTTCTGTAATCGTCGAGGACATATTAGGCCAAGATGTTATCTGCTTCAATCTTACCTTAGGAACTTGGTTGGGAGTCAAGTTAGTTCATCTAGATCATCTCTTGCTGAAAGAAAAGAGTATAAGGAGGTTTGGAGACCAAAGCTAACGGGAAGCTCTCAAGAAGATAAAGGTATTTCTGTTCTTGTAGCTCATACATCTCTTTCTGCTTTTAAGGATGATCAGTGGTACTTTGATAGCGGGTGTTCCAAGCACATGACTGGCAACAAACTGCTGCTGAATAACTACAAAGAAGGTACGGAAGGTCAGGTCACGTTTGGAGATGGTAACAAGGGAGCAATTCTTGGGAGAGGAGATCTTGTGCTTAAAAATCTTCCTGTGGTCAAAGATGTGCTTTATGTTAAGGGACTGAAAGCAAATCTGTTGAGCATAAGCCAGCTGTGTGATGATCACTATACAGTGAATTTTTCCAAGTCCACATGTCTTGTAAAGTCTTTTGATGGGTGTTCTGTCTTGTCTGGAACAAGGTCTAATGATAACTGCTACATGCTGGACAATACTGAAGTGTGCTCTAGAGTTACATTAGATAAGTCTGACTTATGGCATTATAGACTTGGTCATCTGAACTACAGAGATTTAAGGAAGTTGGTCAAACTTAAAGCAGTGAGAGGAGTTCCTGATTTCAAAGTTAGCAGAGAACGTGTGTGTGGTCCTTGCTAGCAAGGCAAACAAGTGAGATCTTCTCATCCTCCTATTAAGATGCTTCTCACAAATAGAGCTCTTGAGTTGTTACACATTGATTTGATGGGTCCTATGCAGACAGAGAGTCTCAATGGAAAAAGGTATGTGATGGTGTGTGTTGATGACTTCACTAGATATACCTGGGTTCAGTTCATTCGAGAGAAGTCAGATACCTTCGGAGGGTTTTCTGCCTTGTGCTTAAGGCTTCAGAATGAAAAAGTCTTAAAGATAGCTAAAGTGTTTAGACTCAGAAGCGACCATGGCAAAGAATTTGAAAATGCTTTATTCGCTGAATTTTGTGATCACATGGGCATTGCTCATGAATTCTCTGCTCCAAAAACTCCACAGCAAAATGGCGTTGTAGAACGCAAGAACAGAACTCTTCAAGAAATGGCAAGAGTTATGCTGAATGCCAAAGGGATTTCTCAAAGATTTTGGGCAGAAGCTGTTAACACTGCGTGCTACATAAGTAATCGTGTGCATCTCAGAACTGGAACTACTCAAACAGCTTATGAATTGTGGAAAGGTAAAACTCCTAATCTGAATTACTTGAAGATTTTTGGCTGTACCTGCTATATTTTGAATGATAGAGACTATCTTGGAAAATTTGACTCCAAGAGTGACAAAGGTATGTTTCTTGGATATTCTCCTAATATTCGTGCTTATCGTGTGTTTAATAAACGAACTAACACTGTCATGGAGTCTGTCAATGTTCGTTTTGATGACACAGAGGATTTGTCTGATGATCTTGACAATGATGAGGATGGTTCAATATCTGCCTTGCTTCCTCATTCACAAGTTCCCATGCCTAACATTTCCAGTTCACCCTCATCACCTTCCTCTACTGATCATACTGAGCCATCTGGAGACTCTGAAGATGTGGTTCTTGATAGTCCAGCGTCTGAACAGTCAGTTGAATCTTCTCATCAAATTTTACCAGCCAGGCTATACAAAAAGGGACCTCCATCCTGGATTCAAAAAGCACACCCTCCTACTGTTGTCATTGGTGATCCTTCAGCTTCTATGGTTACCAGAAGAAAGGTTGCGAATGAAATCTCTCATATGTGTTATCTGTCTAACATTGAGCCAAAGAATGTCAAACAGGCTCTTTCTGATGAGCATTGGGTTGCAGCAATGCAAGAAGAACTTTTACAGTTTCAGAGAAATGAGGTATGGGATTTGGTGGACAGACCAGAAGGGAAGAATATTGTAGGGACCAAATGGATTTTCAAGAACAAATCGGATGAGTTTGGAACTGTTACAAGAAACAAGGCTCGTCTTGTGGCTCAAGGATACAAACAGGTTGAAGGAATTGATTTTGAAGAAACTTTTGCTCCTGTTGCTCGCCTAGAATCAATTCGGTTACTTCTTGCTATAGCCTGTCAGTTACAGATCAAACTTCATCAAATGGACGTGAAGAGTGCCTTTCTGAATGGATTACTTCAAGAGGAAGTCTATGTTGAGCAACCTCAAGGATTCATTGATCCTCATTTTCCACAACATGTTTACAAACTTAAGAAGGCCTTGTATGGTCTCAAACAAGCTCCAAGGGCCTGGTATGAAAAACTTACCTCTTATCTTCTCACACATGGTTTTATCAGGGGCAATGCTGATCAAACTCTTTTTATCAAACATCTTTCCAAAGGTATATTCATTGCTCAGATTTATGTGGATGATATCATTTTTGGTTCTACCTGTCCTACTGAAATCCCTAAATTTGTTGACATTATGAAAAATGAGTTTGAAATGAGTATGATTGGAGATTTAAGTTTCTTTCTAGGTTTACAGATTCGTCAGTTAGATAAAGGCATTTTTCTTTCCCAGAGCAAGTATGCTCTAAACATGTTGAAAAAATTTGGGCTGGACAATTCTAAACATGCTAAGACACCCATAGGTACCTCCACAAAGCTCTCCCGTGATGAATCTGGGAAACCTGTTGATCCAACTCTGTTTCGTAGTATGATAGGTAGCCTTCTCTATCTTACTGCTAGTCGCCCAGATATTTGTTTCAGTGTAGGTCTGTGTGCTCGATATCAGTCTAATCCCACTGAGTCTCATTTTACTGCTGTTAAACAAATCATGAAATATGTTGCTGGTACCTTAGAGTTTGGCCTTTGGTATACGTGTGACACTAATATGTCTCTAGTTGGTTATAGTGATTCTGATTGGGCAGGGAGTCTAGATGATAGAAAGAGCACATCTGGTGGGTGTTTTTATCTTGGGAACAATCTTGTGTCTTGGTTGAGTAAAAAACAAAACTCCATTTCATTATCTACTGCTGAAGCAGAATATATAGCTGCTGGTAGTTGCTGTACTCAACTAATTTGGATGAACAAAATGCTTAGTGACTATGGCTTTCCCCAAGAAACTTTGACTATCTATTGTGATAGCACAAGTGCAATCAATATTTCTAAGAATCCTGTGCAACATTCCAGAACAAAACATATTGATATTCGTTATCATTTTATTCGAGACTTGGTTGAATCCAAAATTCTTATTTTCTCCCATGTTTCCATAGAGGCCCAATTAGCTGATTTATTTACTAAGCCACTGAGTTCACAGACTTTTGCTCATCTTAGAAAATGCATTGGAGTTTGTATGATTTGAGATAGTTTTGTCCAGAGTAGATTTTTTTTCTCTAGTGGTTACATTGTCTTCTGAAGCAAGGTTGTTTTCTCTTGTTTGATTTCCAGTTTGTTTAGTTGAGCTCTTCATTCTTCTCAGCAGAAAAGGCTACCTTTGTTGGATGCAATGGGAAGAGCTATCTTGTGGTCCATTAGTCATTTAGTAGTTTGCTCCTTCTCATTTGGCTTTTCTGACTTAAGATGACGGCTACATCTCTGACAAAGAGTGAAAGCCTCTGCTGGTTCTCTTCAGAAAAACCCAGAGTGTTTAAAAAAAAAAAAGGGGTCTTTCTTTTAAAAAAATTGTAAAAAAAAAAAAAATGATTCAAATTCTTTTGAGGGAGTGAGCTTTTTAGCTCACATGAGAACACATGCACACACTAAGGAAGAATTCTAGCTCAACATTCTGTTGAAATCTCTTTTTCAAAATCATCTTGCTTCGTTTGAAGATTTGTCTTTGCCACTCATTTTTTTTCTATTCTCTCTGGTCTTTCCTATTTTTTCCTTTCTTCTCCTGTTTTTTCTTTTTTTTTGTCTGTGTGTGGCTTTATCATTATTGGCTCTGTGGATTCTTTTTTTTCTCTTTTGGATTTTTGTCATGTTTTGTTTACGTGTTCAATATTGGTTTTGTGATATATTGTTGTACAGGCTTCCTTTATTTTTGTTGCCAAACATGGTCTTGGGGATTTTCCTTTATATACAATGTTCATTCATTTTGTTCCCTATTCTGCCCTATTTTGTTTCTCACATTGTGTCTAATCTCTTTTTCGTGTGTCTCAGCTCAGTCCCAAGTTTCTTCAAGCATAATGGCCGAGGCTCTTCCCGTCTCTTCGTCTGGTCCTCCAGCTCAGTCGTCTGTGTCTCAGCCTCCGTTCGTCTCTTCCTCGCCAGGTATTCCCTCTTCACCTTCTATTGTTCCATCTAGTTCGTTCCGTGGGACTCGGGTCAAGTCTGTTGCCCACAAGAAAAAATCCTCTCGTCCGTCCGCTCAGTCTTCTAGACGAGTTACTCGCGCCTCCATTAATCTTGCTGGGTCTTCCTCTTCACCTCCTCAGCCCTCGTCTGACCCTGTACCTTCTCCTCCACCTCGTAAGAAGTCTAAGGTGTCTAGTGGTCCTCCTTCAGGACTTCCGCATTCCAAATCATCCTCGGCTGGTGGTAAGTCTGATCCTTACTCTGCCTATTTTTTTGTCAGTCGTTTTGCTAAAAAGAGGTTTAAAGATTTTGTGTCATTTCGTCGTTTGCATGTTGAAACTTCTGTTGTGTTAGAAGATTTCCCTAGGCTTCTTGCTCTTCTCGAGTCTCGTCAGTGGGTTAACACTGTCTCTGGTCTTGTCATGCCTTCCCAGAATCTGGTCCGAGAATTTTATTCTAATATTGAAAAATCTTTGCTTGATGCTCAGCATCCAAATCGGTTTACTATATTTTGTAGGGGTAAGCGTGTTTCTTTTGCTCCATCCACTATTAGGGCTTTACTGAATATACCTTTGGTTACTGATGCTATCTATAATGCTGAGTATGCTCCTGATTTAAACCAAGTGGGTCGTGAGTTGACAGGTCAATCAGATTTTTGCTGGAATGAGGTTTCTAATGATTTTCCTACTCCATCTTTAACTAGCTTCTATCGTGTGTTGCATAAGGTTGCTCTAACAAATTGGATTCCGAATTCTCATACTTCTACAGTCACTGCTGATATTGGCCGTTTTCTTTATGCTGTGGGCATTGGTGTTTCCATAGATTTGTCTGTGCTTATCTTTGACAGGGTATATCAAGCTTTTCTGACCAAGAGTCGTCGATTGTTTCTTCCGTATCCCTGCTTGGTTCACAAGGTCACATTGGCTGCTCATCCTAAGTTTACCTCACAAGATGTTTTCTTACCTCTTCCGGTTCTTGACAAGTCGTTTCAGCCTCTGTCCTCCAAGCCTGTTCCTCCTCCACAGCCTCTGAAATATCCCCTTTTGAAGGGCTTACCTCCTGCCTCTTGGAAATACAAGTTGTTTGAAATGCTTTACACTCAGCAATCACAGTTAGACAGTCTTCAGAGTTCATTGCTGCAATCTCAACAGCGTTCCAAGGTTTTTGAACGAAGGGTTTTGGCTCAATTGGCTGGTCTTCGACAGGTTGTTCAGACTATTTCTCCTTCTGTTGTTCAGGGGGTTGGTTCAGTGCCTCAGTCTGCTCCTTCTCCGGCTAATTCCCAGGGGGAGTTGTCACCTACTGCATCTGATAAGGCTCTGGGTACTGTCCAGGGGGAGTTTGCTTCTGCTTCTGCTGGTCCTTCAGTCTCTGTTCCTGCTCAATCCTCATCTCCTCCGCGAAAGCTTATGCGTGGCAGACTTCGTCGCTCGGCTCGTTTATGATCATTGAGGGGGAGATTTGGGTGGTTTTTGAGTGGTTTGTTGTTTTGTTTATTTTGATGTTCTTATGTTTTTTTTTGCACTGATCATAAAATTGCCAAGGGGGAGATTGTAAGTGTCTTACTTTGTGTTTTCTGTATTTTGGTAATTTCATGATTCATCTGTTAGTTTCTTAGTTCCATCTGTTTTGTGTATCTTGACAGAATGTTGGTTTATCTTCTGTTTTGCCAGTTGCATCTGGCTGTTGGACATTGTTTTAATTGACTGCTTGCTTACGTGGCTTTGTCTGAATATGACTGTATCATTAGGTTTCGGGTTTTTCAGTGGTAGCTGAATTAATTAGTTTCTCTAACGATTTTCTGTTTTGAGCATGGCTGGGTTTTTGAGTTAGTTAGATCTTAGTTCTATATATATATGGGTTAATTGATTTTCTCAGCCGTGGATTATGTGGTATATGTTTTTCGTATAGTTTGTTTTTTGGTTATCTTTCTTTTACAGGTTGAAGAACTGAATCTTGAGAGGTTGTTCATCCATGGCTAGCTGTGATTGTTCATCAAGCTGAGTATTGGAAGAAAGCTGGATCTGCAAGAGTTCAAGTGTGAAGATTCAACTAGTTCAAGCTAAGGATTGTTGCAAGAGAGACAAGTATAGATGATTTACTGTGTTGATTGTAAATTGAGAGATACTGTGTAAAACTTGCAATTCATATCTTAGTGGATTTCTTTCTGGACTAGGTCCCAAGGATTAGCCATTACTTTGTGTAGTGGTGAACCTTGTAAAAATTTCTTGGTGTGAATTTTTACTTGTTCTTGGTTATTTCTTTAAATCTTGTTTTTAATTCGTCAAGATTATAGATTCTTAGGTAATATATCACCTTCAGAAACCAACATAGAAAAAGTGAAAGGTCTCCTTATCAATTAAATGTGATATTCTTAATAAATTAAAATTCACATCAAGTTATTTAAAGGCATATGAAATTATAAATATACATGAGTATTTTGAGCAGGCATCCAAAGTGGATTACTACAACATTGAAGTTGCAGGTTACTCAAATATAATATAACTAAGCATCTTTCTACAATTTTCTATATTTGATCATAGTCAAAGTTTGTGGTTCCAAGAAAATAATATTTGGTAACTTTTTTATCTCTCTATTTTTCTCTAAATATATGTATATAATAAGAGTTTGAAGTTTGGGGTTAAGATTAATTTGCTTTTCTTTTAGTAGAATTTTTTATTTCTTAAAAGATTCAGTAGTACTTTTATTATACGTGTAACAATTGCAAATTTTGCTGAAAAAAAAAGAAGAGAAAAGTTTCGAATTTTGCTTAAAAAAGAAAAGTTTAGGTATTAATCCAATAAATAAATCCGATTTTGAAGATTATGAGCTATTATTATTATTATTATTATTATTATTATTATTATTATTATTATTATTATTATTATTATCTTTCTTATAATTTGTTATTATTTGAATTTAGATTATTTAGAAAGATATTGGTGACAACTTTTATATTATATGTAATCAGTCAAACTCTTTTTTAAAGTAATATTCTTTTTTTATATAGTTTATAAATTTAATAAATATTCAATAGTATTTTTTTTAATCTCATAACTTAAGGAGAGTACGGAGTATAACCATGAGAAAACTTATTTATATATTATAGATAAATATATAAATGTGGATGCAATTATGTGGAATATTATTAAAAATAACAAAATATCCAATTATAACCCACATTCAATAAATTGTAATTCCTCACAAGTAGACAAGTAGTTTTATCTTTTATTTTTTTAAATAAATCAATTTTAAAAGAGATTGAAATGTCAAATTAAATGTTGTGAATTTAATATCTATATCAATAGAAATCAAAATGCTATAATAATTGACACAAAAAATACATAAGGATCATGAATCTACTTTAAAAAGTTTAAGATGTGTAGTTATTTTTGTACATTTAATTCATCTATAATTTGTATGAAACCTCCATTGTCATGTTATAGGCCCTCTTTTTAATGCCTTGATGCTTAGTTCTTATATGTCTAATTTTTACTAGAATTATTTAAAAAAATATATATAGTTTTAATTTCAAACTAGATTTTAAATTTTAGTAGATTTCCATACAATCAATTATGAGTTATTTTTAAAAAAAAAAAAACAATGGCATATTTTTTTTCTAAAAAAACAAAATTATAGCTTACTTTGTAATTTTTATGATTAAAAAAATAAAGGAAAACATTAACAATAATAATAACAAATTAAAATTCTCATATTAATAATAAAAAAGTATATACATTTCATTAAAAAAAATGTATATAATAGTTATGTAAACGAAAAAAATACAAGTCAAAGTAGAAATTTTGTTAAATTGGACAAAATAAAACATCTAAACGAGCGCGCTTATTTTCTAGTATATATATAAAAGAAAATTTTAAAAAGATGATATGAAACTCCAAAATATCTTCAAATCACTTTTTCTATTTTTCTCTTTTAATTTTATTTTTTTATTCATTTTATGAACTTTAGTTGCATATTAGTCTAAATTTAAATAAGATATTTACAAATTATTTATTTAAATTAATAATATTATATATAAATATCTCATGTTATATATAATATAATAACATGAGTATTTATCCGGTGCACCTAATGTCTTCTTTTTTCTTTTTTTTTAAAAAATAGTAATTTCTTTTTTTGTTTTTAAAAAAGAAACATTACACAATCCACATTAACACGTTTACTTTTAAAAAAATAATAATTTAGTTATACATTAGTTTAAATTTAATTACACATTAGTATTAATTATATATGTATACAAGAATTTTCAATATAATTACGTATGATAGTATTATTTCTAAAAAAATATTTATTATTATTAATTTTAATATTAGTTACACATTAGTATAAATTATATATGTATACAAGAGTTTTGAATATAATTACTATGATAGTCTTATTTCTAAAAAAAATATTGATTCTTATTAATTTTAAATGCCAAATTGTTATAATTATTAAATTATTATTATCAAACTGATTATAATCATCTATTAAATATTTTATGTAATTATTTATAGGTAAATTACGAGTACTAATATATATAATTATTTTTTAGATTTATATAAAAAAATTATACTATTGAAATATTAGTAGTTACTATCTAAATATCTAAAATTAAAAACTCTTCACACGTTTTTTTTTAGGTACGGTTCCTCCTATTTCCTATTTACCATATTAATTAAATTTTTTTAAAAAAAACAAACCACTATTTCTATTTTCTAAGTTTTTTTACTTTTTTTAATTCTTCTTTTTTAAATTTATAATTTCTAGTTAATAATTAAAAAAGAAAAAAAATCATAATATCTACACTATCCAAATATCTAAAATTATTAGTCAATTATTAAAAAAGAAAACACTATAATATCTAAACTATCTAAATATTTAAAATTAAAAACTCTCTACACGTTTTTTTGGTATGCTTTCTCCTATTTCCTATTTACCATATTAATTAATTAAAAAAATGTAGTTACACTATTAAATTACCATACACATTATAATAATAATAAATGTAATTTTTTAAATTTAAATGAGATATTTATAACATATTATTATTTAAATATATAAATATATTTTTGTGAATCTATATATATATATATATTCTAAACATTCTATATATTAATCTCATATTTTCTTTTACTCTAATTTTTTTTTCTCTTCTTCTTTCTAAACTCTTATAATTTTAATTTTCAATTACTTCCAATTCATATCTTCATATCTCAAAATTTGATTGATTTACGTGTTAATGATAACACAAAATGATATGAATCCTTACAGAAAATATAAATTATATAAATTTATATAATTTTCTTTTTATAAATTTTTTTTAACTTTTTGAATAAATACATGGTCCAAAAGTAATTTTTAAAAATAAAGTTTCAAAATGGGTAATCAGTCAATATATAGTATTCAAATAATCGATCTTTCTATTCATATTTTTAACATTTTGACAAAATACGAGGTCTAAAAGTAAACTTAAAAAAATAAATGATCCAAATATGTAATCGACCAAAATAATCCTTATTATTCATAATTTTTCAAAAATCTACAAGAGATCTGCTATACAATAAACATCATTATTAAAAAATTATGATCAAGACATCTCCATATATCCATGTAAGAAGTATATTATACACATATGATAAAAAAAATCTCAACTATACAATGAGAAAAAAGACAGCGTATATTTTCTAGTTTATATATAGTTATTAATTATATTTATCTCTATATTCACGGAATAAAATAAGAAAAAAAAACTCAGGTTATGATTTATAGTTTATATATAGTTATTAATTATATTTATCCCTATATTCACGCAATAAAATGAGAAAAAAAAACTCAAGTTTATTTCCAATTTGAAAAAGTTGGTGGTTTTGGTATGCTAAATAATTAATGTGATGGTTGAACACGACCAATTAAAGACATCGTGGCTATATACGTAGAATCAATATCAATGACTGACGACCCTTTCATTCATTTGGGTCGAATTGTCTTTGTTGTATCTTCAATTAAAATGTCCAAATAATAGAGCGATAACCAAGTTCAACTAATCCAACACTTGATTTTCATAATGTCATTCTCAATATGTTGTTCTTATATGATGTTTTCATACATTATGCTAAATCACCAAACTAGTCTCTTTCCCTTGTTCGTCTTATTAAGAATTTGGAAATGTAGGGTGTACTCCCACCCACTTTTCGTATCTTATTTTTTAGCTACATGTTGCACTAGATTTTTCTATTATAATATCTACAATATACAATATACATCATTTTATCAATATTTTTAGAGAAAATTATGGAATACACCATATAAACAAAAAAAAAAAAAAATTGAAATATACGGTGTTTTGCATTTATACACTTTCTTACTTCAATTTCACCTTAAATTACCATTATTTTGTTAATATGATTTTAAACCAAATAAAAATTAAATATAAAAGAAACTTCTAGTGTCTCTTCTCTTTTTACAATACCCACTAAGTTCTTTCTCTCTTACTTTACTCTCCCAACCTCTTCATCTTTCCCTTTTCTTATTTTGATTTTTTCGACTCATCTCTTTTAATCATCCACGACAACAAGGTTGATTATTGATTGTCAACAAGTTTCTTCTTTCATTTTCCTTTGTTATCCCTAAAATGACAGTCACCCATTCAAGATTTGCATGTAGTGCTTGTTGGTTATCAAATCAGAGATTATACGTAGCAGAACAACAATCAAAATTGTTAATTTAACTCTACAAGATTTCTAGATCTACTTCTTCACATACATATATATATTGAATCAAAGATACGAATAGAAAATTACCTCAAGTCCTTCCTTGCTGCTATCTTTTTGTATGTCAAAAATCATTGATATCTCACATCAAGATCTTCCAAAATATTCTCAGCACACAAAGAACGAGTGTGGGCTTGCTATACAAAACAATAGGCAAAATCTATTTATCAGATGTTCTCAACACATGAGATTTGATAAAGTTTGGACCTAAGTTTGTGAAGAACAGTGACCTATGCTTGTATCACTGTTCTATTTCTCTCGGGGAGATTTCACGGTATATTTTCTATCACTGAAAAGTATCATTCTGAAAAACTGATCTCCTATATTTAATATATCAAATATATTAAAAATAAAATAATAGTTATTTTAAACAATTTGAAAATACCTAATCAATTATCAGATTTTGTTTCAATAATAATATTTTAATCATATTACAATATCTCATTATTTCTTTAATATTTAAATAACTAAAATTGTGGAACAACGAAACTTCTAGGAGCTTATTGTATGTGTAGCATAGTGACTGTGCACTGTGCTACACGTGTACCACGTGTCAAGGAAGGCATGTGGTTTTTCCAAAATTTTCTTATTATTTAAATACAAAAAATCCCAAAAATAAATTAATTATATTTTTGTTAAATCAAATAATTAATTAATTACACATAATTATACAATAATTATGTTTAGTGCATAGAAAAATATTTTACTTATCAAATAAGTCATTTTGCCCATTTTTGTATTTATCTTTGTCAGTGTTTGTTTGAGCCATTTCGGGGACCATGGACCTATAACATTAAGCTACAATAAATTGAAACTAAATAATTAAACTCTTTAATTATAATAGTTAATTTATTAATTATGATATTTCTCCACTATAAATTCAGAATTGAACTCTTTATGTTATAGATATACTTTTACAGAAATCTTATTCTAAGCTGTCAATTGATATAACCTTTTTACAATAGTTCAACCCTCTAATTAATTAGTTCATAAATTAGAATGGAATAATTACCATTTTACCTTTCTAATTTACTTCTTATTCCTTAAGTACCATTAATTCACTAGTGAATAATTAATCTATAATCTAATTATAGATTTGAGCTCAAAATCATTCAGTTCCAGAATTAACCCTTAAGGGAACTAATATACGATCCGTTAGGAAAGATTAGATTCTGTATTGTTGATACATGTTCCCAGCCATCCATGATATTAAATCTCCAAAACAAAAGTCATTAGCCTCATTCTATGAAGAGACCTTAACGTATGAATCAAAATATTTAATAAACATGAACATGAGTTCATGAACACTCATGATTAAGGTTGATCTATAAATGATCATCAGTTATGATATGAATTACAAGTCTTTATTATTAAATAGTTTTTGGATAAAGGCTTTTATTCATATCGGCCCATGTCATATATAATCATATTATATAAAGCACCTTTACCGAGATGTCTTACCACATCAATAATCCGAATATAGATTATTTGTATCAACATGATACTCAACAAACCGTACTTACAACCCCAATTAAAGAGTTTCATAATTTCAATTTGTTGTTGTTGACTATTTTTATTCATTCATGTGATCTTAATTCTCTCATACTAATACAAGATCACATCCTCAATAATGAATATGAAATTTTTATGATATTTACAAAATTATTCAAACAATAATTTAATAATCTAAATATAACAATAATAAACCATTGTATTTATTTATTCATCGAAATAATAAATGTCTTTTACATGCTTTTAGGACATACTCCTTCATGTGATCTTAATTCTCTCATACTAATACAAGATCACATCCTCAATAATGAATATGGAATTTTTATGATATTTACAAAATTATTCAAACAATAATTTAATAATCTAAATATAACAATAATAAACCATTGTATTTATTTATTCATCGAAATAATAAATGTCTTTTACATGCTTTTAGGACATACTCCTTCATGTGATCTTAATTCTCTCATACTAATACAAGATCACATCCTCAATAATGAATATGGAATTTTTATGATATTTACAAAATTATTCAAACAATAATTTAATAATCTAAATATAACAATAATAAACCATTGTATTTATTTATTCATCGAAATAATAAATGTCTTTTACATGCTTTTAGGACATACTCCTAACAGTGCTATGAAGGAAGGGGGCAATTGGTGGCTCATGCGAGTCTAAGGAGGCAGACATTGGTGGTTCTGGCGAGTCGAAGGAGAAACGCATGCATGGGTCTATCAAATTGACCGATTAAGTGTTGAGTACTTGATAAGCTATTCAGTTACTACATATATATTTCTTGTTGGGTTCATATTGTATAGTCTTTTATGATTTTTGCTTGCTTTTAATTGTGATTGGCTATGGCTTGTTTTGATATTATATAGGATGGGTTTGTAACAACATGTTTCAAATTTGTGAACAAATATCATGGTTTGATATAAATCTGTTACAATATTGTTAATGTTTGTTATTACATCTGCTCTATATTATTTATTGCATATCATTTTGATTTTTTCATTGCATCATTTAAATATGATGGGATGTGTTGACCGCGTTTTTGGCCAACGACGTGTGTACGTCAAAAACTATAAAACCTTCAAGAGAAAATAAACGACACAGACGATTTTTATAGTGGTTCAGCCCCAATGTGATGGTAATAGCCTAATCCACTTAGAGTTGTGATTATAGATCTGCACTCAAGATCAGATGAATCTGAGCCAACTGAGTTTCTTCAGTGCAGATTACAAGAATACAAGAATTCTCTCAAATACAAGTACTCTCTCTCTCTAGAAAATTAGAATTCGAATCAAAAGTTCCCAAAAGTCCCCTTTATGATGCCATAAGCCTTGTATTTATAGGCTTAGGATCATACAGATGATATCCCCATAGTCGGGATATTTTATTATTCTCATTATATTTAAATTACAACAATATTCAAAATGTAACAGTACACTAAATTTGTGGGATAACTGAGAGATTCCCAAGTATGCCAAGACCGATTATTGTCGAAGCCTTTTCTGGGAATCTTGACGTAGTCCTACTCTATCTAGTTGATCCATATCACCTTCAGTCTGGTCGGCCACACCTTTACTGGGCAGTCATGCACTTGACTGGGCAGTCATGCACTCGACTGGGCAGACATGCATTTAACTGGGCAGACATGCACTTAGCTGGGCAGACATGCACTTAGCTGGTCGGACATGGTCATGACCGATTGGCCAAGTTCATGCCTGGTCGAACAAAGTCATGCCTAGGCAGGCAAGGTCATGCCTAGGCAGACAAGGTCATTCCTGGGCAGACAAGGTCATTCCTGGGCAGACAAGGTCATGACTGGTTGGACATGATCATGACTGGTCGGACATGGTAATGACTGGTCGGACATGGTCATGACTGGGCAGACAAGGTCATGCTTGGGCAGAAAAGGTCATGCTTGGGCAGACAATCATATGACTGGTCAGACAAGGTCATGCCTGGTCGGTCATGACACTTGACTGGCCAATCAAAACTCTTCATTGGTCTACCGGGTCACTCCTAAGCCAGATCACTTTATCACAACTCTGATGAGCCAATATATTTATTGACTATTAACGTGTCATTTACGGACCATGCACTGCCACTTGTCACCTCTATTTCCACGTCATCAATCTCCAATTTTTGGGGATAACATTTTCCCCCCAAGTTTATTATACGATTTTCTCGTATGATAAACTTTTCTTCTAGCATAATGTTCTTGAGGTCATTCAAAAGCTCCTATCCGGTCGATAACTTTCACGTAACCCACGACTGAACTTGTCTTTTGATTTCTTCAAATCCTATTTTTTGATCTTGTGGTAGTATCCCATGAGTAAGAAAACATGTTTGTGCCGCATGTCCTTGAGATTTGTTGTCCTTTTGGACCTTATAGTTAATTGGTCATTATTTTTTGAAAATTACCAAGGGCACCATACATATATTTTCCCATGTGCCATTGTCTACTCGGATGTAAGGCATCATCATTCGGACATCAGGGCTCCATCACTCAGACATCACACATCCGCTCGAACCACGCCATTCGCTCGGACACTCGGGTTGCTGTTCAGACACACGAAGCCACCCATCTGATCGGCTCAACACGTGACTGCCCCTTGGATGCTTGCTGGATGCGGCTCCTTGGACGCACGCCATTACCAACTCCTCCGCTCGGCCAATAGGCCTAACTCCTCGGACGCGTGCGGCAGCTCCCTGAAGGTGCACCCCAGCCGCTCGAATGAATGCCATGGTCCGCTCGGACACGGGCCTGGCTGCTCGGATGCCAGCCTTTGAACGCGTGCGCGGATGCAGTCCAGCTGCTCGGACGCCGCTCGGATGCAGCACCCAGCTGCTCGGACGCACGGATTGCTGCTCCTCGGACGTACGCACCATCTCCCAGCTAGCATCGCACGGATTGCACCCTTCATGCTGTTCGGACATGCTGCCCATCCGATCGGACACCAAGGGCAGCCGCTCGGATGCCGCGCCTTAGGCACCAAATCTTTGCCTTTTATTTTTTCCTTCACACATGTTTTTTCTAAGGGATAAAAAATACTTTTACTACCCAATAAAATAATTTCTGAGTAGTAACAAATATTTTTCCTTTACATTTATCGACTTATGTTTGTTTGATTCACTCCAGGGACTCTTCGATGTTATTTATTCTAAACAACAGAGTTTCCTACTCGATCGGTGATACATGCTTAGCCGACCAGGGAAGTTGTATCTGCTCTCCCGAGCAAGAAAATTTTGCATCTGATCAGCTAAACTTGTACCTGGCTAGTAGTTTACTCTTTATTCTTGTATAGCTGAGCTGTTGGCATTTATACTTTACTTTTATTTTCTAACTTAAAACATTCTAAGTCTCTTTTAGACTTAAAAATTTTATAAGTTTTTTATGAATAGTAAAGTCACTCTGATGTATGCCTTATATTTTCGCATGAATACTTAGTTTTTTAACTTAGAAATTCTAGACATTTCATAAGTCCATACTAAGTATACTTTCTCACACTCTTATTGCTCTAACATTTTATGAGCATAATGTTTATTGTCACACGAATATCTGCTCCTAACTTGAAATTTTAAAAAATTCCAAGTTACTTAAGCTTTGTCAAACACGTTAGCTTAATGACCTTTTTGGACTTCGAAAATTTACAAGTCAGGCTAAAAACAGATATATTAACTCGTGCTCTTATTTCCTGTGTTAAATTATATACCAGTATACCCCATGTGCCCCCCAGGTGATTGAGAGTTGAAAGATCCTTAGTCACTTGCTACTTGACTGAATCTGTTCGAGCAGTTAATTGCTCGTGAAACACATAGACTATATGGAAAATATTCGAGCAGTTGAACACTGTTTGAACGTATCGACCAGTTGAACACTGTCCGATTTTACTGACTAGTTGAACACTGCTCGGATAACTAACACACATGCATATTTGTAGCAAGAATCGACCACGCTGCGCGTAGTCTCTTTTATTACTCGTAAATTAAAAAGGACAAAACATGTCTAATAACGAGTCTTAAACAACCAAAATTGTTCAAAAATAAAATGACTGGTTAGCAAATAACCAGTTCATAAACCAAACTTAAATAACAAGTCTAACAACTCGAAATCAAGCTACCACTCTGAAAGCGGTATTTAGAAATAATATATCCTTCGGTGCTCGCCACTCCAGTGGTTTCTTATCCTAGCACTTCCGCTCAGCATACTTCTCCTTTGCTTCGTTGCTTTCCTCAGCCAAGTGTGGACCTCCACATATAGTGTCTAAGGTAAAGTCCACAGGTCCGGGCTGCAAGGGTGGAAATCTTTGTCGCTTGAAACCAGAGTTGCTGCTACCTCCTTCTCCTTGGGGTGTCTCTGCCCGGTACTTCCTCAACTTGCCCGACCAGAGAAGAAATTCTATCTCGTCCTTGAGGTGATTGCATTCATTTGTGTCATGACCATAATCTCCATGGAAATGACAAAACTTATTCATATCTCTCTTCCTCATCTCTTTCCTGATGGGTGGAGGCTTCTTGTAGGGAACCTCTTCATGACTAGCAAGATATATCTCTGCTCGGCTGGTCGAGAGGGTGGTGTAGTTAGTGAATTGAGGCTCATACTTGGTTGGCTTTTCATTTGAACTCAACTTTACTTTCTTTTCCTCATGGTGGTTAGACCCATTATTTCCACGTTTCTTTCCACCATCCTTAGGAGAGTCAGTTGATCCGCTCGGATTGTTTATGCCATTCTCCTCTTTCTCGATTGCATCATCCAATTTCATATACTTGTCTGCTCGGTCAAGAAACTGTTGAAGTGTTGGAATTGGATTTCTATGTATACTGTCCCACAGAGGACTCCGATAAGTTATCCCAGCGGATATGGCTACCATCTTCCCCTCGTCTCCTACACCAGTTGCTCTATTGGCTTCTCTCATGAATCTCTGTATATAATTCTTTAGAGACACATCTTTTCCTTGTTTGATATCTGCCAAGTGGTTGGCATAAACTGGTGGAGTCCGGGCAGTGTTGAATTGTCTATCAAAACTCCTTCCTGAATGCTTCCCAAGAGGTAATGGAGTTTGGCTTAAACTTCCAATACCATTCCTGGGGAGTATCTGACAATGTAGTCGGGAAAACTCTACACCGATAATCGTCACTTACTCCGAGCAATTCCATCTGGTCCTCGAACTTCCCAATATGTCTGATGGGATCTGCCTTTTCTGTATATACTGGCAGAACCGGTGCTTTATATTTTGCCAGAGGCTGGGCTGCTCTAATCCGGGCACAAAATGGGCTGCCATTCCGGTGGTCTATCGTGTCTATCTCGGAAGGTCGTTTTGACAAACCTTGCACTACAGCTGTTAGCATGTCAAGCTGGGCTTGGATGGCTGGTGCAACTGATGAGGTTCCAAGTTCTTGACCGCCTGGTTGGGCATTACCATCTGGTGCGCCATCGTCAAGTATTTCTACTTGACCGATAAGGCGGTCCAGATTTTGCCCTTCGACCGGGACGGTCCTCCTCTTGTTGGTGATAATGTCCCTCAGATCCTTCCGGGAAGCATGCTCTCCTGCCCGATCAAACACCGTACTTTTCGATTTTTCAGAGGGCTTACTACGCGGGACTTGAGCTCTCCCACTACGCTGCTGGCCGGGGTGCAGTGGAGGCCTTTCGGTACGCCCCGAGCAGTCTTTTCCTTCTTGTTGGTCATTGCCCTCCTTTTCCTTTGACTGGTCGGTGTGATGACTATCAGCCTCATCATGACCATGCCCATCTTTGAATTGTGAATTCCTCTTCTCTCGAGGAGTCTTGGTCTGATCCTGCTTGGGTGGGGTCTTCTCACTGCCTTATCTGTGACTTCCTGACCTCGAAGTTTCTGATCGGTGGCTCCTGGAGGGGGTTCTAGAGTGCTCCCTTTGCGTCGAGGAAGTTCTGGATCGGTCCCCATCATCTTCCCTACCAGGGGGGTTACTCCTGCTTCTGCCCGGTCCTCGAGAATCGGCTCTGTCAGTGGTCCTCCGACCAGCGTTATTATTTCTTGCTCCCTGGGTGGCTGCTTATGCTGCGGCTTGAGCATTGGCTTGGGCCAATTGGGTAGCTACTTCTAGAGAAAGTGCTGCTTCTAGAGCAAGTGCTGCTTCACGATGTTTTCGGTTGACCTCCTCTTGCTGTTGTCTGAGCTCTTCGCTCCTGGCCTCCATATCGCGCCTTTGCTGCTCTAACGCAGCTCTTTGCCTGGCCATCTCTTCAGCGAACGCCTCTTGTCTGGCGTGGAATTGTGCCATCTCCTCCTGGAAGACCCCCATGGCTTCCTGGAGTTCTTCGACTTCTGGAGTCACGTCCTCGAGCATGACCCTAGGCTCATTCTCATGGTCTTGAAGGCTAGGACCTTCTAATCTGGCAGGCTCTTTAGAGGAGCCTGTCTTCTTGGAGGCCGCATTGGTGTTCTTAGGCGCCATAATACTTCAGGGACCGTCTGTTTTTCTCTTTAGGCTCTCAATGAAAGCACCAAAATGTTGACCGCGTTTTTGGCCAACGACGTGTATACGTCAAAAACGATAAAACCTTCAAGAGAAAATAAACGACACAAACGATTTTTATAGTGGTTCAGCCCCAATGTGATGGTAATAGCCTAATCCACTTAGAGTTGTGATTATAGATCTGCACTCAAGATCAGATGCATCTGAGCCAACTGAGTTTCTTCAGTGCAGATTACAAGAATACAAGAATTCTCTCAAATACAAGTACTCTCTCTCTCTAGAAAATTAGAATTCTAATAAAAAGTTCCTAAAAGTCCCCTTTATGATGCCATAAGCCTTGTATTTATAGGCTTAGGATCGTACAGATGATATCCCCATAATCGGGATATTTTATTATTCTCATTATATTTAAATTACAACAATATTCAAAATGTAACAGTACACTAAATTTGTGGGATAACTGAGAGATTCCCGCGTATGCCAAGACCGATTCTTGTTGAAGCCGTTTCTGAGAATCTTGATGTAGTCCTGCTCTATCTAGTTGATCCATATCACCTTCAGTCTGGTCGGCCACACCTTTACTGGGCAGTCATGCACTCGACTGGGCAGACATGCATTTAACTGGGCAGACATGCACTTAGCTGGTCGGACATGGTCATGACCGATCGGCCAAGTTCATGCTTGGTCGGACAAAGTCATGCCTGGGCAGGCAAGGTCATGCCTGGGCAGACAAGGTCATTCCTGGGCAGACAAGGTCATGACTGGTCGGACATGATCATGACTGGTCGGACATGGTCATGACTGGGCAGACAAGGTCATGTCTGGGCAGACAATCATATGACTGGTCGGACAAGGTCATGCCTGGTCGGTCATGACACTTGACTGGCCAATCAAAACTCTTCATTGGTTTACCGGGTCACTCCTAAGCCAGATCCCTTTATCACAACTCTGAGGAGCCAATATATTTATTAACTATTAACGTGTCATTTACAGACCATGCACTGCCACTTGTCACCTCTATTGCCACGTCATCGATCTCCAATTTTTGGGGATAACAGGAAGCTTTACAGTGTTTTTTCATTATTGTAATCTAGGGATGCACTACTACAAAAAATGCTTTTTAGGACTCGCGGGGCACGAGTTCTCTATTTGAGAGCCTTAAAAACTGAGGTTTTTTAGGACTCACAATGCAAGTCCTAAAAAGTCTTATTTTTAATTTTAAAAAAATTAATTGATTGCCAAAGCTCCCGCCGGAGCTCTGATGTTAACGGCGGCGCCACCACTCCACGGTGGTGGTTCGGGAAAGTGATCAATCCTTTAGTGGGTTTTGATGCCCAAAGCACAATGAATGCACTGGTGGTGTTCGTTTGGGTCGGGGTGGATCCAGGCAGTCGGAAAATACTCGAAAGAGTTTGGGAAAATAGCACTGCCGCGACTTCGAACGACTTTAGGCAGCGGAGGGCGGCGTGTGAGGGGCTGGGCTCACGGGGGTCGAAGGTCGCCAACCTTCTGCGTCCATTGCGCCGACACCTGTAGGAGGGGGTGGCCGAAGCGCCGCCGTCCGTGGCTTGGTTGTGGAGTTCATGAGAGAGAGAGATAGAGAGAGAAATGGGGGAAGAGAGCAAGGAGAGAGAGAGAGAGAATGGACTGTTGTGTTAGATTTTTCTTTGTGATTTAATAAATAATAAAATTTGAGTTAAAAAAATTGGAGGGAATTTGAAATTTTTTAAAATTCAAACTTTTATAGGACACACATAAGTTTTTAGGACTCACAATCCGAGTCCTAAAAACATTATTTGCGAGTCCTAAAAAGTCCAGGAGGTGTTTGTTTAAAAAATAAACTCAAACTTTTAGGACACATAGTTTTTAGGACTCGCTCCGCGAGCCCTAAAGGAAATTCTTGCGAGTCCTAAAAAGTCCAGGAGTTATTTTTAGGACTCGCATCTAAGTGAGCGCCCTAAAAAAGTGTCCTAAAAGGGTATTTTTGTAGTAGTTGGATTCTTTGTGCAAGTGTTATGGTTATTTAGAGAATAGGCGTTACTCTCTGTTTCAATCTTGTTAAAACATGTTATAGTTATATAGAATCTAGGTACTACTTGTTTCAAGTTTAACACACTTTATGGCTCTGTTAAAATGTGTTACAAGTTTGTTAATGTACTGACTCAAGCTGTTAGATCATGGTTCTAAAGATACTAGGTACTATTCATTTCAATCTTGTTAACACTTGTTATAATTATGTAAAAACATGTAGGAAGGGGAACGGTTAGCCAATCACTTGACATTACAAGCTTATTAACACATTTTCTGGTTCTGTAAAGATATGTTACAAGTTTGTTAATATGTTTTCTACAGTTTTGTAGTTACAGTATATTAAGTATTACTAAATCTCTTTATAATTGTTTCAAGTTTGTTAACACTTATTCTGAATGTGTAATGATCAATTACAAGTTTGTTAATGTGTTTGTAGTTTTTATTTTTATTTTTTGAGAGATAATTTGTTTGTAGTTGCACTATTTGCAATAAATACATATTTATTTAATATAGAATTTAGTTACATTTTAACAATAGCAAAATTTTGATTTTTAAAAAATTATATAATTAACAAAGTGAAAGTTATATCAAATATTTATGAGTATAAACATTTTTTTAAAATTTTTATAGTTTAATATCTGTACAATGAAACTGAAGCAAGACCAGTACATAAATCTTGATTAAACCCAGTATACAAAACCAATTATGTAAATGATGGTTGCAATATCATAACAGTTTGTTTTAAGTGAAAAACTTTGATGTTGCTTCATCAATATACAATTGCAAGCATGCTTTTTCAAATTGGCGTTGGTTATTATAAATTCAAATATTTTATTTTTTCTGACAACCTTTGTTGGGGCAGTTTCATCATGTAGTTGGTGTGAGTTTGTGGTTATTAATTTTAGGAATATGGATTTGGAATGGATGGTAATTACCATATAGTTTGTGTGGTTTTAAGATGAACTTTAATATATAATAAGGGGATAAATCTACTGTAAAAATATAATTGGCTGTAGTTACCGTATATTTAAATTTTTTTCTTTAATTTACCGTATACGAAAATTTTCTGTTCCGCTACCAAAATTTAACTTTCCATATATGCATATATTGTCCCACTCGAACTGAGTGTTCACATGTCTTTGTTTTTTCTCGAATATCCTTATGACACCCGAATCTTATTTTTCTTTATCAAAAAGAAAAAAGAAAACGGTGTTAATTGTTTTTCAATTAAGTTTTTTCATGGGGGTTACAAGAAATCATTATTAATTTGTTGCGTACGTTGTTCTCTTTCCCTCTCCTTGGTCCCCCTATATAGTTTCATTTGGAAAAAAAAACTTTTCTTTATATGTAAAAGCAAAAGATAATATAAAGAATTTTCTTTTGATGAAAGACTTTTAAAAAATATTTGGATAATCACTTAAAAAATATTTTAAAATTAAATTAAAGATTACGAAAATTAGTCCAACTTTTAAAAAAAGAACTTAGTAATTTGAAGAAATTAGAAGATTATAATTTTTCGAAAAGATATATTGAATTAAAAAAAGATTTTTTAATTTTTTATCCGGACACTTCTAGAAGTACTTATTATTATTATTCTAAAAGCTAAAAAAAATATTTAAATTTAGAAACTTTGGCAAACATGTTCTTTGCTATGTTTAAGCTCCTCCCAAAGCTATATATAGTTGTGATAAGATAAGATTAACAACACACAAGTCCAAAAGAAGATATTGAAGCTCTCCGAAGTGAAAACACAATCACCACCACCACAAAAATGTGATGTTGTCGTCTTATGTAAAAATTATTGTTATATGTTATATGATGTGATGTGACTGTAGTTGTTGAGAATTGGGGTCATCTCATCTCATCTCATCTCATCAATGTGTAATGAGTGGCAACCAAACCAAAAGAAAAGATATGGAGAAAAAATGAGCACACCACATTTTTATGCATTCACATTTTCCAATTTCAATAATACACCACTTTCTCCCACTTATATGTCTTTATATTGGCTTAAAATCAATAGTGCTTTTCTGCTAATTCATCACTTTTATATTATAATATATGGTTATAGAGAAAGTTAAACGAAAACAATATCAGAAACTTATTAAATATACGATTTTATTCAAGACAATTCCATTGAGTTACAATATTACAAAAAACCAGGCTAGAAAGTATTATCTGTCCTCTGATTAATATGTTTATATATGCAACTGGGTTGTGTTGCCGTATCAATTGAGATCTATGGACTACTTCACATCATTAATTATTGGCATATATACTTTGCAGCTGGCTGCAGGCTCCCACCACTTCCAGTTCTAGTGTTTGCTTTAGCTTCTTTTCTAAATTCTGGTAAAGCAATCTTAATGGGGACTACTTTCTGTCTCTCTCGTCTCACTATCCATCTAGTCACTGTTTTTTTTCTCTTTAGCAAAGGATCACTACTATACTTGATCAAGATACAGATATACATGATTGATTTTGTTTAGTTAGGAATACATATATCCATTTAAAAGATAGAATGAAATTAAGATAATAATAAAAAAAATCAATAAATGAAATAATATATCTAATCTTAATTAACACTTAATGATATTAATGACTCTGCAACTACTCAAAAATTCTCTTTGTGAAACTCAAACTTGGTGGAGGTCTTGTGGGAGAAGTCCAAAGCCAGTTGTTTGAGCTCCTTGGTCAGTGCCGGTGCCCCACAGTAAAACACGCCTGCATTAACATTAATATTAAAATTAATTAATTGCCATAAAATTAAGATAAACCCACAAAAACAAAGATATACGTGTGACAAAGTAATAATGAGGTTAGTTGCTTACCAACTCGAGAGTTAGGGTGTTGAAGAGCAATCCTCTTGTAAACTTGGCGCCAGTTTGGCTTAGCGAAATGGGACTTGACTCGAGTGCCGGACACCACATCCACACCGCTCTTGGCGTGGTGAAGCGACTGAAGCATGGCAATGAGGGCTGACCTCGCATCTCCTTCCTCGTACACACTGGTGCAGTAGTTGTGCAGCTCAATGAGGCCTCTCTCGTCCATCTCCGCCACCTCGTTCAGTATTCCTTTGAACCACTCGAACGACCCTTGTTCCCTTGTCACCCAGTAGTAGTAAGCTTTCTGGGTCCTGAACACTGACGACGAAGACGTCGACGGAGTCGTTCTGTTCTCTTCTGCCTTCATGTTGTTTATGATGTCCTTGACAATGCTCACCATGGGAGTGGCTCCGATCCCCAGTCCAACAAGCAGCACCACGTCGTACTTCTTGTAGTCCTGTGCTGGAGCCCCGTATGCACCGTCGATCAATATCTTGGGGAAGCTCGGGTTATTGTTTCCCCCAACTTGAATGTCTGCTCTCAATAGCCCGCTCTTTCCACCCGTTGGAGGCTGACAAACCTCTGAGAAGACAGTTTTGAGCTGCCGAGTCCAATCGCCTAGTGTCCGAATGTGAACGCTCAAGTAGTCATCTCCAGGCGCTGATGTGATAGAGAAAGGATGCCTGCATATATATTTGAATGAATTAGCTAGTCCGTGCATTGAATCTTACTTTGCAAGAAGAAGAGTAATATTAATATTTTAAAGACGCACCATTCGAAGGGAGACACCGCAGCACAGTTAACAAACATGTACTGGCCACTTTTGTATTTGAAACCCTGTGGCTTTGTCATGTGCAGTGCCAATACATTTCCAGGATAGACAGCCACCTTCAGAAGCTTAACGGCTTTGATGCTCGATCTAAGTGCTCTGATCAACCTTTCACAAGCGTAAAGGCACACTGGCACTGCCAGATACATCCATGTCTGCCATATTATCAAGCAGTGGTATAATTAGAACACCACCCAATGTATAAATTCATCATTCACATGTGTATGTATAGCTCAAAATGAACTACTTACCGTCTTCTGATACCATGTTTTGGTGAGATAGAGGTAAATTCCGTGGACAATAAGGAGAGTGTAGACGATGACGAAAAGGTGGTGGGAGTACCAGAAGGCATTGAAACCAGTCAGCCTTTTGAGGAACTTGGGAAGGTTGAGCTTGTTCCGCCTGAACCACGGGGTGGCCAGCGTGAAGGCAATGGCCATCAGCACCACCATTATAATTCCCGTCACTCCTTCGATTCCCTTGACAAACCACCAATAGCTTTCAGGCTGTTCATCACCAAAGTAAGGTTCGATGAGCTCGTATTTGTCATCTGACGCGTTGAGAATTCGTGGGAAGTCACATATCAAGTGAGCCCCGGCATGAAGTCCCACCCCCACGACGATTGCTGCTGCAATCACCTTGTGGAAATTGAGATTGTCATCAAAAGGAACAGCGACACCTAACTTGGTCTTGTTTCGAAGCCAGGTGATGGTGTTTCGGCAGACGGGCAGTAAGATGAGAGCCATGTTGAACTTGAGGGTCTCGGCGCCTCCTTTGGCAATGCAAACACAATAGCCCATGACCGCGAAAGCAGGCTTGTTGTTCTTGTACTGAACAAACTTATAGGCAAACAGACCCGACACGATCCCAAGCCACAACATCATAACCCACACCCTTTGCCAGTTGTCCATTACAAAGTACTTGGTCCTCTCCAGCCAACGAGTCAAGGCATTGCTCTCCTGAGTCGGCTTCAGCTTCTGGCTAAGCATCTGACTCAAAATCCGACTGTCCGTTACCCTGACCGATTGGTTAGGAGCTTGAAGTAACAACATTTCCAGGTTGTGAACCATGATGTACCCGGCATTTTCCGGATCTAGTTCTTCCATGATCATTGCTGCATACTCCTCCGACTGCTTCTGAATGTTGGACAGTTTGTTTGCGGAAGCGCTGAGGCTGATAATCTGCCACAAAAAACAAAACATAGCAAAACAATCAAATTAATGTATATGATCGACCAAGACAATGACTGGCAATGACCATACATAATAATTAATTAGTTAGTTTGAATAAATAATAAATAATCTAGGTATTAATGTTATTAATCAATTATTACCTCTCTGACTTCTTCCTCTGTGATTCTCCCATCAGCGTCTTTGTCGACCCTGCATAATAATAAATATACAATTTCAGTATAAATGCGTAATTATTATGCTATGATAGCATTGATTATATAATGTTTATAATATATTGAGTGGTCAAGCGCGTACATGTCAAAGAAAGTCTGGAGTCTGGAGTCGAAGCTTTCATCGGCGACTTGTTCCCAGAACTCTTGGAGCTGTGCCTTGTTGATGGAGTCACCACTTATGTTGCGCCTCCGAGCAAGTGCCCGGAAAAGCTCGCCTGCAAATTCTTTAGATTCCTTGTTCATTCCTGTAACGTAAGCACATACGTAATGTTAACGTCATAATTATTATTAATTTAAATTCTATTTATATACTTACGTGTTTTTAACTGTTATTATTAATATTTATCATAAAATAAAATAAAAAAGTTAAGGATATGGTTTGAGTTCTGATGATGAGTGGAGGGTACGGTAGGTAGGTACCTATGCATTCGCCGAAGAGAGAAGATGGTAGAAGACCATCGGAATTGGCAGTGAGTTGGTCGAATCGTTTTTCGACGGCAGACCAGGCGGCGGCGGAGGCACTGCCTCCGGTCTTGGCGGCTATGAACTTGAGGCCCTTCAAGGCGTAGGCGGCGGCGGACTTGTTGCGGTTGAAGCGCCTGCTTGCAGTGGTGGAGGAGGATCTCTTGGAGTTGGAGGCCAAGCGCTTGAGCTCCTGGGAGACGTGAGTGATGACGCGTGAGGAAGCAGTACGGAAACGAGATGAGCCGAAGGAGGAGGACTTGGAGGACCTGTTGATGTCGTGGAGAGTCTTCTTGGTGAGCAGGGCCAGCTCAGGGTCCTCGTTCCCTGAGGCAGCTGCCTGGACGCTGTGAACGGCGACGGTGTCGTCGCGGATGTCCAGAGTGACCTCCACGTACCCGTCATCATCATCGTCGTCGTTTTTGGCACTACTGTTGTGACTGTTACTACTCATCATGAGAGGACCAGTATAACCTGCTCCGGTTGTCATGAAGGCAGGTTCATAATCGTCGGCAGCCACCGTCAATTCTTGATGATCATTTGATGAGGCCGTTGTCATCTCACGATCTCCATAACCTCCTCTTCTTTGATCACTACTTCTGCTCATTTTTCTAGATCTCTAGCTAGGCCTTCTATGGCCAGAACGAGATTTGTAATAATTCTGATTTAATGTCAAAATGAGATTTTTCTTTCTAAAGAAAGTGGGAGAGTGGGTGGGATAATGATAATTGAAGCGAGTGGAAATCTGTGTTTTAGAAAATATAGATGAGGAAGTTTTTGTGTGTGTATATATATAATAAAGTTTTATATAGTGGTAATGATATTATGAAACGAAAGTCAAAGTCAGTGATGTCGTACGTAGGTAAGGCAAGGGCAACGCAGCAAAACGAAACGAAACGCAACGCTAAATGAGAAAGTTGTAGGAAATTGGGAAGGGGAAGGGTGGTCAAACCGTATCTGATGACCAATTAATTTTATATGTAAAGAGAAATTTATTGCCTAAGATTTGGGTGCAGCGGCCAACCTTATTCTTCTTCTTCTTCTTCTTCTATCTTCTTGTTCTGACTCACCTCTCACCACCCCCGGCCTAATACCTTTTCTAGTCAACTACTATTATTCTATTATTATCTCTTTTTCTTTTTTCTTTGTCTAGGGAAAGAGTATTATATTTTTGCTTTGGCTTTCTCTGCCTCCATATAGCCGTGTTATTAGTTAAAATGGAAAAGTATTAAAAAAAAGACCGTGTGTACGTACAATTAATCAAACGCAAACAAGTTTAAATTGAGAGATGTTTCACGTGTGTGAATACATATTGATATATATTGGATTAATTGAATGTACACACGGCGCGTGTACATACAATGTGCATTCTTTGTAATCATCTCAAATATTACACTCATAATTTTGGTCATTTATTTTTTTATTTAATAGTTATATGCTTGTTTATAAATTTGTATAATATGACATTAATTTAATAATATATTGTCAGTTATATTCTTTTTTTTTTGTCCTATCGAGAAATAAAACTAATCCTAAAATATAGTATACTGTTATTTTATAAAGTTAGACTCCGTATTTGATTGCAATGACACTTTCTTGTGAGGATGGGTACCAATAATATCCTTTAGTAATTCTCTAAAATATAAGGTCACAAAACTCAAAAGCCACAACTTTTGAAGATCTTGGAATAACATTTTTTTAAAGAAAATATATGTATATATATATATATATATATTAGGTAGAAGCAACGTGCAATGCACGTTTGCTTAGTTTCAAAATTGTAAATATTGTCTATAATTTTAATAAAAATTGGTATAATGTTTTTAAATATATATAATAGAATGAATTATAGTTCTATAGTATATATAAATATTAATATCAATAATTTCTACATATATGACATTTAAATACAATGTTGACATAGATATATATATTTATATGACTACATAATATATTTATATATATAAAATACAATAATATTTAAAAAGAAATTAATAATAGAAATAAAATAAGAATAAAAAAAGTCATAGTATAGACAATAGTATACATGCATTAACTATTTTTAGTTTCTAATGTATCTTACAATATCCTTTGGTGAATTTGATGAAAAAAAAAGCTCCAATCACTTGATAAAAAATAAACTATTATACAAATTTATATGATAAAAAATGATATGTATATCTATATTATTTTTAAATAAATATGATTTAATTATTTAAATTATCATAAAATATCTTTAAAATATCATATTTTAATTAATTAATTAATTAATTTTTGTTTAAGTTTATGTTTGTTCTAGTTTTTGAATTTGACAACCACAACGACAACAAAATATTATATATTATATGTTTAATATAATATTAAGTTTAAGTTTAAATAAATTTTATTAAAGTTATAAAATATATGATTTTATTATTTTTAAATAATTATTATTGTAAAATATTTTATTTTTAATTTGTTTAATTATTTATTTATTTAAATTTAAGTCATGTTTACAACTACCGTTAAATATAAGAATATTCTGTTAAATATAATAATATTCCGTTAAAATTAACAAGAAAAAAATAAAAATTCGTTAAAACAAAAAAATTATGTTATCTAACACACTTTTTATATAGAAGAGAAATATATTTGAACCAAATTCAGTAATTATCTATACAACCAAGTACCAACCATACCCGTCCTTTTTTTCGAAGCTTGACTTTTTAATATAAAAGTTTGGACATTGTGTTTTATCATAATACTTGTTTGGACTAAGTGTTTTGACAAATTAATTTTTGGATACCGTGCTTTGTGAAATAGTTAAAATAAACTCCTAAATCTGATTTTGATGAACAAAAAATTAAATATAACAATACAATTGTTAGGTAGAATAGTTGTATTTTTGTTCTAAGTTGTTAGTTTGATAAATTATTTGTAATTTAGTTCACAAAACTTTAATTAAAATCGAGTTTAGAAGTCTATTTGAATAATTTTATAAAATACAAAATCTAAGAAGTAATTTGTCGGAATAAAATATCCAAACATATAATAAAACAAAATACAAACTGAAAAAAATAAAATTTTTTTGTTTGTAAATAATATTATCATTGCAGAATATTAATTTGAAGGAAATGCGCACGTTGATATATAGTATAAAACTTTGTATTTGTTGTACATGTTTGGATTAGAACGTATTTTATTTTCCCTAATAAATAAAACAGTGGGTTACATTATTAATTATTATTATTAGTTAACAAGCAGGGCTTCGGAGAAAAGATGCCTTTACGTCATTTACGATCCAAATATTATAAGTTTAGCTGAATACATTACAAGTATGAATTAAGTTTTATGGTATAAACTACGTATTCCTGTTATTCAAAAAAAAAAAAAAAAATTATAAGAAAGAATAGTAGTTTTCAGCACTGGGCCAAAACAAAATGAAAAATGCTAGAGGCATGTCTAATACCACCATATGTTGTCGAATTACTAATGATATAATTTAATATTAAGTCTCACGTAATTTAATTTAATAACAATTATAAAACACTGCTAACCAGTCCAGAAGTGCTTCTTATAAGGGTGTTGTACACTATTAGTACTTAATAGCAATGCTCCAACAAAAAATCAAATATAGACATTATTACTTGATTTTTTTTTAAATAATAAAAAAGAACTCAGTGGGTTTTTGGGCCCAAAAAAAAAAAGAGTAGGAATAGGGCTCCTGCTTACTTGGGTTCCTTCTTGAACTCAAGCCTACATGGTTGTTGTAGTCTGTAATACGTAGCAAAGAACGCGCTTTCACATATATTGCAAGTTGCAACACAGTCAAATAATTCGACTATCCGACTAAGTCTTCCTCTTCTGAAAATATAATATGTAATAGTTATGACATCATTACATTAGTCTTCTCCTTTGACAAAGAACAATTGTCATTTATTAATTTCTTGCACTTTTTTGACAAAAGCACAAAATCCATTACTTGTTGTTTGCCACTGAAACTCACACACACAAATAAACATGTGTATGTATATCCATTATTCTCTTTGCGATTTCTACTTTTGCGATCTCCATTTTCCTTTGAAACCTACTTCCTTTTACACACACACCACTCACTACTCACTGGTACTAGTGCACTAGCCTACCCTTAATCTTATCATTATGATATCTTTGTTATTAATGCCTTATCCTATTCCCATATGTTTAGTCTCTTCTCTTTGTTTATATATATATATAATAAGCTAATTATAAAAGAAAAATGAATGTGAATGATAAAACTACACCTATGACTCCACTGCTCATACAACAAGCTGTTTCATATTCATTAATTACGTACCCCTTACTTTTATATAATTTGATGACATTTTTTTCTTTCAATTAGATTATAAAATCAAATTCTCATCATTTTAAAATGCACATATGACTTTCCTGGCCACTTACCATCCTAATATATAATATATGTGATTAAGACCATGTGTTCTTTACTATGTGAAAGAAAGAAAAAGAAAACAATTTGAATGCAATATAATAATAGTTTATTACAAGTGAAGAGTTGTAATACATAATACTAATAGTAAAATATTGAATCATAAGTAACAAATCAGTTAATACAATTTGAAACAGTAAACAAATATGTTGTGAAATTCTGTTTTTAGTAATTACCAAATTAATTAAACTATGTGAATTAATTAAAGTGCGGAATGGTAATTAACTGTGTACACAGATTACAGTTTTGTCGGGACAGAATCCAAATTTGTCACGATAGAAACTGAACATAATAAAAAGACAGTGCAAAACAATAAAGAACACAACGAATTTTTATAAAGTTCAGAAACCCTTTCGGATAACCTACTCCTTGGAGCCAAGCCCAGAGAATAAAACCAATTAATAAAGAATCACAAGTACAAAAACATTGACTTAAACAAAACAAGACTCCCTCTTGAGATTTGCCGCAACTTGTTGTACTTCTCTTCACTAATTTGATCTTGATTGAAACACTCAACCACTTGAACTCCCTTCAATGACCAGCGAGTGCTTGCATCCTTCCGACGCAAGGCTTGTAAAAATCTTCTCCCGAAGACTATAAACATTGTGTTCAAATTACAATGTGTATTCACTCACGAACATGATATAAACTCACCACTAAAAACTAAACACACATATTTCTACAAGATCACGTGAATACTTATGATCTTGAATACAAAGAGGAACTCTCATAAATATTACAATAAAGCTCATGAATAATGGACCAAAGAGTTCACTTTTCTCACTGCCTTTAGAGCCCTATTTATAGAGTCATTTTTCGTGCTCACAAAGGCTGAGAAAAAATTCTTCTAATAAAGGCAAAAATCATAGAAGTTATTCTTGATTGTCGAAGAGTTGCCTTATTTAGGAGATGCTGATCAGACAGATGCGATATCGGTGGGGACAGCTCAGACCTGTGTCAGATCAAAACAAGCTCAAAAAGGAAACAACAATTAATGACATTAAGAACCAGTTTCCTGATTGCAATCCTTGAGCTGCACGAAAATATATAAACAAATAATCCAAAAACAACTTTGGGTAAGTACCGAATATTTGCAATATAATTTTTCCCTTTATAAATAAAATGAGACAATATAGGCTAAATAAGGAAGCATATTATTGTCCAAAATACACAAAAAGGGAAAGAGAATTTCCGAAAATTGTAATAAAGGAAACCAAACAATTCCAAAAATTATAATAAAGGAAAACAAATATTTCCGAAAATTATAATAAAGGGAAACAACTAAATCAACCAATTTATCTTTGAAGAAAAAGATATTTCTATAAAAATGCCAATTATAGGATTTACATGTTGATTGGTATACAACCAACTTGCTTTGCAGGGGAATTAAGAAATTGCAGCCTGTGATAATAGCAATATGATCTTGACCAACCCAAACTTAGGAAAAATGGTCTGTTACCTCTAAACTTAGCTCAAATTGAAGCTGAGCCAAATGATGTATTTATATGTAGGAGGGTAGCCGTTGGACAAAATGATGAGCCACTCAAGATAGCCAAGAATGGAAAATATTGAAAGGAAGAGAAAATATAAATAACATATTTGAGTAAATGACAAAAGTAATACATTCAATTATTCCCTTCTAACAACCAAGGGTTGCGGAGTACATTAATTCTTGGTATATCATAGCTAGGCATCCTAGAGAGTGAAGAACTAGGGTTTGAATGTTCAATGAGAGCTTCTTTGCCGAGCAACATAGCATAAGCATCCTGAAGAGTGGAGGATTCAGGCTTATTGGATGTTATGCTAATGACCACAGTGGTCATCATGCTATTCAATACCAACACATCACCAAGAAGATACATAAGTTAACAATACCTCTAGTACTGACGAAGCCAAGTAATGAAGAAATCAGGGTTAAGTATGTTAGTCGAGAGGGAATGTAGTGAAATGAAGAAATGAATATGTATATTCTGTATTGAATGAATAATTGCTCTGAAGACCAAGGTGCAAATAGAGTACACTGTACAACTAACTAGCAAGGCTACTAACAAATAAACAAACAAATAATGGTTCTAACAAACACCAGTTGCAGCTAACTAACAGCTAAACTAACTGAACTAACTGCCTTGACAAAGTATACAGGATAGTTCCATGTGGTAATAGATTCTGGTGGACAAGGTTTGCTGCCATTCATATATCCGTCAAGGTTATCATAGTTTGAAAACAAAGAAAACAGGAAAAATGAGAGAGAAAAGAGAGAGGAGTGAAATGGAATGAATAAGCTCAGCTCAACAAATTCATTGGCTGGCCTTTAGTATTAATAGAGAACGTCTACTTTTTACAAAAATTATCTAGACCTTTTTACAATTACACAATAACATTACAGCAAGGAATATTCTAACAAGAATTGGTTATGCATTGGGACCACACACAATTGGTTATGCCAGCTCATAGGTTCTAGAACTAGTGAGGTATTTTTCATTTCTTCACAGCCCATCTCAAACTTGAGGGTGTTTCAACAACTCCAAGTTTGTCTACCAAGAAATGAAATCTGTAATGTGTTAAACTTTTGGTTAGGCAGTCAGCAGTTTGATCACTTGAAGGCACATATCTTACTTCGAGTGTCTTGTTGATCACTTTGTCTCTTACAAAATGAACATCTAACTCAATATACTTTGTGCGAGCATGATATACCGGATTGGCAGCTAGAGCACTAGCTCCCATATTGTCACACCATGTAACAGGTGTACATGGCAAAGGAAATTCAAACTCTTTCAGTAAAGCTTGTATCTAGGCAATCTCAGCTGCTACTTGTGCAAGGGCTCTATACTACGATTCTATACTGGACCGAGATACCACTGTCTGCTTTTTAGAAGACCAAGACACCAATATATCTCCAAGATAAATACAATACCCAGCAACACTTCTCCTATCATTAGGGCAACATGCCCAATCTGCATCCGAGTATCCTGTGATAGCAAGTCTATCTGAATGTTTGATATGGAGACCATGATAAATAGTTCCCTTTAAATATCGAAGAACTCTTTTTGCTGCACTCCAATGAGCTGTTGTAGGGGACTGCAGGAATTGGCTCAATTTATTTACAGCAAATGATAAATCTGGTCTGGTGTGTGTCAAATATTGCATACCACCTATGATGCTTCTATATTCTGTAGGATTTGCCAGCAATTCACCATCTGACTTCGACAGAGGTTTTCCTACTGTCATAAGAGTAGAGCAAGGTTTGAGATGCATCATTCCTATTTTGACAAGCAGCTCTTTAACATATTTTCCTTGATTTAGGTAGAGACCTATTTCATCTCTATGCACCTCAATTCCAAGGAAGAAGTGGAGTGGCCCTAGATCTTTCAGAGCAAACATATCATTCAGCTTAGCAATGAAATGCTTGAGTTTAGCAACATTATTCCCTGTTATAATTATGTCATCGACATAAATCAGTACCATAACAACAATGCCAGGTGCCTTGTAGAAGAACAGAGAAGAATCTGCCTTTGAATTCACAAACTTCCAGCTTAATAATGTTGCCTTTAACCTCTCATACCAGGCCCTTGGTGCCTGCTTTAAACCATAGAGAGACTTTGTTAATTTACACACAGCCTCAGGTTGATCTTTGTCTTCGAAACCCTGTGGTTGTAGCATATACACATCCTCTTCCAAACTTCCATTTAAGAATGCATTGCTAATGTCTAGTTGCCTGATTTCCCAATGCTTTGCAACAACAATTGAGAGAATGATTCTTACTGTGGAAGCCTTTATAACTGGACTGTAGGTTTCTCCAAAATCAATGCCAGGTCTTTGATTGAAACCCTTGGCAACCAGCCGTGCCTTGTATCTCTGAAATGTGCCATCTGAGTTCCTCTTTTCTCTGAAAACCCACTTGTTTCCAATGATGTTCATGCCTGGTAGCTTAGGAGTTAGAATCCATGTCTTGTTTTTCTTTAAAGCTATCATTCTTCACTCATTGCAGAGTTCCAACCAAGATGGTTTAAAGAATCCTCTACTGTTGAAGGCTCATCATCATTCCAATGCCACTGAGCTTGACCAAGGTAGGCTTTAGGCTTGAATATGCCTGCCTTGGATCGAGTAATCATTGGATGAACTGGTGCCAAAGATACTGGTTCAGGGAATGTATCAGTTTCTTGATTTTCAACATGAGGTTCAGAACCTGCATTGCTCACTGAAACACCTCCAGGACTATGCTTTGTGTCAGGTAGATCAGAATCATGAGAAGTAAATGAAGATGACTCATGTTCTGTTACCTGGTTTTAATCATTTGGATCAATTGAGTCTGTTGTGTCTGAAGATGCTTCCCCAGGAACTTGAGATGTAGACGTTGTGACAGTGCTGTTGAAAGGATGCCTGGAAGATTGAAAAAGAGAGGACCAAGATGGAACACTGACACAAACAGATTGCTCAGACTGATAATTGTTTAGAAAACCAGATTTAAATGGAAAGTCATCTTCATTGAAGATCACATTTGTAGAAATTCTCCCTGTTGAGCTAAGACATTTATACCCTTTATGAGCATCACTATACCCAATATTGACACATTTGATTGAATGAAATTGAAACTTATGAGCTTGGTATGGTCTAATGCAAGGATAACATGTTACTCCACATGTTTTAAGGAATTTATAATCTATTTTTTTGTTAAACACAACCTGGAATGGAGATTGATTTTTCAAAATTGGTGTAGGCAATCTGTTAATTAGATACACAGCGGTTTGAAATGAATCCCACCAATACTTAAGAGGCATATGCGCTTGAGCAAGAAGTGTCAAGCCCATCTCAACAATATGCCTATATTTCCTCTCAGCTCTGCCATTTTGAGCAGAGATGTGAGGGCATAAATGTTGAAAATCAATACCATTTTTAGCAACACATTTGGCAAAAGTTTGGAATTCCCCTCCCAAGTCAGTTTTTAGAGCCTTAATTTTTCTTTCAAACTGATTTTCTACCAATGTTTTAAATTGAATAAAGGCTGAAAGAGCTTCATCTTTGGTTTTGAGGGGGTAAATCCAAGTGTATCTACTATGATCATAAAAAAAATGAATGTAAAACTTGTAATTGGAATTAGAAATGATGGGTGCAGGCCCCCAAACATCTGTATGAATCAGATCTAGAATGTGTTGTGCACGGCTGGGATTAGTATTGAAAGGTAAGGCATGCGATTTTCCAAATTGACATGCTTCACAGAAGCTTTTCTTTTCATTCATGATAGCTTTTACATTTACAAGACTCAACACATGATTTAAAACTTGATTGGAGGGGTGACCTAAACGTTTATGCCACCTATCCTTTAGGGAAAGAAACTTGGAATCAGCAACATGCTTATTCCTTGACTTAGAAACAACTCCAGTGAAGAGTTTAACAGACTCAGAACTTGAAAAGAAACTTGAGTGGTTGGGAAGACCTTCTTGTTGGTTAGTAAGCTGGTATGGCCCATCTCTAAGAGTCCCTTGGAGAAGCACCTTCTTTGTTTCCAGATCCTTCACAAAACAATTTTGAGCAAAAAATTAAACAAACACATTATTGTCATGTGTGAGCTTAGAAATACTAAGTAAATTCTTAGTAATATTTGGCACATGTAAAACATTGTTCAAAATTAAGGAGCTGTTATCAAACTTTTACCAACATGGATAATGTCAAGCTTATTGCCATTACCAACAGTCAAGGTCTCCTCACCCTTGTATTCAGCCTTGTGAGTCAGATTATTTGTGTCAGCTGTTATGTGGTTGCTGGCTCCAGAATCCACATACCAAGCTGTGTCTTCCACCATCTCAGGAGTGGCTATGAAAGCAGAAGCGCCATTTCCTTTGTTGCTGTTCTGAGTGCCTCTGTTGCCATTGTTAGGTCCATCTGGATCTGTTCCCATGTATGATTCATTATACCGATTGTAGCAATAGGCTGCACTATGACCATATCTCCCACAAACTTGACAAGTGGGTTTAGAATTGCTCTAATTTTTTCCTCCTCGACCTCTGAATCTACCAGGTCCTCTGCCTCCTCTGGATTAACTAGGATGACCCCGATTTCCTTGACCATATTGACCTGGAGCTTGATATCTATTTCTTGAAAAACCAGAGGGTCTAGTAGCAGCAATGTTAGCAGAGGGTGAACCAGAATTTGGTAGTTTAGAGGATCCAGACAGGGTTGTTAACCTGTCTAATTTACTATCAAAGCTCAGGAGTATATCCTGAAGCTCTTGCCAGGAAGTGGAGGATTTAGCTTCAAATTGAAGCACGATTGGCAGGTATTCGATGTCAAGTCTAGAAAGCACATTTAACATCAGCTATTTTTCTAGGTAAGGGTCACCTGCAAGAGTTAAAACATCTACCCACTGGCGTTTTTGGCGTAGATAGTTTGCCATAGGCAAGGCTCATTTTCTTGAGGTTTGTATCTTTGTACGATACTCATCCATATTCACATGTGAGTGTGCACCAAACAAAGTCTCCAGAGCCTACCATAAACCTACAGAAGAGTCGCACCCCATGACCTCTGTGGCAATACTCTCGGTCATGGAGCCATACAACCATCCAAGGAGGAGTTGATCATTCACAATCCAGGATTCAAAGTCTGGATTAATAACCACTGCATCTTCACCTGAAGATGCATCAGATGGCAGGAACTCGATTGGTTTCACCTTGGCACCAGTTAGATACCCATCCAATCGATGACCACGAACTATTGCTGACACCATCGTCTTCCATAGCGTATAGTTGTTCCTATCCAGCTTTAGAGCAAAAGGCTGAGTCAATGTGCTTCTTACATGTGGTCCGATAATGCTTGCTGCTGGAGCTGAGGACTGAGTGACGCCACTGGCTGTGCTTCTTGCTATTGAGCCCTATTCACCATGAACAGGAGTTTTTTTAGCCATTCCACTCGACTAGGCACACCACCGGTGTAGAACCTGGCTCTGATACCAAGTTTGAAACACAGAGAAAATAGGAAAAATGAGAGAGAAAAGAGAGAGGAGTGAAATGGAATGAATAAGCTCAGCTCAACAAATTCATTGGCTGGCCTTTAGTATTAATAGAGAATGTGTACTTTTTAAAAAAATGATCTAGACCCTTTTACAATTACACAATAATCATTACAACAGAGAATATTCTAACAAGAATTGGTTATGCATTGGGACCACACACAATTGGTTATGCCAGCTCATAGGTTCTAGAACCAGTGAGGTATTTTTCATTTCTTCACAATCATGGCCTCAAATGATAGCTAGGCAGAACTAGTTATTTAGTTCTCGAACTCAAGTTTGACAGGGGAAAACATGACTCATTTGTGGTCCCACTGACTGAGTAAATAAGCTATAATAAGCACCATCAGCTAAATGAGCCGTGGATGGGATGAGATAGGAATCAGTGAGTCAGGGATGGGGCCGGCCCGAGTAATTACGCTTACTTGAGTCACTACGGCCCAGAGGCCATATACGATAGATATCTAAAATAATTGAAGAAGAGAGTAATGAAAAACAAGAAATAAGAGAAGCTGCCACTCTATAATCGAGTGTAAAGAGTATGATATTTATATTTATATATATATATATAATATATTGAGAATTACACCCAGAATATGGTTTTTTTTTTTACTGAAGCAAATATATAAAAGCGGACAGAATGAGCTGTAAATGATTGGCAAATTATATCATTAGTTGGCCGGTACGATACTAGCACGAGCAAGGTGTAAGGAAAGATTCACTTATATGTGGTTTGTTGTTCGTTGCCTTGCGATGTGGAATTAAAATGGTCTCCATCTCCATCTCCAACAAGGGTCCTTTGAAACGACGTCGCAACAGACTCAAAATTCTGCTGTCCGTGACTCTCACCGATTGGTTGGGAGCTTGAATTAATAACACCATTTCCAGGTTGAGGTTTTGAACTATGAGGTACCTAGCATTCTATTTCTCTGGGTCTAGCTCTTCCATGACCATTGCTGCACACTCCTCCGGTTGCTTCTGAATGTTGGAAATGGAGACTATGTTTGCGGAAACGGGATGAGGCGGAGGAGTAGGACTTGAAGGATTTGATTGAGTTGTTGATGTCCACGTCTAGGGTCTTCTAAATGACTTCTCCGTTCCCTGTGGTGGGTACATGGACGCTGTGAACGGAAATGGTATTGTCATCAATGTTCAGAGTGACCTCCACGTACGCTTCTTCTCCATCATCATCAGCCTCGTTTGTACTATTGTTACTGTTACTAATGATAAGAGGGCCACTGCAACCTGCTCCTAATCCTTTGTTCGTCAAAGCAGTTTCATCATCGTCGGCAACCACCAATTCTTGATGATCATTTGAAGATGATGAGGCTGTAGTCCTCTCACCATCAATGTCACCATGTCCATAAGCGCCTTTCCTTTGATCACTACTTCTGCTGATTTCCATATCTCTGCTGGGCCTAGCTATATGGCCAGATTCATTTAATATTTGTAATTCTAATTAATGTTGATCATTCATTAAAAAAAATTAATGTCGATCAAAATGAGATTTTCTTATTTCAAAGGAAGTGGGTGGATTAATAATATTATATTGGAAACGATTGAAAATATGTGTTTTGTAATAGAAATGTAGATGGATGAAGTTTGTGTGTATATATAAATAATAGTGGTAGTAGGTAAGGCAACGAAAAACGCAAATGAGAAAGTTGTAGGAAATGAGATGAGCTTTGGCAATGGCAGCCTTCTTCTTCTTAATCATTGTATAATTCTATTTTTTTTTATTCCATGTACACCATATTAATTAAAAAGACTTGTATGAATACCATCAATATGTTATATATATACACAAATATATAATGTATCCCTCCTTATTTATTTTCCATGTTTCGACCATTTTGATTAGAGCATTGCTATAAGGCACTGACCGAATGTCACAGGTTGCCAAATTGACTCCTCGAATTGACCGAACGTGTGGCACTTGTTAGCACACTCAGCTAGCAAGTCAGTTTAAAACTCACACCTTCGCCAAACCAGTCCATCGGTTGGCCACGATACAAGTCTCATACATGTAGGGACAATAACGAAACATGAGCAGACACAAAGTAAGCCATCCAAAGACAACATCCCACACAACAACTAGAGCATACAACATAGGCAAATGACACGTGTTATACCCAAAAATTGGAGATCAATAATGTGGCAATAAAATTAACACGTGGCATGAGTAGTTGGGTGATCTGGCTTAGCACTAGCCCAATGCATCAGTTGAGAAGTTGGACTGCTTGAGAGATGCATTGTCAAGTGAGATACGCCCAAGGAGAATATTTTGTCTAAGGAGTGCTTGGCTCCGACCCCAATTTGAAGAGCCCAAGTGTTTGTTTCAAACCCAAGTCCAATGACCTTAGCATGAGGAGCCTCTTGAATATTTGGCTCGAGTGTGTCCGAGGTAAACCTCTCAAGGTTTCCTAAATGTTGGCTCGAACATGTCCAAAGTAAGTAGCTAAGGAAAAGGAGTTCCATGCACCAAGAATTGGGACTTAGGTTTTTTACAAGGATAGCCTGCACCATGTCCGATCGGACATGGTTGAAGAGGCCAAGGGGAGAGATACCTCGGACTTTTCCGAGGTGAAATTCTAGGAAGGGTGGCTCGGATCACCTTGGTCCGAGGAGAAGGCCACAAGGTCCGATCGGACCTTGATTGGAGAAGAAATGCCTCGGACTTGTCCGAGGTGAAAGGCATGTGAAGGATGCCTTAGACCACCTTGGTCTGAGGAGAAGGCCATCATGTCCGATCGGACATGTCATGGAGGAGGTTGCCTCAAAGTTGCTCGAGGTGAGGTGCCAAGGGAGTTGGCTCGGACCACCTTGGTCCGAGGAGAGCCAAGCATGCATGACCTTTGGTCCGAGGAGAGCCATGCATATATCACCTTGGTACAAGGAAAGCTTGAAGGAGTAATCAACATGCATAGACTACGTCAAAATCCCCAGAACAACTTCAGCAAGAATTGGTCTAAGCACCCGGGAATCTCTCACTCCTCACTCAAATTAAGGAATCAGTTGTATTTTAAATATTTCTTGTAATATAAATATAAGATGAATAATAAAATATCCCTATCTAAAGGGGATATCAGTTGAGGATCCTAGGCCTATAAATAAAGGGTTGGTGGGATCGTAAAGGGGCTTCTTCTGCTTCTTCTTTCTAGAGAGAGAAATTTGGGTCTGAGTATTCTAGAGAGAGAAAGTGCTGAAATAAGAGAGAATTCTTGTATTTTTGCAATCTGTACTGAAGAAACTCAGTTAGCTCAGTCCATCTGATCTTGAGTACGGATCTATAAATCACAACTCTAAGTGGATTAGGCTATTACCGACAATCGGGGCTGAACCACTATAAAAATCTTGTGTGTTCTTTATTTTCTTTATTAAACTGTCTATTGTCGGTTACATTCTCTTGAAGGCTTGTCGTTATTGACGTTCTCACGTCATTGGCTAAAAACACAGTCAACAACACGCAATGACCCAACAAACATAACAAACAAGCAACACATAGACCATAAAGAAAGCATACACAACGAGGCATTGATAAATATCATCTTATTCATATATGACATTGATAGGGCAAGGGAGTACAGAGCTTAAACCACTATCTACTGGTGGCCATGGTGATTCCCTAAGTAACCAGGTCACCTCCCCCTAAGGAGCATTCTAAGGAATTAATGTCTTCCCAGGAACATATATGATTTTCGTCTGAGAGACATATACATAATTACAAAAGTGCCATCACCCTACCCCTAAGGTTACTTGGTGCAATACTTGACTAATGATCAAGCACCAAGGCATGCTCATACATACAAAATGGCCCCATGGAGGTGTATCATGTCGCATCACATCACACTCTCCCCCACTTAATTCTTCGGCATCCTCGACGAACCTGCTCCTTACTGATCTTCAATCTTTTGTGTAAACTTATACAAGTCCTTTGCCCTTTCCCAGCAAATTTCTTCATCTGTGAGCCCTTCCCACTTCACCAGAAACTATTTCTTCTTCTTTCTGTCCATGACCATGGTCCTCTCTGCTAGAATTTCTTCAGGTTGTCTGTTGCTTTGTGGATTGACGTTGACTCATTCTCTGGTAGATTGGTTGCGAGCTAGATCTTCATGATACGGTTTGAGGTTGCTAACGTGCAAGACCGGGTGTATCTTCATCCATTATGGTAAGCTGACTTTGTAGGAGGTTCGGTCCACTTTCAAGATGATTAGAACAGGACCCTCGTATTTGCGGACAAGTCCGATGTCCTTATTCCATCAGAATCTCAATTGTTCGTGCCTCAGTTTGATCATCACTAAGTCACATGCTTTGAATTCCAACAATCGTCTATTCTGATCTGCCCACTTTCATTCTCTTTGAAGCCTTCTCTAGATAGGCTCAGGCAATCTTGATGGTTTTCTTCCAGTCTTTCGTGAATTTAAAGGCTCTTGGATTTCTCCCTCGATACTCATCCCACTGGATACACTGATTCTGATTTTCTATTAGACAGAGATAGTCGGAAATTGACTTCTAGATCGGTGTTCACAGTTGGTGGAGGAGTTTGGTCTGGCGTAGTATTAAACAAACCAGTATGACATATTCTACCATGGAAGCCGAATACATAGCGACTTGTGAAGCAGCTAAAGAGGCTGTGTGACTCAAAAAGTTTTTTTATGATCTGGAAGTGGTTCAAGACATGGATAAGCCACTGGTCTTGTACTGTGATAATAGTGGGGTGGTAGATAACTCGAAGGAACCAAGGAGTCACAAGAGGGGAAAGCATATCGAGAGGAAACACCACTTGATCATGGATATTGTTTATTGAGGAGATGTAGCAGTTATGAAGATATCTTCCGAACATAACCTTGCTGATCCTTTTACTAAGACTTTGTCTACCAAGTCTTTTAAAGATCATGTTGGCAATATGAGTTTAAGGGAGATGCCTCATTTTCCTTAGGGAAAGTTTGAGATTGTTAGGATTAGTGCTCTTTTAAGCATATGTGTTGAACTATGTTTTACGAAATAAATAATTGAAATGAATTTTTAGCATATATTGATTGTTTATTATTATTGATAGAATAATATTATATGAATATCAGAAAATTCTCAAATTCGTCATTGTTACTACAATCTTGTATTAGTATGAGTGGATTAAGATTGTAGGGAACAAATTTAAATAGTTCACATCAAAACAAAGTTATATGGAATCTTTGGAATAAATATTGTAAGTACGGTTCACTAGTATTATGAATACATGTAATTTGGATCCAGATTACTGATGTAGTAGGACATCTTAGTGGAGGTACTTTGTACAAAGTGGTTATACATGAACAAGACCCGAAATATTATTAATACTTAATAATACCATTTACTTTATAAGTATTAATTTAACTTATCAATAAGGTGGTCATATACAAATTGATCTTAATCCTGAAATTATTATGAACTCATGTTTATGTCATATGAATTCATTTATTCACTCGTTATGGTTTGTCAAAATGATAAGGCTGAAAAATTTTATTTTGGGAACTCATTGATGTAAATGGCTGAGGACATAATATACATATATGGAATCTATACCTTTCCGAGAGTAATTGAATGATGGTTCTCTTAAGGGCTGGCTTTTGGAACTGAAAGGTTATTATAACGCCCTGGATAGCCAAGGCCATTACACTATGTATTTTAAATAGTGTTGGAGTTGTTAATCAAGTCATTTGGACATAAACATGTTATTGGAAGTAGTTAACAGATTAGGGTTAAGAATTTTGGTCAAGTGAAAATTTAATTTTATTAAAAAGTTTAAGTTCGTACATGGGATCCCAAAATAAACATTTAAAAAGTCATTTACAACTTAAAAGGGTAGTTACAACACAAGTCGGCCTAAGTGACAAAATTAGGGTTTAACCCTAGTTCCTCTGTGAATCTCTAGCCATGGTGGTCAAGCAAGCTGCATATGTACATGCTGCCACCGAAGCTCTCCAACTCATGGCTGGTCCAACTTCCCTTTTCCCTTACCTACACCATATAGCAGCATGAGCCAAGGCTCAACAAGAAAACTTAAACATGCTCATAAGTAGTTAATAACATATTACATAATCATAATTAGCATGCATAGTAGTAATAACTCTACTCATGCATGCATTCAATCCAGATAAGTGACTATAGAGTAACACCGGGGCCTGTTGCCCTAGGATAAGTGGTTGTAGAGTCACCCTGGGGATCATTGCTCTATCCTCTATATAACCAGCATTAGAGTTGGCCAAGCGTATTTGACCCTTTATTTTCTAAGCGACCATAGGGTCAGTCAAGCGTATACCACACTCCTAGATAGGCCTAACCATATCGGCCAGCGCTCGCGCTATTGCCGCCCTTGACTTATAAGTCAAGCCTTTCAATCAGATAATACAGACAAGCATAAATCATTTAAAAATTATCCAGATACAGAGCATTCAAGCATGCTTAATCAAATAATCATAGGCATAAACATAATCATGCTCATTCACAGGGACCAGAGCCCTAATCATAACTTAGGGTGCTGTTTTCTTACCTTTGGTCCAAGCACTGGCTAAATAAAAATGACCCACGAGCACGATCTCCTTCTGAGCCCTAGAGATGCCCTAGTCACAACCATAATAGAGGATATCCATCAATATCAAGTAAATAAAGGCTTCTGCACCGAGTCCTAGCCTCTGGGACCTCGAATTCTACTAAACCAAGTAGTAGAATCCTTCCCGAGCCCTTAGGTTTGAGTCCCTAAAACTCGAAACCTCATTTGGCTAATCTTTCCCATTAGCTCCGCGGAGCACCCCTGAAGGGCTGTGGTGCGTCCCAAAGCAGAGAGCCTTGTGTAACGTCCCAAATTACCTAATAAGGCTTAGCGCCTAGATTAGGGGGCTAGGATGGAAAATTATGTGATTTAATTATGAAGTATGTGTATCATTTTATGATTATGTGAGTTATATTATAATATGACTAGATATGCATCTTTAGGTGTATTAAATATGCATGTGGGCTTGTTTCTTATTAGAAAGGAAATTTTCGTAATTTGGCCCGCTATGGGTATATTTGGAATACAGTGCATATATGTGATATAGGTGAGAGACCACATTATTATATGGATATATTTGGGCTACTCGGCACGAGGCGATCCTAGGGAGCAAGTTAGTAGGAAAGTCACAACGGGACCAAATACCTGACTCGGGGTGATTCGAGGGGTATTTAGTACATTACTGGGATATCGGGTAATGGGGATAAATATTCAAGGATATATTAAGAGTTAGTGAGATTATGAGGAAATTTTAGGGATTTTGACCATTTTACCCTCGGGGACGTTTTTGGGTACCCCGAGCCTCATATAAACCAAAAAACACAAAAACACTCAGCAAGACACTCTCCCTCTTGTTGCTATCTCTCTCTCTCTTATGTCCCTTGAGAAATTTCTCTAAATTGTGAGGTGGAAAAGGCTAAAACGAGGGGAATCAAAGCAAGTTTAGGCTCAGGATTGCTTGGGAAAGACTTAGCATCATTTTGGGAAGTATAGGTAACGATTTCTAGCCTCAATCCTATGTGTTTTCTCTGGTTTTAGCTAAGCTCTGGAGTTTTGAAAACTCAATTTGATTTTGGAGAGTTGATGAGGATTTGGCCAAGTTTAAGATTGGGTTTTGTGGTATTGAAGTGCTGAGTTGTTTGGGAACTTTACTTTTGCGATTTAGCTATGTTTGGATAAGTTTTTGGTGAGATGTAGCTTGACGAAATGAGGGAAAATTATGGATTTTCATGTTGAGCCACGACCCTGTTCTTGGGGCACCGCGACTCTCATGAATGCAGGGAGAAGGAGGTGTTGAACCTCCATTTGAGTTGCGACGCTTGTAGGGGTGCGCCATGGCGCGTGTGTTCCAGAGGAGAGCCCTTGGGCTCTCTGAGTTGAGGAGGGTCGCAACTATTTTGCCTTGGGTCGCAGCGCTTAAAGGGCTTTTGAGCCCCGGGAAGGGTTTTGAGTGTAGAAACCTAAACCTAAGGGCTCGGGATCGATCCTACTACCCAGTTTTGTAGAATTTGATGTCCTAAAGGCTAGGACTCAGTCCGGAAGCCTTTATTCGTTCGTTATTGACAGGATTATATATTATGGTTGTGACTAGGTTATCGCTAGGGGCTCGGAACTGGGATCGTGCTCGAGGGTCGTTCTTATTATACATTGCACTCTGACCTAAGGTAAGAAAACTGCACCCAATACGTGATATATGTAATTAGGGGTTGGCCCGGTTGTTAAATGTAATTATGAATGGGGCTCGGGCCCATAAGAATGAATGTGATTAAGGTTATGTTTATTTTCATTGATTAAGCATGCTTGAATGCTCTGTGTCTGGGTAATTGTTTAACAATTGTTTGCATTATCTGCATAAATAGGGCTCAACCCCTTTAAATGGTTATTACTGTGTTTATATTTAATTGATTGAGATATATGATTAGTATGTATGCATACTTGTATTGTATGAAGTATGCTTATCTGTATATGTATCTGCATATCTGGTTAAGGCAGCAATAGCGCGATGTGCCCTAGTCGGGAGGCTTAAGCCTAATTAGGGACGTACCCTATGGTCGTTTGGAAAACAAAGCGCTTGGCTAGCTCTATGGTTAGTTACTCAGAGTTAGGGAAAAGGGCCCCGGATGACTCTATGGTCAAATAGCTAGGGCATAGGGCACGAATTGACTCTATGGTCATCTATTCAGGGCAACGAGCCCCAGAATGATCCTATGATCATTTATTTGTAATTGTATGCATGCATGAGTAGGTTATTATACTGATGGGCATGCTAGATATGCATCTTGAATTTGTATTTACTGTTCATGCACATGTTTAAGTTTTTCTTGCTGAGTCTTAGTTCACAGGTGTTATGTGGTGTAGGTAAGGGGAAAAGGAAGCTGGACTAGCCATGAGTTGGAGAGCTTTGGTGGCGATGTGTACATATGCAGCTGCTCGAACACCACGACCGAGGATATCTCAGAGGAACTAGGGTTGTATCCCTTATTTTGCCGTTTAGGTTGGCTGGTTGTAACTTTTGACTTGTATATAACCTTTTAAACATATATTTATATTATTTTGGGATTCCATGTATGTACTAAACATTTAAATGAAAAGTCAACATTTCCTTTTGACCAAAATTTTTAACCCTAACCCTTATCACTAACCTTAGTTTCACATTTATAACCAAGGGACTTGATTAGCAAGTCTGACACTATTTAAAGTACACATCATAACGGTCCTGGATTAGTAGGATGTTACACCCTGGCTGTAACACCCTGGTTACTCCATGATTGTTACTGTGAACTTTGAACTGTGCTTAACTCGCTAATCGAGTTCTTTGGTTATAAACGTGCATCTAGGTGTTATTAATAGGTTAAGGTGAAAAACCGATCAAAAGGAAATGATATATTTTATTTAAAACATAAAATTGTTCATGGACCCATAAAAGCATTACAAGTTGTTTACAATCCAAAATAGTCATTACAGTGTAAAAATTACAACCCGCCGACCTAAGCGGCAAAAATAGGGTTAACCCCCTAGCTCCTCCAAGAAACTCCTTGGCCGTGGTGGTCAAGTGGCGGCATATGTACACATCACCACCTAAGCTCTCCATTCAAGGCTGGGTGAGCTTTTCTTTCCCTTTACCTGCACCACATAGCACACATGAGCCAAAGCCCAAGAAGAAAACTCATTACTGCATGTATATAACATCAAATGATGATCATGATAATCATACAGAGCTTATAGCCCTGAACAGATGAGTGATTTAACACTTGAGGTTCTGTTAACCATGATTTAACACTGGTGCATAGTCACTAGCTTAAACAAATGAGTGACTGATGAGTATTCACTAGCTTAAACAGATGAGTGACTGGTGAGTAATCACTAGCTTAAACAGATGAGTGACTGATGAGTAGTCACTAGCTTAAACTAGATGAGTGAGTCACTACGGGCTCAGCACCCATAGCCATGTGACGATTGTAGAGTCCAAGAACTTTACTTAGCTAGTTAGATAGTAGTATTATAGTATTTATAGCATTATCTTTGTAACTGTGGATTTTTGGTTCAGACCGGGAATTATTTGAACACTCATAGTAGTACTTATAGATTTTCTAAGTTTAATCTATAGTTTAAGAATATTAATTTTAACCTAAGGTTTGATTAATATGACTGATATTAAGGATAATATTTATTATACTATAAGGTTTAGATAAGGACCAATAGGATTTTAAGCACATGTTATGAATGGGTGATTAAGGATTAAGTATTTTGAGGATTAAATTTAATAAGGGGTAAAGTTTGAATGCTATAAGGTCAGTCACAAGCTTTGAATACGTTGAGGGCTTAGTCAAGGTTGTTTACTCCATTCAAACTTAGCTAAAAATGTGTAATTTCGTGTTTAATTAATCAGCGTGTGCCGATATATCGCAGCACGTAGATACGGAAAACACGAGACGATGCACGACAGCCACGGGCATACTGGCCCAGGCGATATATCGCCTACAGGGGGCGATATATCGCCTCCTTCAGCATATTTTGAAACATTTTGAATTTGTTTTCCATTCAGCCATTCAACCTCTTGATAAGTCCAGCACCTTTTTGAATGAGTCTTCAGCCTCTGCTGAACGATTATTCAAATTATTTTCACCTAAAAAGCTATTATTTTTATTCAAGTAAAATTAAGATCCTTTCATTTCTAAACTCTATAAATAGTACCTAGTACCCAGCCATTATTCATCTTTTGCTCTAAGTTCAGAGGCTACAAGTGCTAAGTGAGTGTGAGAGTGTAAACACCTGGTTTGGGGAAATCATAAGCTTGATCATCATAAGCTTATCAAACACTTGGGGAAGTAAGGTTTCATAGTATTTTGGTTTGAGGTTTAGATTGGTCTACAAGTCTTCAAGGTATTTCTATACCCTAGTTCATTGGTATTATGCTATTTTCTTTCTCATAGTCTTCTACTCAGTCTTCTAACCTTATTCTTATTTTGGTTAGGAAATCTAAGAACTTGCACATAAGTTTTTGGTGAGTATGTTTCTCAAAGGTTTAGTCATTCCATTCCTTCCATTCCTTTCATTTCTTTTTCTTCAAATCTACTCACCCAGTTATATATGGTTTTAGGAGTGTTCCAAAAGTCCCAACGCTGTTCTCTTATCTCGGTAACTTTGGTAAGGAAAATAGGATAAAATCTATATGTTTTATGCTTATGTTATCTTATGTTTTATGTTATGAAATATGTTATAAAATATGTTATGAATATGTATGTTTGTAGGCTTGGGCATATGACCCATATGACTAACAAGACCCCAAATAGATTATGGGCATATGACCTACTTAGCTAGTAGGACCCCACTAATCTCATGGGCATATGACTTGTTTAGTCTATGGGACCCCAAGTAATAATGGCCATTATAGTATGTGTATGATAAAGTGTTATGTTTCTTATGAAATTATGTATATGAACTATATGTTAGATTTTTCCTTGCTAGGCATTAGGCTCATTCCTTTTGTTTATATGTGCAGGAAAATAGCTATAGTGGCGGTAAGATTCATGGATGCTTGGGAGAATGTGTATCGGTGGTGAATGGAGTCAAGGAGTCGAGAGTTCGATTTTCGAGGATGTAGTCTTGTTTTATTTTTTTTTTATGGTTTTACATGTATTTTTCCGCACTTTCTATGTAACTCCTTTTCACTTTAAATTATGTTTTGTTTTAAAGACAATGGGATCCCATATTCTACTTGATATTTTATGAGAGAAATTTTTATTTCTACAAGTTTCTAATAAATTTATGCTATTTTCGCAAATGTAAGTTTTATTAAGGATTTGTATGTATAGTTTCGTTATGGTCCAAAAGTCTAGAGTAGTGGGTCATTACAACGATGCAGTCACCTGGCCATTCTGGCCCTGGCTCTAAGTGAATAGCCATAGGCCAGTCAAGCGCTTTTAGTTTTCATCGAGCTTGAGGTCGGTCCGACATTAATGCTCATGATGAGTCATTCAATGAAGATGTCCATTAGATCTAGTATTTTCAGCTTGCGTTAAACACGCTAAAACCGTTTTTACTTATTAGTCAATAACATATGATCAGTGCTCAGTACTACTGTTGAACTTGACTAATGAGTCACAACTTCACAGTTAATGCTGACACCATTACCAATTTTGAAGAATTAGTGAGTGCCATGCACATGTGAGCAAGATTTGCTAAGCCTTTGATATGCAATCAATGTCCACATTTAAACACTCAACATGCCTCAATAATAACCATGCATGTCACATATGGGGTGCAGTTTTCTTACCTCTGATTCGAGCGTGAATAATAAAAGAACGAACCCTGAGAACGACCAATCCTTTGATCCCTTAGCGATTACCTAGTCATAACTAAGCATGGAATTCCATCAATAAATTGAGTAATAAAAGGTTCCCGAACCAAGACCTAGCCTCCGGGACATCGAATCCTACTGAACTAGGTAGTAGGAACGATTCCGAGGCCTAAGGTTTGAGTTCCCATGATCAAAACACCACTTTGGCCACAAATGCCCTCAAGCGCCACGACCCCACCTCAATGAGCCGCGACCCCCAGCCTAAACAGAGGCACCAGCCTCAAGCACCTTCACCAAGCGCCGCGGCTAGCCTCCCAAGCATCGCGGCCCTTAGGCCCTTCAACACCATCGCTCACCTGCACTAAGCTCGGGCCGCAGTGCCCAAGAACAGGGTCGCGACCCCATTTGGAAACCCAGCCAAAATCTCATTTTTCCTCTTTTAAATCCTTCCAAAAACCTACTCAAACATCTCCAAATCCAAAAATCAAAGTTCCCAAACATCCCAATGATCCAAAATCATCAAATCCCGAGGATCAAACAAATCAAAAACTCATCAACACACAAAATCCAAAGCAGTGCTTAGAAACTCAAAAACTCAAAACTTAAAGCTTGGATTACCTTTGATTAAGTTGTTTCTCGCTAAATCCTTCGGTTAGAAAGCTTCTAATCTTTCCTAGAATCGCTATGCCTCGATCCTCGCTTGATTCTGAGTCCTAAAACTCAAGTTCCCTTCGAAAATACGACGAACGGTCAAAAGGAATAACGGGAGAAAGAGAAAAGGTGTTTGAACGTAGTTTTCCCTTTTGACAGGTTACTTCAAGCTTAAGTAATCCTAAGTAAATCCTAATGCTCGGGGTCCCAAAAACGTCCCCGGGGGCAAAATAGTCAAAACTTCCAGAATTTCCTCCTGATCTCACTAACTCCCAATATATCATCAGATAATCATTCTCATTATCCAATAAACCAATAATTGACCCCGTTATGAAAAAACCGGTAACTTGCATCCTAAGATCGTCTCATGCTGAATAGCTCGAACATAATCCACAGAATAATGGGATCTCATCCATAAATCACAACACATGCACCAAAATATACAAATATGCCCTCAACGAGCCAAATTACCAAAATGCCCTTATGATGAAATGTGGTTCCACATGCATGCATTTAACATCATATAATAATATAACTCACATAATCATTTAATAGCATAATAAATAAATTATGGCCCTCCCGGCACAACCATTAAACCTCATTATGGATTTTGGGGCATTACACTGGCCCTGTTTTTATTGGACATGAGCCACAGGACAACCCACTAAGTGTCGCAGACTATGGTGGTTCAGAAGAACCCCAAACGCCCCTGAGTTCATACGGGTTGCAGCGCTCCAAGAACAGTGCCGCTGCGCAACCCTGGGAACCCTATTTCCAACATTTTCTAGCTATTTCCTCCAAACCAAAACCCCTAAAATCAATCCCCAAACCTCAACCAAACCTATAATTGAGTTCTAAACTCATAACAACACATCAAAGGTAGCATATTAATATAAAAAAACTAAATCAAATCCTCACAACTACTTAAAATCCCAACCTTGAGTTTAAAACTCAAGAACACCACAACCAAGCCAGAAATTTACAGCAAAATAGAGTATGGGATCTTACCTCAGCTGTGTAATTCGACCCCTAAGCTACTCCTAATCAAATTCCTAGCTCCAAGCCTTCAGTTCAAATCAAACTCCTCCAAAATTCAGAAAAAACTTATCTTCAACCAACGGAAATAGAGGGAAAATGAGAGAAAGAAATGAGAATGTATTTTGATGATTTATGAGGGTTTCTACTAGCCTATGTCTATCCAAGATCAGGGAAAAGACCAAAATGCCCCTAACCTTTACTTAGTTCTTTAATGCCCTCAAGGGAAAAATGGTCTTTTGCCACAATTTTCCACCAATCTCAATTAACACCTCATAATTTCCCAAGTAGTCACCAAATGACTTCCCATTACCCGATAAATCGCGATAATGAACTAAATTATCAAAATACCCCTAGGCTCACCCCCGAGCTGGGTATTTGACCCCGTTGTGACTAAACTTCTAACTTTCTCACTAGGATCACATTGTGCTGAATAACTCGAATATATCCACCTAATAATGTGGTCTCAATCATAAAACACATATATTTACAAATATACCCTCAATGGGTCAAAATTATGAAAATATCCTTATAATAAGAAATGGGCCTACATGCATGCTTAATAGTCATATCATAATATAATTCACATAATCATGCATATAATCATAAACATGCACATAATATCTATTTATGCCCTCCCGACACACTAATCAAGGCACTAACCTTGATTAGTGAATTTGGGATGTTATGGTTATTGAGCTCAAATTCATAAATCAGTTTATGAATTAACCTTCACTATTAAAGTTAATGGCACTTAAGGAAACATGATATAATTAAAGAGGTTAAACAATAATTAATTCCTACTTTAATTATGAACTATTAATAGAGGATTGAATTATATGTAGTAATTAAATCGACGAACACTTTTTATACTTAAAAGTACTCAATAAATAAATGTCTATAATTACAAGAGTGCAATCTCATATTTTTAGTGGAATAATATTGAGATTAATAAATTAAGGTTATTATATTAAAAAGTTTTAATTAATAATCTAAATTTATTGGAGCTTGAAATTATAGGTCAAAAGGTCCTCGAGATGACTCTATAAACACTATTCAAGGTATGAGTTGAAATTGGGAAAAATCAGGAAAATTGCATATTTGGAAGAAATTTGTTTTTCAGGGTCAAATATGTAATTGAGACAAATTAATTAATTAATATATTAATTTTCGAAATTAATAAATTAATTAATATAATTTTCAAATTTTATTTTTTTTAAATAATATGACATTTATGAAAATGGCTATTTAAATAATTAAGATAATTAATTAGTTTTATTTATTTAAATAATGTAAAAAGATATTTATGATAATTCAAATTAGATTGGAATTTGAAATGATATTTATTATTTAATTATATAAGTTAAGTTATTTTGTTTAGATCTTTTTGAATAAATAATTATTAAATAATAATATAAAGAAAGTGGTTGGAAACATTAATGAAATCAGGGATGCATTGCACGGCAACTACAGTGCATGTCGTATAACAAGGTCCAAGAATAGGTCTTGGATATTTCTTTTATATATTTAATAATTGATTTATAATTTGAATTTTTAATTTAATTAATTCTTTTATAAATATATCAAATGAAAATAGTTTCAAAATACGCTTAACAAAGACAAAATTCTATGCTTTTCATAGAGATAAAAATATATCGTATTTTTTTTTTCTATCTCGGAAAATTGTCTCAAACTTAATATTCAAAGATCTCATGAGTTGAGTACATCTTGTGAATCAGAAAGTTTCCACATTACTCTACTTGATCACACGCGTCTTGAGGTGTAGAGATACATCTTGGAAGATCTTGGTTTGAGTATTCAAGAGGCTGCTTTGGATTGGATGTTCGTTGTGTTGGGAATTATGCCCTGAAAGCATATGTAGTAGACATTGTTTTATGAATTAAATAAATGAATTGAATTTGTTATGCATATATTTTATGGACTATATTATTCTGTGATAATATTACGTAAATATCAGAAAAAATTCCTCAGTTCATATATGTGATCTCAAACACGTATTGGTACGAGAAGATTGTGTTTGAGATAAATGAACTTGAATAGTTCGCAGTAAAATAAAGTTATAGAATCTTTAGATTAATTACTGCAAGTACGGTCCACTAGTATTATGAATACATGTAATTTAGATTCGGATTACTAGTATGGTAGGACACTTTAGTGGAGGTGCTTTATATATTAAAGAATATATAGCACTGGACCAGATATGTTTATTAATACTTAGTTAAATACCATTTCGAAGTATTAATTAAATATATCAACTGATGATCATATACAAATAGATGTTAATCCTGAAGTTACTATGAACTCCTGTTTATGTTATATGAGTTCTTTGATTCACTCATCAAGGTCTGTCAGAATGATTAGGCTAGAAACTTTTGTTTTGGGAACTCATTAATGTAGATGGCTGGGGACATAGTATACAGATATGGAATCTATGCTTTCTCGCAAGAGATTGAATGATGGTTCTCTTAAGGGTTGATTTTTGGGACTGAAAGGTTATTGAGCTCAAATTCATAATTTAGTTATGAATTAACCTTCACTAGTAAAATCAATGATACTTAAGGAAACAAGAGATAATTAAAAGGGTAAAACGGTAATTTTATTCCCGATTAATTATGAACCATTATTAGAGGGTCAATTTGTATGCAATGATTATATCAATGGATACTTTATAATTATAAAGTACTCAGTAAATGAAATGTCTATAATTACAAGAGTGCAGTCTCATATTTATAGTGCAATAATCATGAGATTAATAAATTAAGATTATTTAATTAAAGAGTTTAATTAATAATCTCAAATTTATTGGAGGTTGGAATTATAGGTCCATAGGTCCCCATAGCGGCTCTATAGACACTATTCAAGGTAAGAGTTGATATGAAAGGAAAAACAGTTTAAAGACATATTTAGGAAGAAATTTGTTATTCAGGCCAAATATGCAATTATATGATAATAGTGATTAATTAATTAATTACAAATTAGTTGTAGTTAACAAAATTAATTAATATTTAATCATTGTATAATTTTCGAAATTATATTAATTTCAAAATTTAATTAAATAATTAATCAATTATAATTTTCGAAATTATAATGAATTAAATATTTATTTTCGAGAATAATGGATTTAATTAATTAGTAGAATTAATTAAATATCTTTATTTGAGTGGGAGATAATAATCTGATAAGTTCAAATTCGATTTGAATTTAAAAGATTAATATTTATTCAAATAATTAATTATATTTGATAATTAGTTAAAAATATATTTAATTTAAATTTGAATTAGTTATCAGGTTGTTAGATCTTATCTGACAAAGTAGTTTGAATAAATAATTAAATAAAAATTAAAAAAAACCAACATCCCTAAAAATAGGGATACTACACGTGCACACACAGTCTGTGTGTGGCGTGTATTGCTATTTTCAGGGATATGATTTTCATTTTTAATTAATTAATTAATTAATTAATGGATAATTCAAAAATTAGTTTTTGGATATTTTCATTAATAAACTAATTAATTAATTAAAAGATAAATTGTAAGTTGGTTACAGATTTATTTTTTAAAATTTAAATATTTTCTTTTAAGTATGACTAATCAGAAAATAGACAAATAACCAATCTCAGAAAACTAAGTCTAAGATTCGCTCTGTGAAAAATAGAACGATAGTTTTCTCTCCTTGAAAAATAAAGAACCAATTCTTAGGCCTATTCTCTTGATCTCATGTGTTGAGTACATCAAGTAGAATCACAAATAAACTATCATTCATTCTCTAAGTGCCCACACACTTCTTGAGGTGTAGAGAACGCTTTGGAAGATCTTGGTGTGAGTACCTGGGAGCAGCTTAGATAGGAAGATTGTTCTAAATACGAAAATTTAGCATGGACACTTGATAGGCTTCAAGAGGTATGATTTCTATTATTAACTTGCTTATGATTAATGTATGTATATTAATGGATCCATATAGGTAGTTTAAATATGTTACAAAAGTTTTGTTGTACACTGGGCCAACACCACCACATTTCCGCTGCGTATTAGGAAACTCGTTCTAACACGTTGGAGGTACTAAAAGATAGCGAGGATTATTGATTGTTCTACAACTGGTAAATCCTCATCTTTTTCTTTCTCTATGATTAATGTTTTGCATATTAATGGATCCATTATTTAAAGATTGTTTAAATAATTTTTTTTTGAAATCTCTAGGCTCACCACCCCGTGTTTTCCACTGCACATATAGTAAACTAGTTACCAACAGGGTGTCGCTCTTCTTGAATAGCCCTCCACAAATTTTCAATATTAGTTGGCTAAACCAAGGAAAGAGTGTAGTTCCTTCAGATTGGTGGGGACTTTCCATTCTTGAATAGCCTAAACCTTCTCTAAATCCTTGCAGATCTGACATGCTCCACAATGTGGCCTAGGAACTTGAATATCTCTTGTGCAAATGAGCACTTCTTTCACTTCATGTAGAGTTGGTTCTTTCTCAACTTTTGAAAAACTTGAGCCAAGTGTCGTTGATGTTCTTGTATTGTGGCGCTATAAACAACAATGTTATCTAAGTAAACTACCATGAACTTATCCAGGTACCAGTAAAAAACTTGGTTCATCAGTGTACAGAATGTGGCTGGTGCATTTTTCAACCCAAATGGCATGACTTGAAACTTGAGTGCTCCATATCAGTCACATACGTCATCTTTGGCTCATCCCCTTCTACTATTAGCAGTTGGTAGTAGCCCAATCTCAAATCAAGTTTTGTAAAGAGTTTTGCTCCACTTAACTGGTTGAACAAGTATGCGATCAAGGGGATGGGGTACGTATTGCGTACTATCACCTTGTTGAGAGCCTGATAATCAGTACACAATCTCAATCTCCTGTTGTGCTTTGACTGAAATAGCATAGGTGCACCAAATGACGCCTTTAATGCTTTAATGTAGCCTGCCTCTAGTAACTCCTTCAAATGCTTTCTCAGTTCTTCTAGTTCGGGGGGCGCCATCCTATAGGCCGCCTTCGCAGGTAGTTTGGTTCCGGGCACCAGCTCGATTTGGTGATCAATCCCCCTTTGGGGAGTTGACCCGACATAACATCCCCATATTTCTTCAAGACCATTCGAATCTCTTGACGAATGACTTCATCCACCATATCCTCATATACTGTGGGTAGGCAACATACGTGGGCTCTTGTCTCTTTACGCCCCTTTTCAATTGCAAGGCTGATAACAACTTGTTCTCTATGGGCTAATCTACTTTTGCAGGCACCACTGCAGGTGTCTCTCCCATTATGAGTATACTTCCCATAGCTGGGATGGGAATGACTCCCTTCTCAGCAAAAAAGTTGTAATGCCCTGGATAGCCAAGATCATTACACTGTGTATTTTTAATAGTGTTAGACTCTCTAAGCGAGTCTCTTGCCCATAAACGTGATTAACGATTTAGGGTTAAATTTTTTGGTCAAAAGGAATAACCATTTTATTAAAATGTTTACATTCATACATGGGATCCCAAAATAACGTTTAAAAGGCTAATTACAGTTCAAAAGTTACAACCAGTCGACCTAAGCTGGAAAATAGGGTTTGACCCTAGTTGCTCTGAGAAACTCCGACCGTGGTGGTCGAGCAGTCACATATGTACACGTTGCCACTGAAGCTCTCCATCTAATGGCTAGTCCAACTTCCCTTTCCCCTTACCTGGACCACATAGCACCTGTGAGCCAAGGCTTAGCAAGAAAACCTAAACATGCTCATAAGCAGTTAATAGCATATCACATAATCATAGTAGGCATGCTTAGAAGTAATAACCATACTCATGCATGCATTCTATTTATATAAGTGACTACAATGTCACACCGTGGCCCATTGCCCTAAATACGTGAGCATAGAGTCACCCCCAAGCCGCTTCCCTAAATAAATGACTAATAAGTCATATCGGGGCTTGTTGCCCTAGGATATGAGACTATAGAGTCACCATGGGGCCAACTGCCCTATCCTTTGTATAACCAGCCTTAGAGTTGGCCCAGCGTACCTGGCTGTAACGACCCGAAAGTCACTAATTAGGCTTAAGGGCCTTGATTAGTATGCCGGGAGGGCATAATTGGTTTATGTGTGAATTAAGTAGTTTAAATCATGATTCTGTGATAAGCATGCTTGTATGATTATATGAATATATGAAATGCATGTCTACGAGTATTAGTATGCATGTAGGCCCCGCTTAGCTTAAAGGGGTACATTTGTAATTTTAGCCTGTTAAGGGTGTAAATCTGATTATATGTCATAACTGTGAGGACCACATTATTATGTGGGTAAATTTGCAGCATGCGACTTGAAGCGATCCTAGGGAGCTAGTTAGCGGGAAAGTCACAACGGGACCTAATACTTGGCTTGGGGCAAGTCAAGGGGTATTTCAGGTATTAGATGGTTATTTGGGTTATGGAAATAAATAATTGGAGATATATTTGAGGTTAGGAAGCTTAAGTGGGAATACTGGGGAATTTTACCATTTTGCCCTAAAGGATGTTTTTGGTACCCCAAGCCTCGGGATTAACTTAATTGATTAAGGATAGAATAGACAAAACCTAATAAACAGTGGAAGATGTCATAACCGACCCTTTTATCTCTTCTCTCTCTCACTTAAGGGAAACCATAAGAAACTAAGAAGAGATTGGCTTGAAACTCAGAGAAATTGAGCTGGGACTTTGGAGATTAGCTCAGGGTTAGCTAAATAATCTAATCAAGAGTTAAGGTAAGTTATGAGTTTCATCTTTGCTGGTTAAATTGAATTGATTGGATTTTGTAGATATGATTGGATTCTAAGGGTTCTTGGGTTTAAATTTAAGGTTGAATTGAAGCTAAAGACTTGGGAGTTAGCTCAACAAATTCTTGGAGGATTGGTTCTTTAGTGAAGGTAAGCTTCAATTTATGATATAGTGTTTGAATTCTGGGTTTTCCTGACTGGTTTTGGTGTTCTTGAACTTGTGGGTTTCAAAGATTGAAATGTTGTTTTGATGAGTTTCTAGACTAGGTTTCTGCTGGGTTATGTTGCTAAAGTCATGTTAGAATGTTTGTGATAATTGAATTGTGTTATTAGGATGGTTTTGGATGGATTTGAGTAAGGGTTGAGTGTTAAAAATGGTGAATTTTTTGGGTTCGAAGGGTTGGGCCGCGACCCTGTTCTTGGAGTGCCGCGACCCTATGGAGCAACGAGGAGCCAAGAGGGCTCGGAGGCAAAGGCGGGTTGCGGCGCCTCAGGGGAGCGCCGCGGTGCGTGTTTGGTTTTCCAGGGAGGCCGAGCCTCTGATTTTGAGGTGGGCCGCGACATGGGTCCATAGGGCCGCGACCCTTAAAGGGATTTTTGGCCTTTTGGAGTTTTTAAGTGTGGGAACCTAACCTAGGGTGCTCGTGATCGATCCCACTACCGTGTTTAGTGGAATTCGATGTCTCGGAGGTTAGAACCTTATCCGAAAACCTTTATACAATTATTAATGGAATCCCTTATCTTGGTTGTGACTAGGTAGAAGCTAGGGCTCGGGAAACGGATCCTGCTCAAGAGGCATCTCGCGTAATCAGAATACTTGGAAATTTAAAGGTAAGAGAACTGCACCCGGTTGTAAGTTTATAATGGGACTAAGGGTTCCCTATTCGTGTATGCTTTATGAAAGTTGGTATTCTGCCATGAGAATATTAAACTAACAGCCTAAGAGTGCCGGAGTTTACATTGGCGCACAGGGTGCGGCTCGTCCACTGGTAGCTGAGGACAACTTAATATTCACTGAGCTCGATTTAAGCGGACCGAAGTCAGTGGGGTAAACAGAGGGTGAAACCTAAGGGTGTTGACCTTGGTTATTGTGTGATCTGATTATCATTGTTAACTATTGATTATGGTGTGCTGAATAGCTGAGTATTGGCTTGTGGATTCATGGTTATGTCTATGAGTTATGTGATTAATATGGATCGCTACATGTATGAACATGCTTTAAGAATTACATGATTATTATCAATATTTGTGCTATGATGTTAAAGCTTGATCAGCCCTGATTTAGAGAGCTCTGAGGGAAGAATGTACATGACTAGTCGCTTGGCCGCCACAGTTGAGGAAGAGACATGAACAGGAGGACCATAAATGTTTGTTTTGCCCTTAGAGTGGCTAGCAATTGTTTATACTTTGAAATTTTGTAAACTGACTTTCAAATGTTGTTTCTTTTGGGATCCCCTATACAAAACGTTTAATTATATGAAATATATCTTCTATGACCAAAACCTTTTTAATGTCTTAGTGACACGTTTTCAACTAAATGATTTGATTAGCACGTCCTGTACCTTTATAAATACACAGTGTAACGGTCTTGGCTATCCAGGGTGTTTCACTGACACTTTAATTTTCCAATGACCATAGGTTTAGTCAAGCGTATAACACGCTCCTGATTAGGCCTAACCATATCGACCAACACTCAGCATGCTATTGTTGCCCTTGGCTTATAAGTCAATGCTTTCGACTAGCGCTTAGCGCTATACTGCCGCCCTTGACTTATAAGTCAATGCTTTTGACCAACGCTCAGCGCGTCACTACCGTCCTTGACTTATAAGTCAATGTTTTTCAATCAGATAATGTAAACAAGCATACATCACTTAACAATTATCCATATACATAGTATTCAAGAATGCTTAATTAAGCAATCATAGGCATAATCATAATCATGCTCATTCATAGGGGCCCGAGCCCTAATCATATCTATATTTAACAACCGAGCTAAGCCCTAATCACATATATCATGTATTGGGTGCTGTTTTCTTACCTTTGGTCCAAGCACGAGTTAATTAACAATGACCCCCGAGTATGATCCTGTCCCCAGCTCTAGTGGTACCCTAGTCACAACCATAATAAGTAATATCCATCAATATCGAATAAATAAAGACTTCTAAACCGAGTCCTAGTCTTCGGGACCTCGAATTCTACTAAACTGGGTAGTAGAATCCTTCTCGAGTCCTTAGGTTTGAGTTCTCGCCACCCAAAACCTAATTTGGCCAAAATATCCAATTTGAGTCATGGCGTCCCTCACTAGCGCCGCGACTCTCCACAAGTTAGAGAGCCCAACCCTCAATTTTCTGAGACACAGGCAGCGGCGCAGTCCACCAAGCGCCGCGGCGCAAGGGCAGTTCAAGGAACAGCCCTGGCCTCTGAGTTCATGAGCCGCGACCCCCCAAGAACTCAGAGAAACAGCGATATTAAGAATCGCCCAACCTCCCAAAATTATCCTAACACCTATTTTTACTCACAATTGCCTGTGTAAATAATCCCAATAGCCCAGAAACATCGAAACAACTCTTAGAACTCAATCAACATCTCACAAACTTAGGATTCCAATAAAACATTGAAACCAAAACTAAACTCAACAAAAACTCGAATTTCACCTCTAGTGAAATCGTTCCCAGCTATCTCCTTAAGCTTATAAGCTTTCCTCCTAACCACAACCCCAATTTCCAAGCTTTTTCTTTTTCCGAAAATCAAAACTCACCAAGGCATCAAGAGGAGGAGAGATAAACGAGAGAGAGAGAGAGAGAGAGAGAGAGAGAGAGAGAGAGAGAGAGAGAGAGAAAGTGCTAAGTGTTTTGTTTCTCTTTGGTTCTACTAGGTTCTGAGTTGGCTGAGTATAACATTCCTTTAGGCAAGTAAATGACTAAAATGCCCCTTGCCCATTAGTTTACTCTCTATTTCCCTCAAGGGAAATATCATCATTTCCACATTTCTCGCTAATTTCAATTAACACCTCATAATTCCTGTTGTAAGGATATGTGCCCTTAAAACGTATTTCTGTATGAACGATTACTGTTAATTAAAGAAAGTTAATATTTTGTAATCATATTTGTATTTAATTATACATGCCATTTATCATGAAGATCCAACATTATTGATGTAGTATTGAATTAGGTGTATGTATAATGATATATATACAAGAGGATTTAATTCAAGATAATAATATAAAAATTATTCATAATCGCTAAATAAAGTGGGAGCTTTATTTAATAAAGATTACGAGTACGATCTTTCTTCTATTTAAGACAAAATAGTTTATCCAGACTATTAAGTGTAGCGACTCAAAGAGATAGAGGTACCGTATACAATATAGATTGTATTGGATTGGGACACTATGAAAGAAAGAACTTCTGATAATCTCTGTTAAAATATAGAAGTTCAACATTCATCAATCGATGGTCGTTTGAGACTTGACCTCAATCCTGAAGTGAGTAATGAACTCTTATTTGTGATTTTATGACTTTTGACTTATCGGGTAAGGTTCAATATTCCTACGACCGAATTCCTGATATCTTGGAGTTATAACACTACAAGTGGATGGGAACATACTTCATAGATATGGAATCTGCTCCTTACTTAAATGAAAGCAGATTAATTGTTCCTTTTAGTGTTGATTCAGGACTTAAACATAGAGCGTTCAATTTATGTTAGAGAACAGAAATTTCATTCTATAATTAAATTTATAGAATAATGTTCATTAGAGGATCAACAGAACTAATTGATAAATATATAATTGGAGAGGTTAACGGACGTTAAGACCTAGCTCTAATTATGAACAACTACCAGAGGGTCATAACTCATGCAATGACTAAATCAATGGACGACCTTATAGTTATAGCTTCTAATAATATAAGACTATAGTTTTGAGAGTTCAACTATGAATTTCTAGTGGAATAATTCATAGTTAATATATTAATTAATGGAACTAAGAGTTAGTCAAATTAATTAAATTATTGGAGCTTAGAATTACGGGTTCATATTGTCCCCGTACTAGCTCGATAACACAGAGGTAGGATTTTGGTATTAAAAGGAAATAGTTAAGAATAATAAAGTATTATTTTTAATCACACAAATTAATATTATTTGTGAAATAATATTCAATGGAAAATAAAATTATATTAATAATTTTGTTAAATTTTAATTTAATCATATTTTATTTTGTGCTATAAATGTATACTACATAAAATAATATGATAAAAGCCCAAGAAATAGAATTTTATAGAGATAAAATACCACGGGGCCCAAAACCCTATAGTTGGCGCCAACCATAGTCCAAATGGACTGTGGCCCACGCAGAGGCCCAATGTGATTAGGGCTAGGTCTTCTTTTGATTGTTATATTAATGTAACATAACATCATGAGAAATAGACATCAGATGCATTTTCACGTTATATTTGGCAAGAGAGAAAATATAGAGAACTTGTTCTCTCTGTATTGTGAAAAGAACATTCTCTCATGTGTTGAGATTCAAAAGTGTGTTATTGTGTATCCTACCAAATAGCATAGACATCCACCTGTCTCCTTCTCTTTGTGCAAGCCATAGTATGTAAGATGGTGGGTTAGGAGGCTAAGACGCTATTTGATCTACATGTGTTCTACATATAGAAAAGGTATTTGTAATTTTCATTTTATTCAGATTCATGTCGCATGAGAAAGATCCCATTCTAGTTATGGTTCCTAGAGTGATTCGCTCTTATGCTTTAATAATTGTTATTATTATGTTGAAATATTATTTCACGCTTCCGCTGCACAGTCAATGACATGATAAAAAACCAACACCTGTAACCTCCAATATCCTAAAATAATCACCAAATACTTTCCCATTACCCGATAAATCCTGGTAATGTACTAAATTACCAAAATACCCCTAGGCTCACCCCGAGCCGGGTATATGACCCTGTTATGACTAAACCGCTAACTTGCCCCCTAGGATCGCCTCTTGCCAAATAACTCAAATATATCCACATAATAATGTGGTCTCAATCATAAAACACACACATATACATTCAAATCTGCCCTTAAATGGCCAAAATTACAAAAATGTCTTTCTAATAAAAAACGGGTCCACATGCATGCTTAGTACACCAAAACATGCCAATATAGTCATATTATAATATAACTCACATAATTCATATAATCACAAACATGCACATAATATTCAATTGTTGCCCTCCTGCCCTCCTAATTAAGGCACAAAGCCTTAAGGAAATTGGGGAGTTACAAAAGTCCATACCTAATATTACATCAAAGTCATCCATTCGCACAACCACTAAGTTAGTTTGCCCCTCCCACGAGCCGATCTTCATTTTCACCTTGCTAGCCATGCCGATTGTGGCTAAGGCTTTTGAGTTAACTGCTTTCATGCAGCCATAATCTTTCTCTCATTTCAGTCCCAAACGTTTAGCTTCGATTTCTGAAATGAAGTTGTGATTGGCACTCGTGTCGATCATCATGCTCCCGACCATCTTACTGTTTAGAGTGGCGTTGTAACAACCACCGTACTTAACACACACACACACATATATATAAATAGTGTAAAACAAAATTTATATTTGAATACAACAATACTAAAATTATGAATTTACAAAAACTTTATTAAAATATATAAACTATTGTTAATAACTTCAAACCATATAGTGCTCACAACCAAATAAAGATTTTATCTTACATACAAATCTTAATACCTTTAGAAATAATTTATGTGGTGTTACTACACCTTAACGTAGAACTATAGATGTGTCCAACCGATAAATTTAAAAGCTTTACATAAATTATAATGTTCACGAAATACTTTTAAAGCTTTACGTAAATTACAAAGGTCAAAAAATACTTTTAAAGCTTTATGTAAATTATAAAGTTCACAAATACTTTTAATGAAATATAGATATAAAATCAAGTTTCTCGTTTATTTATAATATAGCATAGCAGAACTTCACTCTCTTTAGGTCAGCCCCATATGTACAGTCATGTTGGCTCCAAGTATACTCATCAATAATTTATACTTGGGACATCTTACCTACAACACAAACATCATCTGATAAGCTAAGGCCCAGTAAGCAGAATAACTATCTCATATGCATTAAAAAAAATGTGCAACATGTTATGTATTTTCTTTCTTTCTCTTTCCTTTCTTTCGGGCCATAGAGGATGCTGCTGTCGGCATTATATAAGGAATCACATTCCCACCTAAACATAAACATGATAATAGGGAATTTCTTCCTCATAAACATTCATTGTATAGGGAAGTACGTCTCCCTTATTACATTTAGGGACACATGTCTTCCAAGCAGCACCTTTACTTAACACTTTCAATAACTTATTTGTAAACAATAAGCATGTTTAGGCATAATAAATATAACATGCTTGAAAATAACTTATGCATAAAAACAATACGGCAGAATAATATGTAAAGCATATAAATGCACATAAGACACATAAAAAACTTATGTTGTAGATGAGGATTCTACTTACCTCGCGTCCTGATAAAACAACTGAATTGTTTGCTTCCTAAAAGGTCTTCGTAGGCTAGCGCTACAGACAGAACTTCACCTAGATCTTAGAGATTTAAAACTTTAAAAGAGTGCTAAGAAGATTTTTAGGCAGAGTGAGAGAAAGAAAAGGAGGTTTTGTAATTCAAAATGAATTCTGGAAGGCCCTATTGATAGGAAACCTTGGGTTACTATGCTGCATAGTAAAATAATAAAATATTAAGAATATCGAGGATAGTAAAATAATAAAATATTTAAAATATCAAGCATAGTGCTGAAATCAGCATTGTACAAGCGCATTGTATTACTGCATCAACATGTGGGACCCATGGGGTGGACCCCGATGTGGGACCCACTATAAATAGTGTCATGAATAGTAACAAAAAAAACTTCACAATCTTCTTATATTACTTAGTTCAACATTTTTTTGACTGACAAAATTTTCTAAAAAAATTCTCTAACATCCTTAAATAAATTATTCTCATGTGTTAGGTACTTCAACAACTTAGAGTTCTTAAAATCCCACAATAAAATATTGTTACAACAGCTATATTCCCAACGGTCAGGTTACTATTTCCAACAGTCAGATCTTTATTCACCAACGATCATAACAACTAGTTTTTGTCCTATAAATACTTGTTCCTACAACCATTTCCTTGCAACAATTTCTTCATCTCTTATCCTTCTAGATAAATTCATCCTCCGATTATGAATTTCTTTTTATTGCCCATAACTTTAGTGATTGTTCGCTTGTACTTTGCATCATTCTATGGGTATTATACTAATGAAGTGCCCATGGATATCATAGTTACTTTTTCATTAGTTATTCATCCACTTTACTTAATAGCTCTAGTGTAACGCCCTACTAATTAAGGCATGTTGCCACGTGTCTTTAAATTAGTGTTGGACTCGCTAAACGAGTCATTTCGACTAAAACATGTGATTAAGCCACTAAAGGTTTAGGCATTAAAAATCTTGGTCAAGGAATAAACATTTCCATTAATAGAAAACTTTAGTGTTTACATGGGATCCAAAAATACAAGTTTAAAAATTGTTTACTACTTAGGGATTACAAAATAAGCTGACCTAAGCAACAAAACAGAGTCCAGCCTTAGTTCCCCTGCGATATCTCGGCATTGGCAGTCGAGCGGACTGCATATGTACACATCGCCTCTAACGCTCTCCAACTCATGGCTGGCCAAGCTTCTCCATACCCTTACTTGCACCACATAGCATCCGTGAGCCAAAATACTTAGCAAGAAAACATATTAACATATTCATATAAGCATCAGAATATAACAACATGCTTAATATTAGTAATTGAAACAAAGCCAACGCAATGTACAGGTAAGCGACAATAAGGTCACACAAGTGCGTGTCGCATGCCTATTTATTTAAGTGGCATCTGAGCCAGCCAAGTGCATAATACACTCTCGGGATAGCCTAGCCATAACGGTCTACGCTCAATGCACAAAGTCTGGACCACAGCTTATAAGTCGAGCCTTGTAAGTCCTCGACTCATAAGCCGAGCCCTTTGACCAAACATGCCCTCGACTAACAGGGTGAGCCTTAAATCAGATGCAGTAGACATATTCTCAGCTTATAAATTGTAGTGTCCCAGAATTTTTACTTAGCTTGATAGTAGTGGTAGTTAGTAGTAGTTTGTAGTATGTTCGTTTTTGTGGATTTTTGTTCAAGCTGGGACTTAGTTGGAAACTCATAGCAACAATTATGGATTTTATAAGTTTGACCTATAGTGTAAAAATATTAATTATAACATAAGGTTTGCTGGTCCTAGAAATATTATTTATTATAAAGTAAAGTTTAGATAGAATTATTAAGAATGTGACACTTGTCATAATCATGTTTATTAAGGATTTAAGTAATTTTGATGATTTTTTTTTATTAAAAGCAAGATTTAGAAGCTCTAGAACCTTCTAGCAGCTATTAGGATCACGTTTTGACTCAGTCAAAGTTGTTTAATCAATTCAAAATATGTTGAAAAAGTGCAAATACGTGTTTGATATATCAACATATGCCGATATATCGCAGCTATAGGGGCCGATATGTCGCCTACGGGACATACGAAAAACACGTCGACTTCGCACGAACGAATGAACGAACGAACGAGGCTCGGGATATAGGTCTAGGCGATATATCGCCCAGGGTAGGCAATATATCGCCCTGGCATGTTTTTTTTTTTAAACTTGAGGATTTTAAATTTGAAAACAACATTAACCACTTGGACTTGCCTTTGAACGATTTTGACCGAGTTCTGGGCATCCGCTGAACAAAAATTCAAATCTTTTTCATTTTATTTCCATTTATTTATTCATTCTTAAAGGGGTTAGTTTCACTCCTTGAACTCTATTAATAGGACCTATCACTCAGCCATTTTATTCATTATTCAAGCATTGTTCAAAGCCTCCAAGCTCCTAAGTTTACTATAGAGATAAACACTTGGATTTTGGGATAAAAGCTTTTCCAATCTAAGCTTTTCTAAACACTTGGGAAGTAAGATATAGTGTTATTTCAGTATAGAGGTGTAGATCAAAGGCATAGTTCATCCAAGGTATTCCTATCCTTAAGTTCAGTTCTTCATGGTTCTTTAGTTTTCTTTTATTTTCTTTTAGACCCTAACTCTTGTTTATGATTCTTGGTTAGGTGTTTAAGTTTCTTGAAACTTAAGGTTCTTTTCGGTAAGTTTCTTCTTCGATAGTTTAGTTCTTTTTTTCATCCCTTTTCTTTAGAAACTCATGGTTTTACTGTTTGTTTTAGGAGTGTTCCAAATCCCGTTTTTGTCTCCATATCTCGGTTTTTGGTAAGGAAAATAGGTTAGATCATATGTGTTTATATGTTTATGTTATGATATGTTTTATGCTATGATATGTATGTGTATAAATATGTTTTGTAGTCGCTTGGGCATATGACTTGCTTAGATAGCAAGCCCCAAGAATTTTTATCATTTTTATGGTTTAGAGTTATGATTTACCCTACCTCGATTAGTAGACAGAGGACCCAGAGGGGTTATCATATACTATAGTTGTGATCTAACCTACCTCGATTAGTAGAATGAGGACCTAGATGGTTTTATCACATAATATGTAAATGAGTTAATGGCCATTAATATTGTAGTCCTATATGATATACGTTTTTATAGTATATACTTTATGATATAGTCTTATGTTTATGATTTATGACATATATGTATTTAGTAGATTTTCCTTGCTGGGATTAGCCTCATTCCTTTATTTTTAGAGTGATGCAGGAAAATGAAAATGGAAGGCAGGAAGGATTCGTGGCAGCTTGGCATGTGTGTTGAGGATGAATGGACTGAATGGACTGCTGGAAGATCGAGGATGACTTTGTTTAAAGTCTTTTAAATTATGTTCTTATGTATTTCTGCACTTAGTATTTTAAACAATTGATTTAAAGTTTATGTTTTATGCTTTATAACAATGGGATCCCATATCATATCACATTTTATATTTCATACCATATTTTGTATTTCGTACAATATTTTGGGTTTAAATAAAGTTATGTTATTTCATATGAATGTATAGTAGTTATGTCATAGTAGTTTTCAGTGGTCCGAGCTCTTAGAAATAGTCGAGGCATTACATAAACCGAGCTCCCCAGTAAGAACAAACATCCATATAACACACTCATTATACACACAGATAGAATGCATTACAATATACTATAGCAGATATACACATGCACATTTATAATGGTTCTCGTTAACTGGCCTAAGCCTTAATCATGTTCACATTTAACAGTTGGGAGAAGCCCTAATCATATTACAATTGACAGCTGGACTGAGCCCCAATCATATTACATTTATCAACTGGGACGAGCCCTAACCATGCATCTCACGCATTGGGTACAGTTTTCTTACCATTGGTTCGAGTGCAAGCAATTAGGCAAGGAAGCATGACTCTCAAGAATGATCCTCTCCCAAGCCCTAGCGGTAACCAAGTCACAACCCACAAATAACTTTCTCATTACTATTCGATTCCACAATTGAACCCTGGGACCAATCTCGTGCTCTCGGGACCACCAATTTCCCCACACAGGGTGGTGAAATCGTCCCTCGAGTCCCTGGGCCTAAACCATAAAAAGGCAAAAAGAAGGCCCCTAAAATGACCTATCTCTGCAGCACAGCCTTACAGGCCCCACAACACACAGCCAATGCCCCTGCCTTGGAACATCTCAGCGTCGCCGCTCGGAAGAACAACACCGCAGCGCCCCGAGCCAAAGCTCCCAAATCTCGTCTCAAAATTGCCTTAAAGTCCCAAATGAGTTTAAAACCCTAAACAACACATCTTAAGCAGTACAATCACCTCAAAAACCAAGCTCAATCTCTAACCTAAATCAAAACCCATCCCTTTGTTTAAAATTATGCAAAAACTTAAACCATGGGAAGAATTCACCAGAAAGCAGAGTATAATCTTACCACACTGACGAACCATGCCCCTTATCTTCCTCCTACTTGAATTCCCAGCTTAAACCTTCAATTTCCAAGCCTTCTAAAAAAAACAAGTTCCTCCAATGGTGTGAGAGAGAGAGAGAGAGAGAGAGTAACGAGAGAGAGAGGGAGAGCTCAGAGGGTTTTCCTGAATGTTCTGTTTTCTTTCCCCTAAAATAGCCTAGTGACTAAGTCACTTCAACTTAGCAAAAGACCAAATCGCCCCTTTGACTTTAGCCTACTTACTAATGCTCTCGAGGGCAAGACCGTATTTAGCCACTTTTTCCTGCTAATCATAATTAACGTCTCATAAATTTTCATTTTCTCCAATATCCTCAAATAGTCACTAAATAATTCCCCATTACCCGATAAATCCAGGTAATGTGCTAAATTTCCAAAATACCCCTAGGCTCACCCCGTGCTAGGTATTTGACCCTGTTATGACTAAACCACTAACTTGATCCCTAGGATCACCTCGTGCTGAATAACTCAAATATTCACACATATTCACAATTATACCCTCAACGGGTCAAAATTACAAAAATGTCATTCTAATACTTAATCATGCAAGCATAATTATATCATAATACAATTCACATAATAACATGATCATAACATACTCAATTATTGCCTCCCGGCCCCCTAATCCAGGCACTAAGCTATTAGGGAAATTGGGGCGTTACAATTATCCTCTCCTGACAAAAATTTCGTCCTCGAAATTTTACCTGAATAACTCAGGATACTGATCCTGCATATTTGACTCCTATTCACAGGTCGTTTCCTCGACCCTACTTTTCCTCCATAATACCTTAACTAAAGGTATGGTTTTATTCCTCAAGACCTAGTCCTTCCTGTCTAATATCTGGACTGGCTGCTCTTCATAGGATAAGTCTGCCTGCAGCTCCAGATCTTGATAGCTCAATAGATGAGCCTCATCAGATACATACTTCCGTAGCATTGAAATATGAATACATTATGGATGACCGATAATGTTGAAGGTAAGGCCAATCTATAGGCCACCTGGCCAATCCTCTCCAGGATCTCAAATGGTCCTACAATCCTAGGGCTCAGCTTGCCCTTTTTCCCAATCTCCTCACCCCCTTCAGTGGTGAGACTCTAAGGAAGACATAGTCTCCCACCAGGAACTCCACATTCTTGCACTTCAGATCTGCATAACTTTTCTGTCTACTCTGTGATGTGAGCATTCAAGCTCTAATCTTCTCGATAGCCTCATTAGTTCTCTGAACTGCTTTAGGACCCAAGTATCTCTATTCAACCATCTCATCCCAATGAATAGGTGATCTGCATTTCCTATCATACAACATCTCATAATGAGCCACTCCAATGGTTGCCCGGTAGCTGTTGTTGTAGAAAAACTCTATCAGAGGCAAATACTTACTCCAGGACCCTTCAAAGTCCAGTGCACATGCTCTCAGCATGTCCTCCAATATCTAGATAGTCCTCTCAGACTAACCATCGGTCTGAGGATGATATGTTGTACTAAACTTCAGTTGCGTTCCCATCGCCTTCTGCAAACTTCCCCAAAACTTTGAGATAAATGTGGTGTCCCGATCTGACACGATCGACCTTGGAGCTCCATGAAGGCATACTATATCTCTCACATAGAAATTTTCATATTGGTAAACTATATAAGTCATCCTCAATGGTAGAAAGTGAGTTGATTTGGTGTATCGGAATACAATATCCCACACCGAATCATGTTGACCCACCGTCCCTGGCAATCCCACCACAAAATCCATTGTGATGTCCTCCCATTTCCACTCTGGGATATCCAAGGGCTGTAGTAGCCCCGCTGGTCTCTGATGTTAAGCCTTAATCTGTTGACACGTCAGAAACTTGGCCATATACTCGGTTACGTCCCTCTTCATCCTAGGCCACCAATATAAAGTCCGCAAATCTTGATACATCTTCGTGGTACCGGGATGCAAAGAGTACGGGGTAGTGTGAGATTCATCTAGAATCTCTCGCCTAATAACAGTATCCATCTGAACGCAAATCCGACCTTTGTATCTCAGTAAGCCCATATCTGATACTGAATAGTCCCTAGCTACTCCAGCTAGGACGTCTCCTCTAACTCTCGTCAGTTGTGGCTTTTTTAACTAAATGTATTTTATCCTCTCCAGAAGAGTAGACTGCAGGGTAATGTTGGATAACTGGCCCACTACTAACTCTATTCCTGCTCTAGACATATCCTCTACCAACTCCTTGGATATCTGCCTCGAACTGTATAATTGTCCTGGACCTTTATGAGTTAAGGCATCTACCACCACGTTGGCTTTCCTCGGATGATAAAGGATGTCACAATCATAGTACTTCACCAGTTCCAACTAATGCCTCTGCCTCATATTCAAATCTTTTTGTGTAAAGAAGTACTTTAGGCTCTTATGGTCAGTGTATATTTCACACTTCTCCCCATAAAGGTAAATCCTCCATACCTTTAAAGCAAAGACCACTATAGCTAACTCTAGATCATGAGTAGGATACCTCTGCTCATAATCCTTCAAATGGCGTGATGCATAAGTAATAACCTTCTTTGCGTGCATAAGGGCACATCCTAACCCTTGCTTTGAGGCATCGCAATAAACCACAAACTTTTCCTAATATGTCGGAAGACTCAAGACTGGAGTGGTAATCAAATGCCCCATCAACTCCTGGAAGTTGTTCTCGCATTTATTTTACCACACAAACTTTTGGCTCTTTTATGTCAGCTTTGTCAGTGGGGTAGCTATCCTTGAGAACACTTCCACAAATCTCCTGTAATAACCTGCCAATCCAAGGAAGCTTCTAATATCAGAGGCATTCATTGGCCTTGGCCAATCCTTGACAGCTTCAATCTTAGTTGGATTCACCTTGATTCCATCTCTGCTAACAATATGACCCAAGAAAGTCACCTGAGGTAACAAGAACTCACACTTCCTGTACTTCGCAAATATTCTATGCTCTCTCAGCCTCTGTAAGACCAACCTGAGATGTTGCTCATGCTCTTCCTCAGACTAGGAATAAACTAAGATATTGTCGATAAAGACAATCACAAACCGATCCAGATAGTCTTTGAACACCCTGTTCATCAGATCCACGAAGGCTGCTGGTGGATTAGTCAAACCAAATGACATGAAGAGGAACTCATAGTGCCCATATCTGGTACGAAAGGCTATCTTTGGTATGTCTTTCTCCTTGATCATCAACTGGTGATAACCATATCAAAGATCTATCTTTGAGAATACCATTTTACCCTGCAACTCATCAAATAAGTCATCTATCCTTGGTAGAGGATACCTGTTCTTAATGGTCAACTTATTCAGTTCCCTGTAGTCTATGCACATCCTCAGAGAATCATCCTTTTTCTTCACAAATAGAGCTGGTGCACCCCATGGCGAGAAATTGGGCCTGATAAAACCCAAGTCTAACAACTCTTGCAATTGTACCTTCATTTCTTTCAACTCTGCTCGGGCCATTCTGTAAGGTGCCCTAGACATTGGTTCTATCCCTGGTGCCAGCTCAATAACAAATTCTATCTCTCTGTGTGGCAACAACCCAGGTAATTCCTCTAGAAACACATCTAGGAATTCACAAACTAACCTAGACTCTTTTGGTCCCACTGGCATGACCTGAGTGGTATCCACCACGTTGGCCAGGAATCTTATGCAACCTCATCGCAATGGACCCCTAGCCCTTAATGTTAAAATCATAGGTATGCGGGGTCCATGAACAATGCCAACAAATATAAAGGGGTCCTCACCCTCAAGCTCAAAGGTTACCATCTACTTTTTACAATCAATGGTTGCCCCATATCTAGTTAACCAGTCCATCCCCAAAATCATATCAAAGTCGGTCATAACCAACTTTATCAAGTCAACTGACAATTCTCTTCCATCCACTGTCATTGGCAGCGTTCTGACCCATCTCCTGGAAACTACTAACTCCCCAATGGGTAATAATGTCTCGAACCCACAACATAGAAATTACATGGCCTACACAGTCTATCAATAATCCTACTAGAAACATAAGAGTGTGTAGCAACAGAGTCAATTAGTACAGTATAAGATATGTCAACACTAGACAGTTGACCTGTCACCACTGAGGGTCTAGCCCCAGCCTCAGCCTGCGTCAGTGCAAACACTCGAGCAGGAGGTGAGCTATCTGCATTTTTCGGTTCCTCTTTCTTCATTCTTGGGCAGTATTTTTTTAGTGCCCCACAATCCTACATAAAAAGTAGGCCTTCGCCCGACACACCCCCAGATGATGTCTTCTACATCTAGCGCACTCTAGATATGTCCTCCAGTTCTCATTTCCGCCCTGGTGGCCAATCTGTACACCCCGTGGCCTCCTATCAGGGCCAGAAGCCAAAACAGTATCTGGGGTCTTCCTTTTCTAGTCACTATGGCCTCCACCCCTACCAGATCCTGTAAAAAGAGGTCCCATCCTCCTGGTATCCCTTCTGGCTGCGTTCTCGTGCCATACCTCATTCTCAGTGTCCTCTGTAGTGAGGGCTCTCTTTACCACTTGAGCATATGTCGTCACTACAGGTACCGTTGTAATTTTGACATCCCGGGCTATCATGGAATTTATTCCCCTAAGGAATCTCTCCTTCCTGGTCACATCAATAGGCACCAAGTCCATAGCAAACTTGGCTAACCTACCAAACTTCAAAGCATATTATGTTACCGACATATTTCCCTGAACCAGACTGTTGAAATCGTCTGCTTTCGCAACTCTTATTGCTTCATTATAATATTTCTCATTAAACACATCTCCAAATTCTTCCCAACTCATTGTGGTTACATCCCTAGTCTGGGACACCACCTCCCACCAGTTTCGGGAATCCTCCTGAAACATGTACATGGCACACACCACCCTTTCATTACCCACCACCCTCTTAAAGTCTAGGATGGATGCGATCATGCTCATCCACTGCTCTGCCTTGAGTGGATCTGCGATACCCTAAAAAACTAGAGGGTGCTGCTTCCTGAACCGTTCATATAACAACTCCCAACGGTTCTCTATCCCTGACTGCTATTGTACGACCGATACTATAGCAACATGTGAGACCTCTGACGCATCGTTCCTTATCGGAACTTGTTGTTGCCTCAACTGGCGAATCTCTTCCTCCTGTCTCTGTAGCCTAGCTTGCGTATCATCAAGCACTTGTTGCCAGTTTTTAGGAGTTGGTGGAGGGTTCTGACCCTAGTCATTACTTCCAACCTGATTCTCAGCGCCGACTGACTCATTAGATTTCCCTGGAAACATACTTCCAATGTATTTGCAATCAATGGCTCGACTTATCAGGCAGTAATAACAATATTCCATATCAACCCACGGTTCAAAAATTATCAAATAAGCATTCACATGCATTGACAATGCCAATAAGCATCCAAATAGTTCACACATATACAATCATTCTAATAATCATGGAGATTCATATTCATGCTCAAACAAGATGGTAATAAGCACGTTCTTAACATTGACAAGCATTAACAACGCTAATAAGCACGTTCCTAACATTCATATACATAACATAATGCTATTAAGTAGTTCTAACATTCAAAAGGGGTAACGATACTAATAAGCATTTTATGGCACACATAAACCAATATCAATGCTAATAAGCATTCCTTTTAACATTTAATGGTGCTAATAAGCATCCCCTGGCATACATGCACATATAGCAACGCTAATAAGTGTTTCTGACATTTAAGAGCAATAGTGATGCTTATAAGCAATCCTACAGCATTTACAAGCCACTATTGTGCTAATAAGCACATCTTTAACATGCATACAACAGTCAAGGGCCAGGCCCTATCAGTAGCTCATACTTTCTATTTAAACAAGCAGGTAAGGCATATATATTTCTGTAGAGTCCAAGAACTTTACTTAGGTAGTTAGATAGTAGTAGTAGTAGTAGTAGTAATAGCTAGTAGTAGTTGTAGTATGTTTATTACTGTGGATTTTGGTTCAAGCCGGGACTTAGTTGAACACTCGTAGCAACACTTGTAGATTTTATAAGTTTAACATATAGTTTAAGAATATTAATTATAACATAAGGTATGATTAATATAATTGATTATGAAGATGATATCTATTATACTATAAGGTTTAGATAGACCCAATAAGATAATGACACTTGTCATGTGCATGTTTATTGAGAAATTAAGTATTTTTGAGGAATAGTTTATTAAGAGTAATATTTGAAAATCCCAGAGTCTACCAGCAGCTTTGAAATCGTTATAGGACTCAGTCAAAGCTGTTTACTCAATTTAAATTAGGCTGAAAAAGTGCAATTACGTGCATAATATTTCAGCGTATGCCGATATATCACAGCTCTAGGGGGCTATATATCGCCACTCGGGGAATACGAAAAACATGTAACTTTGCACGAACACTTCGACGAGCCTCGGGAACATAAGCCCAGGCGATATATTGCCTACCATGGGCGATATATCGTCTATAGGGTAGGTTTTTCAAACAATTTTGAAACCGAGCTCATTTTTATTCCATAACCTCTTGATAAGCCCATAATCTTTTTGACCGAGTCTTAAGCCTCTGCTAAATGATTATACAAATGTTTTTCAATTAAAAAGTTATTATTTTTATTCAAGCTAAAAGAAGATCTTTTCATTCTTGAACTCAATAAATAGGACCTAGTACCCAACCATTTATTTCATTCTTCAAGCTGAGTTCAGAGCCTTCAAGCTGCTAGGCTTACTTTAGAGTGTTAAACACTTGGGTTAGGGTTATAAGCTTTATCATTTTAAGGTTATTAAACACTTGGGAAGTAAGTTTCATAGTGTGTATTTCGATTTTGAGGTGTAGTACGGTCATAGTGCATTCAAAGGTATTCCTATTCCTAGTTCATTTCTGTATGTTTCATTAGTTTTTGTGGTTTTTCTCTACTCAATTCCTAACTCGCTGTTTTCATTCATGGTTAGGCATCTAAGTTCTTTGAACTTGAGGTTTCTTGTCGGTAAGTACCTTCTCGGTAGTTTAGTTCATTCCTTTTCATCTCTTTCTTTTAGAAAACTCACCTTTCTATTAATGGTTTTTAGGAGTGTTCCAAAATCTCGTCCTTGTTCTCACATCCCAGTATTTGGTAAGGAAAATAGGATAGTTATTATATGCTTATATATAATATGTTTTTATATGTTATGATATATATGTTTTGGGGCTTATAGTTGCTTAAATAGCAAACCCCAACACTTTTATGTTCTTGGGGCTTATGGTTGCTTTGCTAGCAAACCTCATTGTATTTTGAGGCTTATAGTTGCTTAGTTAGCAAACCCCAATGTTTACCATGTACATGGGTTAGAATTATGATATATGTTTATAGTATATGTTATATGTTTATAGTTTATGTTTATGTTTATGTTTTATGCTTTTAGTAGATTTTCCTTGCTGGGCATTAGGCTCATTCCTTTATTTTATATGTGCAGGAAAAGAATTATGGCAGCAGAAAGATTCTTGGCGGCTTAGGATTGTGTATTGAGGAAGAATGGATTCGGTGGACTGTGTGAACGATTCGAGGACGAAGTTGTTTTTAGTCATTGCAATTATGTTTTCTATGTATTTTTCGCACCTGATTTTTGTAAAGAATTTATTTAAGATTTAAGTTATGTTTTATTTTCAGACAATGGGATTCCATATCATACCCCGAATTTTATGTATTTTAACCTTTGCTTTACAGTTTTTAATAAAGTTATGAATCTTTCATATGTATGTTTTCTTAAGAATAGTGTCTATGTATAAGTAGGTTAATGGTCCAAAGTCCAGAATTAGTTGAGTCATTACAAATCTATACCTTCTTATAGATTGAATAATGGTTCCCTATTGGTTTGAATTTTGGAACTGAAAAAGGTTATGAGCGCTCACGTCGCAAACTTATTGTGACACAACCTTCACTAGTAAAGTCAATGGTACTCTAGGAACAAGATATAACTAAAAGGGTAAAAAGGCAATTTTATTCCCTTTTAATTATGAACCATTAATAGAGGATTAACGTTGTATGTAATGATTATATCAATGGGCATTTTATTCTTAATAAAGTACTCAGTAAATATATGTCTATAATTATCAAGAGTTCAATCTCATATTTATAGTGGAGTAATCATGAGATTAATAAATATGATTATTTTAAAAGTTTGTTTAAAATAATTAAAAAGTTGTATAATTCAAAATGGATATTTAAAAGGGTGGCACTGGCTCAACAAGACTACATTTCAAGGTTCAAGATCAAGGTGCTCTTCATCAGGCCTTAGATAGTCTAGGTTACATTTTCATGTATTTTTTTGCAAGTGTTGTAATTTTTTTTCTAGAAATGCTCAAAAGTCACCAACCCGCTTTTATTTACTTATTATAAATGTTTGAATGTGATTAAAGTGTTTAATATTTTGTCATGCATTATAATTTATTTTTGGTCACATTTATTTTATTTTAGCTTGGAGATATTTACAAACTATAGGGTAAAAATTTGGTTAAATTTGGAGAGAGTTAAAAATTTGAGTGCATTAGAAGTGAGTTAAAAGGGGCAAGGGCATTTTAGTCATTTCCAAAGGTGGAGAGAGGGTGTGATGGGCAGCTAGGCTATGTCCTAGTGTACTTAAGTGTCTATGACACCTACCCTAGGAGGAGTAAGAGGCTACCTTACCCATTGGCTAAACCTCCAATCATCCTCTTACACATCCAATCATTATTTTTCTTAATTTCTTTTTTTTCCTCAAGAAAACAAAAAGGAACTCTCTCCATTTCCCTCCCCAAAACCGAAGCTTGCTCTCTCTTCCCTCTCCATTGCTATCGTTTTCTCTCTAAGGAGCAAGAGCACTCTTTCTCCATTGAAGGAAGGGGAGAAGCTCAAGAGCACACCAAGGAAGAGTAAGTTCGAACCCTAATCCATTTTTTCTCCTCTCTTCCTCTTTAAACCCAAAATCCTAAAGGGCTTTACTATTCATGCATGTGATTCTAATGGACATGCATGGCATGGATCTTGTATTCTAGGGTTCAAGAGAGGTGGTTCTAGGAGAATCTCAAAGTTGAAGTTTTTTGGTGATCTAGTGAAGACAGAGGTAAGGGTACTAGAGTTTTTATGTTTTCCACTCATCTCCATATTATACCCTAACACTCTTTTAAAAATATGCATGTGGAACTTTGGGGCTCAATGTGAGTGTATAGAACACAAGGAGGAAGTTTGAAAACCTAAGGGAAACTCATCTCCAAGCTAGAAGCATCAAAGGTAAATTTTTGGTTAGTTTTTGAGTTGTTTTTGGTTATTGATGTTAGATTCGTTTGTTTTGTTGGTTTTTGAAGTTTATTTTATGCTTGAGGGTTAGCTTGATTGATATAGTTGCTTAGCTAGCAAACCTCATTGTAGTATGAGGCTTATAGTTGCTTAGTTAGCAAACCCTAATAATTACCATGTACATGGGTTAGAATTATGATATATGTTTATAGTGAATGTTTATAGTTTATGTTGCATGCTTTTAGTATATTTTCCTTGCTGGGCATTAGGCTCATTCCTTTGTTTTATATGTGCAGGAAAATAGTTATGGCGGCGGTAAGATTCTTGGCAGCTTGGGATTATATATTGAGGGAGAATAGATTCGGTGGACTGTGTGAACGATTCGAGGATGAAGTTGCTTTTAGTCATTTTATTATGTTTCTATGTATTTTCCGCACTTTGTTTTGTAATGAATTTTAAGATTTAAGTTATGTTTTATTTTCAAACAATGGGATCCCATATCCTAACCAAATCTTTATGTATTTCAACCTTTGCCTTACAGTTTTTTTTTATAAAGTTATGAATGTTTCACATGTATGTTTCCTTAAGATTAGTATCTATGTATAGTAGTTATTAATGGTCCAAAGTCTAGAATAATTTGGGTCATTACAATTTCATTTAAGCATTTGCACACATAACTATATTAATAGTTACCAAACCTTGAGTCTAACTTGTCTTTAGTGGCGAGTTTACATGCCCAATCCATCACCAGGAACCCTTAAACCTTGGCTACTCTGACACCAAGTTGTAATGCCATGCTAATTAGGGTCCGTTACCAAGTTTCTTTAAATTAGTGCTAGACTCGCTAAACGAGTCATTTGAACTAAAACATGTGATTAAGCCACTAAAATTTTAGGTATTAAAAACCTTGGTCAAGGAATACACATTTCAATTAACAGAAAACTTTAGTCTTTACATGGGATCCCAAAATACAAGTTTAAAAATTGTTTACAACCATGGGATTACAAAATAAGCCGACTTAAGCGGCAAAACAGGGTCCAACCCTAGTTCCCCTGCGATATCTCGACCGTGGCGATCGAGTGGACTACATATGTACATATCACCTCTAACGCTCTCCAACTCATAGCTGGCCAAGCTTCTCCTTACCCTAACCTGTACCACATAGCACCCGTGATCCAAAAGACTCAGTAAGAAAACATATTAACACATTCATATAAGCATCAGAATATAACAACATGCTTAACCGTAGTAATTGAAACCAAGTCAACACAATGTATAGGTAAGTAACCATAGGGTCACACAAGTGTGTGTCACACGTTTATATATTTAAGTGGAATCCGAGCCTGTCAAGTGCATAATACACTCCCAGGATGGCTAAGCCATAACAGCTTGCACTCAGTGCGCAAAGTGTCGACCATGACTTATAAGTCGAGTCTTGTAACCCCTCGACTTATAAGTCGAGCCATGTAAGTACTCGACTCATAAGTCAAGCTGTGTAAGTCCTCAACTCATAAGTTGAGCTCTTTAACCAAACATGTCGAGGCTTTAATCAGATGCAACAGACAGATTCTCAGCCTATAAACCGAGCTCCCCAGTCAGAACAAACATCCATATAACACACTTGTTATACACACAGATATATTGCATTACAGTATACTAAAGCAGATATACACAAGCACAATTATAATTGTGCTCATTAACTGGGACCAAGCCCTAATCATGTTCACATTTAATAGTTGGGCCAAGCCCAGATTGTATTACATTTGACAGCTGGGCCGAACCCCAATCATATAACATTTATCAACTAGGCTGAGTCCTAACCATGCATCTCACGCATCGGGTGCAATTTTCTTACCTTTGGTTCAAGTGCAAGCAATTAGGCAAGCAAGCTTGACTCCCGAGAATGATCATCTCTCGAGCCCTAGCATCAACCTAGTCATAACCCACAAATAATGTTCTCATTACTATTCGATTCCATAATTGAACCCCGGGACCAATCCCGTGCTCTCGGGACCTCCAATTCTCCCACACGGGGTGGTGAAATCATCCCCCGAGCCCCTGGGCCTAAGCCCTAAAATTTCAAAATGAAGGCCCCTAAAAATGGCCTAGCACCGTGACACACAGTGAGGGCCCCCTGCCATGGAACATCCCAGTGCCGCGGCTGGGAAGAACAACGCTGCGATGCCCCTACGCGCAAAAAAATTGGGTTTTCCACCATTTTTCCTCGAGCCAAAGCTCCCAAATATCGTCCCAAACTTACCTTAAAGTCCCAAATGAGTTTAAAATCCTAAACAACACATCTTAAGTAACCAAGCTCAATCTCTAACCCAAATAAAAACCCATCCCTTGGTTTAAAATTAAGCAGAAACTTAAACCATGGCAAGAATTCACCAGAAATCAGAGTATAATCTTACCTCACTGAAGAACCATGCCCCTTATTTTCCTCCTACTTGAATTCCCAACTTAAACCTTCAATTTCCAAGCCTTTCTTCTAAAAAAATGAGATCCTCCAATGGTGTGTGTGTGAGAGAGAGAGGGGGAGAATTGAGAGGGTTTTCCTAAATGTTTTGTTTTCTTTCCCCTAAAACAGCTTAGTGACTAAGTCACTTCAACTTAGCAAAAAAGACCAAATCGCCCCTTTGCCCTTAGCCTACTTTCTAATGCTCTCGAGGGCAAGACCGTCTTTAGCCACTTTTTCCCCTAATCATAATTAATTTCTCATAAATTCTCGTTATCTCCAATATCCTCAAATAGTCCCTAAATAATTCTCCATTACCCTATAAATCCCGGTAACATGTTAAATTATCAAAATACCCCTAGGCTCACCCCGAGCCGGGTATTTGACACCGTTATGACTAAACCACTAACTTGCTTCCTAGGATCACCTCGTGCCAAATAACTCAAATATATCCACATAATAATGTGGTTACAATTATATATCACACATATTCATAATTATACCCTCAACTGGTCAAAATTACGAAAATGCCCTTATAATAAGAAATGGGCCCACATGCATATATAATATACTTAATCATGCAAGCATAATTATATAATAATAAAATTCAGATAATAACACGCTCGTAAAACATAAGCACCTAATTAGCTCAATTATTGCCTCCCACCTCCCTAATCCTGGCACTAAGTCATATTAGAGAAATTAGGGCGTTACATCTAGCCTTCGATTAACGTTGTATTGTACTAAAAAATATGAATAAAAATATCTTCTCTTATATTTTTATTATTGTTATAATACACTTGTAGAAAGAAGTGGGAGTCAAAATCTTCCCTTGTTATAAATTTTTGTCCTAAAAAATCTAGAATAAGTCGGGATATTTAACTTTGGACTTCTCCACAATACCTTGACCAAAGGTATTTATTTATTTCTTAAGAACTTATTCTTTCTATCCAAGATTTGGACAGGTTTTTCCTCATAGGTAAGGTCTTTGTCCACTTGGATAACTTCATGCTGAAACACGTGTCTGGAATCGATAATATATTTCTTCAACATAGACACATGTAAGACATCATTCTGACAACTAGGCCACTTTTCCAATTCGGTCTAATATTTCAAAAGGTCCAATGAACCTCATATTTAACTTTCCTTTTTGTCAAAATCTCATAACACCTTTCATTGGTGTTATCCGTAGAAATACTTTTTCTCTGACTTGGAACTCTAATGGTCTTCTTCGTTTGTTTGCATAGCTCTTTTATCGGCTTTGGGCTACTACTATCCTCTGTTGAATTTTTTTCGAACGACTTCCATTGTCAACGTACAATATATGGTCCAGTTTGTTTGTAACGCCCTGGTTACCCTAGAACAGTTACGGTGAACCGAAAATTTAACTCGCTACCTGAGTCCTTTGGTTAAAAACGTGCTTCTAGTGTTATTAACAAGCTAAGGCGGAAAACCAATCAAAAGGAAAGGATATATTTTATTTAATACATAAAATGTTTCATGGGCCCATAAAAAACATTTACAAGTTATTTACAACTCAAAATGGTCATTACTGTTTCAAATCTACAAACCCGTCGACCTAAGCGGAAAAAATAGGGTAAACCCCCTAGTTCCTCTGAGAACTCATTAGTCGTGGTGGTCAAGTGGCCGCATATGTACACAACGCCACCTAAGCTTTCCACTCAAGGCTGGGTGAGCTTTTCTTTCCCTTTACCTGCACCACATAGCACCCATGAGCCAAAGCCCAGCAAGAAAACACAATATAGCATGAATATAATATCAACAATGATCATAATAATCATTCAGGACTTTCAGTCCAAATCAGATGAGTGACAGTTGCAAAAGTCACTAAAGTGGGTTCCGTTCCCATTATCCATGTGATGATATGGTCACTGGGGCTTTACAAATAAGTGAACCTTTCACTAGCTTAAACAGGATAGGTGCTTGATGATTAGTCACCAACATAACCTACCTCATGACCATAGAGTCATAACCATGGGATTCCGCTCCCTAGCCATGTGACAAGCAGTCACCTAGGCCTTAGGCCCTGGCTCTGAGTAACTAGCTTAGACTAGACAAGCACTTATAATGTTCATTGACCTTAGGGTCGGTCCTGCATCAATGCTCCCAGAGTCATTCAACGCGGATATCGATTAGATATAATCTTTAATCAGCCCTGCGTTCAGGACACTTATGCCATTTCTGAATCTCAGGTTAGTAATACGCGAACAGTGGCGTCCTTGACTAATCAGTGCCATACACAAGTAAGCAAGCTCTGCTAAGCATTTAATATGAAATCAATGTCCACATTTACCAATCAACATGCCTCAACAATAATCATGCATGTCATATACACAGGGTGCAGTTTTCTTACCTTTGATTCGAGTGAGAATGAATAAAAGAACGAACCTTGAGAACGATATGACTTTTAGCCCTGTAGCGGTCACCTAGTCATAACCAAATATGGGACACCATCAATAAAATGAATAACAAAGGATCCCGAATCAAGATCTAGCCTCCGGGACATCAATCCCCACTAATCCGGGTAGTAGGAACAATCTCGAGGCCTAAAACCAAGTTCCCGAGGTCAAAACACTCAAATGGCCTCAAAACCACCCAAGAGTCGCGGCACCCAGCCACAACACGAGCAAGGGCCACGGCGCCCAGCAAGGCCAAAACCTCCCCAACTGCTTCTTCGAGCTTGGGCCACAACGCCCAAGAACAAGGCTGTGGACGCCCACCCAAACCTTCCAAAAACACACCTAAACACTTCCAAATCCATAAATCAAAGTTCCCAAACTCCCCAATGATCCAAAACCATCAAATCCCGAGGCTCAAATGAACCAAAAACTCAACGATTCACAAAATCCAATTCTAAGTTTAGAAACTCTAAAAACTCAAAACTTAAAACTTAGATTACCTTTGATTGGGTTGTTTCTCGTCAAATACTTCGGTCAAGAAGCTTCTAATCTTTCCTCGGATCACTATGCCTCGATCCTCATTTGATTCCGACTCCTAGAACTCAAGATTTCTTCAAAAATGCCTCGAACGGTAAAAGGAACTAACAGGAAGAGAGAAAGTGTTTTCTAACGTACGGTTCTATCTGACAAGCTACTTCAAGCTTAAGTAACCTCAAATAAAACCTAGTGCTCGGGGTCCCAAAAACACCCCCGGGGACACTATAGCCAAAACTTCCAGAATTTCCTCCTGATCTCAATAACTCCAAATTTATCATCAAATAACATTCTCATTACTCAATATCCCAATAAAAGACCCCGTTATGACAAAACCGCTAATTCACAATATAAGACCATCTCATGCCGAATAGCTCAAATATATCTCCATAATAATGGGATCTCATCCATAGCTCACAATATGCACCAAAATACACAATTATGCCCTCAACGGGCCAAATTACCCAAACACCCTAATAATCAAATGTGGACCCACATGCTTGCGTATAACATCATATTATAATATAATTCACATAAACATGCACATAATCAGTTAATGGCACAATTAAATAAATGGCCCTCCCGGCCTACTAATCCAGCCATTAAAGCGCATTAGGGATTCCGGGGCATTACATTGTTGCTTTATGTACTTTCTTTCACCCGCCCGATGCCAATGGATAGGAGATCGACATTTCCGCCCATATAACGCTTCATAGGGTGCCATCCCTATGGTTTCCTGATAACTGTTGTTATAAGAAAATTCAATCAGCGATAAATACTTACTCCATGATTCTTCAAAATCCAGGACACACGCTCTTAGCATATGTAATGCCCCAAATTTCCTAATAAGGTTTAGGACCTTGATTAGGAGGCCGGGAGGGCCATAATTGATTTATTATGATATTTAATAATTATATGCATGTCTATGTGAATTATATTATTATATGATGATGAATGCATGCATATGGGCTCATATTTTAAATGCAAGGGCATTTTGGTAATTTGGCCATTGTGGGCATAATTGTATAACTTGGGTGCATGGTTGAGATTAATTATAATTTTACCACATTGTATGTAGATTGGTTCGAGTTTTTTGACATGAGACGATCATGAGATGTAAGTGTTCGGTCTAGTCATAACGGGCTTAAGATCGGGGCTCGGGGTGAGTCTCGGGGTGATATTAATGATTAGAGCATTACCGGGAATTAAAGGGTAATGGGATATGATTTATTGGTATTTGGGAATATTGAGAATAGCGGGAATTGGGAAGCGTTAATTATGATCAACGGGATAGGCGGAGAGTACCAATTTTACCCTTGAAATGGTTTAGGGGCTTTTGTTGGCTTAAGGGTATTTTGGCCATTTTGGGGTTTTGGATATATATAACATAGGAAAGCTGTGGAAAACAGAATAAAAACAGAGGTTATCTTCATCCTTCTCCCTTCCTTCCCGTACCTTCTCTTTCCCTCATCTTCCTTGTGTGTTTTTGTGAGCTTGTTGAGGATTTGAGCTTGGGAGCTAAGCCTTGATACTTTGGGAGAGTGTTCCACTGTTGAAGAGCACCACAACCTGAACTTAAGGTAAGCTTTTAGCCACTGGTTTTTATATATGCTCTATTTTGGTTGTTGGTTTCAGCCTTGGAACTTTGATGTGGAAAGTGTGAATCAAAGGAGGTTCTTGTGTTGTTTTGATTGGGGTTTGATGAGGGTAAGCTAAGGGGGTTATTTGGGGGTTTAATTATATGTTTGGAGGAGGTCTAGAGATGGTTTAAGGGACTGGTTCTAAGGGAAAGTGCAGGGGAGAATTCTGGGGTGCGAGTTGTCATTTTGGCTGAACTGGGGTTGCGCTGCAGCATGGCCAAGGAGAGCCGCAGCCCTTGGTGTAAACTGGGTTTGGGCGCCTCTGTCTGAGGGGCGGGCCGCAGCATGGCCAAGGAGGGTCGCGGCCCTTAAGGTCATTTTTGCTATAATGGGGTTTTTAGCTTGGGGATTCAAGCCTTAGGCCTCGGGGTTGAACCTACTACCCGGTTGAGTAGTATTTGAGGTCTCGGAGGTTAGGTTTTGGCTTGGGAACATTTTATTATTCATTTTATTAATGGAATCCCATATGTTTGGTTATGACTAGGTGACCGCTAAAGGAATAAAAGTTGATCGTTCTCAAAGGTCGTTTCTTTTATTAATTCTCGCTCGAACCCAAGGTAAGAAAATTGCACCCTGTGTATATGTGACATGCATGGTTATTATGGATGCATGTTGGTTGATTATTGAGCATGACATGCATGGCTATTATAATGCATGTTGATTGGCTATTGAGTATGACATGCATGGCTATGATTGATGCATGTTGGATGTTTAAATGTAAACATTGTTAGCATAATGAATGCTTGGCAAATCTTGCCCATTTGCATATGACTATTGTTGAGGCATGCTGGATGATTTAGTGTGATGCATGTAAAGCACGAGAAACACGTGATTGGGGCATGCCATGAACGATGAATATGAGATTGGTCAGAGCTTGAGTCTCTGAATTTGTGCTTGATCATGACTGTGTTAGAAACTGTTTAGTAAGCATGCTGAATGCCCTATTCTTGGATAACTGGCATATGATGCATATTGATAGCATTGCTTACTTGTGTATGGTACTGACTAACTAGTCAGATCGACAAAAGTGTTAGTATCAGCTGTGAAGCTGTGACTTACTTGTCAGGTTCGGCAGTGATACTGGACACAGGTCAGGAAGCGCTGACTTACTTGTCAGAACGGCCTTAGCGTGAATCACGCAAGCCAACAGAGATTAGATCTAATCGATTACTAGCATTGAATAACTCAAGGAGCATTAATGCCTGACCGACCCTGAGGGTCGATGAATAAACAGAGCTTGAAGGCTAGTGGCTTACCTATCAGCCACTCTCTCGCTAGAAAATTGAGCCTGGAGGCTAGTGGCTTACCTATCAGCCACTCTCCCGCTAAAAAAGAGAGCTTGGAGGCTAGTGGCTTATTTAACAGCCACTCTCCCGCTAAATCATGTGATTATAATGATAATCATTTGATAATGTTTATGAAAAGTGTTATGTTTTCTTGTTGGGCTCCGGCTCACGGGTGCTATGTGGTGCAGGTAAAGGCAAGAGGAAGCTAGACCACCCTTGAGTTGGAGAGCTTAGGTGATGAAGTGTACATATGCAGCTGCTCGACCGCCACGGCCGAGGTTTAAAGTGGAACTAGGGTTGAACCCTGTTTTGCCGCTTAAAACGGCCTGTTGTAAATATCTTCTGTAATAAACTCTGAAATTTATATTTTTGGGATCCCAATGTATATATATTAAACGTTCTAGTGAAACGTTACACCTTAACCAAAATGTTTAATCCCTAAACCGCTAATCATACTTAGATCACGATTTTGGCCAAATGACTCGATTAGCGAGTTTAGCACTATTTACAAGGCACACCGTAACGGTCCCAGGAGTTGGGGCGTTACAACATATCTTCAAGAGTCTGTATAGTCTTTGTTGTTCGGCCACCTGTTTATGGGTGAAAAGATGTACTAAATTTCAATATTGTCCCATAGCCTTGTGCAAGATTTTCAAGAATTTTGAAGTAAATTTTGAATCTCTATCTGACACTATGGAAATTAGAATTCCATGTAATCGTACTATCTCTTACACATACGCTTCCGTAACTGGTACCTTGTGTATGTTACCTTTACCGGAAGGAAATGAGCAGATTTTGTCAATCGATTGATAATGACCCATATCGAATCATATCGATTCATGGAAGTCCTATAACGAAGTCCATTGCAATCTGCTCCCATTTCCACTCTCGTATTTCCAAGGGCTGCAGTTCTCCTCTAGGTTGTTGATGTTCTGCCTTATCCTTTGGCAAGTAAATCACAAAGCCACATATTGGGCTACATCTTTCTTCATGCAAGGCCACCAAAAGTGTTCCTTTAAACTTCTATAAATCTTTATTGAGCCTGGGTGTACCATGTATGGAATGCTATGCGCTTCATTCATAATCTTTTTCTTAATGTCCTCTCTTGTAGGTACGTAAATCCTTCCTTTAAATTTTAATACTCTCGAGTCAGAAACATTAAAATTCTTCACTTTTTCTTCTATGACTTTTGCTCTAACTTTGGTTAGGTGAGGATCTGATTCTTGACCCTCTTTTATTTCCTCCAACAGAGTCGACTGCGACGTCAGCTTGGAAAATCTTTTCATTACTACTTCTATACCCGATCTTACTACTTTCTCTTGTAGTGGTTTGGACAAGGCTTGAAGGAACATCAAGCTTGTCGACATCTTTCTACTTCATGCATCTGTTACTTTGTTAGATTTACCAGGGTGGTATAAAATTTCACAGTCGTAGTCTTTAACTAATTCTAACCACCTTCTTTGTCTCATATTAAGTTCCTTCTTAGTAAAGAAGTACTTCAAACTCTTGTGATTAGTAAAAAATTTACATCTTACTCCATAGAGATAATGTCTCCTAATTTTCAAGGCAAAAAATACCGCAGCTAACTCTCGATCATGTGTAGGTAGTTCTTCTCGTAATCCCTTAATTGTCTAGAGGCGTAAGCCACTACTCTCCCATCTTGCATCAACACCGCTCCTAATCCCATCTTTGAAGCGTCACAGAAAATTTCAAACTCATCTATACTATTCGGGATGGTGAGGAATGGAGCATTAGTTAGTATATTCTTTAATTCCATAAAGCTCTCCTCACAAGCTTCCGTCCATATGAATCGACTATTATTTCTAGTGAGTGTCGTAAGTGGGGTTGCAATTTTGAAAAATCCTTCTATGAATCGTCGATAATATCCAGCTAAGCCCAGAAAACTCCTTACTTCAGTTGCATTCCTTGGCTGAGACCATCCTTTTACTGCTTCTACCTTAGCTAGATCCACCAAAATCCCACTTTTTGACACTACATGTCCCAAAAAGTTAATTTTATCCAGCCAAAATTCACACTTCTTGAATTTGGCATATAATTGTTTCTTTTTTAGAGTTTCCTACATCCATCGTAGATGCTTCTCTTCTAAATTTGAGTATATAAGGATATCATCGATAAAAACAATGAAAAATTTATCCAAGAAGTTTTTAAATACTCTATTCATGAGATCCATGAAAGCTGCAAGAGCATTAGAGTTGTACTAGGCAACAATTCGATCTCAAACTCAATTTCACAATCAAGAGGAATTCTAGGAAGATCTTCTGGAAATACTTCCATAAATTCGTGTACAATATGAACGTCTTCAAGTCTCGCAAGCTACTATTTCAAGACATCACAAATCGTTGCTAGAAATCCGGTGCATCCGTTTACTAATAATTTCCTTGCTTTCTCTACAGATATCATTGGTGAAGGGGTTCATTTCACTTTCCCTTGAAAGTGAAATTTGTCTTCTCCTACCGGTGCAAAAATGACTTCGTTCTTACTACATTCGATTATAGCGTTATATGTTGTTAGGAAATCCATTCCTAAAATGACGTCATAGTCCTTCATGTCGATAATGATCAGGTTAACATATTGTTCCCCGTCATTGATTGTAATTGGTATAGTCTCATACCAATGAGTTGAGTATAGCACTTCCCTGGAGGGCAATGCTATACTAAAAATTGTATCCATCATAACAGGTAATCCATTCAATCTACCAACAAAATGCACTGATGCGAATGAGTGTGTAGCTCCAGAATCAACTAACACTGATGCAAGGATGTTATTAAAATGGAGCTGACATGAGATTACTGTGGATGGACTTGCTTCCCCTTCTTCTCGAGTCAAAGCAAGGAGTTTTCCATTTGTTTTCTTTTGTTCTCCTCCTTTATATTGTTCATTATGGTTGGACACATTCCCTTGCAAAGTGCTCCAGCTCCCCACAGGTGTAACAAGTGTTAGTCCATCCCGACATTCACCAGGATGAAATTTGTTACATTTTGGGCATTGAGGAAATCCTGGCTTTTCTTGGGACTGACCCTTTCCTCTCTTGTGGTTGTTGTTAGAACTCCATTGGTTAGGCCGCTACTTATCACCATTCTTCTGACTTTGACCGCCTTTAACGAAATGGTTATTTTGCTGATTTTGGATGTTCCTTGCGCCTTGTCTTCTATTTTTAGCTTCTTTCTCACGTTCTTGCATCAATATCGCCCTTTCGATCTTCAAATCTCTGTCATATACTTTGGAAAAACAAGCTCCCTCCAAGTCTGATACTTCGAGATCTTTATGAATGTCAGGATGAATAACATTTTTGAAATGCTTGTTTTTTAATTCATCAGTGCATACCATGTGCGGTGCATATCTTGAGAGTTCATTAAATTTCCAGATAAACTCCTCCATCAACATATTTTTCTGCCTTAGGTAAGTGCATTCTCTTGCTTTCTCATCTTTCAAGGTAGTTGCAAGATATCTCTTTTTCACTATGGTTCGAAACAATTACCAAGTCATCGAGTCAATTCCATGGATGGTCGCCATAGTATCCCAGGAATAGCTAGCATCCTCCCTCAATAAGTATATTGCTAGACGACCTTTGTCTGCTTGTCGGATTCGAGCCAAATCAAAAAGTCTTTCTATGGTACGAATCCAATTCTCCGTTACTTTCGAATCAATGGTGCCATAAAATTCAGGGGGATGGGACTTCATAAAGGTCTCAGGAGAGTAATTAACATACACATATATGGTGTAAAACAAAATTTATATTTGAATACAACAATATTTCAATTTTGAATTTATAAAAACTTTATTAAAATACATAAACTATTGTTCATAACTTCAAACCAACATTACTCACAACCAAATAAAAACTTTATTTTACATAGAAATCTTAATACCTTTAGAAATAATTTATGTGGCGTTAATACACCTTAACGTAGAACTATAGATGTGTCCAACCAATAAATTTAAAAGCTTTATGTAAATTATTAAGTTCATGAAATCCTTTTAAAGCTTTACGTAAATTACAAAGTTCACAAAATACTTTTAAATCTTATTGTAAATTATACAGTTCACAAAATTATTTTAATGAAATATAGATATAAAATCAAGTTTCTCGTTTATTTATAATATAGCATAGTAGAACTCCACTCCCTTCAGGTCAACCCCATATGTATAGTCATGTTGGCTCCACGTATACTCATAAAAAATTTATACTTCGGGCATCCTACCTACAACACAAACATTATCTGATGAGCTAAAGCTCAGTAAGCAGAATAAATACCTTATATGCATTAAAATAAACATGCAACATGTTATGTATTTTCTTTCTTTCTCTTTCCTTTCTTTTGGGCCCTAGAGGATGCTACTGTCGACATTATATAGGGAATCACATTCCCACCTAAACATAAGCATGATAATAGGGAATTTCTCCCTCATAAACATTCATTATATAGGGAAGTACGTCTCCCTTATTACATTTTAGGGCATTGGTCTCCCAAACAACACCTCTACTTTAACGCTTTCATTAACTTATCTATAAACATCAAGCATGCTTATGCATAATAAATATAACATGCTTGAAAATAACTTATGCATAAAAACAATATGGCAGAATAACATGTAAAGCATATAAATGCACATAAGACACATAAATGACTTGTGTTGTAGATGAGGATTCTACTTACCTCACGTCCTGATAAAACAACCGAAATTGTTAGCTTCCTGAAAGGTCTTCATAGGCTAGCGCTATAGACAGAACTTCGCCTAGGTCTTAGAGATTTAGAACTTTAAAAGAGTGCTAAGAATATTTTTAGGCAGAGTGAGAGAAAGAAAAGAAGGTTTTGTAATTCAAAATGAATTATAGAATGCTCTATCTATAGGAAACCTTCGGTTACTAAGCTGCATAGTAAAATAATAAAATATTAAAAATATCAAGCATAGTAAAATAATAAAATATTCAAACTATACAACATAGTAACTTGTTGAAGTCATCACTGCACAAGCGCACTGTACTACTGCATCAACATGTGGGACCCATGGGGTGGATCCCATTGTGGAACCCATGCAGACCCTATTATTGGACCCTTGCGGACCCTACTGTGGGACCCTTGCGGACCCCACTGCGGGACCCACTATGAATAGTGTCATGAATAGTACCCAGCAAATAGTAACCAAAAAATGAAAACTTCACAATCTTCTTACATTACTTAGTTCAACCTTTTTTTGACTCACAAACTTTTCTTAAAAAATTCTCTAACATCCATAAATAAATTATTCTCATGTGTTAGTTACTTCAACAAATTAGAATTGTTAAAACCACACAATAGAATACTGTTACAACAGCTATATTCCCAACGGTCAGGTTACTATTTTCCAACGGTGAGATCACTATTCACCAACGGTCATAAAAGGTAGTTTTTGTCCTATAAATACTTGTTCCTTCAACCATTTACTTGCAACAATTTCTTCATCTCTTATCCTTATAGATAAATTCACCCTCCAATCATGAATTTCTTTTTATTTCCCAAAAATTTAGTGATTGTTTGCTTGTACTTTGCATCATTCTATGAGTATTATACTAATGAAGTTCCCATGGATATCATAGTTGTGTTTTCATTAGTTATTCTTCCACTTTACTTAACGGCTCTAGCCTTCGATTAAAATTGTATTGTACTAAAAAGTATGAATAAAAATATCTTCTCTTATATTTTCATTATTGTTATAATACATTTGTAGAAAGAAGTGGGAGTTACAGGCGTCCACATAGGTTAGCCCATTTCCAAGTTTTTTCTTCACTTTCTCATCATGCTTCTTGAGAACATTCAACATCCAGAGGGCACTCATCTTGGATTTGTGAGGAAATTCTATCGAATTATGCGGTCTGGCACAGATCCAACATGTAGGAGGCTTCTTGAATGGGAGGCTACTACCTTTGTTAGGAGAGTTGGACTCGACTGCCCTCTTCTCTCCTCCCCTACTCTTGCTCTGCCATGATTTTGTCGACTTCTTACCCCCAACATTACTTCTGCTAGATGAAGGAATAGTCTTCCTTGATTGGATATTCCCCTATGAGGAATCGGTTAATCGTTCGGAAACAGATTGAGTAGTGGCCATGTCACCCATTCACTGCCTCTCGAGCTCCAACTTTGTCCAAGGTCTCAATCCTTCCAAAAAGGCAAAGATCTTGTCCACTTCAGACATGTCCTTAATATCAAGCAACAATCCAGAGAATTTCTTTACATATTCTTGGATTGTTCCAGTGTTTTTCAACTCTCAAAACTGGTGTCGAGCTATGTAGGCAACATTTTCAGGGAGAAACTGTGTCTTCAACTCTGTCTTTAGATCTTCCTATGTTGCTATGGTGCATCTGTCATTCTGAATGTCATCGTACTTCATCCACCTCCACACTTTGGAATTCATAGACAAGTACATCGTTGCCATGGCGATCTTGCCCTTTTCTGATGCAGCTCTCACGACCCTGAAGTAATGCTCCATGTCAAAGAGGAAGTTTTCTAAGTCCTTTGTGTCTCTGGCCCAGCCATAGGGCCTCAGCTGAGACACTTTTACTCTTTTGTATTCCATGCGGATGGGTCCAGCTGCAGGCAGACTTCCCCCCACTCTCATGGTGAGGTTCAACTTAGTGTTCATCTCCAACATCTCATCCTTCAACGCCTCAACTAACCCTTATGATTCTCTACGAAGTCATTTAGAGTCTCTTGTAGGTCTTTCACCGTGCACTCCACTACCTTGATAAGTTCTTCCTCTGAGGAGTATCAGATGTACTTGAAAGGTTCTCCCTTCGATCGATTGCTGTTATGCAGGCTAGTAGATTGGACGTATCCTGCTCTAACATAGCCATACGGTTTTGTGTGTTGTTCGACTCTGATTCTTGTCTATCATATCTAAGATCTCTAACCCTCTCGTCCAGGCCATCTAGCTTTCCAACACGCCTCTCAATCGCTTCGATCCTTTGAGTGTTTCTCACCATCATGTTGTTGGGAATTGTGCCCTTAAAGCAATTGCAGTTAACAATGGTTTTAATGAAATAAATGAATGAATTGAATTATTGTATATATGTAACTTATGTACTATATTATTGTAAATAAGATTAAGTAAATATCAGAAAAATTCCAAGTTCATCTATGTGGTCTCAATCTCATATTGGTATGAGAGGATCCAGATTGAGATAATAAACTTAAATAGTACGTAGTAAAATAAAGTTATGGAATCTTTAGATTAATTACTGCTAGTACGACCCACTAGTATTATGGATACATGTGACCTAGATCTGGGTTACTAGTATAGTAGGACACTTTAGTGGAGGTACTTTGCATACTGAGAGTATGTAGAACTGGACCAGATGTGATTTAATAATACTTGTTTGAATAACGATCCGTAGTATTATAAAACACATCAATTGATGATCATATGCAAACTGATCTTAATCCTGAAGTTACTATGAACTCCTATATATGTCATTTGATCCTTTGATTCATGCGTTACGGTTTGTCAGAATGATCAGGCTAAGAACTATTGCCTTGGGGACTCAATGATGTATATGACTGGGGACATAGCTTAACAGATATGAAATTTATACCTTCTTATAGATTTAATGATGGTTCCCTATTGGGTTAGCTTTTGGAACTCAAAAAGTTATTGATGTCAAATTCATAATCAGATTATGAATTAACCTTCACTAGTAAAGTCAATGGTACACTAGGAATCAAGATATAATTAAAAGGGTAAAACGATAATTTTATTCCCACTTAATTATGAATCATCAATAGAGGATTAATTTGTATGTATTGATAATATCAATGGACATTTTATGGTTACAATAAAATACTCCGTAAATATATGTCTTTAATTCTCAAGAGTGCAGTCTCATATTTATAATGGAGTAATCATGAGATTAATAAATATGATTATTGAATTAAAGAGTTTTGGTTAATAATCTTTTCTTTATTTTAGGTTGGAATTATTGGTCCATAGGTCCCCGGGGCAGCTCTATCAACCCTATTCAAGGTAAGAGTTGATAGAAGGGTGAAACTGCGAATGGGTTATTTGAGAGAATATTTATTCTTTTGGATAAATATGCAATTATGTGATAATTGAAGTTACAACATTTATTATTGCATTAGTGCAATTTTTGAAATTGTGTAGAAAAAAAAAGAAATTAATTTTAAACAATTATTTTATTTAAGTGTGAAAGGATAAATTTGGATAGTCAAAATTGGTTTTGATTGTTATATTTATTTAATTAATAATAAAATGATAATGAAAATTCAATTTTTGAAATTTAAGTTATTATCTTTTCCTTAAAAAGATGATACATTATTTGAATTTCTAATTATTAATTAATTAAAATAAAAATTTATGAAAAATAAAATCTCATTTTCTCAGGGAAGTGCTACACGCATAGGGCTTTTTGGACTGCCCTATACGTGTACCACTACTGATGGTGATCAATTTTTGGTTTTTTATTTTATTTAATTAATTAATAAAATCTTTTGAAAAGGGTTTTAAAATGGAATGTAAGACTTTATCTTTAATCATTTATTTTATTATTATTAAAGATAATCAATTTTATTATTATTATTATGATAATAATGTCTATATATTCTATATGATAGAAAATAGGAGAAAAACTTGAACAGAAAAGAAAAATTGATCACCTTTTCACACAAGAAGAAAAACATTTCTCTTTAGTCTATAATCAAGAGTCTCATGTGTTGAGAATACTTTGGAGTCACAAATATTGATTCTTGTACTCTATGTGCCCACCCACATCTTGAGGTGTAGATAACGTCCTGGAAGATCTAGGTGTGAGTACTATAGCAAGGATAGGAAGATCGAAATATATACGAAGAGATTCAAGGATTCTGGATAGGTTACAAGTGGTAAATCATTTCGTATTATTTTTACATATACATATTATATTGATTAACACATTACATATTAAAGGATCCTCATATAAAGTTGGTTATATGAAAAAAAATTGTTGTATACAATACTACCATTACCGCAATTTCCGCTGCTCACTAGGAACTGTTCCTAACACATGTAGGGTCACCAAGCTTTCTTTAAATTGGCTATGATACAAACTGTCACTGGCCACAAAATTGAATCCTCGAATTGACTGAACTTTCAACACTTGTTAGCACACTCAGCTAGCAAGGCAGCTTAAAACTCACACATGCGGCAAACAAGCACATCGGTTAGCCACGATACAAGTATCTTACATGTAGGGGCAATAAGGAAGCATGAGCAAGCACAAAGCAAGACATCCAAAGACAACATCCCACACAACAACTAGAGCATACACCATAGGAAAATGGTACGCGATGGCCCAACAAAGGCAACAAACAAGCAACACATAGACCATAAAGAAAGTATACACAATGAGGCATGGATAAACTGTTGGGAAATTCTTATACATAGTCTTACTTATTTTCATGTAAATCATATATTAAACAAATTAATATAAGAAAACCTAGAACATGTTCTTATAATTTAATTTAAAAAAGAGATAATGATAAGAACACTTACATTATATGAAGCGGGATGAATATGTCATTCCTTCAGTGTCTCTAACCCTTGTATCCTTTCTGTTGCAAGGTATCATCAAGAAACTGAACCGATCTTCAATTTTTTCACAGTCTTCCATGGTATCCTTAGAATCACCTAAATTAGAATGGGAAATTTTCAACACATGAGATAGATACAGAGAAAAGTAGAGAAGAGAATATAGAGGCTTAGAAAAGGACTTTTGTTGTAGAGAGTCTAAAACCCTAAAGTATAAAAACTAGATCTTTTGTTCATATGTTTTCAACTCTCACGGAGCATTCCTTTTATATGCTCAATTAGGTGACTTATTTAATTAAAAAAATAAAAATAAAATAATAGGTAAATACAACCCTTAGGTCGAAATTTCATGGGCTATAGGCCTGTGAAATTTCCCATTTAATTATAATCTTGTTGGACTTAAATTCAAGACCCGTATTATTTTCTATTGATTAATTAATTAAATAATTATTTAATCCTTTATCAAATTAATTATTTATAATTTGAACCTTGATTTAAACATATTTATTAATTTAGACATCATTTTTTCTTAATTAATTAATCTGCCATAAAATCTCTTTTCTTCTCTGTAATGACCCGACTATTTCTAAGACCTCAAACCATTAAAAACTACTATGGCATAGCTAATAATTTGAATACATACTTATCTATCTAAAGTCAATATCGCTCCAGTCCATTGTAACAAACACATAAGATCTTATCTACTTTGCTAATGTTCTGGAAAGAACATAACACTACAATGTGTAAGTAGATTATATCATAGATTGGCAAGTCAGTGAAAATCTGTGCATTGACTAATCTTAGAACTAACTTATTTTTTAACAGATAATCATATTTATATTCCACTGTGATTACGTCAATATAAATATGATTAGTTATATGCTCGGGATTTAATAGAACTTTATATTAAACAAATAATCATGAAAATAAAACATGTGAGCAAAGTGATTAACCAAGTCAAAAATGATTTCTATTATTTTATTGATAATAAAATGAGAATTAAATAAAATTGGGTTTTAATTAGGGCATAAAACCCCAACATAAACCTCATTTTATTCATATAGGACCTTGATAGGGAAAGAGAGTACACATCTTAAGCCCCTATCTGCTGGTGGAATTAGTGCTTCCCTAAGTCACCAGGTCACCTTCCCCTAAGGAGCATTATAAGGAATTAAAGTCTTCCCATAAACATATGTGATTTTCATCTAGGAGATATATACATAATTGAAAAAGTGTCATCACCCTACCCACTGAGGTTACTTGGTGCAAGACTTGACTAATGATCAAGCACCAAGGCATGCTCATACATACAAAATGGCCCCATGGAGGTGTGTCATGTCTCAGTACGCCACACCGAACACCACCTTCATTGGTTCAATTCAGTATCAAGTTCTACTTATTTTAATTTCAAATATAATACGTGATACCTAATACTAAATTGCATTAATAGAAATTTTTCGTGTTTGGTGGTGTTGAGTACCACTAGTGTCCTTTAGTAATTCTCTTTTGATTATAATAAAAAATATTAGCATGCGATACCGATCTAATATTAATTGGAAGGTAATGTGTGTTGGTAACTGATTACCGAGTACACAGTGGAATGCATGGGGTGGTGGGCCGAAGAGATTTAATTTTTTTTTATAATTTAAACATGCTTTAAATAATGAATCCATAAATATACATACACTAATCTAAATACACATAAAAGATGAAGAACATACCAATTGAAGTTTATCAAGTGTCCTTACAATCTTTTAGTATCAAATAACGAACATCCAATCCTAGCAATATTGAGGTACTTAGACCATGATCTTCAAAGATATTCTCTACACCTCAAGACAGGTGTGGGCACGTCGAGAAACAGTGAGATATATTTAGTAATTTACAAGATGTACTAAACACATGAGATCTTAGAATTAGACTTGAGAATTTAGGTTTTCAGGTTTAGAGAAAAAAATACGCTATTTTTTTCTATGTGAAAAGTCTGAGGAAAAACAACTTTCTTTATTGCTTACTTAGAAGCTTTTTCTAACATATTGTTTTTTTTTATTACTGAATTAAATTCTATCAAAGCAGTTTTTCATCAACTAAAATAAAAGCAATTAAGTAGAAGAAACGATTCAAAGAAGTAAAAAGAAGAACATATATTTTTTACCTGGTTCGGTAGTTAAATCTACCTAGTCCACGTGTTACTTTTATTAATATTTATGTGTTAAAGTTGGAAGGAGCTTCATAGAGTTTCAGTACAATAATTTTTGCGTGTCTAACAAATGACAAGGGTCCTGATTTTTATAAACCAATTACAAATACTCTCCTCCATGATTTGAATTTGAATTATAAATGACTCAGTCAACATCATAATATCTAAACAAATCCCTAAAAAATGGGAACAATTTACTTAAATACTACTTTCTGATGCTTTTAAACACTATACTACGCTGGCGTCAATATTCTTCAAGCTTACATATATCAGTTGTTCTTTTGAGTTAGCTTCCTTGCTTCAAGCTGAAATAATTTATTACTTCGTAATTGCTTAAATATTATAGATGGTAATAATATTTAATTCCTAGCTTATTGAGATAAATCCAAGCTCACTCTTCAAGCATGATGATTTTGTCTCAGAATTAGGGTATAACATTTGCCCCCTCAAAAGCGTCTGCTCGGATCCCAGTAGGAGAGACTTTTGAATTTCCCTCATCAAAACACATGTCCACCTACCACACTTGAGTGTGTATCCTCATCATGCTCGAATCGGTTACCCAATTGTACTTTATGTACTGTCGTTTAGTATTCCCATGCACCTTGTTTGCCGCCATTACCCTTAAAACCTATCTGTTGGATTTCAATCATAAGGTTAAGATTACTCTATCTTTTCTTTCTATATATACCCCATTCTCCTTTCATCCCCTTCATTTTGCCATCCATTCCTCAAAGTTTCGAAGCTTTCTCTCTCAAGAACCAACGAACTCGAAGTTTCCATCTTCTTTAAGATCCCATTGCTCCTCAAGATCTCTGGGTTTTTACACTTCGATTATCTTCACGCACACATCCAATTCAAATTTCCAAGTAAGTTTATCAACTTCTCTAAATATACACAATATTCATGCATACATATATATATATATTTATTGGCCCTTTGTTCTTGATGTTCTTGAGATTTTTTAACAATAATATAGGAATTTGATTTGTATTGGGGTATAAGAATGCTCAAAAAGTTGTTTTTGGGTATAAAATTGTTAGGGATAGGCATTTTTTTAGTAGCTTGTGTGGGAATTTTTATGCTATTCTTTTTTAGAAGTTCAATAGTCTACAATTTGGGTAATCATGCCCGAAATTCTAGGGATCTGTAGCTTAACTACCACTACACTCTAGTCTTCGAGCATTATGATAGTTTAAGCTCATAAATCGAGTTGTGTACTCTTCTCATACCACCTCCACTTTTGTGCTATATTCCTACCCAAGAGGACCCTCACCTTTACTCTTTCTCTTGGTACATGTCACGTATTGATTTCAAGAAAGAAGGTTAGGGGTTCTCAACTCGGGCAATTCCGTATCAGAAACCTATTCCCCGACTTGAATCTCCCTTTTCACGAAATCAAAGGTTAATATACGAGTACAATGAGAAGGTTTAGAGGGAAAATATTAGCAGCTCATTTATGCGTCAAATTAGGGAAATCCAAGAAGGCAAAAGAAAAAGACTTCGCCTTGCTGCCCATCCCTAGCCTTCATCTGCTAGCAAAATTCCTTTAGCTTGCATTTGTGCCAACACTAACAGTTTCTATCACATTTATCCCAGGTGAGCTCGAATTTGAGATAATGGCAGCTGAATCTTTGAACTCTGTAGGAAGATCCAAGTAACCCCAACCAGAGTCTCCAATACCCGATTTCGACCTCTCAGTTAACAAAATAAAACATCATTGTCCCCAAAGCCACCTACTTCGAGGCCGACCACTATGAGTCCTCGATTAAATCTGTCAAACAATTGTCTGACATCTTATCTAAACACAAGCTTAAATTTTCTGGTACTCTCATGTGCCAAGCTCTTTATGAAGACGAGCGAAGATGTTTCGCACACGAAGAGAACAATCCAATGTAAGCATTAGGCGCAGGGCCTAGAGCAACGAGCACATGAAGGTGGGAGCTCTACTCCCTATCAATCAATATTTTAAGAGTTTCACTAATTGTATTAGGATAGCCCCCCTCAAGATCTAGACCTATTCCTATCAAACCCTCGCGACCCTCAAATCACTATCCACAAGCTGAAATGGGAATAACCATCTCTAGTAGAGATTCTTTATCTATATTGTGTCATGAGCAATCCACCTCGGAAGAACGGAGGTGATGGGCTCTATTACTTGTCAAGATACCCTAAAGATGGGAAATTTCTCGAAGACATCCCAAACACCCTCTGATCTTGAAGACCTAGGTTTTCTGGACCAGTGGCCTCTACACTTTGATATTTTATTCTTTCCAACACAATCGTTAGTTTCACACTTAGCCATTTTTGTGAATTCTACTCATTTTCAGATGGTTTCTCTTCTAATACATTCTCCCATTTCTTTTTTCTTATAGTTGTCTATGACCGACCTGATGTGTTTCCAACGATGCAACAACGCCGAGAGGGGTTAGGGAATCTCCCGTATGGAAAAAGGTCTATTAGTTACCTTTTAAATAAAACTAAGCTTCGAGAATGTGGACTTTGTTAGGGTTTTATGCCCTAATTAAAACCCAATTTCTTTGTAATCTCATTTTATTATCAATAAAAGAATAGAAATCTTATTTTGACTTGGTCAATCACTTTGCTCACATGTTTTATTTTCATGATTATTTGTTTAATATAAACTTCTATTAAATCTTGAGCATATAGCTAATCAAATTTATAGTGATGTAATCACAGTGGAATATAAATATGATTATATGTTCAAAATAAGTTAGTCCTAAGATTAGTCAGTGCACATGATTAACACTGACTTTCCAATCTACGATATGATCTACTTACACATTGTGGTGTTATGTTCTTTCCAGAACATTAGCAAAGTAGATAAGATCGGATGTATTTGTTATATTAGACTGGACCGAAATTGACAGTTGATAGGATAAGTAAACATACCATTATTATCTATTCTAGTCATATCATATAGTTGTGTAGTGTCCCAGATTTTACTTATTCTAGTCATATCATATAGTTGTGTAGTGTCCCAGATAGTAGTAGTAGCAGCAGCAGCAGCAGCAGTAGTAGTAGTTAATATTATTTTGCAGTATGTTAGTTTCTGTGGATTTTGGTTCAAGTCAAGACTTAGTTGGAAACTCATAGCAACATCTATGGATTTTATAAGTTCAACCTATAGTTTAGAAATATTAATTATAACATAAGGTTTGATTAATATTGTTGGTTCTAGAAATATTATTTATTATAACCTAAGATTTAGATAGAACTATTAAGAATGTGACACTTGTCATAATCATGTTTATTAAGGATTTAAGTATTTTTGATGAATAGTTTAAATAAAAGAAAGATCTAGAAGCTCTAGAACCTTCCAGCAGCTGTTAGGATTGTATTTTTACTCAGTCAAAGTTGTTTAACCAATTTCAAATATGCTGAAAAAGTGCAAATACGTGTTTGATATATCAACGTATGCCGATATATCGCAGCTATAGGGGCCGATATATCGCCTATGGAAGATACGGAAAACATGTCGGCTTCACACGACCGAAACCACAGAGGTTTGGGAACATAGAGGACGTGATATATCGCCTATGGGGGGAGATATATCGGCCCCACCCCCCTTGCATTTTTGAACTCTGTGGAATTCGAGCTTAAAACATCCCTTAACCTCTTGGACCTGGCTTTGAACGATTTTGACCGAGTTCTGGGCGTCTATTGAACGAAAATTCAATTCTTTTTTATTTTATTATCATTTATTTATTCAAATTAAAAGGGGTTAGTTTCACTGCTTGAATTCTATAAATAGGACCTAGTACTCAACCATTTTCTTCATTCTTCAAGCAGTCTTCAGAGCCTTCAAGTTGCTAAGGTTACTATAGAGAGAAACTCTTCGATTTTTGGGTTAAAAGCTTTATCATTCTAAGCTTTTCTAAACACTTGGGAAGTGAGATATAGTGAGATTTCAGTATCGAGGTTTAGATCAAGTCATAAGATCATTCAAGGTATTCTTATCCCTAAGTTCAGTTCTTTATGGTTCTTTAGTTTTCCTTGTTTTCTTCCAGATCCTAACTCTTGTTTATGATTCTTGGTTAGGTGTATAAGTTCCTTGAACATTAAGGTTTTCGGTAAGTTTCTTCTTGGATGGTTTAGTTTTCTCTTTTCATCTTCTTTTTCTTTAGAAACTCACCATTCTTACTGTTGGTTTTAGGAGTGTTCCAAATCCCGCTCTTGTCTCCATATCTCGGTTTTTGGTAAGGAAAATAGGATAGATTTTATGTGTTGATATGTTTAAGTTATGATATATTTATGTTATGATATGATACATGTTGTAGTCCTTGGGCATATGACTTGCTTAGTTAGCAAGCCCCAAGAATATGTTCTTTAGTCGCTTGGGCATATGACTTGTTTAGATAGCAAGCCCGAAGAATTTTTATCATTTTCATAGTTTAGAGTTATGATTTACCCTACCTCTATTAGCAGACAGATGACCTAGATGGGTTATCATATACTACCCTATGATTTAACCTACCTCTATTAGTAGACAGAGGACCTAGATGGTTTATCACATGTCATGTTAATAAGTTAATGGCCATTATTATTGTAGTCCTATATGATATATGTTTTTTATAGTCATATGTTTTATAGTATATGTTTATCATTTATGATTTATGTGTTAGTAGATTTTCCTTGCTGGGCATTAGATTCATTCCTTTATTTTTAACTTGATGTGAGAAAATGAATATGGAAGGAGGAAAGATTCATGGCAGCTTGGCTTGTGTGTTGAGGATGAATGGACTGCGTGACGATCGAGGATGACGTTTTTTTAGTCTTTTAAATTATGTTTTGATGTATTTCTGCAATTAGTATTTAAACAATTAAAGTTTATGTTTTATGTTTTAAACAATGGGTACCCATACCGTATTTTATATTTCATATTTTACTTTGTATTTTGCACAATATTTATTTTGGGGTTTTAAATAAAGTTATGTTATTTCTTATGAATGATTCCCAAAATAGTAGCTATGTCTAGTAGTTTTAATGGTCCAAGGTCTTAGAAATAGTTGGGTCATTACAAGTTGACCATTGGTCAATTCAATCTCAATTCTGAGTGGTTAGTATTCTAACTAATTGTATTATTTGAGTTCTTTGTCTTGTTCGTTACCAGCTTACCCTACGGACTAGCCCATACTTACATCTTGGGAACTCGGTAGTACAATTGAGTGGGAGTGTTAATCATAGATATGAATATCTATAGCTTCTGATGAAGAGGTGAAATGATGGTTTCCTTTTAGTTTGGTTCAAGGTGCTAAATGATAGTGATCTCATTTCAGTAATTAATATTAGTTTACTGAAATATCATTTACAAGGAACTAAGTGTTTTAAGGATAAAATACAATCTGGGGTAAAAAAGCATTTTAGTCCCATCTCATTGTAGACCGTCTATAGAGGATTGAGTGATAATTATGGTAGTAACAATGGATAATTAATAGCGTATCTATATCTGCTATAGTGTGTTCTATGAATTCAAGAGTGCAATTCTGAGTCTTTAGTGGAGTCACGATGAATTAATAAGTTACTAAATTTATTTGTTAGATTTATGATAACTTGTTGGAGCTTGATTTCATAGGCCCATGGTCCCCACTACACCTTGGATAAAATTATCTAGATAGTCTCAATTAATTGATTTAATTATCAATTAGAATTATCAAAGTTGACCAGGTTAATTTTGGATAGTTTCATAGAGTTGTGTAATTTTGAGAAGAAAAGAAAAATTATGACAGATTTATTAATTAAGATAAATTGGTATCTAAATTAATAAATACGTTTAAATCAAGGTTCAAATTATAAATAATTAATTTGATAAAAGATTTAAATAATTATTTAATTAATCAAATCAATAGAAAATAATACATGCCTTTATTTCAAGTCCAATGAGCTTATAATCAAATGGGAAATTTCACGGGCCTAAAGCCCATGATAATTTTGACCTAGGGATGTTAATTGGCTAATACTTTATTAATTTTTTAATTAAAATTAAATGACCTAACTGAGTCTATAAAAGGAGTGCTAAGTGAGAGAAGAAAACATAAGTCATAAGACGACAGACACTGGTTTTCTGATAGTTTTTAGATTCTCTCTAAACACAAGTCATTTTCTAAGCCTCTTTGTTCTTTTCTCTTCTTCTATCTGTATCTATCTCATGTGTTGAGAATTGTCCACTCTAGTCTAGGTGATTCCAAGGATACTTTGGAAGGCTGTGTATAAATTTGAAGATCGATTAAGTTTCTTGGTAATACTCTGCGATAGAAAGGATACAAGGGTTAGAGAAACTGAAGGAAGGACTTATTCATTTCGCTGCGTATAATGTAAGTATTTTATCATTATTTCTCTTTGAATTCAATTTTAGAAACATATTCTAGGTTGTCTCATATTAACTTGTTTAATATTAGATCTACATGAAAATAAATAAAGATCTTGTATAAGTTCAATGATGGTAAGACTACGACCGACCACAATTACCCCAAGTATGAGTCGTGGTCCAACATCCCTATCCCTGCTCCATCCAAGTCCAAAAATGATCCTTCAACTGACCTGGCTCCTCCTCTAAGAGACAAAATAATAACTCGAACGAAGACACATTCCTATAGATGAGTCCATGGCCGAGAAGACAGAAGAATCCCCTCGTTCTCGAGTAAAGGTAATTTTAACAGCCGAGACGGATGGTCTCTAACCCTACTCAAACATTCCCCTAACCTCTTAGTACCTTTTAGAGATTTTAACTATAATTTTCTTATTTGGTCAGGGGTAGATCACATAGTCCATAGTTATGATACTAGACTTGTAGAGAGACAAGTAAAATATGTTGAGATTGGTTAAATATAATGGTTAAGTTGTTAACACAATGAGGTGCAAAACACTTAACGGTATTCACTTAAGTTGAAGTGAAAACATGAGATTATGTAAGTAGGCATCTAAAATTTACTTTTATGGGTCTAAAGTGATACAATGAGGTATCTAAACATTCCCAAAAAGTTTGTAGGCAATTGGAGACATTTTAGCGTCATGGTCGGGTCGTTAATACACAGGCATATCCGTTGCTTCGTCGTTGTCTGTGGGAGGTGGCGCATCGCCTAAAAGTGCCTAGGAGGTAAAACCCCCTTCAGGCGATGCATCACCTAGCAAGCGATGCATCGCCGCCTAGTAGGCGACACGTCTCCTGGGCGGTCCGTGCGGGACTATACAGTAACGTGACTTAGCTCCAAATGATATGTTCAAATAATTAGATTCAACAAACTAAAAGTATAATACATTTTTCAAAATTAGACATATTATTCTAAATTGAAATTTTAAAACATTATTTGAAATTGATTGTTAGGAATTTAAAATTAATATTTAATATAAGTAATATATGTATGTATAAATGAAAAAAATTCTTAATCGGTTTATTTGGGTTATATTGGGCGGGTCAGTATAATAATTGGGCGTTTTGAATTTTTGTTGGGTTATTCAGGTTGCATATTTTGTCGGTTTTTTAGGTGTGGTTTGGATGGTTTATTTGGGTTGGGCGGCTTGCAAAAAACTTCTGCACATTATCAAGATTTGCATTCATACTTTGAATTAGAATCTTGATTAACATCTAGGGTTTGTAATATTGAATTATTCCCATTATTCATTGTTGATTTAGAAAGTGTAAAGCCATAAATTTCTAAAAAAAATACACGTCATAGGACATTTGGGAGTGGCAAAGTTATCAAATTTGACTGAATGTGTGACAGTCAATATCCTGTGATCTATAAGGGGAAAGATCGGATAAAGATGTACAATCCCACATCGCCTGGGGAAGGTCAACTGTGATGATTCTAAGACTATGTAGGTATGGGACTACATTGTTGAAGATGGCTTAAATGGATTGATGGGTACTATCTATGCCAACAAGATGCATCTTCTTTTTGGTATCCCATCACTTGGGAACTCCAAAGTTAAGCATGTTTGACCTGGAGTAGTCACATGACGGGTGACCTCCTGGGAAATTTTCCCAGGAAGCGTGCGAGTGAGGACAAAGCGCACTGGAAAGACTCTTGTTGGTTTTTTGGGGCAGTCGTCATTTCAGGAGGCAACCATATTGACGTGAGGTGTTACAAATGGTATTAAAGCCTTGACCTAGCCAGAAGTGTGGCCGAAGGGGACGTCGGACCCCTAAGGGTGGGGGTGATTGTGACAGTCAGTATCCCGTGATCCGTAGGGGGAAAGACCGGGTAAAGTTGTGCAATCCCACATCGCCTGGGGAAGGTCAGGTGTGATTATTCTAAGACTGTGTAGGTATGGGACTACATAGTTGAAGATGGCTTAAATGGATTGATGGGTACTACCTATGCCAACAAGTTGCATCTTATTTTCGATAGCCCATCACTTGGAAACTCCAAAGTCATGCGTGCTTGACCTGGAGTAGTCTCATGATGGGTGACCTCCTGGTAAGTTTTCCCAGGAAGCGTGCGAGTGAGGACAAAGCACACTGGAAAGACTCGTGTTGCACTACAAGAAAAAATGCTTTTAATAACACCAAAAATGTGTTATCAAAACCTACGATAACACTTTCTGATGTGTTAAGACAGACTATGTTATCGTAGGTCAGGTTACTTTACATAACATTTTATCAGTGTTATACATATGTGTTATTGTACTGTCAACGATAACACAATTTCTGTGTTATTTTAATATATAGATAAGTGTTGAATTATGTTATTTATAGTCGATACTATAACACTTTTTTTGTGTTATAATACACTTTAGTATAACACGTGTTATATTAGCTTAGAAAAACATAATATTTTTTTACTTACACAAAACTAGGAAAACAAATATGAAAGTTGAAGCCAAATAAAATAACATAAATAGATTTTTATTAATTACTCAAATGTAATTACAATATTTAGTCTACTAATCTAGGCTTAAAAAATCATATTACAACATAATTTATGCCTAATTCAGATTCCTTTATCACTAAATACAAAACAAGAAATGTATACAAAAATTAGTGAACTACATTCTTCCATTCTAAAGCTTCAACTACAAATGTTGTCAAGAATTGCTCCAAAGAAATCATCTCAATATACCTACACATTGTAAAAAAAAAAATCCTTTTATTATTAAGAACATAAGACTTAAGCTAGTTTCCACCTGTAAGCATATAAAATTTAAATTAAATTTGTAATAACTCCAAAACTTGGACGAAACAGCAGGGTATAGCAAGATGTACTACCATGCAAAACGACTGAAGCAACAAAACATGCAACTTAAAACAATAAGCTAAGAGATAACGAAGAGAAAATTCCACTGCCAAACAGAGTACTCTATCAATACCTAAAACTTAATGAAAATGAAAGAAACATTCAGCAGCATAATTCTAAAGCATAACAGAAGACTTTCTTCTTTATACCTTGACAAGGGCTGATGAAAGTCATCTTTTTGTTGGTAGTTCGTTTTCTAACATGGTCATATCAGCCTATTAAGAAAGAAAAATCTAAGCATATGAATTTCCCACAAAACAAACAGATAAATTCAGAAATGAAAGTGAATGAGAAAATCAAAAAGGATAGAGAATGAATGAACTGAACTTTATTGAAATATATTGAAGTGTTAAATAAAAAAAGAGAATACATCACTTATAACGAGCTAAAACTTAGAGTAAGACTAAGATAGAAAACCATAACAAATCTAGCAGCTACCACTTAATAGATAAAATTTGTAGTAATAAAAGTACTACAATCTTTCCATTAATCAGTTATAAAAATCAGTATCATTAATCATGCTAATCAGAAAGTACTGCCATTTCTAACTATAAAAATCAGTATCACTAATCATGCTAATCTAGTGAGGATCGAACAACTATATAAAATAATACTATAAAAATCCCCACACTGCCAGACTATCCTTTACAACTTAATATTAAGATCCTGACACTATAAGAACAGAGATTAAGAGTCTGACACCATAGGAATAAGTCAATGCAGCAGCAATGTCTCAAAATGGGCCATTTCACATCTCTTAAATATCTGTTTTAGTATAACCATATTTATTGTGTTCTGAGTTTTGTGCTTAATCAGAAAGTGTGTGATCTTGACGTGGTGTGTATGTATTCAGCACAACAAGAATGAAAGGTTCTCTACTGTTTCAGGTCTGAAAACCCATGTAATCACAATATGTAATCACATAGATAAACCATTATATATATATTGAAAATATGCACTGGAAAATATTCCCTTCCAACGAATGCAAGAGTATATCAAATAATAACTTTTTAACTACTCAATACAAAGTTAAAAGCGTATGCGTGATAAAGAAGTCTTAAAATGATGAAGCAATACTAAGTGTGTATGTGTATTTATGGATTAAAGTACAGAACTAGTATAAAACATTAGTAAATGTGATTTATGATGACAGCAATCACAAAAATGAAATGCAGAACAGAAAAGAATGATGAAGCACCTGTATGAAATGATGAATTAAGATTTCATACTGCTCCTTTAAACCGGCAAAAAACACCAACTCTTCAACCCAGCCATAACTGCAACATATTGCTAAATAATTAATTCTAGTGTTCTTTCATCTAAATAAGAACATAAAAAAGATCACGTGATTATGGTAAAAAAAAAATAAAAAAAAAGAAGTTAATTACAGCTCTAAACTAAAACAGAGAAGATCAAGTTTGAAATTTATCTGAAACAACAGCAAATAATAATAAATAATACAGGAAAGTAAAATCAAAATGCTCTGCCATAAATGCTAATAAGCATAATTCTGTGTTCACAAAGTTGGAACTCATATCTATCAGATAAGTTAGTTTTTTTACGCTGAGTTGTGCTATTGGTTTGTTTGTGTTAGAATCCTTTTTCTTTTGGGGAAATTTCTGCTCCCTTCTTTTAGTCATTATGCAATTTTTTTTTTATAATGTTTCATTTTGGATAAAAAATCTGTAACCCATCTAGGCAGCAGGACAAAAAATAAAGAGAGAAATCAGAGTTCTTAAATCCAAACTTTATGCGTGCACACACACACACCCAAAAAAAAAAAGGGGTGTGGGGAGTAAAAGCTTGTCAAAGTATAATTCAGTTGCCCAAGTTGATATCATTGTTATTTGGCACTTATCACCTTTGGCTAGATTATCAATCTTTTGCAATAAAAAAGTTCTCAAAGCATCATGCAAGTAGGCAAAGTACTTAATAAAACTGAAAGTATATGCATCCATCATTTAAATGAACAAAATCACCCAGAACATTAATTGGCAGTTACGCGTTCGCTCACAGTAATAAACTTCAGAGTAATCTCCTCAAATGAAAAACAACACAACAGTTCTAGCGGCATGCATGAGAAATTTCCCCAAAAACAAAGGCCAAGTTTCTGGGATCAAATTCATAAAAATCAGAAGTTTCGTGAACTTTACCAAAAATTTGACCTCAGATTTTCTGACTCCTAATTGCCAGCTCTCTTCTCAAGTTTTGGCAAAAATAATTATGTAACTTAAAAACTGAACATCAATTCCTGTTTCATGTAAACACAAGTTATCAAGCTAAAAATCAACACGAGAACAAATGAGCAACAAGTTGATCATGTACAAACAGATACGAATCAAATTTATTTTTAAGTTATACACCACATACCAAAATCTGTGAATCTCCTCTTGCAAAGGTGAAGAAACTCGGCGTATTTCTGAGCTCCCTTGTTTGTCTTGTCAAGCTGCAAGACCAAAGGTCGCCTTGTCATGATCCCTGCAGATTTTCCAATCCAAATTCCATTATATATCCTTGCTAAAACATTATAGTAAATAAGTAGAAAAAAGATACAAGAAAATTAAATGATAAAAATAGTAAATAAGAAAAAAACAACTAGCCTTTGTTTACTTTTGATTATTAAACTAAGCAAGCTAGTTAATTGGGGGTAGATAGAGATGAATAATAATAAAAAAAAAAAAGAAGAAAGAGCTAAATGAAAATGCTGAAAAGTAATAGACATAAAATCAGCAATTGATTATGCACTCAGAATGTTACTTACTTAATTACCATTGTAATTAAATCATTACACTTATATTTGATGTGCTTTGATGAGTTTGGTTTCAGTTTTATTAAATAAAAGCACACGGCACATGAATCTGGTCAACATACAAAGAAGTAACAAATTAGTGTAGATAAATGTTATTTGTTTAGTTTTATATACTTAAGTAGTTTAGATTTGATGTGCTTTGATGAGTTTGGTTTCAGTTTTATGTTGGCATCATTCCTATCATGCCAGCTGAAGAAGCCTTAACTATTAAATGCAACACGAATGTGGTAAATCTCATATGTTACATATATCTTAGAACAATTATAACCAAATTAAGTACCCTCCAAATAATCTCCAATTCTAATAATTTTATTTTGTTTACACATAATCGACTTTAACTATCATTTTTACCAAACGAGATACTTTAAGGCGTAGAAGAAACATGATTGAGAGTATAAAGACTGAGGATGAGACTTGGTTGAATAACAATGATCATCACACACAACACAATCACAGAAACTAATACAATAAGCAATTTGTTGAAATATTCAATGTATGTATGCAATTTTTGAAATATTTGATGAAAATCAGGACCTGTAGTGAAGAAGAAGAAAAATAGTATCTTTTTTCTTTGGTTGTCATGCTAATGAAGTAAAGAGAGACTGAGATATACCAATGACAAATCCATGGTCAATGGCTCTGTTGAGAGCATTACCACCAATGCTCAACACAATGACATACATACAAAAATTAAGCACCAAAAGTACTAAGGAAACATATTTGAATAGCTTATTATCAACCATTTTAAGTGGAGGAAAAGAGGTTTGGGAAAAGTTACTGCACAATGCAGAAAGAAAGAAGATGAGTTGTGATTGTGTGTGCATGAATGAATTGAAGTGATATCTTATTATAAACCAGAGCTTTTGAGAGAAGGTTTTGGAAGGTTCTTTGCTTGTTCATTAGGCTGCTACTTCTAAAGGACACAAAAGTATTCTTCATTAACAAGCCAACCCAAGAAAAAAGATTCATTCCTATTGTCCTCTCATTTTTTAACTCTTTTTTTTCAGCTTTAGTAGCTTACATTCTTCTTTTTCTTTTTGACCCTTATCTTCAAATTATTTGCTGTTTCTTTAGAAACTTTTTTGGTCTTTTATCCATCTTTGATACTTTTTTTATCTGTGTTTCAATTGCTCATTACAACATATAAAATACAGTAAGAATTGAATCACTATTTTTTTGCCATTGTTTTATCTATTTGGAAGTGAGAAAATTTAACACTAAAAGATATGAAGAATTCATTGTATTTCACAATACTTTTATTTCTTTTTTACAAATAAACCAATCAAATCAATTCACATCACACCAAATCACACAATAAATTGCCATTGCCAACAATACTTCTATCGATCTCTCCACTATCATGGAGATGGAAATATCTCAAAGTCACTCACTCAAAAACAACAAATACACAAGTATGACTATTTTCTCCTTTATTTTCTCACATCAATTTCATAATGCTAACCATTGTCTTTTGGTAAAAAATTAAGTAAAACGAGCCAAAATCTGATAGCCAAGGCAAGTTATTGGTAGTGGGAGAAGAAAAAGAACACCCCAGGTGGATTTGTTTATTCTTTTGTTGAACAGTTAGAATTATATTCAGTTTTACCTATCAAACCAAATTCAACCTCTCTTTGCTTTAGTGTATAACTTTTGCCAATTCTTGCTTAACCGAAACAAACTCAAACCAGCTACCATGAAAACCAGACTGAAACAGCCTCTTGTTTACTTTTGTACAATTTTACTTATAAATATAAGCCCAATGACTAAAACTAAGAACATTGAAAATACTTCCATCAATGCTGCATTTACACTTTCTACCAATCCTAACCCAAAATTTTGATTGATCCTTCACCCCTACTGAGTATCTAACTCATTATACTGAATGATACAAGCCTGTAATAGAGTAAATTAAGTGATCAGATGGAGGCCTCTGAATCATTTGCTTCTCACTAAAGTAAGTTGTGAATCTTGTTTTATTTTCTTTTCTTGATAGCTGTTTCTAATGGCATGTTTTGTTTGGATAGAATCTTATTTGCACATGTTTGTATGCCCCAAAGGTTTGTTGGAATTTGCTAGAATCTTACTTGCTGCATTTTCCTAGAAATTTGTTGTCACTAAAATATTTTTTGCTACAAATTATGACTAAAAAATATATTAAGTCACATATTATTTTTGTTGTCACAAAATGGCTGTGACTAAAAGTTAAGTTTTTTGTAGTGGTTTGTGGCTTATCTTTTAAAAATAAAAAGTTTATTTCTTTTGACAGAGACTTCACTCAAGGTATGGACACACAAAAATGAAAGAAAAAAGAAGATGTACTAACCCAACACCTATAATTAAAATAGAGCAGAAAGAACAACACAAACTAGATAGCAAATCAAACTAGAGAGAATGCAAATTTCTGCAGAACAAAATACCACAAAAATGAAAAGGTGCCACTATATATACAAGACCAATAAACAACAAGAATAGTAAAGATAAAAAAACAACCAGAAATCTTGCCTAGCTTCTACGTTTTAGATATCACATATGGATCATATTAAAGCAAAAGTGACTAAAACAGAGAAAAGCAATAATTACCTTTATTCTCCTCATGTAAATGCAATAAACAAATAAAAAAATTATGGAAATTCATCCAATGGCAGCTACAACTATCAGTATTGCTGGCACCTTACATTCAAATCTACCTTTTTCACAAAAAAAAAAAAAGAGAAGCAAATAATATCAATGAGTGGTTAGTTAAAGCACAAGAAAAAGATAAACCTTGATCATACCTAACTCTTAATATGGCATTCAGATATATATATTTCTTGTCTAATATTTATAATATCAACAAACCAAATAGAATAGCCACTACCTTTAGCTCTCATATTAAAACGTGTACAAGCCAAGAACATATATTTAAACTAGAAAGAATAAGTCTTTTTCATTTCTTTTAGTATAGAAAATCAACGCATATACCTGGGTTAGACAAACTTAGATCTGGGTTAGACAAGAAGTAGAGAAAGACTTGAAACTCTCTACGCAGCTTAGCTGGCCAAGATACCTAGCCTTTCTCAAAGGCTTTCCAAAAGACCCAATCTTTTTTTTATTAAGACCTAGATGTAATTGAGGGTGAACGTTAGAGAGGAGATATAAAAAAAGTTGGGGGAGAAAGGAGAACAAGTAGAGAGAGAAAGAAAAAGAGGCATTTGTTTTAATATTTGGACTTAATTTTTCACTTTGCCGCTGGATATTTTTTAGACTCAATCAACTGTTGAAATCCATCAAACCCATTTCAGAAATTTCCCAGAAACCATCATCCAAATTGAATAAAAACCCAATTTTTTTCTAAAAAAAAAAAAAATCATCTCGCACCTCATTGAAGGATGATTTGGGTGGGCTTGGATTCTCAAGAATAGTGGGCAGAGCACTAACCACCGAGCTAGCTCCATCTGTCAATGTTCTTCGGCTTCCATGGAAACCACCGCACATCATCGTTGTGAGCCACCGCACGCCGCCATGAGGGTAGTCGTGGTCTCCCATGGAAGTGAGAGAAGAAGATAGGGGAGACATGGAGCTTGAGAGGAGATGATTTGAGAGAAATAGAGAGAAAATGAAGGGGCGGCTGAGAGGAGAGGCACGTATAGGAAGAAAAAGAGATTTAGGGATTTTTACTTTACTAATATTTTTTAATATAAAAAGTTTTAAATAAATAAGAGAGAAACAGGGAGAGAACCGTGATAATTTAATTATAGCGCCAAAATTTTGAGTGACCCGCTTTTTAACAAGCATAATTCTTTTTTAATTCGGTTAGATTTTAGTATTATCCTATGCCCTTTTTGGTGTAGTGTTGGTTTATAGGACCAGTCATCATTCTAGGTTGCAATCAAAGTGATGTGGGACGTTACAAAATGATTGGAGAGATTTTTATGAGCTCTATTCTATTCGAATAGAAGAGGAATTTAGTTACCCTAGTATTCCTCCATTAGTTTGAAAACTGAAACCCATTCCCTTTATAACCACTAACGTCAATCCGAGCTCTAGTGAACAGGGTAGGTCTTTTTAACAATTTTAGAGGTTTTTAGTAACAATTTTAATGACTTGTTGAGTGTCATTCTCTAATCTAATCATTGTTTTACTATGATTGCACAAGCATTTATTTATCCTCTTTATATATCAACGCTTTTACAATAGTTTGCTCAAATTTACTAAGTGTTTAAATTTTTCAAGCTCTTATCATATATGGCTGATGTTATACTTGCTTAATTCATACACGTATTGTTGATTTTTTTTATACATTTCTACACCTGTTATTCATGTAGTTTGTATGCATAGTTGTGCTTGAATTGCATGCATGTTAAAACAACCATGCCTCAAAAAATGACAACATGAATTTGTTTTGAACAAAATCTACAGTCCACATGAAATTGAAATTCACTTTGTTTAAATATATACATTTTGAGTTAGTAAATTTTATATAAGTCTTACACTCGGTTAATGCCTAAGGTTTTCCGAGCTGGTACTCTTACCATTTTTAAAGTCAATGTGTATTGGTGTTATTTTTTTCGAGCTTACGAGGTTATTCCCTTGCACTATTTTACATTTTTTTGTTTCTATATTTTTCGAGCTCATGGTATGGTTATATCCTATACCATATATGTCCCCTATAACTCCTAAGGTTGTGATCTTAGGTTGTTTTGTTAATGAGTTGTGAGCAAAAAGTTAAAGAATATGTAAAAAATGGTGCAAGTGATGATTTTATTAATAATAATAATAAAAATTACATCACAAATAATAAACATCAATCCTAAATTATTGATAGTAAGTTTGTAGTGTTCACTATTCTATGCTCGTGGGATCAATTCTCCACTTAGCCGAGCTAGCTTATATACTCCTGGTCAAATTATTAAGTCAATGAGATATATCCCTTCCTAATTTGGCCCGAGCACTCTTGTTGATGGATCCCTTGTTCCCAAGAATACTCGCCTTTGTACCATATCTCCAACTCCGAATTTCCAATCTCGAACCCGCTTGTTGAAATACCTTCTAGCTCATTGTTGATACGAGGCTTCATTATTTATGAATATTCCTGTTTTTCGTCAAGTCTAAGGCTTCTTCAAGCTGCTTGTGATTTGACTTTGGTCATAGGCTTCGCCTCGTAAGGTTGAGATTTCCAGCTTGATTGGTAGCATTGCCTCACCTTCGTAGGCAAGCGAGAATGGTGCATGTCCTGTTGAGTTTCGTGCTGTTGTCCTGTATGCCCGCAGGATTTGGGACAGCTCGTTAGGCCACCCTCATTTTTCTTATTCGAGCCATTTTTTAATGGAACTTTTCAAAGTTTTATTAACGGCTTCGACCTGCCCATTCACTTGTGGGTGTGCCACAGATGAAGAAATATTTATTATCTCAGTCTTCTCACAGAATCGAGTGAAAAACTCGCTATCAAATTGAGTTCCATTTTCAGAAACTATCTGTAATGCCCCAAATTCCCTAATGAGGTTTAATGGCCAGATTAGTAGGTCGGGAGAGCCATAATAGATTTAATATGCCATTAAATGATTATATGCATGATTATGTGAATTATATTATTATTTGATGATAAATGCATGCATGTGGGTCGACATTTAATTATAGGGGTATTTTGGTAATTTGGCCCGTTGAGGGCATAATTGTGTATTTTCATGCATGTTGGTGAATTATTGATGATGCCACATTATAATGTGATTTGTTCGAGCCATTCAGCATGAGACGATCTTTTGAATGCAAGTGAGCGGTTTGGTCATGACAGGGTTGATTTCGGGGCTCAGGGTGAGTCTCGAGGTAATTTGGTGATTAGAACATTACCAGTAATTAAAAGGTAATGGGATATGATTTATTAGTATTTGAGAATATTGGGAATAATGGGAATTGGAGGGTGTTAATTATGATTAACGAGATAGAGAAGAAACGATGGTTTTGCCCTTGGTGGTTGTTAAGGGTTTTATTTAAGCTTAGGGGCAATATGGTCTTTTGACCCAAGGATATATATAAACCATTTGAAGGCTATAGAAACTTGCAAAACAGAGTGTCTTCATCTTCTTCTCCCATTCATCTTTTCTCTTCCTTTTCTCTTTGGATTTTTGAGCTTCATTTGAGGAATCAAGCTAGGGAAGTGAACCTTGAGGGTCTAGGGTTGTGTTCTACCATAGAAGAGGGTTCCATACTAAGCTTGAGGTAAGTTTCTAGCCATTAAAATTCTAGTTCTTTCTTTGTTTTTCCTTTTGATGTTCAATTGGCATTTTGATTTGGATAATGAGAATTGATGGGAGTTTTTGGCAAAGGTTGCTTGGGTTATGAAGCCTAGGACATGCAGAGTAGATATTTAGGTTCATTTTGGGGTTTGGATGGAGTTTGGGATCAAGATTTTAAGGTTGGAAGTGGAGAAATCGAAGGAGGGAAAAACCAGGGCAGTTCAGCCTGGTACTAGCGCTACAGCGCCCAAAGGAGGGCGCTACAGCGCTAGCTAGGGCAAAACTTCCCTGTCTGTCGGGCTATGGCGCTAGGGGGGCAGCACTACAGCGCTACCCTATTCTTCCTGATTCTTATTTTGAGCACTTTTGAGGGTTTTTGGCTCGGGGTTTCAATTCCTAAGGTTTGGGATCGAATCTACTAGTCGTTTGGGTACGATTCAAGGTCCCGGGAGTGAGGTTTAGGTCATGAACCTTTCATTGCTTATTTTCATTGATGGAATTTCTATTTGGTTATGACTAGGTGACCGTTAAGGAATCAAAGGATCGATCGTTCTCAAGGGTCGTTATTTTATTAATTCTCTCTCGAACCAGAGTGTAGAGTCCAAGAACTTTACTTAGCTAATTGTTTAGTAGTATTATAGTATGTTTAGTGTTATCTTTGTGACTGTGGATTTTTGGTTCAGACCGGGAATTATTTGGACACTCATAGTAGTACTTATAGATTTTCTAAGTTTAACCTATAGTTTAAGAATATTAATTTTAACCTAAGGTTGATTAATATGGCTGATATTAAGGATTATATTTATTATACTATAAGGTTTAGATATCAACCAATAGGATTTTAAGCACATGTTATGAATGGTGATTAAGGATTAAGTATTTTTTAGGATTAAATTTAATAAGGAGTAAAGTTTGAATGTTATAGGGTCAGTCAGCAGCTTTGAATACGTTGAGGGCTTAGTCAAGGCTGTTTACTCCATTCAAACTTAGCTAAAAATGTGTAATTTCGTGTTTAAATATTCAGCGTGTGCCGATATATCGCAGCTATAGGGGGCGATATGTCGCAGCACGTAGATACGGAAAACACGAATCGATGCACGGTCGCCTCGGGAACAGTGGTCCAGGCGATATATCGCCTACAGGGGGCGATATATCGCCTCCACCAGCATGTTTTCAAACACTTTTGAATTCTTTTCCTTTCAGCCATTCAAACTCCTTCATAAGTCCAGCATCTTTTGAACGAGTCTTCAGCCTCTGCTGAACGATTATTCAAATTATTTTCACCTAAATAGCCATTATTTTTATTCAAGTAAAATCAAGATACTTTCATTCCCAAACTTTATAAATAGGACCTAGTACCCAGCCATTATTCACCTTTTACTCTAAGTTCAGAAGCTGCAAGTGCTAGGAGAGTGTGAGAGTTAAACACTTGGGTGGGAAAGTCATAAGCTTAATCATCTTTAGCTTATCAAACACTTTGGGAAGTAAGGTTCTTTAGTATTTCGATTGTGGTTAGATTGGTCTTGCAAGTCTTTGAGGTAAACCCGAAACTCTATTTCATTTGTTTCATGTTATTTTCTTTCTCAAAGCCTTCTACTCAGTCCCCTAACCTCATTCTTATTTTGGTTAGGGAATCCAAGTTCTTAAGCACATAAGTTTCGGTAAGCATATTTCTCAATGGTTTAGTCTTCCTATTCATTTTCATTTCTTCTTCTTGATAAGACTCACTCTTTCTCATATGGTTTTAGGAGTGTTCCAAAAGTCCCAACTAAGTCCATCATATCCCGGTAACTTTGGTAAGGAAAATAGGATAGAATCTATATGCTTATTGCTTATGTTATCTTATGTGTTATGTTATGAAATATGATACATTATGAATATGTTATGAATGTGTATGTTTGTAGGCTTGGGCTTATGCCCTATTTGACTAACAAGACCCCAAAAAGATTATGGGCATATGCCTACTTAGTTAGTAGGACCCCACTAATCTCATGGGCATAAGCTTGTTTAGTCTATGGGACCCCAAGTAATAATGGCCATTATAATAAGTGTATGTATTAAGTGTTATGATATGTCTTTACGTTTATTATGAAATTTATGTTTATGAATATGTGTTAGATTTTCCTTGCTGGGCATTAGGCTCATTCCTTTTTGTTTTATGTGCAGGAAAATAGCTTTAAGAGGCGGTAAGATTCGTGGACGCTTAGAGGATGTGTATCGATGGTGAATGGAGTCAAGGGGCCGAACGTTATTCGATTTGAGGATGTAGTCTTGTTTTGTTTTTTTTATGGTTTTACATGTATTTTCCGCATTTTCTATGTAATTCTTTTCATTTTAAGTTATTTTTGTTTTAAAGACAATGGGTACCCATATCCTATATATTTTATGAAAGTAACCTTTGTTTCTACAAGTTTCTAATAAATTATGGTATTTTCGCAAATGTAAGTTCTATTAAGGTTTTGTATGTATAGTTTCATTAATGGTCCAAAAGTCTAGATTAGTGGGTCATTACAGTTGGTATCAGAGACACGGTTCATATGCATGAAGTTCTGCTCGATACACACGCTCGAAGCTCCGAATCTGACCGCCAAGTAAGTGTTTAAGTTACAAGTTACTTTGCCTATGTGTATAGCTAACAACTTTAGTGTTTATGTTTCAGTAAGAATGAACAGAGCTTTAACCTACCAAGATATCCGAGCCATTAAGGCCTTAAAAAGAATAAGGGAGCCAAGAAACACCGTAGGAGCCCTAGAAAGGATCACTCGAAGGTTGCTTTTGTTTCACCAAGAGACAGGTGGCCTTCAAGAGGCTAAGCAAATAATGGTAAGATCAACAGAACAATATGTACTAGTGATTAGGCTATTTAAAGATTTACATCCTATAATAGCAGCTTTAGAAGAAATATGGGAAGAGATGCATGAGGAGGATGAATTACCATTAGCGATGAGATACTATTTCCTCTTAGTTAGGTTCACCGCAAAATTTGAGTTTCAATTCACAAATGAGCAAAAACATAGGATTCTCACCAACCTTCCTAGAGGACGTTTCGATGCACATGACAATGATGATTATGAACAAATAGATGATGATATGCTAGATGACGGATCGGATGTAGAAGATCCCAATTTTCAGATTAGTAGTTTTTATTTGTTTTATTTACTTTTTATGTTATAAGTGAAAAATCTTTTCCAAATGAATAACATGCTATTTGAATATCATGTGTGAGTTTGATTTTATTTTTACAATCATAATAAATACTAAATAAAATGAATAATGACTGAGTTCGGTGAGGGTGGATACAAATCAATGAACCTGGTTTCCTTATTGAGAGTTAGGGGGCCATAGTAGTGGGAACGATTTTACTGATCCTAGCCCTCCCTCAATATGGTTAACTTTGGAACAAAGATAAGTTTCGAGCCTGCGAATTAAGTCATATAGCATGACTAGAAACACACTTAGAAAATAAAGATGACTTATTTTTCTAAGTATAGAAACCCACTCTAAATAATAAATAAAGACCTATATAATTTTTTTCATAAGAAGTCATAATAAATAGGTCCGAGACATGTTTGTTTTAGAATAAGTTTTTGCCTTAGAGCCTATTAGGAAAAGTCCTAACATGTTTCTTTCAACTGTTTGAACTCTGCTACGATGTCTCTCCGAAGATCTGCACGCACCAACGGAAACGCCTCCAACGATGTTCCAGCGACCAATGCGGTCCCTACAGTTCGCCGAAGGGGAGTGCGTGCTACTGCTCGCCGCAAAGCGCCGGCACAGCCAGCTGAAAACACTGCAGAGATTGCCAGACTACGACAGCAAGTCAAGGAACTTCTGCAGCAACAACGCCAACATGCTCAATCTTAGCCTCAGCCTCCGCCACAGCCACAACAGCAGCCACAGCAAATGGCCCCAGCACCCCAGCAAGTTGGTCCGTATGGGGGATGGCCTATGACGAATTACGCGCCGTATCCAGTACAGCACATGGAGCCAGTGTATGAAAGGTTCCGCAAGCAGCACGCTCCAAACTTCGAAGGGACCACAGACCCCTTTGAGGCAGAAGAGTGGCTAAGGAATGTGGAGCCGATTCTGGCCCACATGAACCTTAGTAATGCGGACCGCATATCCTGCGTCTCGTCCTTGCTCAAGAAGGATGCCAGGATATGGTGGGACTTGGTCCAGCAATCCCATGATGCTGCCACCATGACATGGACCCAATTTTTGGAGTTGTTCCACAAAAAGTACTGCAATTCAGCTGTACTTCCTACGAGAGTTGAGGAGTTCACCAATCTGAAGCAGGGTACTTTAACAGTGGCGGAATATGCTCGTCAGTTCGACCGCCTAGCAAAGTTCGCGGCAGAAATGGTTCCAACCGATTATCTGAGGGTGAACAAATTCATGAGAGGACTCCGACCGAAGATCGAGATGGGGGTTAAACTAGCAAACCCGGGAAACACTTCATATGCTGACATTCTTGAGACGGCAATTGAAGTAGAAAGGTTGCAGGCCAATGTAAGCAAAGAAGAAGCCAGTAAGCATGAACCCAGACAGCAGAGCCAACCTCAGGCCAGTCGGAACAACAATCAGTCTAGCAATAGCGGCAACAATCAGGCCAACAACAATGGTAACAGACATAAGAGAAGGCATCCTGACAACAAGCAATCTGACAACAATAAAAGGGCACGACCAAATAATGGGGGAAATAGGTCGGGCTACGTGGAATACCCGCCATGTGCCAAATGTCAGAAGAAGCACCCCGGAGAATGCCGCGCCAACACCAAGGAGTGTTTCAATTGTGGTCAAGAGGGGCATCGTAAGAAAGAGTGTCCTCAGCAAAAGCCAGAAGGAAAGAAGGACGAAAAAATGGTTCCTGCTCGGGTTTTTGCTTTAACCCAAGGAGAGGCGAATGCTAGTAACAAGGTGGTCACAGGTCAGGTTTCCATCCTCAATAATTTATGTTATGTATTATTTGATTCGGGAGCCACTCATTCGTATATTTCGTTAGGAATGATAGAAAAACTAGACAAACCTAGTGAAAGATTTAGAACTAGGTTTGTAACCGAGTTGCCTTCGAGCAAAGTAGTTCTATCATCACGAATAGTATGAGGCGTACCAATCAAGATTGAGGACAAGGAACTAGAAGGAGACCTGATAGAGCTGGTGATCAAAGACTTCGACGTCATACTAGGCATGGATTAGCTAGCACGGCATGGCACAACGATCGACTGCAAACGCAAGAAGGTGACATTCGAAACTCCTGACGACCAGAAACTATGTTTCATGGGACAAGCTTCAGGATTGCACACCCCATTAGTGTCATCTCTCAAAGCTCAGAGAATGATGGAGAAAGGATGCCAAGCATTCTTAGCCAGCATCACGAATGTGGAGAATGAGACGCCGCTTAAGGTTGGAGATGTTCGGGTTATACAAGAATTTCCAGAAGTTTTCCCCGATGACTTGCCAGGATTGCCGCCAACTCGAGAAATAGACTTCACGATAGAGTTAGTACCAGGCACCGAGCCTATCTCTAAGGCACCATATCGGATGGCACCTACGGAACTCAAGGAGTTAAAGACGCAGCTACAAGAACTCCTAGACTTGGGTTTCATTAGGCCAAGCCATTCACCATGGGGAGCTCCGGTACTATTCGTGAAGACGAAGGACGGAAGTATGCAAATGTGCATAGACTACCGTGAGCTGAACAAAGTAACGATTAAGAACAAGTACCCGCTACCTCGGATTGACGATTTGTTCGATCAACTCCGAGGCGCGACTATATGTTCTAAGATCGATTTACGGTCCGGGTATCATCAGCTCAAGGTAAAGGGGGAAGATATTCCTAAGACAGCCTTTAGGACTCGTTATGGACATTACGAGTTCTTGGTTATGTCTTTTGGTCTTGCTAACGCACCAGCCGCGTTTATGGACTTAATGAATAGGGTCTTCAAAGACTACTTGGATAAATTCGTCGTTGTGTTCATCGACGACATTTTAATTTACTCCAAGGATGAAGTAGAGCACGAAGAACACTTAAGGTTGATTTTGACGCGATTGAAGGAGCATAAACTCTACGCCAAGTTCAAGAAATGCGAATTTTGGCTTTCGCAAGTGGCGTTCCTCGGGCACATCATATCAAAAGACGGAGTAGCAGTAGATCCATCGAAGGTAGAGGCCATGAAGGATTGGCCTAGAACAAAGAACGCGTTAGAGGTAAGAAGCTTCTTAGGGCTAGCAGGTTATTATAGAAAGTTTGTAGAGGGCTTTTCTAAGATAGCCACTCCACTCACCAACCTGACCCGGAAGCAACAAAAGTTTAACTGGAACGACAAGTGTGAAGAAAGCTTCCAGTTGCTTAAAGATAAGCTTTGCTCAACACCGATACTCAGTGTACCAACACCCAATGATAAATTCTTAGTCTACTGTGATGCATCAAAACTAGGATTGGGATGCGTGTTGATGAAAAATGACAAGGTGATAGCCTACGCCTCACGTCAGTTGAAGGAGTATGAGCAACGCTATCCAACTCACGATATGGAGTTGGCAGCGGTGGTCTTTGCGTTAAAAATCTGGCGCCATTATCTTTACGGAGAACGGTGCGAGATTTATACGGACCACAAAAGTTTAAAATACTTCTTTACGCAGAAGGAGCTCAACATGAGGCAGCGTAGGTGGTTAGAGTTAGTCAAGGATTACGACTGCGAAATCCTATACCACCCAGGAAAGGTGAACGTAGTTGCCGATGCGCTTAGTAGGAAAAGCTATGGGAACTTAGCAGCCTTATCCGGAATAGAAAAACCGCTACAGCAGGAGCTTATCAGTGCCGGAATAGAAGTGGTTATAGGCAAGCTGGCTAACTTGTCTATCCAATCAAATCTGTTAGAGGACATACGAATTGGTCAGCGACATGACGACACACTAGCAGCACACATGGATGCAGTCAGAGAAAGCAAGACTACAGATTTCTCTATATCCAGTCAAGGTTTATTGAGATATAAGGATCGGGTATGCGTGCCAGACGATCAAAGTATTAAGATGGTGATCCTAAAAGAAGCGCACAATACCCCGTACTCAGTTCATCCAGGGTCTACCAAGATGACTCATGACATCAAGGCAGTCTATTGGTGGCCAGGGATGAAGAAGGAGATAGCAGAGTATGTATCTAAGTGTCTCGTATGCCAGCAAGTGAAAGCGGAGCATCAGCGGCCTGCAGGATTATTGCAACCGCTTAGCATACCGGAATGGAAGTGGGACGATATAGCCATGGACTTCATGACGGGTCTGCCAAAGACGAATAAGCAGCATGATTCCGCTTGGATAGTAATAGATAGACTAACCAAGTCGGCTCATTTCCTGCCTGTTAAGACTTCATTTACGGCAGACCAATATGCAGACATCTATGTCCAAGAGATTGTACGATTGCATGGAATCCCCAAGACGATAGTGTCAGATAGAGGATCGGTGTTTACATCAAGATTTTGGAGAAGCTTACAGCAAGCCATGGGTACTAAGTTAAGTCTTAGTACAGCTTTCCATCCTCAGACAGATGGGCAGTCCGAGCGTACGATTCAGACCTTAGAGGATATGCTACGAGCGTGTATACTTGATTTCGGAGCATCATGGAACAAGTACTTGCCGCTGATCGAGTTCTTGTACAACAACAGCTACCAGTCGATGATCGGAATGGCACCTTATGAGTTGCTATATGGAAGAAGGTGCCGATCACCGTTGCACTGGGACGAGGTAGGAGAAAGGCAGCTTCTAGGGCCCGAAGCTGTTAAGCAAGCTCAAGAAGCAGTAACGCTTATTAGACAGCGTATGCTTGCTGCTCAAAGCCGTCAGAAAAGCTATGCGGATACCAAGCGACACGATGTGGAATTCCAAGCTGGAGATCAAGTCTTCCTGAAGATATCTCCTATGAAGGGTGTCAAACGGTTCGGAAAGAAAGGCAAGCTTAGTCCCCGATTCATAGGTCCTTTTGAAATATTGGACAAAGTGGGACCAGTTGCTTATAGACTAGCCCTACCGCCAGCACTAGCCGATAGTCACAACGTCTTCGACATCTCGATGTTACGCAAGTATGTGTCAGACCCATCTCACGTCCTCAAGTATGATACCATAGCGCTCCAGAAAGACTTAAGTTACGAGGAACGACCAATTAGCATCCTAGATAGAGGGATGAAGCAGTTACGGTCCAAGAGCTTTCCTATAGTCAAAGTCTTATGGAGTAATAGTTCTGAACGCGAGGCAACGTGGGAGTTAGAGGAGGACATGCAGAACCGGTATCCGGAGTATTTTGGTAAGTAAATTTCGAGGACGAAATTCTTTTTTTGTAGGGGAGAATTGTAGAGTCCAAGAACTTTACTTAGCTAATTGTTTAGTAGTATTATAGTATGTTTAGTGTTATCTTTGTGACTGTGGATTTTTGGTTCAGACCGGGAATTATTTGGACACTCATAGTAGTACTTATAGATTTTCTAAGTTTAACCTATAGTTTAAGAATATTAATTTTAACCTAAGGTTGATTAATATGACTGATATTAAGGATTATATTTATTATACTATAAGGTTTAGATACCAATAGGATTTTAAGCACATGTTATGAATGGTGATTAAGGATTAAGTATTTTTTAGGATTAAATTTAATAAGGAGTAAAGTTTGAATGTTATAGGGTCAGTCAGCAGCTTTGAATACGTTGAGGGCTTAGTCAAGGCTGTTTACTCCATTCAAACTTAGCTAAAAATGTGTAATTTTGTGTTTAAATATTTAGTGTGTGCCGATATAGCGCAGCTATAGGGGGCGATATGTCGCAGCACGTAGATACGGAAAACACGAATCGATGCACGGTCGCCTCGGGAACAGTGGTCCAGGCGATATATCGCCTACAGGGGGCGATATATCGCCTCCACCAGCATGTTTTCAAACACTTTTGAATTCTTTTCCTTTCACCCATTCAAACTCCTTCATAAGTCCAGCATCTTTTGAACGAGTCTTCAACCTCTGGTGAACGATTATTCAAATTATTTTCACCTAAATAGCCATTATTTTTATTCAAGTAAAATCAAGATACTTTCATTCCCAAACTTTATAAATAGGACCTAGTACCCAACCATTATTCACCTTTTACTCTAAGTTCAGAAGCTGCAAGTGCTAGGAGAGTGTGAGAGTTAAACACTTGGGTGGGAAAGTCATAAGCTTAATCATCTTTAGCTTATCAAACACTTTGGGAAGTAAGGTTCTTTAGTATTTCGGTTGTGGTTAGATTGGTCTTGCAAGTCTTTGAGGTAAACTCGAAACTCTATTTCATTTGTTTCATGTTATTTTCTTTCTCAAAGCCTTCTACTCAGTCCCTTAACCTCATTCTTATTTTGGTTAGGGAATCCAAGTTCTTAAGCACATAAGTTTCGGTAAGCATATTTCTCAATGGTTTAGTCTTCCTATTCATTTTCATTTCTTCTTCTTGATAAGACTCACTCTTTCTCATATGGTTTTAGGAGTGTTCCAAAAGTCCCAACTAAGTCCATCATATCCCGGTAACTTTGGTAAGGAAAATAGGATAGAATCTATATGTTTATTGCTTATGTTATCTTATGTGTTATGTTATGAAATATGATACATTATGAATATGTTATGAATGTGTATGTTTGTAGGCTTGGGCTTATGCTCTATTTGACTAACAAGACCCCAAAAAGATTATGGGCATATACCTACTTAGTTAGTAGGACCCCACTAATCTCATGGGCATAAGCTTGTTTAGTCTATGGGACCCCAAGTAATAATGGCCATTATAATAAGTGTATGTATTAAGTGTTATGATATGTCTTTACGTTTATTATGAAATTTATGTTTATGACTATGTGTTAGATTTTCCTTGCTGGGCATTAGGCTCATTCCTTTTTGTTTTATGTGCAGGAAAATAGCTTTAAGAGGCGGTAAGATTCGTGGACGCTTAGAGGATGTGTATCGATGGTGAATGGAGTCAAGGGGCCGAACGTTATTCGATTTGAGGATGTAGTCTTGTTTTGTTTTTTTTTATGGTTTTACATGTATTTTTCACATTTTCTATGTAATTCTTTTCATTTTAAGTTATTTTTGTTTTAAAGACAATGGGTACCCATATCCTATATATTTTATGAAAGTAACCTTTGTTTCTACAAGTTTCTAATAAATTATGGTATTTTTGCAAATGTAAGTTCTATTAAGGTTTTGTATGTATAGTTTCATTAATGGTCCAAAAGTCTAGATTAGTGGGTCATTACACAGAGGTAAGAAAACTGCACCCCATATGCGATATGCATGGTTATTAATGAGGCATGTTGAGTGATATATATGTGGACATTGATTGCATATCAAATGCTTAGCAAATCTTGCTTACTTGTGAATGGCACTGACTCATTAGGCAATGGTTTTGGTATTAATTGTGAAGTTGTGACTCATTGGTCAAGTTCGGCAATAGTACTGAGCACTGGTCGTATGGTATTGGCTTATGAGTCAAGAACGATATTAGCGTGTTTAATGCAAGCCAAAAAGATTAGATCTAATCGACATAAGCATTATCGTCCTGAGCATGAAATGCTTGACTGACCTTAAGTTCGATGAAAAACAAAAGCGCTTGTTTAGTCTAATGGCTAGTTACTTAGAGCCAAGGCCAGAAGGCCCAGGTGACTGCATCGTCACATGGCTAAGGGTGCGGAGCTCAAGTTTGTGATTCACTCATTAGTCACTTATCTGATTAAGGCTACACGCCCCAGCATGATTATTAGAATCTCGATACCATCTGATTAGGGCTACACGCCCCAGCATGATTATTAGAATCTCGATATTATTTTATTAGGGCTACAAGCCAAAAATGGTTACTAAAATCTTGAAGTGATATGCACTCATCTGTTTAGGGCTATAAGCTCTGTATGATTATCATGATCATCATTTGATATTATATACATGCAGTAATGAGTTTTCTTACTGAGCCTTGGCTCACAGGTGCTATGTGGTACAGGTAAAGGAAAATAAAATCTCACCCAGCCTTGAGTGGAGAGCTTAGGTGGCGATGTGTACATATGCGGCTGCTTGACCACCATGGCCAAGGTGTTTCTCAGAGGAACTAGGGGTTAACCCTATTTTTTCCACTTAGGTCGATGGGTTGTAATTTTTACACTGTAATGACCGTTTTGGATTGTAAATAACTTGTAAACGATTTTATGGGCCCATGTACAGTTTTATGTTTTAAATAAAATATATCCTTTCCTTTTGATCGAATTTTTCACCTTAGCCTATTCATAACACCTAGATGCACGTTTATAAACAAATGACTCGATTAGCGAGTTAAGTACGATTCAAAGTTCATAGTAACGGTCTTGGAGTAACCAGGGCGTTACACTATCTTTCTTGGTATGTCGTATCGACGTGCAATATTTTTTACCGCGAAATCTAATACCTTTTCAAGGTAATAGTGGCGAGTGGCTCGGCTTCATTCCACTTTGTGAAGTAGTCAACTGTAATCACCGCATATCTGACTCCTCATCCCATTAGTAACAAGCCTATCAAATCTATTCCCTATACCGTAAATGGCCATGAGGTATTCATCATAGTTAGCTCGGTCGCAGGAGCTCGTGATATTGATGTTAATCTAAGACATTTATTTCAATGCTTTACATAAGTGAATGCATCAGCTTTTAGGGTCGCCCAGAAGTATCCTTGTTGTATAATCTTCTTTGAGAGGCTATGTGTAACGTCCCAAATTTGCTAATAAGGCTTAGTCCCTTGATTAGTGTGCCAGGAGGACATAATTCAATTTATATATGTGGAACCAATTGAACAAATGTGTGACTACATGGCATACATGATTTTTTTTGCTGAGGTTAGGTTTTAAATAATGGTTGGGCTTTGATTTGGGTTAAGGTTTTGGCTGAATTATTAGGTTGGGTGTGCTGTTTGTGATATGCTATTGAGATTCCTATAGTCAATTCTGGTTGTAGGGAATGCTTAGGATGAATTTTTGTGAAGTTGGCTAGGGGAAAACACAAGGAAAAAGCCCCATAATTTTTGGGTTTTGGGTTGAGCTGCGATGCTGTTCTTCAAGTTCCACGACCCGTGTACATGAAATGGCCTTGGTCGTTCTCTAAAATTTCCTGAGCGTCACGGCGCTGGTTGGGACACGCCGCGGCTCGTGTCTCCTAGAGGAGAGCCATGAGCCCTCTGACTTGCAGCGCACTACGACTGTAATTGAGAAAAATAACCAAAACAATTTTTTTAGCTTGGGAACTCAAACGTAAGGGCTCAGGAAGCATTCTACTACCCGGTTTAGTGGAATTCAAGGTCCCGGAGGCTAGTATCTTATTTTGAAGCTTTTAATTGGTTTAGGTTTCTATGTTTATCCACTATTGCCTTGCAACTAGGTTTTTACCAATAAGGCTCGGGATAAGGGATCGTGCTCGATAACGCCTTGTATCTTCTGCTCGGGACTCGAGGTAAGAAAACTGCACCCGAGTTGTGATTAGGGCTTGGACCCCTATTGACAAATATCATTATGGCTGTGTTTATACGTGAAAATATGATTATATTTGTGTTTGAGAATATTTGGTTAGGCATGCTTGTTTATGCTGCAACCGATTGCGTGTTCTGCAATCTACTCGTTTGCTTATGCTTGATCTGAATGTTCGACCTAAAGGAGTCGAGGCTGACGATAAGCGTGCGAAGCACAGCTCAAACTATGCGTGCCAGGGTCAGCTATATAACTAGAGGACTCAACCTAAGGACGTCGGGCCTGACCGTCATTAACATAAACAAAAGTGTCGTGTGCACTTAACTAACTGTATTGAATGTTGAGACTGAACTATGTGTTGGATTGAGAAGATTATTACTGCCTAGCTCTTTGCTTATGTTCGGTTATTATTTTAGTTGAACAATTTGAGTTTACTGTTTATATATTGTTGTCCATTTGTGTTTGTGATTTAAGTTTTCTTGCTAATCCTTGGCTCACGGGTGCTATGTGGTGCAGGTAAGGGAAAGGGAAAGCTGGACCAGCCGTGAGTTGGAGAGCTTTAGGGGTGGCGTGTACATTTGCAACTGTTTGACCGCCACGGTCGAGGGATCAACAGGGACTAGAGCCAACTTAATTTTTTTGCTTAGGTCGGCTTACCTTGTAAATATTTTGAAGTTTTACATGCCTTGTAAACACTTATTTTTGGGATCCTATGTACAGACTCAAACTTTAATTGAAAACTACTATTTCTACGATCAAAATCTTTTAACCCTAATCTGTTAATTAACCTTAGTAACACGTTTATGTCCAAATGACTTGATTAGCAAGTCCAGCACTATTTAACATACACAGTGTAATGGTCATGGCTATCCAAGGCATTACACTATGCCCCCCAGCATGATCTCCACAATCCCTCATAGGTTTCTTCAAGGTTCTTCTTTGACAAAGGTGGTGTTACACACCTCAGTAATGGCATGGAGTAACTCCTTCGGAACAATTTCCCATCTAGAATTTTATATCTTGGGGTTTTAATATAGTACTTTTTGAGCCTCATTCCAGTCTTTTGGTATGACCTCGGTTATTAGGTAATCGAGTAATGGTGTCATCCAGGTTAGTTGTTCATCAATCATTTCGACATCAGCCGTATCCTGCTCATAAATACTAGGTCATGGTAAGAACTCCAAAAGAACCATGTTAAGTGTATCAACTTCCCTAACTTTTGCGAGTCGATCTAATGCATTATGATTCGAGTTTTGTTCTCTTGAAACCTGTTTGATTGTATAGTATACAAACTGTTCGAATGCTGCTTTGACTTTCTCTAGGTATGCCTCCATCTTTGTTCCTCGAGCTTGATATTCTGCTCATACTTGATTAACTAAGAGTAGAGAATCATTGTAGCACTGTATTTCTTTGGCCTTCAATTCTTGAGAAACTTGAAGCCCTGCTAGTATCGCTTCGTACTCTGCTTCATTATTAGAAGCATCAAATCCAAATCCTAACGCATATTGGAACCTATGTCCTTCAGGGGTTATATGTATAATTCCTGCTCTTGAGCCGTTCTCATTTGATGATCCGTCACTATAGAGTTTCCACAACTCTCACACTGTGGTTATTATCTCCTCGTTGGATACTCATGTGCACTCAGTTTTGAAATCGGCTAGTGCTGGCCCTTAATCGTTGTTTTCGGATGATACGTGATCTCAAAGTATCCGAGCTCAATCTCCCACTTCAATAGTCGTCCTGTTGTTTCTAGCTTTGCCAGTACTTGTCTCAAGGGTTGATAAGTGAGAATGTGTGTATGGGATGAGCTGGAAGTATGGTCGGAGCTTCCTCGATACATGCACTAGGCATAATGCAAGCTTCTCCATCATTGGATATCGCGATTCATCTCCTAGTAATCTTTTACTAACATAATATACTGGTCGTTATACCTTTTTATATTTTCGAACTAATGCATAACTAATTGCATGCTCAGTTATCATGAGATATAAGTATAGGACCTCGCCCATGACAAGTTTGGACGAAATGGGTGGTTCTGCGAGATGTTTCTTTAAGGCTTGAAAGGCTTTCTCGCATTCCTCTGTCCACTCTAACTTCTTGCCCCCTCTCAAAAGGTTGAAGAATGGTAGTCATTTGTCAGTAGACTTCAAGGCGAACCCTTTTAAATTCTGGTGTAAATTCTGGAGTCCATCAAATTCCAGATCCGATCCTTATATTACAGTAAACTTATACCTGACAATGTACATTCCTTAGCTAATCCAGCTAAGACTTTGCCTTAAATTCTCCCATATGTAGTTCACTTAACTGTCTTTCCTTAATCCTTTACATGATAATAATCTCAAGTATCAAACTGGCCCCCTAGTCCACTAGAAACTTCACTCTAGTTCTAGTCGGATCCTTTAACCAACATCATGCATAAACAATCACCTTCTTCCTGTCACTGAGGTGTCATAACAACTCACAAACTGATTCTGACCTATAAAGAGACATAAAATTGAACCCGGAATACATGTACCACCATGCCCGCCTAAGGAAACTCCCATTCCTAAGGCGTTCCTTAACCTTGGCAAATTTCCAACCAAGAATACATCAATACATCATTGACCAAGACAATCACAAATCCAATTCAGATAATCTTTGGATACTCTGTTCACCCATTCCACAAAAACAATTTGGCATTGACCAAATCTTTAACGCTTGACTCAGCATCCTCAGTGCCCCCTATCTAATATAATAACAATCTTTTGCATATCCTTCTCTCTGATCTTTAGCTGCTAATAACCAGATCAAAGATCCTTAATTGTCCCTGATCTCTAGCTGGTAATAACCAGATCAAAGATCTACCTTAATGAACATTATCCTACTCAACAATTGAGCCTTTAATTCTTACAGCTTTGTTGAAACCGTCCAATACAGCGTCCTAGATCCGATTCCATCCCTGGCACCAATACAATCACCATTCTCCTCTTTGTGCAGATGTACCCTTGACAAATTCCTTGGAAGCTTGTATGGAAACTCACAGACTAATCCAGTCTGTCTTGATCCCACTAGTATAGCTTAAGTAGTGTCCATTACACTAGATAAGGTCCTAAACATCCCCTGCAGTAGATCTCCAACTCTAAACCTAAATACCATATATACAACGCCTATTACAGCAAGGGTTTCTCCCTTTTAAGCTCAGGGGTTACAATCCATCACCATCCTCATACTTGACTAACCATTCCATATTCAAAATCCTTACGTTATAGTTGCCTTCAAAGATACTTTAAGTAGTAGCTGATATGTTCACCGATCCTAATGTGCTTTTGACCAAATTTCTTCATACCTGATCTCTTCCCTTCCTGTAATGTGATCTTGAGTACCCTTGAGAAACGAAGTTGATACCGTCCGAAATCTTACCTATAACCCTGCTGCTTCAGTTGTAATATCATTAGTGTAGTAATCGTTCATATTTTGATTCTAGCTGGGGAGTCGTTCAACACATCGCTAGTGAACCCAAATGCAACCCATTCATGACGTTTCTATATTCTCTGCTTGTCAGACTTATCCATGTCATTGAAGTATAAAACAATTAGGAACCTTTATTATTAATCCATCACCCCCTGCTTGGTACAAGAAATAATTCATGAAATGTCTCTTTCCTTGATCCTTATCTGGTAATAACCAGATTGATGATCAACTCCTGAAGACATTGTCCAGTCTTGTAACGGGGCATTTAAACTCTTCATTCCTAGCAGGCGATATCAATGAGTCCCGTGATGCAATGCTCTGTCCAATTCACTTCTAGGTCACATACTCCTTCAGGTGATCCAATAATTCCTTAAGCCAAACTAATATCATTCTTGATATTAAATCCACCCATTTCCAAGTTCTGACTCGTACCCAAAAACTCCTTGCATACTCGGCTGCATCCTTACTGACCAATTTAGTTTCCATTCAGTCTAATCAATATACTTCAAGAGATGTCCATGAAAGTCCAAGGTTGTCCCTTATGTAACACATTAGCTTTCCTCAACAAGTACTCATATCTCAGGCCCCTTGTATAACAACCTTGCGATATGTACCTCATATCTAAATCTTTCCCTGGTGACACACAACACTGAACTTTTCTAGCTCATTATCTAACCAAAAACAAAGACTATAAAGTCCATTGGTCACTTCCAAGGAACTAGTCTTGGGCTCTATATGTAACAAGGCATCTTAGTCTTGATGGCCAACCTGTGAACTAGACCCCCTTCCTGTCAAGACCAGGAGCCATATAACTATCTAGGGTTTTCCTTTTTCCGATCACTGAGTAGCCACCCTTACCAACTTCCACGAACGAGAATATCATCACCTGTATTCCTTATATCTTAACTAACATGACCCTCTCTACTACCCAAGCACAGATAGTCATCTCCAAGTTTAACTCATAAATGATTCATCATCTCTAGCTGCATCCATTTGTTTCATAATCCGGAGTGGAATTATCAACCCACCAAACTCATTGACATACATTGTTGCTTTCTTACCACTTTCGACATCCTTCCGCCACAAATACTTAATACAACTATTCTGTCTTAATTTTCCCCCCTCATATTATAAAGAATGGGACTAGCTATACCCATTTACTACCAATTCCTGTACAAACCCAATCCTTCCTCCAAACTAGAGGACAATGCTTCCAAAGCCTTCCATACAATAATCCATGTCTGTTTCCCCCTCGGTTAAACCAATACTGGTGTCCCGCAGTCCCGGTATACAAAGCAGTTCGTTTCCTCCCAGTAAACCGGCTACAAATCTCAAGGGCAGATGGAGGATTCCAACCCTAACTATCATCTGCAACCCTTACTAAAATGAATCCAGGTCCAAGTAACCACTCTGAGCACATACAATCTGAATTAATCTGTCTTCACCGACTAAACCCCTCAGCCCTGATGTTTATACCCAGAACCATCCCAAGGGTAGATCCGAATAACTGTAATAATGAAGCACACATAAAGCATACCAAACACCAATTTATAATATTATGCATAAATTATCATATTTCATTACCATCAGATGCATTCATACTTACTATGCTTTCCATACCGATACACATGTATAGCATATAAGTTCAATTTAAACATATAATCACCTGCAATCCATATACCAATCCTTTCCCAAGTATTCATCCACATGCAAGAGCAATGCTAATTAGCACGCCTTAATATCATCACACAGAAGTCAAAGGCCAGGCCCTATCAGTATCTCATGCTCCTTATTTATCATACCAATTAATACACTCATATTTCATTTAAGCACTTAAGCATACAATTTCATGTATTCAATTACAAACCCTCGGGTCGAGCTTGTCTTTAGCAGCGAGTGTACATGTACAGCCAGTCTTCAGGAACCCATAAACCTAGACCGCTCTGATACCAAGTTGTAACGCCCTGGGTAACCAAGATAGTTACACTGTGTGTTTAAAGTAGTGCAAGACTTACTAATCAAGTCATTTAAAAAAAATGTGAACCTAACGTCATCAACGGATTAGGAATAAAAGATTTTGGTCATAAGCAGGTTATTTTATAAAAAATGACGGTTTAGTACATGGAATCTCAAAACAGGGTTTAGATGACATATTTACAAAAATTCAATAAGTTATAAACAACTCAGGCCACTCTAATGGAAAAATACACATTTTAGGTTTTTGTCCCTGTACAATCCCTCGACCGTGGCGGCCGAGCAGCTAACAATGTACACCTCGCCCGCAGAGCTCTCGAACTCATGGTTTAATCTACATGCCCTCGCCTTTACCTGCACCACGTAGCACCCGTGAGGCGAGGCCCAGCAAGAAAACATAATACATAGCATGATCAATGTCAATAACCAAATATTCCACAAAGCAAAACCAAGTATTCAACAAGTTCATAACATCCATTTATTTAGTGATAACAATCGACAAATAAACAACACGTCATCCAGACAATCCACTTATCATATTCCTCATTTTAACAACGATAATCACATTCACAATCAACAGTTTATAGCAACCATTACACAATATTCAGGGTCGACGCCCTTAGGTCACACCCTCTGCTTAACCCACTGTCTTCGGCTAACTTAGGCCGCCCCCAGTGTTATACCCACTCACTCCGGCCAGCTTAACCGAGCTCAGTGATTAATAAGCTATCCTCAGCTACCAGTGGCTGAGCCGCGCCCTGTGCGCAAATATTGATTCTGACTCTCTTAGGCCGGCTATCACATGTCCCATGGCATAATACCATCTCATGACATGATATACAAATATAGGGAGTTCTTAGTCCCATCATGTTCACATGGTTTATCATAATCACATAACAATGCATATAAACATAGGGAACACTTAGTCCCAACCTAACCACATAACCGGGTGCAGTTTTCTTACCTTTACATTCCAATAGCTTTGTTCAATTCAACCCTCAAGCACGATCCTGCCTGAACCCTAGGCACACCTAGTCACATCCATAGATCAGAATCATCACCAAACCTCAAATCCAAAATCCTAGCTTCGGGACCAATCCCGAGCCCTCGGGGAACCCTAATTCCACCAAACGGGGTGGTGGAATCAAACCTTGAGCCCCCGAGCAAAAACCCTAAGAAAAACACCCAAAACCCATTTCTGGGGGACGCTACAACGCTACAGACAGAATCCAAAAACGCCCAGGAAGCCCAAGCCTAGCACTGTAGCGCCCAAAGGCTAGCGCTACAACGCTAGTCACAGCACCAGACACCCTCTGATTTTTCCTTCGATTTTCTTCGAACCAAAACTCATCAAAACTCCTCCAAACCACAACCACACACCAAATTGAGCCTACCATTACCTACAACTCACCCCACACAACCCAACAACCTAAAACTTACCCACATGCATCATCAAACCAAGAAAACAAGCACCAAAACTAGAATTCAAGAATTCAACCAGAAATCCAGAAATTCAAAACTTCAAAGCCAGAATTTGTTACCGCAATGGAGAATTTCGACCTTAGTTTATGTATAGCATCCTTCCAGCCTCAAGTCCTTCAATTCCTCAAATTTATTTCATTTAATTCCATTCAAAACTCAAACTTAGAAATCACCTCAATAAAACCCAGAAAAACTAATCAGAAATCTTAAAACTTACCTCAGTTAAGCTTAATTCCAGTAAAACCTCCTAGCTTCTCTAAGGACCCAAGTGCTAATCTTGGCCTAATCCTCCTCTGAACCACAGCTCCAAAATCCCCCAAGGAATGGTGCAAAGAGAAGGAGTCGAATGAGAGAAAGAGGGGTTAGCTTAAGAGTTCTATTTTTTTTTTCCTTCTTCCCTTTTGTCTCTTTCCCTTTTTTTTCCTTTCAGTTTCCACTACCCTCTAAAAAATCCACTAAGTGTATAAAGGCAAATGGATACTTATCTCTATTTTAAATCAAATGACCAAATTACCCTCCCATTATAATCTAAACCTTAAAGCATTCCAGGGGCATTTTGGCCACTGCTCCCAATTCCTGCTAATTCCTCGAGTGTCTCTAATAATTACCGCTTAATTCCCGTTATCTTAATATTCACCAATTATTTTCCTCAATATCAAAATAGGCTCCAATATATTTCCTAAATTCTCCGAATTACCCCCAGGCTCGCCCCGAGGCAGGTATAAATCCCCGCCGTGACTTTTTTGCTAACCCGCTCACTAGGACCGCCTCGAGTCACAAGTTACAAATATATCCACATAATAATGTGGTCACAAAAATTTATCACATATATTTACATTTATGCCCTCAACGAGCCAAAATTACAAATATGCCCTTCTACCCTAATCAGGGCCTACATGCATACTAATACACATAGTCATGCATCATAGATATCCAAACAGTCATATAAACATGCTTTTAATCATTTGGTTCACATATTGTCCAACTGTGCCCTCCCGGCACACTAATCAAGGCCCTTAAGCCTTATTAGTAAATTTGGGTCGTTACAATATATATGCAATTGCACTCTAAGTAATTATAGAATTATATTTACAGAATTTTCTCTTGTAGCCCATTGATATAATCAATAAATCTAGTTATGTCCTCCATTTATTGGTTCGCTAATTAGAGCTGGAAAAGACATACTGTTTTACACTTTTAATTACCTCTTGTTCTTTAAGTACCATTAATTCATCAATGAATATAGATTTGAGTTCAATAACTATTCAGTCCCAGAATTAACCCTTAAGGGAACCAAGATTCGATCTGTTAGGAAAGCATGGATTCCTGTATAGTAAAATCATGTTCCCAGCCATTCATGATATTGAATCTCCAAAACAAAAGTCACAAAGCCTCATTATATTAAGAGACATCAACGAATGAATCAAAAGTTCCAATAAAAATGAACAGGAGTTCATGATAATTCAAGATTTAGACTAATCTAGAAATGATCAACTATTAAGATATGAATTCAATCTTTATGGCAAACGGTAAGTTTATAAAAATAATTAATTCACATTGGTCTCGTCATATATAATCACTATATTATATAGTACATTTACCAAGATGTCTATCCACATCAATAATCTGAATCTAGATTAATTGCATCCTATATGCTTAGTAAATCGTACTAGCAACCATTCATTAAAGATTCTATACTTTAATATGTTGTTGACTATTTTATTCATTATATATGATCTTAATTCTCTTGTACACATAAGATATCATATTCTCATAAATGAATATGGAATTTTCTGATATTTATATAAATTATTCAAACAATAATTATAATATTCAAATAATAATACAAATGTACTTTTATTTAAATCAATAAAATGTATGTTCACATGCAGTTAGGGCACCAATCCTAATAGAGGTAACCTGTAAAACACCATATTCTATTACTTTGTGAAACGTCTCACAACTCATAAATAAATAGAACATACCACTTAACATATAAAATTCAGTGAGCCTTGATAAAATATGCAAGTTGGGCCCAATAGTTTAAAATAAAAATAAAGTGTTCTTATGCAACGTTTAAAGAAAAATAATGTTTAAGGCTAACTAATAGTTTTAGAATTAAAGTCCATAACATCATTATTTAAAACTCGGCATTTATGTTGATCGTTTATTCGTTCATAGGATAACCCCCATGCCATACACACCCAGACGTCGGAACTCCGCACATCACAGTGTGTGCAAAAGAGAAATCTTATTTATTACCTGAAAGAGGAAAAGTAGGGGTGAGCTAAAAGTCCAGTAAGGAAGTACAAAAAAATACAACAACTTACAAGGAACCACAATAAGAACATATTCATATCGTAAAAATCATAACATATCATAATCGTACGTCGTAACCATATGTCATATCCATACATCATAATCATATGTCATAAACATGCATCACAATCATACTCTATGTGATCATGGCGCCACTATTGACCATGTCACATCTTGAGGTCACCAGTAAAAGAATAAAACTGGAAAGACCTCCTCTGTGAGGTAAACAGGATCTCTGATCCTTGAATAACCTCGGCGGGTCCGCCCTATGAGTTACGTCATATCCTTAGTAACTCCTTTTTTGTGTCGCATTCAACACGCTAGCAACCATTTTCTTTTTCATATAACATACAAACACATGAAATCAATTTCATATCAACACAAAGGAAACACATATTGCATCATATTCATCATAGCATCTCAAGACAGAATTCCATAATTCATATCACATGGTCTGTCATCATACATAACATATCATTATTCTCATTACAAACCAATCTTACCATTTCATAACATAAACATAGAAATTTTATATAACTTCCTTACCTCGGGTTCGAGCAAAGCAAAATGAGAAAAACTTCACAATGAGCCTATAATCATAATCAAACATCACCTCTTAGAATCACATGTCAATACTCTTGCCCAACACATACACCCCACGTGTGCATGGGCCATGCACACGTGGTACACGTTACCTAATAATTTCATACATACACATTTTCACATAAAATCACAAAAGAATAATGTCAATTCTACCTATTATCCCTTCATGGTTACAAAGTAAAAAACTGAATATTTGAACAATAGGCATATATTTAAACGTAAAAATGCACTTGCATGCGACATGCATACGTGGGAGTGTTGTTAAAAAATGACGTTTTAAAACAATAATTCAACAATATGATTTCTTTACCATTATGTGTTTCTTTAAGTCCCAAAGTTTGATTAAACCATTTAATACATTATTTTACTTTATAAAAATAATTTATTTAGCATTTTTCTTAATTTCTCATAAAATAATAATCTCATTTATTATTTTTAATAACATAGAAAATAACAAAAATTGTAGTCACTTAGAAATACTTAATGAATTTCTTGTTTCCTTTAGAAAATAATACTTTTCTAAATTAATAAAAATTACATGATTAATATGATCATTTATAATTTTAAAGTGTGGGAAAAATATATTTTTACTTATATTATTTAAGACTTGAATTATGTAGGTGTAAGACCCATTAATTTTAAACAAGATAATTATTTTAACTTAATAACATAAACTTTCAGCAACTTTTATTTTGTTTAAAAATCATAAGTGAATTTAAACCCAAACATTTTCTCATTTAAATAAAAAAAACTGCACTTAAATAATAATGTGAAAATTCATGGTTACATTTTAAAAATATCATTTTTACATATACATAACTTACAGCATGATTTATTTGATACACTAACATTATTTATCTCATTTAAAAGACATTTCTTAATTTTTAATCAAAAATTCCAGCAATTAATAATTCATTCAAAATCACAAACTTAGATTAAAAAAATTGCATTTTCTTCATAAAAATCAGCATGTGTTAATTTGATAAAAATACCATTTAAATGTGAAATAAAATACCATTTTATTTACATATAATCAAAATATCATTAGAGACATCACATGCATTTAAAATATTGTTTCACCAATTTGCTCACCAATTATACACAAAAATCAGCAAGCATAATTAACATGAAATCTTTAATTCATGCTTCCCAAAATTCAAACCATAACCTTCATGCTCAATCAACAACAAATCAAATCACAAACCCTAGCATACACCTATTAACATATTTTCATTCTTACAATTAGATCAAAAGGATTAAAATACTAAAATCAAAATAAACATAGGACTCCCACAAGGATTTTTGAACACCCTAGATGATGCAACATTAATACCAATATGATCATGTTTCTAAAATCAAGATAGAATCAACAAACAAAGAATCAACAACAAGATCAACCATACTCACCATTCCTTTTTAAATGCTCTAGGCCGAAACCTAATACCCATATAATAATAAAACTTCTAACCCTTTATCTTGCATCAAATCTTATCTTATACAAAATAAAAATAAAACTTTTTCATAATTTAACCATAATAAGATTCTCCCATGATCAATAATAGAATGATTCCATAAACCAAAAACCACATAAAATCATAGAGCCACATTCCTAGGCCAAAACCCCTCATGCATCAAATAAAGCAAACCCTTCATCCCAAAATAAAAAATAACAATCAACCAATTATAACCTAAGAAATCATAACAAAAATAGGGCTAGAGATTTCAGTAACTCTCTTAATTGTAGAATCAAGAACACAAAAGTGACAAAGACCCAAACTATAGCCACCACTTGTCTCTCTCTCTCTCTCTCCCCCTCTATGGCCGACGATCACAAAGAGCACAAATGCTCTCTTTTCTTTTCTTTCCTTCCTTTAATCTAACCTAGGAAATAACTAGTCCTAATGGGAAATAGGTAAGTTTCCTCTTTTTATTTATTTTCATTCATTTTTTTTCTTAATTACAGGAAAATAAAGAGTGCATAAAAGATGACAACTCTTTTCCTATTTTAGCTAATAGTCATCCAATCAAATTGATTTAAGACCAAACCAAATAGGAAAAGTAATCCCCCATTCCCACTATAGTCCACACGCCACCCTCTATTTCCTTTTCTTTTATTTTATTTTTTTGTTTCTTTTAATTAAATAAAGTAAATCAAATAAAAGGAAATAATGTGTAGGAAATTCTATTGCATGCTTACCATGTAACCCTGCTCATGCACACACCCAATTGCTAATGTGCATCACTACCTACCATGCACCTTGGTGCATCAATCAAAACTCATTTTCTTACTTAATTAAATTAATAAATAAATAAACTAACTAACAATTAAGTTCACACAATTTCTACCAAACAATTTAAACAAATAAAAATAATTTCTAACACTTAACAATTAAAAATAAAACAAAGCACAAAATAAATAAATAATAATAAAAAAATGATGCGCTACATAACCACACAAGATCAGATTTTCGATCTCATCTTTGAGTTGCCTGCACTCCTCCGTGAGGTGGCCAATGTCTCTATGGAACCTGGAATACTTGCTTTGGCCCCTTTTTGTGCGTTGGTTGCGCATAGGTTTAGGTCATCTGAACGGGACCTGATTTTCATTCGCCACATACATATTTTCCAGAGTCTTTGCCAGTTCAGTATACACAGTATATATGAAGATGTATTTATCTCCTTTTTTCTTATTCTTCCTTCCGCATCAGGGGTATTCCCTTCATTCTTCTTCATTGTAGAGTCCCAGAATATTTGCTTAACTAGCTAGATAGTAGTAGTAGTTATAGTATGATAGTTACCGTGGATTTTGATTCAAGCCGGGACTTAGTTGAACACTCGTAGCAACACTTATAGATTTTATAAGTTTAACCTATAGTTTAAGAATATTAATTATAACATAAAGTTTGATTATTATAGCTGATTATAAAGATGTTATTTAATTATACTATAAGGTTTAGATAGAACTAATAAGATCATGATACTTGTCGTGTGCATGTTTATTAAGGAATTAAGTATTTTTTTTATGAATAGTTTTATAAGAGAAATATTTAAAAACCCTAGGACCTGCCAGCAGCTTTAAAAACGTATTAGGACTCAGTCAAAGTTGTTTACCCAATTCAAATTAAGCTAAAAAAGTGCAATTACGTGTATAATATTTCAGCGTATGCCAATATATCGCAGCTATAGGGGTGATATATCGCCACACGGGGAATACGAAAACACGTGAACTTCGCACAAACGCATCGACGAACACTCGAGGCATAAGCCCAGACGATATATCGCCTACAATGGGCGATATATCGGCTCTAGGGTTGCATTTTCAAACACTTTTGAAACCGAGCTCATTTTATTCCTTAACCTCTTAGCAAGCCTCTGAACGTTTTGACCGAGTCTTAAGCCTCTGTTGAACGAATATTCAAATGTTTTTCAAGTAATATTCATTATTTTTATTCAAGCTAAAAGAAGATATTTTCACTCCTTGAAATCTATAAATAGGACCTAGTACCCAGCCATTTCTCTCATTCTTCAAGCTATGTTCAGAGCCTTCAAGCTGATAAACACTTGGGTTGGGTTATAAGCTTTATCAATTTAAGCTTTATAAACACTTGGGAAGTAAGATAAATAGTGTGTTTTTCTATATCGAGGTGTAGTTTGGTTCTAGTACATCCAAGGGTATTCCTAATCTTATGTTCATTTCTGTATGACTCTTTAGTTTCCATTAGTTTTCTTTCCTCAAATCCTAACTCGTTGTTTTCCACTCATGGTTAAGTATTTAAGTTCTTTGAACTTAAGGTTTCTTTTCGATAAGTTTCATCTTGGTGGTTTAGTTCATTTCTTGATCATCTCTTTCATTAGAAATACTCACATTTTTTTATTGTTGGTTTTAGGAGTGTTCCAAATCCCGTCCTTGTTCTCACATCCCGGTTTTGGTAAGGAAAATATGATAGATTTGGTATGCTTTAATGTTTTGATATATGTTTATGTTATATATATGTATGATATGTTCTTAGTTGTTTAAGTATATGAATTGTTTAGATAACAATCACATAATTTGTTTAGATAACAAATATAGAACTTGTTTAGATAACAAGTCCCAATAGTAGATTCGTTGGGCATATGTTTGTTTAGATAACGAGCCCTATAAATTTATATGAATTGTTTAGATGACTAGCCCCGTAAATTTATAGGCATATGATTGCCTAGCTAGCAAGTCCCAAGAAGTATGATGGCCATTGTAATAGATGTTGTTTTTATATAGTCATATGTTTTATAGTATACGTTTATGATATAGCCTCATGTTTATGATTTATGTTGTATGATGTTAGTAGATTTTCCTTGCTGGGCATTAGGCTCATTCCTTTATTTTATTTTTAGTGTGATGCAGGAAACTAGATATGGAGGTGGAAGGATTCTTAGAAGCTTGGAATGTGTGTTGAGGATGAACAGACTAAGTGGATTGTGCATCGATCGAGGATGACGTTTATTTTAGTCTTTTAAAATTATGTTTTTGATGTAATTCTGCAACTAGTATTTAGAGTTTATGTTTTATGTTTATAAAACAATGTTTTTTTTATGTTTTATGAAACAATGGGTACCCATACCACATTTTATATCTTATTTTGTAAGTTGCACAATAATTATTTTAAAGTTTTAATAAAGTTATTATTATTTCTTATGTATGTTTTATTCAAAGTAGTAGCTATGTCTAGTAGTTTTAATGGTCCAATGTCTTAGAAATAGTTGGGTCGTTACATTCATCTTAGAAGAATTATCATTGGAATGATGCACAACAATTGGAGCTGCCGAGCTCACGACTGAAATTGTATACACGGTCCTAGTTAAGGAAGTTAAAGGTGTCAGTTGTAATGCTGACCTGGCCTCCTCTACGATAATGAATCTCTGAGCTCTCTCCGTAAACTCCATTATTCTTCGAACTGGCTTTCACTGCAAGTTGTCCAAAAGGGCATTTCCTGGCATGATTTTAGCTCGAATGACCATTAAATGGCTACTGTCATCCATATCCTGGGCTCTGGCAGCCTCAATATTGAATCTCCCAATGTATCTTTTAAGACATTCTCCTGGTTGTTGTTTAATGTTGGCGAGAGAAGATGCATCGGGCACCTCAGAACTGCTTCTTAAAGTCTTTAGACAATTGCTCTCATGACGTGATCGAGTGTTGGTGGAACTTATCAAACCATTACTTTGCTGCTCCAATAAGAGTAGTTGGTAACAACATACACTTGAGCTCGAACCCCACATTGCTCGCTCTCATCACGATGTTAAAGGTGCTTAGATGTCTACCTGGGTCGGTACTTACATCATACGGTGCCACATGGGGTATTTTGAATCCATTGGGGAATGGTGTGCTCAAAATGTGAGGAGAAAAAGGTTCAAGCTCCTCGTTCGAGTCGTACGCCTTTTATTTGTTTTTTTCTACACATAGGAGTGTAATGATCCAACTATTTCTAAGACCTTGGACCATTAAAACTACTAGACATTGCCACTATTTTTGAGAAAACATACATAAGGAATATTCATAACTTTATTAAAAACTCCAAAGTAAATATTGAAATACATCAATGAGCGGTATGGGATCCCATTTTTTTAAAATAAAACAATACTTTAAATTAAATGAAGTTGTTTACAAAGCTAAATGCGCAAAATACATAAAAACATCATAAAAAAAACTAAAATAAACGTCATCCTCGATCGACTCGTAACCCATTCATTCCATTTATCCTCAATACACAAGTCAAGCCACCAAGAATCCTTCTGCCTCTGTATCTAGTTTCCTGCATCACACTAAAAGAAAAAGGAGTGAGTCTAATGCCCAGCAAGGAAAATCTACTAACAACATATAACATAAATCATATACATAAGACTATATCATAAGCATATACTGTAAGACATATATCATATAAAAATATCATGGCCATCATACTTCTTGGGGCTTGTTAACTAAGCAAGTCATATGCCCATAGATTTGTGGGGCTTGCTAGCCAAGCAAGTCATATGCCCAAAAATTTTTGGGGCTTGCTAGCTAGACAAGTCATGTCCCCAAGGACTATAAACATACTATACATAAAGTAATCGTAAGATAACATAACATAAGCATAACATATCATATCATATAAACATATAAAATCTATCATGTTTTCCTTACCGAAACCGGGATATTTGAGAACAAGAGCGGGATTAGAACACTCCTAAAACCAAAAGTAAGAATGGTGAGTTTCTAAAGAAAAGAGATGAAAAGAAACTAAACCATCAAAGAGGAAACTTACCAAGAAGAACCTTAGATCAAAGAACTTAAACACCTAACCACAAAACCATAAATAGAAGTTAGGATTTGAAAGAAACTTAAGGAAAACTAAGGAATCATAAAGAATAGAACTTATGAATAATATTACCTTGGATGAACTAGAACTGATCTACATTTCAATATCGAAAACACACTTTATCTCACTACCCAAGTGTTTATAAAGCTTAAGATGATAAAGCTTTTATCCCCCAAACCCAAGTGTATCACTCTATAGAAATCCTAGCTGCTTGAAGGCTCTGAACACAACTTGAAGAATAAGAGAAATGGCTGGGTACTAGGTCCTATTTATAAAGTTCAAGGAATGAAAATATCTCCTTTTTGGCTTGAATAAAATAATGAATATTAAATGAAAAATACTTGAATATTAAGTCAACAGATGCTTAAGACTCGGTCAAAAAAGTTCAGAGGCAAGTCAAGAGGTTAAGGGATGAATCAAGCTCGGATTTCTCAGAGTTCAAAAAACCACTCCTAGGGCCGATATATCGCCCACCCTAGGCGATATATCACCTGACCTTATATCCTGAGTGCCCGTGATTTCGTTCATGCAAAGTCAACGTGTTTTCCATATCTCCTGTGATGCGATATATCGCCTTTAAGACTGCGATATGTCGGCATACATAGATAATTTAAACTCATTTTTGCATGAATTTAGGATAATTAGAGTTGATTAATCAGGTTTGACTAAGTAATACGTGATTCCAGCAAGGTCTGGAATGGTCTAGAGCTTCTAGCAACTTCTATTATTGAATTATCCACTTAAAATGCTTAAATCCTCAAATAAACAAGATTGTGACAAGTGTCATGTTCTTAATGGTTCTGGAAGATTCTAGAGTTTCTAGAACTTTCTTATAACTAAATCCTTAAATAAACATGATTATGACAAGTGTCATGCTCTTAATGGTTCTATCTAAACCTTAGGTTATAATTAAAATATTTCTATGACCAAAAATATTAATCAAACCTTATGTTATAATTAATATTTCTAAACTATAGGTTAAACTTATAAAATCCATAGCTATTGCTACGAGTGTCCTACTAAGTCCCGGTTTGAATCAAAATCCACGAAATATAAAATACTACTAACCATCTAGCTAGCTAAGTAAACATTCTGGGACTCTACAAGGAGCCTGAACTGCTCCTCGAGCATATTAATTCTTTCTTGAACCAGATCTACAAGAGGTGGTACATGTACCTTGGGGAGCTGGTTATTGTTCAAAGGAACTCCAACTCCCTGTTACAATATTTGGTTATAGTTATTCCCTTTTACTGGTGGTAGAGGTTCTCCTCCTTAGGGATTTAGATGGGCCCTAAAATTCGGGTTTGGCTGATTAAACTACCCTTGGTTCTGATTTAAATGGTCTCAGAGATCAAGACCACTATTCAGATAGTTATCGTAGTTTCTCGGCTCGGTGTTATACACATTCACCGACCTACTTACATCCTGACTGTTAGTCTGGTAGCTATCCTCGACAAAACTAACAGCTCACTGCTGTTGTTGTTGTTGGGCATTATTTCGAGGTGGGTTATCTACATGTACCGAGATCATGGTAGCTTGGGACCTGGATATGTGGCTTCCCGATTGTTGGGGTTGTCTCGCCTGTCTTTCCCCCTGGTTAGCTCCCATTGGGACTTCATGGTTACCTATTTGTCTGTGCCCAGGCCAAAGATTTATATATCCACTAGCACTCCTCGTGCTTTGAGCTGGCATTTGGGGTATTCGTTTGCTAGCTTGCCTTCCTCCTTGGACATTTTTTGAAATGTCCCGAGCCAGTGACGGGTGCATAATTGGAGATGATGGAGATCTCTCACTATTTGGGGTTCGCCTTGTAAGTTCTGGGTGATTGCTCCGAGCTACTGGCTAAGTAGCTCGGTTATTCCCAGTGTCTGCAGGGACTTCCCTAGCATGGTTGTTGTTTTCCCCCAAAGGATTTCAAGATGAAACCCTCAACTAGCTAACAGTAGGAATTATCATGGCTCCTCCTGTCTAGTCCTAGCGAGCCCTCTCTCGGCCATTCAAGAATTTTTACTTCATCGAGGTTGCTCCCTAGTTCTCTTGTGGCTTCCTTGAACCTCAGCAACCCTTCTCGTCGTCTCTTTACTCAACTGATTCGCCTCAACCAGCCTTTCTCGTAGTCATTAGTTCTCGAGTTTCACCATTGGGACATACCTCATAGGATCACAATAATCCTGGCGAGGTTGTCTCAAACCCTGCCTGGGGACACGTGGGGTCGTGGAGACACTCCCTTCATCTTGAATCCAATCATCATTCATAGGTTGCTTGTTAGCCCGCCTAGGGTGTTCCTTAACCTGTGGTGTGGTCTCCTCAGATATCCTTGGGAGTGGTCGTCCACTTCCAAATCCAAGGATATTTCCACTAGGTGCAACCATTGCTATGATTAACCAATAAATTTGTGTGGGAGGTCTATGTGAATTTCTTAATGCTCTCAACGAAACTACCAAATTGTTGACTTAGTTTTTCGTCAACTAAAATATGAGCAATTAAGCAGAAGAAATGATTCAAAGAAATGAAAAGAAGAACAGAGATTTTTACGTGGCTTAGTAGTTATATCTACCTAGTCCATTAGTCATTTTTATTAATATTTATGTGTTCAAGCTGGAAGCAATTTCACAGAGTTTCAGTACAATAATATTGTGTGTCGAACAAATTACTACGGTCTGGGTATTTAGAGCTTGGGTGCTAGACCCGTTGGTCCTCTAGGTGCTAGGCATGTTATCTTCTAGGTGCTAGGCATGTTGATCTGCTGAGTGCAAGGCTTGTTGATCTTAGTTTGAACGAGTGTGAGTTTTACCCAGTGAAGTGTCTTTGGGAGTGTAGGCCGACTACCCTATGAAGGATAGGGTGGGTCGACCTCCCCAAGGGGTTCTTGGGCATGTTTAGGCCGACCACCCTTAGGGGTTGGGGTCAAGCCGACCTCCCCAAGGGAGCCAATGCCAGGCCAACCACCCCTAGGGGGTTTAGGCCTAGTTGACTTTCTATAGGTCCTGGACCTATCTTTTTTGCTCATCGGTCTTTTTTCAATTCTTCGTCATTTTTCCCTAATTTGTGATGCCATGTGCTGCTTTCTCATTCGCCACGTCATCTTTGGATTTTTGAGGGATAGCATTTGTTGCCCAAGTTTATCGTAATGTGTTCAACATTACAGTAAAGTTGATCTGGCCCAATAAACACACCTGGCAGTACTTTAATGGGAAAGACCCTCAGGACATTACGTAGTACTTTTATTAACTATCGATAATTTGCTCAGCACGAATTTTTCCAAGATAATTGTAATTCCTAAAAATAATTAGATTTTTCAAGGAAAAATAATTTCCTAAAAATCTAGTATATTTTTCAAGGAAATTTAAAGTCCTAAAAATATAATATATTTTTAAAGGAGTTTTGAAGTACTAAAAATATAATATATTTTTCAAGGATATAAATTCCTAAAAATACAAAATATTTTTCAAGGAATTTGAATTTTTAACCATACCAGATATTTTTCAAGGATTTTGAATTCCTAAAAATGTATGGTTAGCCTGAGAGGCTATAAGTAGGGTATTTACTTCTCAGTTCTCTGCTCTGTGTGCCTAAGTTGTAGGGTTCTCCAAGCGTGATTTCTTTAATTCTTCATCAAACTCAGATCTTCACTTGGGTAAGTATTTTCTCCTAATCTTTACATCATCTAATTTAAATGTGCGTAGAATTTGAAGAAATGCTTTGAATCTTTGAGGAATCTATTTGAATCTCCTTACTTTGCTCTGCTTTGATTCAAAATAATTGACTTGTTTGAATTAAAAATTGTTCTTAATCAAAAATTGGCTTGTTCCTTGCCTTTTTTTTGCGTGATGCTTAGGGTTTACATGCCTATAGGCAGACCACCCTTTAGATTCATTGGCCTGGGCAAATGTTATCCCTCGGGTTGTCGGCCTAATGTGGTAGGCCGACCACCTATGCTCCTACTTTCACATTTTGTAATCTTAAGGACTCAGGGTGGTCGGCCCAGGCTTAATTCCACTAGGTCGACCCCCCCTTTAAGACTTCGATCAATTTTTCCAAATCCAGGGGAGTCTTATGGTGGTTGACCTGAGCTTAGTCTCACTGGGCCGGCCCCCTATATAGATTTTTCTCCTGATTTCTTCATTTTTTCTCCTTAGTTCATGGATACGCCCCCGGCTATTGTCCTCATTATGTTCACTTAGTAACTTTACTCTTTATTTTTCCTTTGTTGCAGATGTCCAACTCCTCTTCGTCAGATAAATCTGTAAGCGAGCGTACTCAACAGGCATTCTTGGAAAGGTGTAGCTCAATGGCGAGAGTAAAACAGACATCTCGACAAGCTTCTGAAGATACTCCTCTTATTGCTCGACACATCACCCAAGGCTCTTTGCCTGACTCTTCTCATATCTCTTCTCAGCATAGTACTTCCTGTGGCTATTAGGGCACATCCCAATGAAGTCATTCTTCTCAGCGCAGTCTGCCCAGTCAACGAGACTCCATGCAATGCCCTTGGCATCAGGAAACCAGTCGAGTTCTCCATCACTCTTCCTCTTAGAGAGAACATATCGAGGGCTCTCATCGCCAAAACAACTCATCCTTAGGAGCGTTCTATTCAATGGTTATGGCAGAAACACTCTGCCATCAAGTCTGGTGCCCTACTTCCTCTTTGTCCATACTTCCGGAACTTGGTAGATTATTTTGGTCCAACTTTCATTCTGAGCTTGAAGCTGTCTGCCATGAGGTGCTAGACCTTAGGAGAGTTCTTGGCTCTAGGGATTCGTACATTGCTTTGAATGATGAAGAGATCAACACTCTCTGCAGTACCGTGGAGCTCAAATAGTAGGAAGTGACCGAGCTGACTCTCACGATAACCCACATGGAGGGGAAACTTGTCGATTAGCTCCAATAGTCTGAAGCTGAGAAAGATAAGTTGATTGTTGACATTGACCAACTTCGGAAGGATGCTCTTGTCAAGAAAGAGCAAAAGGTCAAGGTTGTCTAGGACAGGGCTCGAGAGGAGTATTCAGAGATAGCTTTCTCTTGCTTCTACTTGATTTGGAAGTCCAACAAAGATCTAAACTTGGATTTCTTTCCAGAGAAGACGCGACCGAAGGAGCTTAGGAAGTGTCTGGCTCGTAAGGCTACTGAGGCTCAGGGTGGTCTTTCAGATGATATTCCTCGCCCTAACTAGTCTTGTTTTGGTCTTTTACTCTATCTTTACTTTCATGCCATTGGTGGGGCACCTTGTACTTGACAATTCTTACATATGACATTTTATGACTTTATGCTTTTTTGTTTTGAGTACTCAGTGTATTGATTGAAATTTTTTATTTCCAATGCTTACTAAGTATATCAACTCATAACCCTCATTGGTTAAGGTATCAGTATACTTTGAACACATGTATTTCGTGAGCCATACTAACCTTACTCTTTTATGTTTTTCATGCTAACAACCATGGTAATGTGAATAGTATAATACTTCACCAAGTACCATGAACAAAATAGGTTAGGTCAACCACCCCATGGGTGATAGGCTGATCACTAATGCCTTTTTTGTTTTTGTTTTTTGCACTTTCGGAACATATGTTGAACAAATTTCTTAGAAAAACTTGAGCTTGCTTAGTACTTAAGGTCACACCCTCATTGCTTGTGTATACCTTGATCGGTATGTACTATATGCCCCCTAAGTGATCATGGGTTCACTTGCTACTTGACCATGCCTTGCTTCGAACGTTTAGACACATAGTACTATCCTTTTCACCCAATGATGCAAGCAGCAAATGCTTGTCCCTCATTGGTAGTCGGGTGATGGTTTCATACTTCGTAGTAATGATACCTATACACAGGTTTAGATTGTGTAGCAAGTGTTGATCACGATCTACGTAATCTCTCGTGTACTCGTTATAATGATTGTAGACAAAAGTGTCTAAGTTGGACCAACCGGGTCTAGATGGGCTAATCGAGCCTGTAACTAGTCTTAGATCAAATTATCGATCAGTCCCTCAAGGACCAGATTCGATTATGATCCGATGATGGTGACTAGTCTTCATACAGTCTCTTTTTTTTATCGTATGAGTCGATAGGTTCCACGAGAACCAGGATCGAACGTGATCAAATAATGGCGACTGGTCCTCAAACCAATCTTTTTTTTTTTATCATATAGGTTGATAGGTTCCTTAAGAACCAAGATCGAACATGATCAAATAAGTTGACAACAAGGTCCACAGACAAGTCTCTTGTTTGGATTGTATGGGTCGATAGGCTCCTCAAGAACCAAGATCGAACATGATCCATAAATTTAGCGACAAGGTCCTAGGATCTGTCTCTCGTTTGGATCGTATGGGTCAATAGACTCCTTAAGAACAAGGATCGAACATGATATATAATTTGGCAACAAGGTACTAGGACCTCTCTCTCGTTTGGATCTTATGGGTTGATAGGCTCATCAAGAACCAAGATCGAACATGAACCAATAGTTTGGCGACAAGGTCCTCAGACCAGTCTCTTATTTGGATCTTATGGGTTGATAGGCTCCTCAAGAACCGAGATCAAACATTGTAACGCCCTACTTCCTTCAAGCCATTACTAAGTGAGTTTAAACTGTGCAGTTAACTCACTAATCGAGGTTTTAATACAAAAGTGTAACTAAACGATAAAAAAGACACATAATTTGAAAATATATCCATTCATTGAAAATTATAAAGCGTTTAACATTTGAGATCCCAAAATACTGTTTAGAAATATTTACAATTCAAAATATAATTAAAGTCGTCTAAACGACAAAATTAGGTTTACTACAGACATCTCCCAAAATACCACTGGTCGTGGAAGCTAGGCAGGCCAAACATGTACGTGTCGCTTCACGCTCTCTGTACTCATGGTTGGTCGACTTTCCCCTTGCCCTTATCTGCACCATAGAGCACATGTGAGCCGAAGCCCAGCAAGAAAACTCACACAAGCAAATAGCATATGCATATCTATCATTCAACATATAATCAAGCCGCCAACAGGCTAAACACATACGACCATGCCGTCCCAGGTGCTTTACCAGGCCCTGGGTTCGCGGTCTACACCATGAGGATATACCAGGTATCCTATAGGGTCTCACCCTGGCAACTCGCACTCCGTGTGCTTAACGTTGGTCCCGGCCCCTTGCCGTACTCGGCCTTGCCGTTCTCAGCCCTTACGGTTCTCGGACTTCGCCATTCTCGGCCTTCGCTGTTCCCGGCTCTTGCCGTTCATTCATATATATGCACACATAGCATAATTAAACAAATACTTAAACATGTATAAACATAATCAATGGGGCTACGCCCTGCAACACAATCATGTAGGGTCCTGCCCTGCAACACAAACTATAGGGCCTCGCCCTGCTCTACGGGTACAACAGTTTTCTTACCTGTGTCCCGAGCTTTCCGAGCACTGATGTCTCGAGCACAGTCCCCTAATCCGAGCCTCACTGAAAACCTAGTCACAACGTATCAATAATACCCATCCATCAAGTTCTAATCCATTAAATAACTTTGGGTCATAATTCTAGTCTCCGGGACCTTGTATTCTATCAATCCGGGTGATAAAATCCATCTCGAGCCTTAACTTTTGGATTCCCGAGCCTAAAACCTCCTTGGAGTCCAAAAACACACTAAGTGTTGCAGCCCCATGAACTCATGCCACGGCCAGCCTCAACCAGAAACTAATCCCCCAAAAACATCCCATGCGCGTCGCGACCCAAGCTAGGGTGTGCCGCGACCCGCCCTTCATCCTGGCCTCCGAAATGTTCTAGAGGGTCGCGACTCAGCAAGAATAATGATGCGGCCCGACCCTTCGAACCCAAAAAAATCCTCCATTTTCACCACGAAAACCCAGCCAATTCACCCCAAAATCGACCTAACAATCCAATTCAATCATCACAGAAGCTCTACTACAATCTCAGCAACAAAACCTAACAAGAATTAACCCTAAACCTCACCTAAAACTCAAGAATGATTCTTCACCTGGCTCACATGCAAAACCTTGAAATACCAGCAAAAACTCAACATAACTCAGATAATTAAGTGCTAGAATTCTTACCTCAATTTGATAACTTGGCCCTGAGCTAATCCTAAATCACATTTAGCTTCAACTCCTAGCTTGATCTTCAAAGTTCCCCCCTTGGTATGGTTTAGAGAAAAAGAGAGAGAAGAGGATGCTTGGGTCAGTTTCCCTTAGTTTTTGAATGCTTCTTTTGTTTTTTTTTTCTTAACTTAAGTCTCTAAGGTTACCTCAAAGGCTCGGGGTACCAAAAACGTCCCCGAGGGCAAAATAGTAAATTTCCCTGATATTCCCTCCTAAACGTTCTAACGTCAAATATATCTCCAAATATTTATTTCCATAACCCGATCACACCATAAAACGTCCAATGCCTGAAATACCCCTCGACTCGCCCCGAGTCGGGTATTCGACCCTGTTGCGACTTTCTAGCTAACCGCTCCCTAGGACTGTCTCGGATCGTGCAACACAGATATATCACAAATATATCACAATAATTACATTTATGCCCTCAATGAGCTAAAATTACAAACATGCCCCTAATAACCAAACGGGGCCCACATGCATATTTAATTCACCTAAACATGCATTTCTAATCACATATTCATCAAATTCACACATTAAGATAATAAATCACCTATTGCCCTCCAGGCACGCTAATCAAGGCCCTAATCCTTATTAGAAAATTTGGACTAGTCTGGACGCTACAAACATGATCCATTAATTTTGCGACATGGTCCTTGGACTAGTCTCTCTTTTGGGTCGTATGGGTCGATAAGCTCCTCAAAAACCAAGATCAAACATAATCCATTAATTTGGTAACAAGGTCCTCGGACCAGTCTCTCTTTTGGATCGTATGGGTCGATAGGCTCCTCAAGAACCAAGATCGAACATGATCCATTAATTTGGCGACAAGGTCCTAGGACATGTCTCTCTTTTGGATCGTATGGGTCGATAGGCTCCTCAAGAACCAATATCAAACATGATCCATAAATTTGGTGACAAGGTCCTCGGAACAGTCTCTTGTTTGGATCGTATGGGCCGATAGGCTCCTCAAGAACCAAGATCAAACATGATCCAATAATTTGTCTCTCTTTTGGATCGTATGGGTCGATAGGTCCCTCAAGGACCGGAATTGAACATGATCCGATGGGGTTGACAGGTCTAAAGTGACAAGTCCCTCATTGAAATAAATTTAAAGAATTAAGTGAAACTTAAGAAATTAAATCCATTCATTCATTGAAGCACAATGGCAGTTATACAGATAATTCGAAAATAATAAATTTGCCTTCTGCTCGACTATGCTTCTTTCTACCAAGGATTTGATGGGAACAACATTCAGGGTGTCCACATCTTTGACACTGGCATGCTTGGCTAAGGCATCAGCATTGGCACTCTTCTCCCTCGGTACTTATTTAATCGAGTATCTCTTTAACTGTGTCAACAAGTCCTTAATCTTGTTTAGGTACTGCAGCATCTTAAGTCCCTTGGCTTGATACTCCCCCAGTACTTCGTACACTACTAGTTGGGAATCGTTGAGTATCTCTAGGGATAGTGCATGCACATCCCGAGATAAGTGTAATCCTGCTAATAATGCCTCATACTCAGCCTCATTGTTTGAAGCGTTGAATCCAAATCTAAGAGCGCAATGGATTCAATAATTCTATGGAGTAATCAGTATGATTCATGCACCTAAGTTGTGTTCGTTGGATCCTCCATCAACATATAGCTTCCATACAGGAGTATCTCCTTCCTTCTCGGTATCTCCATTCTCCTATTGGTAGGAAGGGTCTTCAAGGTTGGTGCCTTTGACTATGAAGTCTGCCAATGCTTGTCCTTTTATCGCCGTCCTTGAATGATAAGTGATATCAAATTGTCCTAGTTTCACTGCCCACTTGAGTAATCGTCCCGAGGCCTCTGGTTTCTGAAGAACTTGTCCCAGCATTTGATCGGTCAGGACTCAGATCGAGTGAGCTTGGAAGTATGGACGCAGCTTTCGAGGGGAGATTACTAAACAGTAGGCTAGCTTTTCAAGAGGGGGATACCTATACTCCGACCTACTAGCCTTTTACTAAAAAAGTACACAGGGTGTTGTACCCTGTTCTCTTCTTTTACCAAAGCAGTGCTGATTGCATGCTCGGTGATTTCCAAATAGATTAATAATACTTCACCATATATTGGCTTTGCTAGGACGGGAGGTTGAGCGAGATGCTTCTTCAAGGCTTGGAAAGCTTTGTCGCACTCCTCAGTCCATTGGATCTTCTTGCTTCCCCTCAGTAGGTTAAAGAAGGGGACACACTTGTCCATTGACTTCGATATGAACCTACTGAGTGCGGTTACTCTCCCTATTAAGCTTTGCACTTCTTTGATTATGGTAGGTGACTTCATGTCGATCAATGCTTTGATCTTCTCAGGGTTAGCCTCGATTCCACGTGAATTGACCATGTGTCTGAGAAACTTACCAGAACCAACTCCAAATGAGCACTTGAGAGGGTTTAACTTCATGCTATACTTTCTAAGTACTACAAAGCATTCCTCCATGTCTTGAACATGCCCTCCAGCTTCTTTGGACTTGATCAACATGTCTTCGATGTATACCTCCATATTTTTGCCGATCAAGTCTCGGAACATGTCATTCACTAAACGTTGGTAGGTGGCTCCTGCGTTCTTCAAGCCTAATGGCATCACCTTATAATAGTACAATCCATTGTCTGTTCAGAAGCTGGTATGTTCCTCATCAGGAGGGTGCATACTTATTTGATTATACCCAGAATATGCATCCATGAATGAGAGTATTTCATGTCTTGTAGTTGCATTGACCAGTTGGTCTATTCTGGGTAGTGGGAAGCAGTCTTTGGGGCAGGCCTTGTTCAGATCTGTGAAATCCACGCATATTCTCCACTTCCCGTTTGGCTTTGGGACCAGCACGGGGTTTGATACCCAATCTGGGTAGTAGGACTCCCTTATAAAATCGTTTCCCTTGAGCCACTCGACCTCGTCCTTCAGGGCTTGAGATCGGTCTTTGTCAAACAGTCTCCTCTTTTGTTGCATCGGTAGGTAGTTTTTGTCAAAATTCAGGACATGGCTTATCACAGATGGAGAAATTCCAACCATGTCCTTATGTCACCAGGCAAAGACATCCTGGTTCTTCTTCAAAAATTCTATCAACCGTGCCTTAATTTCCACCTTTATCTCCTTCCCGACTTTAATTACTCTAGTCGGGTCCTCATCACCTAGTAGGACTTCGTCAAGATCTTCGACTGGTCCTACCCTTATGATGTCATCCCCAAAGCAAGGATCTATGTCGTTTCCCTCTCTTTGGGAAACTTGCTATAATAACAAATCTTCATTAAAAGGAGCCCCTGGCTCCAGTAGAGTGTTTCTTTCAACGTCAACTTCCATGTTGACAACCTCATCGGTTCCTTCATTCTCTTTGCAGCAGGTTACTACCATGTTGTTTACGCATGGTGCTTTCTTTTCCTTGACCACTGACACATGATAGTTCCTGCTGGTGATAGGCATTCTCCCATGAACCCATATATCACTTGGGAAAACAGTGTTAGGTCCTTGACCGTGAGCTTCATCTTCTCGAGGGATGATTTGTAGATGATATCTACTGAGCTTCTCGTATCCACCAAGCATCTCTTCACTCGGGCATTGGCGATTTGAATGGTAAGGACCAGAGGGTCATTGTGGGGGTACCTCACGTGCCTGATATCATCCTTTGTAAAAGTGAGAGTTTCACTTTCATACTTCGGATTTTTTGGAGATCGTTTCTTGACTGCCATGCACTAGGAAGACTCCCCTACCACATGTCTGAGGGACCTTGCATATCGGTAACAAGTAATGTTACTGTTGCCTGCTATGTGGGGCCCCCCACATATGGTATCCAATGTGAAGTCTACGGTCACTGGCTCCAGTGGTGGACTCCTCTGCCTTCAGAATTCTGGATTCCTCCTCAGGGTTTCGATCTTGACTCGATATCTCGAGAGTTTTCCTGATCGAAGAAGGAACTCTATCTCATCTTTGAAATGTTTGCACTCATTTGTGTCGTGCCCATAATCATTATGGAAATGAAAAAACTTATTCTTGTCCCTCTTTCCTTCTGAACGCAAGGGTGGTGGCTTTCGGTATGGTACCTCCTGGTATGTTGCTAAGTAAATCGCAGCCCTTGATGTAGTCAGGACGGTCTAATTGGTGAACCTGGGCTGGTAGGGCTGATGCTTAGGCTGTTTATTGGCTGGTGCTAACTTAGCTTTCTTATCTCCACCATTGTCGCCCTGAGGGTTTGTGTCGTTCTTGTCTGCCATGATAGTGGCCGAGTGGTTTATGCCTTTTTCTTTCTTCATGATAGTGTCATCTAGCTTCATGTATTTTTTTGGCTCAATCCAGGAACTCCTGCAAGGTGTTGATGGGATTCTTGTGTATACTATCCCACAAGGGACTACAATAAATTATTCCTGCCGAGATGGCAATGAACACCCCTTCATCTCCTACTATGGACGCTCAATTTTCCTCTCTCATGAATCTTTGGATGTTGTCCTTCAGGGATTCATCCTTCCCTTGCTTGATGTCAGCTAGTTGATTGGCATACACTGGTTGAATCCGTTTGGCACTGAAGACCTTGGAGAATTCTTTCCTGAACTATTCCCACAAAGTGATGGATCCAGGTTTGAATTTCCATTACCTTTCTTGAGTTGAGTCAAAGAGAGTGATAGGGAACACTCTGCACCAATAATCATGTTCCACACCGAGTAACTCCATCTAATCCTCGAACTTTACAATGTGTCCTCATTCCCAGTGTATGTTGGGAGTTTCAGGGTCTTGTATGTTGGTGGTGGTGGAGCAGCATGGATATTAGCACTGAAGAGACTCCCACTTCTATGAGTCATCTCGATATCGGAAGGTTTCTTTGTCAGACCCTGGACAACCATGACGAGTGCATTTATTTGAGCCTGCACTGCTGGTGGGATCGCTGCTCCAGGTGGGGTAGACATCCTTGGTACCCCATCTTGAGTGCTGCTCCTCATTTTGATGACCTCCCTCAGATCCTGTGGTTGTGCATCTTTCCTGAGCCTATAGAACACGATATTGGTGTTGTTCATCAGTTCTTTTCCCTTGCGAGACTAAGAGTGTAGAGGTGGGAGGTTTGCCTTGCCCTTGTCGGTGTGACCCTGTCCTCGAGCCTCTCCTCCTACATGGCTTTGAGACTTTGAGAAACCATTTCCATTCCTGTCATGCCTCTCAGATGTTTGTCCCTCATCTTCTAGTTGTTCTGTCTGTCCCCCTGGGAAGGGGCCTTCGGGTTGGTAACACTCTTACTCTGAGATGAAGTGTTACCGCCTCCAGGGCCACAGCAGCATCCTGGTGTCTCCGGTCAGCTTCCTTCTCTCTCTAGATCATCCTCTGGACCTGTTCATCTATCTCTCGCCGTTGTCGTTCCATAGTCGCCCTTTGGAGGGCAATTTCTGCCGCAAAGGCCTCCTACCTCACCAAAAATTACGCCATCTCCTCCTGGGGAGCATCCTGTGGATCTTCCGCATCAAGTTGATCTCCAACCTCCACCTGAGGTTCGTTAACGAGATCGATGGGATCCTGAGTGGTGGAATCCCTGGAAGCCATCTTCTTTGTCTGACTGGATTTTGGAGGCATCATAAAACTGATGAAAGTGTGTTTCTTGATTTCGTACTCTCAACGAAAGCACCAAAATGTTGACCTGTGAAATTAGTGAACGGTCGTATGTACAGTATACGAGACCTTTTGAACGAAATGAATATAATATACGACAGAGTACAAATATCTAAACAAAACACACTGGAATTTATAGTGGTTCAGCCCTGTTCTTATGAACAGTAATAACCTAATCCACTTAGTCTTTTGTATTGAATCGCTCAATAGACAATTACAAAGATAAACTCGGATTTCACTCGTCATAAATTCGCCCAAAAGATCGATCCAAAAAGTCAAGAAATAGAGCCTCCTTTTAAAGGAAGCCATGGGTTCTTTGTTTATAGTACCCAAGGACTATTACATGATTAGTAAGAGTGGGATCGTTGTTTGGTACACGATCATTGGGAGTGGAGATATGTGTCCACCTACCCATGATGATGAGGTCGTGGGTCTTCCTGTTGTCTTCTCTGGATCGTGGTCGATAATGCATGATTGAGACCTTCGAGAATTTGCTAATTCTTGATTGGTCTATGAGACTTAGGTGCTAGGTTCGATGACCCTTAGATCTTGGGTGCTAGACCCGTTGGTCCTCTAGGTGCTAGGCATGTGATCTTCTGGGTGCTAGGCATGTTGACCTACTGGGTGCTAGGCCTATTGATCTTAGTTTGAACGAGTGTGAGTTTTACCCGGTGAAGTGTCTTTGGGAGTGTAGGCCGACTACCCTATGAAGGATAGGGTGGATCGACCACCCCAAGGGGTTCTTGGGCATGTTTAGGACGACCACCCCTAGGGGTTGGGGTTAGGCCGACCACCACTAGGGGGTTTAGGCCTGGTTGACTTTCTATAGGTCCTGGACCTATTTTTTTGCTCATCGATCTTTTTTCAATACTTCGTCGTTTTTCCCTCATTTGTGAAGTCACGTGCCACTTTCTCATTCGCCACATCATCTATGGATTTTTTAGGGATAACAATAATAATTTTGAATATTAATAATTAATTAATTAAATCAATTATTACATATTTGACCTTAAGAACAAATTTCTTCCAAATACACCCTTTCATTGATTAATCTTAGTTTCAACTCTTACCTTGAATAGTGTTGATAGAGCCACCTCGGGGACCTATGGACCTATAATTTTAAGCTCCAATAAATTTAGAATATTAATTAAATCTCTTTAATATAATAACCTTAATTTATTAATCTCAATATTATTTCAAAAAAAAATATGAGATTGCACTCCTGCAATTATAGACATTTATTTACTGAGTACTTTAATAACAAAGTGTCCATCGATTTAATAATTACATACAATTCAATCCTCTATTAATGGTTCATAATTAAAATAGAGATAAGATCATTGCCTTACCTCTTTAATTAGTTATTGTTTCCTTAAGTACCATTAACTTTACTAGTGAAGGTTAATTCATAAACAAATTCATGAATTTGAGCTCAATAACCTTTCAATATTAAAAGTTAACACTTAAGAGAACCATTATTCATTTTCTCTCAGAAAGATATAGATTACATGTCTGTATACTATGCCCCCAGCCACTTGCACCAATGAGTCCTCAAAACAAAAAATTTCAGCTTGATTATTTTGACAAACCATGACGAGTGAATCAAAGGACTCAAATGACATAAATAGGAGTTCATAGCAACTTCAGGGTTATGATCAATTTGTATATGATCATCTTATTGATATGTTTAATTAATACTTATAAAACAAAACAGTATTTAATGAAGTATTAATAATATATTGGCTCTAGTTCTATGTAATCACATTATACAAAATACATCGAGCAAGATGTCCTACTACATCAATAATCTGAATCTAGATTATATGTATCCATAATACTAATGAACCATACTAACCGTATTTAATCCAAAGATTACATATAACTTTGTTTTACTATGAATTATTTAAATTTGTTCCCTGCAATATTAATTCTCTCGTACCAATACAAGATTGTAGTCACAATAACGAATTTGGGAATATTATGATATTCATATAATATTATTCAAATAATAATAATAAACAATCCATATGTGCAAATATTCATTTCATTTATTTATTTCATAAAAGCATTGTCCAATACATATGATTTAAGGGCACCATTCCTAACAATGCGTGCATGTTGATATTATGCCCGCCCAAACCAACCTAAAAAACTGATAAAAAATGCAACTAAAAAAATTTGAGCTTTATTTCAAACTGCAAATTATTATATTGGGCTTTACAACTTGCCGAATATAACTCGGCCCACCCAATTAAGAATTTGTTTAAAATTTATTTTTATATAGTTATATAATTATTAATTATATATTGTATAAAATTAAATTTTAATTAAATTAAAAAAAACTCCTTAAAGTAACAATTATTTAAGTTATAAGTTCAAAATCAATTGAGATAATAAATAAAACTCTTATTAAAAAATATTTTTTTTTAAAAATTAATAAAAAGAAAATATTTTGGCAATTCCAACTCAATAGTCGGTTTGAAGTTTTATTTTCATTGGGTCAGTTAGGGGTTGGCTCTTGCCAACCCGATTTTAAATTGGATGGTTTGAAATTCTACCCAAACCTATCAATGAACACCCCAAGTTGATATTGTAAATCCTATAATTGGCATTTTTATAGAAATATCTTTTTCTTAAAAGATAAATTGGTGGATTTAGTTGTTTCCCTATATTATAATATTCGGAAATGTTTGTTTCCCTTTATTATACTTTTCGGAAATGTTTGGTTTCCCTTATTATAATTTTCATAAATATTTGGTTTCCTTTTTTTGTGAATTTTGGTTTCCTTATTGTCTCATTTTGCTTTTAAAGGGAAAAAGTATATTGCAAATATTCGGTTCTTACCCAAAGTTGTTTTTGGAATATTTGCTTATATATTTTTCGTGCAACTCAAGGATTGCAATCAGGAAACTGGTTCTTAATGTCATTAATTATTGTTTCCTTTTTTGAGCTTGTTTTTGATCTGACACAGGTCTGAGCTGTCCCCACCGATATCGCATCTGCCAGATCAGCATTTTCTAAAAAAGGCAACTCTTCATCAATCAAGAATAACTACTATGATTCTTGCTTTATTAGAAGAATTCTTTCTCTGCCTTTATGAGCACGAAAAGGAACTCTATAAATAGGGCTCTAAAGGCAGTGAGAAAAGTGAACTCTTTGGTGCATTATTCGTGAGCTTTATTGTAATATTTGTGAGAGTTCCTCTTTGTATTCAAGACCATAAGTATTCACGTGATCTTGTAGAATTATGTGTGTTTAGTTTTTAGTGGGGAGTTTATACCATATTCATGAGTGAATACACATTGTAATTTGAACACAACATTTATAGTCTTCGGGAGAAGATTTTTTACAAGCCTTGCATCGGGAGGATGCAAGCACTTGCTGTCCATTGAAGGGAGTTCAAGTGGTTGAGCGTTTCAATCAAGATCAGATTAGTGAAGAGAAGTACAACAAGTTGCGGCAAATCTCAAGAGGGAGTCTTGTTTTGTTTAAGTCAATGTTTTTGTACTTGTGATTCTTTATTAATTGGTTTTATTCTCTGGGCATGGCCCCAAGGAGTAGGTTATCCGAAAGGGTTTCTGAACCTTGTAAAAATTCGTTGTGTTCTTTATTCTTTTGCACTGTCTTTTTATTGTGTTCAATTTCTGTCGTGACAAGTTTGGTTTCTGTCCCAACAGAACTGTAATCCGTGTAAACAGTTAATTACCATTCCGCACTTTAATTAATTTACTTAGTTTAATTAATTTGGTAATTACTAAAAACGGAATTTCAGATATAATCTTATAAATCTTTGTATTTGTAATATTGTGTGGATTAGAGTTTTTGTTTTTTTTCATATACAAAGGCTTACAAATAAAACTGTTGTGTGGGTTAAATTAGTATTATTAGTTAACAAGGGCCTGCTATAGAGAAAAGAGATGTTTATTACGTCATTTACTATCTAATTATTATACATTAAGCATCTCATGGATTTTTTTAAGAATTAAAGACCTTATTAATAAGGCTAAGCATCGACCAAAACTGAATATACAACTAAACTAGGATTCCTAAGAGAGAGCTAATTTTGCAATGGAATGGAGCCACTCCATTAGCGAGCTTCCTTTGGAAAATAGTTCAAACTAACATTAGCAAACTCAATACATTTTAAAAATATACATATCATTAGCAACCACAATGTAATAGGATGCATCCAAACACTTGGTTTTAAGAAGGTTAATCGCATTTAGCAGTCTCACTCCAAAATAATTGAACTATAGCCCAACCACCTAGCCAAGATCACACCATGAAGAATTGCTTTGAGTTCAGCCACTATAGTGTCGTAACTTGCATTCATTGGGCGGCCAACAGAAGCCAAAATAACACCTTTGTTATCCCTGTATACAATCCCCAAGCCAACTATACCAGACAACACAGAAATGGATGCATATATAATTATTTTAATGACAGCATCAGATGGAGAGGTCATTTCCTATTGGGAATAGTGTCCTTAAAGTAGTTGACAAATTTTTTAAATGAAATAAATAATTGAATTGAATTATTATATAACTCTATCTGATATTATGTTGTTAATATTAAGTAAATATCATAAAATTCTAAAGTTTATCTTTGTGGTCTTAATCTCATATTAGTATGAGAGGATCAAGATTAAGATAATAAACTTAAAACAGTTCATATTAAAATAAAGTTATGTAATATTTAGATTAATTACTGAAAGTACGGTTCGCTAGTATTATGAATACAAGTGACCTAGATCCAGGTTGCTAGTGTAGTAGGATACTTTAGTGAATGTACTTTATGTATAGTGATATATAGAACTGGACTATATGTGATTTGTTAATATTTGTTTAAACATTGTTTCATAGTATTAATCAAATACATCAAACGATGATCATATACACTATGCTCTTAATCCTGAGGTTGCTATGAACTCCTATATATATCATCTGATCATTTGATTCATGCATTAAGGTTTGTCAAAGTGATCAGGCTAAGAACAATTGTTTTGGGGACTCAATGAAATATATAGTTGGGGACATAGTTTAACATATATGGAATTTATACATTCTAATAGATTGAATAATTGTTCCCTATTGGGGTTGACTTCTTGGAACTGAAAAGGTTATGAGCGCTCACGTCGCAAACTTGTTGTGACACAACCTTCACTAGTAAAGTCAATAGTACTATAGGAACAAGATATAGCTAAAAGGGCAAAATCGTAATTTTATTCCCTTTTAATTATGAACCATTAATAAATGATTAACGTTGTACGAAATGATTACATTAATGGAAATTTTATTCTTGTTACACCCAGATTTCGAGCTATGTTAAATATGATCTCGAAAGTTGGATTCGCAAACAAGTGGACTCATAAGGTTGGAAATATGCTCCAGGATTAAATATCGAGCCTGCAGGACATAGACAACCTCGAATATGGTGACCTCGGAGTGATCATGATCTCGAAAGGTAGCTCCAGAGATACATCCATCCTCAGGGATGACCCCAGATCAGGGGTCCCGAGCTCGACGCATATACGATCTCGAAAGCCATGTGACCTCGGGAGATATCTTTAGCTCGAAAGATGACGGGAAACCTGGGAGGCTAAAGCCTTAGAGATACGTGATAACCACCTTGAATATCTATAAGTCCTGTAAATACGAGATGTAATCCTCATTTATTATTGTAAATCTCCTAGAATCGTGGGATATTATTTGGTCAGTTATACGTCCCCTGGTCTTCAGGGGACGTTTCCTTTTATATCTGATTATGGGCATTTAAAGCCATTTATTTTATATACACAAAAAGAGTAACTACCAAAAATATGTGGGATAGTATTCTGCAGCCTTCTCTATAAATAGAGAGGTTAAGCACCATTGTAATGGACCGAAATTCTGATCCTTGAGAGAAAACTCTGAAGAATTCATGCTGAAGAATTCTCAGAGATAATCTTGAGTATTAATAACAGAGACTCGTGGACTAGGCAAATTTAACTGCTGAACCACGTAAAAATCGTGTGTTTGTATTGTCTAAATTGGCCATTATCAGTTATTGTTTATGTGCTCTTCTTTCATTGTTTGACGAAAAACGGCGTCAACAGTTTGGTGCTTTCATTGAGAGCCTTAAGCATTCATCCCTGAGAAAATCATGGCCACAAACAATCAAAACACCCCTGATGAAAATTACCCAAGACGTCCTGGAAAACAACCAATGGAGAACCCAGATGTTGAGGAGAGAAGTGGGTCCTCTGATTCTCGGGGACCACCTCCTCCACCAAGAGATGAGGATATGTACTACAATCTTGAGTGGTACGTTCCTATTGTGGAACTTGAAAACCGGAAACTGAAGCAGCTGTTGGCAGAGGCCAACAAACGGAATGAGGAGTTGACAAGGATAGCTGCAGAGGCGCAGCTGGCTCAGCCCCCGCTTCCGCGCGAAAACCAAGTCCCTCCTCCAAGGGACGTACATGTTTCTCCCTGGAGGCCCCGCGGGCGTCCACGAAAGGATGCTGCCACAAGGAGGCCAACTCAACCTCCGGCACCTGCGGAGCCATCCGCTCCACCTAGGCCCCAGAGGAGTACTCGAGCTCGGGCCCTGGCTAACCCGCCTGTAGAAGTGCCTGCAGGAGCTGAGAATAACCGAAACCCTGTAGAGGGTCGAACTCAGGTACCTGGGAGCGCACCGAATGCGACAGACCCATCTCGGGCAAATTCTGGACCCTCTAGGCCGCGACAAGGGTGGCAGCCACCGTCACCTATACGGTTCCCTCCGTCACCCATAAGATATCCTTCGCCCCCACACAGAAACGCTCAACCTATTCAGAATCAGGATCAAGGGCGTGCGGGGGAAAGACAAGGAAATAGAGAGACTTTCCAGGAGCGGAGAGGCGCTCCATCTGAGAGAAGTCAGACGTCTCAGTCTCGCACTGCGGAGACGAGGCGACGTGGAAAGAATCGAAATAACCGCGCAATGAGTTTCACCAGTGATGAGTCCGGAGAGACCAGGTCCGTCATTAAACACGACCGAGGTCGTAAGAATACTGAAAGTCGCAAGAATCGTCCCGACCTGCGAAATCATCTGAATCAGAGTCGGGGGAATGGAGATCAAACAAATCCGGACCTAAGGGATCGCTTGAATAAGCGTAGAGATCCCTTGCGAAGATGCGAGCCTGGAATCACTATCAATGACAGTCAATTCCAGACAGCACCTCCTACTGACCCAGTCCAAGAAAGAATCGATCAGCTCGAAAGAGCCTTTAGGCATTTAAAGAATGAACGAGGAAATGGTCGATATGAGGACTCTGATGAGGAGCTCGAGCCGTTTGCTCCACATATTTCTGACACTCAATTTCCTCAAGGGTTGAGGATTCCTCACGTCCCTACATTTGAAGGAATGACTGGCCCGTGTAGTCTCCTGAGCACGTTCAACACTATCATGAGAGCCAGTAACGTGGGTTACGAGCTCAGGTGCATGTTGTTTCCAACATCATTGGCAGGACCTGCCAAAAGTTGGTTCAAAAAGTATAAGAGACACTCAATAACCTCATGGGAGCAGTTGTCTAAAGACTTCAAGAAGCAGTTCAGAGCAATGGTAGGGGTCAGACCAGAAGCTTCCACCTTAACTAACGTCCGGCGGCAACCGGGCGAAACATTGAAGAGTTACTTGACAAGATTGAATCTGGAAGTAGCCCGAGCTCGGGATGTGGATGATAGTGGACACCTCATGGCTATCCGAGCTGGCGTATTACCAGGAAGTGCCCTTTGGGAATACATGCAAGGGAAACCGGTAAGGTCGATAACCGAGTTTAACAGACGAGCGCAGAGGTTTGTCAATGTAGAGGAAGCGAGGTCGACGCTCAAAGCGACCTCCCAGTCCGAAACTACAATGATAAACATCAACTCTGCCTCAACCTCGGCGGACCCAACGGCACCAAAGACTGCCTCGGAGAACCCCTCCAAGAGGAAAAAGAACGAAGGAAGTAACCCCGAAGCTGAGGGAGGAAAGAAAAAGAAAGGGGAGAGGTATTTCTCCGTGTATAAGGTATACACCAAGCTCAATGAGTCTTGAGAGAACATATACCTGGATAATGAGAACCAGGTCCCCTTTAGGCGCCCTGACCCGATGAGAAATCAAAAATCCAAAAGAGATTCCAGTAAATATTGTCGGTTCCACAGAGACACCGGACATACAACCAATGAATGTCGACAACTGAAGGACGAGATCGAAGGGTTGATCTCGAGAGGTTACTTCTGGCATTATGTCAAAAACCAGAGCACTGGACAGGCAGCCGTGAGCCAGAGAGTAGCCGTGCCTCCGACCACGCAAAACAACAACTCCCGATCTCGGGAAGAAGATAGGCCCCCGCCGATAGATGGAGAGGATGTAATAACCATCTCGGGAGGGCCTCATCTCGCAGGAGGGGGAAGGAATGCTCGAAAGAGGTATGTTAACGAGTTGAAGACAGGGGACAGGTCTCCTTATGAACCCGAACCTAGGGCACCAAAAAGCCAGAGAATTGAAACACAACCTATAACCTTCACCAAGGAAGACGCCTCCCATGTTCAATTCCCTCATCATGATCCACTGGTTATTACTCTTCAGTTGGCCAATAAAAGGGTTCATCGAGTTCTCATAGATAATGGGAGCTCAGTCAACATCCTTTACAAAGCAACCCTAGAGAAGATGGGACTTTCCCTTCGTGACCTGAAGGCGTGTGCAACTACTTTGTACGGCTTTTCAGGAGAAGGAACTGCCTGTATGGGATCCATTGAGCTCCCCGTGACCTTGGGAGACTATCCAGTCTCGGTGACCAAGATAATGGAGTTTGTGGTAGTAGACTTACCATCTGCCTACAATGTGCTGCTCGGGAGACCTGCCCTGGTCGGGCTGGGGGCAATTTCATCAGTACGGCATCTAGCCCTTAAGTTCCCGACCCCCAGCGGAGTCGGGACATAAAAATGAGACCAGTTGGCAGGGAGAGAATGCTATAGCATCTCCTTGAGGGGAAAGAAACAAACAAACGCACAAGCACTCGTTATCATACAAAACAAAGACGAAACAGTTTTAGAAATTGATGAGGAGATTGATCCGAGGATTGAGGAGAAAGCTGACCTCAAACCTTTGGAGGAGCTCGAAGAAACTGATACCTCGAAGAAAGTGAAGGTCGGAAAACACCTCCAGGATGAGGCAAAATAGCAATTAATTTGCTTTCTGAAGAAAAACCAGGATGTCTTCGCGTGGTCGCACTCAGACATGGTAGGAATAAGCCCGAATGTAGCAAGCCACGCTCTAAACATAGACAAAAGCTTTCCCCCAAAGCAACAAAAGCAAAGACAGCTGGATGAAAACAGAAAGAAAGTACTGAAGGAGGAGGTTGACAGGTTAAAGGCAAACCATTTCATTAGGGACGCCTTTTACCCTGACTGGGTAGCCAATCCGGTGTTGTTCCCAAAGCCCAATGGGACATGGAGAACCTGTATTGACTACTCAGATCTCAACAAAGCTTGCCCAAAAGACTGTTTTCCGTTACCAAGGATTGACCAGCTCGTGGATGCCATGGCGGGGCATGGCCTGATGTCATTCATGGATGCTTATTCTAGATATAACCAGATTCCCATGCATGCCCCCGACCAAGAACATACGAGCTTCATCACGGATAAAGGGCTATACTGCTATAATGTCATGCCATTCGGGCTCAAGAATGCTGGAGCCACATACCAGCGGCTCGTAAACATGATGTTTTCAGAAAAAATAGGGAACAACATGGAGGTTTATGTTGATGACATGCTTGTAAATTCACAACTCAACAAGAACCATGTTGATGACCTCGAAGAGTGCTTCGGCGTGCTCAGGAAGTATAACATGAAGCTAAATCCTCAGAAGTGCACTTTTGGGGTATCTTCAGGAAAAATTTTGGGCTTTATTGTGAACTCCTGTGGAATCGAGGCTAACCCCGACAAGATCAAAGCCCTGATTGGCATGCCCTCACCTCCACTACAAGAAAAAACAGTATTCATAACACTTAAAAACTGCTAACCGGGACTATTGATAGCACTTCTGAAAATGCTAACATAGCCCCTGTTATTAAAAGTCCAGTATTTTCTATAACAGTTTTTGAATGTTATGTTCAGTGTTATCTTAAACTATTCAATAACACATTTTTAGGTGCTATAATATTCAAATAATAACATTTAGATAGAGTTTTTGGTTATAAATTTGAAGTTTAATCTTGTACTTTTTTCATAACACTTTTCAACTATTACATTTGATTATTTTGATAGCATTTTTAGTTTGTTATATTATATAAACCATAACGATTTTTTACACTTATAATATGTTTTTAAATCATAACATATAGTAATAAAATTTTAAATTTTATTTTGATAAGTATACTTATAAGGTTTTTTTTTTAATTAAAAGATTTTCATTATTGTATTTTGATAAAAAAAAAATCAAAATTAATCATAAAATGTAATTCTCAATAGATTGATAAACCACAAGTATTACATTAATCAATAACTAATTCAAACCATGAATGTGTCTAATTCATGAGATCTTAGTTCTAACTTAAATTTGAAAGCATAACATAATAAAGTTATATAATCTTGAACATTTTTTACTTTAAAAATGAAAAACAGAAACCATGCATGAAACTTGCTCCATCCTTCAATTCATCATCCAACCAAGTACTTGCTGCTGAAGTTGTTTGTTGCCGTCTGAAGCTCTCTAAATTGAAATCTCCTCAGGTTTCCAAGGCAAACCTCCTCATGATGTTGCTCTGAAATTTTTTAAAACACTGCAAAATTTAGTCAAATAAACAGTATGGTAATAGTTCAAAAGCTTGGCATCTATCACTCTCTAATCCAGTGAGTCAAAGAGACCTTTTCTATGCTCATATAAGTTGCATAATAATTACAAACTTTTCCACAAAAAATGAGCAAAATGAGAGCTGAATAAAATGACTAAAAATTAATCAAAAGAAAACATAGAAAAACCATATACACACGTACATAGATACATACAATGTGTAGTGACTGAAACATATTAGTATTATATTTAACTAAATATCAATCCTAATATAGCTGAAACATGAAAGTTGGAAACTCCCAAAAAAGAAAAATGTATGAATAAAAGAAGTTGTCACTATTGCACAAGAAAATGTTAGCATGTAGTCTTTCTTGATACTAGATATGATAATCAATTAGTGAACCTCAATCAGTAACATTAGCTGCAAAAATAGCTTAAGAAAAACTTGTTAAGATCTTACAAAGAGATTCAGAATGTGGTCTTTCATTGTATCAAATAAACAGCATTATCCCTTTCCACAAATATTCAAATAAGCAGCTATATTTTAGGCACAATTTTAGGACATTCATAAACAAAACGAATCTGATTGGCATGGAATGCATTTTGATTTACAGGACTAATGAATGACTTATGCAAAGCAAAACTCCATATCTCTATCCGTGTTTATATTTCATTAGCATAACTGAAATTCCCAAATACCAAAACTAAACATGAATAGAAGATCTTGGGACAAAGCAGAGAAACATTCCCACTTAAAATAAATTCAAAAAAAAAAAATGTTAAACCAATAACCAATGATACATCATGACACATCTTAATTAACCTGTCTTTTAACACCCAATTAATCAGACACTTTACAACAAGTTGTATAATCAGACACTTTTTGTACCACCAGACCAGGACCAACTAGGAAAGAAGGAACCTTGGAAAACTGGGCTAATAAATAAAGAAATAAAAAAGAATGGGACTCAATAAGTTATTGTGCTCTTAAACATAAAACAATATATTGTAAAAAAAAAACGGTAACAGAGTGAGCAAGTGTTGCACCTTTAATATATTTTGAGCCTCGATTTTTCTTTTTCCAGATTTAACAAGCTCCCAGAAGCAAGTATTATACTGATTGTTTATGTGGCCTGCAAAACCACAAGAACGAAATCTTAAAGACAAAATAAGCTTTCATTGTCAATAACTTGATCAAGTTATTAACTTCATAGATATAACATAATTTTTTATTCTAATTTATTTATTAACTTCATAGAAAACTACTAATTGAAACTCATAATACAAATTATACTTCAACATATTATAATCTGATTTTTGTTCTTTCCCCACATAAACAATGTTATTTTTTTAGCAATATATTAATCATCAATATTCTAATTAATAATACTTAAAACTAATACATATATATAAAGTATGAACATTATATATAAAAATTTATATATTTAAACATAATGCATCATAATTAAAGTTCAGCATGTATACGTTAGTAATCAATCATAGAGAGCCCAAAAATATGTAAAATAGTTACAAAGTATCAAACATTTATAGGTGAATCTATCTGAGTTGAAAGGGTGACTCAGATGCTTAATTATTCTGGTATTGGTTTTTCCTGTTAGTATGTACATAGAAGTGAACTAAAGATGTCACAATTTTAGTACTAAATTTTATATAATATCTAATGTGTGATCATATTAATACTGTTGAGATCATGACAATGTAATTATGGTCCATATTGTTAACATTCATTATAATATTATTTTTGGACCAGCAGCAAATACATGCGTTATGATTTCCAAAATTTAGTCAACCTATGGCCCCCCAACCTAAATCATTTACTATAAATAAGAATTCAGGCATACAATGGAACCATGAAACACACAAATTTTACTAAAAGGAGCAAGAAAATTTCTTGAGCTTGTGAAACAGAAGTACCAGAACAGAAGACAGACCCAGATATTTAAAGCTTCTTCACTGATGAAAAGACCACAAGCAGCAGCCAAAAGTAAATCCACCTACAATGAGATTAAAGTGAGATTAACCCCATATTTCAAAAGCACAAAACTTAACCCAATTTTTCATTTGGGGATACATACCCTGGAGCATATTCTGGCAGAGCTATTCTGTAACCAAAAGCTTTAAAGGTGAAGCCAACAGGTGCTATAAAAGGAACCAAAATCAAGACAGACCCAAAATCAAGACAGACCCACTATAAAAAGTAATATATTCAATATGTAACTGAAGTTAGTACTTAGTATATCTATCTATAACTAATAGAATTATCTTTATGGATATATTTAATATATACAGAAGCCCTTTAGCTTAAAAAAAGGACATGCATTAAATTGAAGTGTATAAAAAGAACATCTAATATACTTTCTCAATTAATTTAGGCTAAAGACATTAAATACCCGAAAAATTACATGAACAAAGACATAGATATTATTTACATACTCAAATGATCATTGATTAAAAAATATAATAACCTCCTTTTTTTTTTATCAAGAAGAAATGATAACTTCATTAATCAAACCAACAGTACAATCAATACATCAGTAAAACAGCAACAAGAGGCTAAGCTACAACCACTCCAAAACAACCAAACACCAGTAATACTACAAACCAGAACACTAACTACAGAGGCTAATAACAAAAAGCCTCACCAAACTAGCCAAAACAACAGAAAAACTGAGAAACTAGCAGACCAGCTAAAACTTCAAGCTGTTGCAGCAAACTGAATTATAAATCGATGCTCCTTAGCAGAAAGTTTATGATAATAACCTCCTTTAGTTCAGCTCTTATTCTGTTTTTTTTTTTTAACAAAGAAATCTAAACCACTATTCAGATCCGTGTGTTTTTAATCCCCCACTTAATAATAGCACTTCTAAATATATGTTATTCTTTAATGTAATATATACTAAATATTGTTGTAGTATTCTAATCAAAGTTTTTAACCAACTGGAAAACCAGTTGATGCAGCATAAGCACAAATACCAATGCCCTATAATCAGAGAGAGCAACAAAGCTTACAATAAAGCAAGTTTATACGACCCCTTTTACATTGCAGCGAGGTTGTCCATTAGTTACATTTCAGCATCAACCATTTTTCAACCCCTTTATTAAAGAATATATATGAACAGTAAACAGAGGAACTCATCCAATTTTATAACATTTTGGCTAAGTAAGATGTGTGAAGGGAGAAACTTAAGTGATTCGATAAAGGTCCTACAAGAAAAAGGGCCTAAGAAAAAAAGACAAATATGATTTCTGTTATACAAGAAAAAGAAAACATAAAAGTGTGTGAAACGATTCAACCACTGAATTAGAACCAAAAATTAAAAAACAAGATAAACTAATAAGAGGACCTTTCTAATCACATGAAACTAGAACCAAAAATTAGAGAGTTGCACTTAAAATTTACGAACAACAGGGATTTAAAAAGAAACAACACTACTTGTATTCACTTGTACTATTTATATAAAGAAAAAATACAAGGAGTAGAATTGGAATACAGAAAACGTACTTCCCAAACTCACAAAAACAGGAAAATAGTACCTGTTTTAATAAAAAATTTGAATTGGCTTGTGTGTATATATATATTTAATTAAAAAGGCAGCCAAGTGAAATGTTGGCATGGGTGAATCATAAATCCTAGTACCTGAAAAGTTAGATTTCTTGAGATTGCACCTTCTCCAGTTATTCCCACCTGTGAGTATACACTGAGCATTAGACTAACTAAACATACCAAAAAAGCAGGTTCCATCTACAGAAACTATGAAGTCATAAACTGAAAAGCCCAAATTTGTGCATTAACAGACTAAACTTAGTGTCCCTCAGCCTAGTCAAATGCACACAAATAGAAGAAAGGGTGAAAATAAATACAGTACAACAAAAGACATAAGAGACCTAATATGAAATAACTCAAGTTTTTACTTTTTGACATTAAAAATATATATATATAAAAAAAGAAACAAATTTTGAATAAAGTTATGAATACATAGTCACAAAGCTAATAAACGATTCTACCAAAAATCCACAAACAAAAATAATAGAAATATATCAGTCCAAAATAACCCCTTTTTTTCTTTCAAAATAGAGGTTAAACCCAAATGAAGTAGTGCATCAACAAAGAGAGAGAAGTGAGAAAAACAAACCTTTTGCCAGTATAGAAGGAGTGGAAAAGGAGCCCAGAAGCAAAGATTCCATTGGCATTTTGCTTGAACCAGAAAACTTCCTCAGTTCATTTACACCCAAAAAGGAAAAGGATGGCCATGGCGATGATGATTCTAAGACTCCTTTGGTGAATCTGAGTTCTGGGTTTTTTCAAAGATTCAACTTTGGAACAGGTGGAGCGGAGCTATAAGAGTAACTAACTGGCTTCTCTCCTGAACGACTGAGCCTCTGTGTGTGCAAACAGAGTTCACTGACCCCAATTTTGTTTGTTTATACTCGCTTTAAATATTCACTTCCATTAGATTTTAATGTTTAATAAATAAATAAAACTAAATACAAGGGCTGAGATTGAACGACAGAAAATGAAACATTTGAAGTTTAATATTTTATTTTCTTTCGTTATAGTTCCGTGTACGTCCAAAAAAATCAGTCTTTTTGGCATTTTGTTATCTCATTTTCATGAATATGGAAAAGTTGTAAATCACAACCAAACTAACAATGAAAGAAATAGAGTTACCAATCCTAATAACCCAATACCCAACATCAAATTATGTAGTAAACACTCTGAAATAACTATCCGAGCAAACAGTTTCAAATTTTCAATCTCCCCCAAATATAAATAAAGTCCCAAAGCTTTCATTTTTAGCAATACAACAGAGCCAAATCCAGAAGAAACGAAAACCCAGCAAATCAAATGAAAGTACCTCATGGAAGTTGCAAACAGGAACTTTCTCAGTTGTTCTCTTGCCCGGAGAGCAACCAATATCAGCTGCTGTATTAATAATACATTACTAAAATACAGTAAAATATGATGAAAAAGAAAGTAATGGTATCGTACCTTAAAAAGACGTAAGCAGAGGAGAATACGAGTCGTGGTAAGTTGAAGAACTTCAGATAGTCGGCGTGATGTACAGCCTGCGATACAGCCGTTGTGTGCTCCGGAAGCTCGTACCGACGTCGTGAGGTAGAGATAGATGAGACGAGATGAGAGTGAGAGAGGATAAGTGTGTGAGAGAGTGTGAATGGAGGAGAATACAGCGTGCAAGAAAGAGAGGCAGAGAGGCGGCAATGGAGGCTGAGAGAAATTGTTTGGGTATCTTAGGTTTAGGGATTAAATTATGGCTGAGAGAAATTAGACCCAATTTTTTCATTTGGCGCCTGGGTATATTTCATATGGCGCCAAAATATTTGTTCCGTGTTTTTGTTTTAATCATCTATCAATAGCACTTTCAAATATATGCTATTTTTTAATGTAATATATACCAAAAATTGTTGTAGTGCTCGAAGGCACAAGGATGTCCAAAGTCTGACTGGCAGGATGGCGGCCCTAAGCAGATTCATCTTGAAGTCTACAGATCGTGGTCTTCCATTTTTCAACTTGCTGAGAGGGGGTAAGAAGTTTGAATGGACAGATGAATGCGAGCTGGCCTTTCAGGAGCTCAAAAAGCACCTTGCGGAACCACCCATCCTGTCAAAACCTGAAACGGGAGAAATACTGTACCTATACCTTTCAACCACCGAACACGCGATAAGTGCGGTGCTCGTCCGAGAAGAAGAGAGGGTGCAAAGACCCGTTTATTACATCAGTAAAAGATTACTGGGGGCAGAGTCAAGGTACCCATTGATGGAGAAACTCGCGCTCAGTCTAATTCATTCATCCCGTAAGCTCCGCCCCTACTTTCAGGCACATCCCATCCATGTGCTGACTGATCAACCACTTAGACAAGTCCTATCTAAACCAGAGGCTTTAGGTCGACTTCTTAAATGGGCTGTTGAGCTCGGACAGTTCGAGATCACCTAACACCCGAGAACGACCATTAAAGCACAGGCATTGGCGGACTTTATAGTGGAATGTACAGGTATAGCTGACGACGAGGTAATAACCACGGCCCACGAGCTGTGGAAACTTTACGTCGACGGCTCGTCAAATGAAAATGGAGCAGGGGCAGGGGTCATTTTGGTTACCCCCGCAGGAAGCAGATTTCATTCTGCCCTAAGATTTGACTTTAAAGCATCGAATAACGAGGTCGAATATGAGGCTTTACTCGCGGGACTTCGTATAGCTAAGGAGCTCAAAGCTAAAGCTATACATTGCTACAGTGACTCCCAACTTGTGGTTAATCAAATCTTGGGTGAATATCAGGCTCGCGGCACGAGAATGGCAGCTTATTTGGAAAAGGAAAAATTCGCGTTAGAGTGTTTCGAATTCTATACAATCGAACAAGTTCCCCGCAAGCAGAACTCGAATGCAGATGCCTTAGCTCGACTCGCCACGTCCATCGAAAACGAAGAGCTGAATGTTGTGCCCATAGAACATCTATCAGCACCTAGCATTAACGAGCCAGAAGAGGAAGATGTGTGTATGATCGAAACAGAGCCGACCTGGATGACCCCCATAGTTGATTATCTCGAAAACGGAGTTCTTCCAAAAGATCGGAGCCAAGCTCGAAAGTTGATGTATCAACTTCCCCGTTACACAATTTTGGATGGAAGGATATACCGAAGGGGATATTCCATGCCGTTACTCAGGTGCATAACCCCTCCCGAAGCTAAGAAAATCATTGAAGAAATCCACGAAGGGTTCTGCGGAGATCACACCGGGGGACATAGCCTATCCAAGAAGATAATACGCTAGGGATATTTCTGGCCAACCATTAAAACGGATTCTTTCGAGTATGTGAAGAAGTGCAACAAATGCCAGAGATTCGCCACGATACCCCGAGCCCCACCATCCGAGCTGACCATGTTGACATCCCCATGGCCTTTCGCGGTATGGGGCATCGACCTCATAGGCTCTCTCCCGACTGGCAAAGGCGGAGTGAAATATGTTGTAGTCGTCGTGGATTACTTCACAAAATGGACGGAGGCTGAACCATTGGCAACTATAACCTCGAAGAAGATCCTTGATTTCGTTGTGAAGAGCATCGTGTGCCGATACGGAGTACCGAGGAAGATTGTATCCGACAACGGAACCCAGTTCGATTGTGACCTATTCACAAATTTTTGTGAAAAGAACGGTATAATAAAGAGTTTTTCATCAGTCGCTCACCCTCAAGCGAATGGCCAGGTCGAAGCTTTGAACAAAACTCTCAAGAGTTCTCTAAAGAAAAAGTTGGAGGAAGCTAAGGGACGGTGGCCCGAGGAATTGCCACAAGTCCTTTGGGGATACAGGACAATGGCTCGGACCTCGACAGGACATACCCCGTTCTCTCTAGCATACGGCTACGAGGCAATGTTACCCATAGAAGTCGAAATCCCAACGATCCGAACTCAGATTTACGACCAAAGTTCAAACCATGCTCAGCTCGAGGAAACCTTAGACTTGATTGAATAAAAAAGAGAAGAGGCTCAGCTGAGAAATGCTGCCTACCAGCAACGAATTACCAGATATTTCAACAAGAGGGTTCGAGATCGAAAATTCGGAATGGGAGATCTGGTGTTAAGACGTGTATTCTTGGCAACTCGAGATCCGGCAGCTGGAGTGCTCAGGCCGAACTGGGAAGGACCATACCAGATAGAGTCAGTCATCCGACCTAGTGTGTACAAACTTGCAAGATTGGACGGGAGCCTAGTACCGCGAGCATGGAATGGCGAACACCTTAGACCTTACTATCAGTAGTGTAGGAAAAGTGTTGCCTATAACCATGAGTTTCTATTTGTATTAGCTTATTTGTTTTTGAATGTCATCAAATAAAAGATCCATTTCGTTCAAATATGTTATTTCTTTTTATTTTTACAATCTCTCTTAATTTAATAACCTATGGTCACACTCATAGGATATTAAGGGGGCATCATTGGTACATATACCATCAGCTTAAAAAATAAAATAACATATACAAAAACATATAAAGTATTTGGATGTAACCAAATATGCGAGCTTAGATAGTTCGGATATAAGCGAATTATACGCGAGCTTAGATAGTTCGGACATAACCGAATTATCAAAGATACATAAAGTATTTGGATGTAACCAAATACGCGAGCCTAGATAGTTCGAATATAACCGAATTATCAAAAACATATAAAGTACTTGGATATAACCAAATACGCGAGCTGAGATAGTTCGGACATAACCAAATTATCAATAACTGAAAACGTTTGGAGTTAACCAGATGTGCAAACTTAACAGGTTTGGAACAAACCAGCCAAAAGATAAAAACTAATCGATGGTAAGTAGGAACCTAAACCTATTTCAAAGTCGAGGCTGGATTATCTTAAAGAAAATAGTTTCGAACTCTTAACCTCGGAGCAAAAACTGAGGGTGAGGAAAAGTGACTAAACAAAAAAGATATAACCAAATCATTCACATTACATACCATATAAGTACTTTCGGGTTCATGGTTAAAGTAATACCCGACCTTGAAAAATAACGAGGTCGGAAGCGGATAATTTGAACAAACTGTGCATGAATGCATTGAGCTTCGAACCTAAATCCATAATATGTTTGTATGACTAAATAAACATAACTGATTCATCAATATAAAATGTGCCAAATATTTCGAGCCAAGAAATGTAAAGCATATATAAGTAATATCTAAAGAAATTGTATCAGCCCCGAGGGCATAAATAAAAATAATTACAGAAATAAGGGGACGCAACCCCCCAATAAATGGTTCCCCCGAAATCAGAGTCAGGAAGAGGAGTCTCCTTGGCCTTCTCAGCATCTGCAGCACTAGATTCCTCAGGACGAATAGCATGGCTATCCTCCTGGGCTCCCTCCGGAACGGCATCCCGAGTAGCATTCTCCTTCTCGAGCTGCTCAGCCTCTTCCTTCTCGAGCCGAGCATTCCACCTGTCGAGAAATGTCGCCTCGTGAGGACCCAAGAAGCTGGTGTCTAGATCTTCATTGTAGGCCCACATTCGGTACATGGCCGAGTCAACCGCTTGTTCCTTCTTCTCTTTGTACTCAGCAAGGAGACGAGCTTTTGCATCCTCCATTATGTCAAAGGTGGCAGCCTTTTCCTCTTCAAGCTTCTTGGTGGTCTTCTGAAGCTGGGTGATCTCCTTCTTATGCTCCTCGACCTCAAATTTCAGCTTCCCGAGCTCGGTGGCCAGGTCCTCACGTTCCTTGGCTCCTGCCTCAAGCTTCGCATTCGCTGCCTTCAGATCATCACATGCTTTGAGCTGGAGATCCTTCGCCTCCTGAGCATGAGACTTGCTCAAGTGGATCTCATTGTTCAGTTTATAGTTAAGCTGAGCAGTGAAGGCAAGAGCCTGAAAAAAGGAAAAAACCACCATTAGCTCCAGGTCAGTGTGATTATAAGCAAAAAAGGAAGGACTATAAAAAGATACTCACCGCGGCAGTATGCTCGATGCTCTTCTCATAGAGAACAGTGCAGTCTCGGATGTCATTTAAGCACTGCCATTGGGGAGCTTCGAGACTGCCATAGCTCTGGCCGATCCGGGACATAACATCCGAGACCAGCGTAGATCCGTGGGACCCAGCGGCATTATCGACCACATATGCATCCATGTGGGTGGAAATTGATAGCTTCTGAGCTCGAGAAGCAGAAGGCCTTCTGGAAGGCGGAGCTAAGGATGACTGAACCACCACAGGAGGTTGGGACTCAGCCATAATGGAGGGACCAACCAGCGAAGTCAGTGCCACAGCAGAGGCGACGACCTGAGAGGACGGCACCGTTGTGGATGCGCCGGCCTGAGAAGTCACCGCGGAAATGGAGCTCGAAGCCGGCGGAGCAGGAGGAGGGGTTTGCTTGGACCTCTTGGGACCTTTACCCGGCCGGTCGGACTTAAACGACCCCGCTCTGGGACGCTTGCTCCTCTTGGCGCCAGCGCCATCAATGATGTTGTCGAGGTTGGAGTCCATCTTGCCTGCACGAGTCACAACACATAATGAGTTAATAAAAGAGAAGCATACAAGTTTTTTCAGTATCACAGACATAAAGTGATGATAGAAGAAACCTAACTGGAAATCTCCCCTGAGCTCGAACTTGGGGACCATGAAATTCCCCCGTCTTCGGAGGAGGCGGGGGGAGTGCCTTCCCTATGTGTGGGCGATAACCTCGAAAGGTCCCTATAATTGTTGGTCCCATACTGAACAGCTATCCCGTTCCACACCTCGTCTATGGTATACATGGTGTCGTATTTCCCGAGCCCACTATCAAACCTATGGACACCGTCATCTACCCAACTCCATATGTAGAAGTGGTATCTATCCTGTGGGCACGAGACTAACCTATTGGGCCTGTGTTTTAGTAAGGTGGGGGACCACATTCTCGAGGTAGGGAGGACTTTACCTTCATTCAAATCCGAGCTCGAGGCTTCATCATTAGCCTCATTCCCCGACTGCGGACTCCTCAGGCGAACTGGAAGTGGTGGCCTCGTTTCTCTCCTCGAAGGAAGGGCGCCTGTGGGCAGGGGGACCTGCTCCCAGTGTTCATATTTTTTGTTGGACCAGTCAAAGGTGGATTGGCCCTCTCCCAAAAGTCCACACTTTCGGAGCCTCTCCTCGTGTAAAAGGTATAAGAGAGACCTCTTGCCATGTGGGAGTTGGAGCAGGGTCTCTCTATGCTCCTTCATTGTATCGTCAGGAGTGGGATGTTGAAAATTGGCTGAAAGATAACATATTTCTACTAAGTACGGATCTAAGAGCTAAAATTTTGAACACGGAAATAAAGATAACAAGAATACTTACGAATCCGCCTGAACGAATAATGCCGAGAGGGGGACAGACCGTCTGTCCAGAAGAAGGCCCTCTTGAAATCAGGCGGATGATTGGGAAGATCTTCAAAGACCTTCTTCTCCTTGGGATAGCTCAATAAGTAATAAAAGCCATCCCCTCCCCGAGCTCGGGAGGGGTTACTTTTCAGACAAAAGAGATACAGGATCTCTTGAGGCGAAGGTCCTGTCCACCCCATCTCGTGGTATAAGGACCTCAGGGCAGCCAGCACCCTGTAAGAATTGGTGTTGAGTTGGAATGGAGCCAACCCAACGAAATCAGTGAAGTCTTTGAAAAAAGACTTCAAGGGCAACAGAGCTCCTGCCCTCATGTGTTCCTGGCTCCAGGCCGCGTATTTCACACTGGCGTCGCGGCCCCCAGGGGCGAAATAGCTTCATTCATGGTCGGCCGGAGCTCGACGCTTTAAGGAGCCTGACAGGCTAAGGCCGTGGAAAGCCAAGATGTCAGTTATCTGGCTAGTTGTGGTGACCGAGCTCCAGTAGTGCTTGGCCTCAACATTTCTCTCCTCGGCTGCGAGGAAGAAGGTTCCCCCATTAGTGAAAATTTGAGCTCTCCTGGATGGTATGCGATAGTAACCTTTAATGCAGGAACGAGAGGAATCGGCCTAGGTCCCGAATTGAATTCTGGATAAAGGGCCTCCCGAAGAACTCTCCTCTTCCCCTCTATGGCCTCGTCTATCTGGCGGCGGTAATGAGCTCGAATGTCCTCTTGCTCGCGCGAAAGCTCGTATTCTCTTATCCGACGTTGATTCCGGGCGAACAGCGATTCTGGGCTCGGAAGGGATTGCCAGCAACGACCCCCACCGTCTTTCCAGATTCTGTGACATCTAACGAGAAAGAAAAAATGATGAGGGCCATGCATGCAAGAGTTCCGAGCTCGAACTTACGAGCTCGGGGTTAAGGAGCAAAACAAGTTGAATATTAAGACCCTTATTGAAGAGTCAGGGCGTGCGTTCCACGGGAAAGGAAGGAGAGTGGAATTTTTTTTGAAAATCCCGAAAATCAAGGGAAAAGAGAGTGGCGGTTAACCAGGAAAGGAAGCCTTGGGTTTCGTGCATTTATCAAGGCCCATGTTTCTTACCCGAAAACTTAGTGTACAAGAAACGTCGCCTAAAAGAATTTTCAAAACCCAGAAAATAGGAACCTCACTCAAACATGAAAACTGGGTATGAACCAGTAATGTAAATCCAGTATGAAAGTCTAAAAAGCATGAGAGCTTATCGGATCAAAACCTCCTATCATATTATGCTAAGGATGTAAACTAGTATATACACATATACAGCAAGAACATCATGAATAAAAACTGACAAAATGGAAAATGAAGATTGCATACTTACACAATAATGGCGATTGCAGAGAGATTGTCGATTGAAGAAGAGGTTGCAAATAAGAACTCACTGACTCGAACAGACCGGGGTTTCTCTGTTTCTTTGGCCGAGAAAACATGCACAGATTAGAAACTTTGCAAAGAGGTCTCTGGTTTCGTTTTTCTTCTTTTCTTGCTTTTGGTGAACGAAGGTAAAAATGAAGACGAAGGGTGGGGTCTCGTATATATAGATGGAAAAGGGGGGATTAATCCGGGGCGTTGAATGAAATCCTTGCTAGATCGGACGGATGGGAATCAATGACAAGATGGCGCTGAAAAGGTGGCAGACGGATGATCGTGGGCATGTTTCCAAGGTACTCATGTACCAAAAATGAGCAATACCCGGCTGACGCGTGTCCATTTTCAAAAGTGTGACGGTACAGTTCTCAAAGAAAGTAGTTCAAAAGTTTCCTTCTCTTAGGATTCGAACAAATACTTTTGAGGGGGCAAGATGTTACACCCAGATTTTGAGCTATGTTAAATATGATCTCGAAAGTTGGATTCGCAAACAAGTGGACTCATACGGTTGAAAATATGCTCCAGGATTAAATATCGAGCCTGCAGGACATAGACAACCTCGAATATGGTGACCTCGGAGTGATCATGATCTCGAAAGGTAGCTCCGGAGACGCATCCATCCTCAGGGATGACCCCGGATCAGGGGTCCCAAGCTCGACGCACATACGATCTCGAAAGCCATGTGACCTCGGGAGATATCTTTAGCTCGAAAGATGACGGGAAACCTGGGAGGCTAAAGCCTTAGAGATACGTGATAACCACCTTGAATATCTATAAGTCCTGTAAATACGAGATGTAATCCTCATTTATTATTGTAAATCTCCTAGAATCGTGGGATATTATTTGGTCAGTTATACGTCCCCTGGTCTTCAGGGGACGTTTCCTTTTATATCTGATTATGGGCATTTAAAGCCATTTATTTTATATACACAAAAAGAGTAACTACCCAAAATATGTGGGATAGTATTCTGCAGCCTTCTCTATAAATAGAGAGGTTAAGCACCATTGTAATGGACCGAAATTCTAATCCTTGAGAGAAAACTCTGAAGAATTCATGCTGAAGAATTCTCAGAGATAATCTTGAGTATTAATAACAGAGACTCGTGGACTAGGCAGATTTAACTGCTGAACCACGTAAAAATCATGTGTTTGTATTGTCTAAATTGGCCATTATCAGTTATTGTTTATGTGCTCTTCTTTCATCGTTTGACGAAAAACAGCGTCAACAATTCTTTAATAAAATACTATGTAAATATATGTCTATAATTATTAAGAGTTCAATATCATATTTATGGTGGAGTAATCATGACATTAGTAAATATGATTATTTAATCAAAGAGCTTTGATTAATAATCTAATATTTATTGGAGCTTAATAGTATAGGTCCATTGGTCCCCAGGGTGGCTCTATCAACACCATATCAAGGTAAGAGTTGATACAAGGGTAAAACTATAATTTTGTAAATTTGAGAAGAATTTTATTCTTCGGGTCAAGTATACAATTATATGATAATTAAGGTTAAATGATTAATTTGGAATTAATTATTAAAATTTCGAATTTTTTTTTATTAATTCAAATATATAATTTTGAAATTCATATAAATAAATAAAATTTTGAAATTAATTATTTTATTTGAGTGGGAGAAAATAAAATTGATAAGACAAAAATAGTTTTTTATTTATTGAATTTTAAAGATGATGATAATGATGATCATCAATTTGAATTTTGAATTGTGAATTTAAAATTTAAATTTTGAAATATAGTTGTCATCTTTTCCTTTAAAAGATAATACCATATTTTGTGGAATGATTGATTTTAGTTAAATAAATAAAGAAAAATGAAATATCCCTGAAAAGGGATTACACTGTTGTTCACGCATGACATAGTCCAGGGATGTCATGCGTGCAACAGTGTACAGATATTGTCTCAATGTAGTTTTTATTTTATTTATTTAATTAATTAATAATTTGAAAATGGATTTTTTTTTCAAATTTGGTAAGTTAAATATTTACCTAAATCTATTCCTATCATCATTATGATATTATTATATTACTATTATAATTATGAATAATAAGGTAATACAATTATCTCTATATATATGTTATAGAATAACAAAAAGAAAAGTAGAGAGGAGCCATACACAAGTCAGTAAGAATTCAGAAAAGTTTCAAAAAATTTGTCAAACAAAAGATTATCTTCTTCTTCTTTATTCTATCATTTCTCATACCATAATCCAAGTTCTCATTTGTTGAGAAATACTTGTGATTCCTAAATTACAAACTCATGTTCTCTATGTGCCCACACACATCTTGAGGTGTAGAGAACACTCCGAAAGATCGTGGTTTGAGTACTCAAAGCGTTGGATAGGAATATCAATATATATACGAAAAGACTCAAGGACACTTGATAGGCTTCAAGAGATAAATACTCATGTTCTTGAATATTTATATATATATATGTTTATATGATATATATATATATAAAAATATATTGTATATTTATATATATGCTGCATGATTAATAATATGGTATGTTAATGTTTCTTTCTGAATGTTTTCTTGATCATATAAACTATTTATATGAGAGATGGAAAATTTTGTTGTTGCATACACTGGACCCACCACGCCTATTCCCCTGGACACTCTGATTGTTTTTCCAACATTTCCTTTCTCGTGTTGAACTACTCCTTGACTTTACATCTCTAACATTTGCTTGTTGGTGTTTCTCCAAATAGTCCAATGCCCAATCAACCGCCATGCTCTTTTCATCATGGATAAGCCTATTCCTCTTATACCAAATACGGTAGGAAAGAACCAAGAATTACTCAAGTTCTTTCATGCTGAGACGGTCAAAGAGAGTAAATGATGAAATCTGCCCATTTTATATTTGGAGGGAATCTACCTTTGAAATAGAAATATGATAGGCCACTAATGGTGCACAAGGAAGAGCATGAAATGTTGAGTCCTCTGTGTTGTACTTGAAAAATATGAGCTAATGTGTCGTAATTTGTGGTATAGCTGGAAAACAATTAATTAAGATTATTCAGTCCTTTGAACGATGTATTAGTTCTAAGATGAGCAGCACTAGTAAAGCCCAACTCTAGTGGACAGCAAGGAGATTGCCTAGCCAAGTCGAACAGATGTCATGGAGATCGGTTAGCACCATCCTTAGATTGCATAAAACTCATTTTGAGCATCTTGTTGTTCAAGTCGTTGTAGTCTGTAAACCTCCAGGTCAAGGAGTGCATTTAGCTCGTCGTATGATATCAGGTAGTTAATGTCTTTATTGCATTTATTTGTAGGTTTGGGGAGTTACTCAAGCTTGTATGTTACTCAGAGGTAACCGGTCTCTGAATTTTGTCCATTAAAACCCTATAAATAGAGGGGGAATGGACAGAAAAAGGGACCGAACTTTTGTATGTCAAAACTTTGCTAAAATTCACACAAGCAATTTTACCAAAGATCACAAGGCAATAATATAGACTCGTAGACTAGGTGAATTTTAATCACTGAACCACATAAACTTCCAAGTGTTTTTACTTACAATTTAGACAAAGCCTAATTCCTCTTTTTCGAACTTCCAAGTTCACTATTAGCAAAAAAACCGCGTCTATACTCTACCATAAAGCACAAGGGACAAATTTTATCTATCTGCATCCTAAAAACAATCAAGTTTAATTGGCAAGGAAGCCAATCCCATAAAGCTTTCTAACAAAAGTGCTTGATTTTGATAGGAATATTTATGTAATGCCCCGACTATTTCTAGGACCACGGACCATTAAAAACTACTATGACATAACTACTATTTTGAAATACATTCATATGAAATAACATAACTTTATTTAAAACCCAAAATATTGTACGAAATACAAAATATGGTATGGGATCCCATTGTTATAAAACATAAACATAAACTTTAAATCAATTGTTTAAAATACTAAGTGCGGAAATACATTAAAACATAAATTTAAGGACTTTAAACAATGTCATCCTCGATCTTCCAACAGTCCATTCAATCCATTCATCCTCAACACACATGCCAAGCTACCACAAATCCTTCCCGCCTTCCACTTTCATTTTCCGACATCATTCTAAAAAGAAAGGAATGAGCCTAATGCCCAACAAGGAAAATCTACTAACAACACATATCAGAAATCATAAACATAAGACTATATCATAAACATATACTATAAAACATATGACTATAAAAACGCATATCATATAGGACTACAATATTAATTGCCATTAACTCATTAACATGGTATTCGATAAAACAACTAGGTCCTATGTTTACTAAACGAGGTAGGTTAGATAACAACTATAGTATATGATAACCCATCTAGGTCTTCTGTCTACTAATCGAGGTATGGTAAATCATAACTCTAAACCATGAAAACGATAAAAATTCTTGGGGCTTGCTATCTAATCAAGTCATATGCCCAAGCGACTACAACAAAAATTCTTGGGGCTTGCTATCTAAGCAAGTCATATGCCCAAGCGACTACAAAACATATTTATACATATACATATCATAGCATAAAATATATCATAACTGAAACATATAAACACATATTATCTAACATATTTTCCTTACCAAAAACCGGGATATAGAGATAAGAACGGGATTTTAGAACACTCCTAAAATCAACAGTAAGAATCATGAGCTTCTAAAGAAAAGAGATGAAAAATAGAACTAAACCATCCAAGTAGAAACTTACCGAAAACCTTAATGTTCAAGGAACTTATACACCTAACCAAGAATCATAAACAAGAGTTTGGATCTGAAAGAAAATGGAATAAAAGAACTATGAAGAAGTGAACTTAAGGATAGGAATACCTTGAATGATCTTATGACTTGTTCTATACCTCGATATCGAAATAACTCTATATCTTACTTCCCAAGTGTTTAGAAAAGTTTAGATTGGAAAAAGCTTTTATCCAAAAACCCAAGTGTTTCTCACTATAGTAATCTCAGCAGCTTGGAGGCTCTGAACAATGCTTGAATGATGAAGGAAATTGCTGAGTACTAGGTCCTATTTATAGAGTTCAAGGAGTGAAACTAACCCCTTTTAATTTGAAAAAATAACTGAATATAAAATGAAAAAGATTTGAATTTTCATTCAACAGATGCCCAGAACTCGGTCAAAATCGTTCAAAGGCAGGTCCAAGTGGTTAAGACTGTTTTTAAAATTAAATCCTCAAGTTTCAAAAAATTCACTCCTAGGGGCGATATATCGCCTAGACCTATATCTCGAGCCCCGTTCATTCATTCGTGTGAAGTCGACGTGTTTTCCGTATCTCCCATAGGTGATATATCGTCCCCTATAGCTGCAATATATCGACATACGTTGATATATCAAACACGTATTTGCACTTTTTCATCATATTTTGAATTGATTAAACAGCTTTGACTGAGTCAAAACGTGATCCTAACAGCTGTTGGAAGGTTCTAGAGCTTCTAGATCTTTCTTTTAATTAAAATATTCATCAAAAATACTTAAATCCTTAATAAACATGATTATGACAAGTGTCACATTCTTAATAATTCTATCCAAACCTTAGGTTATAATAATTAATATTTCTAGGACCATCAATATTAATCAAACCTTATGTTATAATTAATATTTCTAAACTATAGGTTAAACTTATAAAATCCATAATTGTTGCTATGAGCTTCCAACTAAGTCCCGGCTTGAACCAAAATCCACGGAAACTAACATACTACTAACTACTACTACTATCTAGCTAAGTAAAAATTCTGGGACACTACAATTTAAGTCTAAGGTCCTCTTCCATCAAGAGGCCACCCATTAGAATAAAGTTTTTATTTGATTTATTTTTAGTATGTAATATGTATTCTTGTAATGTGTGAAGTTTTTTTTAATGATATATCATGTTCTTAAAACATTGTATCCCATGACTGATTCGGGTCAGGTCCAATATGGTCCAGTCAGGCTGACTGATTCGACTCGCTTGACTGGATCACTTTGAGAGAACAATGCTAGTCAGAGAGAATAACCCGAGTAATGGTTATCATATCCCCCACTCTTAGTCCCTGAGGGTCCTCTTTATAGTCTGTTTCCTTACCGTTCCAATTCCACCTACCAAATCCGTCTGACCCATTCTTAGTGGTTCTCCCCTCAATTTCATGGGAGGGGTTGCATATACCTTGACTATTTAAAGGTCCCTGGCTGACTGAATATCTTCAGATTCGGGTCCGGATATCTGTTGATTAATCAGATGGGTTGTTTGGCATACATGAGCCATTTACGTTGGTTTGGGCCTAACTAGTTAGTCAGGCTGGCTTGTTGGGCCTGGTTGGCTAGTCTGACTAATTTCATGGATCATGTAGATGGAATTTTTCCACTATAATTTGTCCCTCACTCTATGGTATAGAATTCATTTTGATCAAAGAGTAGGAAATTCTAATTCCATCATAATTCATTCAACTAAATTGGTCTCAAAAGTGAAAGAAAGCATGTTAGAGTATGCCTTGAATCTATTTGCCTATTTTAGTAATCTTTCACAGGGGTCGAGTGACCTGCCTAAAGGGCCGAGTGACTCGGACAAGGTGGCCGAGTGGCCCGGTGAGCTAGCAGAGTGGCCTGAACGAGGCAGTCGAGTGACCTGCCAAGCTGGCATAATGGCCTGGACAAGGCAGCCGAGTGGCCTGCCTAAAGGGCATAGTGGCCCGCCTAGAGAGCCGAGTGGCCCGCCAAGCTAACAGAGTGACCTGGATGAGGCGACCAAGTGGCCCGCCTTGCTGGCAGAGTGGCCTGCCTAGAGGGTCGAGCTGGGCGAGGCGATCAAGAGGCCCGCCTAAAGGGCTGAGTGGCCCGCCTAGAGGCCCGAGTGAATAGCCAAGTTGGCAGAGTGGCCTAGACGAGGCAGCGGAGTGGCTCGGATAGAGGGTCGAGTGGCCCACCAAGCTGGCAAAGTGGCCTAGACGAGGCATCCGGCCTACCTAGAGGGCTGAGTGACCCACAAGCTGGCCGATGAGGCTGAGTGGCTCACCTAGAGGGCTGATTGGCCCACCAAGCTGGCAGTGCCCTGGATGAGGCGACTGAGTGGCCTGCCTAGAGGGCCAAGTGGCTCACCGAGCTGGCCGAGTGGCCCGCCGAGCTAGCCAAGTTGCTTGGCTGAGTGGCCCGCTATGCTGGCCAAGTGGTATGCCTATTCGTCCGAATGGCCAGGCACGTGTGCTAAGACGAATGAGTGAATCGATCGCCTAATGGGCCGAGTGCACCGCCGGGGTGGCTGAGTGTACTGCCGAGTAGATTGCTTCTCGTGATTATCATGTTCCTTTGCTTCTTTTGAGGATTTTGGGTGTTTTCTTTGAGAAGTCAAGTACTCTTTAGTATGACATGTTGATGGTTGACACTTGGCACCCATCCGATGGTGTTAAATGCCTATATAAGGTGAGTTTGTTTTTCACCATTCTACACATTTGAGAAGGGCTTGGAGGAGAGGTGCTAAGTGTGGAATGAGGGAGCTCTCAAGAGGTAAGTTTTCTATCCCTTGTTTTCCTTTGAATGTTCTTATGCATGCTCTTCATGTTCTTCGTGTTAGTTTTAGGTAAGTTGAACTGTTATTTTTTTCCGATCTTGTAGATTTTCCATTAGTGTTTGATCTTTTCAAGTGGAAAAAATTTCATTTTTACTATTTGTCTTTTAGGAGAGCATTTCTCTTCTTCATAATGCATGTCTATCTGATTCATGTATGATACTTCTTGCTTAGTGACTGGTCTAGCCAGGTATTTTGTTTGACTGGTTGATGAGACATATTTTCACGCTAATCTTATAGTAGTCCGTCTGAATTTGTAGAAAATCTTGCTTGTTTAATTGTATGTCTTGATGAGTGGTCTGGCTGATTGACTAGTGAGGAATTTCTTGATCCCTACTTGCGCATCTAGCTTAACGTTGATCTTTTTTTTTGTTTTTCCTTTTTTATGTTTCTTCAAACATAGTCATTATTTTTCTCTATGTGATCAACTCATTATGTCTACTAGTAGGCGTGATAGTTGTGCCAGCTCCCTGAGTCGACTGTCTCGTTCATTTAGTGGGGAAGTTTATAGTTCTCAATTTGAAATTCCTAGTGAGAAAGTTTACTGCACCGAGTTACAGTAGTAGAGTCAGGTGATCGACCTTTAGATAGTGTTAGTAGTAGAGGGATAGATTTTGGTGATCCTATTGCTGGTGGTACTCCTGGTGGTATGCTTAGTCTCGACCCCAAATCTTGGATTAGTATAAGTGAGATGCCTTATTTCTGTCGTTACTATGATATACCTGATACCTTTAGTTTACATGCTCCTGCTAGTACAGAGCGAATTGACTGACAGTTACCTGGTTGGGTGTATCTGTATGAGCTTCCATTTAAGGATGATTTTTGGTTCCTTATCCCTAAATTAGTGCTCGACTTGTGTGAATATCATGAGATATCGCCCAGACAATTAATGCCCAACTCTCGGCAGGTTCTGATGTCTCTCGAAGTCCTTTGTGGGAGACATAGTATAACGTCTGGGGTGGCTGAGATACTGTGAGCTCATTACTTGAAGGAACATCAAAAGGACAAGGGTAGGTATCAGTTAATGGCTAGGGGGAATGACCCACCTCTAATTACTAGTTTGAAGTCTAAAGATAAGAAGTGGAAGAATCGTTACTTCCTCGTTCCTTTCGATTTGCTGGGATTACCAGTTGGTTGTAGGATTCCTTGTTCATGGTCTTCTGCATGTAAGTGTTTAATGTTCTCTCATTCAGTCGTTTATTTAATGAAAGATTGGGTTGACTCGTTATATATTGATACTTGTATTGATTTTCAGTTAGCCTTAACGTTTACTTTCTCTAGGATTCGAGGGAGTCTGCCAGCTAACTCAAGTGTATTTGTGACATTCCAGAAGGGGCTCGTGATTGGAACGATCTACTGTCTGAGTCAAGTCTTTGTCAAAGCTCTCTATGGTGCTTTTTCCTTCAACTTCCTGAAGATATTCCTCTTCTTCAAAGTCTTGATAACCCTTGTATTGTGTTTATCAAGAGAAGTCTTGAAGTCTTGGGATTTAATCCTACATTGTTGACTGAGTTTATGGCCAATGAGCAGTTGTTTGCCGACATAGCCATGTCTCGACCATTTACCCTTCCCTTATCTGGTTCAGTGCTTTGTAACATTTACGCCATGCGAAAAAGTCATCCGTTGGGAGCACTGATGTAGATAAGGAGGTTGTGCCTGAGCCTTCCGACCCGTTCAGTGACATCGTTGACCTTTCCTTCCCCTCTTCTGCTAATGCTCATAGTGAGCTTGGACATCACTTAGGGGGGATAAACAAGTTGTTGTGGCCTGAGGATGATTTTAGGAAGGATCAAGTTGGTATGGATGGGAAAATTGATACTACTATCTCCCACTTGTTTCAGGTATGTAGATTTCCCTTAGTTTACCACAAGTTGACTGATTAACATCGTATTTTGACTTTTCTCTTTGTTTTTTGTAGGGGGTTATTTGGCTAAAGAAAAAAAATTAAGTCTCCAATGGCGACATTGAAGGAATTAAGAGGTCTGAGAAATGACCTTCAGGGTGAAGTTGGTTAGCTGAAAGATTACAAGAAGGAGTCAGAACAAATTATCTATAAATTAAGGACTCGGCTGAGGTCCAAGGAGGTTGATTCTAACAAGCTAAAGGCAACCCTCGGGGAGCTTGATGAGCTAAAAGCTAAGGTAGCCTTGTTGGACAACCGAATGTTGGTGATCGAGCTGGAAGCTGAGATCTAGTGTTGTGGCCAGATGGGTAGTGAGTTTCGAGATGGTAAGACCGAGAAATGGGACGTTCCTATGTATATCGTGGACCTTGAAGAGTTGGAGAAGATGAGACCATAGGAGGCAGCTTAGGCTGAAGGGTTGGCTACTTCTTTTGGTGGCATGACTACTCTTCTAGATGACTTATTACTCTTTCATTCACTTTCTTTGTTTTTATTCTCAGTTATGTACTTCTAGTTGTTGTATGAACTTATGATTTTTCTTTTATCTTGTTGTAAGTTTTCTAGTTGTAGCTTATATTAGCGTTTTAGAAATATTTAGTGGTTGTATCGGATGTGGGCTGGCTATTTGACTTGTGAAGTAATATTAGTACATTATTCCCCCCAATCTAAGTACGAAGTCACTCAAGCTATTTATACTTAGATTTTTTATTTTTCTGCTTGTAGTGTTGTCGGAGGAAAAAAATGGTTGTGATAGGGGGTTATGCTCCATAGAGCTGCCTACATACCCTTTGTAGGGATAAAACCCAAATGTAGTTCTAACTCCCTGCATGTTAGTGTCAGTATGTAGCTTGGATGAAGATTTCGTAAGATCATATTCAAAGTAGATGATAAAAGACTAAGTAGAGTTAAGGATGATACTATTTTAGGTGGACAACATTTCAGCTGTTATTGATGTCTCGTCCATCTTGAGTCTGTAGCTTATACGCTCCATGTTCGACTACCTTAGTGACCAGGTACGGACTTTCCCAGGTTGGGGCGAGCTTACCTGCTCCTGCTTCTCTAGTGTTTTGGAACACTCTTCATAATACCCAGTCTCCCACTTTGAATGTTCGAGTGCGAATGTTTTTGTTGTAATGTATAGCAATGCTTTGTTGGTAGGCTGAGATTCTCAATAGTGCTTTTCCCCTTTTTTCGTCAACGACGTCGAGCTCATGACACATGTTCTCCCAGTTTTCTTTGTCGGTTGTCAATTCATAACTGGATGTTGGTACTTCACTTTCAGTAGGGATGACTACTTCCATCCCTTAAGCTAGGGAGAATGGTGTTTCTCCTGTTGAAGTCCTGGCTGTGGTTCGATAAGACCATAAGACTCCCAGAAACTCATCGACCCTCTTCCCTTAGCTTTCTCAAGGTGCTTCTTAATAGTGTTCATGATTGTCTTATTGGATGACTATGCTTGTCCGTTTTCTTGGGATACCTTGGTGTCGAGAAGTTGAGCTTGATGTTCTAGAATTTGCAGAAGTCTTGGAAGTTAGAGCTAATGAATTGAGATATGTTGCTATTACGATCATCTTAGGTACCTCGAATTGGCATATCACATTTTTCAAAATGAATTTCTTCACTTCTTTGTCCCTCACTTGATGGTAGGATTTTGGCTTTATCCCCTTACTGAAGTAGTCTGTTACAGCAAGCATATAGACTTTCTATTGTGGTGTAATTGGAAGCTTGCCAACTATTTCCAATCCTGATTTCGTGAAAGGCCATGGGGAATGGACAGCCAACCTTCATGACCAAAACTATGCTGACTGCTATTTCAAATACAGCCAAATAGACAAATAACAACTCATGATATTTTGGTTTGGATAATAGAGGCGGACTGGTTAAGTATTGCTTCAATTTGTTTAGTGCTTCTTCACACTCTTCCGTCCACTCAAAGGTTTTGGACTTCCTCAATGTGTTAAAAAAGAGGTGACATCATTCTGAATACTTTGAGATGAATCGGCTGAGTGAAGCGATATGTCCTGTTAACTTTTGTAAGCCTTTTATGCATGTTGGAGAGGGGATCCTTTGGATTGATTCTATTTCTGTCGGGTTAGCCTCGATTCCCCTCTGAGTTACCAGGTATCCAAGGAACTTTCCTGCAGTTACACCAAAGGAGCATTTAGTTGGATTCAATTTCATGTTATACTTTCTAAGAATATCAAATGATTGTTTTAAATGACTAATGTGGTTCTCTGTAATGAGGGATTTGACAAACATGTCGTCGATGTATACTTCCATAGTCTTCCCCAGCAAGTTAGTAAACATCTTGTTCACCAATCGTTGGTAATTCGCCTCTGCGTTCGTCAATCCGAACAACATAACTTTGTAGCAGAATATGCCCAAGTTGGTCACAAAGGTTGTTTTCGGTAACGTCTCAAATTTGCTAATAAGGCTTAGTGTCATGATTAGTGTGGCAGGAAAGCATAATTGGATTTATATGTGAATTATGTGAAATTAATTGAATATATGTGTGATTATGTGGCATATATGAATTATATGGTGATGTGAATACTTATGCACATTTATGTGTATTAAATATGCATGTGGGCCCATTTTTCGTTAATAAGGGCATATTTGTAATTTTGACCCGTTGAGGGTATAATTGTAATTATATGTGTTATGTGATTAAGACCACATTATTATGTGGATATATTTTCGATATTCGGCACAAGGTGATCCTAGTGAGCGAGTTAGCGGAAAAGTCACAATAGGGTCAAATACCCGGCTCGGTGTGAGCCTAGGGGTATTTTAGTAATTTAGTGTGTAGTCGGGATTTATCGCATGATGGATAGTTATTAGGTGATTATTTGGGTATTTCGAGGTTAATTGGGAATTTATAGTGCTATTTGAGGATTAGCGAGAAATGTAGAAAATGATCGTTTTGCCCTTGAGGGCATTAAAGGGAAAACACTTGGGTTAGGGGCATTATGGTCTTTTCCTGGCCTTGGTTGGACTTAGTTAGACTAGAAGCCTACAGAAAGAACTAAGGAGAACACTCAGCACAAACCTAGCTCACATTCCCCCTCTCTCTCATTACTCCTCTCTCCCTTGAGGTGTTGGTGTAACGTCTCAAATTCCCTAATAAGGCTTAGTGCCTTAATTAGGGGGATAGGAGGGCAATAAGTGATTTTAATGCATAATTATGTGATGATATGCATGGTTATTTGAATTATGTGAGTTATATTATGATAACTGAATTTGCTTGCATGTAGGCCTGTTTCTTATAAGAATGGAATTTTAGTAATTTTGGCATGTTGAGGGCATAGGGGGTTCTATCTAGGGTAGGCACGCCGCAACCCTCAGGATCAAGTCGCGGCCAGTGTCTTGGGTTCTTGGCAGAGGCTCTCTGTTTTCTTAGGCGCGTTGTGACCCTAAGGATCAAGTCGCAACCCACATAGACAGTTTTGGCCAAGTTAGGTTTAGAGTGATGGGAACTCAAACCTGAGGGCTCGGGATCGATTCTACTGCCCGGTTTAGTATAATTTGACGTCCCGGAGGCTAAGACTCAATCTGGAAGCCTTTATTTGCTCGTTATTGATGGGATTCTATATTTGGTTATGACTAGGGTACAGCTAGAGCTCGGGAAAGGATCGTGCTCGAGGTTCGTTCTTATTATACGATACACTCGGACCTAAGGTAAGAAAACTGCACCCAATACGTGATGAACATGATTAGGGCTTGGCCCACTGATTAAACAGGGATATGAATAGGGCTCGGCTCCCTGAGAATGTGCATGATTATGAATATGCCTGTGATTGTTGATAAAGCATGTTGAATGCCCTATATTTGGATATTTTCTATATGATATATGCTTGTCTGCATTATCTGATTGAAAAGACTTGAATTATAAGTCAAGAACAGCAATAGTGCATTGAGTGCTGGTCGAAAACGTTGACTTATAAGTCAAGGGCGGCAATAGAACGCTAAGCGCTGGTCGATATGGTTAGGCCTAATCAGGAGCGCATCATACGCTCGTCCGACCCAATGGTCGTGGAAAACTAAAGTGACAGGTACGCTAGGCCAACTCAAAGGCTGGTTATACAGAGGATAGGGCAACGGGCCCCGGGGTGACTTATTAGTCCCATATCCTAGGGCACTGGGCCCTATTCTGACTTATTAGTCAGTGAATTAGGGAAACTGGCCCCCATATGATGTTGTAGTCATTTATATGAATGGTATGCATGCATGAATAGGGTTATTACTGCTAGGCATGCTTATTATGATTTGGTAACGTGTGATTAACTACTTATGAGCATGTTTAAGTTTTCTTGCTGGGCCTTGGCTCACAAGTGCTATGCGGTGCAGGTAAGGGGAAAGGGAAGCTGGACCAATCATGAGTTGGAGGGCTTCGATGGCGACGTGTACATATGCGGTCGCTCGAACACCATAGTTGGGGTTTCTCAGAGGAACTAGGGTTAAACCCTATTTTTGCCGCTTAGATCACCTGGTTGTAACTTTTGAGTTGTAATTACCCTTTTGGAACTATAAACAACTTTGTGAACGTTTATTATGGGATCCCATGTACAAACTTAACGTTTTACAAAATAAATACTCCTTTTGACCAAAAAATTTAACCCTAAACTGCTAATCACATTTAGTTGCACGTTTATGGCCAAATGACTCATTAGCGAGCCTAGCACTATTTAAAAAACACAGTGTAACGGTCTTGGCTATCTAGAGCGTTACAGTTGGGGTTTTCTGAATTTTGGTCTCTTGAAGGAAGGCCTAAAAATTGAAGCTGTGAATTGAGGGATTGAAGCTAGGAATGGTATTAAGAGAAACTCAGTGTCGTGAATTCATGTTTGAGGTAAGATTTTGGCCTCGTTTTAATGAAATTATGGTGTAGCTTATGCTTTTATAATTTTTGAACATGTGGGATGGGATTTAAGTGTTGGTAAGGCTTTTGGGTTAGTTTTTGGGGTATAATTGATGCCTGTGTTGTGTTTTTGAGAGTCCTAGAATCAATTGGGACTTAGGTTCGACTTTGGGTTAGGGTTGGGGTTGGAGAGGTTTTGGCTCGGGGAAAAACGCAAAAAATGCAAAATACAGCCCGCATGAACCCAAGGGCTAGGGTTGTTCTTTGAATAACCTTAGCATCACGATGCTAGGTAGGCTACGCCGCGGCGCGTGTCCAGGGTGGCAAGGGGAGGTGGCTATCTGACTTGTGGAGGGGTGCGACACTTCTAAGGGGCGTCGCGACTCAAATTGAGGATTTTCGCAGAAAGGGGATTTTAAGCTTGAGAACTCAAACCTAAAGGCTCGGGAATTATTCTACTGCCCGGTTGTTACTGCTAAGCTTGTTGTTTATATTCTATTGCTTATTTGAATCTGTTGGTTTAAGTTCTCTTGTTGAGCTTTCGCTCACAGGTGCAATGTGGTGCAGGTAAGGGAAAGGGGAAGCTGGACCAACCATGAGTTGGAAAGCTTTAAGGGCGGCGTGTACTTTTGCAGCTATTTGACCGCCATGGCCGAGGAATCAACAAGGACTAGAGCCAAACTTTAATTTTTTCGCTTAGGCCGACTTATGTTGTAATTACTTTTGGAGTTGTAAATGCCTTGTATACACTTATTTTGGGATCCCATGTATAGATTCAAACTTTTAAATGAAAATAACTATTTCTATGATCACAACTTTTAAACCATAATCTGTTAATTACCCTTAGTTACACGTCTATATCCAAATGAATTGATTAGCAAGTCCAGCACTATTTAAAATATACAGTGTAATGGTCTTGGCTATCCAGGGTGTTACATTTTCTCTTGGTCGTTTGGGTGCATCAGGAACTAGTTGTATCATGAGTATGCATCCTTGAAGCTAAAGAGTTCATGATCGGATGTGGCGTCTACCAGCATGTCTATGAGTTGTAATGGGAATGAATCCTTATGGCACATCTTGTTGAGGTCTGTGAAGACGATGCAAACACACCATTTGCCATTCTTTTTCTTCACATTGAACACGTTGGCCAGCCAGTCGGGGTAATGGACCTCCCTCACGAACCTGTTATCAATGAGCTTCTGGACTTCTTCATTGATGGCCTTGTTCTTTTCAGGGGCGAATTTTCTTCTTTTTTGTTTCATTTGTGGGTAGTCTAGGTCAAACTGCAGATTATGAACAATAATCTCGGGGTCAATTCCAGTCATGTTCGCATAAGACCAAGCAAAACAATCATAATGGGCAGAAAGAAAATAAATGAGTTTACTTCTGATGTTAGGATCCAATCATGATTAGATTTGGACTTAGTGGTCCGGGACGTCTGGATGGATCTGAACTTTGTCCAACTCCTCTATGTCTGGCTGGTCTGGCTAGAATTCAGTCAGTCTTTCCTCCTATAGTTGCTACAATTGGGCGGGTTTTGCCTTCATGGTATTCTGGTAGCATGCCCTTGAGTCCTTCTGTTGTCCCTTGATTTCCTTTGTTCTCCACTTGGTTGGAAACCTCAGCACTTGGTGGTAGGTTGATGGTATGGCTTCAATCTCATGTATCCATGGTCGACCTAATTTGACGTTGTAGGCTGAGGGTGAGTCTACCACTAGGAACCTTGTACACAGGTTTACTACTTCAACATAGACAGGTAGCTCAATCACTCCTACCGTGTTCTTTTGCTCTCCACTGAAACCGATGAGGACGGTGGTCTTCTTTATGATCTTTGACTCATCAATCCCCATTTCCTAAGAGCACTTAAAAACAAAACATTAGTTGAACTGCCATTATCAATAAGTATACATTTAGTAAGACAGTTAGCAATGTAAAGTACAATAACAAGAGCATTGTGATGTGGTTTGAGGAGTCTGGTTGATTCTATTGTTGAGAAACTGATTGCTTTGGCTGGTAGGTTGGTGGTATTCTTCTCTATCTCGCTGGACTCCCCTTTGATCCAACTGGTTTGCCCAGTATGTCTTTTGGCTCCTGAATGGGTGACTCCACTTACTTCAAAGCCATCGATTATTACATTCACTGTATGTTCATGAGTAGGTGGCGTTGGTGGGGTTACTTCTCTTCGGTCGGCTAACCTATAGGACTGGTCCAATCAGACTAGAACCAAATCCCATACACATGCATGCTTCCCTCATGCCATGTGGGATGACAATGGTGAACATTATCTACCTGTACTAAGCGATATGGTCATCAGGATCAGACATTCCATCAAATATTTTAATGTGGGGGAAGCTGAACTTCTTAGGCATCTCGACCATGGCTGTGTCATCGACGAAAGGTGAGTCAACGTAGCAGCTTGCTGCATTCTTTTTAATTGGAGCTGGCATTCTAGGAATCTGCTGGATGAGTGCTTCAATCTCGGCCAATTTACGAGCTAACTCAGGATCTTGGATCGGAAGTTAGCCGATGATGGTATGGTAGGCTGGCTCGCTCACGACTGGGTGATTCAATCCAATCACCTGTTGCTCAAGTATACTCTGACCAGCTCCAATGATGGTCTGGCTGGCTCCAATGACAGGCTGATTGGCACCTGGAACCTGCTGCTATCCGGGTCCAGTGGTTGGCTGACTAGTGGCTGGCTGACTGGCTCTTTGAACGTGCTGTTCTCCAGCTACCGAGGCTGGCTAGCAGACTCCTGGAGTTTGTTGTGGTCAGTGCAGATGAATGTCCATGTTCAATCATGGTTACCTGTTCGCCTGCATTGACAATAGAATTATGCATGTTATGCATGGTGGGTGGAGTTTGATAATTCCTTACTGAGGATGGTAGAACTATATGACTCGGTCCATCATTGTTAGAGATAGGGGTGAGGTCACCCAAAGGTTGCATCAGGCTAATTGGGCCTCGGAAGCGGGATGGCTGAACCTCGATAGCTTGAGAGGACATGGCATCCATTCGCACGGGCAGGTCAGCATTCTCATCTTTGAGCCTCCTCATTTTCTCGCGTTCTTCATTCATCTGGGCAGTAAGGGCAGCGAGTTGGGCGAACAGATCGGGGGTCTCAGTCACGTCCGACATGGTTCTCCGAACGAACTCTTGGATCTTTTGTCAATCGTCTGATTGCTAGGGCCCCACGGTGGGCGCCAAATTGTAGATGTAATTTTCTACAATTGATTAAATGGTCACCAAAAATCTATCAAGAACAAAGAGAGAAAGAGAGAGAGACAAGAGTTCAATTGGGAGCACCGATGGGTGTTAGCCAAAGGGACTCTGATGCTCAAGTAAGTCAGATTGTAGCAACAGTTAATCGAAAGTAGTAAAACAACAATGTAAATAATGATGAATGGATGAATAGAATAATGGTCAAGGTGATGGCGACGGTGACGGCAGAAGACAATCGGGTCAGGTCCGGTCAGGGTGACTGATTCGACTCGCTTCATTGGATCACTTCAAGAGAACAGTGCTAGTCAGAGAGAATAATCCGAGTAATGGTTATCAGATCCCCCACTCTTAGCCCACGAGGGTCTTCTTTATAGTCTTTTTCCTTACCATTCGAGTTCCGCCTACTTGATCTGTCTGACCCATTCTTAGTGGTTCTACCCCCGATTTTCATGGGAGGGGTTGCGTATACCTTGACTGTTTCAATGTCTTTGGCTGACTGAATGTCTCTGGATTCGGGTCCGGATATCCATTGATTAATCATATTGGTTATTTGGCATACATGAGTCCATGTACGTTTGTTTGGGCCTGACAAGTTAGTCTGCCTGGCTTGTTGGGCATGGTTGGCTAGTCCGACTAATTTCATGGATCATGTAGATGTAATTTTCCCACTACAATCTTCCTCTCAATCAAGAATCTAGAGCAACAACAATCCCCCCCCCCCCCCCCCCCCCCCCAAACTATAACGCTTGTAGACTTTTACCCCCTAAACTATAGCACTCCCTTTTGTCCAAAATAGTAATGGTTTGTTGACATAGCAGTTTAAAAATATTTAAAAATTATTTCTAATTAATTAATTGATTTTAAAATAGAAAAAATAAATAGAATCATTTAAAAAAATAAAAAAAATTAATAAAAATCATTTTAAAAATAAAAAACTTACTTTTGAATTTATTTAAATGTATAAAACCAATAAATAAAAAATCAATAAACATAATTTTTTTAATCCAAATATAATTTTTTTTAAAAATAAAACCAATATTTCTAAACTAAATTAAATTAAAATCTCACCAAATTCTATATTTCAAATGTAGATAATTAAACACATTTAGAAAAAAAAATCAAGTAAAAATTTAAAGATATTAATTTAGTTTGAAAATATTGAGTTTAGTTTTTTTAATTATATTTGGATTAAAATTATTTATGTTTAGTGATTTTTTATTTATTGTATTTTATATAAATTTAAAGATAATTTTTTATTTTAAAAATATTTTTTTTTCTAATTTAATATCAATTAATTAATAGAAAAAATTTTAAACTATTTTTTAAGTGTCACGTCAGCAAACCGTTACTATTTTAGACCAAATGAGAAAAAGTCTACAATTGTTATAATTCAGAAGGTATTTTTTCCAAACAAAAATATTCGGAGGATAAAAATCTACAAATACTATAATTCAAGAGAAAAAAAAGGAAATTTTTAAAAAATATGGCTTTTATATCATCAATGTGCAAAAATATGGGAGTTATACTTTTCTTAATTTGTATGAGAAATTTATTAAAGAAAAAGTTAAAATATGGGAAACACAATTAGTAGCTAACTAAAATATGGAAATGTCACATTTTTTTATCGTAGTTATGTAAAAATCTACAAATACTATAATTCAAGAGAAAAAAATGGAATTTTTTTAAAAATTTGGCTTTTATATCATCAATGTGCAAAAATATGAGAGTTATACTTTTCTTAATTTGTATGTGAAATTTATTAAAGAAAAAGTTAAAGTATGGGAAACACAATTAGTAGCTAACTAAAATATGGAAATGTCACATTTTTTTATTGTAGTTATGTTTTCTTTGATATTAAAGGTAATTTTTTTTCCATCTTTTTTTTATTATTTTTTCTTTTTTTTTCCTTGTTTTTTCTTCCATTTTTTCCTTTTTCTTTTTTTTTTCTACTAATTTTTTTCTTTCCATTTTTTTATTCTTCTTCTTCTTTTTTTCATTTGTATTAATTTTTTTTCTTACATTTTTATTGTTTTTTTTTCATATTTTTTCAGTTTTTTTTCATTCTATTTTTCCTTCATTTTTGTATTTATTATTTTCTCCTTCCATTTTTTTTCTTTTTTCACACATATGAGCTTTTTTTTTTCTTCTTCCATTTTTTTTAATTTTTTTCTACCAATTTTTTCATTCATATTTTTTTCTTTTCATTTTTCTATTATTTTTCATCTTCTTCTTTTCATTCTTATTTATTCATCTATTTTTTTCATTCATCATTTCTTTTGTTTTTTTTTTCATTTTTGTACTTATTCTTTTCTCATTCTATTTCTTTTTTTTTCACACATATATTTTAACATTACATAATTATTCTACTATTTTTTTATTTATTATCTTTTATTATTGTAATTTTTTTATAATTTTTTCCACTATATGTAAAAAAATTCAAATCATTTTTTTCAGTATTTTTTTTTACTGTAACACTTATAGGAATACCAAAATTTGGAAAGAAAACTAATAAAAATATGAAAACGTGAATGGGTAACTGGTTACTTTCACGTTCTCGTATGTGTATATTTATGGTTTCTTTATGGTAACTAGTTACTTATGTTACTAAAATCATAGTTACTTCTTCTTCCTTTTTTAATAAAGTGTTATTCCATTTTTTCCTTCAAATTTGATGTTTTTTTTCATATTTAATATGAGTAACTCGTCACCCCTCTTAGGTAACTAGTTACCCCTCTTATAGCAGAAAGTTACTCATCTCAGGATAGCTGATTACCCCTCTTGGTGCATGTTATTTAACATAGCTCTATGATTTTTTTTTAAGATCAATCAAGTAAGTGGTTACCCTACTCAGAATTTGAAAAAAAAACATACAATCTTAAAAAAAACATGTTTATAATAAATAAATAATAATTTTAAAAACAATTCATATTACAACAAAAAAAATTTCAAAACAACCAAAAAAAATTTAATATAAAATTAATAATATAAAAAACAAATAACCTAAAAAATATAATAATCAAATTACAAACATACCCTTCCAAATTTGATTAAGAGTAAAACTATGGCATAAACCAACTTTTATACAAAAATATGGGAATATAAACTCATAAGAGTGAAAATTCTTAAAAAAAGCCATAAATTAACTTTTTTTTTGAAAAAAAAACTATATTTTTGCACACTTTATTAAAAATCTCATATAAAATGTAATTTTCTGTCCTATATTTTTATTAAATGGGTTCGGTACCGATGAAGTAAATCTACTCCATGGGACCAAGAATAAATTAGAAAAATTTAATAAGAAACAATAATAGTCCATTATAAACACTAATAAAAAAACAAAGAACAAACCTAAGAACTCCATTCTTATTTGTTTCAATTCTTAGTTTGTTTCAATCTTTTGTAACACACATCACCATTTTCAATGCAAATTCTTCTTTCTTCTGGAGTATTCCACTCATGAAAAAGCTTTGAATACCTCAAAATGTGACTTGAAATACTTTCAAGAATCTATATTAATATCTCACTATATCATTAAAGAGCAATCTTACAATTTTCTATCACAAAACAATCAAATTAAGGAAAAAGAAACTTCTCACCTTGAAAGAAAAAAACAATTAGAATACGTTAAAAAAAAATTAAAAAGATAAATTGGTCAAAATAATAGAAGTGGCCACTATATATAATGACTAATATTGTCGTCACAAAAAAACTAAAACTGACTTGCAAACAATAAAGTAGATATTAGATGTGAAAAAAACCCAACAGCAAAATATATAGGAATAATAATATTTTTATAAAGAAAAAAGTTACTTTATTTAACACTAATTGATTTTAAGATAGAACCACAATCATAGTCCTAGCGGTCTTTCCCCACTTAAATTATAATATGGTATCAAGAGCAGGTTCAACATCCGCTGCACTCCACTCTTGACCTCGATTTGGGACATTTTCAATGTATGTCGATTTGTGTTGAATTTTATGACTTGTTTCAAACGACGTGTATACTTACAAATTTCCCAACCAATCTTATTATGTCTTATATTCCTATAAATTTCCTGAGTCGACCTTGTGGAATTCTATCGAATATTCACGTTTGGTCATATTCTATCTAAGGTCATTCATAATGTCTACATTTTCGAGTATAAACGTGAGGGACGCATTAAATATAAAAAAAGTCTTACATGAAAAATATATAAAAATAACAATATTTTTATAAAAGAAAGAGTTATTCTATTTAACATCAATTAGTTTTAAGATAGAAACTCAATTCTAATCCATCTTAATAGTCTTTCTCCCTTCAAATTGTAATAACAGATTATTAGAACAAGCTTTTTCTCGTAACAAGTGAAAAAAAAAACTAAGACTTATAACAATATGTTATTCCTTCCCAGCCAAACTTGAGTTAGCCATAAGAAAAGTAGGTTTTGAGGACTTGGCCGAAAGGAGGCCATATGAGACTTTGGAATAATATGCATAGTGGATTATAAAAGTTAAAAACAAACAGACACCGTATTAGTTGGCCTTTGTACAAAACAGTCGAATAATTCAACTATCTGACTCAGTCTACATTTTTATCGCTAAAATAAATGCAAAAAAAAAAAACAAATATTACGATACCATAATTAAAAATGAACTATTTTTTTATTTCTTCATCTCCTTTTGTAAATGGATTCGATTCAAGATAGTTGAAAACTTTATCAAGTAATAAAATAGTCCCCAACTTATATCCACAACTCTTTTTCACGACTGGCTCTCTAAATCATGAATTTTGTATTTAAGATAACATGCAATATTTTCACAAAACCATATGTTAAATAATATAATATTTTAATTAAATAAATTATGAAACAAATAATAAATTGTGACAAATGTTATGGTATTTTCTCAAATGTAACATTGTGTGGTTACAATTTGAGAAATAATGATTATAATAAGTTTTGTAACATGTAAAATAGAGTTACAATTCTTAAGAAATGATTATCATACATTTTGTAACTTTCACAAATATTCATCAATTAATGTATAATAGGAGTTACAGACTTTGAATTTGATTTTCATTAGCTGAAATATTTATAATTGTTGAATGCATATTTCTAACTCTAAAAAAGAGTGGTGAAATTAAAAAAGTAAATAGTAGATGAGAACTCTATAAATAGAAATCATCTTACTCATTTGGATGTAATGTATGAATGTGAAAAGACACACTATATAAATTAGAATACTTGTGATGACATGCTCATTTTTAGAATACTATGATGAGTGTGAGAGAATGCTTGATAAATTCTTATAAATATTTCAATATAGTATTCCCAAAATATTCTTAGAGGATGGGGAATAGCTTTTAAAACAAAAGTTTTGACTCTTATTTAAGTGTTAAGATTTCTTCTTCTACCTCTTATTCTTATGTTAATTTACATAAATTATATAATATTTTCTCATCTTTTTTCCTTCAGTTATGGAATATCATTCATTAATATTTTTTTTTTTGTTTCATTATTTTGATTGTAGCATGATTGTTAATATTCTCTAACACCATATAATCTTAGTTTTTATTTATAAAAAAAACAAATGGTAGAGATTAATTACTGGCCAAATACTGAAATATGATTGTAGATTGAAAAAAGTCGAGTGTTCTGCAGGAAAATATTTGGGGATTTTTAGGAATCTTTTGATTTTATAATTCGTCATTTTAAATTTCCAATTGTTTTGGAAAACAACATATGTGTATAATGTAGAATAATTTGTAAAAGCAGTCCATTTTTTAATATTAATTTGCAGAATGACAATTTTTTTATCATTTTTTTTTTTGTAAAATAACCTTTAGACAAAATTGTTAAGAATTATGAGGTTCTTTTTCAAATAATAAAAATAAAGAAGTTACGGGTTCCATTTAAGCAAACGTCCTGCTTACTTTGATTTCTCTTTATTTAGGTAACTGGAAATAATTTGGCATATATTGGGCCTAAGTTGGGCTCCTTATTATTATTATTATTATTATTATTACAAGTACTTTATTTATTTATGGCCCGTTTGGCCTATTGGATTAGGAGTGGGATTGTCATAAATAATCCCATCCCAATATGGTGATTGGATAAATAATCCTTCTCACAAAAAATAGGCAAAAAATAAGCTTATTGTTGTAGGATAAATAATCCCAAGTAAAATGGTGGGATTGTGTGGGATTAGACTATTTATTGAGGAAATTACATTTTATATGAGATTTTTATTAGAGTGTGCAAAAATATGGCTTTTTTTCAAAAAAAAGTTCATCTATGGCTTTTTTTAATAATTTTCACTTTTATGGGTTTATTTTCTCATATTTTTGTATAAAAGTTGGTTTATGCCATAGTTTTACTCTTAATCAAGTTTTATTAATTTGGAATGGTATGTTTGAAATTTGATTATTATTTTTTTAACTTATTTTTTTATATTGTTTTTATATTACTAATTTTATATTAAATTTTTCCTTGGTTGTTTTGCAAATTTTTTTTTGTAATATGAATTGTTTTTAAAATTATTTTTTATTTATTATAAACACGTTTTTTTAGATTGTATGTTTTTTTTTTCAAATTCTGGGTAAGGTAACCAGTTACTTTATTGATCTTTGACAGTTATGTAAAAAAAATCTTAGAGCTAGGTTAAATAACATACATCAGGAGGGGTAACTAGTGGTTACCAGTTATCCTGAGATGAGTAACTTTCTACCATAAAATGGGTAACCAGTTACCTAAGAGGGGTGATGAGTTACTCATATTAAATATGAAAATAAACATCAAATTTGAAAGATTAAGTGGAAGACCACTTCATTGAAAAAGGAAGAAGAAGTAACTATGATTTTAGTAACATATGTAACCAATTACCATAAAAAAAACCATAAATATACACACATCAGAATGTGAAGGTAACCAGTTACCCCCAGAAATATACACACAAAGAACATGAAGGTAACCAGTTACCCATTCACGTTTTCATATTTTTATTAGTTTTCTTTCCAAATTTTGGTATTCCTATAAGTGTTACAGTAAAAACAAAATGCTGAAAAAATTGATTTGAATTTTTTTTTTTACATATAGTGGAAAAAACTATTAAAAAAATACAATAATAAAAGATAATAATAAAAAAATAGTAAAATAATTATGTAATGTTAAAATATATGTGTGAAAAAAATGAAAAAAAAATGGAATGAGAAAAGAATAAGTACAAAAATGAAAAAAAAAACAAAAGAAATGATGAATAAAAAAAATAGATGAATAAATAAGAATGAAAAGAAGAAGAAAAATAATAGAAAAATGTAAAGAAAAAAATGAATGAAAAAATTGGTAGAAAATTTTGAAAAAAAGAAAAAAAGAAAGAAAAAAAATCTCATATGTGTGAAAAAAGAAAAAAAAAATAGAAGGGGAAAATAATAAATACAAAAATGAAGAAAAAATAGAATGAAAAAAAAAACTGAAAAAATATGAAAAGAAAAACAAAATAATATAAATGAAAGGAAAAAAATTAATAAATGCATAAAAATGAAAATAAGAAGAAGAAGAATGGAAAAATTGAAAGAAAAAAAAAAGGATGGAAGAAAAAATTGGTAGGAAAAAAAAAAGAAAAAGAAAAAAAATGAAAAAAAAAATAAGTAAGGAAAAAAAAAAGAAAAAATAACTGAAAAAATAATAAAAAAAATGAAGGAAAAAATAATAAAATAAAATAAAATTACCTTCATAATAAAAAAAACATAATTATAATAAAAAAATGTGGTATTTTTATATTTTAGTTAGCTACTAATTGTGTTTTCCATAATTTAACTTCTTCTTTAATAAATTTTCCCATACAAATTAAGAAAAATATAATTCTCATATTTTTGCACATTGATATTATAAAAGCCATATTTTTTAAAAATTCTCCTATTTATTACCATTAGTGCAGCCTAGGCCCACTATTCCTAGGAGATGGTGAGAAAATTATCAAAATAATAATATTATGCCTAATTATTAAAAGGAACACTTTTTATTTTGCCAAACATCCTACAAACTTTGATTTCTCTTTGTTTAGGTAATTGGAAATAATTTGGCATATATTGGGCTTAGGATGGGCTCCTTCTTGAGCTGAGGCCTCATTTATTATTATTATTATTATTATTATTATTATGGATTTTTCCATAAATATGGCTTTTTAGTCATTAATATGCAAAAATTGTTAGAATTTTATATGGACTAATATAATTACAAACATAATTCCATAATCACAATCATTTTCTAGAGTGCCTACGAATAGTTAAAGACCATAATGAGATGGTTAATATTAATCTAATTGCAATTGAGGCACATGGTAGCACCCTAAAGACTATAGGTTGGCCCATTAAATCATAGTCCACCATATCTGATAATATAAGCCCAATAGGCCCAATATACCCCTTAGGGTAAGAAGGCATATGAGACATATATATTGAACATATATGTTGTTGGGAAAATATACAGTGGTATATGGTTTGGTAAGGGTTGCTCTCCATAAGATCTCTCTTGCATTGCTTTTCTAATATTGTTTTGTATAGATCATGAAAGATTCAAGGATGAACATTGGAGACTCAATGTCAGGTATGTTTCATCTATATATATTCAATTCAATGCTCTAAATAAAATGCGTTCCTGGATTGTTGTATGAGCATGTAATGTTGTTTTGAATCTGATTTATTGATAATGCTCATAATATTATTTTATCTTTAACAATTGGTATCAGAGCGCCAGGTCTTTTGATTTTAGAGTTTATTGTCATATGCCCCAATTTTTTGTCAATTTTTTTTTTTACAATGAAATTTTGAATTAGGCTATGAAGAAAATTAGTATATTAATCATCAATGGGTTCAGACGATTTTTTTACAAAATGTTGGGAATTTTTTTTGAGTGTTTTCGGCCATGGATACCCATTTTTGCCAAAAATTTTCATAGATGAAAGTATATATGATTGTTGATTTTGAGATGTTTTTAACCCAAATGGAGGCCGGAAATTGATAGAGGATGAGATGTGGAGCAAAACCCCTCAAAAAGAGTCGGATTTGGTGGCCGGAGATGGTCTATACGACCGAGTCACGAACCGGGTCGCGTAGACCCGAGATGCAGACCCATGGGTCAAATCTGGGTGACAGTGATGATAAAAACGACATGTCGTTTTGTCTCTGTCAGGAAAAAACGACATGTCGTTCGTACGGAAACGACACGTCGTTCGACGTCTGAGTGGGTCGAATTTTTATTAAAAAACGACAAGTCGTTTTTGAAAACGACACGTCGTTTTGACGTGTGAGTGTCGATTTTTATAGTGACAAACGACAAGTCATTTTTGGTAAACTACATGTCGTTTTCTGAAATTTAAAAAAAAAAAAACAATTTGGGGCGCGTGGGGGCGCGTGAGGGGTGTTTTTTTTGCCAAATTTTTACCATTTCACTCCTATTCTCATATCCTACTATTTGTATATGTTTATGCACAAGATTAATCCATGAATTGTGTTCATAATTGTATTTGTATTTAATCTTTTGTGGCATGAATCTTATTATATATTGTCAACAATTATTGTTTATTTTCTTGCCTGTCGTAAGAATAAGCATGTGAATTGTTTAGTAGAGAGGAACATTTAAATAATTATTTATTTAAATTTTGTGTTTTTTCCTCCAAATTACATTAAGATCTATATAAGTAATTAATTATCCTATCGATAATAATTGCTTGGTAAGGATGCTTAATATGGTGAAGAAAATTAATTAAACATTATGAATCACAATTTATCTATCCTTTCGATAGTAAATTAATGTATTTGATTATAATGTTTAATAGATTGTTCTTACATGTGTATGAGTTCTATTTTGTGTGTTTGTCTAAGAACTCTAGCATACATAATGATCATTTGTTATTTTGCAATCATATATTGATGAGAAAAGAGCACAAATGACATGGTTTATCATAACATGTATTTAATAGTTATTGCTCTTGTTTCTCATTCAGCTGTAAGCATTCCTAGATCTCCTGCCGTCTTGACACTGAATGCAACCAACCACAAGCAGTGGATTGAAAATATCACGATGAACTTGACCTTCATGAAAGTGGACTTGGCCTTGAGAATTGATGCACCATCTAAGCCTGCTGATGATGCTACTGAGAAGGATAAGAAATCTTACGAGGACTGGGAACACTCCAATTGTTGTTGCTTGATGCTTATGAGATATCACATGGATGAATCCATTCGTGATAGTATTCCCAAGTCTGAAAATGCAAAGGATTTTCTTGCTGCCATTAAGGAAAAGTATAAGAAATTCTCAAAGAACGAGAAGAATGAACACTTGAACATGCTGCATCACACTGTTTACGATGGTTCAGGTGACATCAACGCTCACATTGACAAGCTCATGGGCCACTATCATAAACTTAAGGCCATGGATATGGACCTTGGTGAGGATTACATGGTGTGGTTGGTGATGGAGAACATTCCATCTCAGTTTGATTCAATCAGATCAAGCTACAATGCTCAGAAGGAGCAATGGACTGTTTGGGAGATGTCTACTATTCTTGCCAAGGAAGAGGAGGACATGAGAAAAGGTAGGGCAAGAAGTATCTCCATGGTTTGTTTAGAGTCCAATATTATTGATGTGCCCTCAAACACTTGGTGGTTAGATACTGGAGCTACAATTCATGTTACAAATTCCTTGCAGGCAGTGACAAACCGAAGAAGACCAAGTAGGTTGGAGGAGCATGTATACATGGGAGACGATACTAAAGTCAGAGTTGAATTTTTTGGGACTGTTAGACTGCAGCTAAATACTGGGCATTTTTTGGAGTTGCATGATGTTGCTTATTTACCCTCTATTAGGAGGAACTTGATTTCTGTATCTATTTTGGATAGACTAGGTTATAGTCTTCATTTTGAAACTGGAAAAATGACTTTGTATCGTGACTCTATGTTGGTTGGAAATGGAACTTTATGTGGAAACTTATATAAGCTTGATTTACATGATGTTGTTCCTGTTACTTCTACTTCTTCTTGTTCTTCTTCTCTTAATGCTATTGTTGGGTCAAAACGTGCAAGATCAGATTTGAAATCTTCTATGCTTTGGCATAAACGTTTAGGCCATATTTCTAGAGATAGAATGGAGAGACTGGTGAAGGATGGCGTACTTCAGGATCTTGATTTCTCTGATTTCACTGCCTGTGTTGATTGTATAAAAGGAAAGTTGACTGCCAAGGTTAGAAAGAGCAAGTCAGACAGGTGCACAGATGTATTGGAGACTATTCATACTGATATTTGTGGGCCTTTTGTTCCACCTACTATGGGTGGTTATAGATACTTTATCACCTTCATTGATGATTTTTCCCGGTATGGTCATGTTGAGCTCATTCGTGAAAAATCTGAATCTTTGGATGCTTTTAAGATTTTCAAGATGAATGTTGAGTTTCAAAAGGGAAAGAAGATTAAAATTGTCAACTCTGATAGAGGTGGAGAGTATTATGGACGTTATGATGAAACTGGGAGGAACCCCGGGCCTTTTGCCAAATACTTGCAGGAATGTGGTATTGATGCAAGATATACAATGCCAGGGACGCCCCAACAGAATGGAATCGCTGAAAGGAGAAATCGCACACTTCTTGACATGGTGTGCTGTATGTTGATTCATTCTAGCTTACCAGAATTTTTATGGGGTGAGGCATTAAGAACTGCTGCTTATATCTTGAATCAAGTACCTAGTAAGTCTGTCCCAAAGACACCATATGAGTTGTGGTCAGGTAAGAAACCAAGCTTGCGTCATTTTCATGTTTGGGGTTGCAAAGCAAAAGTGAGGCCCTATAATCCACAGTCTAAGAAACTTAATCCGAAGACTATTAGTGGCTATTTTGTGGGCTACACCATTGGATCAAGGGGTTCCATATTTTATTGCCCATCTCACACCACCAGGGTTATAGAATCAGATAGGGCTGTCTATTTTGAGGATGAATTTGGTTCAAGTCAAGGGTCAAGAGAAATTGTTTTCAGGGAAGAACGTATTTTTGTCCCTGTACCTGTCGCTTCCGCTCCTATTGATGACCTTGTGATTGAACAGATTCCGGCACAAACTCATGATGAACCTCAAAATCAAGAACAAGGTGAAAATCTTGATATTGGGGATGATGAAGCTATGATGAGAAGATCACAGAGAACCCGCAGGTCTGCTATTCCTAATGACTACCTTGTCTATTTACAGGAACATGAGTTTGATGTAAGAGACACTTTTGAGCCAGTTACCTATCAAGAAGCTATGAATAGTCCTCAATCTGTGTTGTGGATGGATGCAATGAAAGATGAGTTGAATTCTATGTCACAAAATGAGGTTTGGGAGTTGGTTGAATTACCCAAAGGTTGCAGACCCATTGGATGCAAATGGGTGTATAAGATCAAACGTGACTCGAATGGGCAAGTGGAAAGGTATAAGGCTAGGCTTGTGGCTAAAGGCTATAGCCAGAGAGAAGGTATTGATTTCAAAGAAACATTTTCACCTGTTTCCACCAAAGATTCGTTGCGAATCATTATGGCTATAGTTGCTCATTTTGATCTAGAACTCAATCAAATGGATGTGAGGACTGCCTTCTTGAATGGAGATTTATTTGAAGATGTTTACATGACTCAACCTATTGGTTTTGAGAAGTCTGGCAAAGAACACATGGTTTGCAAGCTCAAAAAGTCAATTTATGGGCTTAAACAAGCATCAAGGCAGTGGTATCTCAAGTTCGATATGATTGTCACTGCAAATGGCTTCAAGGAGAATGTTGTAGATCAATGTATATACATGAAGGTCAGTGGGAGTAGTTTCATTTTTCTAGTATTGTATGTCGACGACATCCTGCTTGCATCTAATAATTCTGATCAGTTGTCTGAGATAAAACAACTTTTGTTTAGCCATTTTGATATGAAGGATCTTGGTGAGGCTTCCTATGTGCTTGGGATTCAGATTCTTCGAGATAGGGCTAATGGTATTCTTCGTTTGTCTCAGAAGACTTACATTGATCGGATCTTGAAAAGATTCAATATGCATGCATGTTCTCCTGGGAAGGCACCGATAGTGAAGGGTGATAAGTTCTCAAAGGCCCAATGTCCACAAAATGATAAAGAGAGAGATGAAATGAAAGTCATTCCTTATGCGTCATTGGTTGGTAGCTTGATGTATGCTCAAGTATGCACACGCCCTGATATTGCTTTTGTTGTCGGCGTGTTGGGTAGATACTTGAGTGATCCTGGTCTTAGCCATTGGAAAGCGGCTAAGAAAGTCATGAGGTATCTTCAGGGTACAAAGGATCATATGTTGACTTATCGGCGAGCTGACACTCTTGATATAGTTGGGTTCAGTGACGCCGATTATGCAGGATGCGTGGATGATAAAAAGTCCACTTCAGGCTACATTTATATGATGGATGGAGAAGTTGTTTCATGGAAAAGTGTCAAGCAGACACTCACAGCTTCTTCTACGATGGAGGCAGAATATATGGCGTGTTATGAGGCTACTTGTCAAGCAATATGGCTGCGAAATTTCATTTCAGCTTTGAATGTTGTAGACACTATTTCGAGGCCGCTGAAATTGTATTGTGACAACTCCGCAGCAGTAGCTTTCTCTAAGAACACTAGGAGTACTTCTCGCTCAAAGCATATTGATATAAAGTACTATTTTGTTAAAGAGAAAGTCGCTGAGTCCCTCATTTCTATTGAGTATACGCCTACCACTAGCATGTTGGCAGACCCACTAACGAAAGGCTTACCCATATGTGTATTTCTAGAGCATGTTGCTCAAATGGGATTGTTAGGAGCCTAGCTTGTTGAGCTCAGTGGGAGTTTTGTTATTATGTATCAAACATGCTAGTATTTTGTATGGATTGCTTATAGCTTGTGTTTTGTTATGAACTTGCATAATGATAATTGAAGTCACTTCTTATTGTTGCTGTTACGTATATATGTTTATATAAGTATATACTATTGTTCACCGAAGTGACAGGTACGAAAGGAGATGAATGCGCATAGTCTCAAATTAATGTACCACATGCATGTTTGGTTTAATGATTGTTATTGTTTTTTAATGTCTTCAAGACCGAATCATAAATAATATATGTATCCTATCGGTATGATATTATATATGATTTATTAGACTGTCTTTTGTGATGGACAATATTATGGTGGTTTGATTATATTGTCCAAGTGGGAGAATGTTAGAATTTTATATGGACTAATATAATTACAAACATAATTCCATAATCACAATCATTTTCTAGAGTGCCTACGAATAGCTAAAGACCATAATGGGATGGTTAATATTAATCTAATTGCAATTGAGGCACATGGTAACACCCTAAAGACTATAGGTTGGCCCATTAAATCATAGTCCACCATATCTGACAATATAAGCTCAATAGGCCCAATATACCCCTTAGGGTAAGAAGGCATATGAGACATATATATTGAACATATATGTTGTTGGGAAAATATACAGTGGTATATGGTTTGGTAAGGGTTGCTCTCCATAAGATCTCTCTTGCATTGCTTTTCTAATATTTTTTTGTGTAGATCGTGAAAGATTCAAGGATGAATATTGGAGACTCAATGTCAGGTATGTTTCATCTATATATATTCAATTCAATGCTCTAAATAAAATGCGTTCCTGGATTGTTGTATGAACATGTAATGTTGTTTTGAATCTGATTTATTGATAATGCTCATAATATTATTTTATCTTTAACAAAAATATGGTAATTAAACTTTTCTTAGTTTGTATGGACAAATTTAATTAAAAAAAATCAGATTATGGAAAAAAAAATATGGCATAATAATGACATTTTACAAAAATATGACATAATAATGATTTTTTACAAAAATATGGGAAAAAAATCCCATAGAAGAGAGTACAAGTTTTAAAAAGCCATAAAATAATACTTGTATAAAAAAAGCCATATTTTTTAAAACTTTATTAAAAAACTCATATAAAATGTAATTTCCACTTATTATTATTACTACGAGTACTTTATTTATTGAAAAATCTACAAAAATACATTAAAACTTAAAAATGTATGAAAAATACAGTTCATTACAAAAAATATATAATTTTTGTTCAAAAACACAGAGAGGCAAAAGTATAAATATGAAGTGGCAAAACTGTAAATAAAAAGTGATAAAATACAATATTTCATGAAAAAAATTTACAAACTTGTAAACATTTGTTACAAATTTGTAAACATTTGTTACATTTTTGTAAACAATATGTATACAAATCAGTTATAAAAATGCATTTTTGTAAACAAAGATTACAAACAAATTCGTAACTAAGTAAATTTATTTTTGTACCAAAAGTTTTCAAAACTAGTTTTATAACTAAAGTGTATAATTCTATAACTAACATTTACAAGAATTATTTATAATTTCAACATCAAAATCTAATTAAAAAAATATTCAAATAATAATATTGTGACTATCACCAACTCTGTGGTAACACATAGTTATTAAACCAATAACTAATGTTACTATATTATAAATTAGAGTTACCAATTTTGACCACAATAAATAAACATATGTTACATTTTAGCAAATAACATCAACATTTTCGTGAACAGTTTATAGAAAAATGAGCAAAAAAAAAGTGTTTTTTCCAACAACAAAAAAAAAATTATAGACTATTTTGTGACTATCCTTAACCATATTGTAATATATAGTTATTAAATGAATAATTAATGTTATTATATTTTGTAATTGGTACTTACCAATTTTGAACACTATAAGTAAACCATAATTTTATTGTTTGTTTTATCTAGATTTTATCTAGGAAATTTCATGTTCTATGCATAATAACTTAGTGCCAACATAAGTTACTATCCCAAATATATGACAATTTCAATTTTTTTGACAAAAATACTCCTGGCATTCAAACACTCATTTTCTCTCTCAGTCCGAACTCCATCTCTCTCTAACGTCTCTCATTCTATCACTCTCTCTCTCTCTCTCATTCTAATCTTGTTGATCTCGAAAAAATACCGAAATTAAAAAAAAAATCATTTGAAACGGACATTTGAGTGAAAAAATATAAACCTCCAAAGTTTTCATCAAACTTCAGCACAAAGAATCGAAAGTGCATCAAAAAAGTATCGTTTTGGTCGAAAATCAAGTTTCATGAATGCATCGCAAGAGCATTGAAACACCATCGATTTTGCATCAATATTGTGTTTCGATGCTCTTACGATGCAATCTTGAAAACTTGATTTTTTTTTTGTTTGCCAAAACGATGTTTTTTCGAAGCAAAATCGATGCTCTTGCAACGTAATCACGCAATTTGATTTTTGACCAAAGCGATGCTTTTTCGATGCAAAATCGATTGTGTTTCAATGTAAAATCGATGGTGTTTCGATGCTTTTGCGATGCAATCATGAAAACTTGTTTTTTTTGCCAAAACGATGCTTTTTCGATGCAAAATTGATGGTGTTTCGATGCAATCATGAAATCTTGATTTTTGGCTAAAATGATGCTTTTTCGATGCTCTATACTGAAATTTGACGAAAACTTTTGAGGTTCATATTTTTTCACTCAAATGTCCATTTCAGATTTTTTTTACAAAATAAATTTGGTATTTTTTCAAAATCTACAATATTAGAATGAGAGAGAGGGAGTGAGAGAATGAGAGGCGTTAGAGAGAAAGAGAGAGTTCAAACTGAGAGAGAAAATGAATGTTTGAATGCCAGGAGTATTTTATTTTGTCCAAAAAATTGAAATTGGCATATATTTGGGATAATAACTTATGTTGGCATATTCAAAAATTTCATTAAGCTATTATGCATAGAACATAAAATTTCATTTTATCTCAACTCTCACCATATATCATATTAATTTATCGATTCATTTATTTTTATGAAGATTTTTTAATAGTAATATTATATGCTTTCTCAAAGCAATGTAATAGTTTTCTTTGTTTGTATATAATCATTTGTTATAATATTCATATAAGGGTTTATACATTTTTGACCATGTGTTTTTTCTGATTACTTGTTTGGACTCTATATTTAAAAAAAATATTTTTGGATCCTATATTTTGTAAAATTGATCAAATAGATCCCTAAACTCAATTTTGATAAAGAAAAAATTGAAATATAACAACACCCTTTTTAAGCAAAATGATTTTATTTTTGTTCTGAATTGTTAGTTTGGTGAATTATTTGTGATTTCAGTTGAGAAAACTTTGACCAAAATTGGGTTTATGGTTCTATTTGAACCATTTTACAAAACATAGGATCCAAAAAGTAATTTATCAAAATACAGGGTCCAAACAGGTAATGAGACAAAACACAGGATCCAAAAAAGTATAAAAAAAAGTAAATCATTCTTTTACGTTGTATTTTCATTATTTTACAAGAACTTGTGAATAAAAACATCAGAATCCACACAAGAATTATTTGATAAATCAAAACTTTAAATTTTGGAAACCAAAACCACAAATATACATATACATACATAGCAAATGGCGGTTAAAATAATTAACGTTTTTAAAATGTTGCACTTTTATACTTTTTTTTTACGATAAATATATTCAATATTTTCAAAATGTTACATTGTTATACTCAAATTTGTTTTTGCGATAAATATGCCTAATGTTTTTAGAATAAATAGCAATTTTGCCCCCCGAACTATGAACACTATATGATTGTGCCCCCTGAATGATTCGTGATGTTAAAAACTCCCCCCGAACTATGCACGTTACTGAAATATGGGACTACTGTTAGATTTTGTCCTACGTGGCTAACATATTGATGATATGGTTTTGACTGTTTATGTGGCAATGTCATGTGTAGAATAATGAACAATTTTGCCCCCCAAACTTTGACTACTACAAAATTGTGCCCTTTTTAATAGAACTATTTTTTTTTTAAGAAAACCTCATTTTTTTTCTTAAAAATAATAGATATATCCTTAAAAATTAAAAAAAATATATTTTAAAAGATTAAGAAAATAAACAATACTAAAAGTTTCACACTAATTAAATAAATTTCTAAATAGTCAAAAATTAAAAATCTAATTAATAACAAATTACTTTTTTTTTTACTTTTTCTTTTCTTTTACAATATAAAATAAATATATCTTAAAATAAAAATAAAAAATAAATCCTAAAACAAAGTTTGTTTCCCTTCGTCCTCCTCCTCTCAAATTAAAAGTTTTTTTTTATTTAAGCCCTTCGTCATTCGTCATCCTTTAATTAATATTTTTTTTCTTTATTTTAGTATTTTATTTTAAACTTTCATTCTAAAATATATTTATTTTATATTGTAAAAGAAAAGAAAAACTAAAACTAAAAAAGAGTTATTTGTTATTAATTAAATTTTTTATTTTTTAAGGAAATTAAAATATATTTATTTTATATTGTAAAAGAAAAGAAAAAGTAAAACTAAAAAAGAGTTATTTGTTATTAATTAAATTTTTTATTTTTTAAGGAAATTAAAATATATTTATTTTATATTGTAAAAGAAAAGAAAAAGTAAAAAAAAAAGTAATTTGTTATTAATTAGATTTTTAATTTTTTAGTATTTTTAAATTTATTTAATTAGTTTGAAACTTTTAGTATTGTTTATTTTCTTAATCTTTTAAAATGATTTTTTTTTATTTTTAAGGATATAATTATTATTTTCAAGAAAAAAAAATGAGGTTTTCTTAAAAAAAAAATTAGTTTTATTAAAAATGGTACAATTTGGTAGTGGTCAAAGTTTGGGGGGCGAAATTGTTCATTATTCTACACATGGCAGTGACACATCAACATTCAAAATGCCACATCATCAATCTGTTAGTCACCTAGAACAAAATCTAACAGAAGTTCTATATTTCAGTAACGTGCATAGTTTGGGAAGAATTTTTAATATCGCGAATCATTCAGAGGGTACAATTATATAGTGGTCATAGTTCATGGGGCAAAATTGCTATTTATTCATGTTTTTAAATTGTTGCACTTTTATACCTATTTTTTAAAATTATTTTGAGAAATAATAAGAAAGTGAAAGAAACATATAGGAATTTAGGTTTTTTTAAAATTTTAAATTATTTTCACTTTCAAAATAATAATAAAAAAATAGTAAAATTAATCAAAATAATCAAACTTATATTTTTCCTTTATTTTTTTTTAAAAACTTATATTTTAAATTGATGAAAATATATAAGTTTTTAATTATTTTAAACCATTTTTATTAATTTTAATAAAATATTTATTAATTTTTAATTTAAAATAGTTATTATGAGAAAGAATAAGAAAGAGAAAATAATTTAAAATTTAAAAAATAATTAAAATTCTATATTTTTCATTCACTTTCTTATTATTTATCAAAATAATAAAAAATAAGTATAAGAGTGCAACATTTTAAAAACATTAAGTATATATATATATATTTATGAATAAGAATCAATGTATTGCTCAACTGCCAAAGATTACAACCAACCAAGTACAAACTAACCCAATCCAAACACAAATACAACTAATTTTTACTGATCTTAGTGACCCATTCTCTATCTATGATTTGAGCTTTCTTTGGCATTACAAGAGTAAACCTAACCTGAATTTCCCTTACTACTCTTTGAACAATATTATCTACATGCCATAATTTTGTGTTCCAGTACACATCATTTCGGACTCTCCATATGTGATATACAAAAGCTGCAAGAGCAGCATACATAATGTTCTTCCGAATAATACTCATCCTCTTTGCTTTATGTATCCAACGAATTAAGTGCATCAGATTCAAAGAGGCCGAATTCCAACACATCCCCTGCTTAAGCTTCTGCAAACAAGCACTACTATAATGACAGTGAAAAAAAAGATGACCAATGCTCTCATTATCATCTCCACATAATAGACACGATTGATCCACTAGAGGTTTAAACTTGTGCATCTGATCTTTAGTACGAAGCCTCTGCAACATAACCAACCAAAGCACAAATCTATGCTTCGGAATGCTCAGTCTATCCCAAACAATTTTGCTCTAGCTAACAGCAAGAGGTTGCTCAAACGGTAAGTCATGGCCAGCTTTAATGCTATACCTCAAAGCTGCAAAATAAGACAGATCAACCTTGGCTTTGAAAGCATCTTTGATAGCAACTAACCTCTTCCAATACCAGCTACAATCCATTGGCGGCTGGTAATCCCACCAATTCATGTCCATCAAGTAGACACTATTAATCCATTTCACAAACAAGTTATATTTTTTGGTGGCAATTGCCCAAACGTATTTCCCCATTGCAGCCATATTCCAATCAAGAGCCTTCCTAAAGCCTAAACCCCCAGCTTTCTTAGGCAAACAAACATGATGCCAAGCCACTAAACCCGGGCCATTACTGTCAGCCAAACCCTTCCAAAGAAAAGCCCTGCAAATAGCTTTAACATCCCTTAATAATCTTTTTGGAAGAATCATTATTTGGGCCCAATAAGAGTGAATAGTAATCAAAACAGGGTTGATTAAAGTAGCTCTTCCCATATATGACAAGTTCCCCGTGCTCCAAACTTTGATCCGAGCAACCATTTTCTCAAGAATACCATTACAATCAGCTGCTGATATTTTTTTTGAGCAAACAGGAATGCTAAGATACTTGAACGGAAGATGAGCTCTAGTAAATCCTGACATTTCAAGCACTCGGGTAACCTCAGCCTCCTGCATGCCACTACAATAAACAGTCGATTTTTCTTCATTAGGCAGCAAACCAGAAGTCAAGGAAAAGAGTTTTAGGCCCTTCAATAACAACAAAATGGACAGGAAGTCTCCATGGCAGAATAACAACAAATCATCCGCAAAACACATATGATTCAATTTTAAAGTAACACAGCTATCATGGTATTTAAAACCTTGCCGAGAACCCACATTTCTCATTATTCTAGACAAATACTCCATGCCAAGAACAAATAAGAGTGGAGACATCGGGTCACCTTGTCTCAAACCCCTCTTGGACTCAAAGAAACCATGCATTTCACCATTAAGTAATAAAGAAAATCTTGGGGTTTTGATACACACCATAATGAGATGAATGAACTTCCGAGGAAAGTGAAAAGCAACGAGCATTTCTTCAATAAATCCCCATTCAATAGTGTCATAAGCATTCCTCAAATCAATTTTAATCATGCAACTTGGTTTGCAATTCTTCCTTCCGTAATGCCTAACAATGTCTTGACAGACCATAATATTATAAGCTATATATCTCCCATGAACGAACGCACCTTGGTTTTCAGCTATTAATTCAGGGAGGATTTGCCTTAACCGCGAGCATATAATTTTGGTAGTTGCCTTATATATCACATTACAACAAGAAATTGGCCTGAAGTCTTGGACACTATTCGGACACTTGACTTTAGGAATGAGTGTAATGGTTGTTTTATTGATCTCTTTAAGAAGCATTCCAGTGTTTAGAAAATTAATCACAGCAGCACCAACCTCTTCTCTCACCAGATCCCAGTTATCATGATAGAAAGAACTCCCAAACCCGTCCGGGCCAGGAGCCTTCATCCCTGGTATGGCAAAAATGGCATCTTTAACCTCTTGAATGGAGAAAGGTTTCTGAAGAACTTGCTTGTGCTCCTCTGAAAGTAAAGGACCAGCAGCCACCACTAATTGAAAAACCTTCCTTCTGTTGCTCATTGAGGTCCCTAATAAGTGCTGATAATAGCTCATTAAGGTCCCTGGTTTATCCATCCAAATACCACTCTCATTCTGGATCGAGTTAATTCTATTACGGGCTCTCCGGGCTTTCAAAGAAGCATGGAATATAGCAGTATTCTCATCTCCATTTTGTACCCAATTAATTTTTGCCTTTTGAGCTAAAAACAAATTGTGAGCTTTTTGATAATGAGAATATTTATCTCGGGCCAATTGCTCTTGTTCCATTAATTCAGTATTCCAAGGATCCGTGTTCAGTGCTTCCTGAATAGCTAGCATTTCTTGCTTAGCTTGCATTTCAGCCTTGTGAATCTCATTAAATCCCTCCCTGTTAATAGTTCTAAACACACTCTTAAGTCTCTTCAATCCTCCCACCAACTGATACATAGGAGTACCTGCAATGGGGGTCTGCCAGCTTTGCCGAACCACAGCCTTATAATTCTGAGTTGTTGTCCACATGCTGAAATATCTAAAAGGCTTCTTCCCAGTACTAACATCTTGATAGAACGAGATCAAAATAGGACAGTGATCAAATTCCCCTTCCAGAAGGAAGACAACATCTGAGTTCAAAAAAGAGTCTGTCCATTTCGAGTTCACCAAAGCACGATCAATCTTAGAGAAAATTCTCTCTTCAGGCTTCTGCTTGTTATTCCAAGTGAAAAATCACCCTAAAAATTTAAGGTCCTCCATTTGACAATGAATCACACACTCCTTGAAACTATCGAAAGGCTTCTTGTGATTCCTTCGACCAGCTCTTTCATCATAGTTCAAAATCTCATTAAAATCTCCTACAATCATCCACAGTTCATCAATACTAGTCTTGAGATCTTTTAAATCTTGCTACAGAACTTCTCTTCCCCCAACTTCATTAAACCCATAGATAAAAGTAATGTGAAATTTCCTCGACTTCTGACTTGTTTGAGCAATACAATGAATCAGTTGACTTGTACACATCCTAATATCTATAGAATATATACAAGGATTCCAAGCAACTATTATTCTCCCTTTATCTAACCAAGGATTATTATTAGTAAAGCACCAACCAGGAAACAAATTCATATAAAGATCACCCATACTTTTATTCTTAACTTTGGTTTCAAGCAGACTAACCAGACCAACCTTTTTTGAGTGAATCAGATGCCTAATTTCCTTATGCTTGTGCTAGCTGTTAATCCCTCGAACATTCCAAACAAGAATTCTATCCATTTGATGTAGAGGGATCTCCCCCCTCTCCAGTGTTGACCATCTCCTGCTCATTCTTCTCCGCTTGAAAATCCAGAATGGCAAACTGATTGTTCACCTTTGTTTCTATCACAGGCTGTTGCTGCACTTTCTTGCCTTTTCCCACCATCTGGAAACCATCTTCATCAAGTACTGGTTCCACCGATTTTTCCCCTGTTTTTTCTTTTGGGACCCAAGTCTTCTTTGTTTGAACTGTGTTCCTACACACGTTAGTTCCATGCCTCATACCCGAACAGTTCTTGCATATAAGAGGGATCCATTCATACTTTACATCCAATTCAATATCATGATCAAATTCATCAGTAAATGAGATTTTGGGGGGGAAATCTTGAGCAAGACTCACCTCAATCAATATTGGCGGGTACAATAGTCCGTCTCTATGCTTGGTAATATCATCAACCTGAATTGGTTTCCCAATCTGGCCAACTATCTTGAATAGTGATGACTCTCCCCAGTATTTAATATCAAGTCCCCTCATTTGAATCCATGTAGGAACTGAATCCACATTCTCTTTGGTAAAATCCGCAATCGAATTCCATGGTTTCATGATGAAGGGTTTCTTGTCAAAGAAAATGAAACCCCCATTCAAAACTTTGTCTCTCTGTTCTAGATTCTGAAACCGTATAATGAACATTCCATGGGAGAGCATACCCACCTTAACCACATCATCTTTCCACATTCTTCTCACAAACCCATCGAGCACATTCAAGGGTGGATTGGCGCCAGCGACATACCCCACAATTGAAGGTCTCCAGTAATTCACTTCTTCCTCAATATCAGCCTGAACAATTTTTACCTTCTTCTTGCCCTGATTTGTAGATTCCTCTAACTTCGATGGTGATTCAAATGCACGATCTAGATTCCTTACAATGTGCTCAGATCGTAAGATAGGCGGAGTCATCTTCTTCCCCATATCAACATCTTGAGTTTTCCGGTTAGCAATACTCAACCAATCTGAGAAATTCTTCCGAATTTCTCTCTGTCTGCTAAGAATCTCCTCTGATTCTTGAGTTGTATATTCTATCCCCAAAAACTGATCCTCCTTCTTTTCCTCTTCTTGCACTTCCAACTCGGAGATCCCTAGAATGGCATCCATGGATCTTGTTTTGATTACTCGATCCGAAGACGAAGGACCTTTCTTCTTATTATTCCTCTTCCCCTTAGCTTTCCCCGAAATCTTTGTTCCTTTAGCCATGGCCGCCGGTGTCTCCACCAAGAGAAAAAAAAATTTCGAAATTTTTTTATATTTTCTTTAACATTAAGTATATTTACTGCAAAAAAAAAAAAATTGGGTATAAAAGTGCAACATTTTGAAGACATTGAGTGTATTTACTGCAAAAAAAAAATGGGTATAAAAGTGCAACTTTTTTAGAACTTTGAGTATTTTAGACGCCATTTACTCTATATCTATATTTATATATATGAAGCCAAAATTAAATCATTAGTTTATGTTGTATATATAATATAAAAGTTGTAAAATAAAAAAAGAAATATGTCATTTGTTTAATTAAGAATGTTATATATTTATATATATATATATATTTATAGGGAGCTTCTAAGGTAGGGGCGTCACTTTTGCCTCTACCGTAGGGACGTTTTTTTATTTTTGGTACTTGGAAAATTATAATCCAATTTTTTTGTATGATGGCTTACATTATTCTTATAACAGACATCTCGCCAATTTTCAAGAAATTTCGAATAATTTATGGTGCCGAAATCAGAGTTCAAATAGTTTGTTTTCCGCGTGTATAAAAAAAAGCAAGCACTCGTGCAACTGACTGTTTGAACTCTAATTTCGGCATCGTAAATTATTCATAATTTTTCAAAAATTGGCGGAATATCTGGTATAATTTATCCATGTGTTGAAAATAGAAGATATCATTACAAGAGGGGCAAAAATGATACCCCTACCTAAGAAAATTCATATATAGATATATATATGAATACCAATACAAAATATTAAAAATCAATCAAATGCCATCAATATGTGTTTATATTTGGTTAATATATCTCATATAAATATTCTATCATAATATAAAAGAAAGAGAAGAAAATATTTATAGTTGGGGACAACTAGTATGACTATTTGCATATAAACCGAATTTTGGTAATTATTTTGGATTACCGTATAAATCAAACTTTTTTTTAAATTACGGTGTTATTTGTAAATTTTCATTATTTATTTAGGGCCTATTAGGCCTATCAAATTAGGAGTGGGATTGGATAAATAATATTTCTTACAAAAATAAGCCCATTATTGAGATAAACAAACATAATGCAACTTAGGCCACTATACCTCCGAGAGTGTGAGAAAAATATCAAAATAATAGTGTTATGTATAATTATTTAAATGAACACTTTTTATTTTGTCAAATATCCTATATACTTTGATTTGTGTTTGTTTAGGTAATAGGAAATAATTTGTAAGGGTAGCAAAATGGGTTTCGACGAGACAACACGACTGAAAAATGACATGGTTTTTACAGATTTGGGTTGGAAAAATTAAGTGCGGGTCGAAAACATGTAGCACCCGTTTGACACAACATTTTTTGTGTCAGGTTAGGGTCAACCCATGTGACACAAAACTGATACGAATTGATCTGTTTATGTTCAGTATATCATTAAAAAGTAATAATTTATAGTTAAAATATTATTTATTTTTTATAAAAGATAATTCTAAAGTATAATGAAAATTCCTTAAAATAATATAGCATAACTAATCCACACATGATAATTAATTGATATTAAAAAAATTTATTGTGTTGATATTTTGTGATAAATTATTTAATTCATCAATTTTGTTTATTAGAAACTTTATATATTTGTATGTAGTGTATTAGTCAGATGAGTGAAATAGATTGATACAATAAAAAATATAAAATAAATCAAATATGTGATACTAATCATGTCGATCTACAAGTAGTATGGGATGGGTTTGGTCAACACGTGAACCCGATGGGTCGATACGAGAACACGACGGGTTGCGTAAGGATTGATATTTTTTTATACGAAACATAATGTAATAACCAAGGTTATTATCTTTCTTATAAGCTCCTTAAATATGACCTTAGATTTCTTTTTATGCTATAGTTTATACTTGAGTGGCGGAGTTAGAAAGATTGCTTTAGAATATTTTATTATAAGATATGATTTTATGACTTAGTAAATAATTAAGTTTTGGGTAAATATAATTATCATGATTAGTATTTATGGATGTTTATTTATTTTATGGATCTTAGAAGCATATGAATAAATTAGTATATATAGTTTTCTTTAAGAAACTAAGAACTTATATGTGGTGTATACATATTATTGTTGATCGATGTGGTGTACATGTGGCATTAATTTGAGACCCAACCATTTAAAATTACTAAACATGGCCAAAATTCTCTATAGTTTAGCTCTTTGGAATTTTTACAAAAAAAAATTGATTAAATAATAGGTGGCATGAAAAGCATGTATTGAGGAGTTAAGTTTTACTTGGTTGAAGACCAAGTATAGGTGGCGTGGGAACTAGTTTGAATTAAGTGACTATGTGTCAATGAAAGCTTACTAAGTGAAGACATGAAAGCTATCCTATGGCAGTCAAAAACTAAGGAGAGAATATAGTGGTTAGTTGAAGCTTGTAGACACAATTTGAATTTGAAATGGCTTAGGTGTATGCGTGGGAGACTAAGAAGGAAGCAAATGGAGACTTTGAATCCATTTTGTTACATAATAGTCTATGTGGCATTAAGAGAGGAGTCGTAGCGCATGACTAGGAGAAGGAAAGGGATTGGCCAAAACTACCAAGGGAGAGGGAGATTCAAATTTTAAAAACTTGTTGAACGATAGTGGAGAAAATTAAGGAAGTGAGTTAAGAGGGCCTATAAATAGAGCATTAGTGCTCTTCATTTTTCACACACAAACAAAGCTTCAAACACTCTCCCATTTTTGAAAGTTTTCTCTCAAAAGTTCTACCATTTATGCTCATCATTTCCCATATAGTTGAAATTCCCAAGGAGCACTAGTAGTGTTCCAACTTTTTTTCTTCTATTTTCTTATAAGTTGATGTTTGTATTAAAAGTATAAATCAGAGATACACAGCGGAATGAAGTTTTTAAAAATGTATTAATACTAGTCAGGATCATACATATATTGATATATTAAATCACAAACAAATAGATTAAAGATTACCTCTTGAAACCTATCAAGTATTTCGAATCTTTTTGTATAAATCAACGAACTTCCAATCTAGATTCTGAAAGCTTACACCTTGATCTTCAAAACCAATCTTCAAACACACAAGGACATATGTGGGCACGTAGGATTCAAAAGGTTGATTTATGACTCTCTAGAGGTACTCAACAGATGAGATCTAAAGATGTTTGATAGAGAGAAGATGTATTGAATAGTTTTTCAGGTTTAGAAAAACTATCGCTTTCTTTTCAGAGAGTGTGACAGTCAAATGAAAGCCATTTCTTGGAAAATATCGCTTCTTTTCAAGATTATAAAGATAATTAACTAATTTAATTAATATTTATTTTATTAAAATAAAAATGATAAGTTATAACCTTATTTAATTATTTAATATAAATCATATTTAAAAAATAATAATTAAATAAACATATTATTTGAAATTCAAAATTCAAATCTCATAGATAGGAAATCTGTGTGTGTGGCGCCACACTCACTCCACACTCACTGTACAGTGAGTGTGTCGACCGCACCATTTGGGTTACTCCTAATTTTCTCATTTGTTTATTTAATTAATATTTAAGACAATATATTTATCCCAAAATAAATATCAGTTAATTCAATAATAAATTTATCTTAAAATATTAATTTTAAATAAATTAATTAATATCTTATTATAAATAAGATAATTATTAATCTCTCTTTATATTAATCCAAACATGATTAATATTAATTTTAACCTATAGTTTTTTAAAATAAAAATTATATAGTTAAATAATTAATTAATTCATAATAAATTTATTGCCCATAATTATCACATAAACTTTTACCTTGCCCTGAAAAATTAATTTTTTTGCAATTAAGTCATTCTCTCTACAAAACTTTCTTTTTAACATCTTTACCCTTGAAAGTGTAGGATAGAGGTGATTTGGGGACCAAGGACTTATAATACGAAGCTCTAGTAAACAAGAATATTAATTAAACTCTTTAATATAATAATCTTATTTATTAATTTCATGATTACTCCACTATAAATATGGAATTGCAACCTAAGTATTTTTAGAATTATATTTACAAAGTTTTCTCTTGTAGTCCATTGATATAATCAATAAATGTAGTTTTGTCCTCCATTTATTAGTTCGCTAATTAGAGTTGGTCAAGATTACCATTTTACCTGTAACGCCCTGGTTACTCCAAGACCATTACAGTGGACTTTAAACAGTGCTTAACTCACTAAACGAGTCATTTGGTTATAAACGTGCATCTAAGTGTTATTAATAGGCTAAGGTGAAAAATCTCGATTCAAAATGAATGGATATATTTATTTAAAACATAAAGTTGTATATGGGCCCATAAAAACATTTACAAGTTATTTACAATCCAAAATGTCATTACAGTGTAAAAATTACAACCTGCCGACCTAAGCAGCAAAAATAGGGTTAACCCCTAGTTCCTCTGACAAACACCTTGGCCATGGTGTTAAAGCGGCCGCATATGTACACATCGCCACCTAAGCTCTCTACTCAAGGCTGGGTGAGCTTTTCTTTCCCTTTACCTACACCACATAGAACTCGTGAGCCAAGGCTCAACAAGAAAACTTATTACTGCATGTATAAAATATCATTAAATGATTATGGTAATCATTCTAGAGCTTGCAGCCCAATCAGATAAGTGAATATCAATAATGATTCTAGTAATCATGCTGAGGCTTGTAGCCCTAATCAAATAAGTGACTACGGAGTCACATACTGTGCATGTGACTAATAAGTCAACCTCTAAGGATATGTTCCCTGTATAGATAACTAATAAGTCCATCTCTAGGGTTTTGCTCCTTGAATATATGGCTAATAAGTCCATTTCTGGAGATCCGCTCCCACGCCATGTGACGTGTCGGTCTCCTTAGCCTTTTGGCTCTGGCTCTAAGTAACTAGCCTTTAGACTAGACAAGCGCTTTTGTTTTCATCAAACTAAAGGTCGGTCAAGCATTTCAAGCTTATGTTGATAATGCTTATGTCGATTAGATATAATATTTTTGGCTTGCATCAAACACGCTAATACCTTTATTGACTAATAAGTCAATACCATACGACCAGTGCTTAGTACTACTGTCGAACTTGACTAATAAGTCACAGCTTCATAATCAATACTGATACCATTGCCATTTTTGACTAATAAGTCAGTACCATTCACAGATAAGCAAGACTGCTAAGCATTTAATATGCATTCCATATATACAAATAGAGCACTCAACATGCCTCATCAATAACCATACATGTCACATACTGGGTGCAATTTTCTTACCTCTGGTTCAAGCGGTCACCTAGTCATAACCACATATGGAATTCCATTAATAAAAATAAATCATAAAAGGTTCATGGTATATACATCGCTCCCGGGACCTCGAATCGTACTAAAACGGTTAATAGATTCGATCTCGAGCCTTAGGAATTGAACCCCGAGCCTAAACCCTTGAATACTCCTCCCTGGGAAGGGGCAGGCCGCGACTTGGCCTAGTGAGTCGCAGCGTGCCCCCAAGTCAGAGAGCACTCTGGCTGGGTACCAGGGGCAGGTCGCGACTTGCCTGGGCCAAGTCGCGACTTAACCCCACGAACACAGCACCCCTGCCATTTTCTCCATTAAAACCATCCACAAACCTTATCAAATCAACCCAAAAATCACACCCAAACATTACCACAACTTATCTATCAGTCAACCAACAAAACCTAAGCTTTTTAACAATTAAAACCTCATCAAATTCCTATCTATACAGTCCAAAATATCAACCAAAACTAGCTGGAAAACAGAGCAAAAACCATAAAAATAATGGCTGAAACCTTACCTCCAACTCAGAATTAAACCCCCTTCAATGGCTGAACAATAGCCTAGAACCTCAAGCCTGAATTTCCTAGCTTGAACCCTCAATCTTAGCTTCAAATATTCAAAGGAAATAGAGGAAAAAGATGATCGGGAGAAGAGGAAGAAGAACTCTATTTTTGCTTCAGCTTTTACCCCAGCCATCCAATTTAGTTTAAATATATTTCCTAAGGTCAAATGACCAAAATGTCCCCAAGCTTAATTATTTCCTTAACAGCCCCCAAGGGCAAAACTGTCATTTCCATCTAATCCCGTTAATCATAATTAACGTCCTCCAATTCCTATTATTCCCAATATTATCAAAGATTAATAAATCATATCTCATTACCCTTTAATTCCCGATAATGTACTAATCATCAAATTACTCCGAGACTCACCCCGAGCCCGGAAATCCCTGTTATGACCAAACCGCTAATTTACATTCTAAGATTGTCTCATGCCGAATAGCTCGAGCATATCCACATAATAATGTGGCCTCATCCATAAATCATAAACCTACATGAAAATATACAAATATGCCCTCAACGGGCCAAATTACCAAAATACCCCAACAATGAAAAGTGGACCCACATGCATGCATTTATCATCATATAATAATATAACTCACATAATCATGCATATAATCACATAATGGCATAATAAATCAATTATGGCCCTCCTGGCCCCCTAATCCAGGCTCTAAGCTACATTAGGGATTTTGGGACATTACATTACCCTTCTAATTACCTCTTGATCCTTACATACCATTAATTCAGTAGCGAATTATTAATATATAATCAAATTATAGATTTGAGCTCAATAACTATTGAGTTCAAGAATTATCCCTTAAGGGAACCAATATTCGATCCATTAGGATAGTATGAATTCCATTATTGTAAATTATGCTCCTAGTCATTCATGATACTGAATCTCCAAAACAAAAGTCATTAGCCTCATTATACTAAGAAACATTAACGCGTGAATCAAAATATCTAATGAACACAAACAAGAGTTCATGAGTACCTAGGATATAGACTGATCTACAAATGATCATCTATTATGATAAGAATTAAATCTTTATGTCAAACGAAAAGTTTATAAAGATAATTAATTCTCATCGACCCTGTCATATATAATCTCTATTATATACAACACATTTACTAAGATGTTTATCCAAATTAGTAATTTGAATCTAGATCACTTGCATCTCGTATGCTTAGTAAACTGCACTAGTAACCATTCATTACTTTAATATGTTACTAACTATTTTATTCATTATATATGATCTTAATTCTCTCATACTAATACAAGATCATATTCTCATAAATGAATAAGGAATTTTCTTGATATTATCATATAATTAATTCAAACAATACTTATAACATTCAAATATAATAAAATGGTATTTTTATTTAAATCAATAAAACGTATTTACATGCTTTTAGGGCATTAATCCTAACAATTGAACCCTAGCCGAATCATACATATCCCAAATCATTAGCCTATAGTCGAAAATACCATAAGTTATCAAGATCAAACTCTATTTGTGTTGACAATAGACGTTGTTCGTGGAGGCTCGGGATTTTGGAAATCGTGATATCTTGTTCTATGATGAAGGTATGGCTTCAATAAGTTTTAGATTTTAGAATTTAGTTATTATTATTGTTGACACGGTTTCTCGCCAACAGCGGATTAAGAAATCTGATAATAGAGATATTAGACTTTTGCTAAACCGTAATTGAACAAATGAAAAAAAATTCACAAACCCCCACACTTTTATGTGGTTCAGTGGTTAAAATCCACCTAGTCTACAAGACAATCTTATTGATTTATTTAGGGCTCTGGGAGAAATTGTTCATGACAATTTCAGCAGAGTTTCAGTATATCAAGAATCGGCCCCTTTTTCTATCCATTCCCCTGGTATTTATGGGGGATTTTTCCAAACAGCTTTGGGTCACCGCTTACATAAGTATGGTAAATAATAAATTTAGATAACATCTCATTTACATAACGATATGATTGCCTATAGAATTTACATATGTTATCTCAGGTAATAAATGTGTAAGAAAATATGGGAATTAATGAACGTATAAGGAATTTCTGAGTCTTTTTGGGATCCTTCATTGTGCGCCATGACCATGTTGGAAAAATAATCAGAGTGTAGAGCAAAAATGGCGTGGTGGGCCCAGTTTAAAAAAACACAAAAAAAATTCATCTCTCTTATAAATCATTTATATTTTCAAGAAAACATCCAGATAGAAATATTAATATGCAATATTATTAATCATGCAACATATATATAAATAGACACATACTTGGAGCACTCTCAATGGGTGCTCTACTCCATCCTTTAAAATATCTCCCCAAAACACACATTTTTCTATTTTACCTCTAAGTCTTACATTATACCATACATCAACTTCTCTATATATTTCTCTACATCATTTAAATATTATATCTTTAAACATATTTTATTAATCAAAGTAAAATAAAATAATTGAAAAAGAAAAAAGAAATAATAAATATATACTGAATGGGAGAGAGAAAGCTTATAAAGAAAAATAATATTATATAAAGGATATGTAAATATAGATATGAATTAATTGAAGTTTATGCATAGCTATTATAAATACATGTATAAATGAGCTGATGGAAGATGTTTTTGTCGGTTTTAGCTAAATATTATAGAGAAAGTGTATTATAAAGACTCTATTGGAAGTGCTCTTATATATATATATATCATATGCACATGTATACAAATATTCAAGAACATAAATATTTACCTCTTGAAATCTATCAAGTGTCATTGAGTCTTTTTGTATATATATCGATCTTCTTATCCAATGATTTGAGTACTCAAACCACGATCTTCCGGAGTGTTTTCTACACCTCAAGATGTGTGTGGGAACATAGAGAACATGGGTATGTAATTTAGAAATCACAAGTATATCTCAACACATGAGAACTTGGATTATGGCTTGAGAATTCCTAGAATAAAAGAAGAAGATGACAATTTCTTGTGTGACAAATTCAGAAACTTTTTCTGAATTTCCAATCTCTTGATTTATTCTTGTTATTACATAATATATATAGAGAGATTATATATTACCTTATTCATCCTAATAATAATAGTAATATATTAACAATTTCATGATGATGATAGGAATTGATTTAGGTAAATATTTATCTTACCAAATTTGAAAAAAAAAATCTTTTTTCAAAGTATTAATTAAATAAATAAATAAAATAAAAACAATACTGATATTTTATCAATACACTGCTACACGCATGGCATAGTCCCTGGACTGTGTCATGCATGTATAACAGTATTCCCTTTCACGAATATTGCAATTTTTATTTATTTATTTAATTAAAATCAATACTTCCACAAAATTTAGAAATATCTTTTTAAGGAAAAAATCACAACCATATTTCAAAATTTTAATTTTAATTTTAAATTCAAAATTCAAATTCAAATTGATGATCATCATTATCATCATCTTTTTAAAATTCAATAAATCAAAAATTATTTTGACTTACCAATTTTATTTTCTCCGACTCAAATAAAATAATTAATTTCAAAAACTAATTTATTTATATATATTTCAAAATTATATATTTAAATCAATAAACATATTTTAAAATTTTTAATAATTAATTCTAAATTAATTATCCAACCTCAATTATCATATAATTGTATATTTGACCCGAAGAATAAAATTCTTCTCAAATTTCTAAATTATAGTTTTACCCTTGTATCAACTCTTACCTTGATATGGTGTTGATAGAGTCACCCTGGGGACCTATGGACCTATAATATCAAACTCCAATAAATATTAGATTATTAATCAAAGTTCTTTGATTAAATAATCATATTTATTAATCCCATGATTACTCCACTATAAATATGAGATTGAACTCTTGATAATTATAGACATATATTTACAAAGTACTTTATTAAAGAAAAAAGTATCCATTGATATAATCATTACATACAACGTTAATCCTCTATTAATAGTTCATATTTAAAAAGAAATAAAATTATCGTTTTACCCTTTTAGCTATATCTTGTTCCTAGTATACCATTGGCTTTACTAGTGAATGTTATGTCACAACAAGTTTGCAACGTGAACGCTCATAACTTTTTTATTTCCAAAAGTCAACCCAATAGGGAACCATTATTCAATCTATAAGAAGGTATAGATTACATATCTGTTAAACTATGTCCCCAGCCATATATATTATTGAGTCCCCAAAACAATAGTTCTTAGCCTGCTCATTCTAACAAACCTTAACGCATGAATCAAATGATCAGATGACATAGATAGGAGTTCATAGTAACCTCAGGATTAAGATCATCGTGTATATGATCATCGTTTGATGTGTTTGATTAATACTATGAAACAGTGTTAACAAGTATTAACAAATCACATCTGGTCCAGCTCTATATATCACTATATATAAAGTACATTCACTAAAGTGTCCTACTACACTAGTGACTCGGATCTAGGTTACATGTATTCATAATACTAGCGAACGTACTTGTAGTAATTAATCTAAAAATTTCATAACTTTATTTTACTCAGAACTACTTCAAGTTTATTATCTTAATCTCGATCCTCTCATACCAATATGAGATTAAGGCCACATAGATAAACTTTAGAATTTTCTAATATTTACTTAATATTATCAACATAATATCAGACATAGTCTATATATATAATAAATCAATTCAATTATTTCATTTAAAACATTTGTCAACTACAATTATTTTAAGGGCCCTATTCTCAACAATCTCTCACTTGCCCTAAAGCAAATTGAGGCATCTCTCTCAATGTGTCAATCACATTATCCTAAATGAACTTGTCTAACAAAGTCTTTGTAAACAGTTTTGTAAGAAACTATTTTGAAGCAATCTTCAAGATCATTACATCAATTATGTAAAATTGTCTTCAATTAATTGATACTTAATTTCATGTGCTTTACCCTCTCATGATTTCTAGTTCTTCCAGAATAGTTGTATCTCCATTGCTTTAACAACGAGATACTAGTAGTTTGTTCAAGTCTGAAATACTTTCCAGAATTGTAAAGAACTCAACTAAATCAAATAGCCTATTTACCTGCTTGTAGATGTTACATTTCGGCTTGTATGGTGAAACATACAAGTCTGAATGTAATGTCCCAAAATCTCTAATGTGGCTTAGTGCCTTGATTAGGGGACCAGAAGGGAAATAATTGGTTTATTGTATTATTATTTAATAATATGCATGATTATGTGAGTTATATTATTATATGGTTGTATTTGCATGCATGTGGGCCCGTTTCTTATTAGAAGGGCATTTTTGTAATTTTGGCCCATTGAGGACATATTTGTATATTTGTGTGTATATGGATTGAGACCACATTATTATATGGATATATTTGAATAATTCGGACACGAGACGATCCTAGCAAGCAAGGTAGTGGTTTAGTCATAACAAGGTCAAATACCCAGCTCAGGGTGAGCCTAGGGGTAATTTAGTACATTACCGGGATCGGGTAATGGGGAAATTATTTGGTAATTATTTGAGGATATTGGAAGTAATGGGAATTATAACGCATTAACTAGGATTAACGGGGTATGTGGCTAATGACAAAATTGCCCTTGAAGGGCTTTGAGAGATTGATTTGGCCTAGGGGCCATTAGGTCTTTTGGTGTCAAAAGTAGAGACTTGGTCACACTTTCCCTTGGCTGAAGGAAACCTCAAACAAAGGATATCAAAACAGAACAACTTTCTTCTCTCTCCCTCTATACGTTTTTCTCTCTCTCTCTCTCAAACACTTTGAGAGATTTTTGGATTTTGAAGGAGAAAAGGCTTAAACAACTTGGAGGATTGAAAGCTTGAGCTAGGTTTGGGTTGTCTGCAGCTAGGAGAACACAATTCACAATTGAGGTAAGCCGTAAATCCTATTTTAATTCAAAGTTTTTTTGAGTTTAAAGGTGTTCTTGAGCTTCAAAGCTCAAGTATGGATTTTTGTGTCTTGATGGGTTATAGATCAAGTTAAGGCTGGGTTTTGATGAGGTTGGTGTATTGATGAGGGTTTGAGGTTAAATTGCGAGTTCGGATGGTATTTAGATGAGGTTTTGGTGACTTGCACTAAGGGGAAAACGCAGGGGAAAACCAAAGAATTATGGGCTGTAGTGTTGGCGTCGCAGCGCTAGGCAGGGGAGGTCAAAGAGGTGCTCTCTAACTTGGGTAGCACCCTAGCGCTATCCTTGGTGCCCCAATGCTATACCTGTTTAAGCAAAGCCCATTTCTAGGGTTTGGGAGGACTTTGGGGGATCGGGGATGGTTCCACCTGTTGGTTTTTATAGATCAAATCAGAGATTATTCACAACGGAACAACAATCAAAATTATTAATTTAATCCCACAAGATTTCTAGATCTACCTCTTCACATACATATATATATATATTGAATCAAAGATATGAATAGAAAATTACCTCAAGTCCTTCCTTGCTGCTATCTTTTTGTATGGCAAAAATCCTTGAGATCTCACACTAAGATCTTCCAAAATGTTCTCAGCACACAAAGAACGAGTGTGGGCTCGCTATACAAAATAATAGGCAAAATCTATTTATCAGATGTTCTCAACACATGGGATCTGATAAAGTTTGGACCTAAATTTGTGAAGAACAGTGACCTATGCTTGTATCACTATTCTCTTTCTCTAAGAGAGATTTCGCGATATATTTTCTATCCCTGAAAAGTCTCGTTCTGAAAAACTGATATCCTATATTTAATATATCCAATATATTAAAAATAAAATGTTAGTTATTTTAAACAATTTGAAAATAACTAATCAGTTATCAGATTTTGATTGAATAATAATTTTTTAATCATATTACAATATCTCATTATTTATTTAATATTTAAATAACTAAAATTGTGGAACCAAGAGCTTCTTATGCGTGTAGCACAGTGACTGAGCATTGTGCTACACATGTACAACATGCCAAGGAAGACATGTGATTTTTTCCAATTTTTTCTTATTATTTAAATACCAAAAATCTCAAAAATAAATTAATTCAAAATTAATTATATTTTTGTTAAATCAAATAATTAATTAATTCTCAATTAATTAATTACACATAATTATACAATAATTATGTTTAGTGCATAGAAAAATATTTTTACTTATCAAATAAGTCTTTTTGCCCATTTTTGTATTTACCTTTGTTAGTGTTTGTTTGAGCCATTTCGGGGACCATGGACCTATAACATTAAGCTCCCATAAATTGTAACTAAATAATTAAACTCTTTAATTATAATAGTTAATTTATTAATTCTGATATTTCTCCACTATAAATTCAGAATTGCACTCTTTATGTTATAGATATACTTTTACAGAAATCTTATTCTAAGCTGTCCATTGATATAACCATCTTACAATAGTTCAACCCTCTAATTAAATAGTTCATAAATTATAATGGAATAATTACCATTTTACCTTTCTAATTTACTTCTTATTCCTTAAGTACCATTAATTCACTAGTGAATAATTAATCTATAATCTAATTATAGATTTGAGCTCAAAATCATTCAGTTCCATAATTAACCCTTAATGGACCTAATATACGATCTGTTAGGAAAGATTAGATTATGTATTGTTGATACATGTTCCCAGCCATCCATGATATTAAATCTCCAAAACAAAAGTCATTAGCCTCATTCTATGAAGAGACCTTAACGAATGAATCAAAATATTTAATAAACATGAACAGGAGTTCATGAAAACTCAAGATTTAGGTTAATCTATAAATGATCATCAGTTATGATATGAATTACAAGTCTTTATTATTAAATGGATTTTGGATAAAGACTTTTATTCATATCGGTCCATGTCATATATAATCATATTATATAAAGCACATTTACCGAGATGTCTTACCACATCAATAATCCGAATCTAGATTATTTGTATCATCATGATACTCAGCAAACCGTACTTACAACCCCAATTAAAGAATTCCATAACTTTAATTTGTTGTTGTTGACTATTTTTATTAATTCACGTGATCTTAATTCTCTCGTACTAATACAAGATCACATCCTCAATAATGAATATGGAATTTTCTGATATTTACAAAATTATTCAAACAATAATTTAATAATCTAAATATAACAATAATAAACCATTGTATTTATTTATTCATCGAAATAATAAATGTCTTTTACATGCTTTTAGGACATACTCCTAACACCACCACCCCGTTGGGTGGGATTGGAAGTCCCGAGAGCTCGAGAGTGGTCTCAGAGTTTGTTTTTAAGGATTGAAACTTATGAGATTATTATTTATGGCTGTGACTAGGTTACCAGTAGGGCTCGGGATAGGATCGGGAGTGCTCGTTTATAGCAAGAAAACTTCACCCAATATGTGATGTACATGATTAGGGCTTGGCCCGACTGTTGAATGTAGATTTGATTAGGGCTTGGACCCTTGTAAATGCGCATCATTATGATTATGCATGTGATTATTAATTAAGCATGTTGAGTGCTCTGTATATGGATACTTGCTATATGATAAATGCTTGTTAGCATTATACACTTGAGAAAGGCTTAACTTATGAGTCAAAGACGGCAATAGTGTTGAGCGCTGGTCGAAAAGCCTTGACTTATCAGTCAATGTCGGAAATAGCACTGAGCGCTAGTCGAAGTGTAATGCCCTGAAATCCCTAATGTGGTTTAATGGCTGGATTAGTAGGCTGGGGGGGCCATAATTGTTTAACTGTTCCATTAAATGATTATATGCATGTTTATGTGAATTATATTATAATATGATGTTAAATGCATGCATGTGGGTCCACATTTCATTACAGGGGTGTTTTGGTAATTTGGCCCATTGAGTGCGTAATTGTATATTTGTATGCATGTCGGTGACATATTGTTGAGACCACATTATAATGTGGATTTGTTCGAGCTATTCGGCATGAGACGATCTTTGAATATAAATTAGCGGTTTAGTCATAACAGGCTTAGTTCAGGGCTCGGGGTGAGTCTCGGGGTGATTTTAATGATTAGAGCATTTCCGGGAATTAAAGCGGTAACGGGATATGAATTATTGGTATTTGAGTATATCGAGAATAATGAGAATTGGAGAGCGTCAATTATGATTAACGAAATAGGTATGTCAATTTTTCCCTTAGGAGCCTTTAGAAATCCTTATTTGACCTAGGGGTATTTTGGTCTTTTCACCTCTAGGATAGTATTAAGCCATTGAAGGTTGTAGAAGGAAGAGAAAACAGAGCATCTTAAGAGCCTTCTCCCGTACCTATTTTCTTCATTTTCTCTTTGGATTTTTTAGCCTAACTTGAGGATTCAAGCTTGGGAAGTAAGTCTTGAGAGCTTGGGAGTGTGTTCTACCATTGAAGAGCATCATAATATGAGCTTGAGGTAAGTTTCTAGCCATTAAAATTCCTGGTTTGCTCTGTTTTAGCTTTGGTTTTCAGTTGAGATTTCTAGGTTGGGTGATTGGTTTTGTTGGGAGTTTTTGGCTAGGGTTCTTGTGGTTGTGATGCTTAGGGCATGTGGGGATGGTTTTCGGGTTCATTTGGCACCAAAAATGAGGTTTGGAAGCATTGGAATCGAGTTGAATTGAAGGAGTCGAAGGAAGAGGTTTCAGGGGAGGTTCTGGCTGGGTGTAGCACTACAACGCCCACTAGGGGGCACTATAGCGCTACTCAGTGCTCTATTGGGCGGTTTGGGGTTCTGAGAATAGCACTGGGGTGCTAGTGAGCAGCGCTGTAGCACTACTCTGTTCCTTCATAATCCTGTTTTGAGTGTTTTTAAGGGTTTTTGGCTCGGGAATCCTTAAGGCCCGGGATCGAATCTACTCACCGTGTGGGTACGTTTCGAGGGCCTGAGAGTGGGGTTAGGTCAAGACCCTTTCATTGTTGATTTTCATGAATGGAGATTATAATTGGTTATGATTAGGTAACCGCTAAGGAATCAAAAGATCGATTGTTCTCAAGAGTCGTTCTTGTTCTATTTCTCGCTCGAACCAGAGGTAAGAAAACTGCACCCTGTGTATATGACATGCATGATTGATGTTGAGGCATGTTGGATTGTTAAATGTGGACATTGAATGCATATGAAATGCTTAGCAGAGCTTTCTTACTTGTGTAAGGCACTGATTAGTCAGGGACAGCACTGGTCGCATATTACTGACCTGAGAGTCAGAAACGGCATAAGCGTCTTGAACGCAAGGCCGATTAAAGATTAGATCTAATCGATATCAGCGTTGAATGACTCTAGAGCATTAATGCTGGACCGAACCTAAGGTCGATGAAACATTATAAGCACTTGGCTAGTCTAGGACTAGTTACTCGGAGCCAGGACCAAAGGCCTAGGAGACTACTTGTCACGTGGCTAGGGAGCGGAAACCCATGGTTGTGACCCTATGGTCATGCGGTAGGTTATATTGGTGACTAGTTCATCAAGCACCTATCTTGATAAGCTAGTGAAAGGTTCACTTATTTGTAAAGCCCAGGTGACCCTATCGTCACATGGCTAATGGGAACGGAACCCACTTTAGTGACTTTTCCAACTGTCACTCCTTTATTGTGGATTGAAAGTCCTGAATGATTATTATGATCATTGTTGATATTATATTCATGCAATATGATGTTTTCTTACTGGGCTTTGGCTCATGGGTGCTATGTGGTGCAGGTAAAGGGAAAGAAAAGCTCACCCAGCCTTGAGTAGAGTGCTTAGGTGGTGATGTGTACATATGCGGCCGCTTGACCACCACGGCCAAGGAGCTCTCAGAGGAACTAGGGGGTTTACCCTATTTTTCCGCTTAGGTCGGCGGGTTGTAAATTTGAAACAGTAATGACTATTTTGAGTTGTAAATAACTTGTAAATGTTTTGATGGGCCCATGAACAGTTTTATGTATTAAATAATATATATCCTTTCCTTTTGATTGGTTTTCCACCTTAGCCTGTTAATAACACTAGAAGTACGTTTTTAACCAAAGAACTCAAATAGCGAGTTAAATTTCTGGTTCACCGTTCACCGTAACTGTTCTGGGGTAACCAGGGCATTACAACTTAGTATCAGAGCGTGCCAAGGTTAGTGTTCCTGTAGACTGGCTGGGCATGTACACACATCACTGAAGTCAAGCTCAACTCATGGTTTGGCAACTATTTATGTAGTTATATGTATAACTGCTTAAATATAGTATATATGCTTTACCTATATGCATGAGACACCATGTTAAACCTGTGCCCTGAAATATTATATCCTCAACAACTGTGTGCTAAATAGTACTGAGATTGCTGGAGCATACTTATTAGTATTGTTGATTGTGAATTATTATGTGATACATGCTAAGTGCTAAATGCTATAATCATGTATTTATTTGTATATTTGTATGACTGTGGAATATGATAATTGTCTGTTTGTTCTTGGACCGTAAGGCGGCAAGAGGTTTAGTTATTACTACCTGACTAGCCGTATTGATCATTGTTTCAGCAAGGTATCAGTAATAAGAATGAATCCAGGGAAAACAGATATGTCAGCTGGCCAGAGTGATCAAAGCCGGAATAATAATAATAATCAAGGTCAGGAGAATGACCAGTCACAGATTCCATAGCCAGCTCCTATAAACTAGCAGCAATTATTTAATGATCTGCAGGCTACAGTGTTGAGACAAAGAGAAGAGCTTTGTCTCTTGAGACAACATCAAGCACCTGCAGTGGCCAGTAAATCAGAGGCACCCCCCGTGTCAGTGCAAGCAGCTGGGCAGTTGCCTGAGGTTGGAAATAAATGGGAGCCTCTTTATGAAAGGTTCAGGAAGCAGCAACCTCCAGTATTTGAGGGCAATGCAAATCTTGCCAAGGCAGAGTAGTGGATGAGTATGATTACCACCATCCTGGATTTCATGAGAGTGACTAGTAACGAGAGGGTGGCTTGTGCCACTTATATGTTTTGGGAGGATTCCTGAATTTGGTGGGAAGTTATTACCTAGACCAAGAATGTTAATGCCCTGATTTGGGAAGAGTTTCAGACTTTTTTCAACGAGAAATATTACAATGATGCCATCAGGGCGGCAAAAGCTGAGGAATTTATTAGGCTACTTCAGGGAGGTTTTTCAGTCACTGAGTATGCCTTAAAGTTTGATCGTTTGGCAAAATGTTCCATGGAGCTGGTGCCCACTAATGGGACCAGGAGAGAGATATTTCTTCAGGGGCTACAACCCAGATTAGCTAGTGATGTACGTATTACCACTGTGGTTGAGGTTACTACCTATGCACAGGTGGTTGAGAAGGCACTCACAGCTGAGAGTGTAGAGAACAAGATTTGGTGAGATAGTGCAGCCAGAAAGGAGTTCAGGTGGACAGGTCCTCCATTTGTGGGTTCTGGTAAGGGTGTAGGCCCTAGTGAGCAGAAGAGGAAGGCTCCTGACACCTTCCTAGTTCCAGGTCCTGATAGGCGGCCCCGTGGTAATTCAATGGGTCGTCCATGTGGTAATGAAGCCTGGAAGTCTTATCCTGAATGCCCTAGATGAAAGAGGCATCATTTGGGAGAGTGTAGGGCAAGGGCCTGCTTCTCATGTGGAGAAGTGGGTCATCTTAAAAAGGATTGCCCTAAGGCCAGAAAAGAAGAACCCAGAAAAGCAAACAGCTCGGCCCCAGCTCGAGTGTTCTCATTGATACAAGCAGAAGCTGAGGCTTCTCCCTCAGTTGTTACATGTCAGCTTCTTAGTGCTGGAACCCCTTATAATGTTTGATTGATTCTGGTGCTACACATTCTTTTGTTGTTAGTAGTCTTATTGACAGACTGTGTAGACCCTGTGATTTAACACTAGAAGCACATTTTTAACCAAAGAACTCGGGTAGCGAGTTAAATTTTTGGTTCACCGTTCACCGTAACTGTTCTGGGGTAACCAGGGTGTTACACGAAGGGAATTGACTTATTAGTCAAAGACGGAAATAGCGCTAAGCGCTGGTCAAAAAGCATTGACTTATGAGTCAAGTGCGGCAATAGCGCGTAGAACGCTGGTCGATATGGTTAGTTTTAGTCAGGAGCACATTATACGCTTGTCCGACCCAATGGTCGTGGAAAATTAAAGCTCCAGGTACGCTGGGCCATCTTCAATGCTGATTATACAGAGGATAGGGTAATGGGCCCTGGGTGACTTATTAGTCCCAGATCCTAGGGCGATGAGCCCCAGTGTGATTTATTAATCATGTAACTTGGGCAACGAGTTTTTGATATGATTCAGTTAATCATTTATTTAGGGCATTTAGTCCCATATGATGTTGTAGTCATTCATTTGAATGGTATGCATGCATGAGGAGGGTTATTACTGCTAGGCATGCTTATTGTGATTTGGTAATGTGTTATTAATTGCTTATGAGCATGTTTATGTTTTCTTGCTGGGCCTTGGTTCACGGGTGTTATGTGGTGCAGGTAAGGGGAAATAGAAGCTGGACCAACCATGAGTTGGACAACTTAGGTGGCGACGTGTGCATATGTGGCCTCTTGACCACCACGGCCAAGGTTTCTCAAAGGAACTAGGGTTAAACCTTATTTACGCCGCTTATGTCGGCGGATTGTAACTTTTGAGTTGTAATGACCATTTTGGAACTGTAAACAACTTTGTATTCGTTTATTATGTGATCCCATGTACAGTTTAACATTTTAATGAAATATCATTCCCTTTTGACCAAAACTTTTAACTCTGGATCATTAATCACACTTAGATGTACGTTTATGGCCTAATGACTCATTTAGTGAGTTAAGTATTATTTAAAATACACAATGTAACGGTCTTGTCTAACCAAGGCGTTACACTGAAATTTCCAATACATTTCCAGATTAATGTGTCTCCTCCATAGTTATGGAAATTGATTATGATATCTATCCTTTAAGATTTCTACATGGTTTAAAATTAGTTTTATCCTTTGGGAATTTAGGTCACTGCCTAAATACACAAACATATAATCTGCATTATATTCAAGATACTCAAAAAATAAAGTCCTTATAATTATTCAATGACTCAATCCATCATTGGATCATCAATTGCTGACTATTCCCGCCATTTAACAAATGATAATTTGAAGACATAACATTCGATACATTAAACAGTCAATCATTGAGTTGTAGGAATACTGTCTCATGTCCTTCTTTTCTAGTAAAAGAATAAATGGACATTATTATTTAGATAATACATCCTCCTGACCGGGAAGGCAAAAAGCCTTTCTTGGATTTTTTTAAAACTAAAGTATTTAAGCTTCTTATCTATATAAGTTGCTTGAGATGGTGCCAAAAGATTGTTCTTTCAATCTCTATAGATTTGAATGCATAGAACATTCTTTGCTTTTCTAAATCTAATATTTAGAAATGTTCTGCTAACCATTTCTTTTCTATTGATAATTTTTCTACATCATTCCCAATGATCAGAATGTTATCAATATTAAGAATAAGAATCACAACAGAATCTTTCTGGTCGAGATCTCCAAACAGTTTTATCATGTCAGTCATTCGGTAAAGACTACTTAGACATCCATTTAAATTAATCTCATAATCCATGCATAAAGCAATGGATAAGAGTATGCAAACAGATTTAAGCTTGGTTACAGTAAAAGGTGTTTATTCGAGTAACAAATTCTTCTTTCTGTTTATAGCCTTAGGTTATTAACCTTAGTTGGAAAAGTTTGTATTGTCCTATGTTCTCCTCTTCATCTTGAATATCTTGTTTCAAACTGAAGTATAATGAACTTTAGTTGGAGTTTCAAGAATCCAGATGTCATAGAATTTCAAATTCCATTTCTAGATTCATGGTGTTGAACCATTGTTTTTCTGTAAAAACCTTTCATTACATACTAGTATGTGAATGCAATATAGTTAGATTGTGTTACATAGAACCAACTAAACTTTATATTTGTAACGGAGTAGTTACTAACTAATGATCCCACTACAATTATGATTTACAAAATTTGTGATATTCTTTGGTTTAATCATTGTTAATTATCAGTAACTTGTTTACTTGACTTATAGTCATTATTTCTAGTACAATTTAACTAGAAAAGTATAGTGATTATAATAATCATGCTTCATTAAAGTAGCATTTAAGAGATACAAATACTTTTGTAATCTTTTATGATTATTAAATTATTTCACTAAATGACTTCATCGAACATTTTCAATTTATTCGCATAACCACTTGTGAATCTCATATTTTAAGTGTTTAATGTTGTACAAGGAAACATGTACTGAATATAACAAGTGTTAAAATTATAGAAATAATAAAGACGATAATGATTACTCATTATCTATTTAATCTTATCTAATATGATTATATTCCATTTCTAAAATACTAATTTTGCTTAGCATTCTAGTTGTATATGAGTTGGGTTTGAATTCCAAATTCACATGCAAATGACTTGAATTCCAAATTCGAGTTTAGACTTCCTTCTGATCAGATCAAACAAGTCTATAAGTGACTTTACTTTTAATGTTGCATGAAAATTTCTATAAATTTTCTTCGCATTCAAAAAAATTAAACATAAATGTCAATCAATATTGACTAACTATTTATTATCTCTTTTAGCTTTGAACATTAAAATGTTCAACATACATCTCTATGTATTAGCTTAACGATTATGTGATTTTTGAGCCTTTATTAGAGAAAGGTCTTTTGGTTAACTTTAATTAATAGATTATATAAACAGGGAGAGAACCAATGAATGGTTCCAATAAAATACTGTCTTTTATTTTTTTTATTTGTCTAATTGATTACAAGTCAATCTAAAAAATAATTCACATATATGTTTCACTTAATTGTGGTTGGAATAATATATCTTATTTATTAAATCTATGATTTGCACAATAATGAATAATTCATAATTATCATTTATACTCTATGATGAAATAGGTGGAATAAATATATTTCAAAAATAGCAACTGAATTTATTATTAAAAAGAAATATTAATTTTTTTCACTTATCAAATAAAGAAATCTTAAATATAGCTTCCAGAAAGAATTGTAGAACTAAGTTAAAGAAAGAACTTAATACAAAGTTGAAAATAAAAAACTAAATTCTATGCCAATTATTTCTTGGTCTACCAATCTACAATCATTTTCTTGAATAATGTGTTCTTGAAAACAAGAAGAAAAAAAACATGGTATTGTAGCATAAAAAATTTGAATCAACTATTCAAATATATTAAAAGGGGATGAGCAAATCATATTTACCCTTTCTTCTTGCAATCCTTTCTTCTTGCAATCCTCTCAAGTGATCAAAAGAGTCTATTTTGATCCTTTCCCATATCTAATATGAGATCTAAGGTAAACATATCTCGATTTAATATCGCCAAGCACTGTCTTTAGTATGCAATGACGAGCCAAATAATCAGATCTCATCCAATACGCATATTTTTTATGATCATCATATTCAGATAAAGTTGGTGGCTCATTTGGAGGCACATCAATGACTGCATCATACCCTTTATTTTACTCAGAACTATGTGTATGTTTCTGTATCAATCATTAAGATTGTTGAAGTCTAAATGAAAAGTACTTAGGTATCTGTCATAAGGATTCACTGGTTCTTTCACATTTTGAGGTCCTTGATTAGGATCAAGAGAATTAACCACTGTTGCTGGAAATAAATAAATAAAATATAATTAATTAAAACATATAATAAATACCAGATATTGTTTGGAAAAGTAAACATGATGCATGAATGCAACATATAAAAACACATAAAAAATATATACTAATTCACGATAAATTAATTTAAAAATTAATGGATCAGCCTTGGGGTAGGTCAAACTAACTCCAAATTAATTTTGAGACAAATCTCAATTTCATAAGTGAAAACATAAAAACGCATTTTTCTCTTTTGACTTATGAACTACCGCTAGTTTGGTCAAGACGCACTTGTCATGCTCGAAAGCCTAGATACACCTTCGGAGTGTAACTTATTATTTTCAATTAATGACTTAACTCAAGAATGTGCCTTAGGGTCAGTCAAACTTGAAATACATCACTAATTATACTTTCATAAGAGAAGTCAACCTTGAGATAAAATAAACATATTTGGAAGGTCTTTCCTCGGGGACGCCGCAAACAAAGGCGACACGAGGCCCTTCCTATGCCCTCGGTGTTCAACCAATAATGGAGATCATGGGACTTATTGCCATAACTCCCTCTCCCACTCACTATTTTGGAAAAGTATGTTTTTCACAAAATCAATACTTTTAAATTTAGTTGTAAAAATAAATTTATTTACTTTTACCAAATGATATTCTTATAATTACAAATCCAATTAAGCAAAAAAAAAAAAAAATTGTGCCCTTAATTTTAATTTTTAATTTTGTTTTAATTAAGAGAATATCATTTTTATTTTAATAAAATATTTTTCATTAAAATAACAAATTAAACAACTTTAATTTTGAGTTACCATCTTAACTAATTAAGACTAAGTTTATTATTCTATGAATTATCATATATAAACATATAAATAAAATATAGGACGTTCTTAATAGCATGTTTCTACACGTATGTAATGCATTCTAATTGCATACTGTGTGGGTATATGAATGGCATGTTATAATGCATGACAAAATATTAAACAATTTAATCATATTCAAACATTTATAATAAGTAAATAAAAGCGGGTTAGTAACTTTTGAGTATTTTTAAAAAAAATTACAACACTTGCAAAAAATACATGAAAATGTAACCTAGACTATCCAAGGCCTGATGAAGAGTGCCTTGATCTCAAACCTTGAGATGTAATCTTATTGAGACAATGCCGCCCTTTTCCATGTCCATTTTGAATTATACAACTTTTTAATTATTTTAAACAAACTTTCAAAATAATTAAACTTTGGGTTTTAACACGCAAATAGTTTCTAAGGCCTAATTTGAATTTGGGCAATTTAATTCAAATATAAAATTAAAATTCATAATAATTTTGATTTTTGATATTTCAATTAAAAAAAATTTAATTGTGGAGGAGAATAATTAAAAAAAATTAACTAAGAAAAATAATCAATATTATTTCTGTTTACCCGAAAAAGATTCACTTGTTGATGTGGCAAGATTACTACGCACGTGGGATGCGTGTGACTATTTAAGTGGTTACGTTCTGGTCGACCATCGACCAGGGGAGAATTCGTACGGCAGAGGGCATGTTTCACAAACGACCAGGGCTGATCGCAGATATTTTACAAAGATATTTGATCTTGCATTTATGTAAAAATTGTAATTTCCATCATTATTCAGATATGTTTGTATTAAAAATGGACAAGGCCCATCGGCCTATAGAGAGATCCTTGAACCTATAAATAAGACTCAAAAGGCTCGTGAGTGGAGGGGGAGACTGAGAGAGAAAATTAGGGTTCTTGCACAATTCTTTGTATCTATTTTTGGAACTTGTGAAACATGGTAAACCCTCGTTTACTGATCGCAAGCTCTCTTCATACATTAATAAGAACACTAAGTGGATGTAGGTCATTACCATCACTTGGGGCCGAACCACTATAAATCCTTGTGTCGTTTATCTTCTTGAGTTGAATTCATCTTATTTTAATCATTTGATTGACTTCGTGTCGTTGACCAAATCAAGGGTCAAATTTTGGTGCTTTCATTGAGAGCTGAACTCAAGACCTTCAAGAAGATCGAATGGCGAAAACAACTAGGAAAACTGGGCAAACCTCTGGGAATGTTCCAAACCAACCTCCTCCACAAGGTGTAGCATAAGATGAGCCACAAGTGGAGTTGGAAAAGGAGGAGATGGATTCTGAAGCTTTGCGGACGACTTTGATTGTGTTGCAAGAAGAACTGGCTAATTTGAGAGCTAATCAAGAAAATGTGGCTGAAATAATGGTGTTGCAGCGAAGGGAGATTGACCGGCAGCGCCAAGAACTAAATGAGCGGCAAGTTGACATGGACTGCCGACAAAGGGACGCCACTGCAGCCTTGGAGGCAACCATTCAACTGACACGAGGACAGCCCGCACCTGTCTCCCAACTTTATCAGCCACCCAGCACTCACCCTCAAAAAAATCCACATACAGAGCATCCCCAGTATCACGCTAATCCATCGCAACCAAGAAATCCTCAAAGGCTAGAGCAACCTTTTACTGCTCAACATGAGAGGTCGGTCTAGGATCCTGTGCAACAACCACCCTCTCGCGCTGGTCGAGATAACTCCCAACAACAGAGGCTGAATATGGCCGAGCAGCATCTCGGGAGCCCTAGACGCTAGGCAACTGGGGAGCAAAACCCTCCTAGTAAAGGACCACATCCCTCGGGAAGTAGAAGACAGATGGAGTCAGGCTCTGCGGTCAGGGGTTGATGGACCCAAAACGGGTTTGTTTAAAAATTTATAAATCGCAAGCGCACGAATCGTTCATATAGAATAGTGATCGTGTAAGCAAGGATGTCGAACCCAAAGGAGTTGTCTAAAATTGAAAAGAGAAAACTATTTTAAATCAAAAGTAGTAAATTCTAACCTAGCTCCAAAGATTGATGAGTTTTAATATTATGAACATGAAATAAAAGATTGAAAAATAAAGCTATTTAAGATAATAAAAATAAACCAATAATGATTTGAAAATAAGTGTTAAAAGAAAAGATTATTAAGATACTAGAATCCACAAAATGTAAATTTAATAATATTTATTAGTATATTGATTCCCAAGTTTTAGTGACAGTTAAAATAATTCAAACTATCATTTTCTAAAAAGAATTATAATTTTAAGCACAAATTACTTCTAAAAAGATAGGATTTTTCTTCACTTTTCAAGATTATAATTTCAAAGCATTTAGTGTAAATCAATCTAATGAAATAACAAATAAATCAATGAACATTATTTATAAGGCAAAACATAATATTTTTGTTCTAAGTATGGATGTGTACAATTTAATGACACATCTTACACAAAGAATATTATGTTTATGCACTAATGAAGAACAAAGTGTAAATATGTTCTAACAATCTAAAATACAAGATATTTAAGATGAAAGAAATATATGAAGAAGAAAAATCCATAAACTTGTTGCATTACAAGGGAAATCAACATACAACATAAATATTACCTAGTTACAAGTTGCTTCATCATGATCTTAATAATCTTATGAAAAAGATTAGAAGCACATAACTAGAGTAGAAATTACAAACTAAAAATTACAAACATAAATAGGAAAATTTGGAGGATGAACCCCCAAATTATTCCTCTAAAAATACATAGAAAAATAACAAAAAATGAAGAAGAAGATGAAGAGAATGGAGAGGTTTTGAAATGTGTATAAATTATGGTATAGTAACCTCCTCTCAATGGACACCCTAAATGGCCTTCAAAACTCCATATTTATAGCCAAAATGAGGTATTAAAATAATCAATTTAAATTAATTAAATTGATTAAATTAATTTAATTAATTATAATATGGCAAATATGGGTAAATTATAGGGTGTAATAATGATGTTTTGGGTAAAATATGTAAAAAGTGGGGTAAAAATGTGGCATTTTTGGCAAATGGGACAAGGGTACATTGTTGGGCTCCATGAGGGTAAAGGCAGCTAGGTGGCAGGCCTAGGCTTCGTTGGAGCTGGAACCGTGGGCTGCTGAAGGGAGAAATGTGATGGCGTTGGGCCTGTGAGGGAAATTGGGCCACGGCTGATTGTTGGGAGGCTACTGCTTGTAAGGAGGGTGACACCTGGCATTGCTGGCAGGTTGCATGTGGCTGGGAGGGAGCATCATACATGATTGCTGAAGGAGTTGGTGGTCTTGGTGAGCTTCTAATGGGTGGATTGAGCATGGGCCTGGGCTTTGGATGCAGGCCCAACGGCTGGGAAGGAGCATGTGCCATTTTTTTTCTTTTCTCTTCAAAATTGCCATAATTCCATCATTTTTCTTGCTTTTTCAAGAGCAAAAACATGCAACAAATTCTCTACAAAAATAAACATAAATTAAATTAAAACTAAATATTTTCAATAATAAAATATACAACAAAAGTTTCATGAAAATATTAATTAAAACTTAATTTACTTAAACATTTAAGCTCAAAATTGTATCTTTTTACTCATAACTTAACAATATTAATTTTAAATAATTAAACTATAACATTTTACAATAATATAACTATAAAAATACCCAAAAATATATAAAATCAAAATAAACCTAATAAATTCAAAATTACTTAAAAACTTAATAAATCAATTAAAAACTCAAGAATTAAGCAACAATTAGCACATAAAAAGTAGTAAAATAACTTTATTTTGTAGAGTTATCAGGGGTCCCCCATGACATAGTAATGTCAGAGGGCCTACCGACCAACGCAGGCCTCCCCCTGTCTATCGGGACGTACCATCAGGGAGAGAGGGAAAAAGTGCGAACAGCAGGTCACACTATCATAGGTCACAATTTAGAGATGGTCATGATTATAACAAAGCGAACTCTGTGGAATGCTGGTCGACGGCAGGAAGAGCGGGGCGAAGGACAAAACCCTTTGCCGATGGAGAACCGACCAATAAGCCAGAATGTTGGGGGGCAACCTAAACAACCCAATGTCTTTGACCGATTAGGTGCAAGCGACCAAAGACGTAGGGAAGAAGATATGAGGGATGTACTCAATGATCGAAGGGAAATGCATGATGAGTACTTCCCCCTAGCACCGGTCATTCCATCAATATCAGATGTTTTTCAGGCCCAGATAGATGCCTTAAATCAGGTCGTCTAGCAACTAGTTAGGAACACAGCATCCCATATAGAATTTGATCGGAGAAAGGGCACGCCATTCTTGCACAAAATTGATGTGGCAGAAACTCCAATCAAATTTAAAATGCCAACTTTTCCCAACTTCACAGGATTGGAAAATCCTGTATCTCACGTTAACAAGTTCGAGATACAGATGGACATCCAATTGGTGTCAGACGATGCTCAGGGCAGAATTTTTCCTGCGATTTTAACCGAAACTGCTCAAGAGTGGTATTTCAAATTCCCTCCGGATAGTATAGTTTCTTGGGAGATGTTCGTAAAAGAGTTTTATGGACAATTCAATGCTGGTCGAATACACCCGACCGAGGCCAATCAGCTGGTCGAAATCCGTCACAAGGAAGGAGAGACCCTTAAGGGGTATATCCAACGATTCATGCAAGCAGCTGCTGGGGCCAAGGCTGTTTGGGATGAGGGAAAGATGATGGCTCTCACTTCTGGGGTACGACGCCATTCATCTCTTTGGAATAGTTTGCAAAAGAATGGATTCAAGAGCACTCAGGAATTTTTGGATCGAGCAGACAGGTATATCAAACTTGAGGAGGCTATAGCCAATGAAGGAAAGTCTCCTATAGACGACCAGGGCCTGAAGAAAGACCCCACCAAAGCTTCCAATGGATTTGGGAAAACCAATGGCAACGACAAAAATAATGGAAAAAAATGGGGGAAAGGGGCAAACAACGAGTTGACAACATCTAGTAGCAAGCGCCCAAAACAGAATAGGTATGAACCAAGGTTCACCAATTACACAGCCCTGATCGATTGCTGAGCAGAAGTATACCAGACCAGTCACACTACTGTTCCCTTTAGACAGCCATCCCCTATTAGGAAAGATGTATCCAAAAGGGATACTACCAAGTTCTGTCGTTTTCTTAACGACTATGGCCATGACATCAACGAGTGTAATCATCTCAAGGACGAGAATGAGTTCCTTATCCAGCAAGGACATTTGAGGAGGTATGTGCGAGCATCTGGAGGATCTCAGCAAGAGGCAACGAGCAGGCACATGTACACCAATGCTCACCTCTTTTACAGCCAGCTCCGATTGCTGGCACATTGTTGAGCATTGGTGGGGCACCGCACATGTGACAATGGAAAGGCAAGAGAAAGATACGCCAGAACCCTAAGTCACGATCAAGGTATTGAAATGATGAACGCTGAGGAGTGAACTCCCAAAGAAGCTCAAACAGAGGAAGAATCAATAACTTTCTCCGAGTTAGATGCTCAACATGTTTGATTTCCCCACTCAGACCGCTGGTCATGGATGTTCAGATTGCCAACATGATGGTAAAATGAATGTTGGTGGATACAGGGAACTCAATCAACATTTTGTATAAATCTTCACTAGAATGAATGAAATTATCAGTGTAAGATTTGGAGCCATGCAACCAAACCATTTATTATTTTTCTAGCGAAGGGCTTGCGCCAGTGAGATCAATTAGACTCCCAGTCACAGCAGGGGCCGCACCTGCGAACATGACATTACTCACTACTTTCATAGTAGTTTATTGTCCATTCGCGTATAATGCTGTGATTGGAAAGCCCATTCTCGTCGATCTGCAGGTCGAGACCTCAATATGGCATTTGGCCATGAAGTTTCCAACCGACACGGGAATTGGATGCGTGTTGGGAAACCATCGAGAAGCACAAAAGTGTTATAATTCCTCAATCACAAAGGCAAAAAGAGGCGGAGCAAGAGAAAGAGCCGGAAAAAGGTTGCTGGTAATAAGTGAAACACAAGCCCAATCAGGTGAACAAGTCACCAAATAGGGTGTTGCCCAAAGTGAGGATAAAGATTAATGTTCCTCGCTTTGGGGATTTTGAAGAGGACGTTGGACCCGCAGAAGACCTCGAGGAGGTCCAATTAGAAGAGACAGATCCGTCCAAGGTTGTGAAAGTCGGTAAAAACTTAGAGACAACAATGAAACACACACAGGTGGAATTTTTGAAGATGCACGGGAGGTCTTTGCCTGGTCGCATAAAGATATGATTGGGATAAATCCAACAGTGATCATCCATGTCTTGAATATAGACAAAAACTTTCCACCTGTACAACAAAAAAGAAGGCTGCTCGACAAAGACAGATCTCAGGCCCTAAAAGAAAAAGTCGAGAAGCTAAAGGAAAATGGGTTCATCAAGGTAGCATTTTATCCATCTTGGGTGTCTAATCTCGTACTAGTTCCCAAGTCGAATGGCAAGTGGAGGACGTGCGTGGATTTTACAGACCTTAATAAAGCCTGTCCGAAGGAATGTTTCCCACTTCCAAGAATCGACCAGCTGGTCGATGCTATATCAGGGCATGAAATTTTATCGTTCATGGATGCATACTGTGGATATAATCAAATCAGTATGCACCCACCTGATGAGGATCACAAGCTTTCGAACAGATATGGGGCTTCTTAGAATAATTAGCTGTAAATTAGCTAGAAGATAGGATCAATTGTAATTATTTCGTTTCCTATTTTCTCTCATACTTTCCTATTTTAGTTTCTCCTAGGTTATATAAATATATGACATTCACATGAATAAAACACACAATTCAATTCACCATTCTCTACATGGTATCAGAGCAATACTTAGAATTGTGATTCAAAATTCGAAAATAGGGTTCATAAAAAAAAAAAAAGATTAGGGATTGAGTTTAGGGTTCCTTCCCCGTCCTCCTTGCATCGCTCTCCAGCGGTTCTTCTCATTTTGTGGTTTGATACTTTTGCCTTCTTCGTGTTTGGGTGTTCATTCTTTGGTGTTCACTTTCTTCCTTTTCTCTTTCAATTGTTTTTGCTTTCGAGATTATGGCAGAGATAAAATCATATTCGAAATTAGTGGTTGTTTCTGATGTGGTTCCCGTGATGTCTAAAATCACGGACCATAAATTGATTGGTTCGAATTATTTGGAATGGAGTAAGACGATTCGACTATATCTGAGGAGTATTGACAAAGATGATCACTTGACTGACGATCCTCCCAAAGAAAAAGACGATTCAAGAAAAATATGGCTCCGTGAGTATGCTTGCTTGTTCCTTCAAATTCAAAATTTTATCGATAATGAGGTAATTAGTTTGATTAATCATTGTGAATTGGTTAAAGAATTAATGGATTACTTGGAGTTTTTGTATTCTGGCAAAAACAACATATCTCGCATATATGATGTTTGCAAAGCCTTTTATCGTGCGGAAAAACAATATCAGTCTCTTATGAGTTACTTTATGGCATTTAAAAAAACATATGAAGAGCTTAATGTGTTATTGCCATTTAGTCCTGATGTGAAGGTTCAACAGCGCCAACGAGAGCAGATGGCTATTATGAGTTTTCTTGCAGGACTCTCATCTGAATTTGACTCTGCAAAGTCACAAGTTCTCTCTGGTTCTGATGTATCCTCTTTACAAGATGTGTTTACTCGTGTTCTTCGCACAGAAACTACCTCTTCGGCTCCTCTTAATAGCGCCTTGGTGAGTCGTAACAATTCTGCACCATGGAAAAATTCTACTCCAAGTGGATACAAAAGAGGTAATTCACAAGGACCTGATAATCGAACACCAGATTCCGGGAGCATCATGTGCAACTATTGTAAGAAACCAGGCCACACCAAGTTTGAGTGTAGGAAGTTACAGTTCAAAAATCAGCAAAAATACTCTGCTAATATTGCAAGCACTAGTGATGCATCTGACAAATCGGTCATTATTTCTGCTGATGAATTTGCCAAGTTCTCGAGGTATCAGGAATCACTTAAGTCTTCATCTCCTTCTGTCACTGCGATAGCTGATTCAGGTAACTCTAATGCATGCCTTCTTTCCACATCCTCAAAATGGATCATTGATTCTGGTGCCACAGATCATATGACAGGTAATTCCAGTCTCTTTTCCACTTTTCAGTCTCATAGTCCCACTTCTACTGTTACCTTAGCTGATGGATCACCATCTTCTGTTCTTGGATCTGGCACTGTTGCTCCCACACCTTTGCTCACTTTTTCATCAGTCTTACATTTACGTAATTTGTCATTTAATTTGCTTTCTGTTAGTCAACTCACTCGTAATCTAAACTGTTCAATCTCATTCTTTCCCGATCATTGTTTGTTTCAGGATCTTATGACGAAGAAGATTATTGGCAAAGGACATGAATCTGGCGGCCTGTATGTTCTTGATCCACTTCCACCAGCCTCTATTGCTTGTCCGAGTGTTGCTTCCGTTTTTTAGGCTCATTGTCGTTTGGGCCATCCATCCCTTCCTTTGCTCAAGAAACTCTGTCCCCAGTATAGTAAGGTGTCTTCATTAGATTGTGAGTCATGTCAGTTTGCCAAACATCATTGTGTTAGTTTGAGTCCTCGACTCAATAAACGTGCTAGTGTTCCTTTTTAGTTAGTTCATTCTGATGTTTGGGGTCCTTCTCCTATTTTGTCTCAACCTGGATTCAAGTATTTTGTTACTTTTGTGGATGATTATTCTCGTGTAACTTGGTTATATATAATGAAAAATCGTTTTGAGTTGTTTTCTATATTTTGTGCTGAGATTCAAAATCAATTTAATGTGTCTGTTCATACTTAGCAAAGTGATAATGCCAAAGAGTACACATCTGCTCAATTTCAATCTTACATGACCTCTAATGGCATGCTTCATGAAACTTCTTGTGTTAATATTGCACCTCAAAATGGTGTAGCAGAACATAAAAACAGACATCTTCTTGAAACTGCACGTGCCCTCTTGTTTCAAATGAAAGTTCCTAAACCTTTTTGGGCCGATGCTATTTCCACAACATGCTTTCTTATTAATCGCATGCCATCCTCTGTACTTAATGGTGAGATCCCATTTAAAATTCTTTTTCCTGGTAAGTCATTGTTTCCAGTTGCTCCTCGGGTATTTGGCAGTGTTTGTTTTGCTCGCGATGTCCGTCCACATGTCACCAAATTAGACCCTAAGTCATTAAAGTGTGTCTTTCTTGGTTATTCTCGTCTTCAGAAAGGGTATAGGTGTTATTGTCCTGATCTCAACAAATATCTTGTTTCTATTGATGTTACTTTTGTGGAAAATACACCTTATTTTTCATCTTCACCTGTTCCTACTTGTCAGGGGGAGGATGATGATTTGTTGGTATATTCTGTCACATCCTCTGTGCCTGATACATGTTCTGACGAGTCTCTTGTTCCTTCACCTGCCTCGGTCATAGCTCCCGCAATGCCTACACCTCCACCACCTCCACCACTTCCTCAACCTCTTATAGTGTACACCAGGCGTCCACCTCCTCCACCTCTCGTTTCATGTCCTGCACCTGCATCTTCGTCATCAGATCCGACACTCAAAGATGATCTTCCCATTGCACTACGTAAAGGTAAACGCCAATGTACATACCCTGTTTCTTCTTTTGTTTCTTATAATCATCTCTCCTCTTCTTCTTGCTCTTTTATTGCTTCTCTTGATTCTATCACTATTCCTAAAACTGTTCGTGAAGCAATGTCTCATTCTGGCTGGCTTGCTGCAATGATAGAAGAGATGAATGCTTTAGTTGCAAATGGTACTTGGGACTTGGTTAATTTTCCTTCAGGAAAACGGGCCATAGGGTGCAAATGGGTGTTTACAGTTAAAGTTAATCCGGATGGAACAATTGCTTGCTTAAAGGCCCGTCTTGTTGCCAAGGGTTATGCTCAAACTTATGGAGTAGACTATTGTGATACTTTTTCTCCTGTTGCTAAACTCACATCTGTTCGACTGTTCATTTCCATGGCAGCTACTCATCATTGGCCTTTGCATCAGCTTGATATTACAAATGCTTTTCTTCATGGAGATCTTGAGGAAGAAGTATATATGGAGCAACCTCCTGAGTTTGTTGCTCAGGGGGAGTTAGGTCGAGTTTGTCGTCTTCGCAAGTCTCTATATGGTTTGAAACAGAGTCCTTGTGCTTGGTTTGGTAAATTTAGTCAGGCTGTTGAGAAATTTGGTTTGTTGAAAAGTAAGTCAGATCATTCTGTGTTCTATAAAAGATCAACAGCTGGTATCATTTTGTTACTTGTGTATGTGGATGATATCATTATTACTGGAAATGATACTGAAGGCATCTCTTCCCTTAAATCATTCCTTCATACCCAGTTTCACACAAAGGATTTGGGGGTGCTCAAGTATTTCTTGGGAGTTGAAGTCACTCGGAGTAAACAAGGTATTTTTCTGTCTCAAAGGAAGTATGTACTTGATTTGTTAACTAAGACAGGAAAATTGGGAGCAAAACCTTGTAGTGCTCCAATGAATCCAGCTGTGCATCTGACACGTGATGGGGAACCATTTGAAGATCTTGAGAAATATCGCAGATTAGTTGGAAAGCTGAATTATCTTACTGTGACTCGTCTAGATATTGCATTCTCAGTTAGTATTGTCAGTCAGTTTATGTCATCTCCAACAATTCATCATTGGGCAGCCTTAGAGAAAATTTTGTGTTACTTGAAAGGAGCACCCGGAAGAGGTATTGTTTACAAGGATCATGGGCACACCCAGATGGAGTGTTTCTCAGATGTAGATTGGGCTGGTTCCAAGGTGGATTGACGATCCACTTCAGGTTATTGTGTCTTTGTTGGAGGTAATTTGGTCTCTTGGAAGAGTAAGAAACAAAATGTTGTGTCCAGATCTAGTGCTGAATCAGAATATAGGGCTATGGCATAATCTGTGTGTGAGATAATGTGGATATATCAGCTTTTGACTGAAGTAGGATTTCAGACTTCAGTGCCAGCAAAATTATGGTGTGATTATCAAGCTGCTCTTCATATTGCCTCAAATCCTGTGTTTCATGAGCGAACTAAGCACGTTGAGATTGATTGTCATTTTGTTCGTGAGAAAATTCAACAAGGCTTGATCTCTACAGGATATGTGAAAACTGGAGAACAATTAGGAGACATTTTTACGAAGGCTTTGAATGGGGTGCGGGTTGATTATCTTTGTAACAAGCTGGGCATGATTAACATCTATGCTCCAGCTTAAGGGGGAGTGTTAGAATAATTAGCTGTAAATTAGCTAGAAGATAGGATCAATTGTAATTATTTCGTTTCCTATTTTCTCTCATACTTTCCTATTTTAGTTTCTCCTAGGTTGTATAAATATATGACATTCACATGACTAAAACACACAATTCAATTCACCATTCTCTACAGGGCTTTACTGCTATAAAGTAATGCCCTTTGGTTTGAAAAATGCTAGTGCCACTTACCAGCGACTAGTCAACCATATGTTCAAAGAGCTGATCGACGTTAACATGGAAGTATAAGTCGACGACATGTTGGTCAAATCGAAAAAAGCCAATGAACACATCAAGGACTTGCAAAAGTGTTTTAATATCTTAAACAAATATCAGATGAAGCTGAACCCTCTAAGTGTTCCTTTGGCGTTGGATCTGGGAAATTTTTGGGATTCATAGTAAACGCACGAGGAATCGAAGCTAATCCCAAAAAAATTCAGGCACTGATCGAGGTGCAGTCTCCTACCAAGATTAAATATGATCAAAGCCTAACCGGAAGAATTCTCTCCCTAAGTAGATTTATATCTAAGTCAACGGACAAGTGTGTTCCATTTTTTAATCTACTCAGAGGCAACAAGAAGTATGAATGGACAGAAGAGTGTGAGCAGGCCTTTCAAGTGCTCAAATCATACATGTCGCAACCACCGATTTTGTCCAAACCAGTCAAAAGAGAAACTTTGTTCATCTACTTGGAAATCACAGAGTATGCTGCTAACGCTGTTTTGATCAGAGAAGAAGACAACATTCAGAAAGCAGTATAGTATGTAAGCAAGAGGCTATTGGGAGCAGAATTATGGTATCTGCCCATAGAAAAGTTGGCCTATTGCTTGATTTTGGCCTCGAGGAAGCTACGACCCTACTTTCAAGCTCACCCTATCACGGTGCTCACTGACCAACCATTACGGCATGTCTTATAAAAACCAGAAGTCGCTGGTCAGTTATTAAAATGGGCAGTCGAGCTAAGGCAGTTCGAAATTTCTTATTCTCCACGAGCGATTGTGAAAGGACAAGCTCTAGCAGATTTCTTCGCAGAATTCACCAAACTCCCTATCAGCGAACAGATAGGAGAAACTAAAATTCAAAATCAATCTCCTGCCTGGAAGTTGTTTGTAGACGGCTCATCCAATGAGCACAATTTATGGGCAGGTTTGATCCTAATTACACCCAAGGGACATCGGTTCCACTGTGCAATCAGATTTAACTTTACAGCGTCCAACAATGAAGCCGAATACAAAGCTCTACTCGCAAGATTAAGACTAGCTAAGGATATGGCTATGAAATCACTAGAAATATATAGCGATTCTCAGCTAGTAGTTAATCAAATCTTGGGAGAGTATCAAGCAAGGGGTCTCAGGATGGTTGCTTATTTGAACAAAGCAAAGGACTTATTGGCACAATATGAAAAGTATACCCTCTAACAAGTACCTCATAATCAGAATGTGAATGCTGGTGCCTTGGCCAAGCTGGCAAGTGCTAAAGATGCCGACACCTTGAGCATAGTACCAGTTGAACATTTGTTGGCATCGAGCATTCAAATGGAAGAATCCTCACTAGAGATCCAAGCGTCAGACATGTGGATGACGCCCATCGTCGAATATCTTGAACGGGGAGTGTTGCCAGCAGAAAGGATTAAAGTGAGAATGCTTCAAAGACAATCGACTCGATTTATTATGGTCGATGGAATTTTGTATAGAAGAGGTTATTCAATGCCTTTGTTGTGGTGTGTTTCTAAGGAGAAGGCCAGGGAACTAATGCAAGAAGTCCACGAAGGTTTCTGTGGAGATCACGCTGGGGGCAGAGTTTGTTGAAAAAGATTCTAAGGCAAGGGTATTTCTAGCCTACTATGAATGAAGAATCTATGGAGTTCGTTAAAAAATGTGACAAGTGCCAAAGGTATTCCAAGATACCGCGAGCAGCCCCAAATGAGCTCAGACAGATGCAAAGCCCGTGGCCATTCGTGGTGTGGGGGATTGATCTGATCGGATCTTTACCTGCAGGAAAAGGGAATGTCAAGTATGTAGTAGTTGTTGTTGAGTACTTTATAAAGTGGGTCGAAGCTGAGCCACTCGCAACAATAACGACCAAGAAAGTATTGGACTTTGTTGTCAAAAATATCATATGTCGGTATGGTTTGCCTAGGAAAATTGTCTCAGATAATGGCACACAATTTGACAGCGATCTTTCCACTGATTTCTGCAAAAGGTGTGGAACTATAAAGAGTTTTTCATCGGTGGCTCATCCACAAGGCCAAGTTGAAGACCTTAACAAAACTCTAAATGACACACTGAAGAAAAGGCTCGAAGAAGCAAAAAGGGAGTGGCCAGAACAATTACCAGAAGTACTCTGGTTGTGTAGAACATCCCACAGAACAGCAACAGGCCATACACCATTTTCCTTGGCTTATGGGTATGAGACCATGTTGCCCGTTGAGCTAAATCCACCGTCACATAGAAGGCTAACATACGACCAGAGCACTAACGATCAATTATTGATGGAGTCTTTGGACTTAGTCAATGAAAGGCGCGAGCAAGCTCAACTTTGGGTTGCAGCTTACCAGCAAAAGGTCGCTTGATATTTTAATTCTAAGGTACATGAAAGGAAGTTTAATGTTGGGGATTTGGTACTTAGAAGATTTTTTCTGAACACTCGCGATCAGGCTGCTAGAGTACTCAGACCAAGCTGGGAAGGACCGTATCAAATTAAAGAAATCCTTCAACCAGGCACATATAAACTTGCTCGCTTAAATGGAGATCTCATTCCTCGCTATTGGAATGGAGAACACCTGCGCAAGTGTTATCAATAAACAATTCTTATTAAAGAATTGGCTTGTATTAACTTTACTTTTTACAAGTTTATGAACAAGGGCTAGTCAATTAAATGACTGGTCGCTTATAAGTGTAAGATCAATTCTTGGTCACTCATACAGACACGATTTTTTCCATTTTATTACGAGAAATAAAAGGAACTATGCACAGCCAGTTATTTTGCCAATTATTGTATTTATTACAAGTATTTTCTCATTACGTGTGTTGTTTTGCTATATCATCGTTAATTTTTTATAAGTACGGGAGTAGTAATGTTCAAACAGGACTTGGTTATGGCAAATGACCGAGAACCTTAAGCTCCTCGATCACTTGGGGGGCATATAAGATACGAAGTAAGCAAAGCATATCAACAGGCATATGTAAACACACGAGCAAAATAAGGGAAAGCATACTACGACACTTAGAGTATTTTTTAAAAAAATTGTTAATTTTCTGAAATCTTAATAAAGTGTTATGCTAAGTTCGATCATACGAGCAGATTTTATAATAGCAATAAAAATATTATAATATCATAATGAAATGTCTTTACACCGCGAGCAATTGCTGCTCGAATGTAATCAAAGTTAAAAGAAAAGCTGCATTATGCAGCAAAACTGTCTTAACATTACGAACCGTTATTTACATATTTTAGTTACAAAGTTAATTAAAATTTAAAAAAATTATTGAGCAGCTGGAGGGGAGTCTTGCTGAGATTGTTGGTCGACTGTAGTCCCCACATCTTCTACGACACCATCAATGCCTGTCGCCAAGGAAATTTAAGGAGATTCCTGAATATTCTTTTCCTCTTCTAGGCGAGCAGCGCACTTCGCAAGTTCAACTTTCCTCATCTGCTCGGGGAGGCAATTAAAATTTTCCCCTGGGTTATTCTTCCAAAACAGATAGAAGTAGTTGAAGGTTGCTCCTCTGAACCTCTCCAGGTTTTGAGAATTGGTTTCCTCGAGCATGTAGAGTCCCATAATATTTACTTAACTAGCTAGGTAGTAGTAGTAGTAGTAGTAGTAGTTAGTAGTAGTTTGTAGTATGTTAGATTCCATGGATTTTGGTTCAAGTCGGGACTTAGTTGGAAACTCGTAACAACAGTTATGAATTTTATAAGTTTAACATATAGTTTAAGAATATTAATTATAACATAAGGTTTAATTTTTTTAGTAGTTATGATTATTATAGTATAGTATAGGTTTATGATATTAGTAGCCTTGTTTGTGGAAAAGGGGGTGATTGCATAAGAATAAATTAATTATGATATTATTAAAAAATGTTATGGATCAAGCCTACATAAAGCCCAATAAGATTTTGGGCTTAGTGAATTCGAAATCAGCCTAGGGAATTAGAGTTTGTTATTTTATGGTTAGTTAAGATATTTGTGGATTAAGTTGTTATTTAGATAATTAAATAGATTTTTTGTAACTTGAGGGTACTGTAACTTCCAACCTATTTTTGAACCATTTATGTTATGAATTTCAAAAAATAGTATTTCTAAAACGTTGTAGATAATTAAATTACCTTGCTAACGGTATAAGGATGGTCTAAATAGGAATCCTACAACTCCAACTATGTTGATTTTACTACAAGTGAGTTTAGAGTTACGAGATTTAGGAAGTTAGAAGTTAGGATTCTATTTTATTTAAATCTAAATTTGGATTATAGTTAGAATGAAATTAAGTATTTTTAAATAAAAGAAAGTTTTAGAAACTCTAGAACCTTCCAAGAACCATTAAAAGCATGACACTTGTCACAATCATGTTTATTTAAGGATTTAATAAAAGAAAGTTCTAGAAACTCTAGAACCTTCCAGAACCATTAAGAGCATAACACTTGTCATAATCAAGTTTATTTAGGGATTTAAGTATTTTTTTTAATAGGATAGTTTCACTCCACAAACTCTATAAATAGGACCTAATGCTCAGCCATTTTCTTCATTCTTCAAGCATTTGATCAGAGCCTCTAAGGTGCTAGCATTACTATAGAGAGATACACTTGGGTTCGGGATAAAAGCTTTATCATCTTAAGCTTTATAAACACTTGGGGAAGTGAGATATAGTGTGCTTTCAATATCGAGGTGTAGATCGGTTCTAGTACATTCAAAGGTATTCCTATTCTTAAGTTCATTTCTATATGATTCTTTAGTTTTCTATAGTTTTCATTAAGATCCTAACTCGTTGTTTCAATTCTTGGTTAGGTATTTAAGTTCTTTGAACTTAAGGTGTCTTTTCGGTAAGTTTCTTCTTGGTGGTTTAATTCTATTCTTTTTATCTCTTTTCTTTAGAAATACTCACCATTCTTATTGTTGGTTTAGGAGTGTTCCAAGCCCCGTCTTTGTTCTCAAATATCCTGGTGTTGGTAAGGAAAATATGATAGTTTCTATATGCTTATATGTTATGATATGTTTATGTTAAATGTATGTTATGATATATATATATATATAAATGAAAATGTTGTTTTATGTTGCTAGGGCCTCATAGTTGCTTAGCTAGCAAACCTCAATGTATTTTGAGGCTCATAGTTGCTTAGCTAGTAAACCCCAATGTTGTTTTATGTTGCTAGGGGCTCATAGTTGCTTAGCTAGCAAACCTCGATGTATTTTGAGGCTCATAGTTGCTTAGCTAGTTAACCCCAATGTCGCTTTATGTTATCTAGGGCTCATAGTTGCTTAGCAAGCAAACCTCAATGTATTTTGAGGCTCATTGTTGGTTAGTTGGCAAACCCTAATGTTTACCATGTACATGGGTCAGAATTGTGATATATATTTTATAGTATATGTTTTGACATAGTCTTATGTTTATGTTTTATGATATATGATTGATTAGTAGATTTTCCTTGCTGAGCATTAGGCTCACTCCTTTATTTTTAGTGTGATGCAGGAAATTAGATACGGAGGCGGAAGGATTCTTGGTGGCTTGGCTTGTGTGTTGAGGATGGATGGAATGGATGGGTTGCATGTCGATTCGAGGATGACGTTATTTTCATTCTCTTTAAATTATGTTTTATGTATTTTCTGCATTTAGTTTTGTAAACAATTTCATTTAATTTAAAGTTATGTTTTATTTTAAAATAATGGGATCCCATACTACACATTTATGTATTTCGAATATTTACTTTGGAGTTTTTAATAAAGTTACGAATATTTCTTATGTATGTTCTCTTCAAAGTAGTAGCTATGTCTAGTAGTTTAAATGGTCCAAGGTCTTAGAAATAGTTGGGTCATTACAGAGCAACTTGACCCACTCCTCTAGCTCGGTAGCCTCCTTCATGTTGGCCGCCAAGTCCTCTTGGAGTTTGGTCGCTTCTTTGAAGTTGTTCTCCGAAGCCTCCTTAAACTTATCTTTGGCAACAATAGCTTTGGCCAGCTCCTCTTAAACTCCTCGGTTAGATTGGCGACTTTGTTTTCAGCCCCCTTAATCTTCTCCTCGCATACCTTGATCTCCTCAGCATGTTTGGCCTCTATTTCCTTACCACGATGTCAACCATGGCTCATGGTTAGGATACCCTACAAACAAAGAAAAAGTGAAACAGTTAGAGGCTTTTAGAGAAAATGTTGCTCGACGAAAATTTAAGAAAAAACACACTTACACTGAGGACTTCAGAAATCCCACAACTAATAACCTGGTTATGCTTCAGTGGGGGAAGATGGGCAAAGGCTTCATGGTTGTGACGGTGCCTGGACAGTCTTTGCAACTTCTCGTAGGGAGCGTTGAAGGCGTTGTTCAGCAAATCAGCCACCGGGCATCTCCCTGCCTGCTCGGAGGAAGGGCCATTGCGAGGAGGAGAAGGAGGCGTTGTAGTTCTAGAAGGAGTTGGAGTCGGAGGGTCTTATGATCAGGCCTTTTTATTGGAAGGCTCGCTGTAACGCCCTGGTTACCCCAGAACAGTTACGGTGAACAGTGAACCGGAAATTTGACTCGCTACCCGAGTCCTTTGGTTAAAAACGTGATCTAGGTACCATTAACAGGTTAAGGTGAAAAACCAATAAAAAGGAAAGGGTACATTTTATTAAGTAAATAAGCTGCTCATGAGCCTTTCAAAATGTTTACAAGTAGTTCGTAATACAAAAGAGTTGCTACAGTTTCAAATTTACAATTCCCGCCGGCCTAAGCGGCAAAAGTAGGGTAAACCCCCAGTCCCTCTGAGAACTCCTTGACTGTGGCGGTCAAGCGGCCCTGTATGTACACCACATCGCCCAAGCTCTCCACTCAGGGTTGGTTAAGCTTTTCCTTTCCTTTACCTGCACCACATAGCACCCATGAGCCAAGGCCCAACAAGAAAACGCAATAAGACATGATATAATATCAACAACGATCATAATAACCATTCAGGACTATCAGTCCAAACAAATAGGTGACAATAGCCAAAAGTCACAATAGTGAGCATCGCTCCCTCTAGCCATGTGACGATAGGGTCACCAGGGCTTAGTTTATAGGTGATTCTTTCATAAGCTTGTTCAGGACAGGTGTAAGGTGATTAGTCACCAACATAACCTTCCGCACGACTCTAGAGTCGAAACTATGGACAACGTCCCTTAGCCATGTGACAAACGGTCACCGGGGTCATATACCTTGGCTATAGTCATCTGGTCGTAGACCAGGCAAGCGCTTATAAGTTCTTCGACCTTAGGGTCGGTCCCGCATTAATGCCATAGAGCCATTCAATGCGTGATCATCGACTTTAGAGTCGGTCCCTGACTAGTCAGTGTCTCAAACAGGTAATCAACGTACATCAGCATTTAATACGCAATCCACGTCCACATATATCAACCAACATGCCTCAATGTCAAACCATGCATGTCATATACCTATACAGGGTGCAACTGTATTCATACACCGTTTTCTTACCTCTGGTTCGAGTGAGAATTACAATATGAACGACCCCTGAGAACGATCAACCTTTAAATTCCTTGACGGTCACCTGGTCATAACCAAATTATAGAATTTATCAATAAAAATGATAACCGAGGGTTCCCAAACCAAATCCCAGCCCCCGAGAAATCAAACACTACCCAACCGGGTACTAGGTCCAACCCCGAGGCCTATGGCTTGAATCCCCAAGCTAAAAACCACATTTTAGCAAAATTGGCCTTAAGGGCCGCGGCCCTCCTCTGCTGCGCCGCAGCGCGCCCCCAAACAGAGAGGCTCCCCATCTGCCAGACGCCAAGGGCCGCGGCGCACCCCTGCTGCGCCGCGGCGCCCAGCCCAGTTCAGCAACAAAGTCACGCACGAACCAGATTTTTCCCCTGTGCGATTCCCTCTCAAACCAGTCCTTCAAACCCTCATAAAACCTCTTCCTAACACACAATTAAACCCCCCAAACAACTCCCTTAGCTCACTCACATCAAACCCCAATCAAACTAACACCAAAACCCCCTTTGATTCTCACTTCCCACATCAAAATCCATGAATTAAAAACCAAAGATAAAACAGAGCACCAGCTGTGATATATAGTCAAAACTCACCTTGAAACTAGCTTTAAACCTCCCACACAAGCTAAAACAAGTGCTCCAACCCAGCCTTTCAATTTCCTTTGGTTGAAACTCCACCAAGAACTCAAAACCCTCAAAGAGAAGTGAAGAAGATGAAGCAAGGAGAAGGTACGGGAAGAGAAAGGAATTGCCTCTGCTTTTACTCTGTTTATTCTACAGCCTTCTAAGCCTCTTAAGTCACATATATCCTCCCAAAAAGACCAAAATACCCTTGTGTCATCTAAAGCCTTCCAAGCTACTCTAGGGGTAAAGTTGGAACTTTTAGCTTAACCCGTTAATTATAATTAACGCTTCCCAATTCCCGCTAATCTCAAAATCCTCAAACACCAATAATTCATATCCCGTTACCCTATAATCCCCGGTAACGCCATAACCATAAATAACACCCCGAGACTCACCCCGAGCCCCGAGCTCAAACCTGTTATGACCAAACCGATAAATCATGTTTAAAGATCGTCTCACGTCGAAATACTCGAACCAATCCACATTATAATGTGGTCTCACAATATATCATTAACACGCAAACAAATATTCAATTATACCCTCAACGGGCCAAATTACCAAAATACCCTTGTAAACAAATGTGGATTCACATGTACACATTTAACATCATATTATAATATAATTCTCATAAGCATGCATAAACACATTTAATGGCATAATTAAACAGTTATGGCCCTCCCGGCCTACTAATCCAACCATTAACCATAATAGGGAATCCGGGGCATTACACTCGCTACTTCTCTCCCCAGGGTGCCTTCTGCTCGGTTTCTTCTTGCTCGTCGGAGCTTCAATAGAGGCATACATGTCGAAAGCATCCCCAGACGGCATGACTACAAAACAAAAACAAACGAGCAGACAAAGTAGTTTAGAGTAATAATGGGATAATGTAAAGGGAAATTCTAAGTAGTATACCCGAACTATTATTATTGGTCGATATATTATCTATAGAACTACAGCTACACTCACTATTTGTCTCGAAGAAGTCCGAATTAAAATTACTGGACGTAAATTTAAAGTTGCCATCCCTATCGAATAAGTGACAGGGGATGGACAAGTTATCTAAAAGTGAGAAGTCTATACCGTTCTCGTTAGAAGATTCGGATATAGGGCCAGTATACTCTGGTAGTTTTTGTTTTCCCCTCCCATTGTGGGAAAGGGTAGCAGCAGCCCGAGGGTTGCTAGATGGTTCTCAAATGGTCACTCTCGTCGGTCGTCGCCTTTGGGATTGTGACACATCTTGCTGCTGCTCAGGGATTTCCTATCCTTCGATGCCCTCTCCAGTGGCACTCCCTGTGGTGGATTCCCTCACTTTTGATGAGGTTCCAAAAGGCCGACCATCCTTAAATTGCTTTCAGTGACCAACTCCTTGACACCATTTTCTATGTTCGTCATGCTGACTAGGGTCGCGACCCTCATCTCCATCTCTGGAGTAGGGTGTGGTCGGTGACATGGACCTAGACGCAACACCAAATTTCTAAGGACAAGGAAAGGAAAAAATAACAAAAATGAAAGACCAGAGAAGTCCGCAGGAGATTCAAAAGTTTACCTCCTCATGTGAAGGCCAAGTTGTCAACAACCAAGTTTGTAGTAAGGAAGTACTCCTAGAAGTATTTTCCTACGTTGGACTTATAGGTAACGTCACTCAGGAATGTGCGAGCAGATTTTTGGTGACAAAAGTGGATAAACCTCATGTTGTGTTTGGTTGGGGTTAGATTTAAGATCAAACAGATAGTTGATCTCGTGTGGGGTAGGCACATGCCATTTTTTGTGATTGTAAAGGATATAGAATGCTGATAGAACTCTATACCCATTAAGTGTTATTTGGAAAGGGGCGACCTCGAAATAACTGGCCACCCCTTGGAAAAAATCGTGCAAGGGCAAGATTGCCCCTACCTCGATGTGATACCTCGACCAGGCGCTGAAGGCGCCTCCAGGCACGTTTGCCCTTTGGCCGGGTGTGGGTTTATGTACGGTAATACCAGCAAGCCCGTACTTCTTGGAATATTTGGCCACCATCCTGGTCGATATGACACTGGGAAGGGCAACATACTAGTTTGCTTCTGCTCGGGGGCCATCGCGAGGACGGGCTTTTGGCTGAAAGTATGGTGATGAAAAATTTAGAGGATAAGGGTCGTTTGATGGACCCTCAGTATAGGTTGCTCGATGGTTAGAAGGTGAATTGGTGTTTTTCTTTTTCTTATGAGCAATGTATTTGACACGACCCATGTGTGGTTGACAAACTAAAGGACTGGTCGCAGGATTTTGTGTGAAGATAAAGGCTCAATGAAGGGAAAGTAAGGCTATTCTTGATCCTCGAACAGCAATGTGAGAAGATCGTCGTCTATTGGTCTCTCACCTCCCCAGGGATCATGCATGAATATCTGATAAGAGCAAAGGGGAAGTGAGAATCTACGACCAATAGATAGAAGAAAGAGAATAACAGGGATAACGTTGCTCGTGTATAAAAGTTAAGCATTTATATGACCAGTGGCATCCTAGTATAAATACTACAAACATGCGAGCAATTTGAGAATACAGATCAAAAGGCACATGTGAAAAAAAATTTCTAGAAAACTTTTCGACTCCGAAAACAGGCGGGAAAAACCCAGTTTTTTCGAGAACAATAAAATAAAATTTTCACTTTGATTTTGGACTCTAAACCAGTACTCCTACGTCCCACATTAATTTCTAAGCCTCACCTAGTATTCTATACTACCTAAAATCTTTATTCTAGCATGTTTCTATATATCTTTGTCTAAACCCGATTACCCGAAAGCTTTTTCTCAAGAACAATGGAGGCACAATTAGAAAAACATGTGAAATCTATTCTAGATTGCATGAAAGAGAAGGTAGGTTCAAAACTTACTTGGATTATGGTTTGTAAAGAAATCATGAAGACTTTTGCTTAAATTTGGTTGAAAACGTCTCAGATCACAGAGGTTTTCTGGGTTTTTCTTGAAATTTTTTTCTGAGTTCTTGAGGAGATAGAAAGCTTCAATAAAAAGTGAAAGTTGGAATGGTGATGTATTTATATTGATCGTGGTACAGTTGAAAAGTAATGATGGAAGTGGGGTTTCGATGTATGGGTAATCGCAATAACCGTCGAAATATTTTTGGGAAATTGTAAAGGTCATGATTGCTTACTTTTTCGAAAAGGTGCTGACAGATGTGACAGGTCAGACGAGTAGTTGGTCGAGTAAGTTTATTAAATGGTGATCGCAGTAAAATAAACTTGGGGGCAAATGTTTACCAAAAAATATTCACTTGCTGACGTAGCAAGATTAGTACGCACGTGGGATGCGCATGACTATTTAATTGGTCATGTTCTGGTTGACCATCGACTAGAGGAGAATTCGTACGACAGAGGACATCTTTCACAGACAACCAGGGCTGATTGCAGATATTTTATAAAGATATTTGATCTTGCATTTATGTAAAAATTGTAATTTCCATTATTATTCAGATATGTTTGTATTAAAAATGGACAAGGCCCATCAACCCATGGAGCCTTGAGCCTATAAATAAGACTCAAAAGGCTCGTGAGTGGAATGGGAGACTGAGAGAGAAAATTAGGGTTTTTGTACAATTCTTTGTATCTATTTTTGGAACTTCTGAGACTTGGTAAACCTTTGTTTACTGATCGCAAGTTCTCTTCATACATTAATAAGAACACTAAGTGGACGTAGGTCATTACCATCACTTGGTGCCGAACTACTATAAATCCTTGTGTCATTTATCTTCTTGAGTTGAATTCATCTTATTTTCATCATTTTATTGACCCCGTGTCATTGACCAAATCAAGGGTCAACAATTTCAATTAAAGAAATTTCCAAATTAAAATTATTTTTATTCAATTTCATATTTTTAATTAAATGAATAATTAAAACAATTATGATAACAACACATTAGGGTTTGTATGATACAAACCCTAGGTATGTACAAATGTGGGGCGGCGACAGGGAGGTCCGGCGGTGGAGGCTGCATGGCTCGGGGTGGTGCTAGCAGGGGTGCATAGCTGAGCGCAGGGATTGGCAGAGGCGCACGACTGGGCAAGCACAGGCTGATGGGGGCGCGCGACTGGGCAGGCACGGTCTGGCAAGGGCGCGCGACTAGGCAGGCACAGCGTAGGGTGCGGCTAGGCGCAGGTGGGCACGGCTGGGCGCAGATGTGCATAGCTGCAGATGCACAGCTCGGGGCTCGGGCCATCTCAGAATTTCATCCATAATTTTAAAAGAAAAATTACAAAATTCTTATGCCCCAAAAATGGCTTACATTTTTTACCTAGAAATTTTAAGAACAATTCATAAACCCAAAAACATCATTATAAACAACACTTAAGAATCTATCATCATGAATACAAACATCCATCCATTCAAACATATATCACATATAATATAAAAATGCACATATTCCCACACAACAATTAATAATATGTAGAGATTAATGACCTGCTCTGGTACCAATTGTTGGAAAAACAATCAGAGTACACAACAAAAATGGCATTGTGGGCCCAGTTTAGAAAACTCAAAAAACTTTCGTCTTTCATATAAACAATTTATATGTTCGAGAAAACATCCATACAGAAACATTAATATGAAATATTATTAATCATGCAACATATATATAAATATACACATACTTATATATATCATATGCACATGTATACAAATATTCAAGAACATAAATTATTACCTCTTGAAGCCTTTCAAGTGTCCTTGAGTATTTTCATATATATATATATATATATATCGATCTTCCTATCCATCCAATGCTTTGAGTACTCAAACCACGATCTTCTGAAGTGTTCTCTACACCTCAAGAAGTGTTCTCTACACCTCAAGAAGTGTGTGGGCACATAGAGAACATGGGTTTGTAATTTAGAAATCACAATTATATCTCAACACATGAGAACTTGGATTATGGCTTGAAAAGGCTAGAATAAAAGAAGAAGATGATGACAATTTCTTGTCTGACAAATTCTAAAATTTTTTATGTTCTTGAATAATATATATCATATGCACATGTATACAAATATTCAAGAACAATATTGTTTTCTTGTTATTACATAATATATATAGAGAGATTACATATTACCTTATTATTCCTAATAATAATAGTAATACATTAATAATTTCATAATGATGATAGGAATTAATTTAGGTAAATATCTAACTTACCAAATTTGAAAAAATATATATTTTCAAAGTATAAATTAATTAAATAAATAAAATAAAAACAATACTGATACTTTATCAGTACACTGCTACACGCATGGCATAGTCCCTGGACTGTGTCATGCGTGTATAGCATGTTAAATTTTTCTTTCTTTTATTTATTTAATTAAAATCAATTCTTCCACAAAATATGGTATTATCTTTTTAAGGAAAAAATCACGACCATATTTCAAAATTTAAATTCAAATTGATGATCATCATTATCATCATCTTTTTAAAATTTAATAAATCAAAAACTATTTTGACTTACCAATTTTATTTTCTCTCATTCAAATAAAATAATTAATTTCAAATTTTTATTTATTTATATATTTCAAAATAATATATATTTAAATCAATAAACATATTTCTGAAAATTTAATAATTAATTATTCAACTTCAATTAACATATAATTGTATATTTGACACAAAGAATAAAATTCTTCTCAAATTTCTAAATTACTGTTTTACCCTTGTATCAACTCTTATCTTGATATGTTGTTGATAGAGCCACCCTAGGGACCTATAGACCTATAATATCAAGCTCCAATAAATGTTAGATTATTAATCAAAGTTCTCCAATTAAATAATCATATTTATTAATCTCATGATTACTCCACTATAAATATGAGACTGAACTCTTGATAATTATAGATATATATTTACAAAGTACTTTATTAAAGAATAAAGTGTCTATTGATATAATCATTACATACAACGTTAATCATCTATTAATGATTCATATTTAAAAGGGAATAAAATTATCGTTTTACCATTTTAACTATATCTTGTTTCTAGTGTACCATTGACTTTACTTGTGAAGGTTGTGTCACAACAAGTTTGCGACGTGAGCGCTCATAACCTTTTTAGTTCCAAAAGTCAACCCAATAAGGAACTCTTATTCAATCTATAAGAAGCTATAGATTCCATATCTATTAAACTATGTCCCCATCCATATATATCATTGAGTCCCCAAAACAATTGTTCTTAGCCTGATCATTATGACAAACCTTAACGCATTAATCAAAGGATCAGATGACATATATAGGAGCTCATAGTAACCTCAGGATTAAAATCATCGTTTGATGTGTTTGATTAATACTATGAAACAGTGTTTAAACAAGTATTAACAAATCACATCTGGTCCAGTTCTATATATCACATATATAAAATACCTTCCCTAAAGTGTCCTACTACACTAGTGACCCGGATCTAGATTACTTGTATTCATAATACTAGCGAACCGTACTAGCGGTTATTAATCTAAAGATTCCATAACTTTATTTTATTGCGAACTATTTCAAGTTTATTGTCTTAATCTCGATCCTCTCATACCAATATGAGATTAAGACCACATAGATAACCTTTGGAATTTTTTGATATTTACTTAATATTATCAACATAATATCGGACATAGTCTATACATATAATAATTCAATTCAATTATTTATTTCATTTAAAATATTTGTCAACTACAATTGCTTTAAAGGCATTATTCCCAACAAACTGGGCTTCTGCGAGCTGGTCACTTCCTCGAGCTAGATGCCTCATACCTAACCTATCCTGACACGGACTAAGTTCAGAGTTTCAAAAAGGTGATCTGGCCATCACGCATCTTGAACTAGGTTGTTGGCGCAATAGATGATCTGAAGATTATCTAGTTGCAGGGTAAGACGGTATTCTCTAAGATCGACCTTCGATCTGGTTATCATCAGTTGAGGGTTAAGGAGGGAGACATACCGAAGACCGCTTTTCGCACTAGGTATGGGCATTATGAGTTTCTAGTTATGTCATTTGGATTGACTAATGCCCCTGCCGCTTTCATGGACATGATGAACAGGGTGTTCAAAGATTATTTGGACCAGTTTGTGATCGTCTTTATCGATGATATTCTGGTGTATTCTCAGACTGAGTCAGAGCATGAGTATCATCTGAGGTTGGTTCTGCAGAGGTTGAGAGAACACAGATTGTTTGCAAAGTTCAAGAAGTGTGAGTTTTGGTTGTCTCAGGTGTCCTTCCTTGGGCACATTGTCTGTAAGGAGGGGATTACAGTAGATCCATCAAAGATTGAAGCGGTCAGAGATTGGCCAAGGCCAAAGAATGCTTCTGAGGTTAGAAGTTTCCTTGGATTGGCAGGGTATTACAGACGTTTTGTGGAAGGGTTCTCAAAGATTACTACTTCGTTGACTGAGTTGACACGCAAGGGTCAGAAGTTTGTGTGGTCAGACAAATGTGAGAACAACTTCCAAGAGTTGAAACAGAGATTGATTACAGCTCCAGTTCTGAGTCTTTCTACAGACCAGGAGAATTTTGTGATATACTGTGATGCTTCTCATCAGGGCTTGGGCTGTGTTTTGATGCAATCAGAGAGAGTTATAGCCTATGCTTCTCGTCAGCTGAAGGAGTATGAGAAAAGGTATCCTACTCATGACTTAGAGTTGGCAGCGGTGGTTTTTGCTTTAAAGATTTGGAGGCACTATCTCTATGGAGAGAAGTGTGAGATTTATACAGACCACAAGAGCCTGAAGTACTTCTTCACCCAGAAAGACTTGAACATGAGGCAGAGGCGTTGGCTGGAATTAGTGAAAGATTATGATTGTGAAATTTTGTATCACCCAGGGAAAGCCAACGTGGTAGCTGATGCTTTAAGCCGGAAGGGTCCGGGACAGATTCATGGTATTAGACTGGTAGCCAGAGAGTTAGCTGATGATATGACCAGAGCTGGTATAGAGTTGCTGGTGGGCCAGTTGGCCAATGTTACGCTACAGTCTACGCTGCTAGAGAGGATTAAAGAGGGTCAGTTGAGTGATCCACAACTGATCAAGATTAGAGAGGATGTCTTGGCTGGAGCATCCAGGGATTATACAGTGTCTGATTTGGGGTTATTGAGATTCAAGGGACGGATATGTGTTCCGTTAGACACTGCGTTGAGGCGGGAGATTCTGGACGAATCTCATACTACACCTTACTCTTTGCATCCAGGCACCACGAAGATGTACCAGGATGTAAGATCATTGTACTGGTGGCCAGGGATGAAGAGAGATGTAGTGGAATATGTGGCTAAGTGCTTGACATGTCAACAGGTCAAGGCTGAGCATCAGAGGCCGGCAGGGTTACTGCAGCCCTGGATATCCCAGAGTGGAAGTGGGAAGACATCACAATGGACTTTGTGGTGGGCTTGCCCAGGACAGTTGGTCAGCACGATTCCATTTGGGTGATAGTGGATCGCTATACCAAGTCAGCTCACTTTCTACCAGTGAGGACTACTTATACTGTTGACCAGTATGCAGATCTCTATGTAAGAGAGATCGTGCGCCTCCATGGAGCTCCTAGGTCGATCGTGTCAGATCGGGACCCTACATTCACTTCCATGTTCTGGAAAAGTTTACAGACGGCCATGGGTACAGGACTGAAGTTCAGTACAGCTTATCATCCTCAGACAGATGGGCAATCTGAGAGGACGATCCAGATATTAGAAGACATGCTGCTGGCATGTGTACTGGACTTTGGTGGATCATGGAGTAAGTATCTGCCTTTGATAGAGTTCTCCTATAATAACAGTTACCAGTCTACCATTGGTGTTGCACCTTATGAGATGCTATATGGTAGGAGGTGTAGGTCTCCCATTCATTGGGATGAGACAGGTGAAAGGAGATACTTAGGTCCTGAGGCGGTTCAGAGGACCAGTGAGGCTATTGATAAGATTAGAGCTCGGATGCTTACTTCTCAGAGTAGACAGAAGAGCTATGTAGATCCCAAACGCAGGAACGTGGAGTTCCAGGTAGGAGACTATGTCTTCCTTAGAGTCTCGCCATGGAAAGGGGTGAGAAGGTTTGGGAAGAAAGGCAAGCTGAGTCCCAGGTTTGTAGGTCCATTAGAGATCCTGGAGAGGATTGGTCAAGTGGCTTACAGGCTAGCTTTGCCCCCGGCGTTGTCGGCCGTGCATAATGTATTCCATGTATCCGCTCTTCGGAGGTATGTATCTGATGAGAGACATGTCTTGAGTTATGAAGATCTGGAGCTTGAGCCAGATCTCTCCTTTGAGGAGCAGCCTGTTCAGATACTTGATCAGAAGGATAAAGTCCTCAAGAATAAGACAATACCTTTGGTTAAGGTGTTGTGGAGGAACAGCAGGGTCGAGGAGGCGACCTAGGAGCTGGAGTCTGATATGCGGAGTCAGTATCCCGAGCTGTTCAGGTAAATTTCGAGGACGAAATTTCTGTAAGGAGGGGATAGTTGTAATGCCCCGGATTCCCTATTATGGTTAATGGCTGGATTAGTAGGCCGGGAGGGCCATAACTGTTTAATTATGCCATTAAATGTGTTTATGCATGTTTATGAGAATTATATTATAATATGATGTTAAATGCATGCATGTGAGTCCACATGTGTTTACAGGGGTATTCTGGTAATTTGGCCCGTTGAGGGTATAATTGAATACTTGTTTGTATGATAATGATATATTGTGAGACCACATTATAATGTAGATTGGTTCGAGTATTTCGACATGAGACGATCTTAGAACATGATTTATCGGTTTGGTCATAACAGGTTGGAGCTCGGGGCTCGGGGTGAGTCTCGGGGTGAATTTAAAGGTTATAGCATTACCAGGGATTTTAGGGTAACGGGTTATGAAATATTGGTGTTCGAGGATATTGAGATTAGCGGGAATTAGGAAGCGTTAATTATGATTAACGGGTTAAGCTAGAAGTACCAATTTTGCCCTTGGGGTGACTTTAGAGGCTTAAGATGACATAAGGGCATTTTGGTCATTTTAGGGAGGATTTATATGATGTTTAGTGGTTGAAGGCTGTAGAATAAAACAGAACAAAAACAGGGGTTTGCCTCTCCCTTACCCGTACCTCATCTCCTTCATTGCTCCTTTGGTGGTTTTGTGTTCTTGGTGATAATTCAAGCTAGGGAAACTTAAGGGCTGGGTTGGAGACTTGTGTTAGCTTGTGTGGAAGGTTCAAGACAAGTTTCAAGGTGAGTTTTGCCATTAATCACAGCTGGTACTCTGTTTTTGTTTATAGTTTTCAATTCATGTTCTTGATGTGGGAAGTATGAATCAAAGGAGGTTTTTGGTGTTAGTTGGTTGGGGTTTGGTGTGAGTGAGATAAGGATGTTGTACGGGGGTTTAATTACATGTTTGGAGGAGGTTTTATGATGGTTTGAGGGGCTGGTTTGAGAGAAAAACGCACAGGGGGAAAATCTGGTTCGTGCGTGGGCTAGTTGCTGAACTGGGCTGGGTGCCGCTGCACAGCTTTTGTGTGCCGCGGCCCAAGCGCGTCTGGCAGATAGGGCTTGGGGGCGTGCTGCGGCACGGCTTTTTGGGGTCGCGGCCCATAAGGCCAAACTTTGCTAAAAGTGGTTTTTAGCTTAGGGATTCAAACCATAGGCCTCGGGGTTGGACCTAGTACCCGGTTGGGTAGTTTTTGAGGTCTCGGGGGCTGGGATTTGGTTTGGGAACCCTCAGTTATCATTTTTATTGACGAATCCTATATCTTGGTTATGAACAGGTGACCGTCGAGGAATTTAAAGGTTGATCGTTCTCAGGGGTCGTTCATATAATTATTCTCACTTGAACCAGAGGTAAGAAAACAGTGTAAGAATATAGTTGCACCCTGTATAGATATATGGCATGTTTGGTTTGATATTTGAGGCATGCTGGTTGATATGTGTGGACATGGATTGCATATTAAATGCTATTGAACGCTGATTACCTGCTTGAGACACTGACTAGTCAGGGACCGACTCTAAAGTCGAGAATCATGCATTGAATGGCTCTATAGCTTTAATGCCAGACTGACCCTAGGGTCGAGAAACTTACAAGCGCTTGCCTAGTCTACGACCAGATGATTATAGCCAAGGTATATGACCCCGGTGACTGTCTGTCACAAGGCTAAGGGACGTTGTCCATAGTTTCGACTCTAGAGTCGTGAGGAAGGTTATGTTGGTGACCAATCACCATGCACCTGTCCTGATCAAGCTTATGAAAGAAATCACCTATCAGTTAAGCCCTGGTGACCCTATCGTCACATGGCTAGAGGGAGCGATGCTCATTACTGTGACTTTTGGCTATTGTCACCTATTTGTGGGACTGATAGTCCTGAGTGGTTATTATGAATGTTGTTGATATTATATCATGTTTTATTATGTTTTCTTGCTGGGCATTGGCTCATGGGTGCTTTGTGGTGCAGGTAAAGGGAAGGAAAAGCTTGGCCAGCCTTGAGTGGAGAGCTTGGGCGATGTAATGTACATACAGGGCCGCTTGACTGCCACGGTCAAGGAGTTGTCAGAGGGACTAGGGGTTTACCCTATTTTTGCCGCTTAGGCCGGCGGGGATTGTATATTTGGAACTGTAGCAACTCTTTTGTAACATGAACTACTTGTAAACATTTTAAAAAGGCTCATGAGCAGTTTATTTACTTAATGAAAAGTACCCTTTCCTTTTTACTGGTTTTCCACCTTAACCTGTTAATAACACTTAGATCACGTTTTTAACCAAAGGACTCGGGTAGCGGGTCAAATTTCCGGTTCACCATTCTCCGTAACTGTTCTGGGGTAGCTAGGACGTTACATGTTATATGATTGTTCTCATGGTCTGCGTAGTTAGGGGTTGGCCCCATTAAGGAATATGGTTTTGACTACGTTTGCATTTATTTGTTGGTCTTATATAATTAATATGTATGCATACTTGTATTGTATGAAGTGTGCTTATCTGCATCTGCATCTGCATCTGCATCTGCATCTGTATCTAAATACCTTGCCCAAGACTTGACCTATTAGTCAAGGGTGGCAATAGCGCACTGGTCAAAAGGCTTAGGCCCAATCATGAATGTACTATTACTTTGGCTGACCTTATGGTCGTTGGAAAACAAAGCACTTCGCTAGCTCTATGGCTAGTTACTTAGAGCTAAGGGCAAGGGCCCGAGGTGACTCTATGGTCACATAGCTATGGGATAAGGCCCCGGGTTGACTCTATGGTCAACTATTTAGGGCAACGGGCCCTAGAATGATCCAATGATCATTTATTTGTAATTGTATGCATGCATGAGTAGGTTATTACTGCTAGGCGTGCTAGATAAGTATATGGAATCTATATTTACTGTTCATGCACATGTTTAAGTTTTTTTGTTGAACTTTGGTTCACGGGTGCTATGTGGTGCAAGTAAGGGAAAATGAAAGATTGACCAGCCATGAGTTGGAGAGCTTCGGTGGTGGCGTGTACATATGCGGCTACTCTTCCACCATGGTCGAGGATATCTCAGAGGAGTTAGGGTCGTATCCCTTATTTTGCCGCTTAGGCCGGCTGATTGTACTTTTGACTTGTATATACTCTTTTAAACATCTGTTTGTAATATTTTGGGATCCTATGTATGTATCCAACTTTTAAATTAAAAAGTCAACAAATCCTTTGACCAAATTTTTTAACCAAAACCTTGACATTAACCTTAGTTACACGTTTTTGACCAAATGACTTGATTAGCAAGTTTGACACTATATAAAGTACACAGTGTAACGAATCCTGGATTAGGAGGAAGTTAAACGCCAACTCACCATGACACGGCACGATGACATGAATTGTCACCCCTAATAATTTGGCATATAATGAGCCTGAGTTGGGCTCCTTCTTGGGAAGAGGCTTTATTATTATTATTATTATTATTATTATCATCATTATTATTATTATTATTATTATTATTATTATTATTATTATTACAAGTCTTTATTTAAAACAACCCGACTTAAAACGCATTAATTTACTACAAAACATTTATCGAAACTCATTTGAAAACAAACATGAATTAACTCGAGATCTCTTTATTTAAAATAAACCATCTTCTACATGTATATTGTAGGTAAAAATACAAGTTATTAAAACTCAACAAATAACCATGACTTGAAGAATTTTAAAACCATGCATAAGTAGCAACCCCTTCGACCCCCAGGTCAACTAATCACGACATGCACACATCTGATCGAGTCTGCTCCAACTCATCACCTCATTAACTAGGTTTATGTCTTTACCTGCAACACATAGGACCCATGAGCTAACACTCAACAAGAAGAGTTATATAAGACACAATCCACAAAACCCAACAATACAAGACATACAACATAAAGCATATAACATATACATAAACTAATTCTTATCATCGTAACGTGAAACATAAACTAGTCATAGACGATACATTATCATACAAAGTTCAATAATCAACCGTATCGCAATGTAACATAATCATAGCATAATGTAATCTATCCTAACCTAACCATAGCGTAACATAAACATAGCATAAAATAACATATCCTAGCATAGCATATTCAATCCATAACACATATTACCGGTGTCATTCCGGCCGTAAACCAGTGTTGATTTGGTTAGTTGTGGAACAGAGCACGAATTAAAATAAGCATGCATTTTTTGTAACCTAAGCATGCAATTTTATCATAACGTGAGCATACATTTTCATATCGTAAGCATAACACGCAAACATACAACATATTCACATATATTTCAGTCACACACAACATGCATCACTCATAACATAGCTCCTAACATAACTAATAACATAATTCGTAATATAACTCATAACATAATTCATATCATAGTTCATAGCATAATTCTTAGCAAATTTCACAACATAATTCATGGCATAGCTTATAACATGATTCATAACTTAATTCTGAACATAGTTCATAATATAATTCATAGCATAGCTTATAACATAATTTACAATATAACATACAAAATTTACTAAAATAATTACATCAAGCATACACCCTACATGCAGGTACCCATTTTTCTTTCCTTAGGTCCAGTAGCGGCTAGACCACTTATTGGTATTGAAAGTGTAAATCAGAGATACGCAATGGAAAAATTTGGGTTTTGAAAAATTTATTTATACCTGTCAGGATCATATATATATGGATATATTAAATCACATAAAAATAGATTAGAGATTACCTCTTGAAATCTATCAAGTATCACAAATCTTTTTGTATAAATCAACGATCTTCCAATCCAGTGAGTGTGTCGACCACACCATTAGGGTTATCCCTAATTTTCTCATTTATTTATTTAATTAATATTAAGACAATATATTTATCCCAAAATAAATATAAGTTAATTCAATATTAATTTTATCTTAAAATATCAGTTTTAAATAAATAAATATCTTATTCTAAATAAGATAATTATTAATCTCTCTTTGTATTAATTCAAACATGATTAATATTTATTTTAACATATAGTTTTTCAAAATAAAAACTATATAATTAATAATTAATTAATTTATAATTAATCAATTACCCATAATTATCACATAATTATATTCTTGCCCTGGAATATTAATTCATTTGCAATTAATTCATTCTCTCTACAAATCTTTCTTTTGACATCCTTACTCTTGAAAGTGTAGGACATAGGTGATCTGGGGACCATGGACCTATAATACGAAGCTCCAGTAAACCAGATTATTAATCAAACTCTTTAATCCAATAATCTTATTTATTAATTCAATAATTACTCCACTATAAATATGGAATTGAACTCTAAGTATTTATAGAATTATATTTATAGAGTTTTCTCTTGTAGTCCATTGATATAATCAATAAATGTAGTTCTGTCCTCCATTTATTGGTTCGCTAATTAGAGCTGGTCAAGATTACCGTTTTACCATTCTAATTACCTTTTGATCCTTAAGTACCATTAATTCACTAATGAATAATTAATCTATAACCATATTATAGATTTGAGCTCAATAACTACTTAGTTCCAGAATTAACCCTTAAGAGAACCAATATTCGATTTGTTAGGAAAGTATGGATTCCATTGTAGTAAATCATATTCCTAGCCATTCATGATATTGAATCTCCAAAACAAAAGTCATTAGCCTCATTATACTAAGAAACCTTGACGAGCGAATCAAAAGACCCAATAAACATAAACATGAGTTCATGAATACGCAGAATTTAGACTGATCTACAAATGATCATCTATTATGATAAGAATTAAATATTTATGTCAAACGGCAAGTTTATAAAGATAATTAATTATCATCAGTCTTGTCATATATAATATCTATTATATACAACACATTTACTAAGATGTCTATCCAGATCAATAATCTGAATCTAGATCACTTGCATCCTGTATGTTTAGTAAAACCGCACTAGCAACCATTCATTAAATATTCCTTACTTTAATATGTTACTGACTATTTTATTCATTATATATGATCTTAATTCTCTCGTACTAATACAAGATCATATTCTCACGAATGAATAAGGAATTTTCTTGATATTATTATATAATTAATTATAACATTCAAATATAATAAAATTGTACTTTTATTTAAATCAATAAAATATCTTTACATGTTTTTAGGGCATTAATTCTAACATCCCATCCCTTCAAGTGCCTTGCTGAGTCCTTCAAGTTTATTCTTAGTTCTCAAACCTTCTAGACATCAATCTCAGAAGGAATCTTTGCTTTGGTCGATACAGAGATTTACAATAATATGATAGATTTAACTTAATTTTATTTTAGTTTGCAAAAACTTACCCTAAAACCAAAAGACCAATTTGCCCATAATTCTAACTCTCATAATTAGGATCAAGTCCATTTTGTAATTTCCCCTTAAACTAATAGTTTTCACTTATGAAAATTACAATCTCTGCCACAAGATTCATAATTATACTTTAACCCCTAATTTCCAATATCTTTGGCACTTAAGCCCCTGATACTTGAAGGAACCGTATTTTGCCACTGTCATACATATACATATCATAATCATGAAACAAATCACATATTATCATAAAGTTTTAAAGAAAACAAATTCACATATGCATCAACATAAATTGCCAAATTACCAAAATACACATAAATGCAAATGCAAATGTTACATTATTTATTTAGGGCATGTTTGGCCTATCAAATTAAGAGTGGAATTGGGATAAATAATCCAAATCTTATGTTTGGTGACACAATTATTGGATAAATAATCCTTCTCACAAAAAATAAACCCATTGTAATAGGATGAATAATCCTAAGTAAAATGGTGGGATTATGTGGGATTGGAATCTTTATTACAATTAATGCAACCTAGGCTAACTATTCCTATGATACAATGAGAACTAATAAGAGACAATTTATAATCCCATGTGTGGGTTTTTTTTGACCAAATGTTATTCCCCCCGAATTATAGTACTTGTAGATTTTTGCCTCCGAATTTTTTTGCTTGGCAAAAATATCCCCGAACTATAATACTTGTAGACTTTTGCCACTTCCATCCAAAATAGTAATTTTGTGCTTATGTGGCAATTAAAAAAAATATTTTTAAATAATTTTTTTATTAATTAATTGATTTTAAATTACAAAAAATAAATAAAAATAATTTTTTAAATTATTGAAAATTGTTTTTTATATGTATTAAATTATATAAATCCCTATAAAATAAAAAACCAATAAACATAAAAAAAATTAATCCAAATATAATTTTTTTAAAAAAACCTAAAATCTATATTTCTAAACTAAATTAAATTAAAAACTCAACCAAATCTATATTTTAAACGTAGATAATCAAAAACATTTAGAAAACACTCTAGTAAAAAATTAAAGATTTTAATTTAATTGAATTCGAAGTATAATTTAGTTTTGAAATATTGATTTTAGTTTTTTTAAAATTTTATTTGAATTAAAAACTATTTATGTTTCTTGATTTTTTATTTATTGGATTTTATATATTTTTATAAATTTAAAAATCAAATTTGTATTAATTATTTCTAATTTAAAATCAATCAATTAATAAAAAAATTAAATATTTTATAATTGCCACATAGCAAACCGTTACTATTTTGGATGGAATTGACAATCTTCAAGTGTTATAGTTCGGTGGGTATTTTTGCCAAGTAAAAAAATTCGAGGGACTAAAGTCTTCAAGTGCTATAGTTCGGGGGAAAATAACATTTTGCCATTTTTTTATATATAATATATAATAATAGTTTTTAAATATAATATACATACAAAATTTAATTATATTTTATAGAAATTGATTTTTTTTATTTACATTTATAATTTTTTAATTAAAAAACTTTATTTTAAACAAATTCATATTTTAAAATTCAATATTTTATTAATTTATTTATTTATAATTTTTATTTAATTGAAATTTTAAAAACTATGTTTCAGTACTAAATACAGTATTGAATTCAATATAATTATATTTAGTCCAATCCAATCTAATTATGTGTGCCAAATGGACCCTTATAGTCTATAACATGAAATTGATGATCATAATAAAACTTCATTCCCACAAACCTCAAGATTCCAGACACTGACAGTCTTACAAATCTCATTACTTTGATTTGAAAATAGAAAGCAATTAGTTTATTAATTTATTTCTATACATTCAAAGCCGCAACAACAAGTTAATATTTTGTTTGTTTTATATTACGGATTAAATGCTATTTATGGATGCGATGTATGTGTAGTTTTTTCTAATTTCTATTATATTTCTTCGATCGAAGATATATTAATTGTTGATGTAATACATAGTCAATGTTATTAGTTACTTATCTATATGTGTATATTTTTTAAATAATTTATCAATAAATTTATGTTGTTTTATAATATGTGCATAGATTAGATTGGACACGAGGCCACGTGATGAAGAAGATATATATATGCCTATATCGTTGTAGTAAATAATATTAAAGGATTAACTTTAAATTTAGAAGGGAAATTTGACTTTTTATGCTTAATAACATGGTGTAATACAAAATAATGCTAGGCATTTTTAACATTACAAAATAATGCCAAATTTTTTGCTAGTACCCAAAATACCCCTAAAAACAACTATCTCATCTCTTCCCTCCCCCTCTCTTCCTTCCTCATCTCTTCCTTCTTCTTGTTTCTTCCTCACTCTCACTCACCTCACCTCACCTCACACCACCACTAAGAGCACCACGGTAGAGTTTGGGACCGCCACTAAGAAAGCCATTTTTAGACTAAAGTAAGGGTTGAGAAATCTTGGAGAAAAATTTAATGGGTAAGCAATTTTTTCTTAAATACTTGGATTAGTGATGTTTCCTTTAAACTTTTTGAGCATTTCGTATAGATCTGAGCAATATTTGTACATTTTTTTGGGTTTTTTCTAGTTTTTTGTCGATCTGCGTTTTCTGGGAATTTTCTGGGTTAGTGTTGTGCTCGATGGGTGCTCGATGCCTGCTCGATGCAGACTCGATGACACACCAATTTTAGCGTTGCATGTTCTGCTCGATGGGTACTCGATACCTACTCGATGGGTACTCGATGGTAATGTTCATTCTCATTTTTTCATGCATGCTCGATAGATGCTCGTTGCCTGCTCGATGCAGGCTCGATGACACACCAATTTTAGCGTTGCATGTTCTGCTCGATGGGTACTCGATACCTACTCGATGGGTACTCGATGGTAATGTTCATTCTCACTTTTTCATGCATGCTCGATAAATGCTCGATTCCTGCTCGATGCAAGCTCGATGGCACATCATTTTTTACGTTGCATGTTGTACTCGATGGGTACTCGATACCTACTCGATGGGTACTCGATGGTAATGTGCATTCTCACTTTTTCATGCATGCTCGATAAATGCTCGATGCCTGCTCGATGCAAGCTCGATGGTACATCATTTTTTACGTTGCATGTTGTACTCGATGGGTACTCAATGGTAATGTGCATTCTCACTTTTCATGCATGCTCGATAGATGCTCGATGCCTGCTCGATGCAAGCTCGATTGCACATATTTGTTTACGTTGCATGTTGTGCTCGATGGTTACTCGGTAGCTACTCGATGCAAGCTCGATGGTCATGTTTTTCAACATCATTAAAATACCATTTGTGTTTGTGTTTTTTTATTTCAGGTTCTACTGTTTACGTATTTGTTTCTTACAACGGTGTTTGGGAAATGCATGGTAGGAAATGGTATTTTAAGGATGCTGAAGGTGAAGTGATACCAGTGGAGAATGATGTCACTTACTTGCAACTACTTGACATACTGCACGAGACATTTCAGGTGGATAGAGAGGTGTATGAATTGAAACTCGAGGTGCTATACGTATGCGGCGAGCAACCATTTGCACCGGTTCAATTGAAGAATGATCGTCAAGTTCGTGTATTCTTAGGAATAAGCTTGAATGAACGGGTAGTCTTATGTGTGACTCCACTTAAGAAGAATGTCATATCAGATCCTTCTCCTAGTGTGAACAAAAAAGACACGACTAGTATCGATCCATCTCCTGCAGGTAGCAGTTACAAGCATCTTAGCGAGGTGGGCACTTTTGTTCCAGTTACTGATCCGATGGCTACTATTCAGCTTGATATACCACAAGGAGGTCCCACAGGTGTGCTTGAGGCATATGAGTACGATCCCTATGTGAATGATGATCCAGTTGGTAATTGCTTTGAAGATAATGATGATGGTTCCGAGGATGACTCGTATTATAGTGCAGATGTTTCAAATGAGGAGTTAAACATTTCCCAAGCCCAACAAGTAGAAGAAGAGTCAGGACTGCCTCTTGCACAGGCACCTCTCCCAACTCAAGGACGCCGAGCACCTGCTCGAAGCAGTAATCAACCTGCTAGGACAGAAGATAACACTGGGTGGAGGGAGACAATTGTATCAAGAGAAGATCACACCAGATGGAGTGCCCCAATGTTTACAAAAGAAGATATTGAGGCATCTGCTAAAACCCATTCCTCATCATCTGGTGGACCAATGAGAGAAATATATGTTGGGAAGACTTTTGAGGACAAGAATGATTTAAAAACCAAAGCTGCTCTATTTGCAATGAAGAATAACTTTGAGTATATGGTGAAAAAGTCTGGTACTGACGTGTGGTATATCACATGCAAAGATCCTGACTGTTGTTGGAGATTGAGAAGGAAAAAACAACCAATGTCCCCCATGTTTGAGATCACGGTATACAAGAGCGTACACACATGCTCACTAGAAGTACGACAAAAAGGTCATCGTCAAGCTGCACCGTGGGTCGTTGGACACCTCATAAAGAACAAATATGCAGCTGATGGGACCAGTTACATGGCAAACAACATAAAGGAGGATATGAAGAAAAATTTTGGTATTGATATGAGTTATGAAAAGGCATGGAGATGTAGAGAGAAGGCACTTACGTATGTTAGGGGGACATATGAGGATTCGTATTGCAAGTTGCCATCCTACTTGCACATGTTGCAGCAAAAGAATCCAGGTACAATTACTGATTTTGTCACTGAAGATGGTCGTTTCCTATATTGCTTCTTTGCCCTTGGAGTTTGTAGGAGAGGATTCAGATTTTGTCGTCCTGTGATATGTGTGGATGGCACGTTCTTGAAGAATAAGTACGGTGGCCACATGCTATGTGCCGTTGCTTTGGATGCGAATAGTCATTTATATCCAATTGCCTTCGGGTTGGTGGATAGTGAGAACCACAACTCGTGGAAATATTTCATGACGAAGTTGAAGGAAGCCATTGGGGACGTTGATGACTTGGCTTTCGTGTCAGATAGGCATGCGAGTATTATTCATGCTCTAGAGGTTGTCTTTCCTGATGCCTACCACGGCGCATGCTACCATCACATCAGTATGAATGTGAAAGCCAAGTTCAAGACTGATCACTGTCACAGTGAGATGTGGGCAGCAGCCTATGCATGGAAGAAGACGGAATTTCTAAAGCATTATGAAAATATTAAGCGAATGGATCCTCCTATAGCTGCCTATTTGGAGGGAATTGGTTTCGATAAGTGGTCTCGTCCTTTCTTTCCTGGAAAACGATACAATATAATGACTAGCAACTACGCTGAAAGCTTCAACAACAAGACCAAGGATGCAAGAACCTTTCCAGTTACAATTTTTTTAGAATTCATTCGGTTCACACTATAGTCTTGGTTTTCTGAACGACGTAGTGTGACAGAGAAGACTACCACCAAATTATCCACCCTGATGGAGGCAGATGTATCGAACAATGCTGACAAAGGAAGGTTCATGAATGTCTATGCCCTTGGTCAATTCGAGTTTCATGTAACTGGTGCAGACAGCGATGCTGAGGTGAATTTGATGACGAAATTATGCTCATGTGGGGTATTCCAGCTCATAGGCACACCTTGTCCCCATGCAGCTGCAGCAGCTCGACGGGGGGCAGCGCAGCTTTGACGGGGGGTAGCGCGGCTTCGACGGGGGGCAACGCGACTTCGACGGGGGCCGCGACGGGGACTCGAACCGAGAGTTTGAGAGAGAAAGCTTGAGAGAGAGAGAAAGCTTGAGAAACCGAAGGGGAGATCTGGGTAGTTCAATGGTCGGGGGGTTGGGAGTTTGTGACCGAGAGTTTGAGAGAGAGAGGGAGAATCAAAACTGGGATTGGGGGGAATTGTGACAGGGGTATTTTGGGTACTAACAAAAATTTTGGCATTATTTTGTAATGTTAAAAATGCCTAGCATTATTTTGTATTACACCACACTATTAAGCATAAAAAGTCAAATTTCCCATTTAGAACTAAGTGTAGTAATTTATTTATTACTTCTTTTTATTAAAAAAAAGAACATTTAAAGCCACATGCAATCATGCACGTGTTGGGGTTCCAGAGCTCATATCATAAATTAATAATAATAATAATTAGCCATTAAGTAGAAATAATAGGTCAAATAATGATGTTCCACATGCTACCGACCCGATTTCTTATAAATACATATAAAATTGCATTTCCATCACATTATTATTATATTTGAAATTCTGTATTTTGTAATTACCAAATTAATTAAAATAAATAGTTTTATTAAGATACAGAATGGTAATTGAACGTTGAAACATATTTCAGAAATATCATGACAGAATGAGGATTGGTCGTGATAGAAACTGAACACAATAAAAAGACAGTGCAAAAACAATAAAAAACACAATGAATTTTTTATAAGGTTGAGAAACTTTTTCGGATAACCTACTCCTTGGGGTCACGCCCAGAGACTAGAATCAATTAATAAAGAATCACAAATACAAAAATATTGACTTAAACAAAACAAGACTCCCTCTTGAAATTTGTCGAAACTTTGTTGTACTTCTCTTTACTAATTTGATTTTGATTGAAACGTGTAACCACTTGAACTTCCTTCAATGGTCAGGAAGTGTTTGTGTAACGTCCCAAATTTGCCAATAAGGCTTAGGGCCTTGATTAGCGTCCTGGGATGACAATAATTGATTTAATTCTGTTAATATGTGAATTAAATGATTATGTGATTAGAATTACATATTTAGGTGAATTAAATATGCATGTGGGCCCCATTTGGTTATTAGGAGCATATTTGTAATTTTAGCCCATTGAGGACATAAATGTGATATATGTGTGCATTGTAATTGATACCACAAGGGTGTGGTGACATATTTGTAATGTGTGATCCAAGACAGTCCTAAGAAGCAGATTAGCTAAATAGTCACAACGGGGTCGAATACCCGGCTCAGGAGGAGCCTAGAGGTATTTGGGAATATAGAACATGTTCGGTAATTATCGGGTAACAGGTAGTGATTTAATGTTTGTTTAAGTGTGTTGGAGATTAAATGAGGATTTATAGGAACATTCGAGGATTTAGCGGGAGGTGGCAATTAACGGGATTGGCCTTGGTGGCATTAAAGGATTGAGGATAGACATAGGTGCATTTTGGTCATTAGGCAGCTAGGACAGACTCAACCAGCAGGACACTAGAATTTTTTGTACCCTTCTCAGCCTTGTCACACTCTGTCTCTCAGATCTCTCTCTCCCTCTCTTTGTGACTTAGAGAACTTTGGGCAAAATTGAAGGAAATTCAGGATTAGAGGCTGGAAGCTTGGGAATTTGCAAGTAGAAGTGTTGGAGAGCTAGCCTAGGTCGGATTCTCAGTAAGGTAAGGATTCAATTTGACTTCTTTCTGTATAATTCTGCTATGAATTGGAAGTTTGCATGAGAGTTGAGCTTTAGCTTGATTTTTGAGTGTTGGTGAGGATATGGAATTATTTCTCGGATGGTTGTGATGTTTAAGTTGTGTAAATGAGGATTCTAGGCTTAATTCTAAGTTTAGATGTTTGTTGGAGTGTGATTTAAAGGTTTAGGCTTGGGGAAAAATGCATAAAAGTGGTGAGAATTTTGGGTTTTAAGGCTCAAGCTGCGACCCTGTTCATCAGGCCCCGCGACCCGTTTGAACATTTAGGCTTGGGGGCCTCAAAAACTTGCCCAGGCGCCGCGGTGCAAGGTATAGTGCGTCGTGACCCATATCCTTCAGCAAAGAGAGCTCTGCTCTCTGACTTGAAGCAGGTCGCGGCTCAAAATGGGAGAAAAAGGGAAATGGAGGTTTAAAGCTCGGGAACCCAAATGTTAAGGCTCGGGAAGGATTCTACTACCTAGTTAAGTAGAATTTAAGGTCTCAGAGGCTAGATTAATATTCTGAAGTTCTTATTTGGTTTAGGGCTTGATGGATGGTTATTATGAATGCGTTGTGACTAGGTTTTCGTCAAAGCTCAAACTAGGGGATCATGCTCGAGATCGTGGTAATCAATCAGCTCGGGACACAGGTAAGAAAATTGTTGTACCCGTAGAGCAGGGCATGGCTCTATTGTTTGTGTTTCAGGGCGTGGCCCTATTATTTATGTTTAATATATGTGTGAATATATGTGAATGTTATGATCTGTTGTACATGTTTATGAATGAACGGCGAAGGCCGAGAACGGCGAAGGCTGGGAACGGCGAAGGCCGAGAACGACAAGAAGCCGGGTACGGCAAGGGGCTTGGATCGACATTGAGCATGTTGAGTGCAGGCCGCTAGGGTAAGACCCTCCAAGGGTGTTGTATCCACTCGCTCGGAGATTGCGAACCCAGGGCCTGGTAGAGCACCTGGGTCGGCGTAGGTCGCTATGTGTTTAGTCTGTTGACTGTTTGTGTTATTATTATTGGATTGGATTATGCTTTGGTTGCATTGAGTTTTCTTGCTGGGTTTTGGCTCACGGGTGCTCTATGGTCCAAGTAAGGGCAAAGGAACGGTCGACCAACCATGAGTACGGAGAGTGTGGAGCGACGAGTACATGTTCGGCCTACCTGGCTGCCATGGCCAAGGTTATTTTGGGAAATGTACTACAGTGGTTTGTTTTGTCGCCTAGGTCGACCGTATTTATATTTTTGAATTGTAATACATTTTCTAAACAGTATTTCTGGGATCCCAACTATATAACTTTTTTATAATTTCAATGAATGTCCCAAATCCTTATAATCAATGTTGTTAAATGAGTTTTATTTCAATTTAGTCACACTTTTAACCTAAAACCTCGATTAGCGAGCTAATGACACATTTTTAATTCACACAGTAATGACTCTAAGGAAGTAGGGCGTTACAGCTTGCATCCTTCCGAAGCAAGACTTGTAAAAATCTCCTCCCGAAAACCTTAAGAATTGTGTTCAAATTACAAACTGTATCTGCTCATGAATGTGATATAGACAGACCATAAAAACTAAACACTCAGTTTACTACAAGATCACTTGAACAGTGTGATCTTGAATACAAAATTTTAACTCTCACAAATATTATAATTCACTCAACAAAACATTACACCAAGGAGTTCACTTTTTTTCAAAGCCCTAATAGCCTATTTATAGAGACTATTTCATGCTCAGAAGGGTTGAGAAAGAATCCACAATAAAAACAAGAATATTTGATGATCTTGATTGAAGAAGATTTGTCAATCAGTTGATTATGTTCCAACAACCGCACAAATCGTGTGGACAGCTTATACCTGATTCAGATCAGAATTTCCTAAAAATAGAAAATAAGTAATAACCTATCGAGGATTTTTATTTCCTTCAATCAACCATCCTAGAGAGTACAAAAATTAACTAGGAATATTCATAAATGAATTCAAAATAAGACATAGAATATTTTCCTCATAAAACCAAGATAAAAATTCCTTTTATAAACATATTGTGAATATAAATATAAATATAAATAAGGAATATTTGCAATTCCCACCAAATAGTCCATGATATTGAAACCCGGAAATCACAATAAAAATGAATTTAAATCAGCTTGTAAGTAAAAACGATATTTCCATAAATTTGCCAATTTAGGATTTTATAATATTTAATACATGAAGATGTGAATTTTTCTTAAGCTTCAATTAAATCGACTACTTCCTCAACTTTAATTACTTGCATGCATGCATATATTTTTCTATTATTTTTATGTATATATAAGTTAATCAATCATCTCTCTCTATATATACACTACAAGAAATCACGGTTTTTGTCAATTTCGCCACAAATACCTCCAATTTACCGCAAATAAGTCGTCGTAAATATCATTATTTGCAGAGAAAAAAAGGTTCGTGGCAAATATTCTCCTTATTTGTGGCGAAGAAGCCGCCTCAAATAGACATAAATCTGTTGCAAATAATTTTGGATTTTTTCGTAATTGACCATTATTTGCAGGTTATTATTTAAACTATTTCCTGCAAATAGTCCATTTATTTCGCCGCAAATAGTGTCTGATTTTGTCCTACTTGACTCTTATTTGGGGCGAGTTATATAGGTTATTCGTTGCAAATAGGGCACAAAATTCGTCGCAAATAATGTAACAAAAATATAAAAATATATATATAATAAATTTTAAAATTAGAATTGTCTCCATTAATTGATAACAAAATAGTTCATACAATCTAAAATTAATAATTGTTGTTTACTGAGGTTTTCGGAAACTATATTGATGAGTATTAAATAAGATTAATGATATAGAACGTAGAAGATAAAAACAGGGTTTTAACGTGGTTGGGGCGTTAATGAGCCTTAGTCCACGAGTTAGTTGTATTAGAGCTTGGAAAGTCTTTTACAATGGAGTTTTTCTCTATATTTTGACAGAGTAACTGCATACCAGTCCGAGAGAGGTCCCTTCTCCAGTGCTCTATCGCCTGTATTTATAGGCTCATAGGAGCACTGGGCTTGGGCCGGGCATGACCCAGGCCCGTCAAAGATATGGGCATCATTGGCTTCTCTGGTGGAAGCCCAATACAAAAGACAAAAATACAAAAGACTAAGAATTATTAAGGCCCAATGGGGCGGCCCAAGAACTATATTTCGCCCGACAAAATGGGGCTTTTGGTCTGGGCATTCTGAGTTACGAGGTAGATTTAGGGGACAAAACCAGCCAGTGCACTAGCAGCGCAGGTCTGAACCAGCGGCGTGCAATCCCTCGGTGGCCTTTTCCGCAGGTGAAAAGTGGGGACAACCCCCACACGTCGTGGGGCAGCTTCAGGGTCACGAATGCTTTTTCTTGCCAACCGGGAGGACTTGACCCAGGTTCGTTTACCTCTGTCCCTCTCCGTTTACCACAGGCCCGGACCGTTTACAGGCTCCGGGACCGTTTGTGCACACCTCGGTCGTAACCCCAACTGGCCATACGTCTCCCGGACTGTCATCCTGGATCATCCGTCCTAGACACCGTCCAGGTCTGGATCCCACTTGGGCCTCATTCCCAGTCATTCCCCTGCTAAGTGGGCATAGGCTGGGCCCAAATCCAATCGCCCAGAGTATGAGCCTGGACCACCGTCCCGGGCCCAGGCAGGAAATGGGGATAACATTTACCCCCCAAGCCTTCGCCTAGGTTCGCGAGGTGGAGGCTTGCCTTGCTCCCGGATACTCCACGGTTTCCTTCCCAATTCCTGCTCAGAATCGTGGGTTCGTGGTAAAGGGCAATGACGCTGGCCGCACGCGGAACCCGGACCATTTACCAATGTCTGGGTCAGTTTACCTAAGTCCTGCTTCGTGGCGAGGGATACACGTGTCGCCAAGCGACTGCTGCAAAGACGACAATTGACCTCGAAAGGTCACCTACCCACCTCAAGGGTCGCTAGGCCTAGGCTAATTCGCCAGCACAGATTCCGAAGCATCCTATCCGCACGGGGGTCCTTCATTAATGCTCCTGCGCTGAGGTGGACCGTAGGATGGGGCGACCTTTGACATTCGCCCTTCATGGGCCGTTGGATTGAAATGGTGAGGATCCAGCTCCCGAGAGCTCATAAATGCCCCTGCACGATTTTGGACCGTCCGATGGGGGAATCTCTATCCGCTGGATCAGAGACCAGGATTTGGGTCTATAAATACTCCTCAGACATTCATTTGAAACTTTTACACTCTCTAGCCATTCCAAGAACTGAGTAGCTTTTTATGTCCGACATAGCCGACGACATCCTTCACCGCCTGCTCACCTTGCGCCATTGCCTGTTCCCAGCAATCCCAGTATCTGCACCTCCGCCTGAGCGCACGTCCTGGGTCTGCCCTATCGACGAGTTGTTGAACTGCCTTCACCGGTTCAAGAACAAGGTTCTGCTGTCCATACCGTCGGACAACCACCATCTTTCACAGCCAACTACTCATAGTATGTCTTTCTGTCCTTCTTGATAAATACATGAACGTAGGTTGTCCTTTAGTTTATATGCTTAGGCTGCTAGAACTCGCTTACGCTTAGGAGTATTGCTAGGAAGGCCGCCAGGTCCAGGTTGCTCCGGGTCCGGATGTTCCCTGGACAGACGATGGAGCCCACTTAGCAGCCCATTTTTCGTTCCTGATCTGGGTCTCGTGGTTCCCTGGTGAACCCGGACCCGATCCGAAGAGGACTCCAAGCAGTCCGTAGGAGACCCCCCGTACCTTAACCGAATTTCTTGGGTTTTGGTATTGACTGCTTGGTTTCTTTTATTTGTTCCCAGATCATCAGTCATGGCAACGGGTGTCACCCTTCATTCAGAGGAGAAAGTCAACAGAGCCCCCGTCGTCCTCTCTGGGTCTCGGACCCCCAAAGGCAGCAGATGGGAAATGGACGTGCTGCCAAATCTGTTCCGGAACTACTGGATGATGTACGTCCTAGAGAAGCGCTTGGGTATAGAGTCCACTCCCGGACTCTTCTACAACTGCCTGGCCAGGATGGAGGAGCGGGCGCACACATATGTAGAAGGGTTCAGGGCCTGGAGCGCTGGCCATATCAGTGCGAGAGCCACACTCCCGCTCCATGACTACTTCGTGCGGTTCCTGACCTATGTGGGAATCGCACCCTTCCATCTTCTGCCTCAAGCCTACTGGATGCTTGTGGGATGGTGAGTCTTCTGCGCGGCGAAGGAGGTCGCGGAGCTGAACCCTGCAGAGATCTTGTATTTCTACAAGATGGAACCACAGGTCAACGCCAAGGACAAAACCTTGGACGACTGCTATAGGCTGAAGCCGCGAGGTAGCTACCTCGCTCCCACAAGCTCCTGGAAGCATCCCCCAGACATCCGGCATTACTGGTTCATGACGTCCGGGTTCTTCGTGGAGAAGAACCCCACGCTACTGTTAGACTTCCAGCGAGTGGGTAAGTGCTTCCCCGACCCTTAGCTGGCCGGTTTCTCTTATTATTATTATTATTTTTTTCATTTTTCTCATCGTGTTGCTTCGGGCGATAGGACCTTTTGCTCAGATTCCCCTCACCAAGTTCATCCAGGAATGGAGGAGGTTTTACTCCGGGTTGAGCACAGAGGACCTGGACGTAGGGGGCTACATCAACACGGACAACCTTCGTCTGGTCGGGATGCTCGCGGCCCACCAGACTATCGTCATCCCGAACCTTCGGGGACTCCAGTGCGAGAAGATTGTCGTCATCTTGGAGCAATTGGCCCTGGATTATATCGCGGAGGTGGAGAAAGCGGAGCAAGCCGATGCGACCAAGCGGAAGAGGGACTTGGCCCAGACGGAGGCGGCCGCCTCGGAGGAGCTGGAAGACCTCTTCGAGGATACCCTACCGAACACGGGGACCCTCAGGGCTAGCGTATCAGGGCGAGGTAACTCACCTTTGCTTTTAACTTATGCTCCCCAGGTTGGGGACTTAGCTAGGGATAGGCTAGCACTTCGAGGCCCCGCGCTCGGGGCTGACGGGGAGATGAGACCTTCGTCTCCCATCCCCATAGGCTCGGAAGTCCTCATGTTCTTGTCCGGGTTCCTTCAGTGTGGGAATTTCTTGAACCTGGACGACATGGGGGATCGGGTCTATTCCTTCGCGTTAGATGAGTTGAGTCACGCCTGGGGCTTAGATGAGGGTTCGTCCCGGGTTACTCTTAATTTTGATTTTAATTTTCTTGTTTAATTGTACTAACTCTTTTTTAATTTGCTTTTGTTGCAGGAGACTCCGACATGTCTACCCCCGTGGATGAAATGAGGAAAATCCTCGAGGCCCGGGCTGCGAGGGCGGCTAAGGTCGCGACCAAGAAGGCTGCCAGGAAAACTCCAGAGGCACCGGGTGTGGACCCATCCCTCAACAAGGAGACGCCCAGGGCAGAAACTTGACCCAACGAGGGTGCGCTTGTCGTGGTCCCTATTACGGCCGTGGACCCGGCTACCGTCCCCGTCCTTGCCCAACCTCCAGTCATCGACCTGGAGCTAGAACCCGTGGTAAGCCAGAGTTCCGAGAAAAGGGCCCTGGATCAGGGCGCTGTGGAGGCTGACACCGGGAAGAAGAGGCCTCGGACGAGGCGAACTGGCTCGGCCGGTGAGTCGTAAGGGGAAAGTCGCCTCGCCGCGAAGGAGATTCCCGCCCCTCCCTATACATCCGGCACTACCTGAGGAGGGGGAAGCCATCGTGCGGGACGAGCTGTCCCGGCTAATTTCCCGGACCTGGGAGAGTTGTCAGGATTGGAGGGACGAGACGTACAAGGCCCTGACGATTCGTCGTCAGGTTGAGTTCGCGGAGCGCCCGACGACCTTTAACGTGCCCCAGCCGATCGTGGATCAGCCAGCTGCTGAGACGGGATTTCGCCCTAAGCTGGGGTAGGCCACAACTCCTTTTGCAGCGGACCTGCTGGACCAGGTGGGGAACACCATGTCTAACCTCCAGCTCAAATGGTACGCCACCATCGCCAACCCAGACATGTTATTCATCTTCCAAGCTCTCCGCCATCAGGCCACCGCAGTAAGTTTACTTTGTGTCTTTTTCCTCCTTCTTTCTATTTGTTTATAAGGATTCCTCTTAACTTTGCTTTGTTCCAGGATGCTCTGCTGTCCCATCGGAATGCCGACTTGGTGACCGAGGCAGCCATGAAGATGGAGACGCTCCAGCTGGAGCTGGAGGCGGGCGTGAACCAGAGGGAGGCCACCAAGGAGGCCCTGGCTAGGGAGGCAGCCCAGGCTCGGGAGACTTTGAGCAAAGCGGTTACTCAGGCAGACGCAGACTGCGCAGAGTTCGACCGAGTCAAGGCCGGGCTTGAAGAGGCCTTGTCTCGGAAAGAAACCGAGGCCAACGAGAGGGCAGCTCTTCTGGAGGCGGCTGAGGCTCAGTCTGTCCGGGATGGGGAGAAGATCCAGAACTTGGAGACCCGGGTCCGAGAGCTTGACAGCTCTCTTCGAGAGGAGATGACGGCGCACGAGGAGGCCCGCCGCGGAAAGGAGCAGGCGGAGGACTTGTTGCACGTCACTTTCGAGGAGGCCATCTACATGGCTTGGCGTAAGGATAAGAGCATGAACCTCCTGATCTTTCTCGACGCAGAATCGAAGAGGGCTAAATTCGAGGCCAAGGAGAAGGAAGACGCAGAGCTTCTGGAGGACGAAGCCTAGGCCCGGATCTTCGCCTTGCCTCTTTTTTCTTTCTTTTTTATACTTTTGTAACTTTTTCGGACGCGTTAGCGTCCAAGACAATTTGTATTGCTTTTTCCAGTTTATCTTGTTTTTGTTGTTCCTTACATAGAAATTTCATTTTATCATCGTGCCTGACCGGTTCTGAGGGTTTGGTTCCGGTTCCAACGGCCTGGACTAGACCCACTGACTTAACTTCGAAAATCTGATGGCCTGGGCCAACGAGGTTCAAATAGTTTACTGTGAAACCTAGTTCCCTCACAATACTAGTCGCGGGCCACGGCTTTGCCCTGGGGCATACCGGATGCTCTTCTCTCCCGGACGTCGTTCGTCCGGGGTGGGACCAGCCTGAGGCTCGGTCCTCTTTCAATTTATACCCCCGGACATCGCTCGTCCGGGGTGGGACCAGCCTGAGGCTTGGTCCTCTTTTAATTTATACCCCCGGACATCGTTCGTCCGGGGTGGGACCAGCCTTAGGGTTGGTCTTCTTTCAATTTATACCCCCGGACATCGTTCGTCCGAGGTGGGACCAGCCTGAGGCTTGATCCTCTTTTAATTTATCTCCCTGTTCGAGTTTCTTGGGGCTGGCTCAGGGAACTGTTCCGGGGGAGGAGCCGGCCTCGCATATTCGGGGACTCCAGCTCTGGCTTGTGGAGCGGGCTGTTGCGCTCCTGGAAGAGGGCCAGCTGGGGGATTGGTCGCCGGACCCTGCGCGGCTATGAACGCCTGCAGGGCCTGGAGGGATTCTTGCATCTGCCGATGCGCCTCTGCCTGCTCAGCAATCCTAGCCTCCTGGTCCAGGACTTTCTGCCTGAGCCTAGTCACCTCCAGGTCCTGCTGGTTGGGATTTCCTCCTGGGATCTCAGGATCCGCAGCTTCGTCATGGTACTCCCCCTCGTTCTCCTCCTCTTCATAATACTCCTCCTCGTTCTCCTCTTTGTACTCTGTCCCACCTTCATAGTCTTCTGACTCGTCAAGGTGAGTCGTTTGAGGATGAGTGTTCTCAGGCGGATTCTGAGGAAGAGGCTGGGAGGTCGATGGCTCTCCATTGCCCTGCTCTGGGTTAGCTAGGCCGAAAGTGGTGTGTCTTGTATTCACCATTGTATTATAGGTTTGACGTTATCGCTAGCTTTCTTCAGCTCTCAATGAAAGCACCAAAATGTTTACCGATGTTTTCGGAAACTATATTAATGAGTACTAAATAAGATTAATGATATAGAACGTAGAAGATAAAAATAGGGTTTTAACGTGGTTGGGGCGTTAATGAGCCTTAGTCCACGAGTCAGTTGTATTAGAGCTTGGAAAGTCTTTTACAATGGAGTTTTTCTCTATATTTTGACCGAGTAACTGCATACTAGTCCGAGAGAGGTCCCTTCTCCAGTGCTCTATCGCCTGTATTTATAGGCTCATAGGAGCACTGGGCTTGGGCCGAGCATGACCCGGGCCCGTCAAAGATATGGGTATCCTTGGCTTCTCTGGCGGAAGCCCAATACAAAGGACAAAAGTATAAAAGACTAAGAATTATTAAGGCCCAATGGGGCGGCCCAAGAACTATATTTCGCCCGAAAAAATGGGGCTTTTGGTCTGGGCATTCCGAGTTACGAGGTAGATTCAGGGGACAAATCCAGTCAGTGCACTGGCAGAGCAGGTCTGAACCAGCGACATGCAATCCCGAGGTGGCCTTTTCTGCAAGTGAAAAGTGGGGACAACCCCCACGCGTCGTGGGGCGGCTTCAGGGTCACGGATGCTTTTTCTTGCCAACCGGGAGGACTTGACCCGGGTCTTTTTACCTCTGTCCCTCTCCGTTTACCACAGGCTCGGACCATTTACAGGCTCCAGGACCATTTGTGCACACCTCGGCTGTAACCCCAACTGGCCATACGTCTCCCGGATTGTCATCCTGGATCATCCGTCCTGGACACTGTCTGGGTCTGCATCCCACTTGGGCCTCGTTCCCGGTCATTCCCCTGCTAAGTGGCCCTGGGCTGGGCCCAAATCCAATCGCCCAGAGTATGGGCCTGGACCACCGTCCCGGGCCCAGGCAAGAAATGGGGATAACAATTGTCTTAATAGTATTGAAACAAATAAACACTAATTATATAACTATATAATTTATCCTAACTGTATACTAGGGGCGGTGGAGATCGTGGCAGAGGTGCTCATGAAGACGTGCCATATATGTATGTAGATTGATGAGGTGGTTGGGGACGGAGTTGGCCCATATCACCATACATATATTGAGGTGGTACTTGCGGGGGAACTTATGTAGGCGCATTAGCGGAATCTCTGAACATACATGGAGGAGGATGTGGAGCTTGTGAAGGTGCATGCGCATACATCTCCCACCATTCAGTCGCTTCATCTGATCTCATTGTTTGAGGTGGTGGATGGGATTCGGGAGGAAGGCGCTGAGACAAAAACTCAATGTTTGATTTGTATTGTCTCATAAAATTAGTTATCATCTTTCCTATCATGCTATGATCATTGGAATGAGTGGGTTGGGTTTATGACGACGACTGCGTCCGAGCCTGAGATTGACTACTCGAGGCCTTTTTCCCCTTAAATGTGCAATCCGCTCCTCGTTCATGGTTGGGATGTTCACCCAACACTTTTCTCATGATCATCATTTCATCAACCGTGCTTCATTCATCAAAAATGGAAGACGTGACTTGCTGACTCTGTGCTTCAAAATCCTTGTACATCATTTCCTATTTTTACAGAAAAATGCCAGTAATACATCCAAACCATAGCAATTTTAATGTCAAATAATGAGATAATTCTTACATAGTCTGTTCTGGCTTGATTATTGGCGAAGTCATCTTTCTCCTTGCGGGTGTGGAACTGCTTCCAACTTTCAATGTAACTTAATGTTTGCTTTGTATTGTCTCATAAAATTAGCTATCGTCTTTCTGATCATGCTATTATCATTGTATTGAGCGGGTTAGGTGTATGACAAATGCTCTCGTGCCTGAGATTGGATGCTGGAGGCCTTTTTCCCCTTAAATGTGCGACTCCTTCCTCGTTCATGGCCGGGACGTTCACCCAACACTTTTCTCATGCTTATCCTTTCATCAACCATGCTTCCTTCATTAGAAATGGAAGACGTGACTTATTGACTCTATGCTTCAAAATCATTGTACATCATTTCCTATTTTTACACAAAAATGTCAGTAATACATCCAAACAATAATGATTTTAAGGTCAAACAATGAGATAATTCTTACATAGTCCATTCTCGCCTGCTCATTGACGAAGTCATCTTTGTCCTTGCGGATGTGGAATTGCTTCCAGCTTTCAATGTAACTCGGTAAATTCTCAAATTCCGGGTTCGATTGAACACAAAGAAACAACTTATTAGATAAGTAATTCATTAATACAGAAAATTTATAATGTTTTTTGTTACTTACTCTATCGTGACGAGTAGCCACTAACAACTTCAATCCTTGAGTAGAAGGATACTTCATCAATTCCCTATTGGCCTTATTATTTTTTGCTTGTTTACTTACTTTCTCATCCATACACAAGTCAATGCCCTTTTTCCAATCTTCAGCATTAACACCTCTTGTTCTCAGCGCCCTCTGCAGTAAATGACTTTCACTACCATCTGTGCATATGTTGTCACCCTAAGCACAATGGTAATTCAAAGTTTCGAGCTATCATAAGTTGTAACCCCTGTAGGAACCTTTCCTTCATTGTCCCATCTATGGGCACTAAGTTTGCAGCAAACATGGCCAGTCTGTCAAATTTTAGTGCATATTTTTTCACTGACATATTCCTCTGTAGCAACCTATCAAACTCCTCTGCCTTTGCAACCCTAACTGAATCATTGATATACTTTTCATAAATAAAGTTCTGAACTCTTCCCAATCCATGGTATTCATGTTCCTGGTCTGGGATATTACTTCCCACCAAATTCGAGCATCCTCCTGAAACATATACATGGCACAACACTCTCTCATTACCAACTATCCTCATGAAGTCCAGTATAGCGGTAATCATACTCATCCATTGTTCGGCCTTAACCAGATCTGCACTACCCTAAAATACTAGAGGGTGCTACTTTCTGAATCTTTCATAAAGGGTCCCCATCTGTTCTTAGCCTGTGGCGGTTGTACTCCTACCGATACCAATGTAGGCAGCACCACTGGTGGAACATTCCCTACTAGAACTTGTTGTTGTCTCAATAGGCAGATCTCTTCTTTTTGCCTCTGTAATCTAGCTTGCATATCAGCAAGCTTTTGCTGCCCGTTTTCTGGAGCTGGCAGAGGGGCCTGACCCTGATTATCTTACTGGGCCTGTATTTCTTGGTCGTCTAATCGATCTGACCGTCTTGGGATGCATACTTCCAAGTTAATCTACAGTCAACAACTCGACCTATCAAGTAGTGACAACAGTACCTCTTGCCGCCCCACAGTCCAAAATCGATCAAATAAGCATTCACATGCAATCACAATGCTAATAAGCATTTCAATAGCTTTCACACTCAGCAGTTATGCTAATAAGCATGCCGATTCATATTCATGCTCAAACATAGTGTTAATAAGAACTTCCTAACATTTATAAGCAAATAACGTTGCTAATAAAAGATTTCTGGCATTCGAAAGCAAATAGCAATGCTAATAAGCCTTTTATAGTATACGTATGCATATAACAGGCAGTGATAGTGCTAATAAACCCCACACTGATATGCGTTTCCTTAGCATTCATAAGCAGTGATAGTGCTAATAAGCACAACTTTAACAGACACACATCAGTCAAGGGCCAGGCCCTATCAGAATATCTCATACTCTCTAATAAGGCAGGCATATAAGGCATTTATATCTCATTTAAGTAGTTAAACACATAACCACATAAACAGTTACCAAACCTTGAGTCGAGCTTGTCTTTAGCGAAGAGTGTACATGCCTAGCCAGTCTTCAGAAACCATTAAACCTTGACAACTCTGATACCAAGTTGTAACACCCTGTGTAATGCCCCGAAATCCCCGATGTGGTTTAATTGCTGGATTAGTAGGCCGAGAGGGCCATAACTGTTTAATTATGCCATTAAATGATTATATACATGTTTTTGTGAATTATATTATAATATGATGTTAAATGCATACATGTGGGTCCACATTTGATTATTGGGGTGTTTTGGTAATTTGGCCCGTTGAGGGCATATTTGTGTATTTTGGTGCATATTGTGAGTTATGGATGAGATCCCATTATTATGGAGATATATTCGAGCTATTCGGCATGAGACGGTCTCATATTGTGAATTAGCGGTTTTGTCGTATCGGGGTCATTTATTGGGATATTGAGTAATGGGAATGTTTATTTGATGATAAATTGGGAGTTATTGAGATCAGGAGGAAATTCTGGAAGTTTTGACTATAATGTTCCCGGGGGTGTTTTCGGGACCCCAAGCACTAGGTTTTATTTGAGGTTAAGTAGCTTGTCAGATAGAACTGTACGTTAGAAAATACTTTTTCTCTTCTCGTTAGTTCCTTTTACCATTCGAGGCAATTACGAAGGAATCTCAAGTTCTAGGAGTCGGAATCAAGTGAGGATCGAGGCATAGCGATCCTAGGAAAGATTAGAAGCTTCTTGACCAAAGGATTTAACGAGAAACAACCCAATCAAAGGTAATCTAAGTCTTAATTTTTGAGTTTTTAGAGTTTCTAAGCTTAGAATTGGGTTTTGTGAATCCTTGAGTTTTTGGTTCGTTTGAGCCTCGGGATTTAATGATTTTGGATCATTGGGAAGTTTGGGAACTTTGATTTTTGGATTTGGAAGTGTTTAGGTATGTTTTTAGAAGGTTTGGGATGAAGAAAATTGAGTTCATGGCTGATTTCCGGGTGGGGGCTGCGGCCCAAGCTCGAAGAAGCAGCTGGAGGTGTTTTGGGCGTGCTAGGCACCGCGGCCCTTGCTCCTGGTGTGGCTGGGGGCCGCAGCTCAGGTAGGGTTTTGAGGTCGTTTGGGTGTTTTGACCTCAGGAACTTGGTTTTAGGACTCGGGATTGTTCCTACTACCCAGATTAGTGGGGATTGATGTCCCGAAGGCTAGATCTTGGTTCGGGAACCTTTGTTATTCATTTTATTGATGGTGTCTAGTATTTAGTTATGACCAGGTGACCATTAAGGAACTTAAAGGTTGACTGTTCTCAAGGGTCGTTCTTTTATTCATTCTCGCTCGAATCAGAGGTAAGAAAACTGCACCTTGTGTATATGACATGCATGATTGTTGTTGAGGCATGTTGGTTGATAGATGTGGACATTGATCGCATATTAAATGCTTAGCAGAGCTTGCTTACTTGTGTATGGCAATGATTAGTTAGGGACGACACTGGTCACATATTACTGACCTAAGAGTCAGAAACGGCATAAGCATCCTGAACGCAGGCCCGATTAAAGATTAGATCTAATCGATATCAGCATTGAATGACTCATATGGGGTATTAATGCTGGACCGACCCGAAGGTCGAAGAAAATTATAAGCGCTTGTCTAGTCTAAGACTAGTTACTCAGAGCCAGGGCCAAAGGTCTAGGTGACTGTTGTGTCACATGGCTGAGGGAGTGGAATCCCATGTTTGTGACTTGATGATTAGTCACTCATTTAAAGGTACAGACCCCCTGCTAGTGACTTGGTAATTAGTCACTTGTTAAAAGGTACAGACTTATTGATCAGTCACTCGTTCATTGTTTGAACTTATTTGCCTGCTTGAATAGGGCTGTATTTGCTAGGCATGTGCCTTATGATTTGATGACATGTTATTACTGTTCATGAGCATATTGAGTTTTCTTGCTGGGCTTCGGCTCACGGGTGCTATGTGGTGTAGGTAAAGGAAAAATAAAGCTGGACCATCCTTGAGTTGGAGAGCTTAGGTGATGATGTGTACATATACAGCTGCTCGACCACCACGGCTGAGGTTTAAAGAGGAACTAGGGTCGAACCTTGTTTTGCCACTTAGATCGGCTAGTTGTAAATATTTTCTTGTAATAAACCTTAAAATTATATTTTTGGGATCCCAATGTATATAATAAACGTTCTAATGAAACGTTATATCTTAACCAAAAATTTTAATCCCTAAACCGCTAATCATACTTAGTTACACGATTTTGGTCAAATGACTCGATTAGCGAGTTTAGCACTGTTTAGAAGGCAAACTGTAATGATCCCTGGAGTTTAGGGCGTTACACCCTGGATAGCCAAGACCGTTACACTGTGTATTTTAAATAGTGATGGACTCGCTAATCAAGTCATTTGGACATAAATGTGAAATTAGAAGAAATTGACGGGTTAGGGTTAAATTTTTTGGTTAAATGAATATTTACTTTCATTAAAAAGTTTGAGTTTGTACATGGGATCCAAAAATAAACATTTAAAAAGTTATTTACAACCCAAAAAGTGAATTCAAAACATGCCGGCCTAAGCGGAAAAATTAGGGTTTGACCGTAGTTCCTCTTTGAATCTCTGACCATGGCGGTCGAGCAGGCTGCATATGTACACACTGCCACTGAAGCTCTCCAACTCATAGCTGGTCCAAATTCTCATTTCCCTTACCTACACCACATAGCACCCTTGAGCCAAGGCTCAACAAGAAACATAGACATACTCGTAAGCAGTAAATAACAAATTTCAGAATCTTATCTGGCATGCCTAGCAGTAATAACTCTACTCATGCATGCATTCAATCCAGCTAAGTGACTATAGAGTCACACCGGGGACCCGTATCCCTATTTATTGATAACTAGCCATAGGGCTAGTCAAGCATACCTGACACTTCATTTTCCAAGCGACCATAAGGTCGATCAAGCGTATGTCTCACTCCTGGATAGGCCTAACCATACCTGCATCCGCTCAGGGTGCTATTGCCGGCCTTGACTCATAAATCAAGTCTTTCAATCAGATAAAACAAACAAGCATAAATTATTTATCACATATATGCTCAATACAATCAAACATGTTTAATAAAACATCTCAATAGTAGTTATAACCATGTTCAATGACCGAGCTCAAGCCCTAACCACAGACTAAGTGCAGTTTTCTTACCTTAGGTCCTTAACAAGATACGTATCACAACCCTGAGCACCACCCTTTCGTCCTGAGCCAATCGGTGAACCCTAGTCACAACCATAATAACGAATAATCGTTATTAATGAGTGAATAAAGGCTGCCGGACCAAGTCCTAGCCTATGGGACCTCAAATTCTACTAAACCGTGTTGTAGAATCCTTCCTGAGCCCTTAGGTTTGAGTCCCCCGCAACTCAAAACCTCATTTGGCCATTTCCCCAATTAGACGCGCACCCTACAAGGGTCGCGACGCTCAACTAGGCAGAGAGCTCTCGGCTCAAATATGCCAGGCACGCGCCGTGGCGCCAAGGCGGTTCGAAACCCCTCCTAGGCCACTGGGTTCATGCGAGCCGCGACGCTCCAAGAATAGCGCCGCGACGCAACCCCGCGAACCCAAAATAACTACATTTTCAGCGATTTTCACCGGACCAAAACGCCTCAAATCAGTCCTTAAACTTAAAAAAAAAACTCATAAATGAGTTCTAAACTCATTACAACACTTCATGGCAGCATATTAACATCAAGAACCAAGCCAAAACCTTACCACAACTCAAAATCCAAACCTTGAGTTCAATACTCAAGAACACTAAAACAAACCAGAAATTCACCAAAAACAGAGTTTAGATCCTTACCTCAGCAGAGCAATTCGACCCTAAGTGTAACGCCCCAACTCCAGGGAGCGCTACAATGCACATTGCAAACAGTGCTAAACTCGCTAATCGAGTCGTTTGGCCATAAACGTGTAACTAAGTATGATTAGCGGTTTAGGGATTAAAAAATTTGGTTAAGATATAACGTTTCACTAGAACGTTTACTGTATACATTGGGATCCCAAAAATATAATTTCAGAGTCTATTACAAGAAAATATTTACAACAGGCCGTTCTAAACTGAAAAACAGGGTTAAACCCTAGTTCCACTTTCAAACCTCGCCCAAGTATTGGTCGAGCAGCTGCATATGTACACATCATCACCTAAGCTCTCCAACTCAAGGATGGTCCAGCTTTCTTTTGCCTTTACCTGCACCACAAAGCACCCATGAGCCGAAGCCCAGCAAGAAAACTCATATGCTCATAAACAGCCATATCATGATATCAAATCATATCTGGCATGCCTAGCAAACACAGCTTTATTCAAGCATGCAAATGAATTCAAACCAGTGCTGGGGTATCCAGGATAAGAAATCCTGCCCTTCTGATTGGAGGACTATCAAGTCAATCCTAATCCGATGAGTGTCGCAACACCTGAGGTTCTGGTAAACCATGTTGAGTGACTGCCAAACAAGTCACTAGGAGCTCAGATAAGAAATCCTGCCCTTCTGATTGGATGACTATCAAGTCAATCCTAATCCGATGAGTGTCTCAACACTTGAGGTTCTGGTAAACCATGCTGAGTGACCAACAAGCAAGTCACTAGGGCCTCAGTGCCCAAAGCCATGCATATGATGATCAAAATGATCATACAGAGCTCATAGCTCTGATCAGATGAGTGAATATCACTTGAGGTTCCGATAAACCATACTGAGTGACTGACAAACAAGTAACTAGGAGCCTAGTGCCCATAGCCGTGTAACGACACCGTTACCTAGGCTTTCCTACAATGGCTCTTATTAAATGAGTGACTGACAAGCATGTCACTAAGGGTCGGTGCCCATAGCCATGTGACCTAACAGTCACGGGGCTCGCTAGCCCTGGCTCTAAATGACTAGCCTTTGGCTAGATAAGCGCTTGTTTATATTCATCGAACTTGAGGTCGGTCCTACATTAATGCTCTTTGAGTCATTCAATGCAGAAGGTCGATTAGGTCTAATCAACATGGCTTGCATGGATCACACTAAGGTCGTCCTGACTAGTGAGCCAACACAATGTGACCAGTGCCCAGTACCACTGCCGAACCTGACTAGTGAGTCACAGCTTCACAGTTGATACTGACACCTTTGTCAAATCTGACTAGTTAGTCAGAGCCATGCACAAGTAAGCAATGCTATCAATGTGTATCAATATGTATCTCATGTCACACATCCAAAGATGAGGCATTCAACATGCTTACTTAACAATTGCGAACATAATAATGATCATGCACAAACACAGAGACTCAAGCTCTGACCAATCTCATATTCATCATTCATGGCATGCCCTAATCACATGTTTCTCGTGCATCACATGCATCACATTTAATCATCCAACATGCCTCAATAATAATCATATGCAAATGGGAAAAATTGCCAAGCATTCATTATGCTATCAATGTTTACATTTAAACATCCAACATGCATCAAACATAACCATGCATGTCACATATGGGGTGCAGTTTTCTTACCTTGGGTTCGAGCAAAAATGATTAAAAGAACGACCCTTAAGAACGATCAACTTTTAGTCCTTTAGTGGTCACCTGGTCATAACCAAAAATATAAGATTCATCAATAAAAATGAAAACAAAGGTTCCCAAACCAATATCTAGCCTCCGGGACATCAATCCACATTAATCCTAGTAGTAGGATCGACCCCGAGGCCTAAAGCTAGCATCCCCAAGTCAAAAACCCATTTTTGGCCAAAACTGCCTCTATGGGCTGCGGCCCTCCCTAGCCATGCTGCGACTCACCTTCAGACAGAGGCGAAATCCTCCCCAGAAACACACGCAAGCCACGACTCACCATAGCCAGGCCGCGACCCTTTAAGCAAACCAGCAAGCCACCAGCTTGCTTCCCCTACGTTTTCCCTTAAAACCAATCCTTCAAACTAGTCTCAAACCTCATCCAAACACTCAAAACCCAATCAATCTTACTCAAAAAATTCCACTAATTCCAACTAACCCCCAAGAAATCACAAATTGAAACTTAAAAGAAAACAGAGTATAACAGGACTTTCATGGCTAAGTTTCCTTACCTCAAGCTTGGTTTTCAATCCCCTTCAATGGCTGAATCAAGTTCCTAAGCTCAAACCTTGATTTCCTAGCTTATTCCTTCAAATTGGCTTCAAAATTCCAAAGGGAGAAGGAAGGAAAATGGTGCACGGTAAGGGAGAGAGATGAGGATAATGATGCTCTGTTTTTAACAATTCCACAGCCTTCTAAACTCAAAAGGCTGATATATATCTTAGGGGTGAAAAGAATATTTTGCCCCTAGGTCAAATAAAGGCTTCTAAACACTCCCAAGGGTAAAACCGTCCTTTCCCGCCTATCTCGTTAATTATAATTAACACCCACAAATTCCCGTTATTCTCAATATTCTCAGATATCAATAAATCATATCCCATTACCCTTTTATTCCCGGTAATGTTCTAGTCATCAAAATGACCCCGAGACTCACCCCGAGCCTCGAACTTAAACCCGTTATGACTAGACCAAACACTTGCATTTCATGATCATCTCATGTCGAATGGCTCGAGCCAATCCACATATAATGTGGTAATATTCATAATTCACCCATATGCATGAAAATACACAATCACGCCCCCAACGGCGAAATTACCTACATGCCCTTTGCAATTAAAATATGAACCCATATGCATGCATTCACCATCATATAATAATATAATTCACATAAACATGCATATAATGATTAAATACCATAATAAATCAATTATGGCCCTCCCGACCTCCTAATCAAGGTCCTAAACCTTATTAGGAAATTTGGGGCATTACACTAAGTTACTCCTAACCTAATTGCTGCTCCTCCAAGCTTCAAATTCAAGCAATTCTCCTCAAAAAAAAACAAAGAACTCCACCAACACTTCCAAAGGTGCAAAGGAAAACGAGAGAGAGAGAGAAGAAAAAAAAGTGAGTTGCTTAAGTGTTTTTCTTTGGTTTTCCTGATTCTGAAGGCTTCCACTTGACTAAGTCAATTTAAGGCTAGGGAAAAGACCAAAATACCATTTGCCCAAACCTTAGTTCTTTAATGCCCTCAAGGGCAAAATGATCATTTTCCACCATTTCTCACTAATCCTCAATTAACACCATATTTCCCAATTAATTTCAATATCCCCAAGTAATCACCAAATAATTCCCATTACCCAATAAATCCCGGTAATGTGCTAAATGACTAAAATACCCCTAGGCTCACCCAAAGACGGGTATTTAACCCCATTGTGACTTTTCCAATAATTTGCTCACTAGGATCGTCTCGTGCAGAATAACTCAAATATATCCACATAATAATGTGGTCTAATCACAAAACACATATATTTATAAATATACCCTCAACGAGTCAGAATTACGAAAATACCCTTCCAATAAGAAACTGGCCCACATACATACTTAATACACCTAAACATGCTACAATAGTCATATCATAATATAATTCACATAATTCATATAATCATAAAATGCACATAATATCCGTTTATGCCCTTCCAATACAGTAATCAAGAGACTAAGTCTTATTAGCAAATTTGGGATGTTACGTGTGATCTATACTCTTAATATTGTTTCATATCAGTATAAATTTTGGCATCACCTCCTCATAGTTCTCGTAAGTGGGTAGACTAAAATTAAGTCTGCCCACTTACAAGAACAAATAAGGAGACACCTACCGAAAGTTGTACTAATGAAACAATAAAATGAGTATAGATCAAACTATAGGTATACAGTAAACTCAAACTATCCATGCGAACAAGAAAGTCATGGATAAATTGGAGAGGCATATTTAAGAGTCTTTACTAACTCAGCCTCTCCGAACGAGTCTAATGTATTTAGTGATTACAAATAATTAAAAAAATTATCACTATGTGATAATAGCCATTTTATCCTATCTTTGGTAAAATATTACTACCAAAAAAGGCAAGACAAATTAAAAATGGTCTTATAATGTCTTATGATTTATTAAGTTTTATGATATTTCATTATTTCATATATTCTATAATGTTTAAGTTTAAAAATCATTACATATAATTAATTTAATATTTTATTTATTATTTCTCAATTTTATTTTATATAGTTTAACTTTATTATCTATTTTATTTGTGAATATTTAATTTTAATTAATTATTAAATTAAGTAAGCCTTATATTAATTTTATAATGATTGATATTATTTTATAATGGTTCATAGTAATTTGTTTCATTAAAAAATTACTTTGTTGTTCAAATTGAATTTTTGATTAAATATAGAAAAAAATTATTAATTATTTATAATTAAATTTTATTGAATATCAATTTTTTTAGTTTTTTAATTATTTAAATTTTATTTTATTTCATTAAATGTTAAAATCTAATTTTATTGTAAAAGTTTAATTTATTCTTTATTTTAATTAATTAAAAATCTAGAAAAATTTCGACAGCATAATGACTATATTTCTAACTATCCCAAAATTTTAAACATGCAAATAACACTTAAATCCAGTTCCTGAACATACAACATATTCAATACAATAAACTAGTAATATAATTCAAACCAACATTATTATTTTTTGTCGCAACCAACATTATTATTTTACAAACATATTACTAACATCAAACTTTTTAAATAAAATTAACATCAAACTTTTATCCTAAAAAATCAAACTTATAAATTGAATATCGTAAAACTTTCAATATCAATTTTAACTAATTAAAGAAATATAACTTAATATAAAATCAATAATCCAAACATTATATCATTTTTATTATTACCAACTTAAAGATTTTTTTATATGAATATTAACTTTTTTTTTTATACATATATACCTCTCGGCTTGGTTGTATAGGCAGCGACCCGAGCTCTCGACAGCGGTGGCACTGCTCCGGCGTCGTCGTCATGGTGGCACTAAAATTAAATGGATTAGAGTGATAATATTAAAAAATAATATATATATATATATATATGTATATATACAAACAAAAAAAAGAGGAAGTACATGTGTTAGTAGTGACAGTGGGTGGTAGTGGTCTATTTCCTCGCTAGTGGAGCACGGAGGTCGATATGAGATTTTTTGGGAATTTAGAAAATGGGTTTTGGGAATTTTTTAGAGAGATGTTGAGAGATAGGAGTCAGATGGGGTCACATGGGGTTGGACAGCGTCGAGGTGGGGTCGGATGGGGCCGCATGGGGTCGGAGGAAGTGTGGTTGGGGTCGGACGCCTGAGTTGTAGAGAACTCGTAGAGGAGAGAGAGAGAGATGGTCGTAGAAATAAGGAAGAAGAAGAGGCTTTAGCTGATATATCGTGACATTTATTTGCGACAATAAGTTTCACCGCAAATAACCTAGGGTTTCGCCGCAAATAGGAGTGTTCTGGTAATTAATAAGAAAAACGGCGTTGTTGCTCTTAAATCCTAGAACATAAGCTTTATTTGCGGTGAAACATTTCGCGGTAAATAACACCCTTATTCGTCGCTAATATGAAGCGAAATATTACCTTTGAAATTTTCCCACCAAAATTTTCACCTACATTTTTCGTGACTATTCAACTTCAAATAGTATTTTTTTCGCCGTTAAAATAACTCCATTTCCTGCTAATTTTTGGGACAGTTATTTGCGGCGAAATAGTTGCAGCCAAAAACTACTTTTTCTTGTAGTGATTAATATATTTATATATATATGCATGTTATATTATTTTATATAATATAATATTATATTAAATAATGTGACAAAATGTGATTTGTCACACCTTGTAACATATTATTGAGAGTTACAAAATTGGACACATGTGTGTGCCCAAATGTGACATATTTTGGAGTTACAAAATCAGCTACAAATTTGTAACTCCCAAATATTACCCAAATAATGTGTATATTATATGTTACACATTTGAGATTGGATTTCATAAAGCCATAATGAAATATGGTTGTTGGAGACATGCTTTTAACTCCCAATAGGTGTTTGGAGATTACAAAATCATGTGGGAAAGGATTTTGGACGTTTTGGAACGATTTGGAAAATGACAATATTTTGTGCTGAAACTAGGCTGTGGCCGCGGACACTGATGATCCTGGTCGCGGCCAGTGAGGCTGACAACCTATATGGTTTTTCAATTTTTTCCAAATTGAACGGTTCTAACATCCCAAATAACTCCAAAATCTTCATTTTAATTCCATAAACATCCAATTAAACATTGGTAACAGTCATGGGGGTTGTGGAATTTGAAATTCAAAGGGGTATCTCAAACTCTATAAATAGGAATCTAATGCTCACTTGTAAGACACATCATTTTACATCCACAAAACACTTAGCTGGAAAATTCACCTTGAGGCTTGATTATTCCAGAAAACATTTTCAAAATCTGTGAGAGACCCCTTAGTGCTTGAGTTAGGGGAAATAAACTTTTGGACAAATGTTTTAAACCTTGTTCAAGTTAGTGATCCTCAACCCTCTTCACTTAGGTTGTGTAAGTGAAAGTTTACTATTGTTTTGTTCTTACATTTTTTCTCTATTGCTTTTCTTCTTATTTTCATTTTCTATTTACTTGTAACTTTTGTTTAGAGTTGTAATCTTCTTTTCTTTTGTTTCAAACACATTTCCTTTACTTGTAATATTTTGTTTAGAGTTGTATTTTTCACCATTCTCTTCTTCTCTTTCTTCCTCTTCCTTTATTTGTTTGTTTGAAGGTTTAGTTATAGAGTTGTAATACTTATTTTAATCGATCATTATTTATTTATAATATATTGCATAGAATTATAATATTTCTTACAATTTCCATTCAAATAAAATATATTCTCTAACCATCCTTATGATCCTGAAATGATATTAACTTATATACAATTACTAATAAAAAAATATTATATGCAATTAATTATTATAATAGAGTCAACTCGATCAATCATCTGGCTTCGCTAGTTCTATTCTATATATGTGTGTATATAAATGGCATTGCCTTGGGATTTGTAGGCGGTAAGGAGATATCAAATGAATGATTCTAATTACTTTCAATACTCATGAATGAGTTGTACTGAAATGAAATACCAGTTTATGTATTGAATAGAACTACATATATCATGGTGCTCTTCCAATAAATGTCATTGTACACATGGAACCTAATTTTTGCCTCTTTATTTAGAAATATGGTTCAGTATGGGTACCAGGGTATGCTCCACCAGGACCACCACCCTAGCTAATATAACATGTTAGGTTATCATTCATTCCATCCCCAAGAATGATATAATATAAGTCTTAAAAGTGAATTGTAAAATTTTAAATGAAAAATGCCATAAACATTTAATATAAATACTAGATATATATCGTGCATAGGTTTGCTTAATTTTATTTATAAAATTTATTAAATTTGTTTTATTATCATATAATTTTTGAAATCAATATTCTATTTTAATTAAATAATTTATTTATTTATTTTTAAATTTAAATTTGTTCTAGTTTTTGAATTTGGGAATAACAACAAAAGATTATATATTATATGTTTAATGTAATATTAAATATTCAACGTAGATTTTAAATTGAAGTTTCTTGCTAGGTTTTCTTTTAAAAAAAAAAGTAATTTGTTGTTAATTCACAGTAGATTATATTATATGTCTAATATAATATTATTCTAATAAATGAGTTTAAATTTAATTAAATTTTATTTAAGTTATAAAACGTATGATTTTAATATTTTTAAATAATTATTATTGTATAGTATGTCAAAAATATTATATTTTAATTTATTTAATTATTTATTGTTTTAAAATAATTATTATTGTAAAGTATCTTAAAAATATCATATTTTAATTATTTATTATTTTTAAATAATTATTATTGTAAAATATCTCAAAAATATTCTATTTTAATTTTTTTAAATATTTATTTTATTTTATTTAAGTTTAAGTGTTTACAAACTACTGTTAAATATAAGAATATTCTGTAAAATATAAAAATATTCCATTAAAGTTAACATTAAAAAAATAAAAAATCATTAAAACCAAAAAATTATGTTATCAACACACTTATTATGTAGAAGAAGAGATATATATCTTCTCAATGATGATTAGACCATGACTAAACATTTTTTTAATAAATTTCGATCAACTATAAAATAATAAGAAAACAGCAGTCAAAGTCCATGGGGATATAATGTCAAGTTTTCAAAATGATGACTTGAGTGTCATTTGAATATATTATTAGAAAATTTCGGTGATTTTGGCAAAAATGTCTTTATCAAATTTCTACAAAACGAACCCACATTTTTTTTAACACCATATTAATTAGTGACTCACATTACAAGCACACATTGACAATTAATAATAATAAAAATTGTTAAATATTATTTTTGGCTCTTTATTTTGCAAAAGTTATTAATCGGGTCATGTGTTTTGTTAAATGTCAATTTAGATCATACGTTTTGCAAAATTGAACAAAATAATACTCTGAGCTTGATTTTAGTCAAATAATTTTTTAATATGACTAAAATACCCTTATTTTTATTAATTATTAAATTAATTAAATAATTAAAAATAGATTTTAAAATAAAAAATAATTTAAAATTGATTTTTTTTAAATATATGATAAAATCAACTTTTAATTTAATTAACATAAAAGTCATAAAACTAATAAAAAATCAAAACCCTTATTCTATAAAACATAACAAAAAACAAAAAAACAAAAACGAATGAAGATCGTTCTTCATCTTCATCTTCTTCCTCTCTTTTATCTTCTTCTTCCATCTTGTTTTTGCAGGAACCTTGCCACAAAATCTGAAGCCGGAGATGGAGGTGAGAACCTAGGTTGAGCAATGGCTGCGATGAGGTTTGAGTTATGGCTGTGACAATGCTTGAGATCTGCGACAGGGGTATCTTGGTAGCTTCAGATCCTAGGTTGGTCGGGTCGCGGGGTGGACTCCAAGCTCTCCTTCCGATCGATAAGTGTAGCATCCCATATTTGCTAATGAGGCTTGGGGTCTTGGTTAGCGTGTCAGGATGGCAATAATTGATTTAATTATGCTAATATGTGGATTTAATGACTATGTGATTAAAAGGGTATGTTTAAGTGAATCAAATATGCATGTGGGCCCCATTTGGTTATTAAGGGCGTATTTGTAATTTTAGCCCGTTGAGGGCATAACTGTGATATTTGTGTTTATTGTGATTGATACCACGAGTAAGTGGTGATATATATGTAATGTACAATCCGAAACAGTCATAGGGAGCCGTTTAGCTAAATAGCACAACGAGGTCGAATACCCGGCTCGGGAGGAGCCTAGGGGTATTTTGACAATACAGTTGGTGTTCGAGATTTATCGGGTAACGGGTAGTAATTTAGCAATTAATTGGACATGTCAGGATTAAATGGGGATTTATAAGAATAATCGAGGATTTAGCAGGATGTGGCATAAGACGAAATTTTCCTTGGTGGAACTTGAGGATTTAGATAGACTTAAGGGGGTATTTTGGACTTTTGGTTAAGGATGGATTTAAACACTTAGGCAACTGATCGCTTGAGAAAGTACCAGAATTAAGTAAGAAGACAAAAACAAAACCTCAGCTCCAAGTCTCTCCCTCTCTCCTTCGGTTCTCTCTCTCTCTCTCTCTCTCTCTTTTGGTGTTTGAAGGCTTGGATCATTTGGAGGATTTTAGGCATAGTTCTTTGAAGAATTGGAAGCTTACTGTGGTTGAGATTAGCTCAAGGGTGAAGATATCAGCAAGGTAAGGAATTTCAGCCATTGAATCTATTGAATTATGCTGAATTTTGTTAGAACCTTAAGCTTGCATGAAAATGGATTCTAAGATTGGTATTGGGTGTTTGGTGAGTGTAAGGAATTGTTTATAGGTTGGTTAGGATGTATAGGCTATAAGGATAAGGATTCTAGTCTTAAATATGAGTTTGGCTGAAGATTGGGGTATGAATTTGGGGTTTAGGCTCGAGGAAAAAATTTATGGGTTTGGGGGCTTAGGTCGTAGCCCTGTTCTTCAGGCATCGCGACCTGTGTGCTCGAAGAGGCTGGAAAGCCTATTTTTTCCTAGGCGCGCTGCGACCTTGGGGGTGTAGGTCGCGGCCCGTGGCCTCCAGCAGGGAGGGCCTTGCCCTCTGACCAAGTAAAAGGTTGCGGCCCTCAAGGGCATGCCGCGACCCTAAATGGGAAAAAAAGGGAATTAAGGTTTTAAGGCTCGGGAATAATTCTACTACCCGGTTTGGTAGAATCCAATGTTTCGGAGGCTAGATTATTATTCCAAAGTTATTTTTGGTTTAGAACTTGATGGATGGTTATTATGAATGCGTTGTGACTAGGTTTTCAACGAGGTCGGGTTAGAGGACTATGCTCGGGATCATGGTGTTCAGATAGCTTGGGACACATGTAAGAAAATTGTTGTACCCGTAGAGCAGGGTGTGGCCCTATTGTTTGTATTGCAGGGCGCGACCCTAATGTTTATGTTTAGTATGCGTTTAAATATATGTGAATAATATGTGTGTTTTATGAATGAACGACGAGGCTGAGAATGGCGAAGGCTGAGAACGGCGAGGGCTGAGAACAGCAAGAAGCCAAGTACAGCAATGGGTCGGGATCGGCTTTGAGCACACTGAGTGTAGGCCGCTGGGGCGAGACCCTCATGGGGTGCTGTATCTATGGGCTCGGTGAAGACCGCGAACCCAGGGTCTGGTAAAGCGCCTGAGATGGCTTAGGTCGCTATGTGTTTAGCCCGTTGGCTTCTTTGTTGTATATTGTTGAATGTTATGTTATATGTTGAGTTTTCTTGTCAGGCTTCGGCTCACGGGTGCTCTAAGGTGCAAGTGAGGGCAAAGGAAATGTTGACCATCTATGAGTACTGAGAGCGTGGATTCGGCTTGCCTGGCTGCCACGACCAGGGTTATTTTCATTGTAATGGTTGTTTTGTCGCCGGTCGACCGTGTGTATATTTTGAGTTGTAATACAATTTTCTAAACAATATTTTTGGGATCCCAACTATGTAACTTTCTATAATTTCAATGGAAGTCCAAATTTTATAATTTTTTTGTCGTTAAACGAGTTTAACTTCAGTTTAGTCATACTTTTAACCTAAAACCTCGATTAGCGAGCTAATGACACATTTTTAACTCACATAGTAATGAATCTAAGGAAGTAGGGTGTTATAGTAAGCTTCTGGGTTTTCTATGCGGTGTCTGGTGTGACAACATTGGGAGGTCAGATTGGCTTGGTTCCTGGGTTCTTCTGGGTAAGCTTCCCTTCCGGTCGGCTCGGCTCTTCAGGTCAACGCAGGTTGGGTGGCTAGCGTCGACGAGCTCTCTGTCATCAGCCGAAACCAAGGTCGAGTTTGCCGTCCCACAGTTGCCATCAAGTGGTTTAAAAATCTGGATTTGAGATGGAGATCAATGGAGGACAAATCTATGGGTTTGGGTTTGAACTTTTCTATCTAAGTCTGTGGGTTTCTTTTAGAGTAGAATTGCAGATCTGAGATGGAGAGGGATTTTCATTTGATTTATGGTTTTAGCAAGATGATGATGATGATGATGATGGAGGCTCTTTCGAGAAGAAGATGGAGGTTGATAGATTGGGACTAGGGTTTAGGTTGATTAAGTTTTGATTTCGTTAGTTTTATTTGTTAATTTTAAATTATGTTTTGTGAATATTAAGGCAGATAGATTATGATTAAGATTTGTAAATTATGTTTTGACTTATTAATTTAATCTGATTATTTTTGTTAATTTTTAAAATACTATTTATGTTAATTTTTTCTTATTTACAATTGTTTTTTAATTATTTTTTATTTAAAAATAATTTAATAAAAAAATTAAAAAAAATATTTTTTATTATTTATTTAATTCATTAATTGATAAACACATGAGGGCATTTTTGTTATATTTAAATAAAGTTTGACCAAAATCTAGTCTAGGGTACTGTTTTGTTTTATTTTGCAAAATGTAGGGTCCAATGTAACGACCCAAAATTACTATTATGGCTTAAGGGCCCTGATTAGTGTGCTGGGAGGGCATATTTGGTTTATGTGTGAGTTTATTGATTTAATACATGATTATATGATAAGCATGCTTGAATGATTATCTGAATGTAAATGTGGTTAAATGTTATATCTGTGAGAACCACATTATGTGGGTAAATCTGCAGCGTGCAACTTGAGGCGGTCCTAAGGAGCTTGTTAGTGGGAAGTCACAACGAGGTCTTAATGCTTGACTTGGGGTAAGTCAATGGGTAGTTCAGGTATTAAATGAATATTTGGGTTATCGGGTTATGGAAATAAATATATGGAGATATATTTGAGGTTATGAGACTTAGGCGGGAATATTGGGGAATTTTACCGTTTTGCCCTCGGGGACGTTTCCGGTACCCCGAGCCTCAGGATTGACTTAACTGACTAAGATTAGACTAAGTTAATGGAAAGTAGTAGAACAAAAGGCACAATCGACCCTTTAGCATATCTTCTCCTTCTCCTCTTCTCTTTCTTTTCTCTCTTAAGGAACTACAGAAAATCTAAGGATAGCTCAACTGGAAATTCTATGTTTGAGTTGAATTTATGAAGGATTAGCTTAGCTTTGACTAAGGGACACTCAACCAGGATCAAGGTAAGAATTGAGTTTTTTTTTTGGGTGTTAGAATTATGAGTTTTGTTTGAATATTAAGGTGTTTATGGTTTTGATGTTTAAGGGCTGAATTGAAGCTGAGAGCTTGGGTTTTAGCTCAGAAGTTGTCGAGGAAATGGTTCAGCAAAAAAGGTAAGCTTCAACTCGTAATTTAGAGGTTAAAATCTGAGTTTGCATGACTGGTTTTTGGTGTTTTGAGTTGCTTGGTTTCAGGAATCAAAATGAGATTTTAATGGGTTTTTAAGCTGGATTTCTGTTGGGTTATGCTGTTATAATCATGTTAAAAGTCTTGTGATTAATAGGTTTTGGATTTAGGGTGCTTTGGGGTGGTTTTGAATAAGATTAGGATGTTAGAAATGGTGGATTTTCTGGGCACGAAGGGCTGGGCCGCGGCCCTGTTCTAGAATGCTGCGGCCCTACGAAGCAAAGAAGCCAGGGAGGCTCGGCCAAAGGGGAGCGCCGCGGCGCCACAGGGCAGGGCCGCGGCGCGTGTCTGCCTACTGAGGGGCTTGGGTTCTGTTTTAGGGGCGGGTCGCGACTAGGTTTCAAGGGCCGCAACCCTTAGGTGCATTCTTGATCTTTTACGGATTTTAAACGCGGGAATCTAACTTAGGGTGCTCGAGATCGACTCCACCACCGTGCTTGGCGGAATTCGATGTCCCGGATGCTAGAACTATACATAGAAACCTTTATTAGAGTATTAATGGAATTTATTACCTTGGTTGTGACTAGGTGTTAAGCTAGGGCTCGGGAAACGGATCGTGCTCGAGGGACGTCGCTCGTAGTCAGTGAACGTGGAAATTAAAGGTAAGATAACTGCTCCCGGTTGTGTAATTGTAAAGGGACTAAGGGTTCCCTAATATGTATGCTTTGAGAGGATGGTATTATGCCATGTAAACAGTAAACCAACGGCCTAAGAGCGCCAAGGTTACACTAGCGCACAGGGCACGACTCGGCCACTGGTAGCCAAGGATAGCTTATTATGCACTGAGCTCGGTTTAAGCGGGCCGGAGTCAGTGGGGTAAACAGAGGGTGCGACCTAAGTTGTCGGCCCTGATAATCTTGTAGTTTGATTGTTATTAACGTTTAATTGCATCTTTGACTTTGAGTACATGCTATATGGTTAATATGAGTGTTAAGTGTTTGATCATGCCTAAAGGATTAATTATCTGTTATTGTTGTTTGTGATGTATATTATGTTTTCTTGCTGGGCCTTGACTCACGGGTGCTACGTGGTGCAGGTAAAGGCAATGACAAACTTGATCAGCCCTGACTTGGAGAGCTCTGTGAGCTGATTGTACATGACCAGCTGCTCAGCCGCCACGGTTGAGGGGAAAGCAAGAACAGGGGAACCAGAAATGTCTGTTTTGCCTTAGAGTGGCTGATGGTTGTCTGTATTTTGGAAATTCTGTAAACCGACTTTTAAACACTGTTACTTTTTGGGATCCCATGTGTAAAACTGTTTAATTATATAAAATGTATCTTTTGAGACTAAAACCCTTTTAAACCTTAGCACATTCATGGTTAGTGACACGTTTTTAACTGAATGACTTGATTAGCAAGTCCTGCACCTTTAGAAGTACACAGTGTAGCGGTCCTGGCTATCCAGGGCATTACATCCAAATTGTCTTTTAACAAAACACAAGATCCAATCGGTAATTTTTGCAAAACACAAAGTCTAAAATGGTATTTGCCCATAAAAATGTAGTAAAATATGCACATAGCATTGCCTATGCAGTGTAGGAATGAGGGAGAATATAAAATGAATGAAGAGTTTCAACATGATGATAATATAATTTATGGAGATATATTGTTTGGTATCAGGAGTGAAGTTAGAAATATAAAAAATAAAATAATTGTTAAAATTATTGTATTATCCTTTTTAAATAAATATTTTTTTAAGAGATAATATTATGATAGTCAATGTTATATATTATTTTATATAATATAATTTTAGATTAAATAATGTGACAAAATGTGATTTGTCACACCTTGTAACATAATATTGAGAGTTACAAAATTGGATATATGTATGTGTCCAAGTGTAACATAAATGAAGCTACAAAATATGTTACAAATTTGTAACTCCCAAATATTATCAAATAATGTGTAGATTGAGAGTTATACATTTTGTTTGAATTTCACAAAGCCATAATGTGATATGGCTCTTGAAGATGTGATTTTAACTCCCGTTATGTATATGGAGGTTACAAAATCAAGTGGGAAAGAGTTTGAGACGTTTTGGAACAAAAATTGAAAAAATTGGGAGGTTGAAATGGCCACTGGCCGCACCCGTCAACATCCCTGGCTGCGGCCTGGGGTGCTGACAACCAAATCCAATTTTTTCAATTTTCCAATTTTAACATCCCAAGTAACACCCAATTCTTCATTTTAATTCCATAAAACATCCAATTAAACATTGGTAACAGCCAATGGAGTTGGTAGAATTTAAAATTCAAAGGGTGTCTCAAAACTCTATAAATAGGAGTCTAATACTCACTTGTAAGATACATCATTTTCTATCCACAAAGCACTTGGCTGGAAAATACACCAAAGAGGCTTGATAATTCCAGAGAGCTATTTTCTTATGAGATCCCTTAGTGCTTCGAGAATAGGGAAAAATAAGCTTTTAGACAAAGGTCTTGAACCTTGTTCAAGTTGATGATCCCCACTACTCTACACTTTGGTTGTGTGAGAGTTTGTGTTCTTCTTATTATTTTTTTTCATTCTTTCGTTCTTATTTTACTTGTATTATTATTGTTTTGAATTTGTATTCTTCTTCTTCTTCTTCTACATCTTTCTATTTATTTGTATTTTTAGTAATTGAGTTGTAATATTTCTTTAATCAATTACCTTGACTATTGTATTTCTTGCTTAGAGTTGTATCTTAATTTCTATATATCCCATTGAATAATATATATTTTCTAACAGTGAGTAATACATCTTATTGTATCATTTTCTTGAATCCTTCTAAAAATAAAGGATTTGATTGCATAAGTTTGGAGGGAGACTTTCTTTGTGCATCTATCATTTCTCTTCCTCACTTTCTCTTGTCAAAATAATTCTACCTCTTCCTTCATCTCTCTCCTTCCCACCCATAGCCATTCTCCCATTAGGCCTGACTTAGGGTCTGTTTGACATAACTTTTACTTTTACTTTTAAACATAAGAAGAAGAGAAGTAAAAGTTTGAGCTTTCTAATTCCTGTTTGGATTTATATTTTGAAAGAGTTTTTTTATTTGTTGAAAAGCTTTTCAGAGTGTTTGGTATATACTGTATAAAATCTCTTATAAAATAAATATCAAATTTAATAATAATAATAATAATAATAATAGTGACTCATATTCAAGAAGCTTTCAAGAAGTTCTGTGATTCAACAAGTCTTTCTGTGAACAAATCAAAATCTCATATATTCTTTGGAGGAGTTAAAGAAGACATTAAAGTTAAGATTCTTGAGCTGATGCAAATGGAAGAAGGATATTTTCCTTTGAAATACTTGGGGGTTCATCTTCGTCCTACTAAATGGAAAGCTTCAGATTGTGGGGTGATCTTGGACAAGTTGAACAAAAATCTCAATTGTTGGGCGAGCAGGAATCTGTCTTTTGCTGGTCGTGCTCAACTCATTCACTCAGTTTTGCTTGGTATCAGAAATTTCTAGATGAGTATATTCATTCTGCCTTTTAAGATTACAGCTGCCATAGACAAAAGCTGGCGTGACTTCCTCTGGGGTGCTAACGGGAACAGGAGTAAGCTTCATATCCCTTCTTGGGAGAAAGTTTGTCTCCCTAAAAAGCTGGGTGGTATTGGTTTTCGCGAAGGTAAGAAATGGAACATGACTTTGATGGCGAAGTTTTTATGGGCGATCTCTAACAAACAAGACTGCCTTTGGGTTAAATGGATTAACTCTATCTATCTTAAGGAGCAATCTATTTGGAATGTTCCTATTAAGCAAGATATGAGTTGGTATTTTCAAAAGCTGCTGAGGCTAAGACAAGTTACTGATGTTGCTTCTTTGAGGCAAGTTTAAAAGGGAGGTAATTTTCGAGTCAGAATTTTTTACACTTCTCTTGTTACTGCCCAGAAAGTTATGTATGCTGGAACTGTGTGGAATAAACTCCTAGTGCCCAAGCATAGATTCATCTATTGGCAGATTTTTAACTGTCATCTGCTCACCAGAGATCAGCTGAGTCGTTTTAATGCCTATCCCTTCTGCTCTCTGCCCAGTTTGTGTCTAAGTTAATGAATCTCACAGCCACCTATTCCTGGAATGTATCTTCTCCAGGAAATTATTTAGGGAAATTAGTAGCTGGCTGGGTGTGTTTCAGTGGCTGAAATCCTTCATGGAGCTTCAGCAATGGTGTTTATCAGCTGTCAAAGATCTGAAGAACCCAATTATTAATGTTGTTTTATCTGCTACTTTGTATTTTGTTTGGAAAAATCGGAACAAATGTATATTTGAATCTGTTTGTAGTACGGCTAGAAGTATTAGCTTGGAAATTAGGAAGATTGTTAAATGTAGAGTTTTGGGTCTGGGTCATTATAAACTTAGAAAAAGGGACTGGTATTTGCTCAATGTTGTAGAGGGTTGGTAGTTGTATTTTTGAGTGCAGCTGCTGCTGTTGCAGGCTGCGGTTTGGCTGTTTAGAAGCTGTTGCTTCTTTGTTTTGTATCTTGGTTGGTTTTTGAATAAAGTTTTCTTTTGTTCAAAAAAATAAAATAAATAAATAATAATAATAATAATAATAATAATAATAATAATAATAATAATAATAATAATAGTATATGTTATGTGTGAACTCATTTGAAAATTAATTGTTCTTTTGAAGAAAAAAAATCTAATCGCATACATATATGAATTAATATTAATTAATAAATAAAAAAATCATAAAAATCTAAATGTCATTAACAAAAAATCTAAAATTTTAAATTGAATATTCAAATATAAAAATCTAAATGTAGTTAGAGAAAGAGATTCTATATATAAAACAATAACAAGAAAAATAAAAACAAGAAATCGTACGTAGTTTTTTTTAGAAAAATTAGATAGAATACTTTTTAAGAAAAAAGAAATCGTATTCTATAACTGTTATCTGCACAATTTAGGATAAAAATATAATTTATATTTTTTCTTTTATGAAAAATAGGGGTAAAAAAAGTATTATGAAAGATTCATTAAAACAAGAAAATAACTTATCGTTTTTTTTTAAAAGTCCTTCCTGAAGAAGCTGGTGAGTCACTGCTTATCTTAAGAGCTCTTCTAAATTGAAAAAGCTATTTCTATATTTCATCCAAACACACCTAAAAATAATTTTAAGTTTTCAAAAGCTCTTCCAAAATCATGCCAAACAGGCCCTTAAGGGCTAGGCAAGCTTGGCAATTGCCAAGGGTGTTTTTTTTAACATATAGTTTTTTTGTATATATATAATGGATATTTTTATGCTTAGAATTACTTAATTTAATAATTAATTTAATTGCATTTAATTACTATATTTATTTTTTGGCCTAGTAATCTTAGGTAGAAATAATCCATGTTTATGTATTATAAATATTGATTAATTAGTCAAAAGAATTAATGTAGTACTTTACATTTTTGTTTTGTTTTTGTTGTTGTTATAACTTTTAATTAAAAAAATACAAAAATATTTGGAAATGAATGTATATATAAATAAATATATATATATATTACATATTCATTCTTAATTTGTTTCTCAAATTTATGTTCTAAATTTAGAATTATATACATATTATTTTCTTCCATCTTCTTTTGAAAAAAAAACCTCATAAAATTAACATTTTTTTTTACATGTGACAAGTACTAAATATACAATATTTATCTAAAATTAAAAATTAATATAAATTTATTGAATCATAAAAAGTTAAAAATTTTTATTTTAAATAATTAGGGTGTGTTTTGGAAGTTACTTTGTAATTATTAGACGGTAGAGTTAAAAATGTAGTAATTACACTCTATTTTGAAATACAAAATGTATTTGAATGTCAAATAATAATTACATATAAATTTTTATAATCATATTTGACAAGAGAGAGAGTTATTAATTACATAGCAAAGTATAATATTAAATAATAAGTATCGAGTAATTATACAATATAGTTAATAGTTATACTCAATTCTCATGTGAGCATAAGGATTAGAAAGTGTAATTAGAGCACTTTAATTACTTTAAATTATATCTTTTCTATATAATAAGTGTGTAGATAACGGATATTCTTAGTTTTAACGGTTTTTTATTTTTTAATGTTAACTTTAACGGAATATTCTTATATTTAACAGAATATTTTTATATTTAAGGGTAGTTTGTAAATCCTTAAACTTAAATAAAATAAAATAAATAATTAAAAAAATTAAAATATGATATTTTTGAGATATTTTATAATAATAATTATTTAAAAATAATAAATAATTAAATAAATTAAAATAATATATTTATTTGAAATTTATATGACATTAATATAAATTTAATAAAAATAATTAATAAAATCTATAAATAAAACTAAGCAAACGTGCATATTGTAAGTTATTTGTATTTAGTAATTAAATAAATATGTTAAATCTAAAAATTACTTAATTATATTTACAATGTGGCTTTGTAACCACAACCTTAATGTTATTTTCTAAACTTGTTTATGGCCTCCATACATATTGAGACGCTCTTGCCTTCCCATCTCTCGTCTCTACTAGAAAGTGAAAGTTCCACAAATTTCATTGCATATATGAGACGATGATAGCACTGACCATAGGAAATAGTAAACTCATTAATTCTTGCTGTACCAAAATAGAGGTCTCTTATTTAAACAACCAGAGGTACTACATCACATTTGACATTGTCTATAGATGGTACAGCCTATCCAAATTCTCAATAGGACCCTTCAAAGTGCATCTTGATGTGATTTGAATATGTATGCCCACCTATATATGCTCTTCTATTATTATTTTAGGTTGTACGATTCTCCAAAACATAGGGTGGAATATGAAAAACGAAGCTGTTATTATTATTTTGACAAAAAAAAAATCTAAAGTTATTTAAAGTTTTGCCTATGTCACAATTTAAAAAGCCCATAGACATCTATTTCTTATAGTATTTCGTGTTAAGAATACTTATTACCTTGTCTTTATAATAATAATTATTTGGTAACTTGTAGTGGTTTGTTATTCTCCACTACAATACAAATGATCTACTTATATTTCAAATATGATTATATTATTATTTTTTTAAATGATTTTTTTTGCTTTTGTTATCTTAAAATGATTCAAAAATATTTTTTGAATTAATAAAACAGAAACAAAAAAAAATTGTTTAGTAAAATTAATCAAAACGTAGATTTTTAAATAAAAAATAATATAAATTAATTTTGAAATTAAAACATTTAATAAACTATTTTAATTAATAAAATAAACACAAATATGTTTAATTCTAAATATAAATTAAAAAAAACTAAAATCAATATTTTAAAATTAATTAAAGTAAACTAAAACTCTAATACTTTTTTGAAGTTTTGATTAAAATAGTTTTGTTTGAATTTAGTTTAAATTTTGGCTTTTAAGTTTAGGGTGTTGATTTAAATTTTAGTTTTAAGTTTAGGGGTTAGGTTTAATTTTTTATTTTTTGTTTATTAACATTATTTTAAAGATTTAATTATACATTTTTTTGTTTCAATAATTCAAAAGAATATTTTTAAAGCATTTTAAAATTTAAAAAAAGATAAAGAAAATCAAATAGATCATTAAAAAAAAGGGTAATATGATTAAATTTGAAATATGAGTTGAACAAATTGTAGCAGAGGGTACTAAATTGGTGCAAATTGCAAATAGATGACACTCAATGAACATTATTATAAACATATGATACCAAATATGTATTTCGATAAAACACATGATATCAAATAAATATTTATCATAAAAATACTTGGTAATAATTATCGAAAATAAAGTAAATGCTTTTTAGAATCACACTACATGAACTTGAATGAAAAAAATACACTTTTTATTTTATAATTATTTAAAAGGGGTGGGGTGGGGGTTTTATTTGAGAATAGATAAAAATTCGGATAACAATAAAATATTTGTTTTTGTTTTGACTAAATTAGACAAATTACTCTGAATTTTTTTAAATTTTAATATAATTTTATTCTCTATATAAGTCACAAAATTTGTGAAAAATTAAATTATTAAAAAAACCAAAATTAATAAATAATATTTTTGTCAAACTCCAAATCACAAACCTATATTTTAAGATATATACTAATAGTTATAAATCAACACACTTTTGTAATCATCTTCAATGACTTTATATTTGATTTTAATTTTTATAAGGATATTATTGACTACTTGAGATATTTTTGACCATATTTTGACTCCAAAGAAAATATGATATGTTTTTCAAAAAAATAAAATTAAAAAGTACATTGTCTAATTAATCAGCCAAACAAAAATAATATATATTTTTTTGTAAGAGCTGTATTTTTTTCTACAAGAAACCATAATCAAATAATACATAAGCTCTAAATTGATTAGGTGCTTTCTCCCCATTTCTACGTACATTGGATTGAAAGACATAATAAATATTTTGGTTAGATGATGAGAATTTCTTAGAAATGACATGCCTGAGCTGTAATGGTTCCTCAATGCTAGCTAGCTCCTCAATATATCCATATCCTTCATTATTTAGCAACCTATAATTATAATTAACCCTCTAATATATAAATATATATATGGTAAAGCATGTGAGTGAATAATAATATGGATACAATTTTGTGCCAATGCTGAACCAATTAATTATTTAATAATAGGATTCATTTATCTATTGTTTCTTCAATTATTGAGATACACAGTCTTGATATAGTTAGTTACTTGAACTTTAAAATTTCTAATTTACGCCAATCATTACTATTTTTAAATTGTAAGCATCTGTAATAGTTTGTTCACTTGAGGAACACTTATTCTTAGATTAAAGTTCCATTGAATATTATAATTTTGGCATTATTCATATGGTTTAGCTATTGGTGTCTAAATCTAAGAAAAAGAGCTTCATTTTTTCTGTAAAAGTTTTGACAGAAATGGTTTAAAAGCAAGTAATGAATGGTAATGGTAACAAGTAGAAGTGGTGGTTGATCCATTTTATTTATGATGCTTTATCTAAAATAAGGAGAAGGGTACAAAGGCATTGAATGTAGAAGTTGAAAGAGAACAAAAAGAGAGAGAAAAAGAGTGATTAGAGTTTGAAGTTAATGCAAGTGCATTAGATTGGATTGGATTTGGATAAGAGAGCAGTACAGTTAAGAATAAGCTTCTCTTGCTTAAAATACAGCTAGATTGACTCTAGTCACTGCTAGTCATGAGCTCTTCAGAGAGAAACAGCTAAGTATTAGCTAATCTCATCACATTAAAATATAAATAAACAATAATGCAAAACCCAACTGAATTGATGTCATGTGCCCAGGTTGTTACTGCTGCCGACCGTCCACATGTTGTGCCACCTCATCATCATCTTTTCTTACTCATAAAACAAAATGTGTAAAAGTAATAGCACCACTCCGCATAGAGATGAGCCGAGACCTCTCTATCTCTACTCTTCCCATCTTTACATTTTGTCCTTGGTTTATTAAGAAAAAGATAAAGCATGTGATCTAGCTAGTTGGTCGTTAAGCACTACTATACTAGTTGATTAGAGTTTTGATTTGAACGATAAATATTTTCAACTTCGTTTGGTATTTTCTAAATATTAATGAGGATTTGGGTGGCGAAAAGATTTGTGTGGTCAGTGGTCCCTTACTTTAGACTATATGTGTATGTATGCATCCAATCCAAAATCCAAATTATTATTTTTGAAATTGAAATTTATGCATGTTGTTATTCATGGTCATGTTCTGTTCCAAACCCATAAACATAAGTTTTTTTTTACATAGTAGACATAGAGACCTAAACGAACATCGCACGTTTCGACCGACCGACACTCGAGGCGTGACGCGCTTCCCATCGTCGTCTACCTCACTCACCCCATTTCCCAATATCTATTATCTGCTGTCTCGCCGTGATTCGGGGCTTTCTCCCAAAAATCATTATACATATATATTAATTTAGTGTTTGGTTAGGCAGACAATTATCTTCAGATACCATTCATTTACTATACAAAATTACAAATACATCACACACATTCACATACGATCATATCATATTATTATATATGGATGAGCACGTGCATGTGCATTTTTAGGCTGGGACCTCTTTTATTTATTAATGTACGTAATATATAAATGCTTTATACTCTTTTTTAATCCAAACTTAATTTTTTTTCACTGCATCCTATCCCATTTACACCAACTATTACTTCAAGACTTGTCAAATGGGTTTATTTTTCTAACTAACATCTGCCATAGAAGCTTAAAACTTTATTGCCTGATAGTAATAAGTCCTATAGTAAGAGTAGCACATTTGAAGCACTTTAATAATATTAATTTTGTCTAATAAATTATACCATACACTATACTAAATAATAAACATGTCCTTTCTACCCCCACAGATTTATTTGTCCAAACAAAAAATAGAAAAGAAAAATGTGCACATGCAATGCAAAAGGCAGTCCTCTGATAAATTTTGATTATGAACAGAGAAAACAATGACTACACAACAGTAAACAACCCAACACAGCCACGGACGGACTCACTGCACACCCTGCACACCCATGGCCGACCACCTTCTTATGTTACTGTCATTTATATTATTATCATTTGTTACTGTCTATTTCCATTAGTTTTCATTATCTCTTTTTCTTCTTCTTCAAATTCCCTATTCTCAAGTCAAGAAGATACAGTTTATCATGGAAGACTTTGTTTACAAACCTAAACATTCAATTATTGGAATTTGAAACATATCAATAGGAACCAAATCAAATTTCTCAAAAAAAAAAAAAACATGAATGAATGGATGCATTGTTAATATGCCAAATCAAATAAAGTAAAAACAATAGTATCACCGCCATAGATAGATGAATGATGGTATTGATATATTTTGTACTACTACATCATATCAGTCGCCAGTCTGCTTTTGTAAATATGTATTTATATATTTATTTATGTTTTTTTGGGAAGAATAATAATAATAAAATAATGACAGAGCCATTTGATAAAAGACACCTTGCAAGGGAGTGGGGACCCGTCTCCAATGCATGTACATTAATAATGTAATAAGAGGTGAAAAACAAAGACTACAAAAAGGGCTTCACTCCTCCTCTTTTCCCACAAATCAGTCATCACCATTCACCACCGGTCATCACGCCTTTCTCCTCCTTCTGTTTCTCACAGGTGAGTACTAAGACCACGACTCACAGACTTAGACTAAGTATTCCACACCTTTCAACATTTCTCTTTCCCTTTCTTTTTCTATCTTTCTAGACAGTGGGGCTTCTGTTATATTCCCACCCTCTCAAACTAATTAAGTATCCTGATTTTTTTTTTAGATGAAATTAAGTATCCTGATTTGGTTTACCGTTTCTCGTTCTTTTTTTTTTAAAATAAATAAATAAATAAAAAATCGTTTATTTTTTATTTTTTTTCAGTGGACAACATGGGCAGTCACCTGCATTGGACGATGCTTTTGGGTCTGCTTCTAATGGTGTCCGGAACTATGGGAGCTCCTCCTAGGAGAGCAGTGAATGTGCCATTTGGCAGAAATTATGTGCCTACATGGGCTTTCGATCACATTAAGTACTTCAATGGAGGCTCAGACATTCAGCTCCATCTGGATAAATACACTGGTTTGTTTCTTCACATGCATATATAACGTATATATATATATTTATATATACTTTATTACGAACCAAAACTAGTCTGCTTGTGATTCTTGTGCATAAAATGTTTGGTTTTTTTGCGTAAAGGTACTGGCTTTCAATCCAAAGGTTCTTACTTGTTCGGCCACTTCAGTATGCAAATAAAGCTGGTCCCGGGTGACTCTGCCGGAACAGTGACTGCTTTCTACGTGAGTGACTCTCTTTTCATTTCTCATTGTTTGATTAGTAAACGATTCTTAACCTGTTTTGCTATTTGTTATGGTGTGTAGCTATCTTCTCAAAACTCTGAGCACGATGAAATAGACTTTGAGTTCTTGGGGAACAGAACAGGGCAACCCTACATTTTACAGACGAATGTGTTCACGGGAGGAAAGGGAGACAGAGAGCAGAGGATTTACCTCTGGTTTGACCCTACCAAAGATTACCATTCCTACTCTGTTCTTTGGAACCTTTATCAGATTGTGTGAGTACCCTACAAACACATACATATTTCAATGTTTTTTTCATTTCAAAATGCATTAGCACTTGGAGTATTAGCTGGCAGTGGTGTGTGTTCAATTCAAAACCAAATCTTTTTTCATTTGAAATCATCTTTTTCTTTTTTGTTTTTAATCATAGTACTCGTTTCTCTGTTCTGATGATGAACTGAACCCGTGAGATGAGTGAAGTAAAGCTTTTTCTTATTTTTTTTTGGGCCCCATTGGATTGAACAACTCAACAACTGGTATTAGGATACCGACAAAACTATGAAAAGTAGAAAAGCAGAAAATTTTCAAACAAAATCATTGGAATGGGAAATCACTTTTTTGAATTTTGGCCAGGCTTTTGTTTGTTTTGTTGTAATATAGAATCGAAAATGTGCAGTGAGTGGGTGAGTGCTAGTGTCTGACAGATGACAACAGACACGTCTAGTAATGTGTGTGTCCATGTTGTTAACTTAACTTTTATACATATCATCAATCTTATTCTGATATATATTTTCAGATTCTTTGTGGACGCCGTGCCCATCCGAGTGTTCAAGAACTGCAAAGACCTGGGGGTGAAATTCCCATTCAACCAGCCAATGAAGATCTACTCGAGCCTGTGGAATGCGGACGACTGGGCTACCAGAGGTGGGCTTGAGAAGACTGACTGGTCCAAGGCCCCATTCGTTGCGGCCTACAGAGGGTTCCACATCGACGGATGCGAGTCGTCGGTGAATGCCAACTACTGCGCCACCCAAGGAAAGAGATGGTGGGATGGTCCTGAGTTCCAAGACCTTGACCAGAGCCAGTGGAGGTATCTCAGGTGGGTCCGCCAAAAGTACACCATCTACAACTACTGCACCGATCGTGTCAGATACCCCACCATGTCACCTGAGTGCAAGCGAGACCGAGACGTTTGATGATTTCAACTCTCGCTCGCTCGCTCACTCACTCGATCAACCCTCCCCTCCTATATTGCATTTCCTTAGGCTTGTGTTTTTATCAAATATCATTATCATACAACACACACAAACAAAGCCATAGCCTCATATATTTATGTATCTATTCTATGATTGATGTCCTAAGGTTTCGTTATCATTCATTTTCAAATATGCACTACTACTACTACTGCTGCTGTATTCTCTCAATGTAACACTACCCACTATTGTTATGGTTGTACTATTGGATATTATATAAATATGGTTTACTTTACATAAAGTTGATACTTGTCAATCCAACATTTTCAATGTGCATGTGATCACGTTCCCCCTTACATCTATTCTATTAAAAAACGCAATGAACTTACATCCCACGATTTTGATTTTGTCGATTATATATATTTATGATGATGACGACGACGATGAAAGGAGTTAAGGGTCACCAACTCAAAAGTAGAAATGGTCGTAGTAGATCATAGATATGGGTGGACCTACTAGCTGTCCTTTGGCGTAATAGATTTGGCTGCACATCATTATTGATTCTTAAATAAGAAAGTTAATTTTTGGTGATGGGTTTTACAACCTCAACTTCCCTAATCAATTTTGTGGACCGACAGATGCCCATCAACCCATTTCAATAATTGATTGTTTGGGTTTTCATTATGTGACATATTTCTCAATAAAGTTGATAAATTCGGTTCAAATCTTCTTTCCTATATACGTACATATTCCAATTAAAGAGTTTTTAGAGGTAGATTTCACATGCTAAATTTTAACCTAAACGACTAAAGTTCTCTTGACTAAGATACAAAACTTTATTGCCCTTTTTTGTTCCAATATATATTATTGGATGCCAGTTACCACATCTAATCTGCCATTTTTCTACTCGTTCTACTTTTAAGCTGACAAACTATTATTATGCCATAAAATGTCAACTTTCTTAATGAACCCTGTGAAACTTTTATTTACTTACAACCAGATTCTCAGTCATTAATTGGTAGTTTTCTACTTTGGTGTATTGTACACGATGGACTCTACTCTTAAGCAACCTCCAACCAGACTAGAAAACACAATTTTTGTATATTTGTTTAAGTTTAAGGTGCCCCAATTTGCTAAAACCAAATCTGCTTTTTTATAACTCTTAACAATGGTTCTTAACTGCCATTGAAAATGATTATAGAAAGAAGATCTCACAGAGTTTTAATGATAGTTAAGAATCATCTGTCAATGTCACAGCTAACTCACTATATACACAAGTATCTAGTTTAAAAGTATCTCTCGGAGGAAGAGATAGTTTGGTTTACAACCAACGTGAGAAACTTGGTATTCTCGGTGTAATCACCATGGCAAACATTTCAAACAAAGCAATGGAGGCCCTAGAACTAAGTGAGTGGTTTGACGAAGTGCTTCAAATCGACATGGTCGATATGGAGCTGACACTCACCCCATCGAACCATAGCGTACACTACAAGAAATCCGACATTTACCTACAAATATTAATCGTAGGTAAAGATAGCGTATTGGTAGGTAAATTCGTTTACCTACATATTTTGACAAATTTTGTATTGGTAGGCTATAGTTAGTCGAGAAATGTATCATTGCCTACGATTGGCATATTGATAGGTAAAACTCATGTAGATTCCACATAAATGACTTTGAGATGTTTGATGTGTCATGTAATGTTTCAATTGACGTGGCAAGCCTTGTGGCAAATTTTTAGTGAAACACGTGGCACTAAATGATTGAGTTACTTGTCCCTTTTTATTGGTTACGTGACACTAAATGACTGGTCCATGTGGCATGAGCTGATATACATATTTTTACATACGCTTATTTATTTGTGAGTAAAGATAATGTTTATATGTATGTAATTTTAATTATATCAATAAATTTAATTTAATATAAACAATAAATGAAAGTAGTTAATTTTAAAAATTGTACGCCCTCCTATTCAGCCCGGGTACTTTTTGCAGCTCGGGTACAGCTGCCATCTAAGAATAATACTGAGGGACCCACAAGCTGACATCTCCTCGGTAGAGGCAGTGTGACCCCCAGGTAATAACACGAGCTAAGGAGTATGAAGCGTTAAAGTACGAACTGGAGATGGATATAACTTACAGCCTCCGGGACACAGGCTGGCATTATGCTCAGGTCAGAGTCCTCTGACCACCTGCCATGCCCTCGAGTTTATTAAGATGGATACGTTATATATAAACGTGGGCGGTCAGACGTCACATGTCCATTTATCCCTGAATTCTCGGACACGTAATATAAACGTGCGTAATCAGACATCACGTGTCTGATTACGCCAGGCGATCCATGATCATTTCTACCTAATGATTAGACCTTACCTTAAGATATATTGTAATATTCACAATTTGTAGATGACAGGTCACAAGTGAGGGATGTACATTCACGTGACAACCCCAACACCTATCCTGAGATGGTTCTTCTATAAATACCAAGACCTTGGATAGAAAATGGGTTGGGTTTTCTCTATGTAATGCAAAGACTCTGTCAAAATATAGAGAGACATACAGTAATAATATCAACTCATGGAATATGGGGATTTTAACCTCCGAACCACGTAAAAAAGGAACGAGTGTTCTTGCTATATTATCTTTAAATATCTTTAAGAGTAATTATTATCCTTACAGTTTACCCTTAAGCACTAGTTTATTCCAGCTAAATTTCATAATACACTGTTGGCGAAAAACCGCATCAACAATTTGGTGCTTTCATTGAGAGCTGCAAATTAGTGCCATTGAAAAAGATTAAAGAAAAAGTTCATCATGGTGGTCACTCGTTCAAGGCACAGTAACGAAATGGATCAGCATGGTGGGCAGGAGGCTCACCATATCGCTGTTTCCGACGAACAAAACCCAGAGATCCAGCAGCGATCGGGAAAGCAACCGATGGGCCACGACATCGGAAGATCGGCACCTCTACTGCCGAATCCGAAACCAGGTTACTTCACTGCAATAGAGATGGAGAGCATGCAGCTGAGGAGCCATCTAGCAAGGAAAATAAAAAAAATCGAGGAAGTCTTGGCTCGGCTACCCCTTCTTGCAACCGACGTTAACGTCGAAAAGAGGCAAGGCAGGACTCATAAGTCTCGCCGGGATAGTCGACCCAGGCCAAGTCGATCGATTAGAACCTCAACTCCAAATTCTACTCCCATGTCACCCAATCACCAAGAAGCCCCGTTTGGTGGCTTTCCCAGAGATCATCAGCGAACCAGCAGATCGGTCAGAACCTCGACGCCGAATTTGGCATCGCCATCAAATGCTCTTGGCCACCCACACAGACGGTCAAGGACAAACTCGCAAAGACGACATGTCCCAACCGATGTCCCTATATCGCGATCAGATTGCCAGGCTCAAAGAACCAGGAATGGTGGGGTAGAACAATCACGAGCTAACTTGGTTCGGCTTGATGGGACGAGGATTGCCTCACCGATCAGGCATCCTCTGTCGCCGATAAGGCACCCGTCCCCACCTTGTTCAGCTCAAGATGTTCCGACCTAAAGAGACAGCAGGAGGAATCCTCCTCGCGCTGCCCCTGTTCATGCCCCGTGGGCACGTGGGAATATCCCAAATCCTCATCCTCGGCCGCCAGCTCTGAGTTTTTCTAATGGAAGCTATTGGACGGAGGGCCATCGAAGTGAGAGGACCAACGCAGATTTGAGGAATCAGTTGAGCTCGGCTCAGAACCCTCGAGTTGATCCACATGCCGATCTCCGAGATCGCCTGAATTCACAAAGAACCAATTCAGTTCGCGATAGGGTCCGTGGCATTCACCACGAGAGAAGTCCTTCTGAAGTGCGCGATAACGTGAACGCTCCACCAAACCAAGCTCGAACTTAGAGGGACAATAACCCATCAAACGCGTACGGTCGAGCAGGAGCTGTTGAACAGCCCCAGGGAACCAAGGACCCAACCCTCGAGAGGTTGGCCCAGATGGAGGAACTGATGAGAAGACTCCTATCAGAAAAGGAAAAAGATGAATACGACTCAGGGGACGAGCTCGAGCTTTTCGCCCTCAACATCGCAACAACTCCATACCCGCTAGGTTTCAAGATGCCCCATTTATCCAAATTCGACAGAGATGGAGATCCGTCCGACCACTTGGGGATGTTCAATACCCTAATGATGGCCCATAACATCAGACCCAAGTTAAGGTGCTTGGTATTCCCTTTGACTCTGGTTGGACCCGCTAGACAATGGTTCAAGCAGTACAAAAAGCATTCCATCAACTCATGGAAGAGCTTCTCCGCCGACTTTAAGAGGGCATTCCGGGCTTCTCAAGCAGTTCGGATAAAGGCGGACTCCCTGGAAAACGTAAAGCAGCAGCCTGGAGAGCCTCTGAAAGCTTACTTGAGTAAGTTCGCCAACATCACTGCGTGAGCTAGAGACGCGGATGAAAGCTCTAGGCTTATGGCGATGAGAACAGGAATCCTTGTTGGAGGCGAACTATGGAAAGAGATCTAGAGAAAGGGCATCATCATAGTGGAAGAGTTCCTGAACAAGGCTTAGAGGTGGATCAACCTGGAAGAGGCGCGAGCTTCGATCGCAGGAACCAGCCAGGTCCCTGCCCAGCCCGTTGGAGAGGTAACGGACGTGGCAGCTACGACTCAAACCGTTACCCAGAATAACCACGGGGGAGGAAGCAAGGGGAAGGGAAGTAGCGAGGGTGGCCAGACTGGTTCGAAGAAGAATAAACTTGTGGAGAAGTTCAAACCAATCTATGCGACTTACACCGACCTCACAGATACTAGAGAGCGCATCTTCTTGGTGAACTCTGCCCACCTTCTGTGGAAGAAGCCGGAGCCTCTAAAAAACCAAAGGGCGGAGAGAGACCCTTCAAAATTTTGTCGATTCCACAATGACATTGGTCACAACGCCGATGACTACAGGCATTTGAAGGATGAGATCGAGACGCTCATCAGGGCCTAGCCCCTGGCTCAGTATGCCCAGAATCGAATCACTCCTAATCAGCCCGCTGGGCAAAACATTCAATCAGCTCTGGAAGCCCCAGCAAATCAGATCGAATCCCAAGTGAGTCAGGACACCCCTCCTCCAATAATAGGAGGAGAAATAACCACCATCTCTGGAGGCCCTTATCTGGAGGGCATGAGCAAAATGCCCAGAAGAGGTATGTCATTGAGCTGAGGTCTCACAATGGAGTTGAGTTCGTCCCAGAGCAGCGTTTGTCTAAACAACAACGATTGGAGAAACAACCGATCAGTTTTACTGAAGAAGACGCTGGTGATGTCCAGTTCCCGCATAACGACCCTCTAGTCATAACTGTCCAGCTCGCCAATCGGAGAGTTAGGCGGACCTTGGGCGATAACGGGAGTTCCGTGAACCTGCTCTTTAGGTCCACATTGGAGAAAATGGGATTGTTTGTGACCGAACTAAAAGCAACCTCCATGGTGTTGTATGGATTTTCCGGATAAGATTCGGCAGCTATCGGAACGATCGAGTTGGTGATAACCCTTGGTGAGGGACCACGAACTGTTTCCAAGCTGCTCAAGTTTGTGGTCGTGGATTGTTCGACCGCATACAATGCAATCTTGGGAAGGCCCACGCTGATGGCATTCGAAGCCATAACTTTCGTTCGCCACCTCGTGATAAAATTCCCTTCATCCACGGGAATATGTACTGTCCGAGGCGATTAGCTCGCTGCTAGGGAATGCTATAGCATTTCCATGAAGGGAAAATCAAAATCTAGGCATCAGACTATGGCCGTGCAGGATCAAGGAGAGGAATCCCAGGAAGTCAGAGATAATCCTAGGATGGAAGAACCTCAGCAAGTCAGTTGCAGGGTAACCACCCCGAGTAAGGATATTGATCCCCGGATGGGTGAAGATAGATCCGAGCTCCAGGCTATCGAAGACCTTGAAGAAGTAAGCATTGATCCCAAAGATTCTTCGAGGGTCATTAAGCTCGGGAAAAATCTCGATGCCGACAGAAAGGCGGAACTGATAAATTTTTTACAAGAAAACATAGATGTTTTCATGTGGTCCCATGAAGACATGATAGGAATCAGCCCGAGTGTCATCATGCAAACGCTAAATTTGGACAAAAACATGCCTGCGAAATCCCAGAAACAGAGGCACCTGGGTACGACCCGAGCTGAAGCGCTGAAGGAAGAAGTAGCTAGACTTTTGAAGTGTGGCTTTATTCGCGAGGCCAAGTATCTGAACTGGGTTGCCAATCCTGTCCTGGTCCCAAAGCCAAATGGGAAATGGCAGACTTGCATCGATTTCTTCGATCTAAATAGAGCCTGTCCCAAGGATTGTTTCCCCTTGCCAAGGATTGACCAGTTGGTGGATGCCACCGCAGGGCATGAGCTCATGTCCTTCATGGATGAATACTCTGGATATAACCAGATTGCCATGAACCCTGCAGACCAGGAGCATACTAGCTTCATGACTCAAACCAATGTGTGTTGTTATAAAGTCATGCCCTTCGGGCTGAAAAATGCTGGGGCGACCTACCAGAGGTTGGTCAACAGAATGTTCACTGATCAGATCGGGAGAACACATGGAAGTATATGTTATGAAATGCTGGTCAAGTCAAAGACTACCGATAACCATGTCTTCGATCTAAAGGAATGTTTTGGAATTTTAAGGAAATACGGTATGAGGCTAAACCCCCAGAAATGTACTTTCGGAGTGGCGTCGGGAAAATTTCTGGGATTCATAGTCAACACTAGGAGGATAGAGGCGAACCCTGACAAAATCAGATCGCTGCTAGAGATGCCTTCATCCAAGTCGCATAAAGAGGTCCAGAGTCTAATAGGAAGGGTGGCGGACCTCAATCGGTTTATTTCTAAATCTACCGATAAGTGTTTGCCATTCTACAACCTGCTCCGGGGGAACAAAAAGTTCGAATGGACTAAGGAGTGCGAGCATGCATTCATCGACCTAAAGACGCATTTGGCCGAGCCACCAGTGTTATCTAAACCAACGGTAGGGGAGCCCCTTTTTCTCTATTTAGCTGTGACCAAAAATGCGGCCAGCGCCATGTTGATCTGGGAGGAGGACCGAGTTCAAAAGAAAGTGTATTATATAAGCAAGAGACTTCTCAGAGCAGAGTCTCGGTATCCCCTAATGGAAAAGATTGCGTTCTGCCTCATTACGACTTCCAGGAAGCTTAGGCCATATTTCCAATCCTATTAAATCCACGTCATGACCGATCAGCCTTTAAGGCAGGTGTTGCAAAATCCTGAGACATCGGGATGTTTGTTGAAATGGGCGATCGAGCTTAGCCAGCTCGAGACACTGCATATACCCTGAACTACGATAAAGAGTCAAGCCCTGGCTGATTTCATGGCTGAATGCACTGGATTCCAGAAGGAGCCCTTGAGAGAACCATTGCAGGAATTATGGAGAATCTTCGTAGACAGGTCATCTAACGAGAACGGGTCTGGAGCTGGGATCATCTTAATATCCCCCGAAGGGCATCGTTTCCACTCCGCGGTGTGGTTCGGGTTCGTGGCATACAACAACGAAGCCAAATACGAAGCCCTGTTGGCTGGGCTTAGAGTGGCGAAGGAGTTGAAAGCAAAGGCCGTCCACTGCTACATCGATTCCCAGCTCATGGTAAACCAAGTATTTGGGGAATATCAAGCTTGGGGGGCCCAAATGGAAGCTTACCTGGCCAAGGTCAAGAAGAAGCTATCAGAGTTTGAGTATAGCCTAGTCGAGCAGATCCCTCGCGAGCAAAACACCAATGCCGACGCTCTGGCTAGACTCGCTACCTCCAAAGAAGCCGAGACTCTTAGCATAGTACTAATGGAATTCTTGGAAAGTCCGAGCGTGGAAGAAAAGGTGATGGAGGTCAAGATGATCGATATCAGGCCGACCTGGATGACTCCCATAATAGAGTATCTTACGACAGGAAAATTTCCTGGCGAGCGAAAAGACGCGAGGAGATTACTCTATCAAGCTCCAAGGTATACAATCATAGATGGGACACTATAACGATGTGGCCATTCCTTACCTCTTCTGCGATGTGTTCTGCCAGAAGAAGCCAAAACTATTTTGCGGGAGGTGCATGAAGGCTTATGTGGGGATCACGCTGGGGGGCAAAACCTGGCCTTAAAAATATTAAGGCAGGGATATTTTTGGCCCACGTTATCAAAGGACTCCATCTCCTATGTCCAAAAGTGTGATAAGTGCCAACGGTTTGCCACCATCGCCCGAGCTCCTCTAGTCGATCTAAAAATGATATCATCCCCCTGGCCATTCGTGGTGTGGGAATCGATCTAATTGGAGCCCTGCCCACGAGAAAGGGAGGAGTTCGCTATGTTGTAGTGGCCATCGATTATTTTACAAAATGGGCGGAGGCGGAGCCCCTGGCTACGATCACTGCAAAAAGAGTCCTCGACTTCGTGGTCAAGAATATTGTTTGCCGATTCAGACTGCCAAGAAAGATTGTGTCAGACTATGGGATGTAGTTCAATAGCGATCTCTTCACTGAATTTTGTGAAAGACACGACGTAATAAAAAGCTTCTCCTCAGTGGCCTACCCGCAAGCCAACGGACAGGCCAAGGCTGTGACTAAAACCCTCAAGGCAAGCCTTAAAAAAAGGTTGGACGAGGCCAAGGGAGTGTGGCCCGAGCAGCTCCCGCAGGTGCTGTGGGCATACCGGACCTCCCACGGAACTTCCACGGGGCACACCCCTTTCTCCTTAACTTTCGAAAGTAAGGCCGTCCTCCCTGTTGAAACAAAGATAGCCACACATAGGCTCCAGACTTTTATCCCGAAGCAGAACGACGAACTACTCAGCGCATCCCTCGACCTGATTGATGAAAACCGAGAAGATTCACAGCTACGGCTTGCGTATTATCAACAAAAAATCACTTGTTATTTTAATTCAAATGTCAAAAAGCGTGTCTTTGGGTTGGGAGACCTGGTACTCCGAAGGGTGTTTTTAGCAGGCAAGGACCCTAAAGATGGTGCCTTAGGCCTGACTGAGAAGGGCCCTATCAGATAGTGGAAATCATACAGGAAGGTACTTTTAAATTGGCCCGACCTAGTGGAGAAACGGTGCCATAGACCTGGAATGCTATGCATTTGAAAAAGTACTATCAATGATCAAATCACCTGTCTATGTAAGGCTCATATATTAAAGCCATTTAATTTTAGAAATATATATAATTTTTTTTTTGGTGTATTTGTATCTTTGTATGGTTTCATCTGCGTGCTAGTTCAAAGTAACCCAAAAAGTCCACTTCCCGATTACTTGGGGGGTAGATAGCTCGAGAACCAGGTTCCGAAACTTAGAAGTTAGTTAAATTGATTAACCATTGTTTTTCTAAAAAACGCGAGGTGTCAATAAAACTAACGCGAACTAAGATTTTAATTAAATATCCTGGACACGACCAGGTTCTGAAACTTAGAAGTTGGTTAAATTGATTAATCAGTATTTTTCTAAAAAACGTGAGGTGTCAATAAAACTAACGCAGACTAAGTTTTTAATTAAATATCTTGGACACAACCAGGTTCCGAAACTTAGAAGTTGGTTAAATTGATTAACCATTGTTTTTCTAAAAAACGCGAGGTGTCAATAAATCTAACGCGAACTAAGTTTTTAATTAAATATCCTGGACACGACTAGGTTCTGAAACTTAGAAGTTGGTTAAATTGATTAACCAGTGTTTTTCTAAAAAACGCGAGGTATCAACAAAACTAATGCGAACTAAGTTTTTAATTAAATATCCTGGACACGGCCAGGTTCCGAAACTTAGAAGTTGGTTAAATTGATTAACCAGTGTTTTTCTAAAAAATGTGAGGTGTCAACAAAACTAACGCGAACTAAGTTTTTAATTTAATATCCTGGACACAGCCAGGTTCCGAAACTTAGAAGTTGGTTAAATTGATTAACCAGTGTTTTTCTAAAAAACGCGAGGTGTCAATAAAGCTAACGCAAACTAAGTTTTTAATTAAATATCCTGGACACGACCGGGTCCAAGACCTGATACTTAACAGGTAGGATATAAATCGTCATTTTTGATTACGGCCAGAAGTATCTATCTCGACCTAAGGGTCATTTCCTAAGGCTTTAAAAGTGTACGTCATGAAGCATGAGGAAGAAATCAAGGAATAAATAAAACTTAGATAACTGAAAATAATGTATCTAAATTGTCTCGAGGAGACTAACCTCGTGCTTAAAGTTTACAAAAGAAAAATATACATAACATAGATAAAGGAAAATGAAATCTAAGACCCGCCAGGCTGCTCCGAGGACGTCACCTCCTCGATCTACTGCTTGCCCGCGACAGAGGCCTCCCCGGTCTCAGACTGCAGCTCTTGTTGTAGCCGAGCCTTGAACTTCTCGAGGTAGTGCCCCCACACTTCGGAGGCCATGAAGGAGAAGTTGCCTTCCTGATTGAAGGCCCAGCAGTGGTACAACATGCTCTCCATGGAGGATGTCGATGCCTTCTTCTTCTCCTGGATAGCCGCCTTGAACTTCAACTGTTTGGCCTTGGCCCCCTCAAGCTCAGCCTGAAGGGCAACCAAGGCAGCCTTTGCCACCTGCTCGCCCTCTTGAGCCGTGGTTAGGGCAGCCTTTGCCGCTTGTTCATCCGCTTGGGCCGCCGCCAAGGTAGCCTTGGCACTTTGTTCACTTTGTTGAGAGGCGGCGAGAGCATTTTGGGCCGTAGTCAGGGCGGCCTGAGCAGTCTGAAGCACGGCTTTGAGTTCATCATTCCTGGCCCTGGCCCAAGATATGTTGCGATGATGAGCCAAGACTGCCTGCAAAAAAGCAAAGAAACAGTTAGGCAGATACCAAGGAAAAATAATAAAAGTCAGGTCTGGGAAAATGCTTACTGTGAGGTTCATCCCAGGACCGATTCCATGACATTCTTCGGGCTCCTCTTCTCGATCACCCTCAGGTCGTTGGGCTTGGCCTTATAGAAGTGTTCCACCACGTAGTTCGCCGTCTCATAGACGGCCCCCCGAAAAGTGTTTGGAATTAGATCTAGATCCTGGGCGTTGATGGGGATGCGAACAGTGGCGGTATGGACTACCAGAGCTGGGGGACCAACTGGTGCTAGCAGAAGCTGGGGGAAAGCGAGGAGGGGGTGCTGCTGGACCCCTCTTCTCCGGGGCTGCGGGGGGCAGAGCTCCCGAGCCCGAGCCTTTCCCCTTGGCCGGGGATTTGGAAGCCGTCGCGACCAGGGGAGGCGTTTTCTTTGCCATAGGCCAAAGTTTCTTGACTAAGGGGCCCTCGCTGGATCTCCCTTCCTGGAACATCGAGTGGATGTTAGGTTCCCCTTGCTATTCCATCTCCTCACCTAAAAAAGAATGGGAAATGCACTAAGTATGCATATACGTATATCAGTTTACCAAGAAAATACGTACAAAGTAACAAAAAATCCTACCCTCCGAGCAAGAGGAGGAGTTTATTTCCACGACCTCCGGCCTCAGAACTGCTATAGGGGAAGGAGAGTCTAAGTCAACCACTTCTTGGATTAGAGGAGGTTCCGGGTAATGATCTACCTCAGGACTGGATTCCTCTACGTATTGTCTAAGTCCTGGAGCAACTATAGCCTCGAGAAGGGAGGGTGTAACACCCTAAGTTGCTAATAAGGTTTAGGACCTTGATTAGCGTGCCTGGATGGAAATGAGTGAAACAATATGATAATATATGAATTTAAATGAATATGTGATTAGAATGCATGTTTAGGTAGTATAAATATGCACGTGAGCCCCATTTGCATGATAGGGGTAAATTGGTAGTTTTAGCTCATTGAGGGCATAAATGTGATAATTATATTATGTGATTTGTACCACGTGGATGTGGTGATATTAATGTGATGCACGTGCCGAGACGGTCCTAGGGAGCTAGATAGCTCAAAAGTCACAACGAGATTTTATACCCGGCTCGGGAGGAGCCCAGGGGTGTTTTGGGGATTTTGTAAATTTAGTTCTTGTGAGTTAATGGTAACTGGTAAACTGGTAACTTGTGTAACTGTTAGTAACTTCTGGGAGTAACAAATTCAGATGGAGAAATGGTAGAATTGTAATGTAAGTGAAAGGACAAGAGTGCCCTTGAGGTTTAGCTAGGAGAGGATAACTATGGGAGGATAGGATAGTAATTTGGCAAGATAAAGAACCTTCAGCTGGGGGAAAGATCATTTACGTTATTTTCACTTGGGCAATTAGGTTTATGCTAAAATTTGAGGAAATCCAGAAGAAAAGAGAAGAAGAGGAAGGCTGAAGTTGGGAGACCTAGGAGGAGAGTTTTGGTGGTTCAAGGCAACTAAGTTGAGCATAAGCCAAGATTATTCAGAGGTAAGGATTTGTCTCTGTTTTGTTTAAGTTTCAAGTCTGGTTTTTAGAGAATAAGCATGAAATTGAAAGAGGATGGTGGCTGGTTTTGTATGGAATTCAGAGTTGGGATAATCAAAAGGAAGGTGACTTGAAGCTAGAGTTGAGGAGAAATCAAGCTGGGTTCTTGACTGAGGTAAGAGTTTATCATGTTTGAGTTTCATATCTGGTTTGGTTTGAGATGTTAGAGGCATGGTTTATACTTATCAAGCTTTGGTTTAGGTCTTAGGAGTTATGGTTTGAATTTATGAAATCTTTAATTCAAGTGTGGATTTTGAGTGTAAGTGAGTAATTGAGCTTGTTGTTGAAGTTTATAGTTTGTTAAATGGTTTATTTGGGGTTTTGAATTGGTTTTGGGGTTTAGGTATGAGTTTGGGATGATTTGGGTGGTTTTGGCTCGAGGAAATGCAGGGGAAAAACCCAGATTTCTGGGTACGCGAAGGAGCGCCGCGACCCTGTTCTTGGGCGCCGCGGCGCAAGGCTGTTTCTGGGCAGGGGAGGCTCTCTGACTCGCTGGGCACCGCGGCCCTCTAGAGCAGCGCCGCGGCGCCAGGCCATTTTCAGAACATGAGATTTTGTAGTTTTGAGCTTTTGCTCCGAGGGTTCAGGGGATGTCTTTGGTGTATTGTTTTAGGGATTTGGGGGTTCCGAGAGTGTGGGATTGGCCCTGGAAAGTGGATTTGGATTGGTTAGAATTAAAGGGTGTTTTATATGTGTTGTGAGTAGGTCTTTGGAGAGGCTCGGGTTAGAGGACCGTGCTCGCAGCTTTGGGGCATCGGAAGCTCGGGATACAGGTAAGAAAACTGTAGCGCCCGTAGAGCAGGGCTTGGGCCCATAGAATTGTTGTAGGGCGCGTGTAATGCCCCAAATTTCCTAATAAGGTTTAGGACCTTGATTAGGAGGCCGGGAGGGCCATAATTGATTTATTATAGTATTTAATGATTATATGCATATTTACGTGAATTATATTATTATATGATGGTGAATGCATGCATATGGGAGAATTTATTATTGTGAGGGTATTTTGGTAATTTGGCCACTGTGGGCGTAATTGTATATTTTGGGTGCATGATTGTGATTAATTAATATAGCCACATTATAAGGTGGATTGGTTCGAGCTATCGACATGAGACGATCATGAGATGTAAGTGTTCGGTCTAGTCATAACGGGTTTAAGCTCGGGGCTCGGGGTGAGTCTCGGGGTGATATTAATGATTATAGCATTACCGAGGATTTTAGGGTAACGGGATATGAATTATTGGTGTTTGAGGATATTGAGATTAGCGGGAATTGGGAAGCGTTAATTATGATTAACGGGTTAAGCAAAAGGTACCAATTTTACCCCTAGAATGGTTTTAGAGGCTTAAGATGACACAAGGGTAATTTGGTCATTTTAGGGGTGGATATATATGATTTAAAAGGCTGTTGGCTGTAGAAAGTGGTAGATTAAAACAGAACAAAACAGAGACTTGCTTACTCCTTCCCGTACATTATCTTCTTCACTTCTCCTTTGGTGTTCTTGAGCTCTAGGAGAGGTTTCAAGCTAGGAAAACTTAAGGCTGGGTTGGTGGCTTGATTCAGCTTGTGAGGAAGGTCCAAAACCGGTTTCAAGGTGAGTTTTAGACTTTGGTTTCAGGTGTTGCTCTGTTTTCATTTTAGTTTTCAGCTCATGATTTTTGATGTAGAAAGTGGGAATCAAAGGGAGTTTTTGTGTTGGTTTGATTGGGATTTGATGAGGGTGAGCTATGGGTGTTGTTTGGGGGTTTAATTGTATGATTGGAGGAGGTTTGGAGTTGATTTGAGAGGGAAAACGCAGGGTCAAATTTCTGGTGCGTGTGGCCGTATTGCTGGTCTGGGCTGGGCGCCGCGGCCCTTGGTGTCTGGCAGAGGGAGAGCCCTCTCTGTTTGAGGGCGCGTCGCGGCGCAGCAGGGGAGGGCCGCGGCCCTTAAGGCCATTTTGACCAAAAAACATGTTTTTAGCTTGGGGATTCAAGCCATAGGCCTCGGGGTTAAACCTAGTACCCGGTTAAGTGGGGATTGGTGTTCCGGAGGCTAGATATTGACTTGGGAACTTATGTTAATCATTTTTATTAATGATACCTTATATTTGGTTATGACTAGGTGACCGCTAAAGGACTAAAAGTTGATCGTTCTCAAGGGTCGCTCTTTTAATCGTTCTAGCTCGACTTTGAGGTAAGAAAACTGCACCCTATGTATATGAGACATGCATGGCTATTATTGGTGTATGCCGGTTGATTATTATGTATGACATGCATGGCTATTATGACACATGTTGGTTGATTATTGAGTATGACATGCGTGGTTATTATTGATGCATGTCGGTTGATTATTATGTATGACATGCATGGCTATTCTTAATGCATGTTGGTTGACTATTAAACGTGACATGCATGGCTGTTATTGGTGCATGTTGGATTGCTGGATATATTGCATATGATGCATGAGAAACATGTGATTGGGACATGCTTTATATACTGAGTATGATATCGTTCAGAGCTTGAGTCTCTGTGTTTATGCATGGCCTTAATAGTACTAATACCTGTTTAGTAAGCATGCTAAATACCTCGTTTATGGATATGGAACATGTGATATGTGATTGGTGGCATGTCTTACTAGTGAAAGACACTGACTAGTCAGGGACCGACTCTAAAGTCGAGAATCACGCATTGAATGGCTTTATGGCATTAATGCCAGACCGACCCTAAGGTCGAAGAATTTATAAGCGCTTGCCTGGTCTATGACCAGATGTTTATAGCCAAGGTATATGACCCCGGTGACTATTTGTCACATGGCTAAGGGACGCTGTCCATAGAACGACTCTAGAGTCGGGAGGAAGGTTATGTTGGTAACCACTCACCATGCACCTGTCCTAATCAAACTTATGAAAGGATCACCTATCAGTTAAGCCCTGGTGACCCTATCGTCACATGGCTAGAAGGAGCGATGCTCATTATTGTGACTTTTGGCTATTGTCACATATTTTCTTGGACTGATAGTCCTGAATGATTACTATGGTCATTGTTGATATTATATCATGTTATTTTGTGTTTTCTTGCTGGGCTTCGGCTCACGGGTTCTACTTGGTGCAGGTAAAGGCAAGAGGAAGCTGGACCATCCTTGAGTTGGAGAGCTTAGGTGATGACGTGTACATATGCAGCTACTCGTCCGCCACGGCCGAGGTTTAAAGTGGAACTAGGGTTGAACCCTGTTTTGCCGCTTAGAACGGCCTGTTGTAAATATTTTCTGTAATAAACTCTGAAATTATATTTTCAGAATCCCAATATATATATTAAACGTTCTAGTGAAATGTTACATCTTAACCAAAATGTTTAATCCCTAAACCGCTAATCATACTTAGTTCACGATTTTGGCCAAACGACTCGATTAGCGAGTTTAACACTATTTACAAGGCGCACCGTAACGGTTCCAGGAGTTGGGGCGTTACAGCGCGGCCCTAAATTGTATCATTGCTAGGATATAGCTTAATATGAATGATTGTACATTTGATTGTTATTTGAGAATGCTAAATATGGTAAAAGCAGAATGAACGGCGAAGGGCCGGGAACGGCGAAGGCCGAGAACAGCAGTGAGGCCAGGAATACCACTTAGCACATGGAGTGCTCGTGGCTAGGGTGAGACCCCAATGGATACATGGGATATCCTTACGGTGTAGACCGAGATCCCAGGCTTTGGTAACGCTTTTGGGACGGGATGGCCGTATATGTGTTAGATTATATGGACTGTTTGACTAGATTTGAGATATCTGCTGTAATGACTGTATATTATGCATATGTTATGTACTGTTTGAGTTTTCTTGCTGGGCTTCGGCTCACGGGTGCTCTGTGTTGCAGGTAAGGGCAAAGAGAAGGTCAACCAGCCATGAGTACGGAGAGCATGGGGGCGGCGCGTACATGTTCGGCCTGCCCAACTGCTTTGGTTGGGAATATTTTTGAGAAATGGCTGTATAAACCCTAGTTTTGATGGTTAATTACTTATAAACTTGTTTTGAGTTGTAAATATTTTATAAACTGAATTATGGGATCCCGAATGTTAAACTCTTGAACTTTTAATGAAATAGAGTACTTTTTAAAGATTACAACCTAGACTTTCACTTAATCACACTTTTGTTTTAAAAACCTCGTTTAGCGAGTTGATTGCACATTTTAACCTCACTTAGTAACGACTCTAAGGTAGTAGGGCGTTACAGAGGGCCACGACCTAAGGTTGGTCCCATACTCCTTGAAGAAGGCCGACCTAAAAGACAAGGTGTTGTCTACTACTACAGTTCCTTTAGGACGGCCCATGTCATGACGCAGTACTAGTTGATCTATGCAGTGAAGTAAGGTTGTGTTATAGGTAGGGTCTCTAGGGTGGCGATGTACGAGCTGGTTGGGGTTAAACCTAACTTGCCTAAGGTCGGCGGCAACCCTATCTAGGTCCCTAAAGGGGTATGGGTTACCTTGGTCGGAGGGGCCGGCTGCTGCCCCCGATTGAGCCCGGTCCACATCAGGTTCCTGTGTGATCTCAAGAGCTCGCCTCTTTCGGACAAGTGGCACCTCGGGCTCCTCTTCCTGCTCGTCGCCATCGACGACCGAGGCGCCTCCCTCGGGGATGGGCGCCAGCTCGTGAGCTACTGTGTAGTAGCCCGCGTCCTCCTCAGGTCCAAAGTCTAGCCATCGAAAATTAATTTACACGCCAACATCGTCTCGTTAGAGAGGAGCTGGCGGTAATCCTTCTCACTAGGCGGAAGCCCCGGAAGGGTATCATATTGACCCCTGAGGGTCTCTGATCTGTCCGTCCTCGCAAAAATTGCTGCACGGTGATGCTCAAATCAGTATACATGTGAAAAATATAAGAATAAAAAATAATAATAATTTCGCGAGCTGAGAATAGAAAGGAAACTTACGAAGACGGTTGAAGTAATGGTATTCATAATTGCAAAACCCATTCGACATAAAGAACTGATCTTTGAAGTCGTTGGGATGGCTGGGCAGTTCGATGACTGCGGGTCAGATAGTAGAACCCGTCACTTCGTCCCCGTTGATCCGGGATGGCTTTGTGGCAGAAGAAATAAAGGATATCCGCAGGGGTGGGGACCTCCCACATCTGCTTCTGGAAGAGATACCTCAGTCCGACCAGTAGACAATAGGAGTTCGGGGGAAGTTGAAATGGTACCAGCCTCAGATAATTGAGGAAGTCCGCAAAGTACTGGTCAAGGGGGAGAAAGGCCCCGGCCTTTAAGTGTTCGTCACTCCAGGCTGGGAAATCATCCTGGAGTGGTACATAGCTCCGCTCCCCCTCGTAGGGAGGTCAGGTGATGAGAGCCCTTGTCCGAGCCTTGATGTTATGGGACAACAGGATCTTGTTGACCCTTCCTTGGGTCGTTATCTTGGAGGCAATCCTTTCGGCCTCGAAAAAGGCGTCAGGAGCGATCGCGACCTCCTTCTCCACCACGGGGCCAAACTCAGGTTGGGGGAAATCAGGGACGAATTTTCTTGAAAGAGAAAGAAATCGCAATATATGAATTGAGAAAAAAAACCTCCTTTCCCTTGCGAGATTTCTGGGATGATGAGCCAGCTACGTTCTTCTTGGATGCGCCTTTCTTGGGTGCCATTAGCTCGCATATCGAATAAGAACGACAAATTTTTTAGTGGACAACGTAAAAATTTTGTGAACAGGAGAAATATCAAAGGCTAGGTGTCCTAACATGCGAGCTGAATCTTAGCCCGCGGTGTGATGCCACGCGTTGCCGTGGGCACGAGCCTAGGTTTCCAACAGACCCCTGATATTCAGGGATCCGTATGTCAGCAGAATCAAGCCATTACTTGCCTTGGGGAAAGGGTTTTAAAGAAAAACCGCCTAAGAAACGTGACCCCTAAGCTACTCGATTTTATACCCTAAAAACCTCTCATCTTCCATATTCTGAATGGGTATTTCCTAAACTTACCCAGAAGTCACCCAGAAATTACCTAGTTATGAACATCACAATCCTAGACATGTTTTAGGATCTACTCAATACGCCTAAAATCAAAACCTATGCACCAAAGTTATTTAGGAATAGCCTATTGTTGGAAACTATTCACATGACAGAAAAAGTAAGAAAATTGAAACACACGAGAAACAAGAAACTTACAGTATGTTCTTCAAACGAATGTTGCAGGCAACGTAGAAGAAGGACTCCTGGGGGAAATCCTTGATGACTGGGTTATGGGGATTTCTGGGATTTTAATCAGAAAAAGAAGGAGAGTTTTTGAAGCTCGGAAGAGAGAAAATGAAGAAAAATTTCGAATGGAAGGTGATGAGGACTGAAAATTGCCAGCCCTATTTATACGTAAAAAGCATAAGGAAATGAGGACCGTCCGATCAAGATAATGCAAGATGCGAAGGTCATGTTTTGAAAGACGAAACGACAGCAAAAAGATGGCCAGGCCATTTAATACAATCCTCAAAACCCGAACAGACGCCAATCACGGCGTTCCATGTGTCCAGTACTCAAATGATGGGCAGGGCTTGGATAATCGCAATGGAAGTTCAAAAGTCCCTGCCGTGTCAGTCAAAGAATGATGTCATAAGACACGGGTAGGGACTTAGGGGGAAAATGTATGCCCTGATATTCAGCCCGGTACTTTTTGCAACTCAAGTACAACTGCCATCTAAGAATAATACTGAGGGACCCACAAGTTGACATCTCCTCGGCTGAGGCAGTGTGACCCCCCAGGTAATAACATGAGCTAAGGAGTACGAAGCGTTAAAGTACGAATTGGAGATGGATATAACTTACAGCCTCCGGGATATGGGCTGGCATTATGCTCAAGTCAGAGTCCTTTGACCACCTGCCATGCGCACGAGTTTATTAAGATGGATACGTTATATATAAAAGTGGGCGGTCAGACGTCGCATGTCCATTTATCCCTGAATTCTTGGACACGTAATATAAACGTGCGTAATCAGACATCATATGTTTGATTATGCCAGGCGACCTATGATCATTTATACCTAATGATTAGACCTTACCTTAAGATATATTGTAATATTCACCATTTGTAGATGACAGGTCACAAGTGAGGGATGTACATTCACGTGACAACCCCAACACCTATCCTGAGATGGTTCTTCTATAAATACCAAGACCTTGGATAGAAAAGGGGTTGGGTTTTCTCTGTGTAATGCAAAGACTCGTGGACTAGGGGGATTTTAACCTCCGAACCACGTAAAAAAGGAACGAGTGTTCTTGCTATATCATCTTTAAATATCTTTACGAGTGATTTTTATCCTTACGGTTTACCCTTAAGCACTAGTTTATTCCAGCAAAATTTCGTAATACATTGTTGGCGAAAAACCGCGTCAGCAAAAATATTTACTATTATTCCTCAAATAAATTATTTAACATGAATAACAAAATAAACAAACATATATTATAAAATATTCATTGCTTATTAAATGATGAGTGTTACACTAATTACATTTCATAAAATAAAATATCAACAATTTTATACAATTCTCTTTTCTCTAACTACATTTTTCTTGATATTCTTCTTATTCTTTACTTTGGAATTATTGCACGAGAGCCTCCTTTCTCTAACTGAACTCTGAGAATGTCGATGATGGCTTTGAGAGGCGAGGTTTGGGTTGGCGATAGTGGGAATGACTATAATTAACTTCAACATAAAAAATATCTCCAATTTAATCATCATAAGGATTTCAGATTATATATGACTTATTATTATGGGCATTTATGACACTTGACATACCAGCATATATTAAAAACAAATATATGAGCATATCAAGTCTCATAATCACCAACATAAAATAAGTACACTTATTCTTGAACATCATAGGCAAAATAAATTCAAAGTAACAATGGCATAAATCCACAAACTAAAAATTAGATTATAGACACAGAACCAGACCCTAAAGCCAAAGAGCAACACTAAATCTTAATACAAATATCATAAACAAAGTATCAAACAAAATATACTAAAACATATCCTAGCTCAAAACAGATCCCTTCATATATAGGCATTAAAACAAATTCCTTTCTCAAAACAGAACCAAACCCTATACTCAAATAACAACACTAAAGCTAAATACAAATATCAGAAACAAAGTACCAAACAACATATATTAAACCAAATCCTTACTCAAAACAGATCCCTTCATATATAGACATATTAAAATAGATTGCTTGTTCAAAACAGAACCAGACCCTACAATCAAAGAGCAACACTAAAGCTAATTACAAATATCAGAAACAAGAGCAAATCTAACTTGTAAGATGACACATTTAAAAGCATTAGCAAGTGTACCCAGAAGAACCAACTGCAATTATATAACACATAATTACAATAACATAAATTAGTGTGAATTTTTTTTAAAGGAAACATTGTGAATTGAAAATTTAATAGAAATTTGAGAATGAAAAACTAGCCAAAATAGAAACAAAGTGACACATGGCAGTATACAAGAAATTCCCATTTACAGGAAATTCTTTTATTTTTTTAGTATAAACATGGCAGTATACGAAACAAAGCAGTATAACACAATGCAAAATAAACATGGAAAAAACACAAAACAGATTAGAAACACACACAAAAAAAAACTAAATCTCAAACTAATATCAACAAAACAAATAATCTCAAAATCTCAACTAAAAAAATATCAATAAACAAAATAGAGTAGAAGCATAAAATTCATAACTCTAAATCTATCAATATCAGAAATATATAAGCAATATACAACACACTAATCATCAAAACACACTAATACTTGAAATATATTAGTTACTCTACAAAGAAAAATACATTTCCTAAGTTTCCATTAAAGTTTATACATGAATAAATAAAAGTTGAAAACTGCAATTGGATTATAGACACAGAAAATGACCTATTAAGATTAATTAACAAACACCGTCCAATTGGATTAAACCGTAAAACACTATCCAATATTAACTAAGGTATTTTTCAATGACATATTAACAATGTTGTTTGAAATTTTAGAAACAAGAAATAAACCATAAAACGCAGTCCAATTGGATTAAAAACCAGTTTACAAATATTATTTATGCAATAGAAAAACACTTGAGATTAATGCAAAGCTTTGGAAACATAGCAACAAATAAATAAATAGAACCAGTGCTCAACTATTAAAAAAAACTCATCCTTAGTTAATTTCATCAGCTATAATACATAAAAGAAAGCTTGATCAATCAGATTTAGGACAGTGAAGCACACTAATACTTGAAATATATTAGATACTCTATAAAGAAAGATATATTTCCTAAGTTTCCCATTAAAGTTTGAGTAATGATATGTGCACTCAAAATATGCACCCAAATATTACACACAGTGACGTCTCACTGCTTTTTAAAACAGTGGGTCCCTGTTTTTATAAATGTGATTGGTTAGGCTAAACCATGAATCACAACTCAAAGCTTAAGGACAATAAAAAAATAACCTAGAATATAGCAATGAAACACATAAACCAGATTACAACAATGAAACATAACTGAAAAACTTTACACAACTCAAAGCTGAAACACACTAATCATCAATACAGAAATTTGTCAAACCGTAAATCTAAACCATATAATAAATATACAAAAAAAATAACAACCAAACAACCTCAGAACAATGGATCACCATTAATCCTTCTGATTAGTGGGGATTTAATCAAAATGAATTAATCATAAAAATATACCTCAAAGCCACCAAGCCAAATTGTCCGAAACTCAAAGCCACCAAACGAAAGGTCCAAAAGTCTTAAAGCCACCAAGCCACAGAATTTGAAATATCAAAGCCACCATAAAATCTCAACGCCAGGCCATTCCAAGCAATTCAAAATAATCAAAGCCTCTAAACAAACCATTATCAAACCTTAAGCAAAAAAGTAGAGACATTACCAACAATATTATCATAAGCTTGACAAAAAAAAAAATCACAGAGTAATTATAAAAAATATGAAAAAGAAAAAGTACCCAAAATTATCTTCAATCAATGGATTCCCCTCAAAATCTCAATCTCACACAAGAATGGTAGAGAGAACCATACCAGCAGTCAGAGATATCAAAGGGAGAGTGAGGAACTTATAGAATTGAACAACAATGGTGGCATCTCAGAGACTTGAAGAACAATGGCAGGCGCGACTCAGAGATTTAAAGAAGGATGGTGGCAGCTCAAAGATTTGAAGAACAAGGCAGCGACTCAGAGATCTGAATGACAATTGCAACGACTTAGAGATTTGAAGAACAAGGTAGTGGCTCAGAGATTTGAAGGACAGTGGCAGCGACTTAGAGATTTGAAGAACAAGGAGGAATGGAGCAGCAAGCATCGATGGCTGAGGCAGGTCGATGGCTAAGCATTAAGCATTGATCGACCATGGAGATTAATGTGAAGTCGACAATGGAGATAGGTCCAAAAATGGAAGAGAGGTTCTAAAATTGGGAGAGATGATGAGAGAAAGTGAGGGATGCGACTGAGAATGAGGGAGCCAGCTGAGAGAAAGTTAATTTTGGGTTAGATGATATTATTTAGGTGTATATATAACTTAAAATAAATTAAAATTAATATCGATTAAATTTTAAATTATATAATTGTAGAGTCCAAGAACTTTACTTAGCTAATTGTTTAGTAGTATTATAGTATGTTTAGTGTTATCATTGTTACTTTGGATTTTTGGTTCAGACCGGGAGTTATTTGGACACTCATAGTAGTACTTATAGATTTTCTAAGTTTAACCTATAGTTTAAGAATATTAAGTATAACCTAAGGTTTGATTAATGTGTCTGATATTAAGGAATATATTATTATATTATAAGGTTTAGACATCAACCAATAGGATTTTAAGCACATGTTTTGAATGGTAATTAAGGATTTAGTATTTTTGAGGATTAAATTAAATAAGGGTAAAAGTTTGAATGTATAGGGTCAGTCAGCAGCTTTGAGCACGTTGAGGGCTTAGTCAAGGCTGTTTACTCCATTCAAACTCAGCTAAAAATGTGTAAATTCGTGTTTAAATATTCAGCGTATGCCGATATATCGCAGCTATAGGGGGCGATATGTCGCAGCACGTAGATACGGAAAACACGAATCGATGCACGGTCGCCTCGGGAACAAAGGTCCAGGCGATATATCGCCTATAGGGGGCGATATATCGCCTCCACCAGCATGAATTCAAATACATTTGAATTCTTTTCCCTTCAGCCATTCAAACTCCTTCAACAGTCCAGCATCTTCTGAACGAGTCTTCAGCCTCTGCTGAACGATTATTCAAATGATTTTCACCTAAAAAGCCATTATTTTTATTCAAGTAAAATCAAGATATTTTCATTCCCAAACTCTATAAATAGGACCTAGTACCCAGCCATTATTCACCATTTGCTCTAAGTTCAGAGGCTGCTAGTGTTAAGTGAGTGAGAGAGTGTAAACACTTGGTTTGGGGAAAAACTATAAGCTTAAACATCATAAGCTTATCAAACACTTGGGAAGTAAGTGAGTGCTATAGTATTTCGGTGGATGTTAGATTGATCTTGAAATCTTTGAGGTAAACCCAAAACTCTAGTCCTTTCTGTATTCTATGTTATTTCTTTTCTCAAAACCTTCTACTCAGTCCCCTAACCTTATTCTTATTTTTGGTTAGGGAATCCAAGTTCTTAAGCACTTAAGTGGTGGTAAGCATATTTTCGTTTAATGGTTTAGTCTTCCTATTCTCTTTCATTTCATCTCCTTTCTTTAGACTCACCCTTGTTCATTGTGGTTTTAGGAGTGTTCCAAAAGTCCTAACTCAGTCCATTTTATCCCGGTAACTTTGGTAAGGAAAATAGGCTAGAATTAATATGTTATGTGCTTATGTTATCTATATGTTTATGTTATTAAAAGTGTTATGATATGTATATGTGTATGTAGGCTTGGGCATATGACCCATATGACTAACAAGACCCCAAATGGGTTATGGGCATATGACCTACTTAGCTAGTAGGACCCCATTAACCCCATGGGCATATGCTTGTTTAGTCTATGGGACCCCAAGTAATAATGGCCATTATAATAAGTGTATGTTATATGTATTATGTTAAGTCTTTATGTTTTCTTATGAAATTATGTATGTGACTTTGTGTTAGATTTTCCTTACTGGGCATTAGGCTCACTCCTTTCTGTTTATGTGCAGGAAAATAAGTTTAGAGGCGGAAAGATTCGTGACGCTTGGAGAATGTGTATCGATGATGAATGGAGTCAAGGGGCCGAGCGTTATTCGATTCGAGGATATAGTCTCCTTTTATGTTTTTATGGTTTTTATGTGTATTTTCCGCATTATTATGAAATGTCTTTTATTTTAAATCTTGTTTTGTTTTAAAGACAATGGGATCCCAAAATCCTTCTTAGTATTCTGTTTATTTGTAAATAACTCTTATTTTTCAAGTTACTCAATAAATTATGGTATTTTCGTAAAAATGTAAGTTTTATGTATAGTTTCGATAATGGTCCAATTAGTCTAGATTAGTGGGTCATTACAGTTGGTATCAGAGCAAACGGTTCCTTCGCATGAAGTTCTCCTCGATACACATGCTCAAAGCTCCGAATCGGACTGCCAAGTAAGTGTTTAAGTTACAAGTTACAAGTTACTTTGTCTATGTGTATAGCTAACAACTTTAGTGTTTATGTTTCAGTTAAAAATGAATGGAGCTTTAACCTACCAAGATATCCGAGCCATTAAGGCCTTAAAAAGAATAAGGGAGCCAAGAAACACCATAGGAGCCTTAGAAAGGATTACACGAAGGTTGCTTTTGTTTCACCAAGCAATAGGTGGCCTTCAAGAGGCTAAACAAATAATGCTAAGATCAACAGAACAATATGTATTAGTGATTAGGTTGTTTAAAGATTTCCATCCTGTAATAGCAGCCTTAGAAGAAATATGGGAAGAAATGAATGATGAGGATGAATCACCATTAGCAATGAGATACTACTTCCTCTTAGTTAGGTTCACCGCAAAATTTGAATTTCAATTCACCAAGGAGCAAAAGAATAGGATTCTCACAAACCTTCCTAGAGGGCATTTTGATGCTCATGATAATGATGACTATGAGGCTATAGATGATGATATGTTAGATGACGGATCAGATGTAGAAGATCCCGATTTTTAGATTAGTAGTTTTTATTTGTTTTATTTACTTTTATGATTGTAATAAGTGAAATTGTTTTCCAAATGAATAAACATGCTATTTGAATATCATGTGTGAGTTTGAATTTTTTTCACAATCATTATAAATACTAAATAAAATGAATAATGACTGAGTTCGGTGAGGGTGGATACGAATCAATGAACCTGGTTTCCTTGTTGAGAGTTAGGGGGCCTTAGTAGTGGGAACGATTTTACTGATCCCAGCCCTCCCTCAATATGGTTAACTTTGGAACAAAGATAAGTTTCGAGCCTGAGAATTAAGTCATATAGGATGATTAGAAACACACTTAGAAAATAAATATGACTTGTTTTTCTAAGTATAGAAACCCACTCTAATAATAAATAAAGACCTATATAATTTTTCATAAAAAGTCATAATAAATAGGTCCGAGATATGTTTGTTTTAGAATAAGTTTTTGCCTTAGAGCCTATTAGGAAAAAGTTCTAACATGTTTCTTTTAACTGTTAGAACTCTGCTACGATGTCTCTCCGAAGATCTGCTCGCACCAACGGGAACGCTTCCAACGATGTTCCAGCGACCAATGCGGTCCCTACCGTTCGCCGAAGGAGAGTACGTGTTACTGCTCGCCGCAACGCACCGGCACAGCCAGCTGACAACACTGCAGAGATTGCCAGACTACGACAGCAAGTCGAGGAACTTCTGCAGCAACAACGCCAACAGGCTCAATCTCAGCCTCAGCCTCCGCCACAGCCGCAGCCGCAGCCACAGCCAATGGCCCCAGCACCCCAACAAGTTGGTCCGTATGGGGGATGGCCTATGACGAACTACGCTCCTTATCCTGTTCAGCACATGGAGCCAGTGTACGAGAGGTTCCGCAAGCAGCACGCTCCGAACTTCGAAGGGACTACGGACCCCTTTGAAGCAGAAGAATGGCTAAGGAATGTGGAGCCGATCCTAGCCCACATGAACCTTAGTAATGCAGACCGCATATCCTGCGTCTCATCTTTGCTCAAGAAAGATGCCACGATATGGTGGGACTTGGTCCAGCAATCCCACGATGCTGCCACCATGACGTGGACCCGATTTGTGGAGCTCTTCCACAAGAAGTACTACAATTCAGCAGTGCTTGCTACGAGAGTTGAGGAGTTCACCAATCTGAAGCAAGGGAATTTAACAGTGGCGGAATATGCTCGTCAGTTCGATCGCTTAGCGAAGTTCGCAGCAGAGTTGGTTCCAACCGACTATCTAAGGGTGAACAAGTTTGTTAGAGGACTTCGCCCGAAGATCGAGATGGGGGTTAAACTAGCAAACCCGGGAAACACTTCATATGCCGACGTTCTTGAGACGGCAATTGAAGTAGAAAGGTTGCAAGCCAACGTGAGCAAAGAAGAAGCCAGCAAGCCGGAACCTAGGCAGCAGAGCCAACCTCAGGCCAGTCGGAACAACAATCAGTCCAGCAACATTCAGTCCAACAACAACGGTAACGGACAGAAGAGAAGGCATCCTGACAACAAGCAAGCCGACAACAATAAAAGGGCACGACCAAGTAATGGGGGAAATAGGTCGGGCTACGTGGAATACCCGCCATGTGCCAAATGTCAGAAGAAGCACCCCGGAGAATGCCGTGCCAACACCAAGGAGTGTTTCAACTGTGGTCAAGAAGGGCATCGTAAAAGAGACTGTCCTCAGCAAAAGCCGGAAGGAAAGAAGGACGAAAAGATGGTTCCTGCTCGGGTTTTTGCCTTAACCCAAGGAGAGGCGGATGCTAGCAACAAGGTGGTCACAGGTCAGGTTTCCATCCTCAATAAATTATGTCATGTATTATTTGATTCGGGAGCCACCCATTCGTATATTTCGTTAGGAATGATAGATAAACTAGACAAACCTAGTGAAAGATTTAGAACTAGGTTTGCAACCGAGTTGCCTTCGGGCAAAGTAGTTCTATCATCACGAATTGTACGAGGCGTACCAATCAAGATTGAGGACAAGGAACTAGAAGGAGACCTGATAGAGCTGGTGATCAAAGACTTCGACGTCATACTAGGCATGGATTGGCTAGCACGGCATGGCGCAACGATCGACTGCAGACGCAAGAAGGTGACATTCGATACTCCTGACGGCCAGAAACTGTGCTTCATGGGACAAGCTTCAGGACTACGCACACCGTTAGTATCATCTCTCAAAGCTCAGAGAATGATGGAGAAAGGATGTCAAGCATTCTTAGCCAACATCACGAATGTGGAGAAGGAGACATCACTCAAAGTTGGAGATGTTCGAGTCATACAAGAATTTCCAGAAGTTTTCCCCGATGACTTGCCAGGATTGCCGCCAACTAGAGAAATAGACTTCACGATAGAATTAGTACCGGGCACCGAGCCTATCTCTAAGGCACCATACCGGATGGCACCTACGGAACTCAAGGAGTTAAAGACGCAGCTACAAGAACTCCTAGACTTGGGTTTCATTAGGCCAAGCCATTCACCATGGGGAGCTCCGGTACTATTCGTGAAAAAGAAGGACGGAAGTATGCGCATGTGCATAGACTACCGTGAGCTGAATAAAGTAACGATTAAGAACAAATACCCGCTACCTCGGATTGATGATTTGTTTGATCAACTCCGAGGCGCGACTGTATTCTCTAAGATCGATTTACGGTCCGGGTATCATCAGCTCAAGGTAAAGGGGGAAGATATTCCTAAGACAGCCTTTAGGACTCGTTATGGACATTACGAGTTCTTGGTTATGTCTTTTGGTCTTACTAACGCGCCAGCCGCGTTTATGGACTTAATGAATAGGGTCTTCAAGGACTACTTGGATAAATCCGTCGTTGTGTTCATCGACGACATTTTAATTTACTCCAAGGATGAAGTGGAGCACGAGGAACACTTGAGGATAATTTTGACGCGATTGAAGGAGCACCAACTCTACGCGAAGTTCAAGAAATGCGAGTTTTGGCTCTCACAAGTGGCGTTCCTCGGGCACATCATATCGAAAGACGGAGTTGCAGTAGATCCATCGAAGGTAGAGGCCGTGAAAGATTGGCCTAGACCAAAGAACGCGTCGGAAGTAAGAAGCTTCTTAGGGCTAGCAGGTTACTATAGAAAGTTTGTAGAGGGCTTTTCTAAAATAGCCACTCCACTCACCAACCTGACCCGGAAGCAACAAAAGTTTAACTGGAATGATAAGTGTGAGGAAAGCTTCCAGTTGCTTAAGGATAAGCTTTGCTCAACACCAGTACTTAGTGTCCCAACACCCAACGACAAGTTCGTTGTCTACTGTGATGCATCAAAGTTAGGATTGGGATGCGTACTGATGCAAAATGACAAGGTGATAGCCTACGCGTCACGTCAGTTAAAGGAGTATGAACAACGCTATCCAACTCACGATATGGAGTTGGCAGCGGTGGTCTTTGCGTTAAAAATCTGGCGCCATTATCTTTACGGAGAACGGTGCGAGATTTATACGGACCACAAAAGTTTAAAATACTTCTTTACTCAGAAGGAGCTTAACATGAGGCAGCGCCGGTGGTTGGAATTAGTAAAGGATTACGACTGCGAAATCCTATACCACCCGGGGAAGGCAAACGTAGTTGCCGATGCACTTAGCCGAAAAAGTTATGGGAACTTAGCAGCCTTATCCGGAATAGAAAAGCCACTACAGCAGGAGCTTATCAGTGCCGGAATAGAAGTGGTTGTAGGCAAGTTGGCTAACTTGTCTATCCAATCGAATCTGCTAGAAGACATACGGAATGGTCAGAGACATGATGATTCACTAGCAACGCACATGAATGCAGTCCGAGAAGGCAAGACTACAGATTTCTCAATATCCAGTCAAGGTTTATTGAGATATAAGGATCGAGTATGCGTGCCAGACGATCAGAGTATTAAGAAGACGATCCTAGAAGAAGCGCACAGTACTCCGTACTCAGTTCATCCAGGGTCTACCAAGATGACTCATGACATCAAGGCAGTCTATTGGTGGCCAGGGATGAAGAAGGACATAGCAGAGTATGTATCTAAGTGTCTGGTATGCCAGCAAGTGAAGGCGGAGCATCAGCGACCTGCAGGATTATTGCAACCGCTTAGCATACCGGAGTGGAAGTGGGACGATATAGCCATGGACTTCGTGACGGGTCTGCCAAAGACAAATAAGCAGCATGATTCTGCTTGGATAGTCATAGATAGACTAACCAAGTCGGCTCATTTTCTGCCTGTTAAGACTTCTTATACGGCAGACCAATATGCAGACATCTACATCCAAGAGATTGTACGATTGCATGGAATCCCCAAGACGATAGTATCAGATAGAGGATCAGTGTTTACGTCAAGATTTTGGAGAAGCTTACAGCAAGCCATGGGTACTAAGTTAAGTCTTAGTACAGCTTTCCATCCTCAGACAGATGGGCAGTCAGAGCGTACGATTCAGATTTTAGAGGATATGCTACGCGCATGTGTACTTGACTTCGGAGGATCGTGGAACAAGTACTTACCGCTGATCGAGTTCTCGTACAACAATAGCTACCAGTCGACGATCGAGATGGCACCTTATGAGATGCTATATGGAAGAAGGTGCCGATCACCGTTGCACTGGGACGAGGTAGGAGAAAGGCAGCTTCTAGGGCCCGAAGCTGTTAGGCAAGCTCAAGAAGCAGTAACGCTTATTAGACAGCGTATGCTTGCTGCTCAAAGCCGACAGAAAAGCTATGCAGATACCAAGAGACGCGATGTGGAGTTCCAAGTTGGAGATCAAGTCTTCCTGAAGATATCTCCTATGAAGGGTGTCAAGCGGTTCGGGAAGAAAGGCAAGCTTAGTCCCCGATTCTTAGGTCCTTTTGAGATATTGGACAAAGTGGGACCAGTTGCGTATAGACTAGCCCTACCGCCAGCACTAGCCGATAGTCACAACGTCTTCCACATCTCGATGTTACGCAAGTATGTGTCAGACCCATCTCACGTCCTCAAGTACGATACCATAGCACTCCAGAAAGACTTAAGTTACGAGGAACGACCGGTTAGCATCCTAGATAGGGGGATGAAGCAGTTACGGTCCAAGAGCTTTCCTATAGTTAAAGTCCTATGGAGCAATAGTTCTGAACGCGAGGCAACGTGGGAGTTGGAAGAGGACATGCAGAGCCGGTATCCGGAGTTATTTGGTAAGTAAATTTCGAGGACGAAATTCTTTTTAGTAGGGGAGAATTGTAGAGTCCAAGAACTTTACTTAGCTAATTGTTTAGTAGTATTATAGTATGTTTAGTGTTATCATTGTTACTTTGGATTTTTGGTTCAGACCGGGAGTTATTTGGACACTCATAGTAGTACTTATAGATTTTCTAAGTTTAACCTATAGTTTAAGAATATTAAGTATAACCTAAGGTTTGATTAATGTGTCTGATATTAAGGAATATATTATTATATTATAAGGTTTAGACATCAACCAATAGGATTTTAAGCACATGTTTTGAATGGTAATTAAGGATATAGTATTTTTGAGGATTAAATTAAATAAGGGTAAAAGTTTGAATGTATAGGGTCAGTCAGCAGCTTTGAGCACGTTGAGGGCTTAGTCAAGGCTGTTTACTCCATTCAAACTCAGCTAAAAATGTGTAAATTCGTGTTTAAATATTCAGCGTATGCCGATATATCGCAGCTATAGGGGGCGATATGTCGCAGCACGTAGATACGGAAAACACGAATCGATGCACGGTCGCCTCGGGAACAAAGGTCCAGGCGATATATCGCCTATAGGGGGCGATATATCGCCTCCACCAGCATGAATTCAAATACATTTGAATTCTTTTCCCTTCAGCCATTCAAACTCCTTCAACAGTCCAGCATCTTCTGAACGAGTCTTCAGCCTCTGCTGAACGATTATTCAAATGATTTTCACCTAAAAAGCCATTATTTTTATTCAAGTAAAATCAAGATATTTTCATTCCCAAACTCTATAAATAGGACCTAGTACCCAGCCATTATTCACCATTTGCTCTAAGTTCAGAGGCTGCTAGTGTTAAGTGAGTGAGAGAGTGTAAACACTTGGTTTGGGGAAAAACTATAAGCTTAAACATCATAAGCTTATCAAACACTTGGGAAGTAAGTGAGTGCTATAGTATTTCGGTGGATGTTAGATTGATCTTGCAATCTTTGAGGTAAACCCAAAACTCTAGTCCTTTCTGTATTCTATGTTATTTCTTTTCTCAAAACCTTCTACTCAGTCCCCTAACCTTATTCTTATTTTTGGTTAGGGAATCCAAGTTCTTAAGCACTTAAGTGGTGGTAAGCATATTTTCGTTTAATGGTTTAGTCTTCCTATTCTCTTTCATTTCATCTCCTTTCTTTAGACTCACCCTTGTTCATTGTGGTTTTAGGAGTGTTCCAAAAGTCCTAACTCAGTCCATTTTATCCCGGTAACTTTGGTAAGGAAAATAGGCTAGAATTAATATGTTATGTGCTTATGTTATCTATATGTTTATGTTATTAAAAGTGTTATGATATGTATATGTGTATGTAGGCTTGGGCATATGACCCATATGACTAACAAGACCCCAAATGGGTTATGGGCATATGACCTACTTAGCTAGTAGGACCCCATTAACCCCATGGGCATATGCTTGTTTAGTCTATGGGACCCCAAGTAATAATGGCCATTATAATAAGTGTATGTTATATGTATTATGTTAAGTCTTTATGTTTTCTTATGAAATTATGTATGTGACTTTGTGTTAGATTTTCCTTACTGGGCATTAGGCTCACTCCTTTCTGTTTATGTGCAGGAAAATAAGTTTAGAGGCGGAAAGATTCGTGACGCTTGGAGAATGTGTATCGATGATGAATGGAGTCAAGGGGCCGAGCGTTATTCGATTCGAGGATATAGTCTCCTTTTATGTTTTTATGGTTTTTATGTGTATTTTCCGCATTATTATGAAATGTCTTTTATTTTAAATCTTGTTTTGTTTTAAAGACAATGGGATCCCAAAATCCTTCTTAGTATTCTGTTTATTTGTAAATAACTCTTATTTTTCAAGTTACTCAATAAATTATGGTATTTTCGTAAAAATGTAAGTTTTATGTATAGTTTCGATAATGGTCCAATTAGTCTAGATTAGTGGGTCATTACAATAATTTAATTTTTTCCAAAAAAATATTAAAACTAGTGCCTATTGTCACATAACTCACTTGACATATCATCATATACATAACATGTCAGCAAACACATAACCATTTAAACATATTGTAAAGAACGCCCTAGACTAGTACTTAATAAAACATTCACTTATCATCGGTCCATAAAGAAAAACAACTTTTATAAAGGTCTCAGTGGGGACTTGCTTAAAACAATGCAAGTTAGGCCCATTAGTTTAAAAAGAAAATATGAGTTTTTATGCAAAGTTCAAAAGAAACAATATTAAATAATTAAGTCCCACTGATAATTTAGAAAGTCTCTTAAAACATAACATAATTAAAATGGCGTCCTAAAGTGATCGTTTATTCCGTCCATAGGATACCCCACGCCATACACCCTACGACGATAGAACTCCTCACGTCACCACGCGTGCCACAGAGAAATCCTATTTGCTACCTGGAAGGGAAAGTAAGGGGGTGAGCTAAAAGCCCAGTAAGGAAGTACAAACAATAAGCAAGTAAGGATACAACAAATACAAACACTATCGTTCATCTTAAACATCATGACATCATAGCATATCATAACATTATCGTAACATAACATCATAGCATATCATAACATTATCGTAACATATCATCATAGCATATCATAACATTATCGTAACATAACATCATAACATATCATAACATTATCGTAACATAACATCATAGCATATTCATACAACATTCATGGTGAACATGGTCCGCTAACTTGTCCATGTCACCCTATGAGGTAAACAAGAGTCTCTGGTCCTTGAATAACCTCGGCGCGTCCGCCCTAGGAGTTACGTCTTTATATCCTTAGTAACTCGGGTTACGTCTTTATATCCTTAGCAACCCATTTGATGTGTCGCGTTCATCACGCTAGCATCCATTCAAAAACATATCATATTCATACAAGCCACATATCATCACATTATGGCATTCATAATTCATAACAATTCATTCATACAACAGTCTTACCATTCATAACATAAAATCATAGAATCTATCTAACTTCCTTACCTCAGGTCCGAGCTAAGAAATTTCACAACCTCTCAACGAGCCTATACCATAACCAAAATAACATTTCTTAGGTTCATAAAATTATTATTTTGCCATTTCATACAACTCATGTGTGCATGGGCCATGCACACATAATAAGAGTTACACATAACATGCAATTATTTTTAACTACACATAAGGCCATAAAAGAATAATGCTCATTTGACCTATTTTACATGTATGATCTTTCTATAAAAATCACATGGTTGAATAATAAACATAATTTTGGACGTAAAAGTGGATTTGCATGTAACATGCATACGTGGGAACATTGCGTAATTGTGACGTTTTAAAAACGATAATTCTACATGTCTTACTTCTATCGTTTTTAAAAAAATTAATAGACTTATAACATGTTTTATTTTTCTTAAAATTTCTAGGTTGATTAAATCTCTCAAAACATTATTTTATAAAATAATTTTATTTAGCTTAAAAAAGTAAAATGTGACAATTTCATTTATTATTCTCAAATTACAAAGAAATAACAAAAGCTTAGAATTTAATTAAAATACCTATGATTAATATGTTTCTTTAGAAAAATCAAATTTGATATTGGTTAATTGTGTTACATTAATGATGTGAGAAAAATATATTTTTAAGTGTGGGAAAATATATTTTATTTAAATTATTTAAGACTTAGTTTTATGTAACATAAACCCATATGTGACAATTAAATAATCATTTTTAACTTTTTAAACCAAACTTTCAGCCACTATTTAATTTCTTTAAAAATCACAAATAAATTGATTCTAAATATTTTTCTCAATCAAAATAAAGAAAATCATAACTTATCAAAATATGCATTCATACCATATTAAAAATACCACTTTTAATATTACCATAATTTAGGGTATTAATTTTATTTCAAATACTCATCAAATTCATTTTATTGAAACATACTTCACATTTTTTTACAAAAATTCCAGCAACCATTTTTATCTTTAAAAATCACCATATTCAATTTAAAACCTCATATTTTTATAAAAATACAATAAAAATTCTGTAGGTATTTATTTGAGTAAAATATCATTTTTATTGTGACTAAAAATACCTTTTTAATTTCACAAAATCAACATAACATCAAGGACATTACTTATGCATGCAAATAATTTTTTTTATCAAACTTTTACCCAATTATATACAAAATCGGCAAGCTTAATTTCTCAAGAAATTCATCCTTTATCTCAAAATTTCACATAAAATCATACATGTCCAAAATCTCATCATGCTCTTATTATTAAATAATTCTAAGAGTATTACTAACACATATTCACATGAAATCTTATAAAAAAAATATTTTTCTATTTCATTGAATCTACACATGAAATCTAACAAAACACTAATAATCACAATAACATACATTAATTCATAAACACCATTTTCACACATGCCTTTATATTAAACCTAACATGTTTCTATCATTTTTCATGCATCTTATAATTTATTCTTCCACAATATCATATGCATCCTATCAAAATTCCATGGATCCAAATATCAAGATTGCCAATTATCATTTTACCCAAATTACAAAGGTCCTAAAACATGGATCTAATATATTGAAAATCATACAATATCAAACAAAATATCAAGATGGTCCTTAGGTATGCCTAGGCCGAAATCCCCATATTGCATTCATAAATCACCACTAATCATTATACATAGAAAATCAACATCAAAACCCTTTTTATACATCAAACCATAATACCCTTTATGCAAATCAAACAACTCATTAACAACAAGATATCAAGAACACAAAGTACCCATTTTTCCGACCCAAAACTTAAATCCCCTTTAAATATAATCCCTCTAATAATCTATTCATCAAAACCAAAAATCACAAAATTTAGGGAGGGATTTCAATACCTCTTCTTGATAGAAAATCAAGAATCCAATAATCTCCTTGCTCAAACCCTAGGGGTTGTATATTTTGAATAATCAAGATGGAGAAGAAGATGAACAAGGTTAGAGACAACCCAATCAAAATACTAGATTAATCATAAGGAAAACAACAAAAAACCTTACCCTAGCTTGAACCCTTTTTCTTCTTCTTCTCCCTTTCTTCTTCTTCTTCTCTCTAGGAAATATGGCAGCCCTTCCTTCTCTCTAGCACGCCACTCTCTCTCTCTCTATCTTCTCTCTAGCTCACGACCAAATGGCCTATTTTCTCCATAACCCCTTTTTAATTCCCATTTTCCCCATAAAGCCATTACTAAAATAATGGTAATTTCCCTAATTCATTCTTCAATTAAGCCTAAAATCCTTCATAATAAAAGTTGATTTATTTGAATAAAAAATGGTCAAATTTTGCCTTACCCAATATGTGCTAAAATTCCCCAAAATCATCTCTTAATTGATTGAAAAATATAAAGGAAATAAATCACTTCCTTTTTCCCACACCAAACCGTCCACTCTTCCCATTTCCCTTTTTATTATTATTATTTTTATTTAATTAATCTAAATTACTCAATTATATCAAATAAAAGGAAATTATAAAATGTGTAGAAAAATCCACACATGTGCATCTTATTACCATGTACTTGCACACACTAAATCACTAGGGTGCATCACTATCTACCATGCACCTTAGTGCATTCAACCAAATCTCACATAAACACATCAATTGTCACACTTATTTAAAATGTAACACTAATAGTAAAATAAACATGTTACACAATTATTCACTTATTAAAATAAATAACCAAACAAACAATTAACAAATTTAAATTAAAAAAGATTATACCAAACAATTCTAACAATTAAATCAAACAATCAAATAAAACAAACAACAACTAAATATAATAAACAACATTTAAATAAAACAATTCATCACACTTAATATTTAAATAAAATAAAACACAAAATTTAAATAATCTAAATTTTTTTTTGGTGCACTACACATATATATATGTATATTATGTTAAAATTGGAGGGAAAAATAAGCGGGAATCATTAAAAAAATTCCCCCCAATCATAATCATAGGTAAATTGAATACCTACCAATACTAATGGTAGGTAATGATATTTTTGATATCCTCTTCCAATTCTTAGAAGAATCATCTACCAATAGTTGGTACGAAAAAATAAACGTAGGTAAAATACTGCTTTAGCTACCAATAAATATATGTAGGTAAGAAATGCGTAGGTAAAGGTCAAATTTCTTGTAGTGGTAGCTTATCATGGAATGATACTGGGAAAGATTTTTTCAAGAACAAGGATTTCAAGAAATTTAATCAAAGGATCTCTCAACGTTGCATGGGGTAAATATACAAGGATTGAAATGGAATGCACTGGACAATGACATGCTCGTGTTTTAGTTCAAGAAAAAAGAAGATGCCCAGTGGGTGCTAAATGGTCGACCATGGACGGTGGGAGGTGCACTATTGGCTATCCAGGAATGGCCTATAGAACTATGGTACACCGAAGTAGAGTTCAATACGACACCCATTTGGATCCATATTCCAAATATCCCCATTGGTTACTGGAATAAGCCAAACCTCTACAAATTAGAACCTGAAGCAGCAGATAGTTACAATATACCGGATAGAGCTCTGGAGTATCGATTTGGGACATTAAGGTTCAAAGCTTTCATCGACATCAACAAACTGATCAAGTCAGGATGTCCTATAAGGAGGGATCACTTTCCTCCAATGTGGCTTCAGTACAAGTACGTAAAACTCCCACGAATCTATTACAAATGCGGGCTTATGGGACATGATTTGAGGCATTGCTTCCCCCCCCCCCCCCCCTCCCCCCCCCCCTTAGTCCTCCTCGAAATAATGAGCAAGTATGCTTTCCAATGTATGGTGATTGGTTGAGAGAAGAGAGCCAACAAAAATCTCCTTTCCATGAAAAAAGACCGACTTGTTTTTTTGGATTGGATAGCACTGAAGAACAACACTCTTACGACCTCCAGTAACACAAACCGTGATGCTGAGGTCGATGAAAGCCCAGATACATATAGTTTTTGTTCTCCACCACCGAAGAGGAGGAATGCGACCACTGGAGTTCCAGAAACACATTCCAACCAATCGGAGGCTATGCGTGCACCTGCCTCATCTATAGAGGCGCAAAAACGTACCAATGTCAACTTTTCAGGCATCCCAGGTTTGGCAACCTTTGATGCTACAACTAGGTAGGTAAAAGTAATGGAGGCAGCTCAAATGCATGGAGAATCACCGGATAGAGAGCCTTCCATAATAGGTAAAGGAACAAAACCTAGAGAAAAAACAAGTCTGCATAATACCCCATGCAGGAAGAACGACAAAAAAGTTAAGCAGATTTATCAGGCCAAAAAGGTTAATCAACCTTAAGTTTTACAGTAGGAACCAAGAAAGCATGGAAAAGCCCATCAAGACATGAATCAGAGAAGTTCCAAGGACTATCCCACTTTAATCGATAGGACTCCTAACTGTAATCCAAATGGCCCAATGGAGATGGACTTACTGCCCCCAGGCCCGTTGGACGTATCCCCTCATGTGGATAGGATCCAATCCCTTAGGAATTTTTTTGGGCCCAACTCTCAAGCCATTCCATGACCCAATGAGAGATGCTAGTCCCAAGCTTTTCATCTGTATTTGGGCCGAGAAACCACAACTAAATACTGGCCTATACAACCATTATCAATCCACCTTTAGAGTTTGAAGACCTTATTGACCACAATCAGGGAATCAACAAAAAAAGGAAAATCGGCACCTGGGTTATTCCCTATCCTACTTCCACGATTTTATCAACACAAGATTCTGAGTCCTCTCTAAAGGTGGTGAAGGCAAAGGAAGTACTTCCCTCAATCGAAGACTTACCTACAAACAAGGTGGCAGACGACTTGCTACAACTGGGTTTCAATCTAGGCATCCAATCTGAGGTGAGATCTAGTTGATTCCCTAAAATAAAATCAATTACTGGGTCATCTCCACAAGCCAAGAATAATGCGAGTACCACGCCTGTGACCAAAAGGAAATATGCTGGGTCATCGAGTGGGAAAAAGAGACGTAGGCCATGCAAAACCCAACAACCAAATAAAAAAGAGAGTGTGAAGACACAGTCGACTCTATCAGGGATAAAGAATTCCAGGATTTCATCAGGGAACTCAGACGAACAGACGAAAGCAGTGATCCAGAGGATGTCCCTCACCAACAAACTCCTTTGGAGGAAGTTCAACCAGCTAACAATAACATTACTCTGCAGGTTTTCCAATTTGGGGCTTCGGAGACTGGCCCGAAAAAGTCTGCAAGATCCCCATGAGAGCTATGGGCTGGAACTGTCGGGGTCTTCGCTGCAACTCGGTAGTTCGCGACTTGTTGAACTTGATAAAACACTATAAGAAAAATATTTTTTAACTACGAAATATTTAGCTACCAAATATTATTGGTAGCAATTTATTTTATTTAGCTACTAAATTATGGTAGCAAAATAATTTAGCAGCAAAATCTAAAGAAATAAAGCCAAATGTTTCCACTACCAAAATTATCAGTATCTAATTAATATTTTTAGTTACCAAATTTAGTTTGGTAGCTAAATCTAATGGCGCCAAAATATAATATTGAAACCTTTATATATTTTTTGCTACTATTTTGATTTGGTAGCAAAATAAAAAAAAATTAGCTACTAATTGTTTGGTAGGAAAAAATTAAAATTTTGGTAGCTTCTAATATTATGCTACTAAAATCGTATTATATATTTTAAAAAAAAACTTAACAAATCATACTTATTATTAAAATGTTCATAATAATTATTTTATTTCAAAAGGACATATTAATCTTTATAATTATATATATAATTAAATCATTTTTAAATTATTATCTATAATACATACATATACATACGAATAAATATAAAGTATTTGTTTATACAAATAATATAAAATAAATCATATAGAATAAATAAAATAATAATTAATATGTTTTTCTATTAATATAAATAAAAATACATATCTATCTCACGCAAACCTCTGTTACTATCTTGTAAAACACTCCATTACACACGTACAATCTCTCTCACACTTCTTCTCACCACTAACACATACTAATATACTATCACTATCTTTGCAGGATACACATATATGATATAAATATATAAATTTCATCATTAACTCATAAAACTCAAGCAGTGACCACAAAAGCGCAAACCATTCCAGAGCCAATGCAATGGACCGATCTCTCTCTCATCATTGATGGAACGTATATATATTTTATTCAATTCTTTGATTAGGTAATTAATAATTAAATCATTTTCTTTTCCCTTTATCTTTCACTATTATTTCTTTGATTAGCTGCCTTCTATTTTGTTCTTTGTTTTTTTTTTCCTTCTTTTTACAGATTTTAACGAAGTTGGGAGATGGAAGATTGAAAGACATTAATTCGAAAAAATTTCTACAGTTAACTTTGAGCAAAAGTTGTACTGTACACCATATTGTAATTTTTTAAAATTATTTATCAAGCAATCTTAGCTTGTATCTTCAATGTAAAGTTTGTATGTATACAATATATATTTATCTTAAATTTTAAATTCTTATTTAGTTTTAATATTTTACGTGGACTTTTATTTTCATATTAAAATAATTGAGCAATTATAATTTATTAGATTAATAAATCCTAACAAAAAAATATACATATTACCAAATAATAATATTTTTCCATTTGCTAGTAGAAAATAATTTATTAGCTACCAATTTTGAAATATTTTGCCACCAAATTTTATTAGTAAAACAACATTTCATTCATTTTATTAATAAAATAATGTAATTTGCTACCAAATTGTGGTAGCAAAAAATACTTAGTAGACATAAAAGTAAATCATTTTGCTACTAAATAGAATATCTTCTACTACTACATATTTAGTAGCAAATAAAGAACATTTACTACCAAATGTTTTCGTACCTAAAAACTTTTAGCGACGGGGTATTAGCTACGAACTAGCTACTAAAAAATTGTGGTAGCTAAAAGTCTATTAGCTACCAAAATTATGTTAATAACTACCAATTTTTTAGTAGCTAAAATACTTTTTTATTGTAGTGAAAACCCATAATCTGGATGTGTTGATCTTATATGAGACAAGAATTCAAAGGGCTGCTTTCTCACATTTGGTAAGTAAGTTCCACTATACTTAAACTATATATGTTGAACTAATTGGTTTTTCTGGGGCCTTGGGTTCTGTTGGAAAAAAGGAGTGGTTGTTTCTTCTCTATAGGAAGATAAAAATGTTATTGTAGCTTCAATCTCTTCGGATCCTCCTGAATTTTCTTGGATCCTCATGGAAATATATGGACCCTCGTCTTTTCATGGAAATGAGGAATTTTGTAATAGAATAGTGTCTTTGATGGACTCTTCTTCAGCCCCTGTGTTGCTAATGGGGGGTCTCAACGGAACATTGCATGATTCTGAGTGTATCAACTACAATAGACAAGGCACTATGTCGAAATACTTGTTTGACTTAAGAAGGATGGTCGCAAGAACAAGCGTAGTTGACATCAATGCTTAAAGTTCGAAATTCACATGGAGAAAGAAATGCACCGAGTCAGGGGGGTTAAGCACTTTAAAAAGGGCAAGGATGGATAGATGCCTTGCTAACCCGGATTAGAGATTAAAATTTCTTAGAGCGACACTCTATAACTTAGTGACCTCTAGTTCGGACCACAATCCGATCATTTTGGATACTTTGGGTGACAAAGAGAAAATCTATAAACCATTTAGATTCGAAAACATGTGGACTCGAGATCTTAACTGTTTCTGGGTTATCAAAAGGTCTTGGTAGTCAACTTTCAATGGTGATTCGATGATAAATTTTATCCATAAACTCGCAGAACCAAAGAAAGAACTAGCCGAATGGAACCGACTGCATTTTCGCTCTCTTCATGATCAAATCCGGTTAGCTAAAGTAGACTTGGAAAAGGTAGAATCGGTTACCCCAGATGATTTAAATCGGGAGCTTCAGGCTAGGAAAAATTTAAATGAGGTGCTGCACAAGGAAGAGATTTTCTGGAAGCAGAAATCAAGGATAAAATAGTTAAGAGAAGGGGACAGAAGTACAAAAAATTTTCCATGCATCGACCATTATTAGAAGACGAAGGAACCATATTTCTACTCTGAAATCGCCCTAAGGCTGTTGGACATACGACAGAGAGTTTATAGGCAAACTATTCTTGGAAGGCTTCAAAAAACAATTTACGGCAGCCAGAACAACCTTCCCGTATGGCCTTGATGGACTCTTAAATAGCTGCATCTCAGAACAACAAAATGAAACATTATGTCTCATTCTGGAGGCTAACAAGATTGAAGAGGCCCTAAACCAGATTGATACGGATAAGGCTCCACGTCCGGATGGATTCCCATGTTCGTTTTACAAACTTCATTGGGCAATCATTAAGACAGATGATGTAGCTATGGTCAAGTGTTTCTTTGAGTAGTCTAGAATGCCAGATTATCTTCACAGAGCGAATATAGTCCTGATCCCCAAAAAGGAAAATGCAGTGGTTAGCAACGATTACAGACCCATTGTTCTATGCAACGTTGCTTATAAAATCATATAAAAAATCATTGCTAATAGACTAAGGCCAATTCCCCCTGAAATTATATCCCCAATGCAAACGACGTTTGTAAAAGGCCGCACCATCCAGGACAATACAATGCTAGTTCAAGAAATTCATCATTCAATGGATCAGAAGAGAGGCAAAGGGGGATACATGAGTATAAAGATAGATATAGAAAAGGCCTATGACAGACTCGATTGGCGATTTTTGAAAGAAGTGCTCAAATGCTTTGGTTTTGCACCAAGATTCATCGAATTGATATACCTACGTATATCTACCTCTCATTTCACATTATTGGTAAATGGAGCACTGTGTGGCTCTTTACGACCATCACATGGTATTAGACAGGGCGATCCTTTATCCCCTGCCCTGTTCATCATTGCGGCTGAGGTACTTTCCAGACTCATCACCAAAAGTGAAGCTCAAGGCTACATCAAGGGTATTAAGATCTCAATACTGGCCCCCACAATCTCACATTTAATGTTCACTGACGATATCATGTTCTTTGGTAAAGATATACCACTTGAAGTGAGCTCCCTGCAATGCCGTCTTAATACATATTGTGAGTGGTCAGGATAGAAAGTTAATACAAAAAAATTAGAAGTTCATTTTTCAAACAATCTTTCAGGAACTAGAGCTATCGAGTTGGAAAACCTTTTGTGAATGCCCCGAGAAAAAAAAGAAACCAAGCACTTGGGTATGCCTTTTGTTCATTTGAGAGCTAAAGCTAGAGATTTATCCTTCATTCTCCAACGAGTTTCAGCTAAAATCCAAGGGTGGAAATCCAAACTCCTGTCCAAATTAGGAAGAACAACACTTGTCCAAGTGGTAGGAGCTTTGCTGGTCTCTTATTCAGCAACCTCGGGACCTATTCCTATTTCTACTTCGGATCAAGTTGACAAGTTGCTCTGTCATTTATAGTGGGGCCACACTGAGTCCAAGAGGAAGTTATACACGATAGCTTGGGAATGTATGTGCAAACCTAAACTCAGAGGGGGTCTAGGATTTCGACCAACAAGATACCTTAATGAGGCCTTTATGGCAAAAAGAGAATGTGAATTAATTACAGGGAAGCAGGGACTATGGCACAACCTTATGCTTAACAAATACATCTGGAGCAACAATTTTATGGATCTAACCCCAAAGAACTCAGATTCAAAAATTTGGAAGGGAGTGCTCAAAGGAAGGAACTTATTAAGCGAGGGTCTCCTCAGGAAAATTGGCAATGGCAATGCTACATCAATTTGATATGATAATTGAGTGCCAGGACCAACTCCCTACCCAACCCCTCTAAAAGATGCATCTTTCAGGGTTAACTGGGCCAGTACTTTTATTTCCAACCAGAAATGGAATATCCAAATGCTAGAGGAATGGTTTCAACCCCAATATGTACAAAGAATTATCAGGATCAAACTATTATCATCCAACATGGAGGATAGTTGGATTTGGAACAATGACTCTTTGGGGACCTTTACCATTAGATCACCAATCAACAACATATCAATGAACAATGAGGAGTAGGATTCAGACATATGGAAAATTATCTGGAAGGCTAAAATCCATTCCCGACACAAGATCCTCTGGTGGAAAATTTGCAACGATGCCTTACCAACGAAAGACAAACTTTTTCAGATTTCAATCCTTGAAGATCCTAACTGCATATTCTATAACATTGTGAGGGAATCTACTTTCCACCTATTTTGGCAATGCCAAATTGCGTCGAGATTGTGGTTTGATACTAAGGGAGGTATTAAGACAAAGAATCTTCATTTCGATAACTGGGGTGAGTGGTTCCAATACTTCTTCCTAAATCGAAATATGCCGGTAGAACTTCAAGAGGACGAGTTCTTCATCTCAGCATCCATCTTAATTGATCACGTCTGGAAAGAGAGAAACAAGATCTATCATTACAATCCACCCACTCCATTGGACACCCAGTGCAACATGGTCAATAACAGAAAAGACGAATGGAAAGAAGAGTTTAGGCTGGGTATTAATTGCTCTACGAGAGAACTCACTCCTCCTGATTGGATCAATTATTGTTCAGATGCAGCCCTTAGCGACAATGGCGCTTTCATTGCAATAATCAGCAGAATAAAGTAGCTAAAACTTGGAGCATCGGAGTAATGGAACCTATGTTAGTGGAGGCTCTTGCGGTGATCCAAGCAGCAAAGGAAGCCCAAAAGAGAGGAGAGAAACAAGTATTATTCCATATTGACAATATCTAGGTAGTTGACACTTTTAATCTAGTAGGTAGATTCCAATCCAAATGGCTGGAAGATCTCTGTCAGGAATTCATATCAATTACCACCCATTTCGATCAGTGGAGGCTTACCAAAATCCCTAGAATTCTCAATGTTGAAGCCCATAATGCAACAAAGTATCCAGCCTTCAACAATCTCCAACATGAGACAAGCATCCTGAGCTGCTAGCCGAATATCTTGTACGAGTCTAACAAATGATTTCCACCATAGAATTCGTCCTAGGAGTGTCTGAACCTTTATTCTGTTACTAGCTTAGAGTGTTTCACTTAGTTTTTTTTTTTCAGCCTATCCCCTGTTGGGGTGCTTTGTGTTGTCAAGTTGTTCGTTTTGTAATGTAGCATGCCTCGCTGCCGCTTTCATTGGCAGTAGGTTATGTTTTATTTCTTCTCTTTTGGATGTTGAGGTTTTCTTTTATTCAATGAATAGTGCCCTTAATCAGGGGTGATTCTCTAACAAAAAAAAAGGTGCCCCAATTTGCTGAGGCAAACCACAACAAATTGTTTTTTTCTTCTTCTTTTTGGTTATGTTAATATTATAATAATGAAATTTTTAAAAATATATTTTAGCGAAAATCTCAAGTGCACCCCCAAAGAGTGTATGCATAGCGTAGGGTGAATCAGACAGAGCATTGTATTGTGGGAATTGTTGGCATCGTCAGTTAAGGATGAAAATTTTTAATGTCGAGTACAAGATGGGACAATGTCTCCAGGAATTGATCTACGATCTGGTTATTACCAGCTGGAGATCAAGGAAAGAGACATTTCAGGAATTATTACTTGTACCGAGTAGGGTGTGAGGAATTGGTAACAAAGGTTCTTAACTGGTTTAAGCTTCATCAACACAGGTATGTTCTTCAAACAAAAAATATAAGAACAGTATGGACAAGTCTCCTTCAGGTTTACGGGTGGTATGTTGGATTACTCTCCAGTCAGAAGTGGGAAGCGATCGACTACTACACTGATGATATAAGTACTAAGGAAGCAGGGTCACAGGTAAGGCTTCATGAAGTGTTAGTTTGGTCTCGCCAGGGGTATTCAGAATAATGCTACAAGAAGAGAAGCTACAAGGAGAAGGGATAGGTACAAAGAAGCAAAATATATAATTTCAAGTCTAAATTAAAAGCATAAACATATTTACAAATAACAAGTCAGAGAAATATACTATTCTACAAAAAAACACAATCTTTTAATTCCAAATGAAGACAATGATATATCATATCATCTATCGTTTATCTAAACAATAGTTTTCTTAGTGTCAAAATCACCATAGCATAAGAACTAATAAAATGATAACTTGGCCGTAATTCCTAGATGATAACCTATCATATTTTATAACCTTTTACTCACATTCCATCTCACTATATTAATCATTGTTTCTCATAATGAAATAATTAAAAATCTAATAAAAAATAATATGTTTAAAAAATATATATATATATATAAATCTTCACATCCCCAACTCAAATTAATTAACCCTTTTAGTTCTAAATTTCTTAGCATATTGCACCATTCAATTCTTTTCTCCAACTTCCACATGTTCAACTGCGTCAACATTTTTTTCTTTTTCTACGTCTTTAATAATCTCTATACTGTGTTATTTCTCCACATATTCAAAATGTTAAAAATGAATCCAGAAACTAAAATAATTGTTTCAAAATGAGTCGTAAAGGCAAATTGATACCTGGGATCCTTTGTGCCATTTCTTCATTGGTATTTTTGGTGACATTTTCGAATTGTATCATCAAGATTTTGACCACCTAAAAGTATATTATGAGAGCAGAGTTGTCTTTAGCAAACTTGAAGATAAAAGAGGATTAATCCAAGATGTCTTCCTAATTCCAAATTATAAAAGAGGAAGTACTACATTTGGATATAATTCAATAAAATGCAGGTACACTAAACATAAAAATAACAGAAAGATTTAAACCAAAAAAAGCAAAATAAAATATGAAAGATATATAAAATTAATCTACAATTACAAAAATGTATATATGGTTTTATTATTATTATCAAAACAGAAGTTTCAATACATAGTATAGAATATGCAAGGAAATTAATCAATCTCAGTGATCATGATTTTTAAAGAAATAGTGCAATGAATTAACCTTTGTGTCTTCAGCACAATATCATATTCTGGATCTTTACAATTATGAAACACCTCCTTCAGCGTCACTAAAGATTCAATCTAACTTCCAATAACATTGCAAAAAGCTATCCGGAACCACCTCCAATTTGAAATAGCATAAACTGTTGGAAAGAACAAAAAAAAAAACAATGGTAGTATACTTTCTTTTATATTTTCAAATGTTGATCTCGTTGGCGAAGTGCATCAGGATGATGATCACCTGAATAAAGTGAAGCACCCCTGCAACAAAACAACCTAGAAAATATCATTGAATTTTATTATGCAGGGATAGACCTAGTAAATAGTGTGGGACTGAAGCTCCCCCTTTCCCTCCTCAACTTTTATGTAGAACTAGAAAGGAATATACGAAATTAAGCCATGATTAAAATATGTAAAGAACTGTCTTCCCTCACCAATAAAATTGAATGTAGCTAGATTCCTAGAATAACAACATCTAAATAATAATTAAGATACAAAAAGAAGATAAAAAGTACTTAGCAGTTTCAGAATCCAGGTATGAACCAAAGAAATACATTGGCCCATCTCAAGTCCCCAAAATTCAGAAATACCTTAATAACAGAGGCATTCTTGTATTGATAACAAATCTCAAGGATTGTACATACAGTACAGAGGACCAAACAAAAGTGCAATTAAATAGTCACCTGAGCTATTCCCCAGTTGTCGACCAAGAAATAAATGCAACTTTGTCATCGACTCATTAAGTAGATATACCTTAAAATCAAAATGATTTTTTCTTCATAGCTAATCAGAGAGAGAGAGAGAGAGAGAGAACAAAGTTAATAAACAGAAACAAAATTAATAAAATAAAAAAATTTAAACATTTATATATATAACTGTTGAGAGATAATAGTGTACTGACGTTGGCGTCGTAGAGGTGTAGTTCGTGGGTACTGGCGTTTGCATCGGTGTCATAGAGGTGGCAGCGTCGTTTGGAGGGCGGAACGATGAGAGGGGAGAGGAGAGAGAGCGAACCAGAAAACTCACCGCCGTTGTGTCCTCCGGAAGCTCGCACCGACGTCGTGTGCTCTAGTGACTCGCGTGAGGCAGAGATAGACGAGACAAAACCAAAAATTAATGTAGAAACGTGGTTGTGTAGACGAGAGTGAGTGGAGGAGAATAACGTGGTTGTGTAGAAGCTGAGTGTAAGAAAGAGAGGCAGAGAGACGAAACTAGAAATTAGGTTTGGGGATGAGGCTGAGAGAAATTTCGTGTCTCTGTTATTTTCATTTGGCGCCTAGTTATATTTCATATGGTGCCAAATAATTTTCATCCGTGTCTCTGTAAAAATATGGTGGGATCTGTGTTTATTTTTAATTATCTATTGACAACACTTTTAAATATGTGTCATTTTTTACTGTAATATATTCTAAAAATTGTTGTAGTGCAATAAGGGAAATTTTCTTAATTTGGCCCATCATGGGAATAATTATATATATGTGCATATATGTGGTATATGTGAGAGACCACATTATTATGTGGGTTTATTTGGGTTATTCGGCATAAGATGATCCTAGGGAGCAAGTTAGTGGGAAAGACACAATGGGACCCAATACCCGACTCGAGGCGAGTAAATGGGTATTTTAGGTATTTAGCACAGTTTCGGGTTATCGAGAAATGGGAATGAATAATTGAGGACATATTTGGAGTTAGTTAGATTAGGAGAGAATACTGGGGATTTTGTCCATTTTTCCCTCGATGACGTTTTTGGTACCCCGAGCCTCGGGATTAGCTTAAGATTACTTAAGCATTAATGAAATAAACAAAACAGTCAAAACACCCAGCTTCCTCCCTCACCCAACAGACTCCCTCTTTCTCTCATACTCTTTCAACTTTCCTAAGTATGTTCTTGAGGAATGAAGGAGATTTTTGCTGGAAATCAAGGAATTTAAGGCTGGGGTTAGGATTCGGGATTGCTTGTGGCTAGGAGATCACCATTCACAGTTAAGGTTATCACTAGGGACTCAGAACTGGGATTGGGCTTGAGGGTCGTTCTTATTTTACGCTATACTCGGACCCGAGGTAAGAAAACTGCACCCAATACGTGATATATGTGTGATTAGGGCTTGGCCCGATTGTTGACTATAATTATGAACAGGGCTCGGGCCCATGAGAATGAACATGTTTAAGTTATCGTTTCACTTGTTGATTAAGCATACTTGAATATTTTGTACCTGATTAGTTGTTACATGACTGTTCGCATGGTTTGCGAAGCTAGGGCTTGGCCCCGTTAAGGAGCATGGTTATTATTATGTTTGCAATTACTTGATGATTTTATATGATTAATATGTATGCAAACTCGTATTGTCTGAAGTATGCTTATCTATATCTGTATCTGAATACCTTATTCAGGGCTTGACTTATTAGTCAAGGACAGCAATAGCGTGTTGCGCGTTGGTCGAAAGGCTTAGGCCCAAATCAACAATGTACTATTACGTTGGCTGACCCAATGGTCGTTGGAAAACTAAAGTGTTTGGTTAGCTCTATGGCTAGTCACCCAGAGCTAAGGGTGAGGGCCCCAGGTGACTCTATGGTCACATAGCTAGGGCATAGGGCCCCGGGGTTGACTCTATGGTCAACAATTTAGGGCAGCGACCCCAAATGGTCCAATGATGATTTATTTGTAATTATATGCCTACATCAGTAGAATATTACTGCTGGGCATGTACACTCGCCACTAAAGACAAGCTCGACTTTGGGTTCAGTAAATATTTATTTGGTTATGTGCATAACTGCTTAAATATGATATAAATGCCTTATCTCCGTGCTTGTTTAGGAAGCATAAGATACTCTGATAGGGCCTGGCCCTTGAATGTAGCATGAATGATAAAGAACATGCTTATTAGCATTGTTATTGCTTGTGAACGCAAAGGAACCACTTATTAGCGTTATTATGTGGACATGTAGGTCAAGATACGCTTATTAGTATTATTATTTGCATATAGGTCAGGAAATGCTTATTAGCACCATTAACACTGGCAGGGATTAAAGAACATGCTTATTAGCATTGTTATACATGTATAAATATTTGAATATGTTTATGTGCATCCTTAATTTCTTATGAACGCCAGAAATGCTTATTAGCATTGTTATTTGCTAATGAATATCAAGAAGTGCTTATTAGCACCATGAATGAGTTTATAATGTGTTTGCATGCTTATTAGCATTGCATTAGTGTGTTTGTCTGTTTGATATTGGACCGTCAGGCGGCAACATGTATAGTTATTGTTGGGGTTTTATGCCCTAATTAAAACCCAATTTCTTTGTAATATCATTTTATTATCAATAAAAGAATAGAAATCATTTTTTGACTTGGTCAATCACTTTGCTCACATGTTTTATTTGCATGATTATTTGTTTAATATAGACTTCTATTAAATCACGAGCATATAGCTAATCGTATTTATAGTGACGTAATCACAGTGGAATATAAATATGATTATATGTTCAAAATAAGTTAGTCTTAAGATTAGTTAGTGCACAAGATTTACACTAACATGCTAATCTACGATATGATCTACTTACACATCACAGTGTTATGTTCTTTCCAGAACATTAGCAAATTAAATAAGATAAGATGTATTTGTTACATCGGATAGGATTGATATTGACAGTTGATAAGATAAGTAGACATACCGTTATTATCTATTCTAGTCATATCATATAGTTGACCATAGGTCAATTCAATCAATTCTGAGTGGTTAGTATTCTAACTGGTTGTCTTATTTGAGTTCTTTGACTTGTTCGTTACCAGCTTACCCTACGAACTAGCCCATACTTACATCGTGGGAACTCGGTAGTATAATTGAGTGGGAGTGTTAATCATAGATATGAACATCTGTAGCTTCTGATGAAGAAGTGAAACGATAGTTTCCTTTTAGTTTGGTTCAAGGTGTTAAATGATAGAGATCTCATTTCAGTAATTAAATTAGTTTACTGAAATATCATTTACAAGGAACTAAGTGTTTTAAGGATAAAATACAATGAGGGGTAAAACGACATTTTAGTCCTCTCTCATTGTAGACCGTCTATAGAGGATTGAGTGACAATTATGGTTGTAACAATGGATAATTAATAGCGTATATATATTTGTTATAGAATGTTCTATGAATTCAAGAGTGCGATTCCGAGTCTATAGTGGAGTCACGATGAATTAATAAATTAGTAAATTTATTTGTTAGATTTATGATAACTTATTGGAGCTTGATTTCATAGGCCCATGGTCCCCATTGTACCTTGGATAAAATCATCTAGATAGTCTCAATGAATTGATTAGAATTATCAAAGTTGACCAGGTCAATTTTGGATAGTTTCAAAGAGTTATGTAATTTAGAGAAGAAAAGAGAAATTATGGTAGATTTATTAATTAAGATAAATTGGTATCTAAATTAATAAATAAGTTTAAATCAAGGTTCAAATTATAAATCATTAATTTGATAAATGATTTAAATAATTATTTAATTAATTAAATCAATAGAAAATAATACATGCCTTGATTTTAAGTCCAATGGGCTTATAATAAAATGGGAAATTTCATGAGCCTAAAGCCCATGATAATTTCAACCTAGGGCTTCAAATTTTCTATTATTTTATTAATTTTTTTATTAAATTAAATGGCCTAATTGAGTCTATAAAAGGAGTGCTTAGAGAGAAGTCAATACAGACGATAGATAAGTTTAATCACTGGTTTTCTGATAGTTTTAGATTCTCTCTAAACACAAGTCCTTTTCTAAGCCTCTTATTATTCTTTTCTCTTCTTGCCTGTGTATCTATCTCATGTGTTGAGAATTTCCCACTATAGTCTAGGTGATTCTAATGATACATTGGAAGGCTGTGAAGAAATTAGAAGAACGGTTCAGTTTTTTTATAATACTCTGCGACAGAGAGGATACAAGGGTTAGAGAAATTGAAGGAATGACTCTTTCATTCCGCTGCGATATACTATAAATATTCTTATCATTTCTTCTCTTTGAATTCAATTTTAGAAACATGTTCTAGGTTATCTCATATTAATTTGTTTAATATTAGATTTACATGAAAATAAATAAGGATTTGAGGAGGTGAAGGCTAAGGAAGTGTGGAAGATAACCTAGGTCGAACTCATCCATCAAAGGTAAGAAATTCTAACTTTAAGTTCTGTGATTTCTGTTGTTCTTCGAAGGGGAAAATCCGAGTCTTGGTTGTGCTGTGACTAGCAGCGCTAGCCTTAGGGTGCTATAGTGCTAGGCTTTGGTGTCTGGGAGCACGTTGGATCTGTTTGTAGCGCTGTAGCGCCCTCTTTGTGGCGCTACAGCGCTACCCTGTTTCCAGAAGGGGGTTTTTGGATTATTTCGTAGGGTTTTGCCCGGGGGCTCGGGGTTTGATTCCACCACCCTGTTTGGTGGAATTAGGGCTTCCTGAGGGCTCGGGATTGGTCCCGAGGCTAGGATTTGGAATTGAAGTTTGGTATGGTTCTAACTTGTGACCGTGACTAGGTGTACGCTAGGGCTCGAACGGGATCGTGCTTGAGGGTTGAATTGAACAAAGTTATCGGAATCTAAAAGTAAGAAAACTGCACTCGGACATGTGATTATGTTGGGACTAAGAGCTCCCTATATCTGTATGATGTCATAGATGGTATTACGCCATGGGACATGTGATAAATGGCCTAAGAGTGCCGTAAATAATATTTGCGCACAGGGCGCGGCTTGGCCACTGGTAGCTGAGGACAGCTTGATATTCACTGAGCTCGGTTTAAGCGGGATGGAGTCAATGGGATAAATAGAGGGTGCGGCCTAAGGGCATTAACCCTGGTTATCATTTGTGAATTGGTTATTAGTATGAAATGATGAACTTGGTATGCTGAATACTTGATTAATGTGAATATTTGGAATGTTGAGTATATGATTATACTGTATGAGTTATCTGGTTGTTTGTCTGATGACTATGTTCTGTTAATGTGTTTTCTTGCTGGGCCTTGGCTCACGGGTGCTACGTGGTGCATGTAAAGGAAAGGGCAAAGTGGAACAGTCCTGAGATGGAGAGCTTTGAGGCTGAATGTACATAGTCAGCTGATCGGCCGCCACAGCCGAGGAGCAGTACAGGACGGGAAAAGCCTAAATGTCTGTTTTGCCCTTAGAGTGGCTAATAACTGTACTTTTATCCTGAAATTTTGTAAAGTGTCTTTTAACGCCACTACTTTTGGGATCCCATGTAAAAATGTTTGATTATAAGAAATGAAACTTTTGAGACCAAAATCTTTTAACCGTAGTTCAACTAAATGGCTTGATTAGCAAGTCTTGCACATTTGTAAACACACAGTGTAACGGTCTTGGTTATCCAGGGCATTACAACTTGGTATCAGAGCGTCCTAGGTTTAAGGGTTCCTGAAGACTGGCTGGACGTGTACATTTGCCGTTAAAGACAAGCTCGACTCAAGGTTTGGTAACTGTGTATACATGATTATATGCTTAAATGAATAGAACGGAATATGAATGTTGATATTTGCTTGATTAATAAGGAGCATGAGATACTGATAGGGCCTGGCCCTTGACTATTGCGTGATGATATTGAGGCGTGCTTATTAGCATTGCTATGCATGTGAATGAAAATATTTGAATACTTGGATAAACTGTTATATCTCAATTGTTTGTGAATGTTTGAGTCCCAGTGGTGGATCATGAAAGGATTTTTACCCTGTCATCATAGTCTGACCGCCGAGTTATTGATTGCAGATTAACTTGGATAACTATGCGTCCAAGAAAATCTACGCGACTAGTCGGCACCAGGTCTGAGACTAGAGATGATGACCAGGGCCAGACCCCTCCGCCAGTCCCTGAAAACTGATAGCAACTTATGGCAGACATGCAAGCATGACTACAGAGCCAGGATGAGTAGATCTGCATGCTGCAACAACAAGCTCCATCAAGGAGGGCTGCCCCTATTGTGCCACCTGCAGTGGTACCAGTTGTACAGCCGGTGGAGGTTGGTAACAGATGGGAGCCATTGTTTGAGCGGTTCAGGAAGCAGCAGCCCCCGATCTTTGAGGGAGGACCTGATCCACTAAAGGCTGAACAATGGATGACCATGATTACTACTATCCTGGATTTCATGAGGGTAGAGGGACATGACATAGTGGCATGTGCCACATATATGTTGAGAGAGGATGCCTGTATCTGGTGGGAAGTGGCGTCACAGACCAGAGATGTTACTACATTAATTTGGGAAGGATTCAAGGACCTATTCAGTTAGAAGTACTATAATGTTGCCATCAGGGCAGTAAAAGTAAATGAGTTCGTGGGGCTGGTTCAGGGCAGCATGACAGTTACAGAATATGCCCTGAAGTTTGACAGACTTGCGAAGTTCACACCATATCTTGTGCCTACTGATGCAGCTAGGCAAGACAGATTTATCAGAGGGCTTAATGCTATGATAGCCCGAGATGTGAGGATTACAACAGTTCCTGGGGGGACAACTTATGCCCAGTCTGTAGAGAAGGGTCTTACTGCTGAGGAAGTGGAGAACAAGATATGGAGGGAGAGTGCAGCAAGGTGGGAGGGCCGCAGGGCGGTGCCTCCATATTTTGGGTCTGGTAGGGGCGGAGGCCCTAGTTGTCTGAAGAGAAAGACCCTTGACACTTCGACCGCTCCTGGTCCTGATAGGAGAGGACGGGGTACTCAGGGTGGCTTTCAGGGAGGTGGTGATACATGGAGGACCTATCCTGAGTGCACAAGGTGTAGAAGACGCCATCTGGACAAATTTCGGGCTAAGGCCTGTTATGTGTCTCGCTCCAAATTGTTTCACTCCTCTCAAAGGAGAAACTCTGAGAAACACATAATCTCTGACTTGAAACTCTACACTCATGCGTTTCAAATCTGAGTAACTCTTCTGTCTACTCTGGGAGGCGAGCATCCAAGATCTAATCCTCTCAATTTCCTCGTTAGTCCTCTGTACGGCCTCAGGACCTAAATATTTCCTCTCACCCATCTCATCCCAATGAATTGGAGATCTCCACTTCCTCCCGTATAACATTTCATACGGAGCCACTCCGATAGTTGCTAATAGCTGTTATTATAAGAAAATTCAATCAAAGAGAGATACTTAATCCAAGATCCCCCAAAGTCCAGAACACAGGCTCGTAACATATCCTCCAAAATCTGAATTATATTCTCAGACTGTCCGTCCGTTTGAGGATGATAAGAAGTACTGAACTTCAACTGCATGCCCATAGTCTTCTGCATGATCTCCCAAACTTAGAAGGTAAAGGTGGGGTCCCTGTCGGATACTATCGACCTCAAAGCCCCATGGAGTCACACAATCTCATTTACATACATCTCAGTGTACTGCTCCACCATATAAGTCATTTTAACAGAAAAAAGTGGGTTGATTTAGTGTACCTGTCCACAATCACCTACATAGAATCATATTGCCCCACTGTCTTCGAAAATCCAACCATGAAGTCCATGGTGATATCCTCCCACTTCCACTCTGGAATTCCTAAAGGCTGCAACAACTCTGCTAGCATTTGATGTTCAGCCTTCACCTGCTGACAGGTTAAACACTTGGCCACATAATCCACTACGTTCTTCTTCATCCTTGGCCACCAATACAGAGTCCTCAAGTTTTGGTACATCTTATTCGAACCTGGATGTAGGGAATAAGAAGTGGTTTAGACTCATCTACAATCTCTCGCCTAATACCAAAATCTGTCAGAACACAAATCTGACCTTTATATCTCAGAAATAGAAAAGTCTCTAGCCACTCCGGCTAAGACATACTCCCTGTATTTCCTCAACTGGGGATCCTCCTTCTGTGCTTCTCTAATCCTCTCAAGGAGTGTGGACTGTAGAGTGATATTGGCTAGCTGACCAACTACCAACTCAATTCCTGCCCTCGTCTTCTCTTAAGCTAACTTTTCTGATATATGTCTCAAACTGAACAATTTTCTAGGGCCTCTCCAATTCAGTGTGTCGGCCACCACGTTGGCCTTTCCTAGATGATACAAGATCGGACAATTATAGTCCTTCACCAACTCCATCCAATGCCTTTAGCTCATATTCAGATCCTTTTGAGTAAAGAAATACTTTAAACTTTTATGGTCAATGTATATTTCGCACTTCTCCGCATACAGATAGTGCCTCCATACCTTCAGTATGAATACAATTGCTGCCAGTTCTAAATCATGAGTGGGATACCTCTGCTCATACACCTTTAGCTGTCTCAACGTGTAGGCTATTACCTTCCTCGCTTGCATATATACACACCCCGAACCCTACCTCGAAACGTCGCAGTAGACCACAAACTTTTCCTTGTCTGATGGAAGTCTCAGTACCGGAGCAGTGATCAGTTGCCGCTTCAACTCCTTAAAATTGTTCTCACATATATCTGTCTTGTAGAGTCCCAGAATGTTTACTTAGCTAGATAGTTAGTAGTAGTTATAATATTTTAGATTTCGTGGATTTTGGTTCACCCGGGACTTAGTTGGAAACTCATAGCAACAGTTATGAATTTTATAAGTTTAACCTATAGTTTAAGAATATTAATTATAACATAAGGTTTGATTAATATTGTTGGTCCTAGATATATTATTTAATTATAACCTAAGGCTTAGATAGAGCCAATAAGAACATGACACTTGTCATAAGCATGATTATTATGGAATTAAGTATTTTAATGATAAAATAAAGAAATAGAAGCTTTAGCACCTACCAGAAACTGTTAGGGTTGTATTATGACTCAATCAAAGCAGTTATCCCATTCAAATTATGCTGAAAAAAAAATACAATTACGTGTTTAAAATATTCACGTATGTCGATATATCGCAACATGGGGCCGATATATCACCTGACGAAGGATACGGAAAACATGTTGACATTGCACGAACGGAGGCTTGGGACTAGGGCAGAGCCGATATATTTCCACATAGGGGCGATATATCGCCCTTAGTAATATTTTTTTTCATTTGTTTTTAAATTTAAAAATAAGGCTTAACTACTTAGACCTGCCTCTGAACGTTTTTGACCGAGTCTTAAGCCTCTGATTGACGAATATTCAAATATTTTCAATTATATTCATTATTTTTATTCAAATCAAAATGGGGTTAGTTTCACTCCTTACCTCTATAAATAGGACCTAGTACCCAGCCCTTCCTCTCATTCTTCAAGTTGTGATCAGAGACTCCAAGGTGCTAGTACTACCATAGAGTGATAAACACTTGGGTTGGGAAATTTTTTTGTCATTCTTAAGCTTTATAAAATACTTGGGAAGTGAGGTTTAGTATATTTCGGTATTGGAGTTAGACCAATCCATAAGGTCAACTAAGGTATTCCTATTCTTTAAGTCCAGATATTTAAACTACTTTAGTTTTTCTTTAGTTTCTTTTATTCAGATCCTAACTTTTGATATTGGTTTTTGATTAGGTTCTTAAAATTTAAAGATCTTTCTTGCTAAGTTTCTTCTTGAAGGTTTAGTTTCCACATTTATTCTTTACTCTTTAGAAATACTCATCATTCTTATTGTTGGTTTTAGGAGTGTTCCAAGTCCCGCATTTGTTCTCAAAAATCCCGGTTTTGGTAAGGAAAATAGGATAGTCATTATATGCTTATATGTTATGATTATGCTATAATATGTTATGTTATGATATATATGTTTTTGGGGCTTATAGTTGCTTAAATAGCAAACCCCAATACTTTTATGTTCCTGGGGCTTATAGTTGCTTAGCTAGCAAACCTCAACGTATTTTGAGGCTTATAGTTGCTTAGCTAGTAAACCCCAATGTTTACCATGTACATGGGTTAGAATTGTGATATATGTTTTATAGTATATGTTTTAGTTATAGTCTTATGTTTACGTTTCATGTTATATATATGTTAGTAGATTTTCCTTACTGGGCATTAGGCTCACTCCTTTTTCTTTTAGTATGATGCAGGAAACTAGATACGGAGGCGGGAGGATTCTTGGTGGCTTGGCTTGTGTATTGAGGACGACTAAAATGAATGGGTTGCGAGTCGATCGAGGATGACATTATTTTAGTTTTTTTTAAATTTTGTTTCTATGTATTTTTTGCATTTAGTTTTGTAAACAATTTTATTTAGTTTAAAATTATGTTTTATGTTTTAAATAATGGGTACCCATACCAAAATTCTATTTTACTTTGTAATTTTCACAATATTATGTTGAGGTTTTAATAAAGTTATTATTATTTCTTATGTATATGTTCTTCAAAGTAATAGCTATGTTTAGTAGTTCTAATGATCCAAGGTCTTAGAATAGTTGGGTCATTACATGTCTAGATATACTTGGTCTTCTTACGTGAGAGCTCAGTCAACGGTGTGGCTATTCTAGAGAATCCCTCAACGAACCACCAGTAGTATCCTGTTAATCCCAAGAAGCTCTTAACCTCTGGTACACTGCTCGGCCTAGGCCAATCTCTCACTGCCTCAATCTTGGTTGGGTCCACTAGAATCCCTTCCGTACTCACAATGTGGCCTGGAAATGTTACTTGGGGTAACCAGAACTCACATTTTTACTTAACTTAGCATATAGCCTATGCTCCCTCAGTCGCTGCAGTACTAAACGAAGATGTTGCTCATGCTCTGTCTCTGACTGGGAGTACACCAGTATATCATCGATGAACACGATCACGAACTTATCCAAGTAATCTCTGAAGACCCTATTCATCAAGTCCATAAAGGTTGTTAGGGCATTGGTTAATCCAAAGGATATAACTAGGAATTCAAAATGTCCATACCTCGTACGAAATGCGGCCATTGGTATGCCCTCTTTTTAATCCTTAGCTGATGGTAGCCAAACCAAAGGTCAATCTTAGAGAATACCATCTTCCCGTGTAGCTGATCAAACAAGTCGTCGATCTTGGGCAGTGGATACTTATTCTTGATAGTTAGCTTATTTAGCTCTTAGTAGTCGATGCACATACTTAAGGATCCATCCTTCTTCTTCATGAACAACACTGGGGTACCCCATGGCGAAAAGTTGGGTCTGATTAATCCTAGATCCAGCAACTCCTGCAAGTGAATCTTCAGTTCCTTGAACTCTGCTGGAGCCATTCGGTAAGGTTTCCTCGATATTGGCTCCACCCTTGGCGCCAACTCTATAACAAACTTGATCTCTCGGTGTGGTGGCAACCCTGGCAGGTCTACCGATAATACATCAGGAAACTCACACTCTAGTCTAGTCTCATCCGGTGCAACTAAAATGATCCTAGAGGTATCCACTATGTTCGCTAGGAATCCTATGCAGCCTTCTTGCAATAGGTCTCTAGCCTTCAGTGTAGAGATCATAGGCACTCGTGGTCCACTCACTGTCCCCACAATCACAAAGGGTTCCTCCCCTTCTGGTTCAAAAGTTACCCTCTGTCGCTTGCAGTCTATCGTCGCCCCATACTTTGACAACCAATTCATCCCCAGAATCATGTCAAAGTCATCCATCACCAGTTCAATCAAATCCACCAACAACTCCCTATCGTCTATCTCCACTGGTAATGCTCTAACCCATCTCCTAGAGACTACCAGTTCCGCAGTTGGCAACAAAGTCCTAAATCCTCTAGCATACAAATTACATGGTCTACACAATGGTTTGTCACCTTAGCAGATACAAATGAATGAGTAGCTCCTAAATTAATCAATGCAGTAAATGAAGAACCAGCACTAGAAATCTAACTTGTCACGACCGAGGGACTAGCCTCAACCTCGGTCTGGGTCAAGGTGAACACTCTGGCTAGAGTGAGATTGTCACTCTTCTTTAGTTCTTCTTTTCTGACTTGTGGGTAGTCCTTCCTCAGGTGACTGACACTCCCACAAATAAAGCATGCTCTGACTCTACACTCCCCCAGAATTCATCGCCTACACCATGGACACTCTGGGAAGCTTCTCTAGTTCTCTCCCCCGCCCTGACGTCCACTGAAAGCACCCATGCCCTCCTATCTGGACCAGGAGGAACAAAAGAATCTGGGGCCTTTCTCTTATGCTCACTGGGGAACTACCCCAACTAGAACCAGTGAAGGGAGGCACCTCCTCCGAGCATCGCACCTGGCAGCTCCTTCTTTCCATATCTAATCTTCAGTCCCCTCAGCAGTAAGGGCTTTCTCCACTACCTGAGCATAAGTGGTAGTCCTCAGATCCTGTGTTATCTTAACATCACGAGCTATCATCACATTCAATCCTCATACAAAATGATCCCTCTGTGCCATATCTGTAGGCACCAAATCCGACGCAAACTTTGCCAACCGGTCAAACTTCAGAGCGTATTCTGTGACGATCATTCTGTTCTGAGTCAGATTAGTAAACTCATCCACCTTTGTAGCTCGAACTAAAACACTCTAATATTTCTCATTGAAGACATCTCTGAATTCATCCCTTGTCATAACAGTCACATCCCTCCTCTAAGACACAACTTCCCACCAGATGCGGGTGCCATCCCTCAACATGTAGCTGGCACAAGCCACCCTCTCATTTCCTTCCACCCTCATGAAGTCCAACATGGAAGAAATCATATTCATCCACTACTCTGGCTGCAGTGGGTCTGGACTACCCTCAAAGGTGGGAGGGTATACAAAGACTCCCACGTGTTCTCCATCACAGGCTGGGCTGGCACTGGTGCCACAGCCTGTGGAATCTGTAACCCAACACCCCGAGGAGTAGCTTCCTGCCTCAATTCTCAAATTTCATCTTCGGTTCTCTTAAGTATAGCTTGAATTTCTGCAAACATTTGTTGTTAATTATGTGGGGCAGGTGGAGAGTCCTAACCCTGGTTGTCATCTTCAGCCATATTGTGACAGAATTTAATTGATCGTCGAGGCATAACTTCAATATGCTTGCAATCAATGACGCCGCACATCAGGCATGATAACAACAACCAAAAACCACCTCACAGTCCAATCAATCAACCACAAACATAAAATTAACAAAATATACGCATAACATAAGCACATAGCAATCTAAGGGACCATGCCCTAGCATCATATATATACAAATATGTTCATCATGCTCTATCTATATTAATCAGCCAAACAAGGCAACTCAGACAAGCAATTAAACATATAATTCACTTAATACCGACCAACCCTAAGTCGAGCTTCTCTTTGGTAGTGATCGTACATGTTCATTCGATCTCTAGGAACCATAAACCTTGGCACACTCTAATACCAAGTTGTAATGCTCTACTAGCTTAGAGTCGTTACCATGTGATTTTAAAATGTGCCATTTGCTCACTAATCGAGGTTTTAGAATGAAAAGTGTGACTAAATTGGAATAAAGATTCATTAAATGAAAATTAAGTATAAAAGGTTTAGACATCCATTAAATTTATAAAAGTGATACATTGGGATCTCAAATACTGTTTCAAAATATATTTACAACTCAAAAGTTAAGGTACAGTCGACCTAAGCGACAAAATCCAATGTCTATAACATGTCCCTCAAAACAACCCTCGGCTGTGGCAGCCAGGTAGGCTGAACATGTACGCGCCACTCCATGCCCTCCAACTCATGCTTGGTCGGCCTTTCCTTTGCCCTCACCTGCACCATAGAGCACCCGTGAGCCAAGGCCCACCAAGAAAACCCTACACATAGCATATGACAATTCATTTCAGTAAATGCACAACTTTAAATAGATAACAGACTATTCATATAATAACCTTCGCTGACCCAGGCGCTTTACCAGGCAGTGGGTTCGTGGTCTTCATCGAACGAGTGAGCACAACACCCTATCATTCAACATTCTTGTTTTTGTTCAGCCTACATTCGGCATGCTTATCGTCGTTCCCAGCCTTTTCCGATCAATCATAACCATGCAAGCATAGCATAACAATAAACACAAATAATCAGGCCATGCCCTACTCTACGGGTACAAACATTTTTCTTACCTGTGTCCCGAGTTGACTGTCTAGTGTGATCCTGAGCATAATCCCCTAATCCCGAGCCTTGGCAGTAAAGCCTAGTCACAATGCAATAATAATAAACCATCAAGCCCTAGACCAATTAATAACTTCATAATAGTATTCTAGCATCCGCGACCTCGAATTCTACTTAATCGGGTAGTAGAATCCTTCCCGAGCCCTCAAGTTTGGGTTCCCGAGCTTAAAACTCTGTTCTGGCCATTATTCCCTAATTAAGTTGTGGCCCAGCCCCTTAGGGCCGCAATGCACTACAAGTAAGAGAGCCTTGGGACTCTCTTCTGGGGGACACGGGTCGTGGCACACCTTACTTGCGCCGCGACGCCTGGGCAAACACGGGCCGTGGCGCCTAAAGAACAGGGTTGCAGCTCGAGCCCAAAACCCAGAAATCTTCATGCATTTCTAAGAGACCAAACTACCTAAATTCCACCCAAATCAAAACATAAACCTAGAATTTAGTCTAGAATTCATATCAGAGAAACATCAGTAGTATTAACACCCCAAAACTTAACTAAAATCTTACCACAACTTAAGCTTAAACACTTGAGTTCAAAACCCCAAAATACTCAAAGTAAACCAGAAAAATTCATAAAGAAAACTTGTTCTAAACCTTACCTCAGTGATGATTCCGACCTTAAGCTAGATCCCAATCACTTCAAGCTTCAAGTTCTTCAAATCCTCAGCCAATCTCCCCAAAAATTCACCAAAAACCTCCAAGCCTAGTGAGAGAAAGTGAGCAACAAGAGAGAGAGAATTGTTGAGAAAGAGTTGTGTTTTGCTTCCTAAGTGTTCTACTGGTATCTAGAGCCCACCCCATGTTTATCTCTAGCATAAAAAATGACTAAACTACCCCTAGATAAATCCCCAGCCACTTAATGCCTCCAAGGGCAATCCCGTCATTTGCCACATTCCCATTAATTCCTCGAATCATTTAATCCCGACATACCCAAATAATCTCTAAATCACTACACATTACCCAGTAATCCCGAACACATGCTACATTCCCAAAATACCCCTAGGCTCACCCCGAGCCAGGTATTCGACCTCGTTGTGACTATTCCGCCATTCCGCTCACCGTCTCGGACCGCGCATCTCAGATACATCTCCAAAATATTGTGATCTAAAGCACAACACACATACATAATCACATTTACGCCCTCAACAAGCCAAAATTACAAATATGCCCTTGTTAACAAGAACGAGCCCATGTGCATATTTAATTTACTTGAACATGCATTTCTAGTCGTATAATCATTTAGTCCTAGTAATCACATACTCATACACATATATCACAATTAACCATGTAATGACATAATTAAACCTATTATTGCCTTCATGGCACGCTAATCAAGGCACTAAGCCTTATTAGCAAATTTGGGACGTTACAGAAATGTTCAATATTCAAGATGGATTCTAAAAATGGAAAAATCACAAATGGCACAAACAAGGAGGCAACACACGGGCTCCCACAATAGTCGCCTGAGCCCTCGTCGTTGGTTTCCGTTGGCCACCTCCCCTGATGGCGACTGCACTCATCTGCAGTGAAAATTCGTGAGAATCAGATTCTCTAACTACGGGTCAAACCACGTGGGTACGGGTTGAGCAGCCGTCCTGCCACCAGTCACAGGCGTGAAGGCACTCATCAACCACCAAATTTTGCACAGTAATGGCAGTATGGGTTTCAGTGATCAAAGATCCATTGCATATAAATACGGGATAGCCATGCACCACCAGAAAGAACCTACTCGAGAAATCTATCATAATCTCTCTATGATCAACACTACAAAACTCATGCAATCCCTCTCAAAGAAAATGATCAGAATATAGGCACGAATTAGAAAGCGAAAATGGAGGAGAAGCCAACTCCCTCCATGAAGACCAATCAATTCCAAGAAAATCCGGGGGAATGACATGTTGGCTGGCGCGAAGACCAATCAGGTCCGAGAATGCAGCGAGAATAAGTTGCTCCTCAAGTGGCATCAAAGCTAGGATGTCACCCCAACGCTGTCTCAGTGCAGTCACTAGGCTGAGGGAATGGTGAGACTGGGAAGTCCCCACTGCCCCAGGAACTCACCAATATCGCCTGGTAATACACAGGCCACTGGTTAAGGTCGCGCCCCACCAGAAGCCAAGTCACTCAGAAGGAAAAATGTCGCTCCACTTTGACTGGAGGATCTCCTCCCAACAATAGACGAAGTCGGTGACCACCCCATAGGTCCCGAATTCCACCTTTCTGCCTACTGGCTCTCTTAGCACAATGAGCCTAAGTCGGATGGTACGCAGAGAGGACTTCCTATTGGATATGGACGAGGACAAGTAACTCAGATTCCACCTCATCCCGCTCGATGACTTCCCCAACTTAAGGAGTCGAAGCCAGAACAAGCCCAGAAACAATAAAGTGACAGAGTACAGTAAGCGGACCGCCTCTCGCCTATGTAAGTCAACCTCATGCTTGCGTGGAGCCTGACTTCGGGGGAAAGTGTTATACCCAAAATTTGGCACTTCTACGTGGCAGCCTAATATTAAACAAAGATTAGTATATACATGATCTTTATTTATTTTCATGTATATCTAATATTAAACAAATTAATACGAGATAGCCTAAAACATGTTTCTAAAATTGAATTCAAAGAAAAACAAAGAATAGAATACTTACAGTATACACAGTGGAATGAAACAGTCATTCCTTCAGTTTCTCTAACTCTTGTATCCTCTCTGTCGCAGAGTATAATCAAGAAACTGAACCGATCTTCAATTTTCTTCACAATCTTCCAATGTATCTTTAGAATCACCTAGACTAGAATGGGAAATTCTCAACACATGAGATAGATATAGAGAGAAGAAGAGAAAATAACAAAGAGGCTTAGAAAATGACTTGTGTTTAGAGAGAATCTAAAACTATCAGAAAATCTGACTTGTGACTTATTCTTTGACTTCTCTCTAAGCACTCCTTTTATAGACTCAATTAGGCCATTTAATTTAATTAAAAAATAAATAAAATAATAGTCATTTTAAAGCCCTAGGTCGAAATTATCATGGGCTTTAGGCCCATGAAATTTCCCATTTGATTATAAGCCCATTGGACTTAAAATCAAGGCATATATTATTTTCTATTGATTTAATTAATTAAATAATTATTTAAATCCTTTATCAAATTAATTATTTATAATTTGAACCTTGATTTAAAATTATTTATTAATTTAGACACCAATTTATCTTAATTAATAAATCTGTCATAATTTATCTTTTCTTCTCAAAATTACACAACTCTGTGAAACTATCCAAAATTGACCTGGTCAACTTTGATAATTAAATCAATTAATTGAGACTATTTAGATGATTTTATCCAAGGTACAATGGGGACCATGGGCCTATGAAATCAAGCTCCAATAAGTTATCATAAATCTAACAAATAACTTTACTAACTTATTAATTCCTCGTGACTCGACAATAGACTCGGAATTGCACTCTTGAATTCATAGAACACTCTATAACAAATATAGATACGCTATTAATTATCTATTGTTACAACCATAATTTTCACTCAATCCTCTATAGACGGTCTACAATGAGGTAGGACTAAAATACCGTTTTACCCCTCATTGTATTTTATCCTTAAAACACTTAGTTCCTTGTAAATGATATTTCAGTAAACTAATTTAATTACTGAAATGAGATCTCTATCATTTAACACCTTGAACCAAACTAATAGGAAACCATCGTTTCACTTCTTCATCAGAAGCTATAGATGTTCATATCTATGATTAATACTCCCACTTAATTATACTACCGAGTTCCCAAGATGTAAGTATGGGCTAGTCCGTAGGGTAAGCTGGTAACGAACACTACTACAAAAACACCCTTTTAGGACACTCACCTAGATGCGAGTCCTAAAAAAACTCTTGGACGTTGCGAGTCCTAAAATTTTGATTTGTTTTTTTATAATATACACATCTTGGACTTTTTAGGACTCACTCAATTGATGCGTGTCCTAAAAGATTTATTTTGCTTTTTTTTAAAACACCTCTTGGACTTTTTAGGACTCGCGGAGCGAGTCCTAAAAATTGATGCGTGTCCTAAAAGATTTATTTTGTTTTTTTAATAAACACCTCTTGGACTTTTTAGGACTCGCGAAGCGAGTCCTAAAAACTGATGCGTGTCCTAAAAGTATTATTTTGTTTTTTTTTTTAAAAAACAATATATATGGTGTTGCCAAGTTTCGAACCCCCACTCTTTAAGTTAAGGGTTTACCATTGCACCAACACATCTCATTGATAAATAAATGACTATACAAATATATTTATCATATGCACACTTAATTAGTAGTTAGAAATAAGTAGAGTTTAGGGTTTATTTTTTCAGATCTAACCTAAAATAAAAAGAAGAAGAGAATGGAGGGGCTCGGCAGGGTGGCTAGAGGGCTCGGGTCGACAGTGTAGGGAGGGCTCGGCAGGGTGGCTAGGGGGCTCGGGTCGACGGTGCAGGAGGGGTTCGGCAAGGACGACGGCTGGGCTGGGCTGGCTGATGGTCGACGGCGCAGGGAGGTGTTCAGGTTGGGCTGGGCTGGGTCTGGGTCGACGGTCCAAGGAGGGGCTCGGGCAAGGAGGGGCTCAGCAGGGACGACGACTGGGCTGGGCTGGCTGGTGGTCGACGGTGCAGGGAAGGGTTCGGGTTGGGCTGGGCTGGGTCTGGATCGACAGTGCAGGGAGGGGCTCGGGAAGGGAGGGTGGCTGGGCCCGGCGTTGGCTGGTGGGGCTCTCAACTTCACGACAGCAGCAGGTATTTCTTTCTGTGGTGTTGAACTTTAGTTTGGTGATGTTATGGTCTTACATTTTCTTGATAGCTGTCTTATTTTATTGTTCATATGTAAATTCCCTAGCTCTTTCTTGATAGCTCTCTAAATTTATTGAACTAAAACAAAGAATTGCCAAGTTTCCACCATGAAATAAATCACTTATTTTAATGGATTGTTGTATTTTGTGACTGGAATTTGGTGTGTTAATGGCCTATAAATGAGGTGTTGCTTTCTATTAGACAAAATTTTCCATTAAGGATTTTTGAAACCATTTCAATAAAAATTAACCCCTAGTCTAGTTCATCATCCATGATTTATGAGTTACATGGCATTATATCAAAATATTTATTTAAATCTAATGTAGCTCTTGATATCTATTTTTAAACTTAGAGTGGACAATGTCTTATTCTGAGTTTGTCTCTTAACAATAGAACTAGTAATTAATTTGGTAATTATGTTTCCCTTTGATCAAATGAAGGAATGTGTATGTGTTTATTCTCTAATTGCTTTAGTATTGCACTTTAGTGGAGTTTGAATATCTTAGATATTCATCCGTAGTGAAGTAGGTTATGAGAATTCAGTGTGCTGCGGTGATAACGGAAGATTGAGAACTTGCATGTCTTAGTGAAGTAGGTTCTGAGAATTTTGTGTGATGCGGTTATATATGGATGAAAACCTGTGTGTTGTTTGATTTGTTTGACATGTTGGTGTTGATTGTGACAGATGACTAGGTGAGTAAATTTGGGGATATGTTGTCCGATTTTCTATAGATTTTTTTGTACTTAGTTTTGTGTGGAAATATGAAAAAGATGACTGCCATAATGATAAATTTGTGATCTGGATATTTAACATTTGACGGTCTAATTAATAATTAAGTTGATTATAGAATTTTAAATACATACTTAGATCTGAGATAAATTTATTAAATATATATTTATAATTGTTGTGTGTGTCTACTTATTTATAAGTTTGAATTATAATATATTTAAAATTAAAGAATTTTTTTATAATGTGCAGGTCTATATTGAGATGCATTTCTTTGGCGCAATACTAGACAACATTGACAGTTGAAGTTTTTAGAATAAAAAATATATTTCACTAACATTGGATACATTTCTTGTTTAATATTTGGTCAAATTTGATTGTAGTATAAACTATCATGTAATATGATTTTGTAAGCAGAGTAGACTAAATAATGAAATTATATTTTTGAGTAATTAATAAAAATTTATTTTGTTGTATTTTCTTTTGAAATTTTAGAAATCTAACATATATAATAAATTTTGGACACTCAAAGGGATATATTTTTTCTAAATCAAAATGAAAATTGTAGCTGTATTTTTTTTTTAAAAAAATTACTTTTAAGGGCATGCAAAGCGAGTCCTAAAAAATTACTTAAAAGGTACTCAACCATATTTTTTAGGACTCGCGTTGCGAGTCCTAAAAAACCTCAGTTTTTAAGGCTCTCAAATAGAGGACGCGTCCCGTGAGTCCTAAAAATCCATTATTGTAGTAGTGGAACAAGTCAAAGAACTCAAATAATACAATCAGTTAGAATACTAATCACTTAGAATTGATATTGAATTGACCTATGGTCAACTATATGATATGACTAGAATAGATAATAACGGTATGTTTACTTATCTTATCAACTGTCAATATCGATCCAGTCCGATGTAACAAATACATCCAATCTTATCTACTTTGCTAATGTTTTGGAAAGAACATAACACTGTAATGTGTAAGTAGATCATATCGTAGATTGGCAAGTCAATGTAAATCCTGTGCACTGACTAATCTTAGGACTAACTTATTTTGAACATATAATCATATTTATATTCCACTGTGATTACGTCACTATAAATAAGATTAGCTATATGCTCAGGAATTAATAGAAGTTTATATTAAACAAATAATCATGAAAATAAAACATGTGAGCAAAGTGATTGACCAAGTCAAAAAATGATTTCTCTTCTTTTATTGATAATAAATGAGATTACAAAGCATTTGGGTTTTAATTAGGGCATAAAACCCCAACAAACTCCCACTTGCACTAATTGAAACTAATGCCTTAATTCTACTAATCCCATCTCCTTGATATGCTTATCAAATGTAGCTTCTGGTAGTGTCTTTGTGAACGGATCCACAAGATTGTCTTCAGTTGCAATCTTCATAACCTTCACATTTCCCCTGACCACATATTCTCGAATAATGTGATACTTCCTTTCTATATGCTTACTCCTCTTGTGACTTCGAGGTTCTTTCGAGTTGGCTATCGCTCCTGTATTGTCACAAAACAACACAATCAGTTTATCCATTTCTGGAATAACACCAAGATCTGAATAGAACTTCTTTAGCCAGACTATTTCCTTAGTTGCTTCTGACACGGCTATGTACTCAGCCTCCACGGTGGAATCTGAGATTGCAAACTGCTTTATGCTTCTCCAAATCACAGCTCCACTCCAAAGAATAAACACCATTCCAGAAGTAGACTTCCTGTCATCGACATCAGTCTGAAAATCGGAATCGGTGTAGCCTACAGGGTTCAGAACACCACCCTTGTAGACTAACATATAATCCCTAGTCCGTCTCAAATACTTTAGAATATGCTTAACTGCTATCCAATGTTCCGGTCCTGGGTTTGACTGATACCTGCTCACTACTCCCACTGTATACATCAGACTTCAAACTGCAGATGCGAAAGGAACTTTTCTCATTGCATCTTCCTCTTCAGGAGTCTGGGGATACTGCTTCTTTGAAAGATGAATTCCATGGCGGAACAGTAGACGCCCTTTCTTGGAATTTTTCATTGAGAAACGTTCAAGCACTTTATCTATGTAAGTTGCTTGAGATAGAGCTAAGAATCTGTTCTTTCTACCCCTAATGATCTGGATACCTAGAACATAACTTGCTTCATCCAAATCCTTCATCTGGAATTGAGTGCTCAGGCAATTCTTCACATCTGATAATTTCTTAACATTGTTTCCAATGAGTAAGATATCATCTACATAAAGAACCAGGAATACCACTAATTGATTTGCCTTCAGTGGGTAAACACAAGGCTCATCAATATTTTTTTCAAAGCCATAGGTTTTGATTATTTCATCAAACCTAAGATTCCAGGAAGGAGAAGCTCGCTTAAGTCCATAGATGGACCAATTCAACTTGCAAACTTTTCCTTCTTGTCTAGATACTTTAAATCCTTCTCGCTGATCCATATAAATGAATTCGTCAAGCTTTCCATTAAGAAAACTTGTCTTGACGTCCTTTTTCCAGATCTCATAGTCAAGAGCGGCTGCTATGGATATGAGGATGCGAATGGATTTGAGCATGGCAACCGGACTAAAAGTTTCCTTATAGTCCACGTCTTCTCTTTGGGTATAACCCTTTGCCACTAATCGAGTTTATAAGTCTCGATATTTCCATCAACACCTCATTTCTTCTTGTAGATCCACTTGCACCCAATGGCCCTAAAGTCACTAGGTGCTTCCACAAGATCCCAAACGGAATTTGAGTACATGGACTCCATTTCCTGTTTCATGGCTTCGAGCCATAGTTTCTTTTCAGGGCTAGCCATTGCCTGTTTGAAAGACAATGGATCATCATCACTAGTGTCACCAACAACCATATTGGTTTCACCATCCAAACCATAGCGAACTAGGTTCCTAGAAACCCTCCCACTACGACAAGGCTCCGTGACTATTCGCTTAGGAACAGTGGTACTTTCTTCATTTAAATCGAGTAGTCTCAGTTGGAAATGAAGAGTGGGAATTTCATCATTAACTTGGGTTGATGATGATGGAACATTGGTTGGAGTCAATTCTTTAACCATCTCCTCTAAAACTACTTTGTTGCGAGGTTTAAATTTCTGGACATAGTCATTTTCCAAAAAAGTAGCATTTGTAGGAGTAAACACTTTCTTTTCTGAATGACTATAGAAAAGTCCACCCCGAGTACCTTTAGGATAGCCAACAAACATGCAAAATTCAGTCCGCGTTTCTAGCTTTCCCTCCTTTTTCCTCAACGTGAGCGGGACACCCCCATATTCTATAATGGCGTAAACTAGGTTCACGACCATTCTAGTGTTCTAAAGGTGTTTTGGGGATTGATTTAGACGGCACAACATTGAGAATGTCATTTGTGGTTTCAATTGCATGTCCCCAGAACGAAGTTGGTATAGTTGAGTAACTAAGCATGCATATAACCATTTCCAATAAAGTTCTGTTCCGGCGTTCCGCTATACCATTTTGTTGCGGAGTACCTGGGGCAGTAAGTTGTGATAAAATCCCAAGTTCAGTTAAATGATCTTGGAACTGCATATCCAAATATTCTCCACCCCTATCAGATCGCAAGATATTTAACGTTTTACCTAATTGGTTTTGAGCCATTGCAAGGAATTCCTGAAACTTTGAAAATGTTTCTGATTTCCTGTGCATTAGGTAAAGACATGAGTATCTAGAGTAATCGTCAATGAAAGTGACAAAATACTCAAAACCACCCCTAGCTTGTACATTCAAAGGTCCACAAACATCTGAAATGCACAAGACCAAGTGGTTCTTTGGCTCTATCACCCTTTGCAGAGAATGGACGCTTGGTCAATTTGCCTTCTAGACAAGATTCACAGACAGGTAATTCACCTAAGGTGAGTTCCCTCAAAGGTTTGTCCTTTGTAAGTCTTTGAATCCTATCATAGCCAATGTGACCTAGTCTCAAGTGCCATAAATACGTCATTTTATCGTTATCGGTCTTTTGACGTTTATTGGTCCTAGGGTTAGCTACTTTGAATAAATCATTGTTAAGAGCGAGGGGTTCGTTAGGTCGTAGAATATAAAGCCCATTTTCTAAACATGCAATACACAATTGTGATCCATTGAAGGAAATAGATATATTAGAACTTGTGAAAGTCATAACAAATTGTTCTAATTGCAACATGGAAACTGAAATTAAATTTCTACTAAAATCCGGAATAAAAAATACTTCTTTTAAAATTAAGTATTTATTTCTGAACTTCAGACGAGCTATTCCTCTAGCTTGGACCTTAACGAACGATCTGTTCCCAACTCTAGCTTTAAGCCGCCTTCGTCCACTTCCATCCACGATTCAAGAAGCAGTAAAGAGTTACAAACATGGTTGGTAGATCCAGAATCAATAATCCAAACGGATTTATCATTCTCTAAAACACATGTGTTCTAAGATAAATGAACTATAATCATTACCTTTGTTTTTCGCTGCTAGAAACTTGGGGCAATCTCGTTTCCAATGCCCCTTCTCTTTGTAGTGAAAACATTTATCTTTACCTTTCTTGTTTTTCACGTTCTTCCCCTTAGGCGTCTGTGCACGTGGTTGTGTACTCGTCTTTGCAACCTTTGCAAGCTTGGGGTTGTTGTTTTGTCCACCTTTCCTATCTATCTTTCGAAGATGAAGTTGGGTTAGCTTCAGCCTTAGCTAGATCAACAGCAACATCAGTAGTCTTATTTTCTCCTCCTTTACTAGGTCCACCCATGATAGGCTAAAAATTCTGAAGCTCATTCATGAGCTGCGTCAGACCATAGTTGAGTTGATCACGAACGTGTAGACACGGTGCCATCCGAGAATTCACGGTGCCATCACGTACGTGTGGAGACGGTGTTATCCAAGCATTTACAGTGCTATCAAGAACATGCAGAGACGATGCTCGTTCTGGGGATTCCTCAATCATGACGAACTCGGAGTTGTCACCAATCAACTTTATGTTGTTATTCTGCTTCCAATTAAGGAAGTTTTTTCTAGTGAGTTTTTTCTAGTGAGTTTCTCCATCGAAAGTTGAGAAAGGATGGGAGTATACACAGACACTACTTAACTTAAAACTACAAATTATCAATAAAATATAAATCAATCACATTTTCTCAATAAAACTTCTATTCACACAAATTTCAAGAAATAGCACAACATATACCAAAATATGTAAGATATGAGAAAAAATACCAAAAACAATAATATCTCTATTTCTTTAGGTTTTTAACTAATCTATGATATTCTTGTCCCGGTTGGCGAGAGTAAAAAATATCACTAGTTAAATAGAGTTGTAAACTCATTTAATAATGGACACCATTATTAACAACCTACTATTCGATCAAAATAAGAAAAAAAATCTCTTATTTTATGAGCTAAACCCACGGTTTCAATAATCATAGATTTAGTCATAGTAGTCACCGTAGGGGTGAGTCTAGTAGAATTTGACCTATAATTATCTATCTTTCGAAATCTAACCTTGTTAAAATAACTAATGAACACCTTCTGTAGGGGGACGAATCAAAGCGCCTCGATGCCCCATTAAGCTATTGACTATGTTAAACCAACGGTGGAGATCGAATAAAATTATTAAAATAAGCTCATTATAAAATTAAAAAATAGTATTTTTATTATTTATTTTTAGAAAATTAATGACTATGGTTTTCCCAAAAAAAAATTAAAACCAAAGTCCTATAATTTCCTATTAATTCTAAAGTGTCACATTGAAACAAATCCAATTAATTTAGAATTAATTTGTTGCTAATCAATATTTAGGTTTAACTAATATAATGTACCTATACAATTAAGTCCAACTCAGGTAAATGAGCCTTAACAATTGGACTTGTATGGAGGAGGGCTGGGTCCAATATGTCGTTCCCACTACAAAGGCCCCTTATCTTCCATACAAGGTCCAAAAGACAAGAATTTAAACCTTCGTTTTATTAATTGTTATTAATTGATTAGGCATACTATAGTCATGCAAAGCAAATGAGCCTTCACAAGTGGAATCACCCACAAGAGAGGAATTTAAACTTTACATTTTCTAATGGGCCCAAATTAAACCTATCATTTTATGAATATTTTATTTGGAAAAATACCATATATTTAACAAATATATGGGTCACTATATGCATCTAAGCCCAATTGCAAAAATACCACATATAGTGCAAACAGACATGTTATAATTGGATGAGCCTAATCATGTTATTATATGAGCAATTCTATGAATTTATGCAAAAATACCACAATTTATTTCATTTGCAAAAATACCACAATTAATTATTTAGAATTTATCAAAAAATTCAAATTAATTAAATTTGTACAAAAAATAAGTCATTTAAATGAAATTTATCAACAATTAGCAATAGTTAATTTATCAACAATCAACTTGGTTTTAAGTTAATTTGAAAAAAAATATTAATTTAATTTAAATAGGATTTATCAACAATTAACCAAAGTTAGTTTAAATCTCATTTATTAAAAAAAATATTTTATTAATTGGTTGAAAAAAAATTGATATTTTTCAAAATTTAACCAATTTTAAATTTTAAAATCAATATCCTAACTATTTTTCAAAAATATCTTGTGTTGTTATAACTATTAGCTATTATTTTAACCATTAAAAAATAAAATAAAATATAAATAGTTATAATAATCCTAAAATATCTCAAAATAGTTAAACAAATTCAAATATCCATAAAAATATCTAACTAAAAATATTCAAATTTCAAATAATTTAAATATGAAAACCTATAGAATAAAAATATATTTATATTTTCAAATAAAGATTTAATAAAAATATCAAGAATTTAAATGAAAATATCTTAAATATCTGATATCATAATTCTAATATTTTAATATATTAAAAGATTTAAAATTAAGTTGTTAGTCTATTTTTAAATTTGAATTTGAATGTTTGTAGAAAATATCTAATTATTTATATCCCAACTAACAAAAATATCTTATTTTAAAAAAATTAAATGATAAAACAAAACAAAAAAGATATTTTTGGTTTTTATATTAAATAATGTATTTTCACAATTTTTTTTATTTCTCAAAAAAAATATGGATGAACAATACCCGTTTCGAGTACTGTTCACCCGATTGCACGGTGGCTGGGCTGCTGGTGGCACGCGCGCGAGGCTGGGGTGCGCGCATGGGAGCCAGTGCAAAAAAAAATTCAAAAAGTTTTTTTGAGCAATTTTTCAAACCAAAACCATTTTCTAATTAATTTTTAACATGTTTTACACAAAATAAAGCATATATAAAAAAATTAATAGCATAGAAAACACAACAAAATAACCTAAAAATTGCTAAAATTCACATAAAATCAATATGCTTCATAAAAACATGAAAACCATCCAATTATTCAAACATATCAAATAATCCAATTTTAAACATGTTCATACATGAAAATAAAGATTACCAAAGTCTCTGATACCAGTTGTTGGGAAAATTATTTATTTTCATGTCATGTCAAGACAAAGTGGCAAGGCGATTCCATGTCAAGACAAAGTGGCAAGGCACAACAGTAGCCACCAGTCGCCAAGAGGAGCGGCCCTCACCACTCCCCCAATACTCAAGAGAAGGCAGGACTCGCCAAAGCCAGCCTACTTCTCCCATCACGTGAAGCCAAATGATTCCCGAATGGCCATGCCAACACCAATCGTAAGAAGAAAAGGGCCCTAGCCAATCGCCCCAGACAAACGCACAAGTAAGACCAACACACATCACAAGGACCAACTAAGCCGTCATCAGCCATAGTTGATCTCTAAGGCCCTCGCCAGCCACCAGCCACGGTCATCGATCGCCAGTCGTGGTTGCCAGTCGCCAAGGGTGCTCGCCGGTCGCTAGTGGCCCTCGCCACCCGAGCCTTCTTCTGAACCAGAGTGCGCCTTTAAACCTTTAAACGAACAAGGTACATTGGATTACCATTTTTGGTGAGACACAAACCTGTGTCCAGCCAAGTGAACCAAAATTTAGCCTGATCGGGAAATAAGGTGCCACTGTCAGCCTTTCCCATCTCCACGACTATAAATAGTGCAAATCTAAATGTAACAAAGGGTCGATCGAAAAAACAATTCAATACCTATTCATTTTCAAAGAGATATCCCACTATCCATTAAAGTGTTATGGAGGAACAGTAAGGTCAAAGAGGTAACCTGGGAATTAGAATAAGACATGCGGGATCAGTATCCCGAGCTGTTCAGGTAAATTTCGAGGATGAAATTTCTATTAGGATGAAATAGTTGTAACGTCCCAAATTTTCTAATAAGGCTTAGTATGATTTAATTGTTATAATATATGTGAATTTTATGAGTTATATTATGATATGACTGCTCATGCATGTTTAAGTGTATTAAATGTGCTTATAGGCCCATTTCTGTGAAAAAAGGCATTTTCGTAATTTAACCCCTGAAGGTATATGTGATTTGTGAGTAGGACCACACTATTATGTGGATATATTTTAGATGTGTGGCACAAGGCGATCCTAGTGAGCAATTTGGCGGAAAAGTCATGTCTAGGATTTATACCCGGCTCGGGGTGAGCCTAGGCGTATATTTTGTAATAAGGTGAATTACCGGGGGTATTGGAGTATGATTTATAACTGAGGGAAAATATTGGTGTTTGGAAGATTAGTGGGATTAATTGAAAACTGTAACGCCCTACTACCCTAGAGTCGTTACCATGTGATTTTAAAATGTTCCATTAACTCGGTAATCGAGGTTTTAGACCAAAAACCGTGATTAAATTAAAGTGAAGACTCATATAATGAAATTTAAGTATAAAAGGTTTAGGCATTCATTAAAGTAATAAAAAAAAGTTACATTAGGATCCCAAAACAGTGTTCAAGACATATTTACAACTCAAAAGTCTTTACACAGTCGACCTAGGCGACAAAATCGATCATTTACACAATGTTCCTCAAAACTATCCCAGTCGTGGCAGCCAGGTATGCCAAACATCTACGCATCGCTCCATGCCCTCCAACTCATGGTTGACCGACATTTTCTTTGCCCTTACCTGCACCATAGAGCACCCGTGAGCCGAGGCCCAGAAAGAAAACTTCACAGCACAACATATAATAATCTATTTCAATAAATGCATAATTAATCAAACACAACAGACAATCTACAAGTTTCTACTAGAATTCACTACAACGACCTAAGCCAGTCAAGGTGCGTTACCAGGAACCAAGTTCACGGTCTTAACCGATCGGGGGAACACAACACCCTAGATGGCCATGCCATGGCGGCATGCATTCAACATGCTTAACGGTGCTTCTGGCCCTTGCCGATCCTAGCCTTCTCCACTCCCGGCCTTTTCCGATCCTGGACTTTGCCGATCCCGGCCTTCGCTGATCAGTCATAAACACATATACAAGACATAAAAATTAAAGATATTCAGACATAATACTAAACACAGATAATTGGGCCATGCCTTGCTCTACGGGCACAAACAGTTTTCTTACCTGAGTCCTGAGCTGACAATGCAAGGCAATCCTGAGCACGATCCCTAATCTCGAGCCTTAGTTGTAAAACCTAGTCACAATGTAATAATAAACAGTCATCACAATCTAAACCGATTAAAAGCTTTCGAAATAATATACTAGCCTCCAGGACCTCGAATTCTACTAAACCGGTTAGTAGGATCCTTCTCGAGCCCCTAAGTTTGAGTTCACTAGCCCAAAAATCCTAATTGGCCAATATTTTCTATTTGAGTTGCGGCCCTCCTCAGAGGCGTCGCGACCCTCTACAAGTTAGTGAGAAACCTAGGCGTTTTCCTAGACACGCACCACGGCGCTAAGGTGATTCAGCAAACCCCTTAGGCCTTCTGGGTTCATAAGGGTCGCGACGCTCAAGAACAGCGCCGCAGCGCAACCTCGTGAACCCAGAAATCCCAGAACTGTTCCTGTGTTTTCCCCAAACCAAAACAATCATAATTCACCCCAAATATAAACTAAAGCCAGAATTGAACCTCTACGCCTCAATACTACACCTAAGGCAACACAACCATGCCAATAACTAAGCCAAAACTCCATCACAACTCAAAATCAAATCCTTGAGTTCAAAACTTAAAACACTTAAAAAAAACAGATCAAAACTTAATCAAACCAAGGTTTGAAACCGACCTCAGCTGTGAAATACGATCTCCTAGCTGCACCTAATCTAATGCAAGCCTCAAGCCTTCAACTCATAGCTAATTCCTCAAGAAATTCAGTGATTCTAACAAAGCATAGGAAAGAGAGAGAGAACGTGGGGGAGAAAGAGAGAGAGTTATGTGGAGTCTTCCTTAAGTTCTGAGAGGTTGTAAGGTATTAAGACTATCCTTTAGCCAAATGACTATTATACCCCTTACCTTATTCTTAGCCCTTTCGCGCCTCCAAGGGCAAACCCGTCATTTGCCACATTCCCGCTAATTCCTCGAGTAGTCCTATAAATCCCCAATTAATCCCGGCATACCCAAATAACCGCTAAATAACTACATGTTACCCAATAAATCCTTAATACACGCTAAATTCCCAAAATCCCCCTACACTCACCCCGAGCCGAGTATTTAACCCCTTTGTGACTATTCCGCACAATAAGATCGCCTTGGACCACACATCTCGAATATATCCCCATAACACTGGGGTTTCACTCATAACACATACATAATACAAATATACCCTCAACGGGTCAAAAATTATAAATATGCCCCAACTTACAGAAATGGGGCCACATGCATATTTAATACACATAAGTGAAATTTGAGGTTTAGCAAAAAGTGGTGTCAAATGACCTTTTTTCCCTTGGGGGCCTAGAGGGAAAGATTTTAAGGTACGGGATTATGGTCTGTTGCCAAGGGAATAACTCAGACTTAGCCAAAGTCCAAGGAAAGTCTCTCACTTACGTTCTATCCCTCTTGCTCTATCTCTCACTCTACTTTGCTCCAAGAAGAAGACTTTTGAAGAATTGATCTTATGGGAAACCCTTGGTGGAATTGGAAGTTTGTTCTTGAGGATTAGATGCTACCAAGCTTTGGGAATCTAGTGAGGAGCTCGAATTCTAGGAGGTAATCTCAGTTTTCAAAGCTTTTAGTTTTGTTTTTCGTGTTTTGATGAAATCCTTGGGGTTTGAGTTTGGATGTTTTAGAGGGTTTTGATGGTTGTATTTTGTGCTTCTATGTTGCTAGTGTTGTTCTGATGGTCGAAATTGGATTGGAGTGGGTTTCGATGGATTTTGGGTCAGTTTGTGATTTCTAGAATCGTAGAATTTCTGGATTCATGGGGTCCCGCTGCGTTGCTATTCTTGGAGCGCCGCGACCCGCATGAACTCAGAGGCGTTTGGGAGTTCGTCTTAACTGCCTTGGTGTCGCGGGTGTAATTAGGGAAAGTGGCCAAATAAGGATTTTGAGTTGTGGGGACTCAAACCTAAGGGCTCGGAAAGTACTCTACTACTCAGTTTAGTAGAATTCAAGGTCCTAGAGGCTAGGACTCAATCTTGAAGCTATTAATTGGTTTAGTCCTTGGTGGATATTCGTTAATATGTTGTGACTAGGGGTACCGCAAGGCTCGAGAGGAAAGGATCGTGCTCATTGTCGCTTTACTTGCACCGAGTGTAGGGCATGCACCCCAATTATAGGGCACGGGAATGACCGTGTAATGAATCTATTTATAATTGAATGTCTGCTTTATTTGAATCTATGTTTTTATATTTGTTTGTACTGATCGGTCAGTTGGGAGGTCGTTATCGACATTACATGTGTAATGTATGCCGGAATGGTGGGGCCATAACGCAGATGCGATATCCGCCACAGTGGCGAGGCCATTGTGAAGATGCGACATCCATCTACTCGCCATGATTCGTACATTGTTTGGAAAATCTATGTGAACCAGTTGTAGTTATAGAGTATGCAATACATGTTAATGTTTATCTGAATATCTGTATGATTTGCTTGGGGTTTTCTTCCCGAGCCTTCGCTCACGGGTGCTTTGTGGTGCGAGTAAGGGATAAGGAAAGCTGGACCAGCCATGAGTTGGAGAGCTGGAGGGGCGTCATGTACATACTTAGCCTGCTCGGCCGCCACGGTTGAGATATTTTGAGGAACAGGAGTCATTAGTTGAAAATTTGCCGCTTAGGTCGGCTAAGTCTGTAATTTTGATAAACTTGTATTTTATTTAGAAACTTTTGTGATCCCTTGTAATTATTCAACCCTTTTTAATGAAAAGTTCAACTTTTTGACCAAAATTTTTAAGTGTCGTTTAACCTTAATTACACTTTTAAGTCCAAATGACTCACTTAACGAGTTAGCACTATTTTTAACACATGGTGTAACGGTCTTGACTATTCAAGGCATTACACTTTTTTTTTACTTTAATTGTTTTCATATTAAAATCAATTATTTTATTTTTTACACTCACATTTTATATGACAGTCCAAGAAAGTATATATTACTTTTTCATTTTATATTTATTCATTTTTAGTCTAAAATTTAAAATACATATTATTATATGTCTTTTCTTTAAATAACATGAAAGAGAAAAAAGAGAAAAATGCATGTCTATTTTTATGACATGTGTCACAGATAGAGTGCTCGAGGTCGAACCCCCGAGGGACCTTCTCGCCCCCATCCAAGCATGAGGAGTAAGGTAGCTTGAGATGTGTGCGCTAAAATCAAAGACAAGTGGGGCTCATGATCTAATGGCACAATGTGCGTGCCTACCAACCCCTAACACTAAAGATGGCCACCAACATGTAATGGCCCAACGGGAATCTAGACTATCACCCCAGATCGTGCCTGGGGAGTAGTGGAGCAAAGCTTACTCCTTCCTATCATTTTCCATGCAAGGCGCTTCTACATGCTACCCTCTAAAAGGTGTTGTATGACAGTGACTGGTCTGGGGTTAGGTTATTAATCCATTTTATTAGTTTTTAAGGTGTGGCTATGCAACCACCCTAATGTAATCATGTCAAATCCTCCATAATTTTTTATATGACAGTCAAAGAAAGTATATATTACTTTTTCATTTTATATTTATTTATTTTTAGTCTAAAATTTAAAATATATATTATTATATGTCTTTTCTTTAAATAACATGAAAGAGAAAAAAAAGAGAAAAATGCATGTCTATTTTTATGACATGTGTCGCAGATAGAGTGCTCGAGGTCGAACCCCCGAGGGACCTTCTCCCCCCATCCAAGCACGAGGAGTAAGGTAGCTTGAGAAGTGTGCGCTAAAATCAAAGACAAGTGGGGCTCATGATCTAATGGCACAATGTGCGTGCCTACCAACCCCTAACACTAAAGACGACCACCAACAGTTAATGGCCCAACGGGAATCCAGACTATCAGCCCAGATCGTGCCTGGGGAGTAATGGAACAACGCTTACTCCTTCCTGTCATTTCCCATGCAAGGTGCTTCTACATGCTACCCTATAAAAGGTGTTGTATGACAGTGACTGGTCTGGGGTTAGGTTATTAATCCATTTTATTAGTTTTTAAGGTGTGGCTATGCAACCAGTCTAATGTAATCATGTCAAATCCTCCATAATTTGGGATTTGAGTGAGAAACTCTTGTTAGTCATGCTAATCACCCACTACTGTCTATAAATAAAGCAATAGAAGTCATTTGTAAACACAACATTTTGGAGCAAGCTGAAACTCTGTCTATTTTTAAAATCAAAGATAATTTGAGCTTTTGCAAGTTCTCAGATAATATAGTGACTCAGAAACTAGGCTTTATTAACAGTCGAACAACGTAAAAAACCTAATCTCATTTTATCATTTTGCTTTCATGTTTCTTAGATGATGAAATTTCATATGAGTAATTTCATAAAAAAAAAAATTAAAATAAGAACAAAAATGTAAATTTTAAATATAAATATAAAAATAGATAACATATAAATATTAATAAAAGAATAGAAATGTCAAAATAAATTTCATTCCTTCCAATTTTAACTCAAATAATAAACAAAGAAAATAAAATTGGTACTCGTACTTTCTGAGAACTCATCACATGACTGCAAGCAGAATCACTTGACCACTCCAAGTATGCCAGTAAAGCAAATGAGTATGCTATAGGAGTAACCCAATGGGTGGTCTCTGAGCAAGCCTAACCTTCCATGGAGAATTTTCCAAAGGATCGATTCCCTCTACTAGAGATTTACATGCGTGCCAGCTTATGAGGCTCATGGGAACCACCGACAGGCGTGTCCACCTATTCCTAACACTAGTGACGGCGTGGAAGAATGTGTTGTCCCATCCGTACGCCCGGCAGAGGGGATGCTCACAAAAAGGTGGAATGTGTGCCCACCTTTTGACACCTTTTCTACATGTTCCCAAGACGCATCAACTCTACAATGCGTCCCGAGCAGCTACGTGGAGGGGATTGCGTCACGTATCCGCTAAGTGTAGTCAAAAGGCTTGTGGGCCCTGATTATGTAAGATACTTGCACAAGCAACCTTTAAAACCCTAGTTAACGTTAGAATTACTGGCGCTTTAGGCCCACCCTATATATAGAGCTTGGGATCTCAATGTAATGGATGAGGATTTTGGTGCATGCAAAAAGGCTGTCAAATTCATTAAAGAACTTGAGTTTTGCAAGTTCTTACTTAATACAATTGACTCGTGGACTAGAACTAATTAGTAACTTGAACCACGTAAAATCTCTAGCCTTTTTCATTTCTAGCTCTATAAATCTTTCATAATTTCTAATTTACTAAAAAAAGGTCAACAAAAATAATTTTCTTTCTATTCCTTTTTCCAAACAAGTAAGAGAAAAAAGTACTTTTTTTTCTTTCACTCTTTCCATTCATCCTTTGTATTTTCTTTCCTCTCTACAAAACATAGTATTAGTGTTGTGGTTGGAGTGAAAAAAATAATATAGTGCTAAAATTACACAATTATTTTTGTGAAATGGGTTGGAGTTTCTCTGTTACACAAGGTAAAGCTTCTAAAATAGATTTTAAGTGACCTTTATTTTTATTTTTTTATTATTCATATATATATATATATGTAAAATTCATATTTGGCAATTTAAGATTTGACAAATATTTTTTATATAGTGTTTATTTTCGATTTTATAAAGAAAAATATCATTGATTTATTGCTATTAATTTATGATATTTCTTATTTATTATGTTTGTATTTTTTGTAAGAATAAAGTCTCCTTGTTCTCAATATCTTTTTAGACTTTATTTTCTTTCCAAATTTAACTAATTTATTCTCTGTTTTATAGCTAACCGAATATATCTCTAGACAGCTCTTAATCAGCCAAGAATGGGTAACTTCTCAAAGTTAGTCAAATGATGAATTTGACCATGAACAAGTCTAGATTCGTACAGTTTTGCAACTACAGAATATCTGTCTGTTCCTACGATTTCGGCTGCATTGATTGTGATTGAAAGTTTATTTTGGAAACTTTCCTAGTGTGTGTTGTGATCTAGAATTGTGTAAAGCTGACTTTGGGTAAGTATTTTGTGTATAAATACAAACCAAAGCATCAGCCCTAAGGACCACTTCTTTGCCTTAATTTCTTATACTTTTAGAATGGTGTCTTTCTTTTGTAAAGGATGTTTGTTCTGTTATTCCTTGGTTATTTTGTGTCTTTGTAATTGCTTATGTGTTAAGCAAAATCTCAAAGAGAAGAACATGAAGAACAACCTTCTGGAGAAGGTTCATCAAAGTCTTGCATCGGAAGAAAGCAAACATTTATCAAGCAATTTGAAGGGAGTTCAAATCTTGCTGTCTTAAGGAGATTCATTCAGCAAATAGAGAGTACACCAAGCTTGCGGCAAAACTATTAGAGGGAGTCTAAGTTTTGTTTAAGGAAATTACTTTGTACTTGTGAAATTTGACTAATGAATATTATCTTTGGGCATGGCCCCGTAGACTTGTAATATCTGAAAGGATATTGACACCACGTAAAAAACTCTGTGTGTCATTTCATTATTCAGTTATTTCTATTTTATCATTGATATTCTGTAGTGGCGAGATCTTGATCAATAGCAACAGAATACTCGTTTGTTGTACCAACTTGTTTGTCCCGCATTTAATTAATTTGGTTAATTAAATAAAAAGTTAGTAATAATAAATTAAGAAATTTCAATATATATTATTTTAAGGTCTCATTTTAGTTTCAAAACAAATATGAAAAAAAAAAACCAGAATATTAAGATTTTCTCTTTTTTTTCTTCAGCCGAAAAATTTAGGTTTTCTTAGGGAAAGATCTGTCATTATTATTAATAATAATATATGAATACTTACCAAAAACAAAAAAATAATGAAGGCTTAAAAGTTAGTTTTTATATTTATCCTAAGCTTCTGAAAGCTTGGCCCCGCGCTGCACACGATATTAGTTGTAAAATTATGTATATCTTAAATTCACATGATCACATCCATGTGTTTCCTCAGTGGTTATAAATATTGCTTTTGTTTTAGATATGAGATTTCTATATACATGATGATGTGAGATCTCATCCAATCATGTCACAGTCTTGTTCGTTCAATGTTAAATTGTTTGGCCGAGAAATTACAAAATTTTAGTATCGTCACCAAGTGGTATTCTTGGTGCTAGCTAGGTTGATGTGAAGTTTTCGTCTACTAATCAAGAGTGGCCATTTATTTCTATTTTGAAGATAATTGCCATCATTTTGGCGCTATTGAAGGAATTCATTATCAAAGTTTTTATAAATCTGTTAAGCTTACGCGGTGATGTATATATTTTGTCATTTAACTCGTCAAACAAATATGGTGGCCAACACTGAGTTTGGTGTCAATATTATTATGTCTCTTTGAAAAAACCAATCCATATATATTTATAGGTTATATAAATATTAATATAAAAGTCGTTATGAATGAAGTTTGTATAAGTCATTGAAGTTTAGCCAAGTAGATTTATGAGTCGAATTACGTGCCAGTCATTTGGATGTACAAGTCGTCGTGATTGAGATAGACAACTCTTTCACATAATATGCTAATATTAATATCGAAGTCAAGATTCTCGCATTGCGTTGAATTCTTTGCATGCATGTCTTGTCTAATATTTTGACCTTTTTAAGCTTCAAACTACCAACAAATATGTAGTTTCTTTCTTTTCTTTTTCTTTACTCAATACATCATATAATATACTTAGTCTACCAAATAAATTACAAATTTAATCGAAAATATTTGAAATGAATGGGTGTGTAAACTCTAATTAATTTGAAACGAATGAAGAGTTTGGTAGTCATGATTTCAAGTGAAATAAAACTATAGATAACTTTAATATATGTATACAATATCTGACACTGTTTGCAATACAAACATTGAAAATAATCTATTTGCACCTATTATTTTTCACTAAATTAACCATAATTTGTAAATGCCAAGTGTTTATAAATATATAGATACATCATACATCACTTCAAATAATGATGTATATAATTTCATACTTTATTAGTATCATGATTTAATAAGTTGTAATAATATTTTAAGCATTAATATCGTTAGGAAAAGGAAAATATTTACTAGTACAAAGATTTCGTGCTTCAAGCTTTTGTCGGACTCAACAGTAACTCTCCCGGTTAGTAGTTATTCGGTCATATTAATCCTCCATTGTCACTTTATGAGTTGTTTCAAATCTATTACTCTCTTAGTTACCGAATTATCTATTTATACTTTATAGTTTATTTTATCCAATATTAACAAAATATGGGTAGAAATTGAGAATTTATTATAATAATAAAAAAATAATAACTAAATTGATGATACTCAAGTAGTACATAAATTAATTATATAACCAAAGAAAAGAAAAAAGAAGCGTATCCTATGATTCTTATCTATATATACATAAGCTCCGTAAACTACAAGGGAAGAATGGCTCCAACGAATCAGAGAAGGGATGATGCCGTGTAGAAGTGTAGAAAAGAGACAAAATTCTGGCAAGGGAGTGAGCCTTCATGCTCATAATGTTCATGTGTGCTTTCCAACTCCGATTAAGCTAAGCTGCAATTACAAAGAGATGAAGAAGAGAAGACCTTCAGATTTGATTAATTAATAATAATAGAGAGAAAAGTTGAGAGATTTAGATTAGTACGTACAATGTTATTTTGAGGCTGCTTCCAATAGAATCCTTGGAGAATAAGTGGGAAGACATTGCAGGCTACAAGAATGTAAATCATGAGAGCATGCTTGCCTATCCACTCTAACACCTTCGCCAGCCGCTTGTAACCAAACACATCCACCTGCACTCATGTTTTCCAATGTCAATTTCAAATCTACAATAATAATCAATGGCTTCTAACCTATGGCTGGCTGTTATGTAATTACCAGCACGTATATCGCCACAAAGAGAATGCCTGCAGCACCAGCCGTCACGCACATGTAACTGAATGAGTAAAGAGCCTTGTTCACGTACATGCCTGCACCATTTTAAACAACCCAACAGCAAGCTTTAGTTTTCTAGTGACCAAAAACACAGCAGTCAGTACAGCAACTTCATCAACTAAACTCTTACTTACCAAACCAGTCCAGGGCAAAGCCTAACACTAAGAGACAACAAGACGAGATTGACCACTGGAAGATTCTGTTCCTATGGTCCTGCAAGCACCATAATCCAAGGAATTGGTCAGCACAAACAACAGGGCCAAATATTTTCAAAGAAACCAGTTCAGCAAGTGTATATATAGTTATCACGCACCTTAAAATGAACAATAATGTGCCCGAAGTGCAGCCCAACAAAGCAGGTAACTATAGCCATCACCGTGCTACATCAATGGAAAAACGAAGGTCAATGTCACAAGTAGGTACCACAAAAGAATAGATGAAGCAACCCAAGAACATAAACACAAACACACACCTTAAAATTCCTTCAGGATCAAAAGGGGCTTGACACCACGAAGGGGCACCAGAAGGAAGTGGGCCATAATCAGGGGAGTTAATACTGCATTGCTGTAAAGAAAACAATTGAGGAGGGAGTTTAGTTATTGAAAAGTAATATAGTAAAATTAACAAACTCTTTAAAAAAAAAAAAAGATACCTCTGTTCGTGCATAGACTGGTCTTGTATATAAATGCCCAATGCCTAGTATCTTACGGTCAATCATTCCAACAGCATTACAAGCTGGTCCAGTGTCACCTCTTACTCCACATTTAACCTTCCAAATGAAATGCAAGATAAATTTAAGTCATTTTGTCAATTGAGCTTAATTTGAATATAAGAGAAAAGGGGACTCTATGAGAACTCACCAATAACGTTTTTGGTGCAGACAGAGAATTGTCAGTTGGAATCTGGTACTCCCAGTCAGGTACGTATAAGGAGTACAATAATAAAATATATACAAATGAAATTATCGAAGCAATAGCCCTGCAAGAGAAAAGACAGTATGAGGAAGAGGAAAATGGTGCAATATACACTTGAATATCCCAAAAATTACGATCCAACTTACAACTGAAGCTGATATTTTCTCAACAAAGATGATCCAGAATCAACATCGCGATCACCCTTTAGCCAAATCTCACACAATGCTGCCACTAAATATGCTATGGCAATTCTCTGCACATAAATTGAAAATTAGATGCATATATGACGTAGCAAGTGTAGGACAAATAATATATAAATATGAAAATGGAATACCTGTAGTACTCCCATCCATCTCATATGATCAATATCCACTCCGTAAGTAAGTTTATTGATGCCATGGAAAAAGCCACCTGGATTCATGGATAAGCCAAAGAAGGTATAAACATATGTATTCTACTTTTGGACATTATTGTATTGGAGAAAGATAGATAGAATGTGGTCGAAGAAAAGAATTAAAATAAATATATTTAACATTAAAGTTAAACCTTGAAGAAAAAGGCCCAGTACTAGAAGCTTTAATGCCCTGAGTAGCGTGCTTTTAGTTGCGACAGTTTTGCATGACAAATTCTGCACCAAAATGAATCCACTTTTCTTAGATTACAAAAGAAAGCAAAGGCAAAACTAGTGCCAGTAAGAATTTAATATAGATATAAATAGTACCTACCTAAATACATTAATATAATAATTGATTTTTTAATACACAAAAACAATAAAATAAAATAAGTACGTACCTTGTAGGTAAGTGAAAGTGAAACACCAGCAATAAAGAGGAAAAAGGGCATGACATAGTCGGCGAGAGATAATCCATTCCAGGGGGAGTGGTTTATAGCCGGCAGAATTCCACCCGCATCGTCCACCAATATCATCAGCTGCATACACACATATATATAAATTTATATACTTATCTTAGCAACAGTTTTCAACATTAATAATAATAAATTAAAAAAAAAAATCCCATTTAATCTGTTTTATTGGAAAGTCAACTTTCTAATCTGCTGACCCCACCGACCATGACTCATTAATAGACAATCGACCAAATTATATATAAATATAAATAAAGAATAGAGTTAATGATGGCCACCCACACCCACTGGTGTGCATAGCCTTAAAAAAAATATATACGCAAACTATGTTTTGTAGTGTAGGTTAGGGGTGCAAGCAAAGCAACCGATTATCGGTTGATTTAAGGTCAAGTGTTGTGGTGTGTTTTTGTTGCAAATCGAATACTACAGGCACCGCCACTACTACCCAACAATTTTTTTTAAATAATAGTAGTTATTATTGGAAACGAATCTTGCACCACTAAATGATAATATTAAATTCATCTGAATATGGCTTAATTAAGAATTTTAGTAATGACAGACAACTAACTAATAGTCTAAATGTCTACAAGTCTAGGGGGCCAAAGATATTTTTATATGTCTCGCCACTTGTGATGTGCCTACGCGGTTATCACTTATCACAAACCAAATCATATGCCGACTTCTTGTAACGAATATACCTTTCCATAAAGGCCGCCATTCATCACTAATCTATTCAATTCAATTCAATTCTTTTTTACCAAAATAATTCAATGCATGCATTTAAACACAAAAAAAAAAAAAAAGAATTCACCATAAATATTTGAGACAATTATTTGATATAATCCGTATGGTATTACGTACTAATTAGCTAGTTAATACTAATATAGGGATTAGTGAGGGTAGGACTGTTTAGTTTGATTTACTTCTAATTTTCAAAATTAAAACGACGACTTCAAGTCTAAAAAGATATTTAATTTTCAAAGGCAAAAAGAAAAGAAAAAGTAACCATTAGTCTCTACACACGTCATGCTGTTAATATTTTCACTTTTTCTTTTTATTTATTCGGCGGAAGAGCGTAACGACGTCGTTTAAGGGAGAAAAAGGGAGGAAAGATTTTGTCATCTTCCCCGACCTGACCTTACATTTACAGGTATTAATGGATACGATTTGATTCACGGAAGCCACTTGGGATCAGCCCAGTGGAGAAGGAGACGCACTCTTAATTTGACTATTTTCTATTAAATAATCATACATATATCTATTAATATAAAAATTATAAAAAGAGAGAAAAAATAATATTAATTTACCGCAACAGTGAGACCGCGAAAAACGTCGAGGGAGACGAGTCGTGGTGGTTTGAGATTGGGATTGGGCGGAAGAACAAAGCAATGTTGTTGATGTGATTGTGGTTTGGAGACTTTGAGGCCCAATTCCAGATCATCGGCTCCTTCCTCCTTCCCTTGGATGGCCTCGTACATCACCCCCATTCTCACACTCTGCATATGCACACAGCCCAATATATCTCGCATATCAATCAAATGTCCTCGTATGTATTTATATAATGCATAGAAATAAATAAAAATAAATAAGCAAAAACCTAGATTGCTTCCAACTGTTCTTCTTCTTCTTCTTCTATGGCGGTGATGAAGACGATGATCTTCGCTTCTGAATCTGGATGCTTTCCTTTGATCTACGCTATTTCTCGTCTTCCTGGAGAACCAAGGCTCTCATTCTATTTGCTTTTGGTTTGGGTATGATGATGAGGAGAAAAAGTGTTTATATAGATATATATATATATATAAATAGAGAGAGAGAGAGAGAGAGGGAGGGAGATAGAGAGAGAAAGCTGAGAAGAAAGAGAAAAGGAGAGTTTGTATATGGAAAGCAAAACCAGAATCCTAATGAGAGTCGATTTTATAAGATTAGATTTCGATTAGGAGAAGGACAAAACAAAACAGATGAAAAGAAAATAAAAGCCTCTTATTTTCTACTCCTTCTCCCCTTCTTGCCCTTCCACTCCTCTCTATTTATATCTGCTATCCTTTTTGAAAAAAAAAAAAAAGATAATATAATAAATAATTGTCATTAAATGGAAATAAAGGAATTGGCATTCCTACCCTCCTTAGGATTTGGATATTTAAATTTAAATGTAAAAATATCTTTTTTTTTCCTTTTTTTAATAAAATTAAAATTGGTTGGCAATGAATGAAGATAGAAAGGATCGAACAAGTGGGAACTCCAATTCCTTCTTCTACTCCACTATTTATCTATTTATTGATTTAAAACTTAATTATAAAAAAGTTACTAAACACCACTAATTACTAATTACTAATTACTCTAAAACACTACTACTTACTCCTACCATTATTTACAACATTTTAGTATAATTTTACATATTTGCCATTACATAATAAGTAAGATTAGGAGGAAGAGGAGCAATGAGCAACCTCTCAGGCCTCCAAAGAACAGAATAAAAGATGGTCCTTTTCAAGTCAAGTGAGTGACACAACTCGCATGCGAGAAGCCACACCCACTGCCACCACTTCTTATGCTATCCCTCTTCTTTTTTATTCACTATAAACAAACATGTATTTGGGTTTTTCCCATTTATTTTATTTTTTTATTTAACTTGAAAATATATAAATATATATATATATAAAAATATACGTGAAGAGAAGGAGCCAAATTACTGGGTTCTAACCTTAGTTGCCACAAATGACAAACAATTAGAAACAAGTAAAACAGATTTGGGAGACCCACAGTGAGACTGGTTCGTAGTCAAAAAGCAAAGCATCTCCTCCTTCATTCTCCACAAACAGTGAATAGTACCACTATTTATATTATGCGTTTGAGTTGTCTGTCATTTGACTTTTGAGTCCTCCTAGTCTCTCCTATTTATTACCTTCTTTCAATAAAAAAAACCCACACGCATTCAATTTCATTGAAAAAATTTGCCAAAACTGAACAAATTTATTATGTCCAAACCCAATCATGTAATTTTTACTTATTTATACGCATCCGTTTATTCTAATCTTTTTTCTTTCCTAATACATATATTTACCAAAAACCTAATGTAACTCTTCCAAATGCCAACCCATATATACATACTTTTCCGTTTTCCATAAATTACGACTTTTTCTTTGGAATTGGGTGTGCGTATGAGTGTGACCTGTTCTTTTGGTGTTGAGTCTCATCTCACCCATCACTTTCACACAACTCTTAGTTATACGGAAATAAAGAAAGGTACAAAAAAAAAAAATATATATATATATATATATATAACGAAAGGCATGGGAAAGCCCATATCATTATTCACATTATTCTTATTCAATATTCATTTTTATATGAAACGGACAACGGAACAACAAGTAAATCATCAAACAAATCAAAATTAAAAGAAAAGAAAAGAAACAAATGCCATTTCTGCTAACTCACACAATTTGTGCATTCTTTTCTTATTATATACCTTATAAAAATTCATTTCTCACTTTGGTACATACATGAATGAATGAATGAATATATTCCTACCTAAGCAATACATATAGCTGCTGACAGTGTTTTCCACTTTCCACTTGTTATGTTTTAACAAAGCAAAACAAAACAAAAGTCACTCCTTTTGTACGTGTTATAAAATTTGAATGGCATAATAGGTCCCCAAACGAATATGAATTGTGAATAATGAGTTAGAGTTGAGTTGAAGCTGACTAAAAATCCAACTTCATATCATAGAAAGATCATGTAGATAAAAAGGTAATTAAAGAAAGGCAAATAGGCATCCCTTTTAACCGAAAGGTTGCATATAGTTATAGTCGTATAATATCTTGTTTCAACACACATGTTAAAATTACAATGAAAACTATCCCAAAAGAACGAATATTCATTAAGGGGAGCAGGGGCAGCCTAATTAGACTTAGTTACACATGCTGTATACATATATAGTAACTCATTTCCTAGTCAAACAAACATGCAATTGTCTCTCTATGATCAATTCAAGACCCACCACAACTTACATCAAGACTTTTCTTTTCTTTTCTTCTTCCCACCCTCTTGTTGCTAGTTGCTACTTGCTTTGGTTATATATCTTTTTCTTCATAATTCTAATTTATTACGATATTAAGACGTGCAACTTACCCGAACTCATTCCAAAATACCACACTACTTACCCCCAACTTTTTCTTTCTTTTAATAATATCAATCAAGCCATTTTCGTGCCCCAAACCACTTACTCATCATCAAACAATAGTTATAATAATAAAGTCGCAGTAATCCAAATAACAAACAACTTGTATTTGGCCAATGTGCTCTCCACAAATGTTCATTAAACAAAATTGAACCAATATGGTACAAATGAATGATGGGAACACCATAACCATATATTACCATATTAGTCATATGCCATCTAACATGTATCATCTACTCTCTTGGTTTCCAGTCCTCTCCTTAATAAAGAGTTCGATCAACTAGAACAACTAACCAAAGACATAGGATAGGAGAAAGACACTACCAGAACGAGTCAACACGTGATAAGTGAACGACCCTGATCTTTTCAAACCTGTGACAAGGACAACATATTGAAATTGCTAGAAGCATTAGCCATAAGGCCCATAACAGAGCACCCTCCGAGAAAAAAGGGGGAAAAAAGCAAATCTTTAATCTTTAGTCCACTCCAAACAACATATATTCATAAGAGGCTAGGCTACAAGATTATTTATTTAGCTAACTCAACTAATTTTGAAAGGGAGTAACTTTCATTTTCAAAGGTCACTACCCCTTCATGCAAGGGTTGAGGCAGCAATGAACATAGCACAACATACATATCTGACCAAATATCAGAATCAAATCAAACCAAACCAAGCTAAGCCTAAACATTAGACAACAAACCATATAATTTCAAGCTTGTTTCTTTTTTCATAAATAATGTCAAAAAATGCTGGACAAAAGTGAGAACACTTACATGACAAAAAGGCATTCATCAAAGAACAACGGGCAGCAGTCAAGCATCATCCATGGATAGTTGTTGGTCATCATTTTTTAGATTGCCGCAGACATTACACTCCATAACATTAGATTTAGAATTGGCAGCGGAGGGTGGTGGAGGTGCGAGCGTGCCCCAGCAGTTGTTTCGATCACACATGTATCTCACAAAGAAATAGGCGTGGGGGAAGTCAAACTCAGACTCACCCTCAGGCTCTGCAGAAGAACCCATGGTTTGATCAATGTCTTCATCCATAAGCTCTTCCTCTTCCTCCTCCTCTTCCCCGTGATCCTGCTCTTCCTCTCCCTCATGGTCGGACCACTGGGCTTCGACCTTGCAGCGGTCACAGTCACAAGCGAAGCCGTAGTCCTCCCTCAGCCTTTTCTGCCTGCTGGGATAATTCTCGTTCACGGGAAAATAACTCAAGCAGACTTCCCGTCCCTGGGGAACATCGTGGATCATTCTGACGATGATATCAATGTTGTTGTTCTCACCTGAAGGGAAGTCGACGTAGTCAAACCTGCACGCGTTGGGAAGGCAGTCGTGGTTGAAGAGAGAGGCTTTGGGGTAGATGCCGTAAGCTCTGACGGATCTTGGGGCACTCTCGGAGAAAGGCTCCATCAATCCGAATGCGTTGAGCTTGTCTTTGGCCAGCAACGCCGCCGAGAGCTCCAACGAGAACCAACCCGACGCCGGAGGAAGACAGACTGATGAGATGAGGGAGTAAATGAATTGGGCAGCGGCGGTAGAGTCAGGCTCGGACTGACCCTGAAGAGAGAGCAGAATTTGGAAGTGGGGCGAGGAGAGGTTGGCAAGGTTGTGAGCGGCCAGGAGGAAACGAGCTTGGAGTTGCTGCTCCGGGGAGAGTGAGGAAGAGTGGTGGCGGAGACGGAGCAGTGATTGGCATAGCCAAGGAGAGTGAGTGGAGGTGGAGGCTGCGGAGAGACAGTTATGGTTGCAGAAGCGTTCTGAGCAGCAGTTGGGGCATGTTGGCAGTGGCTGCGGCGCCGAGGGCAATGGCAATGGCAAGGTTCTGAAGCAGTGAGCGCAGTAGGAAGAGGAAGAGGGAGAGGCAAGGATGAGCGGTAGAGCAGAGTATACGAGGATGGGGGAGTCCTTGAGCACTATTTGGCCACCCCTCAGCGGCTGAGACGCCACCAGTGCTCTTCCCCGGCCAGGGATCTCCACTGCCCTCAAAGCTTCTTCTCTTTCTCCCATGGTTGCTGCTGCTTTCTCTCTTCCAATTCCAAAAACCCTTCTAGGCTGCTACTGGGCTAATCAGAAACCCCTTCTTCCCCTTCAAAATATTTCAACGAAAAATACGACATGGGCCATTTTCTTGGGGTTTGGTATTTTCAAGAGAAGTAATTAAATTATGGTATTTGTAGAAACAAACATTAAGTACTGGTAATTTCAAATATTGATAATCAGCTCGCTATCACAGTGATTTAAGCAACAAATGAAAACGGCATTTATCAAAAGAACACAATAAACTTTTTACACGGTTCAGTATGAACACCTATTCCGCTACACCAAACGCGCTGACAAAAAACTAAGTAATAATCAAAGATAATTAATTGCAAGAACAAAAAAACACACACACACACAAGAACATTATCTATTTGTTTGAAATAATATCTGTTTAATTGTTTTATACGTAGACCATATTTTGTTTGCAACCAATGACAAGGATTTGTTAAATGAATTAAAATATATTTTTTCTAAGAGTTTTGATCGTTATATTAATTTCAAATAATATAATGCTAGATTAAATAATGTGACAAAATGTGATTAATCACACCTTATAATGTATTATTGAGGGTTGTAAAATTGGACACATGTGTATCCAAATATAACATATTTTGGAGCTACAAATTTGTAACTCTCAAATATTACTCAATAATGTATAGATTAAGAGTTACATATTTGTGTTTGAATTTCATAGAGTCATTATGTAATATGGTTGTTGAAGACATGTTTTTACAAAATCATGTGGAAAAGGACTTGGGACGTTTTGGAAAAATTGAATTTTTGAAGGCTGAAATTGTCAGTGATCACGGCCACTGATTGTGTTTTTCAACCTCTTTTACTTTTTGCTTCTATCTTATATATTTATTTGTATTGTTATGCTTTGAGTTGTATTATCAATATATCTATCATCTTCTATTTCTATTTACTTGTATTTTTACAATAAAGTTGTAACACTTATATATCTATCATTTTGTCTAGTAACATTTTGCATATAGTTGTATTTTTTATTTTACCATTTCCATTGAGTATAAAATATTCTCTAACATTGATGTGAATGAATGTTTAGACCAAAAGAAAATTGCAAAAAAAGTGATGTGGTGTCTTCAAGGTTTAAGATAGTATGCTTATGTGTTATACTTATTTTCGGCACGATGACATGGCAAAGACAGTGCTAATTAGGACTGAAAAGGAGCTTGCTAATTGCTAATGTTCTTATCATCGTTGGTATTACAACCCTGGTCGCCAATTGTTCATAGATTATGCAACTGTTTGTAATCTTATATTTCATAATTTAGTTAATCATTTGTCAAAGAAAAATTAGTGAGAATTTTCATTTTTAAGTGATTTTGCACCCTGACCTAATTTGATTAATTATCTAAATTTTTCGATTAATTATCTAAAATTTTCGACTAACTATCTAAATTGTCAATGATCATTTTGAAAAATTTATCAAAATTACTTTAACAAAAAGACAATTTTGCCAAAGAACCCTATCAATCATAAACTCAAATTCTCTAGAATTAGCTACTCTCCGCAATGAGTGGCCACACACCTCATCCGTACTATAAATAAAGGGAAACATTTTTTTAGACTACAGTGTACAAAACCACAAATTTCTCTGTAATCCGAGCTTTTATAACTTAGTTGATCCTAGTTCATTTGGTCTTTGTTTGGGAGTTATAAGCAATAAAAATTATTAAATGTAAGTAGATCATTTATTAGGTCCAACTGCTATAAATCTTCCTCTTCCTTACTACACATTTAATTCCTTAGGAGTTCGTGCATATGCCTTTTGTCATTTTTATAAAATATGGTCATTGACCAAAAGCGTGGTCAACCACTAGAAAATTTCAAAGAAACATTTATTTAGATCAAGAAAATTGCAAAGAAAGTGATGTGTATCTTCAAGGTTTAAGACAGTATGCTTATGTTTAGACGAACTAAAAATTTAGAGATGATTGCCTAACCAGATTCTTACTTTGTTGGATACACGTATGTAAATCAACATAAAATTACATTTTAGGATGGCTAATATAGTTGTATTATGGAGTATCGAGCAAGGATTCACTACTAATGGGGCATGGATTCTCCATCTAAATAAACAACAAAGGAAATAACTAATTTATTATTCCTGAATGTTAAACTCACTACTAATGGGACATAATTCTCCATCTAAATAAACAACAAATGAAATAACTGATTTATTATCCCTGAATGTTAAACATAACATCATTGGCCTAAATTTTTATTTGGAATTATGAACATTAATGAATTTTAATTTTTATGCAATTCACAATTTTTATATTGAAAACTTTATTTGTACTTTTATCTTTTAAATTAATGCATCCTAGTGGAGATTTCCTACCTTACCTTGATCGGGAATATGCAAGAATTGGGATCAAAATGGCTAACGAGGACAAGAATGGGGAAACATTCCTCGCATTATGTTCATCCCTAATCTTGACTGTAACTTCCAGTGTCAAGGTTGAGTTCGTGTTTTGATGTTTTTTTGTTAGGGAACATCAGTAACTTCATTAGATAGAGAAAAACCATTTCCTATCATTACAAAATACTCCTATCGTGAAGGATGAAATATTCAACATCCCAGAAGTCATAGTAGTTAAAGTCCACTTAGCTACATTGTGTGCATAAAAGTTTGAAACTCTAGAAACAGAATTAAAATGACAACTGACAAATTTATTCTTAATACCATACACTTCCTGTATAATTGGATCAATTTCCCAGACCCTCTCCTGGCCTTTGCAAGCTCTAACAACTGAGGTAGAGTCCCCTTCAAAGATTACAAACTGATGGCCAAACTCCAATGCTATTCTAAGGGCCATACAAGCTAGAGCTTCCCCCACAAGCACAGTGGTATATGGTTGTCTAATTTTACACATGAGATTAGAATTATAGATTTATATGGGAAACATTAGAATATCCAATCATAAGAGAACGTGTTAAAGAAACGAAGTAATTATTGAGCAGGATAACACTAAATTGATGATAGCGATCTTTGACTAAAGACATGTCACGAGAAAATTTTAGTATCGTCGTGTGATAATCATTATATTACAGATTTTAGTTTTTTTGAAACTTTATCATATTAATTTGCACACATTAATTATATATACTAGGTAAAAATAGTGTGTAGTTTTAACGGTATAAACATGGTTATTCATTACATGTATTTATTTTTATTATTTTTTAATTATCATATCAATTTTAAATAAATAAAAAATATCATAAAAATAAATAAAATATGTTTATAAACATGCTTATTCAATACATGTATTCATTTTTATTATTTTTTAATTATCATATCAATTTTAAATAAATAAAAAATATCATAAAAATAAATAAAATATGTTTAATATAACGTAGGATATAAATGTATTAAAACATTAGGGCAAAACATTGTCTATAATTTTAATAAAAACTGGTTCACTTTTTTTTTCAATATATAATATAATGAATTATAGTTCTAAAGTATATATATATATTTATATAAATAATCTTTATATATATGACATCTAAATACAACATTGACATAGATATATGATGTACCCAAAACGGGTATATTTTAAATATTTATATCGCAAGCGCACGAATCGTTCATATAGAATGGTGATCGTGTAAGCAAGGATGTCGAACCCAAAGGAGTTGTCTAAAATCGAAAAGAAAACTATTTTAAACCAAAATTAATAAATTCTAACATAGTCCCAAAGATTGATGAGATTTTGTGACAATAAAAGATAATAATAAAGATATTAAAGACAATATATAAAAATAAATTAATATTAGAAATCAAGATGGTAAAAGAAAGATTATTAAGATAATAAAATCCACAAAATATAAGTTCAATAATATTTAAAAGTACATTGATTCTCAAATTTTAGTGATAGTTAAAATAAATTAAACTATCATTTTCCAAATGGATTAATAATTTTAAGCACAAATTACTTCTAAAAATATAAGATTTTTCTTCACTTTTCAAATTATAATTTCAAAGTATTCAATATAAATCAATCTAATGAAATAACAAATAAATCAATGAACATTATTTATAAGGCAAAGCATAATATTTTTGTTCTAAGCATTGAATGTGTACAATTTAATGACACATCTTACACAAAGAATATTATGTTTTTGCACTAATGAAGAACAAAGTGTAAATATGTGCTAATAATAAAAAATACATGATATTTAAGATGAAAGAAAATATTTGAAGAAGAAAATCCATAAACTTTATTGCACAAAATGGGAAATCAACATACAACATAAATACTATCTAGTTACATATTGTTTCATCATTACCTTAATAATCTTAAAAAGATTAGAAACTCATAACTAGAATAGAAATTACAAACCAAAAAATTACAAACATAAATAGGAAATTTTGGAGGAGAAACCCCCAAAATTTTCCTCTAAAAACTCATAGAAAAATGACCAAAAAGAAGAAGAAGATGAAGAGAATAGAGATTTTGAAATGTGGTAAGTGTGTAGTGTAACCTCCCTAAAGAATAAGCACTTCAAATCCCTTATCTATAGCCAAAAAAATGAGTATTAAAATAATAATTAAATTGATTAAATTAATTAAATTAATAATAATATGGCAAATAGGGGTAAATTATATGGTGTAATAATAATTTTGGGGTAAAATGTGTGGAAAAATTGGGTAAAAAGAATTGGAATTTTAGACAAGGGAACAACGTGACAATTTGTGGGCTCAAAAAGGGGAAAAAGAAGCTTGGTGGCAGGCTAGGGGAGCTATTGGCGTGATTAGGCCTGGGGAAACAGTTGGCGTGGGTTCGTCTGCTTGGAGGACATGGGCCCGAAGTGATGGCAGGGCAAGAGGAGACGTGTTGGGCCGAGTGGCTGGTGGAGTTCGGCTGGGAGGAGAGGACAGACGCTGGAGTCAAGCCAGGCGAGCTGGGCTTTGGTGGTAGGCCGAGTAAGGCATGGGCTTGTGGCTTGTTGGGTGGTGCAGTTTGGGCCTTAACACTTTTAGCTCTTCTCTTTCAATTTTACCATTTTTTATTTCTTTCTTTTCCTTACTTTTCAACCACAAAAATGCAATAAATTTCCTACAAAATAAATTATAAACTAAATTAAAATTAAATATTTTCATTAATAAAATATACCATATAACTTCCATGAAAATTTTAATTAAGATTTAATTTACATAACATTTAATTTCAATAAAATCATATTTTTAGCATTCAAACTAACAATACTAATTTTAAATAATTAAATTACAACATAAAACAATAAAATATCTATAAAAACATATAAAAATCTAGAAAATTACAATAAAACTAATAAATGAAAAATTACTTAAAAACTTAATAAATTAGTTAAAAACTCAAGAATTAATCAACAATTAGCACATAAAAAGTGGTAAAATAACTCTATTTTGTAGAGTTATCACACCCCCAAACTTAATATTTTGTTAGTCCTCGAGTAAAAGAAAAATTAAAAACACACACATTTTTTTTAATTGGTGATGTCAAATGTTTAACTCAAAAATTACATAATGGAAATAGTTCAAAGAAAATCACAAATAAAAGTAAACAAAAATAAATTAAATCTCAAGAGATAATCAAGCAAATTCTAGAATTTTTTATTTTTTTTTATTTTTAGAGATTTAAAGAATTTAATGTTTAAATAAACTATATCCAAATATCTCAAATTCGAATAGAATAGTGTTACACTCAGATTTCGAGCCATAAGAATTGTGATCTCGAAAGCTGGATTCGTAAGGAATGGACTCGTAATGTCTGGAACATGTGTCCACAACCTAGGCACCGAACCTGCGAAGTAGAGACAACTTCGAAAATGGTAGCCTCGAAACCATTACAAGCTTGAAAGACAGACCCCAAAACACGTCTGTTCTCGGACGGCTTCGGATCAGGGTCTCCGAACCTGATATAAGAATGAGCTCGAAGTCGCATGACCTCCGGGAAATGTCATAGCTCGAAGGCCAGTAAGAGACCTGGGTGATAACAGCAATTGACAATGTAGATTGATAACTTTGAATAACCTCGTAAGTCATTTTGGAGAGACGCGGTCTACGTGGATTGCTGTAAATCCCCTATAATCAAGGGATATTTATTATTCAGTTATACACCCCCTGATCTTCAGGGGACGTTTCCTTGTATATAGGATTACAGGCTTTGAATGCCATTAAATTTATTTGCATATACAGAATAACTTCTTGAAATATGTGGGATAGTATTCTGAAATCTTCTCTATAAATAGAGAGGTCATGCACCATTGTAAAGAGAGGAAATTTTGTGATCTTAAGAGAAAACTCTAGAGAATTTATTCTTGAAGAATTTTCAGAGATCATCTTAAGTTTTAATAACAAAGACTCGTGGACTAGGCAGAGTTAACTGCTGAACCACGTAAAAAATCTCATTTGTGTTATCATATTTTTCTTGGCCATAACCAATCATTGTTTTCGTGCTCTTATTTTACTGTTGACGAATAACGGCGTCAACAAATAAAAAAGTGACATATTATGAAAAATATATATTTAAACAAAAATAACTTTAAAAATTAAAAGTAAAGCTTAATACTTATTTATATTTTTCTAAGAACTATGAACAATTTCAATCATAATTCTTATCATTAGAAAATGAGAATCACCAATATTTTTTTCAAACAAAACAAAGAAAATATATATAACAAATGAAAATCACATAAAAACAAAAAGAAAAACAAATAAAGAAAATATATATTTTTTAATTTTACAACAAATGAAAACATGCATAAACACAAAGAAAAATACATACACATTACCCTCAAACTTAAATGAAACATTGTCCTCAATGTTTAATAAAATGGAAAAAATTAAGAACTACTCCATTTGATGAATGCTTCCTTGATTTGACTCTTTTGTTGTCTTCTCTTCTTTTCTTTTTGGGCAAGAAGTTTCCTTCAAGCTTTTTGAAAAACATGAAACAAAAACACACAACAAAAGTGAAATATAAAATAAACATAAAAAGTATGGGTTGCCTCCCACAAAGTGCTTTAGTTTATAGTCTTTAGCTCGACTTTAATTTTTTTTCTTTTAACCTACACCCAATCGATGGTGTAAAATTTCATTTGTAGAGTGAGTTATGACTTTGATGCAAATGCCATAAATAATAATTAATAACATCACACCTACAAGAAAATTAGAAATATGCAATTTTAAGGGAATATCAATAAAATAAGAAATTGCATATCTATCCTTGTCATTTTGAGTAAATATACAAATTTGTTCATTTATGAGCTCTTGAGATATAATTATATCTTTTTCATTTTCCTCATGAGCCTCAAAAATTATTTCATCCAACTCTTTTGTTTCATTAGGGGGTTTGATGCATATTACAAGTTCTTCAACAACTTAATTCTCCTTTTCATTAAAAATTTGACTATTTGGATTGGGAATGGGTTGTGCTTACCGAGTTTTTCGGAAACCTTAATAATAAAATATTAGAGAGCTTAGAAGAAATGATTTATGGAATAAAGACAAGGTTTTTACGTGATTGGGGCATTAATGAGCCTTAGTCCACGAGACAATTATATTAGAGCTTAGAGAATCTATAACAATGGAGTTTTCTACAAATTTTAGCAGAGTAACTGTTTACCAGCCAGAGGTCCCCCTTGCCCAATGCCCCACTACCTGTATTTATAGGTTTACGGGTGCACTGGGCTTGGGCCAGGTTGACCCAGGCCCAATAAGGGTATAAATATTGTTGGCTTCTCTAATGGAAGCCCAATACAAAGGATTAAAACATAGAAAATACACTAATATGAGCCCACTGGGCCGACCCAAACCACATCTGTCACCCGACAAGTTGGGGCTTTGGTCTGGGCATTTCGTGTTACGAGGCAGATTCAGGGGACAAGATCGGTCAGAGTAGTGGCGGCGCAGGTCTGAACTAATGGCGTACAATCCCGAGGTAGCCTTTTCTGCAGGTGAAGCGTGGGGACAACCCCCACGCCTCATGGGACGAAGTCAGGGTCATGGACGCTTTACCTTACCAACCTCAGACAACCGACCTGGGATTGTTTACCCACGTCCCCCTCCATTCTTCAAGGTCTCGTATCGTTTACCAGTGGCCTGGATTACTTACCGGGAGCCCAGACCGTTACCAGGAGCGCGGAACATTTTCTACGTGCTCAGACTATTCTACCAGGATCCCGGACCGTTTACCAGGCTCCAGGATCATCCACTGCGATCCCGACTGTCATTACCAGAAGCCACGCTCATACCCTCTCTCATATGACCGTCCCGTACAACACTCCCCGAACGCCCTTTGGGCCTCATCTAGACTTGGACTGCCAACGTCTATTTTACTCTTTGCCAAACGGGCCTGGTCTGGGCCCAAACTCATTCGGGTGGCCCGCGGGCTTGAAGCGTGGACCCGGGCGCCTGGAAGGAAATGGGGATAACATTTACCCCCAAGCCTTCATCTAGGCTTGCGGTGGAGGCTTGCTTCAGTCCTGGATCTTCCCGACATTTCTCGGTTTGTTTCCAAAGTGACGGGTTTGCGGCGAGGGGCACTGCGTGCTGGACGAGTGTGGAGCTACCGCTTGTGACGTTGACTTGGACCGCGTCTCATGAGCCCGGACCATTTACCAGGGTCCAGGTTCGTTTACCAAGGCCCCGGTTCATTATAAGGGATACACGTGCCCCCTAGCAATGGTCGCATTGATGGCACTTGATCCTGAAAGGTCAACAAATACCTCAGGGATCACTATGCTAGGGTTATTATGTCAGCTCGGTTCACAAAGCATCCCATCCGCACGAGCGTGTCCCATTATTACTTCTGCGACAAGGAGGACCGTAGGATAGGGCAGCCTTGGAGGTGCTCCTCTTTTTGGGACGTTGGATCGGAGCGGTGCGAATCGCGCCTTGGGGGTACCGTGATCCAGTACTCGAGTGGATCCATTAATGTCCCTGCACGATCTTGGATCGTTCGATAGGGGGGATCGATCCCAACCGTTAGATCAAAACCAGCACTTTGGTTCTTATAAATACCCCTTAGGCTTTCATTTGAAACATTTACATTCTCGAGCCAAAAAAAGAAACTCGAAGGATTTGTTTATGACTGAGCTTGCCGATGACATCTTCTGTCGTCTGCTCCGTCTTCGCCGTCGCCTATTCCCAACGATTCCGATATCTGCACCCTCACCTGAGCAAACGACACCAGCCTGCCCTCTTGACGAGCTGCTGAATCGCCACTAACAGTTCAAGATAGAGATTTTACCGTCACTGTCCCCGGACAACCACCATTTTTCACGACCAGCAATTTACAGTAAGCTTTCCTGACTTTCTCCTTTACACATCCATATATACATATGTAGATTTTATGCTGCTTTGCTTATCTGCTTGGGTTGCTAGACCTTGCCTATGCTTAGAATTAGAGTGTTAGGGAAAGAAAACTTGGTCCGGGCTGCTCTAGACCCCTTTGGGTTTGGGTGGTTCCCGAACAAGTGGCGATGGGACGGCTTAGGAGTGTAGTCTTTCTTTGTTGTTCCCGATTAGGATCTTGCGGATCCTTGGTGATCCCGGACTTGATCCGGAGGGGACTCTTCCAAGCAATTCATAGGAGATCCCCCATACCTTAACCAACCTTCTTGGGTTCTAGTACTGACTGCTTGGTTTGTTTGTTTTATTCTGTTATGCTCCCAGATCATTAACCATGACCTCAGGCGTCACCCTTCACTCGGAGGAGCAAGCCAACGCGACCCCTATCACTTTGTCTGGGCCCAAGACTCCCAAAGGCAACAGGTGGGAGATGGACGTGGTGCCGAACCTGTTCCAGAACTACCGGATGCTATACACCCTAGAGAAGTGTTTGGGCGTGGAGTCGACTCTCGGACTGTTCCATAACCGCCTGGCCAGGAGAAAGGAGAAGGCCCACACCTCCGTGGGTGGATTCGGGGCCTGGAGCGTAGGCCACATTAGTGCTGGGGCCACGCACCCGCTCTACGACTATTTCGTGCAATTCCTGACGTTCGTGGGGATTGCACCTTTCCAGCTTCTGCCCCAAGCATACTGACTGCTTGCGGGATGACGCGTCTTCTGTGTCATGAAGGAGATCCTGAAGCCGACCCCGGCAGAAGTCTTGTACTTCTACAAACTGGAGCCGCAAGTCAAAGTCAAGGACAAGACCCTGGACGACTTCTACAGGCTTAAACTGCGGGGCAACTACCCTCCTCCCACCAGCACCTGGAAGCATCCCCCAGACGTCAGACATTACTGGTTCTTGATGTTCGGGTTTCTTATAGAAAAGAACCCCATGCTGATGCTGGACTTCCAGCGAGTGGGTAAGTGGTTTCCCGATCCCTGGCTTCCTTTTTTCTTTTTCTTTTTTGTCTTGGTTTTTTATTCCTCACTCTCAACTCATTGTCTTGGGCGGCAGGACCCTATGCCCAGACTCCTCTCACCTAGTTCATCCTGGACAGGAAGAAAATTTACTCCGAGCTAAGCACGGAGGATTTGGACGTGGGGGGCTACGTCACCACTGACAACCTCCGAGTGATCGGGATGCTCGTAGCCCATCAAACGATCAAGGCCCCAAGCCTCCGGGGGATACAATGCGAGAAAGGTCCCGCACTGAAGGAGGAGCTGGCCCTGGAACACATTAGGGTTGTGGAGGTCGCAGCACTGGCGGATGCGGCCAAACAAAAGAGGGACCAAGCTCAGCAGAGGGAGGCGTCCGCTTCCGAGGAGCTGGAAGCCCTCTTCGACAAGGCACAGCCGAACGCGGGGACCCCTGGAGCTAGCGTATCAGGGCGAGGTAACTCACCTTTGATTTTGACTTATGCTCCCCAAGTTGGGGACTTAGTTAGGGATAGGCTAGCACACCGAGGCCTCGTTTTCGGGGTTGAAGGGGAAATGAGACCTTCATCTCCCATTCCCGTAGGCTCAAAAATCCTTATGTATTCATCCGGGTTCCTTCAATACGAGAACTTTCTACACACGAATGACATGGGGGACCAAGTCTATTCTTTTGCCTTAGGAGAATTTAAGTCGGGTCCGGGGCCTAGATAAGGGTGCATCCCGGATCACTTTTAGTCTTGATTTCCTTGTTCACTCATTCATTTTACTAACTCTTTGTTGTTTGTGTATATTTCAGAAGACTCTGACATGTCCAACCCGGTGGACAAGATGAAGCAGGCCTTCAAGATCCGGGCTGCCAAGGAGAGGGTCACGGCCAAGAAAGCCGCTAAGAACGTGCCTAAGAAGACGCCAGCGTTGGAGCTTTAACCCACCGAGGTGGCCTTGGCAGCAGTTCCGATCACGACAGTTGACCCGACCACTGTCCCTGATCTTCCCACTCACCCTCCAGTGATTGACCTGGAGCAGGAACCAGCGGTGACCAGAGCACCGGGAAACGAGCCGCGAACTTGGGCGCGGCGGAGGCGGAACCAAGAACCAAGAAGGCCAGGACTAGACGCGCTAGTTCAGCCGGGGAGTCATCCAGGGAGAGTCGCCCTAACGCCAAGGAACTCTCGGCAGCACCGACTCTCCTCGTCCATCCGACCTTACGTGAGGAGGGGGAGGCAATTGTGCGAGATGAACAGTCCAAATTAATTTCCCAGACCTGGGAGAGTGGTCGGGAAAGAAGGGAGGAGGTTTACAAGGTCCTAACGATTCATCGTCAGGTCGAATTTGCTGAGCGTCCGGCAGCATTTAGTGTCCCCCAGCCAATCGTGGATCGGCTGGTCACCGAGACGGGTTTCCCCCCCGAACTGGGGCAGGACACGGCCCCGTTCGCGGTGGACTTACTGGACTAGGTGGGGAATACTATGTCCAACCTCCAACTGAAGTGGTACGCCACTATCGCCAATTAGGACATGTTGTTCATCTCCCAAGCTCTCCGCCACCAAGCCACCGCTGTGACTTTGCTTTGCATCTTCTTTTTTTTTATTATTTATTTTTTTATTCTTGTTTAGTTAGGACTCTTTCTAAATTTGCTTTGTTCCAGGATTCTCTACTGGCCCACTGGAACGCCGATCTGGTAGCCGAGGCTGCCATGAAGATGGAAACGATCTAGCTGGAGTTGGAGGCGGCCGTGAACCAACGGGAAACCGTTAAGGAATCCCTGATCAAGGATATTGCAGAGGCCACCTGGACTAAGTTTCAGCTTGAAGAGACTATGTCCCGAAGAGAAGCTGAGACTGGCAAGCTGGTGGCTAGTCTAAAGGTGGAGCTCCTCCGAGTAAAGGCTCTGCAGGAGGCGTCCGTAGCCCAGTCTACCCAGGATTGGGAGAGGATCACTGACCTGGAGTCCCGGGTCAGAGGATTGGATGAGTTGCTCCAGCAGGAGGTGAAGGTGCACGATGAGACTCGCCGCGAGAAAGAAAAGGCGGATGCTAGGCTGGAGGTCACCTTCGATGAGGCCATCTACATGGCCTGGGTCCAGGGCAAGAATATGAACTTCCTGCTCTACCCGACCCTGCCGCGAAGAGGCCTAAATTCGAGGCCAAGGAGAAAGTAGACGCGGAGCCCCTGGACGAGGAAGAAGCGGATGAAGCCGTCAAGGATACGTCGGAGCGGGGCGAAGCTTAGGCTCGGGACCTCTTTTCACTTTTCTTTTTTTTTTTTTTAAATTTTGTAACACTTTTACGGACGCGAGTGCGTCTAAGAAAATATTTGTGTTCTTACCCACGTTATTTTTTTTTATGTTGATTTCCCGTTCTCATTCGTTTAAGCTTTCTCTAAGTGTTTTACCACTTCTGCATGAATGAGCCGAGTGTTTGGGCCCAGTTCCAACGGCCAGGAACTCTCCTGGTGATCCGTCTTCGGATCTCCACGGCCTGGGCTAGATTACTCATGCTTTTAACATATCAGCTTGCTTTAATCCTGCTGCTCAAGTTCTAATGGCCTGGGCCATTAGGGAGTTGGTAATTATTCCTGAATTTCTTTGCCCAGTTCCCCGTGTTGAGAGTTTGATGGTCTAGACCGTCAGAGATTAGTTGATTAGCTTGTTTTGAACCCTAGGTTAGGTTCCCATGGCCTGGGCCATTTCTAAGACTAATTTTAGACAACTTAGACCTGGGGGTTTGCATTCTTATGATCCTATGTTGTTGTAGGAATGACGCGGATGGGTATTTAGTTATCTAGGACCGCAGACCGCATGCAGTCAACCAAGTTTTAGGTATTTTATGTTCTCGGGACACGCATGTACGGACTGGGACCAGGCCTGAGCCTTAGGTCCTATATATTATACCCTCAGACCGCGTACGTCCGGGCCAGGACCAGCCTGAGCCTTAGGTCCTACTGAGTTTGTACCCCCCAGACCTTGTCGGTCTGGGTTGGGACTAGGCCTGAGCCTTGTGTCCAACCAGGTTTGTACCCCCCGGACCTTGTCAGTCTGGGTCGGGACTAGGCCTGAGCGTTGTGTCCAACCGGGTTTGTACCCCCCAATCCTTGTCGGTCTGGGTCGGGACCAGGCCTGAGCCTTGTGTCCAACTGGGTTTGTACCCCTTGGACCTTGTCGGTCTGGGTCGGGACCAGGCTTGGGCCTTTAATTTCTTGTTCTCGTATTTGTTCATACTGGGCTTACCCCCCGCCCCCCCCCCCAAGTGAGCGAAGACTGGTCTTCGGTCACTTGATTAGGGAAGCATATTGGGATTTCCATTGTTTGATAATATTTCTTTATGACGTTTTGTACACGCCATTTTTATTTTTTAAGGAATCTCCCTAAGGCGTACATCATTTACAACGAAAATATAAAACTGAAACATGCTCTCCTGACTACTGATAGTACTTACGGAGAAGTTCGGCGTTCCAGGCCCTTGGGACTTTCGTGCCATCGAGTTGCTTTAAACAGTATGTATCCAGACAAACTTCATGTTGAATTTCGTATGGCCTTTCCCAATTCGGGCCCAGAACCCCCACTCCCGGATCTTGGGTTGTAGGGAAGACTCTTCGCAGGACCAGATCGCTGGTTTCGAACCTTTGGCTTTTTACATTTGAGTTAAAATGTTGCGCGATCTTGCCTTAGTACATCTTCAACTAAACTTGAGACTCTTCCTGGATCTCCTCGATGAGATCAAGGGATTCCTAGAGTAAGGCATGGTTCTGGGCGGGATCGTACGTGTCTATTCTATGGGACGGGATGGCCGTTTCTTCCGGGATAACGACTTCACACCCATACACCATGGAGTAATGAGTGTGTCTGGTGGACGTTCTTTCGGTGGTCCGGTACGCCCACAGCACGCAGGGAAACTCTTCGGGCCAATTGCTCTTGTAGGCTTGGAGATTTTTCTTCAATGTTCCTTTCAAGATTTTGTTGATGGCCTCTGCTTGCCCATTCTCTTGAGGCCTGGCGACTGCGGAGAAGCTTTTGACGATACCATGTCTTTCGCAGAAATTCGTGAAGTGGATGTTGTCGAACTGCTTTTCGTTGTTGAACACAATCTTGTAGGGGAGCCCATACCGGCATACGATGTTGTTGATGACGAAATCCAAGGCCTTCTTCGAGGTGATTGTATTCATGGGCTCCACTTCAACCCACTTGGTATAGTAGTCGACGGCCACGATGGCATACTTCACCCCTCCCTTCCCGGTTGGGAGCGATCCTACTAGGTCGATCCCCCATACCACGAAAGGCCAAGGACTCATCATCAATGCTATTTCTGTTGGAGGGGCTCGCGGGATCTTCACGTACCTTTGGCACTGCTTGCATTTGCGGACGTAATCGACACAGTCTTTCTTCATGGTTGGCCAGAAATATCCTTGGCGCAGGATCTTTTTGGACAAACTAAGTTCAGCTGTGTGATCTCCGTAGAAGCCTTCATGCACTTTGTCAATGATTGCGCTCAGTTCGGTCTCAGATACGCATCTGAGGTATGGCATGGATAACCCTCTGCGGTAGAGCTTTCCGTCCATCATGACGTATCTGTGGACCTGGTATTTAAGCTTACTGGCTGTGGCCCTGTCTGCTGGCAACTCTCCAGTTGTCAAGTAGTGGACAATGGGTCCCATCCAAGACGCGGAGTGATCGATGGCGTTGATCGCGGAGGGTCGGATGCTAGGGATGGGGAGATGATTGATTGGGACCAGCCCAGACAGCTCCGCCTCTGCATCGGTGGCCAATTTTTCCAATGTGTCTGCGAACACGTTTTTCTCCCTCGGGATCTGGCGGATGGAGTGGCTCTTGAACGTTCGCAGCATTTCTCTCGTCTGAGTCACGTAAGCAGCCATCTTCTCCCCTTTGGTTTGGTATTCTCCTGAGACTTGTCTGACCACCAGCTGGGAATCGTTATAGATCTCCAGGTTCGTGGCCCCGACTTCCCGGGCCATATGCAATCCGGCCAGCATGGCCTCGTGCTCAGCCTCGTTGTTCGGCGCCTTGAAATGAAAATGCAAGGCATTTTGTAACTGGTGCCCTTGTGGCGACACTAGGATGATTCCGACCCCTGCTCCATTTTCATTCCAGGCTCCGTCCACGAACACCTTCCACACGGGCGCCGCGGGGTCTGCGGGGTTGTCCCCTTCGGTGATCCCGAAGCATTCCACAATGAAGTCGGTTAGAGCCTGTCCCTTGATCGAGACTCTAGGTACGTAAGCTATATCGAATTGACTCAATTCTATAGCCCACTTCAAGAGTCTTCCTGATGACTCGGGCTTCTGCAGCACTTGCCGCAAAGGATGGTTGGTCAGAACTTTTATGGCGTGGACCTGAAAGTAAGGCTAGAGCTTCTGGGACGCCATTAGCATACAAAATGTCAACTTTTCAATGATTGGATACCGTGACTCTGCCCCCAATAACCTTTTGCTCACGTAGTACACTAGGAGTTGGGCTTTCACGTCCTCCCGCACTAGTGCGGCGCTGATCACGTGTGCGGTCACAACCAAATAGAGGTATAGCGGCTCCCCGTCCACCGGTTTTTCCAGTATTGGCGCTTGGGCTAGATGCTCTTTCAGCTTTTGAAAAGCTTTTTCGCACTCGTCTGACCATTCGAAATGCTAGCTTCCCTGAAGAACGGGATGCACTTGTCCGTGGCCTTTGAGACGAAACGGCTTAAAGCGGCTATCCGCCCGGTCAGACTTTGCACGTCTTTGTGCTTCCAGGGAGAGGGCATTTCAACCAGTGCCTTAATCTTGTCTGGATTGGCTTCTATCCCCCGGAAACTCACTATGAACCCCAAGAGCTTCCCAGATGCCACGCCGAAAGTGCATTTTTTAGGATTCAGCTTCATCCCATACCTTCGATTGACCGCGAAGGCCTCGGCTAAGTCGCCAGAATGTTCACCGGAGGTTTTGAATTTGATCAGCATGTCGTTAATATAGACCTCCATGTTCCGCCCAAGCTGGGCCCGGAACATTCTGTTGACCAGCCTCTAATAGGTGGCTCCGATGTTTTTGAGCCCGAAAGGCATGACGATGTAGCAGTATACCCCTTTGTCGGTTTGGAAACTGGTATGCTCCTGGTCTGCTACATGCATAAAGATCTGATTGTAGCCTGAGTAGGCATCCATGAAACTCAAAATCTCGTACCTGGACGTCGCATCCACCATCTGATCGATCCGAGGAAGCGGAAAGCAATCTTTAGGGCAAGCCTTGTTGAAAATGGGAGGAACTGGTGTAGACAAAGATGGATCTACCTCTTCGACAGGGCTAGACGCCAAAGGAGTCGGAGGAGACACCTCAAGGGGCACCTCCATGACCGACTCAGCCTTAACCCTGGCCCTTTCTTCCAGCTAAAGGAGGTGGAACCTGGCCGACGGCTCCCTCGTGGGGTTCTTCCCAGACCATGTAGATAGGCCGGGCGGACACGTGGTAGCATTTTCGGGCGCTCTTCTAATCTCCCTAGACTGTTCCTACTCCTCCGTCATCGCAAGGGAACTTCATGCATAGGTGACGGATGGAGGTGATAGCCCTGAACTCGACCAATGCGGGCCGACCGAAAATGATGTTATAAGCAGTGGGACAATCCACTACTACGAACGTACAGAACTTGAACGAGCATTGCATCTTGTTCCCCAAAGTTACGAGCAACTGGATTTTTCCCATAGGGAGTATTGCGTCCTCATTGAAGTTGTAGATCTGGGTTGGGTATGAGGCCAGGTCTATTTCGGTTAAGCCAATTGTGATGAAGGCGGGCTTGAACAGAATGTTGACGGAGCTTCCGTCATCCACCAGCATCTGGGACACCAATTTATTGGCGATTTGGGCGTCTATGACCAGAGGGTCATGGTGCAGGAAATGGACGTTACGGGCATCATCTTCTGTGAAGGTGATAGGGAGGTTCATCAGCTTCAGGCGCTGAGCCAGGACTTGGACCAGAGCGCATACCTCTTGATCATGGTCGAGCTCGCTAAGGTAGCATTTTTTATCGTTCTGGGACGACGCTCCTAGATGAGGCCCGCCTGAGATGGTGGCCACATGGCCATCTACTCGGGGGGCGTGGTCCTGGACGGATAGGGCATTCCAGGCCCAGGTGCTTGCACAGCGGGGACCCCTTGAGGGGCCTGCGCTGCCAGACCCTTTGCGTACCCTCCCTGAGGCGGATATGCTCCAGGTGCACTCCGGGCCATGGACTGTCCGGGGACTATTGACAGGCTCGGAACTCCCACGGGGCTCCGGGATCATCCACTGCGATCCCAACTGTCATTACAGGAAGCCACGCTCATACCCTCTCTCGTATGACCGTCCCGGACGACGCTCCCCGGACGCCCTTTGGGCCTCATCTAGACTTGGGCTGCCAACGTCTATTTTACTCTTTGCCAAACGAGCCTGGTCTGGGCCCAAACTCATTCGGGCGGCCCGCGGGCTTGAAGCGTGGACCCAAGCACCTGGAAGGAAACTGGGATAACAGGTTGGTTGGGGTAAAGTTTTTTTTCCGAATCTATAACAGGTGCAAGTTGTTTTACTATTATTTCAATTTTTGAGATTGACTGAGACTGGGCTAGTAAGATTTGGTAGGTTGATTGCATGAACTGTTGTAGGGTATCCTCTAAAGATGGACTCGTTTCTTGTTGAATGGGATATGATAGGTCAGATTGGGCATTACTTGGATTAGGCATGTTGAATTCATGCTCTTGATTCATTGGAGATTGGGTATGGCTCCATGAAAAATTTGGATTATGGGCAGGGGCAAATGGGATATCAAAAGATTCATGCATATCATACATATCATTAGATTTAAATTTGAGTGCTTATAATAGTTGTACTCAGAATTCCAACTATAATTAAAATGATCCATATGGTAAAAACTAAATGACAAACTAATTTTTTTTAAGATGACAATTAAGGAAAAAGAACAAGAAAATAAAATTAAGAGAAAAAAAACAATGTTACGATATTAAACAAAAATTTAGGAGGCACAAATGCCATCAACTATCACAAAATAACATTAATAATAAAAATAATGATAACATAAAAGCTAGGAGGCATAAGTGCCGTCAACTGACAAATATATAAAAGAAATAAAATTACAACAAAGTTACAACAAAATTAGGAGGCACAAGTGCCAAAAACTATAAAAATTAAAAAGATAGATAGGAGGCACAAGTGCCGTCAACTAAAAAAAAAATATATATATAAATATATAAGTAAGTGTTTTTTATGGGTGGTAAAACCGTCCCAAATTTTCTTTTTATCTTTTTTTTCTTAGTTTTTTTATAGTTTTAAATATATATTTGTATATATAGTTTTTTTTAAGTGCAAAAAATTAAAATAACTAGTAGAAGAATTCATTAACCTTGAGATAAAATTCATTTCTTTTCTTGCAACTCCCCAAAAACGGCGTCAAAAACTTGATGTACCCAAAACGGGTATATTTTAAATATTTATATCGCAAGCGCACGGATCGTTCATATAGAATAGTGATCGTGTAAGTAAGGATGTCAAACCCAAATGAGTTGTCTAAAATCGAAAAAAAAACTATTTTAAACCAAAATTAATAAATTTTAACATAGCCCCAAAGATTGATGAGATTTTGTGACAGTAAAGTAAAATAAAAGATAATAATAAAGATATTAAAGCCAATATATAAAAATAAATTAATATTAGAAATCAAGATGGTAAAAGAAAGATTATTAAGATAATATAATCTACAAAATATAAGCTCAATAATATTTAAAAGTACATTGATTCCCAAGTTTTAGTGATAGTTAAAATAAATTAAACTATCATTTTTCAAATAGATTTATAATTTTAAGCACAAATTAATGCTAAAAGGATAAGATTTTTCTTCACTTTTCAAAGTATTCAAAGTAAATCAATTTAATGAAATAACAAATAAATCAATGAACATTATTTATAAGGCAAAATATAATATTTTTGTTCTAAGCATTGGATGTGTACAATTTAATGACACATCTTACACAAAGAATATTATGTTTTTGCACTAATGAAGAACAAAGTGTAAATATGTGCTAACAATAAAAAATACATGATATTTAAAATGAAAGAAAATATTTGAAGAAGAAAATCCATAAACTTTATTGCACAAAATAGGAAATCAACATACAACATAAATACTATCTAGTTACATATTGTTTCATCATCACCTTAATAATCTTAAAAAGACTAGAAACTTATAACTAGAATAGAAATTACAAACAAAAAAATTACAAATATAAATAGGAAAATTTGGAGGAGAAACTCCCAAAATTTTCCTCTAAAAACTCATAGAAAAATGACCAAAAAGAAGAAGAAGATGAAGAGAATAGAGATGTTTTGAAATGTGATAAGTTTGTAGTGTAACCTCCCTAAAAAATAAGTACCTCAAATCCCTTATTTATAGCCAAAAAATGAGTATTAAAATAATCAATTTAAATTAATTAAATTGATTAAATTAATAATAATATGGCAAATAGGGGTAAATTATAGGGTGTAATAATGATTTTGGGGTAAAATGTGTGGAAATTTTAGGTAAAAAGAATTGGTATTTTAGACAAGGGGACAAAGTGACAATTTGTGGGCTCATAAAAGGGGAAAAAGAAGCTTGGTGGCAGGCTAGGGGAGTTGTTGGCGTGATTGGGCCTGGGGAAACAGCTGGCGTGGGTTTGGCTGCTTGGAGGACACGGGCCCGAAGGGATGGCAGGGCAGGAGGAGACATGCTGGGCCGAGTGGCTGGTGGAGTTCGGCTGGGAGGAGAGGACAGGCGTTGGAGTCAAGCCAGGCGGGCTGGGCTTTGGTGGTGGGCCGAGTAAGGCACGGGCTTGTGGCTTATTGGGTGGTGCAGTTTGGGCCTTGACACTTTTAGCTCTTCTCTTTCAATTTTACCATTTTTTATTTCTTTCTTTTCCTTGCTTTTCAACCACAAAAATGCAATAAATTCCCTACAAAATAAATTATAAACTAAATTAAAATTAAATATTTTCATTAATAAAATATACCATATAACTTCCATGAAAATTTTAATTAAGATTTAATTTACATAACATTTAATTTCAATAAAATCATATTTTTAGCATTCAAACTAACAATACTAATTTTAAATAATTAAATTACAACATAAAACAATAAAATATCTATAAAAACATATAAAAATCTAGAAAATTACAATAAGACTAATAAATGCAAAATTACTTAAAAACTTAATAAATTACTTAAAAACTCAAGAATTAAGCAATAATTAGCACATAAAAAGTGGTAAAATAACTCTATTTTGTAGAGTTATCAATATATATTTACATGACTACATGACTTATATATAAATTACAATAATATGGTTAAATAAGTTAATAATAGAATAAAATAAGAATGGAAAAAGTCATAGCGTAGAGTATTATACATGCATCAACTATTTTTAGTTTCTAATGTAACTCGTAATGTCATTTGATGAAGAAAAAGAGCTCCAATCATATTAATATTATACATGGATTTTAAATTTAAGTTTGTTGCTATTTTTTTTAAAGAAGTTTGTTTCTAGTTAATAGTAGATTATATTATGTTATATGTTTAATATGATATTATTCTAATACGTGAAGTTTAAGTTTAATTAAATTTTATTTAAGTTATAAAATGTATGATTTTATTATTTTAAAATAATTGTCATTGTAAAATATCTCAAAAATATCATATTTTAATTTGTTTAACTATTTATTTATTTATTTAATTTGATTTAAGTATAAATCATGTTTACAATCTACCGTTAAATATAATAATATTCTGTTATATATAAGAATATTCTGTTAAAGTTAACGAAAAAAATAAAAAACTGTTAAAACCAATAATTTTCGTTATTTACATATTTATTATATAGAAGATATTTTATAAAAATAACGTTCTCATATTGATTTGCACATTTTAATTATATATTAGGGTGCACATACAAAGCATGTGTTACAATTTATTTATTTATTATTTTTTTCTTAAAAAAAAAGCTACAATTTAATTCTATTTGCATAACTTTTAATATAGTTTATATTATAATTTATATGATATATGCTTGCTTAAAATTTTAAATTAAATATTAAAAAGTGTCTTTAAATGTCAATTAACTAAAGATTACAAATATAAAATAATAAACTTAATATTTGGAGTCAAGATATTTCAAATCTAATAGAAAAATATACATAAATATATATTTAATAATAAACAATGAAATATAATTTTATTAGTTTAAATATTTTAAGCATTTTAATTTTTTTAATAAATAATTAATTATTATAATTGTTTGGGTCAAAATCTTCCCTCCAATCTTTTCCATGAATTTCACACGTTAATGAATTTGAGAGTGTTCCATTGATGATGAAGATTACCAATAACTAACTTATTCCATTGGCAAGGTCAATGGCATAAATGTGTCCTTCATTGGAATGAGTCGAGAGAACAAATGAGGTGTACCTACAAAAGACACTCTGATACTTAAGTCAGCACAATGCTCTCTCACCTCCTCAATCTATTCAAACTTTTTTTAACTAAAGTCCAAGGTCCCAAAATTTGGTCCCTCTTCTACTATTTATAGAAAATAAAATAACAAAGAAGAAAGTTAGAGAAGCTTATCGGGATTGGTCCATGTGGCCGGCTTCACTCACTTTCTTCCCGCCTTTTTCTCTTCTTCATCTCATGAGCTCAGATGCTCATCGGTCTCTTCAATCACCATGAGCTCGAAGCTCATCAATCTGTGCAATCACATTGAGCTTAGAGCTCATCAATATGTTCAATCATGTTGAGCTCAGAGCTTATCAATCTGTTCAATCATATTGAGCTATGAGTTCATATTGATAAACTCTGAGCTCATCAATCTATTAAATCACATTGAGCTCAGAGCACATCAATCATATTGAGCTAAGAGCTCATCAATCTGTTCAATCACTTTGAGCTCAAAGCTCATCAATCCAAACAAGTTCTACCGCACTCTGCTCTACAAATAAGCTCATGTTAGCTATTCTTTTTTATGAGCTTATTATGAGCTCTGCTTCTTCTAAGATGAGCTCCTCCGAGCTCTGCTCTGCGATGGGCTCGTTTGAAGCTATGCTCTGCGGCGCGCTCATTTGGAGCTCTTCTTTTTTCAATCCAGCTCTTCTCAAGCTATTAAATGAAACAGTGCATTTTGCTTAATTTATATCCCCTAGTTTATTCGGAAAAATCATTCCCCTACAATAACGATGCTAGTTTTAATTGTTAACTTTAAAGAAATAATAACAAATTCTGTTAAACCAAAGAAATTATGTTAGATATATATTTTTTATATATAAAAATATAACTAACATTGGAGTTAGAGTAAACATATGATTCAATAGTTTTATTAATAATGGCCAGGAGAATGTTATTTTTTAAATTTAATATTAAGTTATAAAATTAAATTATATGACATTTTGTATTAAAATAAGTTACAAAATTAAATTAATTTGAATTTAAACTAATTTAATCCATTATTTGAAATCTTTATTTTTAATATCTATGCCGAAAGAGTTGAAATTAAATTAAAAGATTAAAAAATATCTTCTGTAAAATTTTGTTTAGTCAAATATTGATAGATTTGTTCCCTTTAAAAAAATGATAGAATTATTTGACTAAGAATATGACTTTTTTAACACAATATTCTAACTTTATTGAATTTTTTTTGTAAAAATATTTGACCAGTACATTCAAAGATCAGGGTGTATTATATATAAGGATTTATATTTTTTTGGACCCTGTGTTTTGTCTCATTACCTGTTTGGACCCTGTATTTTAACAAATTACTTTTTGGACCCTATGTTTTGTAAAATGGTTAAAATAGAACCCTAAACTTAATTTTGATGAAGAAAAAATTGAATATAACAATACAGTTTTTAAGCTGAATGATTTTATTTTTGTTCTGAATTGTTAGTTTGGTAAATTATTTGTTATTTTAGTTGAGAAAACATTGATCAAAATCGGGTTTAGGGTTCTATTTTAACTATTTTACAAAACATAGGGTCCAAAAAGTAATTTGTCAAAACACAGGGTCCAAATAGGTAATGGGAAAAAACACAGGGTCCAAAAAGGTATAAACTCTCTATATAAAAACAATGTTTTGGTAGAGCATGAAATCAAACAGCGAAAAGAGCAAAATCGCGATGTTTGGTAGTGTTTGGTTGATAGGATTCTGTTGGAATGGAATGGAACGGGAAAACTTTCCTATGTTTGGTTCACTTTTGTAATGTCCCGTAAAATCTCTTAATATAATTTGCGGAAAAACATAACAATTTTCTAAAAATAAGATAACCAAAAATACATATAAGAATTTTTTTTCAAAACATGCAAGAATTCAGAAGTATGTGCATACTTAAAAGTAAATTACAGTGTCATAATTTTAAAACATTCAACAAGCCCAAAATAATTTCTTAGTTATTGTATGGGTTCTAGTCCCCAAAACATAAATTCTCAAAAAATCAGTCCACATGTACATCCTCGCAGATAAACTCCAGCACTCACTGATCCACTTTGCCATTGGTAGAGTCCAAGAACTTTACTTAGCTAGATAGATAGTAGTAGTAATAGTTTTAGCTAGTAGTAGTTGTAGTGTGTTTATGACTGTGGATTTTGGTTCAAGCCAGGACTTAGTTAGACACTCGTAGTAACACTTGTAGATTTTATAAGTTTAACCTATAGTTTAAGAATATTAATTATAACATAAGATTTGATTAATATTGTTGGTTATTAATATGACAATTATTATAACCTAAGGTTTAGATAGAGCTAATAAGAACATGACACTTGTCATGAGCATATTTATTCCTAAGGTTTAGATAGAGCTAATAGGATTATGACACTTGTCATATGCATGGTTATTAAGGAAATATTATTTTAATGATAAAATAAGGGAAATATAAGGCTTAGTCTTCACCAGAATCTGTTAGGAGCATGACATTTGTCACAATTTTATTTATTTGTGGATTAGGTTGTAAATAAATTTTTCGTAACTTTAGGATATTGTAACTTCTGACCTATTTTTGACCCAGTTATGTTATGAATTTCGAAAAATAGTATTTCTAAAAATTTGTAGATAATTGAATTAGCTTTCTAACGGTATAAAGAGAGTCTAAATTAGAGTCCTACAACTCCAGATATATTGATTTTATTACAGGTGAGTTTAAAGTTACGAGATTTAGGGAGTTAGAAGTTAAAATTCTATTTGTTTTTATTATTTTTGTTTTAAAAATCAAGCTTTGACTCCTTAAACCTCTCTTTGAACAATTTGACCAAGTCCTAAGCCTTTGGCTGAAGGATATTCAAATATTTTCAATTAAATTCATTATTTTTATTCAAATCCAAAAAGAAGATTTTTATTCCTAGAACTCTATAAATAGGACCTAGCACCAAGCCTTTTCATTCATTCTTCAAGCATTGATCAGAGCCTTCTAGGTGCTAGTGAGACTATAGAGTGATAAACACTTGGGTTGGGGTTATAAGCTTAATAAACACTTGGGAAGTAAGGTTATAGTGTATTTCGGTTTCGAGGTATAGTTCGGTCATAGAAGCATTCAAGGTATTCCTAATTCTAGTTCCTTTCTGTATTGATTCTTATAGTTCTTCTCTACTCAAATCCTAACTCAGTCTTTTCTATTCTTGGTTAGGCATCTAAGTTCTTGAACTTGAGGTTCTTGTTGGTAAGTATCTTTTCGATGGTGTAGTTCATTCTTTTCATCTCTTTTCCTTAGTATACTCACCTCTCTATTATGGTTTTTATGAGTGTTCCAAAGTCCCGATCTTGTTCTCACTTCCCGGTTTTCGGTAAGGAAAATAGGATAGTTTTATATGCTTATATGTTATGTTGATATGTTATGATAAGTTATGCTATAGTATGTTATGTTATGTTTTCTTATGTTTCATGGTTATGATTTACCCTACCTCAGATATTAGACAGGGGACGTAGATGGGTTATCATAAACCTACCATGTGATCTAACCTACCTCAGATATTAGAAAGGGGACGTAGATGGTTTATCACATGTTTTAATGGCCATTAATAGTAGTCTTATATGATGTACGCCTTTATAGATATATCTTATATGTTTATAGCTTATAGTTATGAGTTTGAATATGTTTCATGCTTGTAGTAGATTTTCCTTGCTGGGCATTAGGCTCATTCCTTTATGTTTTATATGTGCAGGAAAATAGTTATGGCGGTGGACAGATTCTTGGCAACTTGGGGATGTGTATTGAGGTAGGATGGAATCGATGGACTGAGCGTTCGATTAGATGATGAAGTTTTTTTTTAGTCTTTTAGTTATGATTTCTATGTATTTTTCCGCACTTAATTTTTTAACCAATTTATTTAAGTTATGTTTTGTTTTATTTTCAAAACAATGGGATCCCATATCCTAAATGAATTTTTTATGTATTTAACCTTTACTTTACAGTTTTTAAATAAAGTTATGGTTATTTCATATGTACGTTTTCTTAATATTAGTATAGTAGTTATTAATGGTCCAAGGTCTAGAATAATTGGGTCGTTACACCATTGAGCTTACATACAACACGAAACAACTAGGTAAGTGAAATGCTTAGTAAGAACAACTTAACAACACATAACCACATAAACAAAGCAAGGACTTAAACTAACCGTAACTAGGTAGATAACCAAACAAGAATAGGATTCTGATGAAACCGAACCCTAACATACAATTTAAGAATGTGTGAACGTCTTGGAAACTTATGGTCATGCCTCATAACCAAAATTCACATCTTGAAGGTACACCTACATGCAAAAAATCACAGAGCATACATACAGTCTTAACTGGGAACATACATACTCACTTACTCAGTCATATCTTAACATACATAGTTACTTAGTCATTCATATCTTAACGTACATACATACTTAGTCATTCATATCTTAACATACATACATACTTAGTCATTCATATCTTAATGTACATACATACTTAATCATTCATATCTTAATGTACATACATACTTAGTTATTCATATCTTAACATACATACATACTTAGTCATTCATATCTTAACATACATACTTACTTAGATTTCCTGTTGTGCACCAAATTTTTTTTTTTGTTATTAAAATTTTGTGTTTATATTTTATTTAAGTGTTAAGTGTAGTGATTTATTTTATTTAAATGCTTGTTTATTTTATTTGATTGTTTGTTTGCTTTATTTAATTGTTGGTAGCATTTTTGTGAAATTAATTGTTAAATGATATGTAATTATTTTTATTTTTAAAATGTGATTATGTGAGATTTGGTTGAATGCACTAAGGTGCGTGGTAGGTAGTGATGCACCCTAGTGATTGAGTGTGTGCATGTGCATGGTTGCATGGTGTACTTGCATATAATTTTCTACACACTTTTATTTCCTTTTATTAGATTTATTTTAGCTAATTAAAATTAAAAATAAAAATAAAGAAGAGGACAGATGGTAGGCGTGTAAGACAAATGGGAAAGCAATTATTTGTCTTTTCCTAAATGATTTTGTTTTATATTTGATTTATTAAATATTGTTTGTATGATTTATTTTTGATTGATTGATTGTTAGTTGTATGAATTACATTTGATTGTTTGGATGATATTTTATTTGGTATAATTATTATGTGAATTATTAGAAATTACTTGAAATCTTTTCTTTCCTTTTGGATTGGTGTTGTCATGGGAATATGTGTGAGAATGGAAGAGTATGTAGTAAACTATGCGTTGTAGTGAAGGACAAGACTTCTAGATAAAATCTTGGAAACGTTTTCCATTATGGTGTAGAAGTAAATAAGGAAATGACTCATTTTAATTATGAGAGAATATGGGAAATTATCTAGGCATCATGGAGATCATATTTTCATATATATGATTTTCCCTAAGTAGTAAGCCAGCCTTGTGTATATAAAAAAGAAGAAAAAAAAATGGTAACCTCATTGCATCACACCAAGCTGCTAGCCACATAGTGCTAAGGGGGAAGAACATGAGAAAGAGAGAAGAAGAGAGAGAGAGAGAGAGAGAGAGAGAGAGAGGAAGGAGAGAGAAAAGAAGGGAGAAAAGGAGGACTTCAAAAACTAGGTTGGTGTTCTTGATCTTTAAGTGGTTTGAATCCCCTAATCTATATTATCTTCATCTTGGTGATAAGAATATTTTCTCTTTTTCTTGTTATGGGTTTCGAAAAAAAAACCCCTAGGGTGGCCAAGGTTATTGTGATCTTGTGTTCTTTAACACAATCAAGGAAGGTAATAGAAATTTTCCTCAATCTCTTTTTGTTTGGGTGCTTGTAATCTCTTGTGTCATGTTTGGGCTTTTTGTTTGAAAAATATGACTATAACCTATGGAAATCTCAATGTTTGGTCATTTTAATGAGGTGGTTATGTTTTTGTTTTGTTTGAATTTTTCTAAGATTTCTTGTTGGGCATATATGAATGGTAGTGATGGTTTTATTTCTTGTAAATAATATATGGTTTGTTATTAAGACCTATGGGAATGTTTGGGAGATTATGTGTTTGATGCGATTTATGTGAATGTTTGTGCTTTATGTTTATGTTGCTATGATCATTTTGAAACTAGTAATTTATGTAAAGGCATGCAAGGATGATGATAGATATATGCTAGGTTTCATGTGAATGTAAATGAGGATTTTGGTATTTTATGTTTATGTTCATATTGGTTTCGGCCTAGGGAGATTATTGATGCATGTTGGTCATCTTATTTTATGTCACATATACTCATTAGAAATATGCTAGGTTATTTGGTTAGTTGGGAATTTGTCTCAAGTCTCTTATAAATGATGATACATGAAAGTTTTGGTTTGAGTAATTATTTAAGCATGATGTAAAAATAAATTTCATAATTAAATATGCTTGCTGATTTTATGTATAATTGGTGATAAATTTGGTGAAATAATAATTTGCATGCATAATTAATGTCCCAAATGCTATGTTGATTTTGTGAAATTAAAATGGTATTTTAAGTCATAATAAAATGATATTTTTACTCAAATAAATACCTACAGAATTTTTATATATTTTTAGAGAAAGTATGAGGTTTTAAATTCAATATGGTGATTTTAATGATAAATATGATTGCTGGAATTTTTGTAAAAAAAAATGCGAAGTGTGTTTTTATAAGAGGAATTTGATTAGTATTTGAAATAAATTAAAACCCTAAACTATGGTAATATTAAAAATGGTATTTTTAATATAGTATGAGTGTTTATTTTAATAGTTATGATCTTTCTTTATTTTGATTTAGAAAAAAAAATTGAATTTAATTCACTTGTGATTTTTAAATAAATTTAATGGTGGATGAAAATTTAGTTTAATAAGTGTAAAATAATTATTTGATTGTCACCTATGAATTTATGTTACATAAAATTAAGTCTTAAAATAATTCAAGCAAAAATATTTTTTCCACACTTAAAATATATATTTTTCTCACATCAATTAGGTAACACAATTAATTAAAATTAAATTGATATTTTCTAAGGAAACATGGTAATCATAGGTATTTTAAATAAATTCCAAGCCTTTGTTATTTCTTTGTAATTTGAAAATAATAAATGGATTTATCACATATATTTTTTTAAATGGCTAAATAAAACTATTTTAAAAAAAATAATGTCTTGAGAGATTTAATCAATCTAGTAATTTTAAGAAGATAATTAATAGTAAACAAAGCATGTCACTACAAGAAAAAATGCTTTTAATAACACCAAAAATGTGTTATCAAAACATACCATAACACTTTTTGATGTGTTAAGATCGACTATGTTATCGTAGGTCAGGGTACTTTACATAACACTTTATCATTATTATACAGATGCCTTATTATCTGTCAACGATAACACAACATCTGTGTTATTTTAATAAATAGATAAGTGTTTAATTATGTTATTTATAGTCGATTATATAACACATTTCAATACTTATAAATTTGTGTTATACTACACTTTAGTATAACACATGTGTTATATTAGCTTAGAGAAACATAATATTTTTTTACTTACACAAAACTAGGAAAACAAATAAGAAAGTTCAAGCCAAATAAGGTAACATAAATAGATTTTTATTAATTACTCAAATGTAATTACAATATTTAGTCTACTAGTCTAGGCTTAAGAAATCATATTACAACATAATTTATGCCAAATTCAGATTCCTTTATCACTAAATATAAAACAAGAAATGTATAAAAAAATTAGTGAAATACATTCTTCCATTCTAAAGGCCTCAACTACAAATGTTGTCAAGAATTGCTCCAAAGAAATCATCTCAATATGCCTGCACATTGTAAAAAAAAAGTCATTTTATTATTAAGAACATAAGACTTAAGATAGTTTCCACCTGTAAGCATATAAAGTTTAAATTAAATTTGTAATAACTCCAAAACTTGATGAAACAGCAGGGTATAGCAAGATGTACTACCATGCAAAACAACGACTGAAGCAACAAAACATGCAACTTAAAACAATAAGCTAAGAGATGAATGAAGAGAAAATTCCACGGCCAAACAGAGTACTCTATCAATACCTAAAACTTAATGAAAATGAAAGAAACATTCAGCAGCATAATTCTAAAGCACAACAGAAGACTTTCTTCTTTATACCTTGACAAGGGCTGATGAAAGTCATCTTTTTGTTGGTAGTTCGTCTTCTAACATGGTCATATCAGCCTATTAAGAAAGAAAAATCTAAGCATATGAATTTTCCACAAAACAAACAGTTAAATTCAGAAATGAAAGTGAATGAGAAAATCAGAGAGGATAGAGAATGAATGAACTGAACTTTATTGAAATATATAGAAGTGTTAACTAGAAAAAGAGAATACATCACTTATAATGAGCTAAAAATTAGAGTAAGACTAACCGATTCATAGAAAACCATAACAGATCTAGCAGCTACCACTTAATAGATAAAATTTGTAGTAATAAAAGTACTACAATCTTTCCATTAATCATTTATAGTGTGAACCAGGGAAATAAAAAGCCCACCTATTTAGATGATGTTAGAATGCCCTGTATAAAGCCCTGACAGTATATCCATGGAGATCAGAAGCATTGCTTGTCTCAACAATAAGGACAGGCCATACATTCATAGCACTACACTAGTTCCTAATAGTCCAAACTAAAGAATTCAAAGTCTGTCACAAGTATCTATTATCGACAAAAAAAAAAATCCAATTTAAATTCAGTAGTTATCAAATGTTTTCACTGCCATAGTCATAGCTACCACTAAAGCAGAAGATCATATTGACATAAGTAAGTTCATAAAATAGAGTCGAAGCTTAGTCATCACTAGGATTACCTTGCTTTCTTGTGCACCTCTTGTATTTACTATATAAATGCATTATAATAACTTAGTCATTACTAGGATTACAATAACCACTGTCAAACATACTTAATAAATTAAACATGTTTACAATTAAAGTGTAAATAAAAGCTACTCAAACGAATGGTTTCTCTTCAATGATTTTAATTGCTAGTGCAGGATCCTTGGGTTAAAGTTTCTGAACAACAAGCCTAAAATGAATAAACTGCTTAAGTTGCACTAGACAAAACATGAATGAAGAAACCTAACCTCAACAGAGCATTGTCTATCAAAGATAGTTAGAGCACATGTTTAGACTCTTCATAAGAAATATCATCAAAGAATTTCATTAAGTAACAAGGCACCAGCCAAATTGAAATAAGATTTAAACAACTATTTACTAGTAATACTTAAATTAATAAGATGCTCTGAGACTTGAGTACTCAGCTCATAGATATTTAATTAGTGGATATGCCATTAGCCAAGTTGATGAACTAGAACAAGTAATACCACCATGTTATGTTGATGGCCAAAGCTTTAAACATAGGTCAACTAACCCATCAATAAAAACAAAATGCACAACCAAGTTTCAGTTCAATCAAATAACACGTGAATAAGAAAAAGTACATGGTTTTATTAGATCCAAACATGGGTGAAAAGTGAAAAAAAAAATTGAAAATCAATGATACCTCAAGACAAGTCCCCAAACAGAGTCTGAAAGGAATATTTAAATCACCAAAAGTGGTTAGGGATTTTAAAACTTAACCATCTTGAAGTTCAGATAAAAAAACACTAGACATACAAGTGAGCACTTTAAATCGCCAATCCTATTTGCTTATAATGTCTATATAGCTAGTACTAATGTAAGTAACCTCAATTGACTCAGTAACACAAAGATGATTGTCTAGGCTCTACAACAGGTTTCTTATGCCTGCAGATTCTTTCCCATAATGTTGTTGAATTGGCATGACTCTTCAACATTGGAACAATAATTGTTTAGACTAAAATAAACAAAGTTGAACCCTTCACTAATTGATTTATATTTCTTACCATTTTCTTCCAGCACCTAATGCATTGGTTAAAGCACCACCAGCTAAGTGTCCTAGATGCCTTACCTGAAATAATGGAAAAAGAGATACCTAAACTTCACAACTACAAAAAGCATGGCTGAAAAAGAAAATGTATACTGACCTTGGGCTCAGATCGTTACTTTGTTAGATCCATACTTTGTACTTCTAGAGATTTGAGCCATAAATACATGTTTGCAACTTGATCTTTAATCATTTCCTGAGGCAGAAAATAATAATAAAAGAAATAGTATTAAGGAACAGAATGAAACATCTCTGAATAATAAAAAAAAAAAGATAAGTAAAAACTTCAAGCAATATTCATTTAGTTACTATATTAGGATTAATATGTACTCTGAGAAAATTATGTTTGTCTATAAGATGGATGCATGTATTTATGTGTTTATTCAACTAAGCCTCAATCAACGAAACTTAAACGAGTACTCTACCTGGACAAACCCATATAGGCCAGGAATCCACATAGCATTTGCACCAAGTACTTTTAATCCAAAGTCAACATGTGGCTGCAAAAAACACTAGAGACAATAATGAAAGAAGGAAATAAAAGGTCAAGCAAGAAACTAGAATACACTGAAGCCATATTTTATATCAACTCAATGGCTAAGAAACAAAATAAAAAACTAAAAAAAAAACTGAGTTGAGTACATACCATGTTGAGTAATTGGAGATAAGCACTTGGGCATTATCAAATGAGAACGACAGGTTTCAATAATTTCATAAATTGCCTGCATATTGAAGCGAATTTTCAAATATCAAATGGCCAAATTCTCACAATCCAATTTGGTTGTATCCTCAATTAGACAAGTGCCAATGATCTCCATTTCATTATTACAAAAAAAGACATAAAGGTAGTGTGCAAAACATAGTATTTCAGGCAAAAAAATAAGTAATAAAATAGAAGAAAATTTTTACGGAACATGCAAAATTTAAATCTAATTTCATTTATTTTCACTTCTGTGATCAAGAACCTAAAATATGCAAATGAAATACAATTGCAAAAACTGATATGCAAATAATCATAGTTTAACTTTAAGAGAGTAGAGCTTCAGTTCGCACTTATAACAAAAGTTTAATAAAATCAGATAATAGAACATGTATAAATCAAATCTAAATAAAAAAAATCTAGTTTAACTAAGATCTTTTGGTTAAATTTCTTATAAAGATAGTGAAAATTAACAAACTAAGAATATACACAAGTTCAAAACAGCAAGCAAGATTAGGAGAAACAACAAGAATAGAGAGAATGTGAACCAATGAAACAACACAATCTAATGTAAAGCACATACAACAGGGGAAAAATTACAGAAGTTAATGCTAGTATGAAATTTTGTAGAGATTCAAGCTTTTTTTGATTGGTCGACTTCAGTTAGCATTTCCATCATATTATGTCATTATGCTAATTGAATAAGTGTTATGGGATTCATTAATTTAGTGGTGCCCTAACACAAAATGTGATAGTTACTTCTCAAATTAATTCGTGACACTGACTAGAACAGGAACACTAGTGTAGAAAACATTATAAGCCATCAAGCTAACAGAATTAAAAAGACTAGTCCCTGAGACACTTGAAACAAAAGAGAAGCTGAAAACATGCCAAAGTTAGTACACCAGATATTTAAAAAAGAATAATATACAAGATCAGAAGGAATAATGTTTACATGTCAATTATAAAAAGATATAAAAGTTGAAAATAAATGGCATTGTCCAGGAGAACTCACAAGATCTGGATGAAACAAACCACCAGAGACTTGTAAAATGAATACTGGGATAGAAATGCTGTACGATTGTATGAGTAACATCCATGGACAAGTATTAATCTTTTCAGAAACCTAAACTCTGCAAAACAATACAATAATACCAAAACAAATCACTCTACCCTGTTCGTTCTGTCAAGTTTCCAAAAAGTGAGAGGAGGGGTTTATGTATCAGCAACTTACTCCCAATACTATAATCAGCTGCTCTTGTTGCCTGCATCCCCTCTCTCCCACTGATTCCAACTCCAATGTCAGCTTGTTGTATCATTCTTACATCATTCCCTCCATCCCCAATGGCCAATGTTCTATAATCACATGATTTTAAAATCTCCACAAGCTACAAAATAGGTTAAACGCAATATGTACTTAGGTATTCAACATTTTATGACATCACACGTAGAGTAAGAGCCTTTAAATTTGGAAAACAAGGACAAAAAAAAAATAATATGACTAACTTTGTTTTAGTAGATGTATCAGAGATAATTTCAATTAAGATGTATTAAGACCAGTTAACTATATTAGATAACAGGAGGGTTAATTTGCTAAATCATCAACAATCAATTTTAGGACTCCAAGTGCTCCCCAGCAAAAACTTTTAACTCCAGAAAACATAGTTTTTTAGAAAAACATCTTATATCTTTTCTAGCTTCAAATCATGTCCATGAACTCCAATCCCCATTCAAAAGATATGAAACCTAACTATACAGCATACCAGTTTCATACGTTTTATATAGAGAAATATTATAGTTTCCCCAAGGGGATGTCAACACATAGTTAATGTCTACCAGATCCTGGTCATATTAATTTAAATTTTAAAATGTACCATGTATTTAATCACAAGTCCAATGATAACTTATAGCAGGTACTGATAAGGATTACCTGTGCTTTATGTGATGGTGTTACCCGACAACATATAGCAGTCCTTGACAATATTGCTAATTCAGTAAAAGCTGTTCGATAATGCTTAAGTGCAATTTCAAGAGCCCAACCATCAACAACAAATGCCACATCCTGTTGAAAAGTGAAAAAAAATAAGAAGACAAACAAACTCATCAAGATACAATAAAAAAAAAAAGTAGAGAGAAAAATTCAATAGCTTCTTCACAAAAACATCCCAATATCTACTACAAACATGTACACATATAGTGTACATAACCTTATCAAATACTCCCACGTCCATCACAACAATTAAAAACAACTAGATCCATGGTTTGGAAAAACTTTTGAAGAAGCCTACATTTTGAAACCATTTCAATCTGAGACATGGAAAATAAAAAGTATTTAAACCATCCTTTTTTAATGCTTTCTTATTATGTGCCATTTTACGAACTAAGGCTATGTTTCAATTCTTATGAATCTATGCTTATTAAATTCTTATTTTTTTTCATAATTTTATGATATTTTAAATGTTATTCAACTTACACCTCAATCCAATTCGAAACCTACCTTTCGATTCAATTGAGAAAATTGCCTTCAATCCTGATATAGTTTTTTACAACCTTTGACTAGAAAAATGAAATTATACTTATTAACACACAATAGAGGGAGCTTGAAAGAAACTTAAACTGTCTGATATAAGTATAACAATGAACTTTTTTCAACATTTTGATACAACCTAGAATGTTAATAATGGCAAAGATAATCAAGTAATTAAGAACATTGAGCTAATGAAGCTGCTCTCACATTTACCCCATTGTAATGATTCTTTTCCTGTGCTCTTCACCTGGCAAAGTGCAGAATTTTTAACACATATTAGTTTATATTAATAAGAAGATTAATGGAATATTTATGAGTATAAATATACAAAGGACTCACCATGGCTTCAAGAGAATTTCTGTTGGTTTCACCTGAAAAGCTCAGAGTATCACCATCAAGAATTGTTGGTAATATTAGTAGCTTATTTTTATTGTTATATCTATCAATATGCTGATATGTATATATAACATACATCCAAAGCCCAAAATAGCAGTGCTCTGTAAGGCATCTCTTTTTGCAGCTAATGGGTTTGAAACTGAAAAATGATGAGAAACAATAGCCCCCAAAATAGCAGTGCTCTGTAAGGCATCACGAACTTCAGTCCCAACAATATCACCCTCGTCATCATCCAACATTCCAGCAGGCAATTCCAAAACGAGCCTACCAATTGGGACCCTTACCTTGAGAAAACAAACATACAAGATTTTGCAGCAAGATTTTAGCAATGAAAAAAGAACATTAGTCATCATTCCTTTTCTTTCTCCTTTTTAGCTAAAGACTCAAAACAACGTAAGCCAAAAGTAGAAGGATCAAACCTGCTCAGTGAGAACAGCATAAGTCTCATCTTCTGAGTCCAAAAGAATCAGAATGGCTACAGCTGGTCCTCGGGCAAAAACAATACCTGGAACCTAAACACGTTTCAGTCAAAACAGAAACAAGGAGAAGATGACTGAAAGCAAGCATCAAAGAAGTAATGGAAAAGGACAAAACCCAGATCAACTTGTTGACTAAATACTTGGATGACAAAGACCAAATGAAATGGATAGAAAAGAAAATTAAAAGTTTAATGTCATTGTTAATATATAAATATAATAGACTCGAAATACATGGGGGGAAATGATTATAATATACCTTTTTGCCAGTAGATTTGTCAAGAACATCTGCTTTAAATTTGAGAAACCCAATGCGCTTTCCAAACATATCCACTCCCTAATATGAAGAAATCATCGCTCAATGGAAACCATTACAAAGTAATGATATGTGCACACAAAAAATTAAATAATAAGTGATGTAATGATTATTTCAATCAACCACATGAAACCCATTGTTTTAAAAGTCACTAAAAAATGTTTTGATGCATATTCTGTGTGTTATTCGGTGAAATGCTCACCAAGTCCTCAATCTAAACCAAATGGTTTTTTTTTCTTTTCAGCAAGTGTGTTTTGAAAAGGAATTATGCACAGACCAAATGTCCCTCCTTTATTTTCCAATCAACCAAGAAACAATACGAGAAAATTGAGTGAAAAAAGAACCTGAATTAAGACTTGTTCTAGAGACAAGTCACCTCCAGACAAAATCCCAGTCTCACTTTCGATGTTCTTCAACCACTGCTTAAACAAAGATGAATCTATGGCGCTCCTACCCAAAATAAATAAATTAAAAAAATCAAGCACAAACTTTCCATTTTTTTTGTTTATTTATTTAAATTTTTTTGATTGTAAAAAGGGTTTCACAAACCAGAATTCCAAATCGGATACACCAAGAGCAGCGACGATTTGACCGAGGCGAGCTAGTTGAGATTTGAACGTGTGAGGGCTTGGGCCCACGTGGGTCGAAGCTTCGACGCCCTCTGAAGATCCCTAGCCAGCGCGTGTAGGGGAAGGTCGAGCTCCATAAACACAGGCGAGAGAGAAAGAGCAAAGGAGAGAGGTCTGGTGGGAGAAAGAGATCCGAGAGAGAGGAGAGAGAATGATGAGGAAAAAGGAGAAGGAATTGTGTCTACGGTCTCCCAAATTTTTAGGTCACAAAATGAAAAAAAATGCTAAGTGGCGGGATGGTGAAAATTATTATCGCCTTTTTTCATAAAGTGCCCCAACATAGTACTCTAGCATAATACTTTTTGATTAGTATTATATTCATGTGTTATGGAAATGGGTATTTGGTGTAGTGTGTTACAAGTCTATTATTTTTAAAACGATGGAAGTAAGACGCATAGAATTATCGTTTTAAACGCCACAATTACGCAACGTTCCCACGTATGCATGTTACATGCAAATTCACTTTTACGTCCAAAATTATGTCTATTATGCAACCATGTAGTTTTTATAAAAGGATCATGCATGCAATATAGGTAGAATGAGCATTATTCTTTTTATGACCTTATGTGTAACTAAGCATATTTGTATGTTGTGTGTAACTCTTACCATGTGTGCATGGCCCGTGCACACATGAGTTATATGAGAGGGCAAAATAGTAATTATGTGAAGCTAAGGGATGTCATTTTGATTATGGTATAGACTCGTTGAGAAGTTGTGGTTTTACTTAGCTTGGACCTGGGTAAGGAAGTTAGATAGAATTTATGATTGTTTATGCTATGAATGGTAAGACTGTTTGTATGAATGAAAATGTTATGAGTTATGAAATGCTATAATGTGATGATATGTTGGCTTGTATGAATGTTGTATGATATGAATAAATGTTAGTGTGATGAATGAGACACATCAAATAAAGAGGTTACTAAGGATATGAAGACGTAACCGAGTTATATGTAATGGTTGTTAGTGTGTTGAACGCGACACAACAAATGAGTTACTAAGGATATGAAGACGTAACCCGAGTTACTAAGGATATTAAGACGTCACTCCAAGGGTGGACGCGCCAAGGTTATTCAAGGACCAGAGACTCATGTTTACCTCAAAGGGTGGCATGGACAAGTTAGCGGGCCATGTTCACAAGGAATTGTTTATGATTATGTTATGATGTTTTGTGATGTTATAATGTTTATGATATGATGATGACATTATGTTGACGTGAATATGTTTATGATTATGATTTTGACGCCATTTTTATGATGATGCTATGATGTATAAAGATAAATGAAAGTGCTTGGAATTTGTTGTATCTTACTGGCTTATTGTTTGTACTTCCTTACTGGGCTTTTAGCTCACCCCCCTTACTTTCCCTTCCAGGTAGCAAATAGGTTTCTCTATGGCATGCATGGTGATGTGGGGAGTTCTGTCGTCCTGGTGTGTATGGCGTGGGGCATCCTATGGACGAGAAACGATCAATTCTATACACCATTTTCTTTTAATGATGTTACGTTTAATGAGACTTTTCAAACTTGTCAGTGGGGTTTAAATTTTTGGATGTTTTAGAACTTTGCATGAAACTGATATTTTCTTTTTAAACTATTGGGCCCAACTTGCATGTTTTCAGCAAGACCCCACTGAAACCTTTATAATAAGTGGCTTTCTATTATAAACCAATGAAAATGTGAATGTTTTATTAAGTACTAGTTTAGTGCATTTTGCAAATGGTATCAGAGACAGGTCGTCCATGTTTCCAAGGACCCTCCCCATACACGCTAAAGACAGGAAGATCTCACCTCACCGCGTCGTAAGTATTTGTTCTATATGTTATCGTTTCCTTTTTGCTTTTAATTTTTTTTTAGTTTTGTAATTGTTGTGTGGAAAGTATGTCTCTAGTAAACTTCTCGATGAGCTCAATGGAATCTCAAGGGTTCATATAGATGATGTAAACACCGAGATGATTGGATATGAGCTCCCTGAAAGATGTTTGTTGAGAATGAACGTATTTAATGGATGAGATGCATCATAGGAAATCGCAAGTATGACACTATCAAGTTTAAAGTAAAGTTAAGAATGGATTACATCAATTATAATATAACTGGACACTATCAAGATCAAAGGACACATATGATTTGCGATACGATTGTTAATAAAGACATAGGTTAGGGAGCTTACTCCATGACATTATCTTGCGAGGTGATGTTGTTAACTAGATAGATACGTGAAGTAACAGAGGAGCACACAAGGTGGACATGCCACAACATTTGGTAGCAAAAATCAGCAAAAACCTCGATGGAGTAAATGGAGACTAAGGAGGCAGAGAGGCGAGCAAATCCATGATAACATAGTTCAACATATAGGACAATGCAAGCTACGAATTGACGCAACAATGAGGATAAGTAATGAGTTGCGACATGAAAAAAATAAGACAAAGGCTACTAACACAGACTAAGGATTTCTAGGGACAACAAGATAGTTAGCAATCCTAAAGATGGATTTGGTGGGACATGGTTAAGAAGACACAAACTTTAGACACCATGACCTAGGCTGACTTTGTACAAGTTTTTAGCAAAAAGTACTTCAATGCTATAGTACTAGCAACTAGAGCTAATGAGTTTGTGACACTTACATAAGGTAGTCCTCCAGTCACAAAGTATGCCTAGAAGTTTGACAGACTGGCAAGGTTTACATCTGAAATAGTCTCAACAAAGGCCGTGAGAGTTCAAGGATTCTTAAGGGGACTGAAGCCTATGATTGTCAGGGACATCAAAATGACTAGTACAGAGCTAGTTAGCTATGCTGAGATTCTGGACAAAGCTTTAGACACTGAGCATATGATGAGTTGTTTATGAAAGTACGATGCTACAAGGAAAGAGGCCAATAAGAGTAAGATCTTTCAAGAGAGTAACAAGAGGAGGCCTAATAGGGACAAAGTAGTGGCACTGACAAAAGGCCCAAGGTCACATCTCCCAATGGAAATCACAACAACCACAACAGTCACAATAATAATTAAAACCATGTGAATCATTGAAGCAATAAAGTTGAGCACCCCAAATGTCCTAAATGCTTGAGACGACATATGGGAAAATGTCAAGACAACACCAAAAAATGTACAAGTGCAGTTAGGCAAGACATCTGAGAAAAGATTGTCCACAATAAAAATCGGGACAAGATAGTAACAGCAATCTGGTGCCAGCAAGGGTTCTTGCCTTAACCCAGAATGAAGTGCCCAACAACAACACCGTAGTTACATGTTAACTCCCTATATCTGGTACAATGTGTAGAGTCTTAATTGATTCTGGAGAGACTCATTCTTATGTTTCCATGAATGTGATTGATAGAATGAATATGCCTCGTAAGATGTTTGAACACACCTTTAGTACATTGTTGCCATCGGGAGATATGATGTTGTCCACTAAGTGGTTACCGTCAACATCTGTAACGGTAGAAGGCAGAAAGTGCCCAGTAGATCTCATAGAACTGAGTATAGCAGATTATGATGTCATACTCGGCAATGGATTGGTTATCCAAACATGGGGCTGCGATAGACTGTCAAAAGAAGACCGTAGAGTTCAGGTCAAAGGAAGGAGGGGTCTTTTCCTTTAGAGGCGAAGTAGCGGGTTTTCGAACACCCATAATATCTGCACTGGAAGCACGGAATATGATGCAACATGGTTCTTTGACATTTCTGACTAGTGTAGTGGATAAGTCTAAGGATTCAGAATTAAAGCAGAAAATGTGCATATTATTTGTGAATTCCCGGAGGTGTTTCCCGAGTAATTACCAGGACCCTCGGACAGAGAAATTGAGTTTGTAATCAAGGTTGAACTAGAAACAACACCGATCTCTAAAGCACCCTAACAAATGTCGCCTACGGAGTTAAAGGAACTTAAGAACCAGCTACAAGAGTTGTTGGATAAGGGGTTCATAAGACCTAGCTATTCGCCATGGGGAGCACCAGTCTTATTTGTGAAAAAGAAGGACGGGAGTATGAGAATGTGCATTGATTAACGAGAACTCAATAAGGTCACCATTAAGAATAAATATCCTTTGCCTAGGATAGATGACATTTTTTATCAACTGCAAGGGGCAGTAGTATTCTTGAAGATTGATCTACGACCTAGGTACAATCAGTTGAAAGTGAAAGAAGGAGACATTTCGAAAATGACTTTAAGAACTCGCTACGGGCACTACGAATTTTAGTGATGTCTTTTGGATTCACTAACGCCCAGCCAACATTTATGGACATGATGAGCTGGGTATTTAAGGATTTCTTTGACAAGTTTGTGGTAGTGTTCATAGATGATATCCTTATTTACTCGAAGACCAAGGAGGAGCACAAGGAGCATTTGAGGTTGACTCTGAAAAGATTTCGAGAACATAAGCTATATGGTAAGTTCTCTAAATATGAGTTTCGGCTGGAACAGGTAACTTTCCTAGGGCATATAGTGTCCAAGAATGGAATAGCAGTAGACCCATCAAAGATTGAGGCCATTAGAGACTGACCCCAGCCAAAGAATGCCTCAGAAGTTCAAAGTTTCTTAGGATTGGCGGGTTACTATAGGAAGTTTGTTGAGGGTTTCTCAAAGATCGCAACACCATTGACCAACTTAACTCACAAGCATCATAAATGTTCATGGATAGAGAAATGTGAAGAAAGCTTTCAGACCATGAAGGATAAGTTGATTTCTGTGCCTATCTTTTGTGTTCCCATTGAGGAAGGGAAATTTGTAGTGTATTGTGTCGCATCAAAGAACGGTTTGTGATGTGTGTTGATGCAAGATGGGAAGGTGGTAGCTTATGCTTCCAGAAAACTTAAGGATTATGAGCAACAATATCCCACTCATGACCTTGAGTTGGCAGTAGTGGTGTTCGCACTAAAGATATGGAGACATCACCTATATGGGGTCAGGTGTGAGATATACACCAACCACAAAAGTCTAAAGTGCTTCTTCACGCAAAAGGAACTGAATATGAGGCAGTGAATGTGGTTGGAATTAGTGAAAGACTACAATTATGAGACTCTATACCACCCAGGGTCCACGAAAATGTACCAAGACCTTAAGGCATTATATTGGTGGCATGGAATGAAAAAGGATTTTGCTGAGTTTGTTGCTAGATGTTTGACATGCTAGCAAGTAAAAGCGGAACACCAAAGGCCAGCAGGGTTGCTCCAACCGCTCTATATTCCTGAATGGAAATGGGAGGATATAACAATGGATTTTGTAGTAGGGTTGCCTAGAACCACCAAGCAGCACTACTCTATGTGGGTAATAGTATATAGACTCACTAAGTTTGCCCATTTTCTGCCAGTTAAAACCACATACACGGCAGACCAATATGATGAATTGTACGTAAGTGAGATAGTGAGACTTCATGGGGTGCCAAAGTCAATAGTTTCTGGTCATGGGTTAGTTTTCATATCGAACTTTTGGAAAGGGCTACAAAGAGCTATGGGATCAAGACTAAAGTTTAGCACCGCTTTTCATCCTCAGACCAATGGCCAGTCTGAGAGGGCTATACAAATTTTAGAAGACATGTTGAGGTGCTGTGCTTTGGACTTTTCAGATTCTTGGAACCGATATTTACCCCTAATGGAGTTCTCTTATAATAACATCTACCAATCTACTATAGGGATGGCTCCCTATGGGATGCTATATGGGCGTAAGTGTAGATCTCCTCTGCACTGGGATGAAGTTGGGGAGAAACAGATTTTAGGCCCTGAAGTAGTTAGGGAAGCCAGTGAGGCGATTGAGATGATTCGCCAAAGGATGCTTACCGCGCAGAGTGGGCAAAAGAGCTACGTTGACCTTAAGAGAAAGGACATCGAGTTTTTAGTGGGCGAGTTTGTTTTCTTGAAAGTTTCGCAAATGAAGGGTGTTATGCATTTTGGAAAGAAGGGGAAGTTAAGCCCTAGATATATAGGTCCATTTGAGATTTTGGACAGAGTAGGGCAGGTTGCGTACCGTTTGGCACTGCCCCTAGTGTTAGCTGAAATGCATAACGTCTTTCACGTCTCGATGTTGCATAAGTATGTGTTAGACCCCTCTCATGTGTTGAGTTAAGGGCCGTTACAGCTGAAGCAGGACCAGAGTTATGATGAACAGCCTGAGCGCATTGTTGAAAGGGGAATCAAGGAATTGAGATCCAAAAGAATTCCACTAGTTAAGGACCTGTGGAAGAATAATACGTAACGAGAAGAAACATGGGAGTTGGAGGAAGACATGAAAGAAAGATACCCAGAATTATTTGGTAAGAAAGAATTTCGGGACGAAATTCCTTTTAAGGAGGGTATATTGTTGTGCACCAAATTATTTTTTTTTTGTTATTAAAATTTTGTGTTTTTATTTTATTTAAGTGTTAAGTGTAGTGATTTATTTTATTTAAATGTTTGTTTATTTTATTTGATTGTTTGTTTGCTTTATTTAATTGTTTGTTATTTTATTTAATTGTTGGTAGCATTTTTGTGAAATTAATTGTTAAATGATATGTAATTATTTTTATTTTTAAAATGTGATTATGTGAAATTTGGTTGAATGCACTAAGGTGCGTGGTAGGTAGTGATGCACCCTAGTGATTGAGTGTGTGCATGTGCATGGTTGCATGGTGTACTTGCATATAATTTTCTACACACTTTTATTTCCTTTTATTAGATTTATTTTAGCTAATTAAAATGAAAAAAAATAAATAAATAAAGAAGAGGAAAGATGGTAGACGTGTAAGACAAATGGGAAAGCAATCATTTGTCTTTTCCTAAATGATTTTGTTTTATATTTGATTTATTAAATATTGTTTGTATGATTTATTTTTGATTGATTGATTGTTAGTTGTATGAATGACATTTGATTGTTTGGATGCTATTTTATTTGGTATAATTATTATGTGAATTATTAGAAATTACTTTAAATCTTTTCTTTCCTTTTGGATTGGTGTTGTCGTGGGAATATGTGTGAGAATGGAAGAGTGTGTAGTAAACTATGCGTTGTAGTGAAGGACAAGGCTTCTAGATAAAATCTTGGAAACGTTTTCCATTATGGTGTAGAAGTAAATAAGGAAATGACTCATTTTAATTATGAGAGAATATGGGAAATTATCTAGGCATCATGGAGATCATATTTTCATATATATGATTTTCCCTAAGTAGTCAGCCAGCCTTGTGTATATAAAAAAGAAGAAAAAAAAATGGTAACCTCATTGCATCACACCAAGCTGCCAGCCACATAGTGCTAAGGGGGAAGAACATGAGAGAGAGAGAGAGAGAGAGAGAGAGAGAGAGAGAGAGAGAGAGAGAGAGAGAGAAGAAGGGAGAAAAGGAGGACTTCAAGAACTAGGTTGGTGTTCTTGATCTTTAAGTGGTTTGAATCTCCTAATCTATATTATCATCATCTTGGTGATAAGAATATTTTCTCTTTTTCTTGTTATGGGTTTCGAAAAAAAAAACCCCTAGGGTGGCCAAGGTTATTGTGCTCTTGTGTTCTTTAACACAATCAAGGAAGGTAATAGAAATTTTCCTCAATCTCTTGTTGTTTGGGTGCTTGTAATCTCTTGTGTCATGTTTGGGATTTTTCTTTCAAAAATATGATTATAACCTATGGAAATCTCAATGTTTGGTCATTTTAATGAGGTGGTTATGTTTTTGTTTTGTTTGAATTTTTCTAAGATTTCTTGAAGGGCATATATGAATGCTAGTGGTGGTTTTATTTCTCGTAAAGAATATATGGTTTGTTATTAAAACCCATGGGAATGTTTGGGAGATTATGTGTTGATGCGATTTATGTGAAGGTTTGTGCTTTATGTTTATGTTTCTATGATCATTTTGAAAATAGTGATTTATGTAAAGGCATCCAAGGATGATGATAGATATATGCTAGGTTTCATGTGAATGTAAATGAGGATTTTGGTATTTATGTTTATGTTCATATTGGTTTCGGCCTAGGGATATTATTGATGCATGTTGGTCATCTTATTTTATGTCACATATACTCATTAGAAATATGCTAGGTTATTTGGTTAGTTGGGAATTTGTCTCAAGTCTCTTATAAATGATGATACATGAAAGTTTTGGTTTGAGTAATTATTTAAGCATGATGTAAAAATAAATTTCATGATTAAATATGCTAGCTGATTTTGTGTATAATTGGTGAGAAATTTGGTGAAATAATAATTTGCATGCATAATTAATGTCCCAAATGCTATGTTGATTTTATGAAATTAAAAGGGTATTTTAAGTCATAATAAAATGATATTTTTACTCAAATAAATACATACAGAATTTTTATATATTTTTAGAGAAAATATGAGGTTTTAAATTCAATATGGTGATTTTAATGATAAATATGATTGCTGGACTAAGTACATTTGGGGTTCTTCTAGTAAGAAAGATTGTCTTTGGGTTAAATTGATTAATTCCATTTATCTTAAAAATCATACTATATGGAGTATTCCTTTTAAGCAAGATATGAGTTGGTACTTCAAGAAGCTGCTCAAAGTTAGACAGTCTACTGACCTTCATTCATTGCAGCTTGCTGAAAAGGGAGGGAAGTTTAGAGTTAAGAAGTTCTATTTGTCTATGATTTCTGCTCAAAGAGTTATATATGCAGAGACGGTTTGGAACAAACTCATTGTGGCCAAGCATAGATTTATCTATTGGCAGATTTTTAACGCTCAATTGCTGACCAGAGATCACTTGAGCCGCTTCATCCCCATCATTTCCTCCCTTTGCCCAGTCCGTGACCTGGTCTTAGAATCACATAGTCACCTCTTTTTGAACTGTCTCTTTGCCTGAAGGCTTTTTGGGGAAATTAGCAGCTGGCTTGGGGTCTTTAAGTGGCCGACTTCTCAGGTGGAGCTCCAGGAATGGTGCCTTTCTGCTACAAGTGACTTGAAGCACCAGATTCTCAATGCTGTTTTTGCAGCTACTTTGTATTTCATTTGGAAAACAGAAACAATTGCATTTTTGAATTAGCTTGTTATAACACCAGTAGTGTTAGCTCTGAAATTAGGGAAGTTGTTAAATGTAGAATCTTGGGTTTGGGTCTTCTTAGAGCTAGCAAAATGGACAGTTATTTGATCAATATTGTAGAGGGCTGGTAGCTGCTTCTCTTTGAGTTCAGCGGCTGCTTATTTAGCTGCTGTGATCTTTGCTTCAGCAGCTTTTCTTTGTACTGTTTTGAATCTGTTGGTATTGAATAATAGAATTCTTCTTTTGTTAAAAAAAAAATATATATGATTGCTGGAATTTTTGTAAAAAAAAAAATGTGAAGTGTGTTTTAATAAGAGGAATTTGATTAGTATTTGAAATAAATTAAAACCCTAAACTATGGTAATATTAAAAATGGTATTTTTAATATAGTATGAGTGTTTATTTTAATAGTTATAATCTTTCTTTATTTTGATTTAGAAAAAGAATTGAATTTAATTCAGATTTTTAAATAAATTTAATGGTGGATGAAAGTTTAGTTTAATAAATGTAAAATAATTATTTGATTGTCACCTATGAATTTATGTTACATAAAATTAAGTCTTAAAATAATTCAAGCAAAAGTACTTTTTCCACACTTAAAATATATATTTTTCTCACATCAATTATGTAACACAATTAATTAAAATTAAATTGATATTTTCTAAGGAAACATGGTAATCATAGGTATTTTAAATGAATTCCAAGCCTTTGTTATTTCCTTGTAATTTGAAAATAATAAATGGATTTATCACATATATTTTTTTAAATGGCTAAATAAAACTATTTAAAAAATAATAATGTCTTGAGAGATTTAATCAATCTAGTAATTTTAAGAAGATAATTAATAGTAAACAAAGCATGTTACAAGTCTATTATTTTTAAAACGATAGAAGTAAGACACATAGAATTATCATTTTAAACGCCACAATTACGCAACGTTCCCACGTACGCATGTTACATGCAAATTCGCTTTTACGTCCAAAATTATGTCTATTATGCAACCATGTAGTTTTTATAGAAGGATCATGCATGCAATATATGTAGAATGAGCATTATTCTTTTTATGACCTTATGTGTAACTAAGCATATTTGTATGTTGTGTGTAACTCTTACCATGTGTGCATGGCCCATGCACACATGAGTTATATGAGAGGGCAAAATAATAATTATGTGAAGCTAAGGAATGCCATTTTGATTATGGTATATGCTCGTTGAGAAGTTGTGGTTTTACTTAGCTTGGACCTGAGGTAAGGAAGTTAGATAGAATATATGATTGTTTATGCTATGAATGGTAAGACTGTTTGTATGAATGAAAATGTTATGAGTTATGAAATGCTATAATGTGATGATATGTTGGCTTGTATGAATGTTGTATGATATGAATAGATGTTAGTGTGATGAACGCGACACATCAAATAAAGAGGTTACTAAGGATATGAAGACGTAACCGAGTTATATGTAATGGTTGTTAGCGTGTTAAACGCGACACAACAAATGGGTTACTAAGGATATGAAGACGTAACCCGAGTTACTAAGGATATAAAGACGTAACTCCATGGGCGGACGCGCCGAGGTTATTCAAGGACCAGAGACTCCTGTTTACCTCAAAGGGTGGCATGGACAAGTTAGCGGGCCATGTTCACAAGGAATTGTTTATGATTATGTTATGATGTTTATGATTATGATTTTGACGCCATTTTTATGATGATGCTATGATGTATAAAGATAAATGAAAGTGCTTGGAATTTGTTGTATCTTACTGGCTTATTGTTTGTACTTCCTTACTGAGCTTTTAGCTCACCCCCCGTACTTTCCCTTCCAGGTAGCAAATAGGTTTCTCTATAGCACGCGTGGTGATGTGGGGATTTCTGTCGTCCTGGTGTGTATGGCGTGGGGCATCCTATGGACGAGAAATGATCAATTCTAAACACCATTTTCTTTTAATGATGTTACGTTTAATGAGACTTTTCAAACTTGTCAGTGGGGTTTAAATTTTTGGATGTTTTAGAACTTTGCATGAAACTGATATTTTCTTTTTAAACTATTGGGCCAAACTTACATGTTTTCAGCAAGACTCCACTGAAACCTTTATAATAAGTGGCTTTCTATTATAAACCAATGAAAATGTGAATGTTTTATTAAGTACTAGTTTAGTGCGTTTTACAGTTCCGGAGGAACCTTCAACATAACTTAATAATATCTGAACATGTCTTAGTATATCTTACCATAACGTCGACGGGTGTAAACTAATTACACCAGTTACCCAGACTCCTAGAAGAATTCAGCATACTTTCTTAGTCATAGAGATTTGATTCCGGAATAAACTTAGTTACGTGTCATGGGGTTTTACCAGACTCTTATGCCACATGTGTTAAACCAGACTTCTTACATGTTGCAGTAGCCAACCGACCTTAGTTGCATAGTCACCGTTGGCGAACCGATTTCTTAATTAGTTCCCGGTAGCTAGTCGGAGTTCGTAGTCGTCGTGGTAGCTAGCCAGACTGCTTACCTTAGTCATGAGTATGTGAACCCTCTAGGACCACGGTCTTGAGTAAACCTTCTAAGACTAGTTAAAATTATTAGCTTACAACTTAGTTATCTAAACTAGTCATTAACGTGTTGTAGCCAAACATATCATAAGTTGTCTTACCCAGATTCATTAGCGCTTGCTTGTGGAAATCTTCTATCCAGAAGCGAGTCTTCCCGCTTAGATAACACTGTAGTGAAACCACACAGTGACTCATATTAATTATTGCAATTATCTAATATTGTTCATTTGTAATTTGGGCATTGAAAGTCTAATACTTAATTCTTATCATGCATTGGCGCCTAGAATTTTTTTTATTCTTAAGAGTCAGGGAAAACTGGTTTCCATAACCAGTTTAAAGGTAGGGTCCTTAGTTATCTTAGTCCCCAAGGCGTACCCTTGAGTATTCGTAATCGATAATGAGCCCGCGTAGCCTTAAGTCTAGTATTAATGGGGTCTACTACGCGTTCTTGCAAGTTTTGTAAAAACGCCATTAATTCATCTTGTTAAGAAAATACCCATTTTTTTTTATCTCTTATTAGAAAACACCATCAAGGTACCTCTCTTAGGGAGAATTAGTTACAAATTCTTATTCTTTTTAATTTCTTAAATTATTTTGAAAAGAAAACCTTAAAATAAATACCCTTTTAAAAAGTGATAACCCTCTAGAATGATTATTTGGTTTGTTTTTAAGGAAATACTATTTTAGTGTTTATTTTCATAAGTGTGCAATTGGACCCATTAATTATTTTTAAGAAAACTTTTCTTTAATTAATTTAAGGAACATTTTCTAACCAAGTTAAAATGATTTAAAGTCCATTCGCAACAAAATTTGTGAATAAATAGGTTTTGTAGAAATTTGTTATAAAAAAACCTAATATTTTCTAAGTGTTGGAAAACTGTCCTTACAAAATCCCAAATTTGGAACACCGCCATTTCTAAAACACTTACTTTTTGGGCATAAAATTTTACAGGTTCAAACCTTGCTATAACAAAAATAATCTTACATAATTTCAGCTCAAACAGAGCTCTCTTTCACAGTGAAAGTCATTCACAAAATCCCTTACTTAAACTGTCTAGCTTTTGCAAAATTCCAGTTTTGAACCCCCAACTCTTAAAAATCATAACTCCGAAACTACAAAGAATTGTTAGAAACTGTTATATGAGCTTAATATTAAATATTTCAAGAACACTCATTAAAAATTTTAGCAAAAAATAATAATATTTTCCCATTAAACTAATTGTTCAAAGTTTTAAGGTTGGAACTATCAAATCTTAATCCAGCTTGCACTATATTCCCAAAAAGCTCATAACTTGAGTCATTGAAAATGTTTTACAGTGGTTCAAGATGTTAAAATTATGTACTCTTTCCAAATAATGCATTACAAAAACTTTCATTGAATAATTACGTCGTTTAGGTATGATTTGACCATTTGGAAGCCACTGTAAAATTTTAGCAGCAAGCATGCATCAATAAATCCTATGGAACTTTGGATTCCAAGCTACTAGACACCACATAAACTACATGCATGCATCATCAGCCAACTAAATAACATTATTACAACCCAAATAGCTAATTTAACTCATAAAAGAACAATCAAGCTCAGTTTTGGTAAAGCCATTAAAATATTATGGTAAGAATCAAGATTTTTACCTCTTTATGCTCGATAAAGGGCGTAAGTTTCTATGGTTGGCTCTAGACTTTCCCCAACATTTCTCCACCTCCAACAACACCCTCAAACCATAAATATCAGATTATACTCAAGAAAATTGAGTTCAGACTTAAGAGAATAAGACTTAAAACTCTAGAAAGGACTTTTACCTTAAACTTGGTGCTTGAACTTGTGCATGCAAGTGTCAAGCTTGCATGTACTTGGAATGGGCTCTATGGACAGCAACAAGTCTTGTTCTCCTTCAATGGAGAGTAGATAATAATAGAAAAATATTAAAAAAAATAAAAGAGATGGAGGAGGAGTTGTGGTGTTCAGCTCCTACAAGAAGAAAAAAAAGATAAAGGATAAAATGACCTACTTTGGACTTTATTTGAGCTCTAGAGTTAGAAGCTTCAATGAAGCCAAACTTTTTGAGAGAGAGAGAGAGAGGGAGAGTGTGGGCCGTACAAGAGAGGGAGGGAAAGAGAGAGTCTGATTTTTATACTTATTTTTTTTTCTCTATTTCTTTACTTGTTGAATGGTATTTGAAAAATACTCAATGCTAGCTAGGTGTAGGTAAAAGTAGTCCTTTCATATATATTTTTTTATATATATTTTTTCTTTCTTGAAGAAGAAAACCAATCATGGCCTTTTAAGAGCATATGATCAGTCAATCCTCTAAATTCCCCTCCTACCCCTACTTTTTTTTTTTATAAAGAAACAAGGCTTTAGAAATTCCAAAAGGTCAAAATGGTCATTTTGCTACTATAAATTCCCTACACATTTTTGCATAGTTTCATGAAATAATACCTTATGGTAAAATTTTAAATAGGATAAAGTGTGACACCATGAATAAAATAAATTCATGGTCATAAATTAAAATGATACTTTAATTAAATAATGTAATTTCCCACTAAAGACTATTCATACCACTTAAGTGACATTCCTTAATAAATATCTCTACATTCTAATTTTTACAATTCATGAGAGCCATATTTTATTAAAGTATTTTATTTTATTTTATTTTATCTTCCTTATTTTATGCCCAATAATAATTTTTGCCATAATTAACCAAATTCTTAAAAATATGCAAACTGAGAATTTCCCAGATAGGGATTTTTTTACTCGAATAAAAATCAAAAGTCTTGTTAAGGCCGAAAATCTCATAATTTCCATAAGGGCCAACATTTAACATCGTGAATTTATTGTAACATAAATTGTTCCTCTGAAATAATACATAATACATGGAATTAAAAATACTCGAAACTAAGGTTTACCTGGTGCCCTAAACGCGAGGCGTTACAACTTTTTCACAATGGAATCACTTTTCCATTGCAATTGCTTTTCACCCATCTATAAGAATTGAAATTCCATTAAAAAAATGGATGGAATTGTCATTCTTATGTAAAACTCTATTTTGTCTTTTTTGGTGCATCAATTATTTTATTTTTTAAAATTTCAATGCATCATGTTTTGTTGTTACTTTGTTTAAAAAAAAAGTATTGTTGTTACTTTTTTTTGTTTTCTTAAATGTGCTGTAATTTTTATTTTATTACAAAACTAAGATATATTGTTTTCTAAATATTAATAATCTACATTGGCTTTTATAACTATTAATTAAAAAACTCCAATATGACAACCCATAAAATAATAATTACTCAATTAAAAATATATATTTTATGATTATGGTTTCTACAATTGGGTTGATAATTAATGATTGTAAGCACATAATAGGAAATTTATGCAATGTTGATGTTTATTTTATTAAGCGGCCTGCAAATAAAGTTGCCCATTCCCCTAATAGAACTTCTTGTTTACAAGCTAACCAGGTTATATAAATAGAGTGATGTTCCTTTGCATAGTTTAATGTCTCTCTTATGGGAGGTTATTTCTAGTTAATGTAGTTTTATACTTTTATTCAAAAAATATATATTTTAATAAGATTTAAAATAAAATTAGATTTATGAATTTTTTTAATAAAATACAAAATTTGATTAAGTACTAATGATATTTTATTGTACTTCTTGTTATATTATTTAAAATAATATAACGTTAGATTAAATAATGTGACAAAATGTGTTTTGTCACAGCTTGTAACATTTTTTAGAGTCACAAAATTGCACACATGTTTGTGCCCAAATGTGACATATTTTGGAGTTACAATTGTAACTCCCAAATATTACCCAATAATGTGTAGATTGTGTGTTACACATTTGAGTTTGGATTTCACAAAGTCATTATGAAATATGGATGTTGAAGACATGTTTTTAACTCTCATTAGGTGTGTGGAGGTTACAAAATCATGTGGGAAAGAGTTTGAGACGTTTTGGAAAAACTGAAAAAAATTGTGCTGAAAATGGCCTGTGGCCACGACCACTGTTTATCCCTAGCCGCGGCCTGGGGGACAGAGGCCAGTGGCCGCGGCCAATGATGCTGACAACCAATTTCTTTTTTTAGTTTTTTCTAATTTGAATGGTTCTAACATCCCAAGTAACTCCCAAATCTCCAGTTTAATTCCATAAACATCCAATTAAACATTGGTAATAGCCATGGGGTTAGTGGAATTTGAAATTCAAAGGGTATCTCAAAATATATAAATAGGAGTCTAATGCTCACTTATAAGACACACCATTTTCTATTCAAATAACACTTACCTGGAAAATACTATTAGAGAATATATGTTGTTGCCTCAATGGAAAAGGTAATTTAATACTCTATGCAAAATATTACAAATAAATAATGATTGATTAAAAAGAGTGTTACAACTCTATAACTGAAAATACAAACAAACAAAGAAAGGAAGAGGAAGAAAGAGAAGAAGAGAATGGTGAAAGATACAACTCTAAACAAAAGATTACAAGTAAGGGAAAGGTGTTTGAAACAAAAGAAAATAAGATTACAATTCTAAACAAAAGTTACAAATAAATAGAAAATGAAAATAAGAAGAAAAGCAATAGAGAAAAAAATGCAAGAACAAAACAATAGTAAACTCTCACTTACACACCCTAAGTGAAGAGGGTTGGGGATCACCAACTTGAACAAGGTTTAAAACCTTTGTCCAAAAGCTTATTTTCCCCTAACTCAAGCACTAAGGGATCTCTCATAGATTTTTGGAAATGCTTTATGGAATAATCAAGCCTCAAGGTGTATTTTCTAGCCCAGTGCTTTGTGGATGGAAAAATGGTGTGCCTTACAAGTGAGCATTAGGCTCCTATTTATAGAGTTTGAGATACCCTTTGGATTTCAAATTCCACCAACCCCCATGGCTGTTACCAATGTTTAATTGGATTAATTTGGAATTAAAATTGAGAATTGAGAGTTATTTGGGTTTTTAGAACCGTTCAACACATTTGGAAAAAATTGAAAATTTGGCCTGGAATGAACTTGTGGCCACGGCCACTGCTTTCTGTCCCCCAGGCCGCGGCCACCATCATTCAGTGGCCGCGGCCACAGCCCATTTTCAGCACTTGAAAATGTGTTGTTTTTCCAAACGGTTCCAAACCCTCCCAAATGACTTTGTAACTCCCAAAACACATTATTGGGGTTAAAATCATATCTCCAACAACCATATTTTATAATGGCTTTATGAAATCCAATCTCAAATGTGTAACATATAATATACACATTATTGGGTAATATTTAGGAGTTACGAATTTGTAACTGATTTTGTAACTCCAAAATATGTCACATTTTGGCACACACATGTGTCCAATTTTGTGACTCTCAATAATATGTTACAAGGTGTGACAAATCACATTTTTCACATTATTTAATCTAACATTATATTATATGAAACAATATAACATTCCCCCACTAGATTAAATAATCACTTTTTGTTACACTTATTTAATCAATCAAACATTGTATTAAAATATAATATTCCCCCACTTAATTAAATAATCACTCTCTATAGAAACCTTTGCATTGGTGCATAAAGTAAAATATCTTTCGACTTGAATTTTACCTTAGTGTAATTATCACAAAGTTTGTTGAAATTTTGGTTGCCGAAGCATTGAACCACTATCCCTTGATAACAAACCGGTGATAACACACACACCTTTGTTGTGTTCACTTGAGATCTCAATGTCTCACTTTTGCACCGTTAATGGTCATGTGCACATTCCATTCATAGACTTTTCTTGAGAATGACTCCCAATTCTCATGAGGGGCGGCACCACCCCTAGGTCTATATAGGTAGAACTCTTACAGTATTTTGTTACCCTAAAATACTTGTCTTTTCAAGACTGGGTTCTATTAAAAAACCTTTCGGTTTTAACCCTCATTTTGGTAACACACTAGTACTCATATCTCAGATGGGACAAAATTTGAGTACTACTATTATTCACTTGATTGACTTGTTATTACCTATTGAACCTAATACTAGTTTGGTTACTAGTATTAAAATAGGTTACCATCAACCGTGAATCTCTTTAAGGAGTCTAAGTCTCACCCCTTGAGATGTAGAAATGATTCCATTTGAATCATTTCTTTTCTCATGTATGCATACTTAGACACTCTCATTATTTTATTCAAACTTAGTTGCTAGCCATAGTTTGATTAAAATAGTTACCCATTTAAAATAGTGATTTTGACCATAGTCAACACCCTCGCTATTTTATAGTTTTATACCCAAGATAAACATTTTCCTTGAATATTAATTCTAGAAACCTCTTTGTTTCTAAAATTCTCCTTTATGTTTTTAATTGATGCCTTCTTGAATCAAAATATTACAAACAATGATTTTAGACACCAAACATGTCTAGATTTGTTCATTCTACACATATATAGCCAATGTGATTTTGAACGTGGAATTCCAAATCACCTATTTGATAGAATGACCAAATTAATCAATTAATTAACAACAAAATAAATTGATTAACTTTGGAGCATCACCCCCACATTTCTCACATAGTGACAATAAAATATCACTTTAAAATAGAAATCTCTTCATTTCTAATAAGTCATTTATCCTCCAAGATAAATCTAGACCTATGATTCTCAAAGTTCATCATGAGTTCTTAAGCTTCATGATAAACACTCAATAGATCAAGATAAAAAACCTCAATGTTTATCTTGATTCATTTACTTGCTAAAGAAAGGCACACTTATTTGAAAGTAACTTTCACTTGGTTTCTTTCTTTTATATATTTCACAAAATAAAATGTGAACACAAGTGTAATGTGAGAATTTCTCAAACAAATAATCACATTATGAAATAATAGGTCTACGCACTTACCTATTATTTTAACAAGTTCATTTTGAAACTTTGTTAATGTCTCACCCAAATGTCTCATAGCAAAATAAAGAATTATCATAGAATAATACTTTAATTTTATTGATAGCTTTCAAGAGTACAAGCTTTATTACAAAATAACAATTTTCTCAACAAGGCATATAAACATGGTAATCATGCTAGGATCTCTTCTTCCTTTTCTATAACATTTACCTCATTCTCATGTGGGTCCTTTCGGTGCCTACATACTCTAGCATAATGCCCGGGTCTTCCACAAACAAAACAATGACCTCTCATGTCTTTGAATTGTCCATGATCTTTCTTTGGACCTAAAGGGTTCCCATTACCATTTTTGTTGTTGTTGTTGCCCTTGGAATGCTTGTGTGAAACTGCATTGGCCTTGGAAGTCTCATCTTTAGACTCATTCACACCCTTGTCTCTTATTCTCGATTCCTCTTCAATTCTAATGTGTTTTTGGATCTCTTCCAAAGTGTAATCCTCATTCTTATGGAGGATTCTTTTCCTATAGCTCCTCCAAGTTGGTGGTAATATTTCCACTATTGCACCAACTTGGAAGGCCTCGAGAAGCTTAATCTTGAGAACTTTCAACTTGTTCACAATCACTTGTAACTCATGAATTTGAGGTAAAAGAGTTTTCCCATCAATGAAAGAAAATTCAAAATATTGAGAAATTAAGAACTTTCTTGTACCTTCTTCCTCAGCCTTGTACTTACTCTCCAAGGCATCCCAAATCTCCTTCGCGGATTTGGTATTGGTATAGAGGTCATATAGCCTATCGGATAGGGCATTAAGGATATGACCCCTACAAAGAAGGTTATACTCTTCTTTCTTTCTTCTTTTCTCCACCTCTTCGGGAGTGTCTTTGTCGGATGGCTCGGCTAGAGGTGCCAAGGATGACTTAAGGATGTAGGCTATCTTGAGTGTTGTCAAAAGGAATTTCACCTTGTCTTGCCACCTAGTGAAATTGGATCCATCAAACCTGTCCAAACTCACTAGGTCTTGGTTCATGATCTTGATGGTCTCCCCTTCCATTGAAACATAAAAGGGATAAGCTTTTGATTGTTAGAGAATATATATTATTGCCTCAATGGAAAAGGTAATTTAATACAACTCTATGCAAAATATTACAAATAAATAATGATTGATTAAAAAGAGTGTTACAACTCTATAACTGAAAATACAAACAAACAAAGAAAGGAAGAGGAAGAAAGAGAAGAAGAGAATGGTGAAAGATACAACTCTAAACAAAAGATTACAACTCTAAACAAAAGTTACAAATAAATAGAAAATGAAAATAAGAAGAAAAGCAATAGAGAAAAAAATACAAGAACAAAACAATAGTAAACTCTCACTTACACAACCTAAGTGAAGAGGGTTGGGGATCACTAACTTGAACAAGGTTTAAAACCTTTGTCCAAAAGCTTATTTCCCCCTAACTCAAGCACTAAGAAATCTCTCACAGATTTTTGGAAATGCTTTCTAGGATAATCAAGCCTCAAGGTGTATTTTCCAGCCAAGTGCTTTGTGGATGGAAAAATGGTGTGTCTTACAAGTGAGCATTAGACTCCTATTTATAGAGTTTGAGATACCCTTTGGATTTCAAATTCCACCAACCCCATGGCTGTTACCAATATTTAATTGGATTAATATGGAATTAAAATTGAGATTTGGGAGTTATTTGGGTTTTTAGAACCGTTCAACACACTTGGAAAAAACTGAAAATTTGGCCTGAAATGCACCTGTGGCCGCAGCCAGGGACATCAGTGGCCGCGGCCACTGCTTTCTATCCCCCAGGCCGCGGCCACCATCATTCAGTGGCCACGGCCACAACCCATTTTCAGCACTTGAAAATGTGTTGTTTTTCCAAACGGTTCCAAACCCTCCCAAATGACTTTGTAACTCCCAGAACACATTATTGGAGTTTAAATCATATCTCCAACAACCATATTTTATAATGGCTTTATGAAATCCAATCTCAAATGTGTAACATATAATATACACATTATTGGGTAATATTTGGGAGCTACAAATTTTTAACTAATTTTGTAACTCCAAAATATGTCACATTTTGGCACACACATGTGTCCAATTTTGTGACTCTCGATAATATGTTACAAGGTGTGACAATTCACATTTATGTGACAAATCACATTTTTCACATTATTTAATTTAACATTATATTATATGAAACAATATAAAATTCCCCCACTAGATTAAATAATCACTTTTTGTAACACTTATTTAATCAATCAAACATTATTTAAAATATAATAAATACACCATAGAGGCTTGATAATTCCATAGAGCTATTTCCTTGAGAGATCCCTTAGTGCTTAGAGAATAGGGGGAAATAAGCTTTTGGACAAAGGTTTTGAACATTGTTCAAGTTGATGATCCCCACTACTCTACACTTTGGTTGTGTGAGAGTTTGTGTTCTTATTATTGTTCTTTTTATTCTTTTGTTCTTCTTATTATTATTTACTTGTATTATTATTGTTTTGAGTTTGTGATCTTCTTCTTCTACATCTTTTTTATTTACTTGTATTTTGAGCAATAGACACAATAGTTTATCTACCATCTTGTCTTTTGTATTATTTTTCTTAGAGTTGTATTTCAGTTTCTCTATTCCCATTGAATATAATATATTCTATAACAATCAAAAGCTTAATCCCATGTTTGTTTCAATGTAAGGTGAGACCATCAAGATCATGAACCAAGACCTAGTGAGGTTGGATAGGTTTGATGGATCCAATTTCACTAGGAGACAAGACAAGGTGAAATTCCTTTTGCAACACTCAAGATAGCCTACATCCTTGAGTCATCCTTGGCACCTCTAGCTAAGTCATTCAACAAAGACACTCCCGAGGTGGTGGAGAAATGAAGGAAGAGAGAAGAGGACAATCTTATTTGTAGTGATCATATCCTTAATGCCCTATCCGAAAGGCTATATGACCGCTATACCAATACCCAATCTGCGAAGGAGATTTGGGATGCCTTGGAGAGTAAGTACAAGGCCGAGGAAGAAGGTACAAGAAAGTTCTTAATTTCACAATATTTTGAATTTTCTTTCATTGATAGAAAAACTCTCTTACCTCAAATTCATGAGTTGCAAGTGATTGTGAACAAGTTAAAAGTTCTCAAGATTGAGCTTCTCGAGGCCCTTCAAGTTGGTGCAATAGTGGAAAACTTGCCACCAACTTGGAGGAGCTATATGAAAAGAATCCTCCATAAGAATGAGGATTACACTTTGGAAGAGATAAAAAAAAAACAATAGAATTGAAGAGGAATCGAGAATTAGAGACAAGGGTGTGAATGAGTCTAAAGATGAGACTTCCAAGGCCAATGCGGTTTCACACAAGCATCCCAAGGGCAACAACAACAAAAAGGGTAGTGGGAACCCTTTAGGTCCAAAGAAAGATCATGGACAATTCAAAGACGTGAGAGGTCATTGTTTTGTTTGTGGAAAATCCGGGCACTATGCTAGAGTATGTAGGTACCGAAAGAACCTACATGAGAATGAGGTAATTGCTATAGAAAAGGAAGAAGAGATCATAGCATGATTACCATGTTTATGTGCCTTGCTGGGAAATGGTTATTTTCATGTAATAAAATTAAAGTATTATTCTATGATAACTCTTTATTTTGCTATGAGATTTGTGCTATGAGATATTTGTGTGAGATATTACAAAATGAACTTGTTAAAATAATAGGTAAGAGTGTAGACCTATTATTCCATAATGTGATTATTTGTTTGAGAAATTCTCACATTACATTTGTGTTCACATTTTTGATTTTGTGAAGTATATAAAAGAAAGACACTAAGTGAAAGTTACCTTCAAATAAGTATGTCTTGCTTTAGCAAGTAAATAAATCAAGATAAACATTGATGTTTTTTATCTTGATCTATTGAGAGTTTATCATGTGGCTTAAAGGACTCATGATGAACTTTGTGAATTAAAAGTCTAGACTTATCTTGGAAGATAAAAGACTTAATAGAAATAAAGAAATTTCTATTTAAAGTGATATTTTCATTTTATGTGAGAAATGTGGGAGTGATGCTCCAAAGTTAATCAATTTATTTTCATAATGGTTGATAAATTTGATCATCCTATCAAATAGGTGATTTATAATTCCACAATCTAAATAACCTTGGCTATATGAGTATGGAATGGATAATTCTAGAGATGTTTGGTGTCTAAAGTTATTGTTTTTTAATATTTTGACTCAAGAAGGAATCAATTTAAAAAATAAAAGAGAATTTTAGAAACAAAGAGGTTTCTAGAATTATTATTCAAGAAAATGTTTATCTTGGATATTGAAATATAAAATAGTGGGGGTGTTGACTATGGTCAAACTCACTATTTTAATGGTGTAACTATTTTAATCAAACTATAGCTAACAACAAAGTTTGAATAAAATAATGAGAGTGTTTAAGTATGCATACATGGGAAAAGAAATGACTCAAATAGAATCATTTTTATATCTCAAGGGATGTGACTTAGACTCCCTAAAGAGATTCACGATTGATGGTAACCCATTCTAATACTAGTAACCAAACTAGTATTAGGTTCAATAGGTAATAACAAGTCAATCAAGTGAATAGTAGTAGTACTCAAATTTTATCCCATCTGAGATATGAGTACTAGCGTGTTACCAAAATATGGGTTAAAAATGAAAGGTTTTTTTAATAGAACTCGGTCTTGAAAAAACAAGTATTTTAGGGTAACAAAATACTGTAAGAGTTCTACCTATATTGACATAGGGGTGGTGCCACCCCTCATGAGAATCGAGAGTCACTCTCAAGAAAAGTCTATGAATGGAATGTGCACATGGCCATTAACGGTGCAAAAGCAAGACATTGAGGTCTCAAGTGAACATAACAAATGTGTGTTATTACCGGTTTGTTATCAAGGGATAGTGGTTCAATGTTTCGGCAACCAAAATTTCAACAAACTTTGTGATAATTACACTAAGGTAAAGTTCAAGTCAAAAGACATTTTACTTTATGCACAAATGCAAAGGTGTCTATAGAGAGTAATTATTTAATCAAGTGGAGAAATATTGTCTTTTAATATAATGTTTGATTGATTAAATAAATGTTACAAAAGGTGATTATTTAATCTAAGTGGGGGAATGTTATATTATTTTAAATAATATAGTGTTAGATTAAATAATGTGACAAAATTTGATTTGTCACACCTTGTAACATATTTTTAAGAGTCACAAAATTGGACACATGTGTGTGGCCAAATGTGACATATTTTGGAGTTACAATTGTAACTCCCAAATATTACCCAACAATGTGTAGATTGTGTGTTACACATTTGAGTTTGGAATTCACAAAGCCATTATAATATATGGTTGTTGGAGACATGTTTTTAACTCCCATTAGGTGTATGGAGGTTACAAAATCATGTAAGAAAGGGTTTTGGACGTTTTGGAAAAACTAAAAAAATTGTGTTGAAAATGGCTTGTGGTCGCTACCACTGTTTATCCCCAGCCGCAGCCTGGGGGACAGAGGCCAATGGCCGCGGTCACTGATACTCTTGGCCACGACCAGTGAGGCTGACAACTAATTTCGTTTTTCAAATTTTACCAATTTGAATGGTTCTAACATCCCAAGTAACTCCCAAATCTCCATTTGAATTCCATAAACATCCAATTAAACATTGGTAACATCCATGGGGGTTGGTGGAATTTGAAATTCAAAGGGTATCTCAAACTCTATAAATAGGAGCCTAATGCTTACTTGTAAGACACGTCATTCTCAATCCAAAAAGCACTTGGCTGGAAAAATACACCATAGAGGCTTGATAATTCCAAAGAGTTATTTCCTTGATAGATCTCTTAGTGCTTAAAGAATAGGGGAAATAAGCTTTTGGACAAAGTTTTTGAACATTGTTCAAGTTGGTGATCCCCACTACTCTACACTTTTGTTGTGTGAGAGTTTGTGTTCATATTATTGTTCTTTTTATTCTTTTGTTCTTCTTATTCATATTTGTAACGTCCCAAATTCCCTAATGTGGCTTAGTGCCTTGATTAGGGGGTAAGGAGGGAAATAATTGGTTTATGGTATTTGTAACGCTCTACTACCTTAGAGTCATTACTAAGCGAGTTTAAAATGTGCAATTAACTCGCTAAACGAGGTTTTTAGAACAAAAGTGTGATTAAACAAAAAGTCAAGGCTGTAATCTTTAAAAGTAATCTATTTCATTGAAAATTCCAAGAGTCTAACCTTTGGGATCCCAAAAAAAGGTTTATAAAACATTTAAAACTTAGAATAAGTTTACAGATAACCAACTATCAAAATCACAGTTTATTACAGCCATTTCTCAAAATGCCCCCAACCAAAGCAGTCGGGCAGGCCAAACATGTACGCGCCGCTCCACGCTCTCCATACTCATGGCTGGTTGACTTTTTCCTTGCCCTTACCTGCAACACAGAGCACCCATGAGCCGAAGCCCAGCAAGAAAACTCACACATCACAAAACTTATGCCTATTATACAACCACTATAATAGATAACTAACAGACAAACAGATAGTCCATTAGTCTAAACATATATGGCCATGCCGTCCCAAAAGCATTACCAAAGCTTAGGATCTCGGTCTTCACCATAAGGATATCCCATGTATCCATTAGGGTCTCACCCTGGTGGTATGCACTCTGTGTGCCAAATGTTACTCTCGGCCCCACTGCCGTTCTCGGCCCTTTGCCGTTCCCGGCTCCTTGCTGTTCTCGGCTCCTTTGCCATTCATTCAACTATAACCACATATAGCTTAACTTAAACAACATTTAAGCATACAATAATTCAATCAAAGCTACATCTTAACATGTGATACAATCTAGGGCCGTGCCCTGCAACAATACTATGGGCCCATGCCCTGCTCTACGGGCACTACAGTTTTCTTACCTGTATCCCGAGCTTCACAATTCACCAAAGTCACGAGCACGGTCCTCTATCCCGAGCCTCTCCGAAAACCTAGTCACAACACATATAAAACACTCTTTAATACTAACCAATCCAAAACCACTTCCCGGGACCAATCGCATACTCCTGGGACCTCCAATTTCCCTAAACAATGCAATGGAATCATCCCCCGAGCCCTCGGGGCAAATGCCCAAAATTGTAAAAATCTCCCTGCCAAAAAATGGCCTAGTGTCGCGGCGCCCAACAAGGAGGGCCGCGGTGCCTAGAAACTCCCCTGCTGCCTGATGTAGCCTTGCGTCGCGGCACCAAAGAACAGGGCTGCAACGCCCCTTCGCGAACCCAGAAATCTAGGTTTTCCCCTGCATTTTTCCTGAGCCAAAACACTTCCAATCTAACCCAAACACATACCTAAACCCCAAAACCAATTTAAAACCCCAAATGAACCATTTCACAACCTATAAACACCAACAACAAGCTCAAACACACAATGACACCCAAAATCCATACTTTGGTTTCAGATTTCAGAAACTTAAACGAGTAGGCCAAAAACTTAAACCAAAGCTTGAAAAACTTAAACCATGCTTCCAAATTCTTAAACCACATCAGATACGAAAATTCAAAGATATATAAAACTCTTACCTCAATCAAGAATTCAACCTTGAGCTGCTATCCCAATCAAATTCCAAGCTCAAACACAAACTCAAGCTGAACCTATCCTCAATTCATCCCAAGAATTCACCAAGCAAAACACATAACTCAATTCTCAATTCCATGATATTCTTAACTGAATTTTACAACAAATGCACAGAGTTTCCTTACCTCAATATGCTGAATACTCCTCTAAGTTTCCTAGCTTTAATCCCCTTCTTGATCCCAAGAGATTTGCCCTTCTTCCCTTCCTTCTTGCCCTTAGGTTTTTCCCTTTTCTCCTCTAGGTTTTCTTCCAATTCCAGCAAGATCAAAATATGGCTAAGTGATAAACGTGAATCACCTTTTTCCTCAGCTGAAGGTATCTAAGCCCCTGCCAAAAGACTATTCTACCCGTTATCAAAATCCTTTCCTAACTAAACCTCAAGGGCATTCTTGCCATTCACCTTTCTTACAAATCTACCATCTTTCTTATCTAAAATTGTTACTATCAATAGTTACCAATGGTCACTCAAGTTACTCAATCACCATTAACCATTAGCTCACAAACTCAAAGTGTAAAATTCCCAAAATACCCCTAGGCTCCTCCCGAGCTGGGTATTTAATCCCGTTATGACTTTTAAACTAATTAGCTCCCTAGGACTGTCTCGGAACGTGCAACACAATAATATCACCACTCACAAGTGGTACTAATCACATAACACAATTATTACATTTATGCCATCAGCGGGCTAAAATTACCATTTTACCCCTAACATACAAACGGGGCCCACATGCATATTTATACCAACTAAACATGCATTCTAATCACATATTCATTCAAATTCATATATTAACATGTTAATTCACTTATTGCCCTCCAGGCACGCTAATCAAGATCCTAAAGCCTATTAGCAAATTGGGGTGTTACAATTATCCCCTCCTTACAAGTATTTCGTCCTCGAAATTACCTGAATAACTCGGGATGCCGCTCCTGCATATCAGACTCAAGTTCCCACGTTGCCTCTTCAATCTTGCTGTTCCTCCACAACACTTTAACCAAGGCGATGGTCTTGCTCCGCAAGACTTTGTCCTTTCTATCAAGAATCTGAATAGGCTTCTCCTCGTATGATAAATCCTGATCCAACTCCAAATTCTCATAGCTCAACACATGAGTAGTATCTGATACATATTTCCGGAGCATGGATACGTGAAACACGTTATGAACCCTTGATAGAGCTGGAGGCATCGCTAATCTGTAAGCCACCTCTCCAACTCGATCTAGAACCTCGAAGGGGCCAACAAACCTGGGGCTAAGCTTGCCCCGAGCACCGAATCGTTTCACTCCTCTCTGGGGCGAAACCTTAAGGAACACATGATCACCGACCTGAAATTCCATGCTTCTGCGTCTCAAGTCTGAATAACTCTTCTGGCGACTCTGGGAGGCGAGCATACGAGCTCTAATCTTTCTAATTGCCTCATTGGTCCTTTGAACCATCTCAGAACATAAATATCTTCTCTCACCTGTCTCATCCCAGTGTATCGGTGATCTGCACTTTCTTCCATACAACATCTCATACAGAACCACTCCGATAGTCGCCTGATGACTATTATTTTACGAGAACTCAATCAATGGGAGATACTTACTCCAAGATCCCCCAAAGTCCAACACATAGGCTCGTAACATATCCTCCAATATCTGAATCGTCCTTTCAGATTGCCCATCTGTTTAAGGATGATAGGTGGTACTAAACCGTAACTGTGTGCCCATTTCCTTCTACAGGCTCTCCCAAAACTTGGAGGTGAAGGTGGGGTCCCTGTCGGATACTATCGACCTCGGAGCCCCATGAAGTCGAACAATTTCCTTCACATATACCTCAGCATACTGCTCCACAGTATAAGTTGTCCTCACAGGTAAAAAGTGGGCGGACTTAGTATACCTGTCCACAATCACCCACACTGAGTCATGCTGGCCCACGGTCTTCGGCAATCCAACCATAAAGTCCATGGTAATATCCTCCCATTTCCACTCGGGAATCCCTAGAGGCTGCAATAACCCTGCTGGCCTCTGATGTTCAGCCTTAATCCGCTAACAGGTTAAGCACCTAGCCACATAGTCCACCACATCCCTCTTCATGCATGTCCACCAATACAAAACTCTCAAATCTTGGTACATCTTCGTAGTACCTGGGTGTAAAGAGTAGGGAGTGGTATGGGACTCATCCAGAATCTCTCACCGAATATCTGAATCGATTGGAACACAGATCTGTCCTTTGTACTCAATAAACCCATCTCTGAGATAGAGAAGTCCTTGGTCGTTCCAGCTAGGACATTCTCTCTACGTTCAACTAACTAAGGATCCCTTCCCTGTGCCTCTTTAATCCTCTCAAGGAGCATTGACTAAAGAGTTATGTTGGCTAACCTACCAACCACTAACTCTATACCTGCTCTGGCCATCTCCTCAGCTAATCTGTCCGATACCTGCCTCGAATTAAACAACTGTCCTGGGCCCTTCCGGCTCAATGCATCAGCCACTACATTAGCCTTCCCAGGATGGTATAAGATGTCACAATTGTAATCCTTTACCAATTCCAACCATCGTCTTTGGCGCATGTTCAAATCTTTCTGAGTAAAGAAATACTTTAAATTCTTGTGATCCGTGTATATCTCGCACCTTTCACCATACAGGTAATGTATCCAAACCTTAAGTGCGAATACCACTGCAGCCAACTCCAGATCATGTGTGGGATATCTCTGCTCATACTCTTTTAATTGCCTTGATGCATAAACTATTACTTTCCCAGCTTGCATCAACACACATCCCAAACCCTGTCTGGAAGCGTCACAGTAAACCACAAACTTCTCATTGTCTGTCGGCAGGCTCAACACTGGTGCAGTAATCAATCGCCACTTCAATTCCTTGAAACTATTCTCACACCGATCTGTCCACACATACTCGGTCTTCTTTCTTGTCAACTCTGTTAATGGAGTAGCAATCCTGGAGAACCCCTCTACAAAACGCCGGTAGTATCCTGCCAACCCAAGAAAACTTTTGACCTCAGGAACGCTGCTCGGTCTAGGCTAATCTCTCACTGCCTCTATCTTACTTGGGTCAACCAGTATCCCCTCCTTACTGACAATATGGCCCAGAAATGTAACTTGCGGTAACCAGAACTCGCACTTACTAAACTTGCCATATAGCTTATGCTCTCTCAATCGCTGCAACACCAGGCGCAGATGATGCTCATGCTTTGTCTCTGACTGGGAGTACACCAGTATATCGTTGATAAATACAATCATAAACTTATCCAGATAATCTTTGAAAATCATGTTCATCATATCCATAAAAGCTGCTGGGGCATTGGTTAATCCAAAGGACATAACCAGAAAGTCATAGTGCCCATACCTTGTTCGAAAAGCAGTCTTTGGTATGTCCTCCTCTTTAATCCTCAACTGGTGATAGCCTGACCGGAGATCAATCTTTAAAAACACCGTACTCCCTTGTAACTGATCAAATAAATCATCGATCCTAGGCAGTGGATACTTATTCTTAATGGTCAACTTGTTCAACTCTCTATAGTCAATGCACATCCTAAGCGATCCATCCTTCTTCTTAACAAATAACACTGGAGCACCCCATGGCGAGAAGCTCGGTCTGATGAATCCCAAATCCAGTAACTCCTGTAACTGAATCTTCAACTCCTTTAACTTTGCCGGAGCCATTCTATAGGGTGCCCTGGACACTGGCTCCGCTCCTGGTGCCAACTCTATGATGAACTCAATCTCCCGCTGTGGCGACAATCCCAGAAAATATGCTGGAAATAAGTTTGGAAACTCACATACCAATCTGGTTTCATTCGGTCCCACTGTTACCACTCTAGAGGTATCTACAACACTTGCCAGGAATCCTATGCAACCTTCCTGCATCAAGTCTCTAGCCTTCAGTGCTGAGATCATAGGCACTCGCGGTCCATTCACCATCCCCACAAACATGAAAGGTACCTCGCCTTCTGGTTCAAAAGTCACCATTCGCCTCTTGCAATTAATCGTTGCTCCATACCTCGTTAACCAATCCATCCCTAATATCATATCAAAATCATCCATGTCTAATTCAACCAGATCAACAAACAATTCCCTATCATCTATCTCTACTGGTAATGCTCTAATCCATCTCCTAGAGACTACCAGTTCTCCTATTGGTAACAAAGTCTGAAAACCCCTAGCATACACAATACTAGGTCTACAAAGCTGGTCTATCACCCTAGCAGATACAAATGAGTGGGTAGCCCCTGAATCAATCAATGCAGTATACAAAGAACCAGTGCTAGAGATCTGACCTGTCACAACTGAGGGACTAGCCTCCGCCTCAGTCTGAGTCAAAGCGATTACCTTAGCAGAAGCAAGACTGTCTCCCTACTTTGGCTCCTCTTTCTTAGCTTGTGGGCAGTCTTTCTTCAGATGGTTGGCACTCCCACAAATAAAACATGCCCTGATCCGGCACTCACCTTGATGGCGTCTGCATCGAGGACACACTGGAAATCTCCTCCAGTTGTCACCTCCGCCGTGACGGCCACCAACAGAACCTCGTACTCTCCTATCAGAACTAGGAGGAGCAAATGAATCTGGAGCTCTTCTTTTCTGCTCACTGGGGCCACTGCCCCGACTAGACCCAATAAAAGAAGGCACCGTCCTCCTGGCATCGCGCCTAACGGTGCTGTCTTTCCATATCTGATCCTCAGCCCTCTCTGTAGTAAGGGCCTTATCCACCACTTGAGCATAAGTAGTAGTCTTTGAACTCAAGGTAATATTCACATCACGGGCGATCATCACATTCAACCCCTGTATAAATCTATCTCTCCTGGCCACATCTGTCGGCACTAAGTCTGGCGCAAACTTCGCCAATCTATCAAATCTCAGGGCGTACTCAGTAACTGATAACCTGTTCTGAGTCAGGTTGATAAACTCATCAACCTTCGCAGCTCGAACTGCTACGCTGTATTATTTCTCATTAAAGATACTCTTAAATTCTTCCTAGGTCATAACTGTAACATTCCTCCGCTGACTCACTACATCCCACCAGATGCGGGCATCCTCTCTAAGCATGTAGCTAGCACAAGCCACCCTTTCATTTCCTTCAACTCTCATGAAATCTAAGATTAAAGAAATCATATTCATCCACTGCTCGGCCCGCAGTGGGTCTGATCCACTCTTAAAGGTAGGAGGTTGTTACTTCCTGAATCTTTCGTACAAAGGTTCCCACCTGTTCTCAACCACAGGCTGAACCGGCACTGGCGCTACATTCTGCTGAATTGGTAACCCTGTGACCTGTGAAGGGGCATGTTGCCTCATCTGACGAAGTTCTTCCTCCGTTCTCTGTAATCTAGCCTCCATTTCGGCTAATATCTATTGCCAGTTCTGTGGGGCAGGTGGAGGGTCCTGACCCTGATTATCATCCTCGGCTCTACTGCCGCGGAGTCTAGATGATTGTTGAGGCATTACAACTATATGCCTGCAATCAGTGACACCTCTCATCAGGCATGATAACAAAATCCAATTCCACCTCCCATTCTCAACAACCAACCAAGATCAACAATCCATATAACATACAAATAACATATAACACACAACGGGCCATGCCCTAACATCATGAATATGTTATTTCATTCATCATGCTCTTTCAAACTAAACAGGCAAACAGGGCATTCAAGCACATATTCAATCATAATAATCAACCATACCAATCAACCCTGAGTCGAGATTTTCAATGGCAGCGAGCGTACGTGTTCGGTCAATCTCCAGAACCAATAAACCTCGGCTCGCTCTGATACCAAGTTGTAACGCCCTACTACCTTAGATCCGTTACTAAGTGGGTTTAAAATGTGCAATTAACTCACTAAACGAGGTTTTTAGAACAAAAGTGTGATTAAACAAAAAGTCAAGGCTGTAATCTTTAAAAGTACTCTATTTCATTGAAAATTCCAAGAGTCTAACATTTGGGATCCCAAAATAAGGTTTATAAAACATTTACAACTCAAAATAAGTTTACAGATAACCAACTATCAAAATCACAGTTTATTACAACCATTTCTCAAAATGCCCCCAACCAAAGGAGTCGGGCAGGCCAAACATGTACACGTCGCTCCACGCTCTCTATACTCATGGCTGGTTGACTTTTTCCTTGCCCTTACCTGCAACACAAAGCACCCATGAGCCAAAGCCCAGCAAGAAAACTCACACAGCACATAACATATGCATATTGTACAACCACTATAACAGATAACTCATAGACAAACAGATAGTCCATTAGTTTAAACATATACGGCCATGCCGTCCCAGAAGCATTACCAAAGCTTGGGATCTCAGTCTTCACCATAAGGATATCCCATGTATCCATTGGGGTCTCACCCTGTTGGTATGCACTCTGTGTGCCAAATGTTACTCTCGGCCCCACTGCCGTTCTCGGCCCTTTGCCGTTCCCGGCTCCTTGCCGTTCACGGCTCCTTTGCCATTCATTCAACTATAACGACATATAGCTTAACTTAAACAACATTTAAGGATACAATAATTCAATCAAAGCTACACCTTAACATATAATACAATCTAGGGCCGTGCCCTGCAACAATACTATAGGCCCATGCCCTGCTCTACAGGTACTACAGCTTTCTTACCTGTATCCCGAGCTTCACAATGCACCAAAGTCACGAGCACGGTCCTCTATCCCGAGCCTCTCCGAAAACCTAGTCACAACACATATAAAACACTCTTTAATACTAACCAATCCAAAACCACTTACCGGGACCAATCCCATACTCGCGGGACCTCCAATTTCCCTAAACTATGCAATGGAATCATCCCCCGAGCCCCTGGGGCAAATGCCGAAAATTGCAAAAAAACCCGTGCTCAGAAATGGCCTAGCGCCACGGCCCCCAACAAGGAGGGCCACGACACCCAGAAAATCCCCTGCTGCCTGATGTAGCCTTGCGCCGCGGCACCAAAGAACAGGGCCGCGACGCCCCTTCGCGAACCCAGAAATCTAGGTTTTCCCCGGCATTTTTCCCGAGCGAAAACACCTCCAATCCAACCCAAACACATACCTAAACCCCAAAACCAATTTAAAACCCCAAATGAACCATTTCACAACCTATAAACACCAACAACAAGCTCAAACACACAATGACACCCAAAATCCATACTTTGGTTTTAGATTTCAGAAACTTAAACGAGTAGGCCAAAATCTTAAACCAAAGCTTGAAAAACTTAAGCCATGCTTCCAAATTCTTAAACCACATCAGATACGAAAATTCAAAGATATATAAAACTCTTACCTAAATCAAGAATTCAACCTTGAGCTGCTTTCCCAATCAAATTCCAAGCTCAAACACAAACTCAAGCTGAACCTATCCTCAATTCATCCCAAGAATTCACCAAGCAAAACACATAACTCAATTCTCAATTCCATGATATTCTTAACTGAATTTTACAACAAGTGCATAGAGTTTCCTTACCTCAATATGCTGAATACTCCTCTAAGTTTCCTAGCTTTAATCCCCTTCTTGATCCCAAGAGATTTTCCCTTCTTCCCTTCCTTCTTGCCCTTAGGTTTTTCCCTTTCTCCTCTAGGTTTTCTTCCAATTCCAGCAAGATCAAAATATGGCTAAGTGATAAACGTGAATCACCTTTTCCCTCAGCTGAAGGTATCTAAGCCCCTGCCAAAAGACTATTCTACCCGTTATCAAAATCCTTTCCTAACTAAACCTCAAGGGCATTCTTGCCATTCACCTTTCTTACAAATCTACCATCTTTCTTATCTAAAATTGTTACTATCAATAGTTACCAATGGTCACTCAAGTTACTCAATCACCATTAACCATTAGCTCACAAACTCAAAGTGTAAAATTCCCAAAATACCCCTAGGATCCTCCCGAGTCGGGTATTTAATCCCGTTGTGACTTTTAAACTAATTAACTCCCTAGGACCGTCTCGGCACGTGCAACACAATATTATCACCACTCACACGTGGTACTAATCACATAACACAATTATTACATTTATGCCCTCAGCGGGCTAAAATTACCATTTTAACCCTAACATACAAACGGGGCCCACATGCATATTTATACCACCTAAACATGCATTCTAATCACATATTCATTCAAATTCATATATTAACATGTTAATTCACTTATTGCCCTCCAGGCACGCTAATCAAGGTCCTAAAGCCTATTTTAAAATTGGGGTGTTACAGTATTATTATGTGATAATATGCATGATTATGTGAGTTATATTATTATATGACTAATATTGCATGTTTAAGTGTATTAAATATGTGTGTGGGTCGTTTCTTATTAGAATGACATTTTTCGTAATTTTGACATGTTGGGGGTATATTTGAATATATGGTTATATATTTGTGATATATGTTGAGACCACATTATTATGTGGATATATTTGGATTATTCGGTACGAGAAGATCCTAGCGAGCAAAGTAGCAGTTTGGTCATAACGAGGTCTGTTGACGCGGTTTTTCGCCAACAGTGAATTGTATGAATAACTAGGATGGATTAGTGCTTAATGGTAAACTGTAATAAGAAAATGACAATACTCAAGGATGTTGGCAATGAATTATCAAGAGAAGAAAAGTGATCACTCCTTTTTACGTGGTTCGGAGGTTAAAATCCCCCTAGTCCACGTGTCAATATTATTACTGTTTCATTTTCTTGCTATTTTTATAGAGTATTTGCCTTACAAGAAGAATCCAACCCTTTGCACTACCCAGGGTCTTGGTATTTATAGGGGAATGATCTCTGAGTAGGCATTGGGGTCATCCCGTAATCTCTTTATCCCTCACGTCATCTCTGTGACACTGATGATTAATATCTAAACCTTACACTGAAGTGTGGTCTAATAAGTAGGTAAAAATGGATAATGGGACGCATGGCCTAAATCAGGTGTGGGATGTCTGATCATGCACGTTTATATTGCGTATCCGGGAATTCGGGAATAAAACAGACACGTGATGTCTGTTATACGCATGTTTATATTCCGTGGTTGACTTTATAAAGATCCTGGGATATGTCAGGCCTCTGATGTACCACGGGCTTAATATAGTGCTAGCTCATGTTTTTTTGATGCCATGTTGACAATGGTTCCAAGTGATAAACAGCTAAACGATCCGCCAGCTTGAGCTATTTGTTTAGGGGATCGTACCAAATTTCTCCGGATGAACGGTGAACACGTGGCACCTTGGGTATGGCTTTTTATTAGTTCGTTTCTCCCGAGCTGCCTTAACAAGGTGCGTGCTAATACTCAGGGCGTACAGGGTCAAAAACCGGGCTCGGGGCGAGCCTAAGGGTAATTTAGCACATTACCAGGAATTTTTGGGTAATGGGAATTTTATTTGGAGATAGTTGAGATTTATTTAAACAAATGGTGAGATGTGATGGTAAAATACCAAAATCCCTTGAAGGCATTAAGTGGCAAGTTATGGGCTTAAGGGCATATTAGTCATTTGTTGTGCCGGTGATTAGCATACTTAAGCAATCTAGAACTCTGTAGAGTTCCAAAGGAAACAAAACAGAGCACAGTAGCTCTCTCCCTCTCGTACTCCCTTCTCTCTCTAAGTGGGGTTTGAAGTTTTGAAAGAAAGCTTGGATTTTTGGAGTGGAACTTTGGGTTTGAGGCTTGGGGAAGGTGTAGGCAAGCTTGGGGATTGCTAGAAACCCATCTTCAATGATTAAAGTAATGGTTTTCACCCTTGATTCTCTCTTGTTTTCTGAGTTCTTACTCTATTCTAGGTGCTCTTGAGTTTTACAAACTCAAGACTTGGATTATGAGTTCCTATGGAGATTTTGGGTAATTGTTGTTGTTTTGATGTTGCTAAGCTATTGGGTAAATTGTTTGGATGATTGAAATGTTAATTTGAGGAGCTGGGGATCTGTTGGGGTCGGATTTGAAGCTTTGAGGTTTGGAGAACACGAAGAGAAAAACCCAAAAATTGGGTTCTCTGTCATTGGCGCTATAACACCCAGTAGGTGGCGCTACAATGCCATTGGGTCTATGTATTTGGCACTATAGCGCCCAATAGATGGCGCTACAACGCAGGTCAGGTTGGCGTTTTTGACTTTGGCGTTGTAGTGCCTGGTAGGCGGTGTCGTAGCGCCGTACTGTGTTTTAGCGCATAAATTTTTGTACTTTTTGGGGTTTTGGCCTGAGGGCTCGGGGAATGATTCCACCACCCTGTTTGGTGGGATTGGTCCCGGGATTGGATTTTGGAATTTAAACTCATAAACCATTTAGGTTGTGACCACGTTACCGCTATGGCTCGGGATAGGATCGTGCTCCAAGGGGTGGTTTATATATAACTTGTGTTTAGACCAAAAGGTAAGAAAACTGCACCCAATATGTGGTATATGTGATTAGGGCTTGGCACGGTTGTTGATTATAACTATGAATGAGGCTTGGGCCCCTAAGAATGAATGTGATTAAGGCTATGTTTATGCTCGTTGATTAAGCATGTTGGAATGCTCTGTGTCTTGATGATTGGTTACTGATTGTTTACATTGTGTGTATAATTAGAGCTCGACCTCGTTAAGGAACATGGTTATTACTATGTTTGTATCTGATTGGCTGAAATATATGATTATCATGTATGCATACTTGAATTATCTGAAGTATGTAATATTAGTAGCAATATCTAGTATTAGTTTGTAGTATGTTAGATTTCGTAGATTTTGGTTCAAACCGGGACTTAGTTGGAAACTCCTAGCAGTAGTTATGGATTTTATAAGTTTAATCTATAGTTTAAGAATATTAATTATTACATAAGGTTTGATTAATATTTCTGGTTATTAATATGATAATTATTATAACCTAAGTTTTAGATAGAGCCAATAAGAATATGACACTTGACATGAGCATAGTTATTCCTAAGGTTTAGATAGAGCCAATATGATTATGACACTTGTCATATGCATGATTATTAAGAAATTATTATTTTAATGATAAAATAAGGGAAATATAAGACTTAGTCTAGGAGCATGACATTTGTCACAATTTTATTTATTTGTGGATTAGGTTGTTATTTAGATAATTAAATAGATTTTCTGTAACTTTAGGCAACTGTAACTTCCGACCTATTTTTGACTTAGTTATGTTATGAATTTCGAAAAATAGTATTACTAGAAAGTTGTAGATAATTGAATTAACTTTCTAACGGTATAAAGATAGTCTAAATCAGAGTTCTATAGTTCCATTTATGTTGATTTTACTGCATGTGAGTTTAGAGTTACAAGATTTAGGGAGTTAGAAGTTAGGATTCTATTTGTTTTTATTATTTTTGTTTTTAATTTTTAAAAATCAAGTTTTAACTCCTTAAACCTCTCTTTGAACAATTTGACCAAGTCCTAAGCCTTTGACTGAAGAATATTCAAATATTTTCAATTAAATTCATTATTTTTATTCAAAGCCAAAAAGAAGATCTTTATTCCTAGAACTCTATAAATAGGACTTAGCACCCAGCCCTTTCACTTACTCTTCAGCTGTGATCATACTCCAAGGTGTTAGTGAGAACATAAGAGTGATACACTTGGGTGGGAAAGGAAAAAAAAGCTTATCATTCTTAAGCTTTACCAAACAATTGGGAAGTAAGGATTAGAGTATTTCGGTATTGAGGTTAGGCCAATCCATAAGGTCAATAAAGGTACCATTATTCTTAAGTTCAATCCTGTTTGATTCCTTAGTAGTTTTCATTCAGGTTCTAACTTTTGTTATGGTTTTGTCGTTAGGTTTTTAAGTTCTTTGAACTTAAGGTGTCTTTTCGGTAAGTTTTCTCTTGGTGGTTTAGTTCTAGTCTTTTCATTCTTTATTCTTTCGAAATACTCACCATTTGTATTGTTGGTTTTAGGAGTGTTCCAAATCCCGTCTTTGTTCTCAAATATCCCGGTGTTGGTAAGGAAAATAGGATAGATCTTGTATGTTTGTATGATATGTTATGCTTATATGTTATGTTTATGTTATGATAAGTTTATGTTATGATATGTTTATGCTATAATATGTATATGTATGATATGTTTTGTAGTCCGTGGGCATATGACTTGTTTAGATAACAAGCTCCAAGATTATGTTTTTAGTCGCTTGGGCATATGACTTGCTTATATAGCAAGCCCCAAGATTATTTTATCATTTTCATGGTTTAGAGTTATGGTTTACCTTACCTCATATATTAGACAGGGGACCTAGATGGGTTATCATATACTACCATGTGATCTAACCTACCTCAGATATTAGACAGGGGACCTAGATGGTTTATCGCATGCCATGTTAATGAGTTAATGACCATTAATATTGTAGTCCTATATGGTATATGTTTTTATAGCCATATGTTTTATAGTGTATGCTTATGATATATGATATATGTTTTTATAGTCATATGTTTTATAATTTATGTTTATGATGTATTTTTATGCTTATGATATCTGATGTATGTTTTTAGTAGGTCTTCCTTGATGTATGGTATATTACCAGAGGTTTGTAGAAGGCTTTTCTAAGATAGCCACTCCACTTACCAACCTAACCCAGAAGCAGCAAAGGTTCAACTGGACGGATAAGTGTGAAGAGAGTTTCCAGTTGGTTAAGGATATGCTCAGCACCAGTACTTTGTGTACCGACACCAAATGATAAGTTTGTAGTCTATTGCGATGGGTCGAAGCAAGGATTGGGTTGTGTGCTGATGCAGAATGATAAGGTGATAGCCTACACCTCAAGGCAAATGTAGTTGCTGATGCGCTAAGTGTGAAGAATTACAAAAGTTTAGCATTATTAGCTGGAATAGAAAATTCGCTACAGCAGGAGCTGATCAATGCAGGAATAGAAGTAGTCATTGGTAACCTGACGAACTAGTCCATCCAGTCAAGCCTGTTAGAAGATATACGGAATGGGCAAGTGCATGATGACGCGTTAGTAACACATATGGATGCAGTTAGAAAAGGGAAGGCCACAGATTTTTCAATATCAAGCCAAGGGTTATTAAGATATAAGGATCAGGTATGTGTGCCAAACGATCAAGGGATTAAGATGACGATTTTAGAAGAAGCGCACAATACACCATACTTAGTTCACCCAAGGTCGACCAAGATGACTCACGACCTTAAAGTGTTATATTGGTGGCTAGAAATGAAGAAAGATATAGTGGAGTATGTGTCTAAATGCTTGGTATGCCAGCAAGTGAAATCAAAACATCAGCGGCCTGCAGGCTTATTGCAACCACTTAGCATTCCAAAATGGAAATGAGATGATATAGCCATAAATTTCGTGACGGGTTTGCCACAAACAAGTAAGCAGCATGATTCGGCTTGGATAGTAATAGATAGATTAACCAAGTCAGTTCATTTCCTGTCTGTTAAGACTTCGTACACAACAGATCAATATGCAGACGTTTAAGTCCAAGAAATAGTACGACTGCATAGAATCTCTAAGACAATAGTATTCGATAGAGGGTCAGTGTTTACATCAAGATCTTGGAGTAAGTATTTGCCGCTAATAGAATTCTCCTACAACAATAGCTACCAGTCAACAATCAAGATGGCACTCTACAAGCTACTTTAAGGAAGAAGGGTCGATCGCCGTTGCATTATGATGAGGTAGGAGAAAGGCAACTACTTGGACATGAAGTTGTTAGAGGAGCACAGGATGTAGTAGTGCTGATTAGACAGCATATGTTCGCTGCTCAGTGTCGTCAGAAAAGTTATGTGGATGCCAAGCGGCGTGATGTTTAATTCAAAGTCGAAATCAAGTTTTCTTAAGAATATCTCCTATGAAAGGTGTGAAGTGGTTCGGGAAGAAAGGCAAGCTTAATCCCTGGTTTATAGGTCCTTTTGAGATACTGGACAAAGTGGGAGCAGTTGCATATAGATTAGCCCTACCGCCAACTTTAGCAGATAGTCATAATGTATTTCACATCTCGATGCTGCATAATTATGTGTCAGACCCTTCTCACGTCCTCAAGTACGATACGATAACACTCCAGAAGGACTTGAGTTATGAGGAACGACTGGTTAGCATCCTAGACAGAGGGATGAAAGAATTATGGTCTAAGAGTTTTTCGATAGTCAAAGTCCTATGGAGAAATAGTTCTGAACGGGAGGCAATGTGGGAGTTGGAGGAAGATATGTTAGATCGGTATCTGGAATTGTTTGATAAGTAAATTTCGGGGACGAAATTCTTTTAAGTAGGGGAGAATTGTAGAGTCCCAAAATTTTACTTAGCTAGTTATATAGTAGTAGTAGCAATATCTAGTATTAATTTGTAGTATGTTAGATTTTGTGGATTTTGGTTCAAACCGGGACTTAGTTGGAAACTCCAAACAGTAGTTATTGATTTTATAAGTTTAACCTATAGTTTAATAATATTAATTATAACATAATATTTGATTAATATTGTTGGTTATTAATATGATAATTATTATAACCTAAGGTTTAGATAAAGCCAATAAGAATATGACACTTGTCATGAGCATGGTTATTCCTAATGTTTAGATAGAGCCAATAAGATTATGACACTTGTTATATGCATGATTATTAAGGAATTATTATTTTAATGATAAAATAAGGGAAATATAAGACTTAGTTTTCACAAGAATATGTTAGGAGCATGACATTTGTCACAATTTTATTTATTTGTGGATTAAGTTATTATTTAGATAATTAAATAGATTTTCCGTAACTTTAGGGTATTGTAACTTCCGACCTATTTTTGACTCAGTTATGTTATGAATTTCGAAAAATAGTATTTCTAGAAAGTTGTAGATAATTGAATTATATTTCTAACGGTATAAAGATATTCTAAATCAGAGTGCTACAGTTCCATTTATGTTGATTTTACTGCATGTGAGTTTAGAGTTACAAGATTTAGGGAGTTAGAAGTTAGGATTCTAATTTTTTTTTTATTATTTTTGTTTTTAATTTTTAAAAATCAAGCTTTGACTTCTTAAACCTCTCTTTGAACAATTTGACCAAGTCCTAAGCCTTTGACTGAAGAATATTCAAATATTTTCAATTAAATTCATTATTTTTATTCAAAGCCAAAAAAAAGATATTTATTCCAAGAACTCTATAGATAGGACTTTGCACCCAGCCCTTTCACTTACTCTTCAGCTGTGATCATACTCCAAGGTGTTAGTGAGAACATAAGAGTGATACACCTGGGTGGGAAAGGAAAAAAAAAGCTTATCATTCTTAAGCTTTACCAAACACTTGGGAAGTAAGGATTAGAGTATTTCAGTATTGAGGTTAGGCCAATCCATAAGGTCAATAAAGGTACCATTATTCTTAAGTTCAATCCTGTTTGATTCCTTAGTAGTTTTCATTCAGGTTCTAACTTTTGTTATGGTTTTGTCGTTAGGTTTTTAAGTTCTTTGAACTTAAGGTGTCTTTTCGGTAAGTTTTATCTTGGTGGTTTAGTTTTAGTCTTTTCATTCTTTATTCTTTAGAAATACTCACCATTTGTATTGTTAGTTTTAGGAGTGTTCCAAATCCCGTCTTTGTTCTCAAATATCCCGGTGTTGGTAAGGCAAATAGGATAGATCTTGTATGTTTGTATGATATGTTATGCTTATATGTTATGTTTATGTTATGATAAGTTTATGTTATGATATGTTTATACTATAATATGTATATGTATGATATGTTTTGTAGTCCTTGGGCATATGACTTGTTTAGATAACAAGCTCCAAGATTATGTTTTTAGTCGCTTGGGCATATGACTTGCTTAGATAGCAAGCCCCAAGATTATTTTTATCATTTTCATGGTTTAGAGTTATGGTTTACCCTACCTCAGATATTAGACAGGGGACCTAGATGGTTTATCGCATGCCATGTTAATGAGTTAACGTCCATTAATATTGTAGTCCTATATGATATATGTTTTTATAGCCATATGTTCTATAGTGTATGCTTATGATATATGATATATGTTTTTATAGTCATATGTTTTATAATTTATGTTTATGATGTAGTTTTATGCTTATGATATATGATGTATGTTTTTAGTAGGTTTTCCTTGCTGGGCATTAGGCTCCACTACACCAAAAATTGCAATTAGGAACATTTTAATTAGCGACATTTGTCAAAAAATGTCACAATAATAGTATTTTAGTGACATTTGGCAAAATGTTACTTTATTAAGAATACATTACATTTTAATTAGTGGCACTATTTATATGATTTAGTGACATTTGATAAAAAAATGTTACTAATTTGTGAATATATAGTTTTAGTAGCATTCAAAAAATGTCACTAGAATATATTAATAGAGGCATTGCAAAAATGTCACAAAATATTTGATTTAGTGACATTTTAAAATATGACTAAAATAAATTTTTTTAGTGACATTTCAAAAGTGTTACTAGTGAAATGTTGCCATTTTTAATTTAATAATTATTTTCTTCTAATTTGTTAATTTTTATTTTATTTTACAAATTTAGATTAAGAGTTTAAATGTAATTTATTCTTTTAGGCCTAATTAGTTTCATAAATGAAAGATAACTATAAATATTAGCACAAGTTTATAATAATTTTTTTTTTAATACATGCAATTGAACTCCATAAAAATTATTAAGACAAATAAAATTTTGGAATTTATGCAAAATATGAATAAGAAAACAAAAATTACAATCCCTAAGTTTCTTCATCCATCTCATTTGTATTAAACGACACTGATGTATCAATGGTTATGTCTTGCATATCTTCCCTAACCAAACTACTTTCTCCATTCCGAACATCAACAGTTGCGCTACAAACTTCAGTTTGCAAATAAGACTCCACATTCTCATCGTGTGATTGCACACTCATATTATAATAATCTCTAGGATTGATTTTTAAAGCAACATGCCATCCATTATGTTTGTGGTCTTCCACATACATTACCTGTTCTGCTTGAGAAGCTAGTATAAATGGCTCATCTTTACACATCAATTTTGAAAGGTTGACTCTTGTGCAATCCTTCTCTTTTTTAATGTCATTTCTTGAAATCCAATCACACTTAAATAACACAACACAATTTCCCAAAGAATAATCTAGTTCTATAATATCAGTTAATATTCCATAAAAAGTAACCTCTCCGAAAACAGGATTTGGGTCCCTACTACTTGCGAAACTTTGAGTCTTGGCAGTCATAATAACTCCACTATTTTGAGTTCTTAAGTTCTTTTCGATTTCTTTTGTGTGAAACCTGAAACTGTTTATTAGATATCTTTTAAATCGAATGAAAATTTTGTTTGGACCTTTTGCCAAACAACATAAATCTTCAGAAACTCGATCATCCCCATTATCATATAATTCTTTTACCTGATTTGAAAAAATGTAATAAGTACACTCATTATGTGTTTGGCTCATTAAGTTGATGCAAAAATTATTAAAAAACCTTACCTTTTTTTTGCAAACCATGAAGGAAATGATTGGCTATGAATCTGATCTACGATCATGGTTGTTTGACGAGATTTTTATTGTGCAATCATATTTCGATGTTCCCTACAAAGTAAGTTAGCTTTAGTCATATTTATATGATGTTTCACCTTTTTATTATTATTGGAGATATAATAAATAACACTTACTCAATAAATGATTCTACGATATTGCAATTAAATAACACATATCGATGTGCCTTAACTTTAGTATCCTCATCTAAATTCTTAGTATCTATTTTGCCCAAATGTCGACCTGTCGTTTGGAAAATAGGCAGTGTTTCTCCATTTGGTTCCACATTATTGTAATTTCTAGGCTTGCAATTAAATTTTGTCTCCATACCTTCCATATATCTTGAGCAAAATTTTAAACATTCATCAGCTAAATATCCTTCAGCAATACAACCTTCCAGTTTGCTTTTGTTTTGAACATATGACTTTAACTTAGACAAGTACCTATATTTATTCATACAAACATTAGAAAAAATATTGAAACTTCTTACAGTTAAATAAAATGAAAATCAATCAAGATTTTTACCTTTCAATAGGGTACATGCAACGGTAAACTGATGGTCCAGCAATTCTTGCCTCATATGCTAAGTGTATCACCAAATGAACCATTATATCAAAAAATGCGGGGGGAAATAATTTTTCAAGATTACAAAGAATGATAGGTATTTGTTGTTCAAGTTGCATAAAATCTTGTGGTAGAGCAACTTTTGAATACATCATGCGAAAATAGTTGCTTAAAGGAGTTAGATGTAGACGAACATGCGCACTCGATATTCCCCTTAGTGCTAGTGGTAGTAATTGAGTCATAATGATATGAAAATCGTGACTTTTGAGCCCATAAAATTTTCTTTTTCTTACATCAACACATCTAGAAATGTTGGCAGCATATCCATCTGGAACCTTAATTGTCTTTAGAAATCAATAGAAGACAATTTTTTCTTTTTTGCTTAATGTAAAACATGCAGGCGGAATGACAGTTTTCTTTGAATTGCTCTCCCTTGGATGAAGTTTAGATATAATACCCATATATTTTAAATCAAGACGTGCATTCAGATTGTCTTTATTTTTTGCATCTAAACTCAATAATGTCCCAAGCAAAATTTCACATACATTCTTTGCAATATGCATCACATCAAGATTGTGTTGTAATAAATTATCCTTCCAATATGGAAAATAAAAAAATATACTCTTTTTCTTCCAATTGTATGGCAATGAAGGATTAACAGCTGTCTTCCCAAATTTAAGTTGGTAGCCTGCTAACGTATCTAGTATTATAGAACCACTTAATGGTGTTGGAGTCATTCTTTTCTCTTTTGTTCCATCAAAAGACTTTTCATCATTTCTAAATGGGTCGTTGTTTTCTAACCAGCGTCGATGTCCCATATAACAATATTTTTTGCTATACTTCAACCATGAAGAATAAGTGTCTTGATGACAAGATGTGCACGCATATTTTCCTTTCGTGCTCTATCCTGATAAGTTTGCATATGCTGGAAAGTCACTGATAGTCCATAATAGTGATGCCCGCATATTAAAGTTTTTTTTGGAAGATTCATCAAAAGTTTCAACTACAACTTCCCATAACTCCTTTAACTCTTCAATCAGTGGCTTTAGATATACATCAATATTATTTCCAGGTGCGTCTGGACCAGGTATGAGCAATGACATAATGAAATTAGGTTGCTTCATACACATCCACGGAGGAAGATTATATGGTATCAGAATAACTGGCCATGTACTATGGCTTACACTTAATGTTTTGAAAGGATTCATTCCATCAGAAGCTAGCCCAAGTTTGACATTTCGAGGATCTGCAGCAAAATCCTTATGGTTGTGATCAAAAGTCATCCATGCTGGAGAATCACTTGGGTGTCTCATACAACCATCACTTGTACGATCTTGTTTATAATGCCAAGTCATAAAATCAGATGTTTTTGATGACATAAATAATCTTTGTAATCTTGGTATCAATGGAAAATGGCGCAAGACTTTAGCTTCACTCCTATTTTGATAATCAAAATATCAAGTTATTATAATCTAGAAAGTATAAATCAGGTAAAAGAAAAAAAGATTCTTATTTTGATTTTTACAATGTCAAGTTACTCTAATCTAGAGAAAGTATAAGACAGATAAAAGAAAAAAATTGTTATATGTAACGTACCTTGGTGTAGAGCATACTTCACATTCTGTGTCATTTGCATGTTCTTTTCTATACAGCATGCAATCTTTCAGACATGCATCAATTTTTTCTAAATCAAGTCCTAGAGCGTTGATTAATTTTTTGGCCTCATAAAAAGAATTGGGTAATGTTTCACCTTTTGGCAATGCTTTTTTGAATAAGTCAAGTACCTTGCCAAACGATTTGTCAAGCCATCCACAAATGCATTTAATATGAAATAATTGAATTACAAACGAGAGCTTTGTAAAACTCGTACAACCTGGGTAAAGTTCTTTCTCTGCATCTTTTATCAAATTGTAAAATTCTTTTGCTTTCGTATTTGGTTCATCGCCTTCACCTTGAAGATTATCATTTTCAATTTCACATTCGTCGTCTCCAATACTATGTCCAATTGCATCGTATATAACTCCTTGCATATCAATGGTATAATTTGACTCATGAGTATCACTAGGAGTGTCAACATTTTGCGTAGCATGCGAAGAAGTTTCTCCGTGCAATACCCATTTAGTGTAACCATCTACAAATCCGTTGCATATCAAATGTTCAAATGCAATTGTACGGATGACAGGTGTGATAAGACCTCACTTTACATAGGGACATACAATTTTTTATTCTTGCATTTTTAAAAGCAAAATCAAGGAAAAAATTAACACCTTCTTGGTATGAATCACTTAATCTAGGATGGTGCATCCAAATCTTATCCATTAATACTGCGAATGAAAAAAAAATCAAATTAATTTATATTATAATTAAAAAATATTGGTGCTTATGAAATAAAACTTTTGATTTATTTTTTTGAAAAAAAAGATCACAAATAGTGCTTTATTAGATTCGAATGCACATAATTCTTTATCAAAATAATAAATACACATATAAATCCAATTAATTTTAGATTTGATTATGTTCTACAAGAAAAATAACAAGATGAAAAACATAAGAATAAGAATTACCTCAAAAAAAAATAATACTTTCGTTGCTTTTAGTTTGAGAAACAAGTATTATGAAGTGTTTTGTAAGGAGATCAATAAAGAAAGTAAGATAGAGAGATGCAAAACAAGTATTTTATAATATAACTTTTTAGGAGAATTCTCCTATAGGAGCTTCACTTTAAGCCCTACCGGTAGGGCTCTCAGTGTTCTCAACCCATGAACTGTTTTCAGCGCGATTTTTTTTATGACTGTGTATATTGTAGCTATTTAGGGCATCCTGCAAATTTTCAGAAAAATCAGAATAGTTTACAGTACCGAAAACTAGGTTCAAACATGTTGTTGCATGCGTGACTAATTTTTTTTATGGGCGTGGAAAGCAACATGTTTGAAACTAGTTTATGCTGGTTGGGCCAACCGTAACTTGTCTTATGCTGGGTGTGTGCAACTCATTCAGTCGGTTGTATTGGGAATAAGGAATTTTTGGATGAGCATTTTTCTTCTTCCTCAGAAGGTCATCAAAGAAATTGATTGTCTTTGCAGAATCTTCTTATGGGGTGGTAATGGCACTAGAATTAAACTTCACCTTGCCTCTTGGGACCATGTTTGCAGACCTAAGTCCTATGGTGGTTTAGGTTTCAAAGAGGGAGTTCTCAGGAACAAAATTAACCTTGCTAGATTCATCTGGGCTATCACTTCAAAACAGGACAGTCTTTGGGTTAAATGGGTGAATTGAATCTATTTAAAAGGTGTCCGGATTTGGGATTATGTGTTGCAGCAAGATGCTAGCTGGTACTGGAAAAAACTAGTTAAGATGAGCAAATTTCTGTCTGATTCGATTTTGAATGCAGCTGTTTGTAAGGGGAAACTTCAGCTGAGTAAGCTGTATCTTCTGTCTATTCCAGGTTCCCCAAGCACTGGTATGAAGGCAATCTGGTGCAAACTCTCAGTGCCCAAACATAGATTCATACTTTGGCAGGCTATTCATCAGAAGCTCCTCATTAGAGACTTATTGCAACACTGTAATATCCCTGTTCTAACTTAGTACTGCCCGGTTTGTGAGATAGATTTGGAAAGCCACGCTCACTTATTTTTTGATTGTCTGCTGTCTAAAAAAGTTCTTCAAGCGGTAGCAGTCTGGCTGGGTGATCTAATATGGCCTGGAAACTTCCAGAATTGGCGTATTTGGCTGAATGAGCCCAGGAATGATGGCTTGTCTCGGGTTGTTTCAGCCACATTGGCTGCAACTGTGTATTACATTTGGATAAATAGAAGCAAATGTTGGTTGGGAAACACAAAAACAGCCATGGGGATTCTAGAATTCAACCATTAAACCTTGGATTGAAACTTACCTCAGCTGCAGAATCACTTCTCCAAGAGTTCGCTGACCTATCTTCAAAATTTTAGCCCAAAATTCTACCTTAAATGCAAAAACAACAAATATTCAAAACTCAGCCATTGTCTCAAAATTCCTAATCACAGAAACAAAAATTCATTGCTTAACTTGGCCCCAATTTAGTTCTTGATCAGTCCTTGAGCTAAACCTCCAAATTTATCCCTTCAATTCCCAAAGATTCAGCTTGATTCCAGCAATTCCTCCTCAAATTTCAGTGTTTTCCTTCCTTAAGAGAGAGAAGGCTGTGTATCATATTGATGTACTTATTAAAGAATCGGTTAAAGCTAGAGTCCTTAACTTTAGTCTGAGAACTAAAAATCAGAACTTGAGAGAGAAATTTATGATCCATTTTTTCTCTAGTTTGTAATTGAGGGGGACTTATTTACTCCGGCCTTTGCTTGTATTTGTTGGTTGATCAATATAATATTCCTTTTCTTGATAAAAAAAACTATTCGAAATTTTCTGAAAATTTGTAGGATGCTCTAAATAGCTACAATATACATGGTCATAAAAAAAAATTGCGCTAAAAACTGTTTAGGGGTCGAGAAACAGTGAGAGCCCTACCGGCAGGGCTTAAAGTGAAGCCTCTATAGGAGAATTGTCCTATCTTTTTATATGCATGCATATATATAGTTATTCTTAGCCATGATATTTATTTGTAAATTAAAAATTTCAAAGTAATTATAATTTAAAATTAAGTTTAAAAAATGGAAGTTGGTTTAAATAATTTTTATTTAAAATTTGAATTAGATACTACATCACCTATATTTTTTGTTTAAAATTGATAATATATGATGTATATATCTATATATCTATTATAGGAAAGATATTAGAGTTTGTTTAGAAAAAATATTGATAACGTAAGTAGTTTTCATTTAAATTATATTAATTATAATTTGACATGTTTAAAAGATATATAATTATATATTTATTATGAATATACAAAAACTAATATGATAAAATATCTTACGTTTTTTGTTTTTATGGAATATAATATTTTGTTTTTTGTTTTTGACAGATTACGGAAAGCATATTTATGTATACATATAAATTAATCTTAGTGATTAATTCTATTTTTGTTATAGTATTAACTAAAATTATTCAAAATTGATTATTTATCAAAATTAGTTCTAAAAATTTGGAAGTTAGTTTTTAATAGTTTTTATTTAAATTTGAATAGATATATATCACCTATTCTTGTGCAAAAATGAGTAATATACATATATATATGATATTTTAAAAATAAATAGACGTAACATCAATTTTTTAATTTTATAACAGTATATAAATAATATATATATAAAACAATTTTATATATCTTACAGTTTTTCAAACTATATATAATAAGTTTATATTAAAAGAAAAAAAATATTTTTATATAATAAATATATATTATGTGAAAGTAAACTGATATGTTTTTTTTGTAAAATTAAATAAATAAATGTTGATTAAATCTTTTGTAAAACAAAAATACATTTTAAAAAGAGCGCGTATTTAAAAATATGGCGGTTATTCTATATGTCACGATTGTTTTACCCCTAAAAGATAGTTTTGATTATCTTCTTTCCTCACTTATCTCAAAAATGCATACATGACTTATCTCAAATCTGGAGAAGGCTAAACTAAGCTTACCAAGGAGAAAAAGACTACAAAAAAGATGGTAAAACTATATACATACTTTCTGGTCTCAATTTCTCTATGAATATAATTTTTAACCTATTTATTTTCATATTTTGTTTGTTATTGAATTTTGAAAACTATAGATATGGAAGCTCAAGTGGCAAAGATCTTAATGGAAGAACAAACACAATTGATGACAATTCAAACCTTCTAAAACGATTTTAATATTTCAGGTGATTCTTCTTTTTCTTCCTTGCATTATATGTTTGAAATTCCTCAAAGTTAATGACTCTGACTCAAACATTTAGACATAAATGCATTGAGATTTGTGACAATTAGATATTCTATTAAGTTTGTGTTATTGCTTCTTTTCTAACAAATGAGTCCTAGAAATTAATCGCATTTTATTTTTATTTCCATATGATAAATGATCCTGGCACATATCTTTCATTGGATTTGTGTTGTAGAAACTTTTTAAAAAATAAAACTTTTGTGTTCTTGTTCCCATTCTTTGTTTTTGCTTGGTAACTTTTTCAAATTGCTTCTTCTAGTTGCTTGCCCTTTTTCTTTACTAATTTATAATGAAGTAAATTATATAGAACTACTTTATTTTTTCAAATCTTCAAAACAGCTATGGATCCATACATGCAATGCAGATTGGCCTCACAAGATAGTATAGAATCATTTTCAAATATGTTGATGAATGATAATGGTGAAAAGAAAACTCGAGGCCCTACACAAATGTGTGAAATATGGGGAAAACGAGATGGAGAGAAGATAAAAATCACTTGCAACGATTTTGGACAGCCATATGATAAAAGTGCAAGAAAACTTTCAAGCTTTATTGGGACATTAGTACGGGATGGAAAAAATGCTCCAATTAATTATAAAACTTGCCATGAGGTACCTGCTAAATACAAACTTGGAATGTGGAAAATCATACGGGTATTAATTATTGTTTTCATGATTATTTAGTTTGGTATTTTATGTTAAAAATGGAAGTATTATGTCATTTCAATATTTGTTTATTGTATTTATTACAATCTAGTATGTTTAAATTTGTGAATAATCAGTGTTTAAATTCTTGTAAGAAAAATTTGAAATTCCTCCTCATGCTAAGAATTGGACTTTCAGAACTTTTGGAAGGAAACTTAGAGCTTGGAAATCTTATCTTAGAGAAAGAGTGCTAAAAACAAGACTAGTCGTGCAAAAAAAAAAATACAACCATACAACTGGCACAAAGAGTTTTGCTCAACTTAGAGCATTACAGGTAAAATTTATTTAGTATTTTAACATTAAGATTTGAATATTATTTCAAAATTAGGTAAATTTCATTGCTTTTTAATTAAAACAATATGTTCTTTTGTAGAAAAAAGATGGTGCAAGTACGCCAACACGTGCAACCATGTTCAAAATCTGCTACTCAAAAAAAGATAAGAGCATTACTAATGAGAAAACAAAAGAAGCAATGGTATGATCCAATTATTCTTAATTAATGTGTTATTTCTTGCTTGCTAGTTTAGTTTAATCTTAACTTACATGTTTACAATATTAAATCAATAATAGTTACAATTGCAAGAGAAAGAAGAACTCGTTGAAGATGCATCAAAAGAAAACAGTATGAATGACATTTTTTCTGAAGTTATGGGTAAAGAAAAACATGGACCAGTTTGCATGTATGGATTTGGTGTTTTCCCATCGGATGTGTGGAAGGATAAATCAACTTGGAGAAGAAACCAAAATGAGTATGTAGATACTCTGCAGCCAGAAGTAAATGATCTAAGGTCTCAAGTTCAAATTCTTACTAAGACTATTTTGAGCAAGCAAAATAATGGCAATGACATCTACACTTCAGGTTAGTCAAACTACTAGTTTTTCATTTATTTTGCTTATTGACAACAAGTTGTACTAACTACATTAAATTTAATTTTGTGCAGCCATTACATTATAATGAAAATGCTACATCTTCACAGCTAGTTAAGATTTATTTTATTTTGTTGATTTTTAAGTTACTAAGCTATAAACTATATATATTTATTTTGCTAATTTATTGCTATATATGTAGGCCATAAATGCTAGTACCTTACATAACAAAGAAACTCAACGTCAACTATGGTTTTCATCTTCAACATATGATACTCCTGTTGTTGAGGTACTACTATTATATTATCATTTTTTAAAATATTTATAAGTGGATCCTCCACTATTGAAATTATTCATTTATTAATATAAAACATACAGGTTCGAGAAGTAGTCAATCTTAAGAGTGTCACTAGTGAGCCTGAAACAATTATTATTGGTATTGTTTTAAGTAGAGATCCATCAAAGGAAGTTGGAGGAAGTTGAAGTTGTAGTACAAGTTCCTATTAAGCCTGACGAACAACTGATTAAATCATATGGACATTTTAAGACAATTAGTCAAGTTGTTGGAGCCCTTATTGCATGGCCAACATCATTTGTGGTAAGCTAAATAAAAAAATTACAATAATTATCTTCCATTAAATGTCATTATATATGTGTGTATTGTAGAGCCCAAGAACTTTACTTAGCTAGTTAGATAGTAGTAGTAATAGTAATAGCTAGTAATAGTTGTAGTATTTTTATGACTGTGGATTTTGGTTCAAACCGGGACTTAGTTGGACACTCGTAGTAACACTTGTAGATTTTATAAGTTTAACCTATAGTTTAAGAATATTAATTATAACCTAAGGTTTGATTAATATGACTGATTATGGAGATGATAATTATTATGCTATAAGGTTTAGATAGACCTAATAAGATATTAACACTTGTCATGTGTGTGTTTAATAAGAAATTAAGAATTTTTGAGGAATAAGTTTATTAAGAGTAATATTTGAACATCCTAGGGTCTGCCAGCAGCTTTGAAATCGTTAAGGGACTTAGTGAAGGCTGTTTACTCAATTCAAATTAGGCTGAAAAAGTGTAATTACGTGTATAATATTTCAGCGTATGTCGATATATCGCAGCTCTAGGAAGCGATATATCGCCATACGGGGATACGAAAAACACGTCGCTTCGCACGACCACCTCGACGAGCCTCGGGAGCATTAGTACAGGCGATATATCACCTAGCATGGGTGATATATCGGCTGTGGTGCATGGTTTTCAAACAATTTTGAAACCGAGCTCATTTTAATCCTTAACCTCTTTATAAGTCCAGAATCTTTCTGACCGAGTCTTCAGCCTCTGCTGAACGATTATTCAAATGTTTTTCAATTAAAAAGCCATTATTTTATTCAAGCTAAATAAAGATCTTTTCATTCTTGAACTCTATAAATAGGACCTAGTACTCAGCCATTTCTTCATTCATCAAGTTGAGTTCAGAGACTACAAGCTGCTAGGATTACTTTAGAGTGTTAAACACTTGGGTTGGGGTTATAAGCTTAAGCATTATAAGCTGAATAAACACTTGGGAAGTAAGGTTTATAGTATATTTCAGTGTCGAGGTGTAGTTTGGTCATAGAAGCATGAAAGGTATTCCTATTCTTAGTTCCTTTCTGTATTGTTTCCTTAAGATCTTATAGTTTTTCTCTACTCAAATCCTCGTATTCTCTATTCTAGGTTAGGCATCTAAGATCTTGAACGTAAGATTCTTGTTGGTAAGTATCTTTTTGATGGTGTAGTTCGTTCTTTTCATATCTTTTCCTTAGTATACTCACCTCTCTATTATGGTTTTTAGGAGTGTTCCAAAGTCCCGATCTTGTTCTCACATCCTGATTTTCGGTAAGGAAAATAGGGTAGATTTGTATGCTTTTATGTTGTTCATATATGTTCATGTTATAAGTATGATATGTTTTTTTTTTGAATTGTTTAGATAACAATCACATAATTTGTTTAGATAACAAATATATAACTTGTTTAGATAACAAGTCCCAATAGTAGATTCCTTGGGCATATGATTGTTTAGATAACAACCTCATAAATTTATATGACTTGTTTAGATAACTAGCCCCGTAAATTTATGGGCATATGATAGCTTAGCTAACTAGTCCCAAGAAGTATGATGGCCATTGTAATAGATGTTGTATTTATATAGTTATATGATTATAGTTTATAGTTTATAGTTTATGCGTATGTATATGTTTCATGCTTGTAGTAGATTTTCCTTGCTGGGCATTAGGCTCACTCCTTTGTATTTTATATGTGCAGGAAAGTAGTTTTGGCGGTGGGAAGGTTTTTGGTAGCTTGGGGATGTGTATTGAGGCAGGATGGAATCGGTGGATTGTGCGTTCGATTAGAGGATGAAGTTTTAAGTCTTTTAGTTATGATTTCTATGTATTATTTTTCCGCACTTAATGTTGTAACCAATTTATTTAAATTATGTTTTGTTTTAGTTTCAAAACAACGGGATCTCATATCCTAAGTGAAATATTTATGTATTTAAACCTTTACTTTACATTTTTAAATAAAGTTATGATGTTTTCATATGTACGTTTTCTTAGGATTAGTATAATAGTTATTAATGGTCCAAAGTTTAGAATAGTTGGGTCATTACAGTTGGTATCAGAGCAATGGTTCATTCGCGTGAAGTTCTCCTCGATACACACACTCAAAGCTCCGAATCTGACCGCTAAGTAAGTGTTTAAGTTATAGTTATTATGTTTTTACGTATAGCTAACGATTGTAGCCTTTATGTTTCAGTTAAAAATGAACAGAGCATTAACCTATGGGGATATCTGAGCCATTAAGGCTTTAAAAAGAATTAGAGAACCAAGAAACACTATAGGAGTGCTAGAAAGAATCACTCGGAGGCTGGTTTTGTTCCATAGAAAAATAGGTCATCTCCAAGAAACTAAGCAGATCATGATGAGAGCAACAGAGAAATACGTTTTAGTAATAAGACTATTTAGAGATTATCGTACCATAATTGCAGCCTTAGAGGAGATATGGGAGACAATGGATAATGAAGATGAATTGCCGGTATCAATGAGATATTATTTTCTCTTAATTAGGTTCACTTCAAAAATGGAGTTTCGGTTTACAAATGAGCAAAAGCATAGAATTTTTAAGAACCTTCCTCGAGGGCATTTTGAGGCACATGATAATGAGGACTATGAGGAGATAGAAGATGATATGCTAGATGAAGGATCAGATATAGAAGATCCCGATTTTTAGAATAGTTAGTTTCATTGTTTGTTTTTATTTATTATTTGTTTTCTTTTATGGTTGTAAATAGTGAAAACTTTCTTTTCTAAATTAATATCATGGTTATTTTGTTATCATGTATGAGTTTGATTTTTTTCTTTTGCAATCATAATAAATAATAAATAAAATGAATAATGACTAAGTTCGGTGACGGTGCATACAAATCAATGAACCAAGTTTCTATATTGAGAGTTTGGAACAAAGATGAGTTTTGAACCTGAGAATTAAGTCATATAGGATGATTAGCAACAGACTTAGAAAATAATAAAGGTGGCTTATTTTTTCTAAGTATAGAAACCCACTCTAATAATAAAGGAGACTTATATAATTTTCATAAGAAGTCATAATTAATAGGTCTGAATTATGTTTGTCTAGATTAAGTTTTTGGCTTAGAGCCTATTAGGGTAAAGTTTTGACATGTTTCTCTCAACTGTTAGAACTCTGCTACAATGTCACTCCAAAGATCTGCTCGCACCAACAGAAACGCCTCCAACGCTGCTTCGGTGAACAATGAAGCCCCTCCAGTTAGCAGAAGGGGAGTCCTGCTACTGCCAGCCGCAATGCGCCGCCGCCACCAGCTAACAACACTGCAGAGATCACCAGACTACGACAACAAGTCGAGGAACTATTGCAACAACAACAACAATAGGCTCAGCCCCAGACTCAGCATTCGCTGCAGCCACAACCACAACAAATGGCCTCAGCACCCCAACAAGTTGGTCCATATGGGGGATGGCCAGTGGCGAATTATGCACCGTATCCAGTACAACACATGGAGCCAGTTTACGAGTGGTTCTGTAAGCAACACACTCCAAACTTTGAAGGAACTACAGACCCCTTCGAGGCAAAAGAGTGGCTAAGGAACGTGGAGCCAATCCTGATGCACATGAACCTCAGCAACGCGGACCGCATATCCTGCGTTTTGTCTCTACTAAAAAAGGATGCCAGGATATGGTGGGACTTAGTCCAGCAGACGCATGATATTGCCACCATGACTTGGCTCGATTTGTGGAGCTGTTCCAAAAAAAGTATTATAATTCGGCTGTACTCGCTTCAAGAGTTGAGGAGTTCGCTGGCCTGAAGCAAGGAAGTTTATCAGTGGCAGAGTATGCTCGGCAGTTCGATCGTTTTGCTAAGTTCGCACCGGAAATGGTTCTGACTGACTATCTGAGGGTGCCTAAGTTCGTTAAAGGACTTCGACCGAAGATCGAGCTAGGGGTTAAGTTAGCAAACCCAGGAAACACTACTTATGCCGACGTTCTAGAGATGGCAATAGAAGTAGAAAGGATGCAGGCTAACATTAGTAAAGAAGAAGCCAGTAAGCCTGAGCCTAGACAACAAAGTCAATCTCAGACAAGTCGGAACAACAACCACCATAGCAACAACAACAACCAGTCTAGCAACAACAACAACAATGGTCAGAAAAGAAGGCATCCTGACAACAAACAGTCTGATAGCGATAAAAGGGCATGGACGAATAATGGAGGTAGTAGGTCGGGTTATGTAGAATACCCGCCATGTGCTAAGTGTCAGAAGAAACATCCTGGTGAATGATGTGCAAACACTAAAGGATGCTTCAGCTGTGGTCAGGAAGGTCACCAAAAGAGGCAGTGTCCCCAGCTCAAGCCAGAAGGGAAAAAGGAAGACAAGATGGTTCCTGCCAGGTTTTTCGCCTTAACCCAGGGAGAGGCTGATGCTAGCAATAATGTGGTCACAGGTCAGGTTTCTATCCTCAATAATATATGCTCTGTATTATTTGATTCGGGAGCCACTCATTCGTATATCTCGTTAGGAATGATAGAAAAACTAGACAAACCTTGTGAAAGATTTAGAACTAGGTTTGTAACCGAGTTTCCTTCGGGAAAAGTAGTTCTATCATCACGGATAGTACGAGGTGCACTGATCAAGATTGAGGACGTAGAACATGAAGAAGACCTGATAGAACTGGAGATTAAGGACTTCGATGTAATACTAGGTATGGACTGGCTATCAAAGCATGGCGCGACCATCGACTGCAAACGCAAGAAGGTGATGTTCGAGACTCTTGATGGCTAGAAACTATGCTTCATGGGACAAGCTTCAGGACTACGTACCCCGTTAGTATCATCTCTCAAACCTCAAAGAATGATGGAAAAAGGATGTCAAGCATTCTTAGCCAGCATCACAAATGTGGTAAAGGAAACACCACTTAAGGTTGAAGACGTCTGCATTGTAAGAGAATTCCCATAAATATTTCCCGATGACTTGCCAGGATTGCCGCCGACTCGGGAAATTGACTTCACTATAGAATTAGTACCAGGCACCGAGCCTATCTCCAAGGCACCATACCGGATGGAACCTACGGAACTTAAGGAGTTAAAGATGAAGCTACAAGAACTTCTGGACTTGGGTTTTATTAGGCCAAGCCATTCACCATGGGGAACACCGGTGCTATTCGTGAAGAAAAAGGACGGAAGTATGCGGATGTGCATAGACTACCGCGAGCTGAATAATGTAACGATTAAGAATAAGTACCCACTACCTCGGATTGATGACTTGTTTTATCAACTCCGAGGTGCGACGGTATTTTCAAAGATTGATTTACGGTTAGGGTATCATCAGCTCAAGGTAAGGGGAGAAGATATTCCCAAGACAGCTTTTAGAACTCGTTATGGGCATTACGAGTTCTTAGTTATGTCTTTCGGTCTTACCAACACACCAACCGCGTTTATGGACTTGATGAATAGGGTCTTCAATGACTATTTAGATAAATTCGTCGTAGTGTTCATCAACGACATCTTAGTATACTCCAAGGATGAAGTAGAGCACGAGGAACATTTGTGGTTGATTTTGTCACGAATAAAGGAGCATCAATCTACACCAAGTTCAAGAAATGTGAGTTTTGGCTTTCGCAAGTAGCGTTCCTTGGGCATATTATTTCAAAGGACGGAGTTGCAGTAGACCCATCAAAGGTAAAGGCCGTGAAGGATTGGCTAAGGCCAAAGAATTCATTCGAGGTAAGGAGCTTTCTAGGATTAACAGGTTATTATAGGAGATTCGTAGAGGGTTTTTCTAAGTTAGCCACTCCGCTCACCAACCTGACTTGAAAACAGCAAAGATTCAACTAGAATGATAGATGTGAAGAAAGCTTCCAGTTGCTTAAGGATAAGCTTTGCTCAGCACCAGTACTTTGTGTACCGACACCCAACGATAAGTTCGTAGTCTACTGTAATGCATCAAAGCAAGGGTTAGGTTGGGTTGCGTACTGATGCAGAATGACAAGGTGATAGCCTACGCCTCAAGGCAGCTGAAGGAGTACGAGCAATGCTATCCAACGCATGATATAGAATTGGCAGCGGCGGTCTTTGCAATGAATATCTGGCACCAATATCTTTACGGAGAACGGTGCGAGATTTATAAGGACCACAAAAGTTTAAAGTACTTCTTTACTCAGAAGGAGCTTAACATGAGGCAGCGCAGGTGGTTAGAGCTAGTGAAGGATTACAACTGTGAAATCTTATACCACCCGGGAAAGGCAAATGTATTTGTCGATGCGCTAAGTAGGAAGAATTATGGAAGTTTAGCAGCTCTAGCCGGAATAGAAAAGCCGTTGTAGCAGGAGCTTATCAATATCGGAATAGAGGTAGTTATCGACAAGCTGGCTAATTTGTCTATCCAATCAAATCTCCTAGAAGATATACAGATTGGGCAAGGGCATGACGACACACTAGCGACATATATGGATGCAGTCAGAGAAGGAAAGGCCACATATTTCTCAATATCAAGTCAAGGATTATTTGGCAAATGATCAAGGGATTAAGATGGCAATTCTAGAAGAAGCACACAATACCCCGTACTCAGTTCACCCAGTGTCGACCAAGTTGACTCACGACATCAAGGCAATATATTGGTGGCCGGGGATGAAGAAGGACATAGCGGAATTTGTGTCTAGTATGCCATCACGTGAAAGCAGAACATCAGCGACCCGCAGGCTTATTGAAATCTCTTAGCATACCAGAATGGAAGTGAGACGATATAGCCATGGATTTCGTGACAGGGTTGCCACGAATGAACAAGCAGCATGATTCCACTTGGGTAGTAATATATAGACTAACCAAGTCTGCTCATTTCCTTCTGGCTAAGACTTCATACACGGCAGACCAATATGCAGACATCTATGTCCAAGAGATAGGAAGGTTGCATGGAATTCCCAAGACAATAGTGTCGGATAGAGGATCAGTGTTTACATCAAGATTTTGGGGAAGTTTACAACAAGCCATGGGTACTAAGTTAAGTCTTAGTATAGCTTTTCATCCTCAGACAGACGGTCAGTCCGAGCGTACAATTCAAATTTTAGAGGATATGCTACGCGCTTGTGTACTTGATTTCAGAGGATCATGGAATAAGTACTTGCCACTGATAGAGTTCTCCTACAATAATAGTTACCAGTCAACGGTCGGCATGGCACCTTATGAGTTGCTTTATGGAAGAAAGTGCTGATCACTGTTGCATTGGAACGAAGTAGGAGAAAGGCAGCTTCTCGGTCCCGAAGCTGTTAGAAAATCTCAAGAAGCAGTAGTACTAATTAGACAGCGTATGCACATTCCTCAAAGCTGTCAGAAAAGCTATGCAAATGCCAAGCGACGCGATGTGGAATTCAAGGTCGGAGATCAAGTCTTCCTGAAGATATCTCCTATGAAAGGTGTGAAGTGGTTTGGGAAGAAAGGCAAACTTAGTCCCCGATTTATAGGTCCTTTTGAGATATTGGACAAAGTGGGAGCAGTTGCGTATAGACTAGCCCTACCGCCAGCACTAGCAGATAGTCACAACGTGTTCCACATCTCAATGCTATGCAAGTATGTGTCAGACCCATCGCACGTCCTCAAGTACAATACGATAGAACTCCAGAAAAACTTGAGTTATGAGGAACAACCGGTTAGCATCCTAGATAGAGGGATGAAGCAGTTACGGTCCAAGAGTATTCCAATAGTCAAGGTCCTATGGAGTAATAATTCTGAACGAGAGGCAATGTGGGAGTTAGAGGAAGACATGCGAGGACGGTATCCGGATTTATTTGGTAAGTAAATTTCGAGGACGAAATTCTTTTTAGTAGGGGAGAATTGTAGAGTCCAAGAACTTTACTTAGCTAGTTAGATAGTAGTAGTAATAGTAATAGCTAGTAATAGTTGTAGTGTTTTTATGACTGTGGATTTTGGTTCAAACCAGGACTTAGTTAGACACTCGTAGTAACACTTGTAGATTTTATAAGTTTAACCTATAATATAAGAATATTAATTATAACCTAAGGTTTGATTAATATGACTGATTATGGAGATGATAATTATTATGCTATAAGGTTTAGATAGACCTAATAAGATATTAACACTTGTCATGTGTGTGTTTAATAAGAAATTAAGAATTTTTGAGGAATAAGTTTATTAAGAGTAATATTTGAACATCCTAGGGTCTGCCAGCAGCTTTGAAATCATTAAGGGACTTAGTGAAGGCTGTTTACTCAATTCAAATTAGGCTGAAAAAGTGTAATTACGTGTATAATATTTCAGCGTATGTCGATATATCGCAGCTCTAGGAAGCGATATATCGCCATACGGGGATACGAAAAACACGTCGCTTCGCACGACCACCTCGACGAGCCTCGGGAGCATTAGTACAGGCGATATATCACCTAGCATGGGTGATATATCGGCTGTGGTGCATGGTTTTCAAACAATTTTGAAACCGAGCTCATTTTAATCCTTAACCTCTTTATAAGTCCAGAATCTTTCTGACCGAGTCTTCAGCCTCTGCTGAACGATTATTCAAATGTTTTTCAATTAAAAAGCCATTATTTTATTCAAGCTAAATAAAGATCTTTTCATTCTTGAACTCTATAAATAGGACCTAGTACCCAGCCATTTCTTCATTCATCAAGTTGAGTTTAGAGACTACAAGCTGCTAGGATTACTTTAGAGTGTTAAACACTTAGGTTGGGGTTATAAGCTTAAGCATTATAAGCTTAATAAACACTTGGGAAGTAAGGTTTATAGTATATTTTGGTTTCGAGGTGTAGTTCGGTCATAGAAGCATTAAAGGTATTCCTATTCTTAGTTCCTTTATGTATTGTTTCCTTAAGATCTTATAGTTTTTCTCTACTCAAATCCTAACTCGTATTCCCTATTCTTGGTTAGGCATCTAAGATCTTGAACGTAAGATTCTTGTTGGTAAGTATCTTTTTGATGGTGTAGTTCGTTCTTTTCATCTCTTTTTTTAGTATACTCACCTCTCTATTATGGTTTTTAGGAGTGTTCCAAAGTCCCAATCTTGCTCTCACATCCCGGTTTTGGGTAAGGAAAATAGGGTAGATTTGTATGCTTTTATTTTGTTCATATATGTTCATGTTATAAGTATGATATGTTTGTTTTTGAATTGTTTAGATAACAATCACATAATTTGTTTAGCTAACAAATATATAACTTGTTTAAATAACAAGTCCCAATAGTAGATTCCTTGGGCATATGATTGTTTAGATAACAGCCCCATAAATTTATATGACTTGTTTAGATAACTAGCCCCATAAATTTATGGGCATATGATAGCTTAGCTAACTAGTCCCAAGAAGTATGATGGCCATTGTAATAGATGTTGTATTTATATAGTTATATGATTATAGTTTATAGTTTATAGTTTATGCGTATGTATATGTTTCATGCTTGTAGTAGATTTTCCTTGCTGGGCATTAGGCTCACTCCTTTGTATTTTATATGTGCAGGAAAGTAGTTTTGGCGATGGGAAGGTTTTTGGTAGCTTGGGGATGTGTATTGAGGCAGGATGGAATCAGTGGATTGTGCGTTCGATTAGAGGATGAAGTTTTAAGTCTTTTAGTTATGATTTCTATGTATTATTTTTCCGCACTTAATGTTGTAACCAATTTATTTAAATTATGTTTTGTTTTAGTTTCAAAACAACGGGATCTCATATCCTAAGTGAAATATTTATGTATTTAAACCTTTACTTTACATTTTTAAATAAAGTTATGATGTTTTCATATGTACGTTTTCTTAGGATTAGTATAGTAGGTATTAATGGTCCAAGGTCTAGAATAGTTGGGTCGTTACATGTATACAAATAATTTTATATGATTTCTATGCTCTTGCATGTTCCAAGGGAATCAAATACACAACTTGGTGACTCAATGCTATGATTTTATGTTTTAGAAATTAAACTCATGTATGTATTTTTTTTTTTTGTTGGTGTTTATTTCAATGTTTTTGTACATAGAAGTTCCATTATTGTTGTTGTTTTAAGAAATGTTATTTTGCTACTGCTATCCCAAAATTTGAAAATGATGATGTGGCAATAAAAATGACAAGTGGCAAGGAATGATGGGGTGATCTGGCTTAGCAACAACCCAGTACATTAACGAAGAATTTTGATTGCTTGAGAGGAGTCATGTCCGAGCCAAGTGCACCCGAGAAGCCCAATGCCAACACCCAAGAGGTCCGGTCGGACCTTGGTTTAAGGAGTATCCCCAAGGGGTGTGGTCGGACCTTGGTCCGAGGAGCAGCCCCAAGAGGTCCGGTCGGACCTTGGTCCGAGGAGTACCCCCAAGAGGTGTGGTCGGACCTTGGTCCGAGGAATGCCCAGGAATGTGGTTGGACCTTGGTTCGAGGAGAGCCAAGGGTGTGGTCCGAGGAGAGCCCAAGGGTGTGGTCCAAGGAGGAATCCAAAGCATGGTTGGACTGTGGTCCGAGGAAAGCCAAGGGTGTGGTCCGAGGAGAGCCCAAGGGTGTGGTCCGAGGAGGAATCCAAAGCATGGTCAGATTTTGGTCCAAGGAGAGTCTAAGGGGTATGGTCCGTATGCATGTGTCCAGCATGCATATGTCCGACTAGCACTTGTGTGTGTCCAGCATGCATGTGTTCGACCAGAAGATGATATTCATCAATCAAATGGACCAGACTACATAAAATTCCCAGAAACGGCTTCAACAAGAATCGGTCTGGGCACGCGCGGGAATCTCTCACTCCTCACTCAAATTAAGGATTCTGTTGCATTTTTGAATATTTTGTCTAATTTAAATATAATATGAGTAATAGGATATCCCGATACTAGGGGGATATCAGTTTCTGATCCCAAGCCTATAAATAGAGGGTTGATGGGATCAGAAGGGGGACTTTTTGCAATTTGAAATTTGGTATGAGTTTCTAGAGAGAGAAAGTGTGTTTTCCTTGAGAGAGAACCCTTTTTGTATTCTGAAAATTTACACTGAAGAAACTCAGTTGACACTGATTCATCTGATCTTGAGTGTAGATAAAATAATAAAATCTCTGAGTGGATTAGGCTATTATCGACTGATCGGGGCTGAACCACTATAAAAATCTTGTGTGTTATTTACTTTTCTTGATTAAACTGTCTGTGTCATTTGAATTCTCTTGAAGGTTTGTCGTTTTTGACGATCTCACGTCGTTGGCTAAAAACACAGTCAACGACTACAATTATATATTATTTACAATATTCATCAGACTTTTTGTTGTTAATTATTATGATATATTTGTGATTATTATTTAAGTTAAATTTGTATAAAAATATTTCAGAATAAAAAACATCTTCAATACTTGAAAAATAAAACACAAGAATTAATTATCAAATATGTACTTAATATTCTTTTAAATATATTAAAAAATACTTTAATAACATTTTTAGTTTAGTAACATTTATTAAAATGTCACTAAATTTTTTTTAAATATAAAATTTATTATAATAAATAATATAGTGACATTTGAAAATGCTATTAATTATTATTTAGTGACATTTTTAAATGTCATTAAAAAAAATACTATTGTTACATTTGAAAATGTCACTAGCTTTTACTAACATTGGCATATCTTACATTTGCTACAAATGTCACAAAAATTGTAAATGTTACTAAAAACATACAGTAGTCACATTTTCAAATGTCACAAAATTAATATTTTGGTGTAGTGCTCATTCCTTTATTTTTAGTGTGATGCAGGAAAATGAATCTGGAAGGTAGCTTGGCTTGTGTGTTGAGGATTGATGGAATGTGTGGACTGCGTGTCGATCGATGATGAAGTTATTTATTTTTAGTCTTTTAAATCATGTTTTTCCGCATTTAGTTTTGTAAACAATTTTCTTTAGTTTAAAATTATGTTTTATGTTTTAAACAATGGGTACCCATGCCATATTTTCTATTATTATGTATTTGATACAATAATTTGAGATTTAATAAAGTTATATTATTTCTTATGTATCTTTCCCAAAATAGTAGCTATGTATAGTAGATCTAATGGTCCAAGGTCTTAGAAATAGTTGGGTCATTACAATGTCTGTATCTGTATTTGTTTATGCATCTATAGCAGGATATCTGAATACATATTAAATACTTATATTATTAGTCAAGAGAGTCAATAGCGCACTGCGCACTCATCGAAAGGCTAGGGCCCAATCAGGGACGTACTATTACGTTGACTGACCTTATGGTCGCTTGGAAAACAAAGCGCTTGGCTACCTCTATGGCTAGTTACTTAGAGTTAGGGCAAAGGGCCTCGAGTGACTCTATGGTCACATAGCTAGGAAAAAGGCCCTAGGTTGACTCTATGGTCATCTGATTAGGGTTGTGGGCCCCACAATGATTCTATAATCATTTATTTGTACTTATATCATGCATGAGTAGATTATTACTGTTGGGCATGCTAGATATACATCTGAATCTGTATATATTGTTCCTGCACTTGTATTAAATTTTCTTGTTGGGTCTTGGCTCACGGGTGCTATGTGGTGCAAGTAAAGGGAAAGGAAAGCTGGACCAGCCATGAGTTGGAGAGCTTAGGTGGCGACGTGTACATGTGCGGCCACTAGACCACCATGTCCAAGGTTTCTCAGAGGAACTAGGGTCAAACCCTATTTTTGCCACTTAGGTCAGTGGATTGTAACTTTTGAGTTGTAATGACCATTTTGAAACTGTAAACAACTTTGTAAACGTTTATTATAGGATCCCATGTACAGTTTAATGTTTTAATGAAATATCCATTCCTTTTGATCGAAATTTTTTTAACCTTGGACCATTAATCACATTTAGATGCACGTTTATAGCCTAATGACTTGTTTAGCAAGTTAAGCACTATTTAAAATACACAGTGTAACAGTCTTGGATAACCAGGGCGTTACATTATTTATTTGTATTATTATTGTTTTGAGTTTGTGATCTTCTTCTTCTACATCTTTCTATTTATTTGTATTTTGAGAAATAGAGTTGTAGCACTTGTTTATCTATCATTTTGTCTTTTGTATTATTTTGCTTAGAGTTGTATTTTGGTTTCTCTATTCCCATTGAATATAATATATTCTATAACACTTCTTTCTACAAATATTTATATTTATGTATCATGTATATTATTTATTTGTTTAATTTATATATAAGGGCAAAAGAAGCATTTAAATAACGATAATTTGATTAAAAAAAAACATATATAAGAGTAGAGTAAAAATATTTTGGCCATAATACTATAAATTTCATGTCATTTCATTCCATTTCATACTATACCAAATATAATAATCTTTATTCAATTAGTGTTTCCAAAGTCTTTACCAAACAAAATAATTAAAATTCAATTTCATTCCATTCCTATTACCATTACCATTACCATTCCATTTTTATTTTTTAGATTTAACTATTAAGTTATAAAATTAAATTTTTAAAATTTAATCCATTATTTGAAGTTAAAATAAGTTACAAAACTAAATTAATTTGAATTTAAACTAATTTTATACATTATTTGAAATCTTTGTTTTAAATATCTTTGTCGAGAGATTTATGTTATTTGGATTAATTTTATTTTAAGCATTTATGATAAAATTACAAAAAATAAGTAATTTATAAAATCCTTATTTTGGGAATTTATAATTAATTCATACTTTTTTTTTTGCAGCACTGAAATTTATTCATTGAAAAAAATATCATAATGTCATACGACCTATAAATTTAAATCGCTAGAAAAAATATGAGAAATCTTCTAGCTAAACAAGTTCATCATCCACCCAAAGAGTATGCACTCTCAATCCATGAACAACTATTTTGGCTGTACGATGACCATGAATCAAGGACACTCCTGAAAAATTGGACAACAAACTTGATACATTCTCTAACAAAAACCCTAAGTCATTAAAAAATGATGATCTCATAGAGAAAGCAATTACATCTGCCAAATAATCAGTCTCGACATGTACAAAGAAATACCAAGAGAAATACTCCAATGCAGTGCTACTCCTAAAACACGTATTCAACTTTTATAACTGTAAAAGAACGTACAAAACAAAACAACAAACAAACACTACATTAAAAAATAATAAAAAACTAGCTTTTATCATTGCAATAAAATGAAATACAATAAAAAAAGAAAACTTATCTGTTGTAAATATTGTACTCGAGCATAGAGATCCATTGTTAGCAGAAAAACACACAATATTGAAAATGACCAACACAATACAAACAAACAACAAACTCAAATATTCTTCAAAAATTGTAAAAATCTTCTACTGTAAAAACTAAACCATTAGACATCTACCATTATCAACCTTAAATCAATAACTAATGAAAGAAATTAAAAAATTAATAAGTAAAAAACTTATCTGTAATTGCAACTTCTGTTCCGTGGATGATCCATCAAAATAATCAATAACTTAATTATAACATAATAACTTCAAATAACAAATAACAAACAACTAAGAATTGATTGAATGTCTTTCATAATGTTAAATATACTTGAGAATTAGATATTAATATAATAAAAGATAAAAAAAAAAAATTGAGATCTGAAATCTAATTGGTAAGAGGAAGAGGGAATAAATCAAAAAACAAAATAGTATGCTACCTAATTTAAAATAAATTGAAAAACTACTAAGCAATAAGTACCGTTTCAAATCCACTATAGCTCGAAAAGATCATTAAAAAAATAATAACAATATATATTATTAAAAATAAAATAATGAGTAAAAATATATATTTATTTTAAAATAGTTAGCAATTTATTTAAAAACAACTAACAATTATTCCCAAACAAAGGTTGAAGAGATTTCGATTCAAATAAGTTTCTTTTTAAAATAAATAGATAAAATCAATGGTGAAAGTTTTATCGACTTCACAAAATAAAACCTAAACCGAACAAATACAACAAAACAAAACAAAACACTAGATGGGAGAGAGGTTATGTAGAGCCTCCGATTTTTTTTTTTTTTACTTAATTAGATAGTAGTAGCTTACTCTATTGTATTTTAGTTTTCGTGGATATTGGTTCAAAGTCGGGAATTAGTTAGAAACTCGTAGAGCTACTTATGGATTTTATAAGTTTAGCCTATAATTTAGAAATTGTAACGCCCTACTCTCTTAGAGCTATTACTATGTGAGTTAAAAAAATACGCCATTAGCTCGCTAATCGAGGTTTTAGGTTAAAAGTGTGACTAAACTGAAGTTAAACTTGTTTAATGACAAAAATAATAAAATTTGGACATTCATTGAAATTATAGAAAGTTATACAGTTGGGATCCCAAAAATATTGTTTAGAAAATTGTATTACAACTCAAAATATACACACGGTCGACCTAGGCGACAAAACAATCATTACAGTACATTTTCCCAAAAATAACTCTAGCCATGGTAGACAGACAGCCCGAACATGTACCTGTCGCTCCACGCTCTCTGTACTCATGGTTGGTCGACCTTTCCTTTGCCTTTACCTGCACCATAGAGCACCTGTGAGCTGAAGCCCAACAAAAAAACTCAACATATAACATATAACATAACATTCAACAATATATAGCAAAGCAGCCAACGGGCTAAACACATAGTGGCCTACACCGTCCCAGGTGCTTTACCAGGCCCTGGGTTCGCGGTCTTCAATGAGCGGGTGAATACATCACCCTAAGAGGGTCTTGCCCTAGCGGCCTACACTCAGCATGCTCAAAGCAGATCCTGACCCTTTGTCGTACTCGGCTTCTTGCCGTTCTCGGCCTTCGTCGTTTCTGGTCCTCACTGTTCTCAGCCTCGCCGTTCTCGGCCTCGCTGTTCATTCATAAACATACATAATATTCATAAATATTTAAACACATACTAAACATAAATATTAGGGACGCGCCCTGCAATATAAACAATAGGGCCACATCCTGCTCTACGGGAACAACAATTTTCTTACCTGTGTCTCGATCTATCTGAACACCGCAATCCTGAGCATAGTCCTCTAACCCGAGCCTCGTTGAAAATCTAGTCACAACGCATTATAATAACCATCCATCAAGTTCTAATCCAACAAATAACTTTAGAATATTAATCTAGCCTCCGGGACCTTGGATTCTACCAAATCGGGTAGTAGAATTCTTTCTGAGCCTTAACATTCGAGTTCCCGAGCCTTAAAACCTTAATTTCCCTTTTTTTCCCATTTAGGGCCGCGACATGCCCTTTAAGGTCGCGACCTGCTACTTAGTCAGAGGGCAAGGCCCTCCCTGCTGAAGAACATAGGCCGCGACCTGCACCCTCAGGGTCGCAACGCGCCTAGGCAAAACAGAGGCTTTTCAGCCTCTTCGAGAACACGGGCCGCGGTGCCTGAAGAACAGGGACGCGGCCCGAGCCCCCAAACCTAGAAAATCAACCTTTTTCCTCAAGCCTATTCCCCAAATTCATACCCCAAACACCAATTCAACCCATAATTAAACCTAGAATTCTTATCCTTATAGCTAAATAGCACAACAAATCCATGAACAACTCCATACATTCATCAAACACCCAAAATCAATCTTAGAATCCATTTTCACATGCAAGCCTACAATTCCAACATAATTCAGCAAAAACTCAGACAATTCAGTGCCAAATTTCTTACCTCTGTTATAAATCCGGCCTGAGCTAATTTCCCAAGTCTTCAAGCTTCAATCCTCACAAGTTCTAGACTTGAATCCTCAAGTTCTTTCATCAAACTTCAAGCACCAAAGGAGAGAGATATTTAGCCGAGTATGAGAGAGAGAAAGAGCTGGGAATTCCTTTTGTTTCCTTTCTTTCTATTTCTTCTATGTCCCTCTAGAGTCTCAACATCCTAAAGAGTCTAAGTCTATCCCCTTAGCCAAAAGTCCAAAGTACCCCTTAAGCCTATCTTAATCCTCAAGTGCCACCAAGGGAAATTTCATCATTTTCCATGTTCCTCTAATTCCTCGAATGTTCCTATAAATCCCCGTTCAATCCCGACATGTCCAAATAATTGCTAACTTACTACCCGTTACCCGGTAAATCCCGAACACCAACCGTGTTCCCAAAATACCCCTAGGCTCCTCCTGAGTCGGGTGTTCAACCCCGTTGTGACTAATTAGCTAAATTGCTCTGTAGGACTGTCTCGGATCGCACACCATAAATATATCACCACTCACTCGTGGTCTCAATCACAACACACACATATATCACATTTATGCCGTCAATGATTAAAATTACAAATATGCTCCCAATAACTAGATGGGGCCCACATGTATATTTAATTCACCTAAACATGCATTTCTAATCACATAAAACATTAAATTCACATATTAACATAATTAAATTAATTATTTCTCCCCTGGCAAGCTAATCAAGGCCCTAAGCCTTATTAGAAAATTTAGGACGCTACAGAAATATTAATTTTATCATAAGGTTTGATTAATGTAGATGATCCTAGAAATATTATTTATTATAACCCAAGGTTTAGATAGAATAATTAAGAATGTGACAATTGTCACATGTATGTTTATTAAAGATTTAAGGTTTTAGATGAATAAAAATAATCAAGGATAAGTCTAGGAAATCTAGAACCTTCCCTCAGATACTAGGATCTTTTACTACTCAGTCAAAGTAGTTTAAATAAACTTTAAGTGTGCGTAAAATGTGCAAAAACGTGGTTTAGTATATCAGTGTAAGCCGATATATCGCAGCTATAAGGTTCAATATATTGCTTATGCTTTTACGGAAAAACACGCCGACTTTGCATGAACAAAACCACTGTACTGACCCAAATTTACTAATAAGGCTTAAGGGCCTTGATTAATGTGCGGGGATGGCATAACTGGATTATATGTGATTTAATGATTAAAAGCATGTTATATGATTATTTGAATATCGGTGATCCATGACTATGTGTATTAGTATGCATGTAGGCCGTGATTAAGTTAGAAGGGCATATTTGTAATTTTAGCCCGTTGAGGGCATAAATGTAAATAATTGTAATAAATTGTTGAGACCACATTATTATGTGGATATATTTGTAATATGTGACTCGATGAGATCTTAGTGAGCAGTTTAGCGAAAAATTCACGGCGGGGATTTATACCCGGCTTGGGGATAATTCTGGGGATTTAGAGAATATATTGGAGTTTATTTTGATATTGAGGAATATAGTTGGTGATTAGTTAGGTGTCGGGAAGTAAGCTGTAAATATTAGAGACACTCGATCAATTAGCGGGAATTGGGAATAAATTACCAGAATGCCCATGGAAGGATTAAGGGCATAAATTTAATGGGAGTGTATTATGGTCATTTGGCTTATAAGGGATAAGAGTTAAGTTGCTTTATGCCTTAGTGGAAAGTCTAGAATCTGAAGGAAGCTGAAAGAAAAGAAGAAGAAAAAGAAAGAAGGAAAACAGGAATCATTTTCTTCTCCCCTTCGGTTCAATTTTCTTCCTCATTTTTTTTTGAAGGAATTTAGAGTTGTAACTCAGGGAGAGTCTGGGCAGGAGCTTGAGGCTAAGGTCTTTGGTTTAACTTGAGGAGTTAGCAAGAGTAGTCCATCCATTTGAGATAGGGTTTAAGGTTGCTTTTTCAGTTTCTAGTTCTAATGTAAATATGGATTTTTGAGCTGAGTTTTGGTGGGAATTCTAGGGAATTGAGGCTGAAGCTTTGAGGGGTGGAAGCTAAGGAAAATTGGAGGATAGCCTAAGGTTTAACTTCTCTGTTTAAGGTAAGAAGTTCTGATCTTGGTCACTTGAATTCTATGGTTTCAGTTGTTCTTCCTGTTGAGGTTTTGGGATCTAGGTTCAGCTATGGTGATTTCCTTGATTTGGGGTGCATGTGATTGAGTTTTTTGTGGTTGGGACTTATGGGATGAGTTGAGGATGTTGGGAGGCTTGTTTTGAAGTTTTCTTGAGGTTTGATTGAGTTTGGGAAAGGTTTGGCTCGAGGAAATTCGAAGAGGAGAAAACTGGGATGTGTCTGGCTGTGACTAGCGTTGTATCGCTAGCCTTAGGGTGCTACAACACTAGGCTTGGGCGTCTTGGAGCTTGAAGGCTCTGTTTATAGTGCTGTAGCGCTACCCTGTTCCCAGAAAAGGGGTTTTTGGGTTATTTCTAAGGGTTTTTGCTTGGAGGTTTGTGGTTTTATTCCACCACCCCGTTTGGTGGAATTAGGGCTTCCCGAGGGCTCGGGATTGGTCCCGAGGCTAGGTTTTGGATTTGAGGTTTGGTGATGATTCTGATCTATGGCTGTGACTAGGTGTACGCCAGGGCTCAAACGGAATCATGCTTGAGGATCAAATTGAATAAAGCTATCGAAATCTTTAGGTAAGAAAACTGCACTCGGTTATGTGTTTGTGATGGGACTAAGAGCTCCCTATATCTGTATGATGTCATAGATGGGATTATGACATGGGACATGTGATGAACGGCCTAAGGGTGCCGTAAATAATACTTGCGCACAGGGCGCGGCTCGGCCACTGGTAGCTGAGGACAGCTTAATATTCACTGAGCTCGGTTTAAGTGGGTCGGAATCAGTGGGATAAATAGAGGGTGCAGCCTAAGGGCGTTAACCCTGGTTATTATATGTGAATTGATTTTTGATATGAAATGATATACTTGGTATGCTAAATACTTGAATAACATGAATGCTTAGACTGTTGAGTACTTGTTTATACGGTATGAGTTATCTGATTGTCTGCTTAACGATTATGCTCTGTTATTATGTTTTCTTGCTGGGCCTTGGCTCACGGGTGCTACGTGGTGCAGGTAAAGGCAAGGGAAATTTGGACCAGTCCTGAGATGGAGAGCCTCGAGGCTGAATGTACATAATCAGCTGATCGGTCACCACGACCAAGGAGTGATACAGGATGAGAAAAACTTATTGTCTGTTTTGCCTTAGAATGGCTAATAACTGTATTTCAATCCTAAAATTTTGTAGACTGTCTCTTAACTTTACTACTTTTGGGATCCCATGTAAAGAAAATGTTTTTTTTTATAGGAAATGAAGCTTTTGAGACCAAAATATTTTAACCTTAGTTCAATTATAGTATCAGTAACACGTTTCTAATTAAATGACTTGATTAGCAAGTCTAGCACCTTTATAAACACACAGTGTAACGATCTTGTCTATCCAGGGTGTTACAACCACGGACCCTCAGGAATATGGTGCATGCAATATATCGCCTAAAGGGGCGATATATCACCTCCTGTGGTCATTTTTTAAAATATGTGGAATCTGAAGCTAGAAACAACCCTCAACACCTTGGACTTGTTCCTAAACGTTTTTGACCAAGTTATGGGCATCTGTTGAGTTGAAAATATTATTTTTAATCATTTATTTATTCATTGAAATTAGTTTCACTCCTTAAACTCTATAAATAGGACTTCCCACTCAGCCACTTTCATCATCTTTCAAACACTTTTTAGAGCCTTCAAGCTGCTATTTTCGTTCTAGAGAGAAACCCTAGGGTTTTGGGGTTAAAGCTTTCAAATCTAAGCTTTTCTAAATACTTGGGAAGTAAGCTTTTGTGTGATTTCGGTGTTTGAGGTATTATCTAAGGTACTCTTAATCTTCAGGTTTAGTCCATTTCCATTCTTCTTATTCTCTTCTTTTACCAAATCATAACTTGTTATAATGACTTTTGGTTAGGTGCTCGATTTATTTGAAACTTAAGGTTTTTGGTAAGTTTTTATTTTGATGGTTTAGATCTTCTCTTCATCTTCTTTTCTCTAGAGAACTTATGGTTACTTTATGTTTGGTTTTAGGAGTTTCCGATCCCACACTTGTTTCCAATATCCCAAATTTAGTAAGGAAAATTAGGTAGTTTAGTTTATGACCTAGTTTATGTTTTGTATGACCTAATATTTCAGGTACAATAAATGGGTAAGTGTGGCTGGACCTAAGGTGTCCAATGATGCGTGACAGACTTATGTCTAGTAAGGCTTGGTTGCCAAAATTTTATGACGGACTTAAGTTGATGTCTGGTGTATGACAGACTTATGTCCGCGGCTTAATTCTCACCCCTGTATAAACACTTATCTTTTTATTATATATGTCTTGTTATTATGACTTATGACCCATTATTAGGACCTATCACTTATCACTATGATCTATGATTTAGATTATGAGATTTATGATTTATTACTTAGACTATGATATGACCTAGGGTTTTATGATGTTGTGTGATTAATATAATAAGTTCTATTATAACTCTTGTGAAATTTATGATATGTTTGATCATATGATTATATGACTGACTCTTGTTTGTATTTTTCTTATTGGGCTTAGAGGCTCACCCCTTATGATGTTGTTGTTTCAAGCAATTAAAGATAGAAAGGTCAGTGGCGAGTGAGACCTAGGAGATTCGTGATGTACTCATGGGGACCATATAGCCGAGAATTGATCAAGCGTGCCTATTTTTGTTAAAGCATGTTTTATTTAATGTTGCTTATATTAGTATGTTAAAGATAGTTATTTTATTTTTGTAAAACCATGAATCCATTTACTTATTTTAGTTTTCATTCAATAAAATAATAATGTTTACGTTTATGATCCATCACTGTGTTCTCGATAATTCATGAGAAATTAGTGCGGTATAGGTTACGACTTGATTAATTGAATATATGAAGTTAGAACAACAATTGAAAATATGAAAAAACAATTGTTCTCTGGTTTACTATATACTAACTATTAAAATCAAGAAGGAAAGTACATATTTATTTTAAAAAGAACCAACTAAAATTATCTATCAGTAGGTAAACAGGAAACTCGCTATAAAGAAATTATGTGACTTTCAAAGAGCAGAAGGATTTGGTTTTTAGTTTGGAAAAGTGAAGTGAGAATGGGATTTGGTTTCAAATAATTTTTATCAACTACATTTTAAATTCTAATACCATTGCAAGCATCCATATCTCTACACATATAAGGAATCAATAGGCGAATCTTCCAAAGAATCCCATCAAATTAATAAAAATCAATTTATATATATCAAAAGAATTTATTATATACACATATAAGGAAACAGAATTTCATCTAACATACCTTTCTACCCTCATTAATGTTCACGACAGGCCAATCACGAAGATTAAAAGAATTCATCTTTTAAACAGGAGACGCAAGGATTCATCTTTGAAAGACAACAACGATGATTAAAAGAATCGATGGTTGAGACTGACTATCAGAAGAAGGGTGCCGAGAGAAGAAAGGGTGCCAATATAAGATTCTATAACTTATGTTGACTTCATACTGAATTAACTTTCATAGCTCCTTGGCGACAGACAAAACCATTTGCTCCAATTTTCTTAAACTGTCGTACGTAGTTCCAAACTTGAAGGAAACGGTTTATTAACACAGCAAAGGAGAGTGGAGGGGAAGAAGGACAATATGTGGAGATGGTGGTATATATGAGAAACAAGGTTTGCTGATGGTAGTAAACATGAGCATTAACGAACATGGAGGTGAAGGAAACAATTAATTAAAATGGAAACGGGAAGAAGAAGAAAATTGAACCAGAGAAGTGACTGCCACACCACTTCTTTGACATTCTTCAATATGACAAGACTTATAATTAATTTATACTTTGAATTTTTATAATGTTTGTAAAAAAGAAGAGTGCTAAGGAGAATCTTTAATTTTGTGACAAATGTCATAATTTTTAATGCAATATAAATATATTTATACTAATAATTAGTCATAATATTATAATATATTACACTTATGCCACTCTAACTAAATTATTCTAATTAGGAAAATGAACATGTCTTTCTAGTCTTTTCATTTCCAAAACAAGTATTTTTCTTTTAGCAAAACAAAAGTTAATTCAGTCTTATCTCATCTTCCTTTTAGTTTATATGCATAGGGAAATTTTATAGCATAGATGTCAATTTAGCCATTACTGGTAGGAACATATTTGTTTTTGGCACATAGAGAAATTATAACCCAATTTTTTTATATGACGGTGTATATTGTAGTTATCGTAGACACTCCACTAGTTTTCGTGAAATTCTGAATAATTTACGATGCTCAAAACATGGTTCAAACAGTCAGTTGCACACGTGTTTTTTTTATATGCGCGTGCAGCTAACCATTTTTAACTTTAATTTTCAGCATTGTAAAGTATTTAGATTTTTTTAAAAAACTGATAGGATGACTACTATAACTACAATATACATCATCTGTTATACCCAGATTTCGAGCCATGAAAATTGTGATCTCGAAATCCGGGTTCATAATGGATGAACTCGTAAGGTTTGGAATATGGTTCGAAATATAAACAACGAGCCTACGAAGCAGAGACGACTTCGAAGATGGTAGCCTCGAAATCCTCACAAGCTTGAAAGGTAGACCTCGAGGTACATCTGTTCTCGAAGATGACCTCGGATCAGGGGATCCGAGGCTGATGCGCGTACGAGCTCGAAGCAACGTGACTTCGAGATGTGTTATGGCTCGAAAGCCAGTAAGAAGCCTAGGAGAATATGGCCTTGATAATATGGGATAATAACTTGGAATATCCCAATGAGTCATCTATAAAGAGACGCGGTCTACATTTATCTCTGAAAATCCCCTACAATCAGAGGATATTATTTGATTAGTTATACGCCCCCTGGTCTTCAGGGGACGTTTCCTTTTACATCGGATTGCAGGCATTTAATTCCATTTAATCTATTTGCAAATATAGAGTAACTACCCGAAATATGTGGGATAGTATTCTGCAATCTTCTCTATAAATAGAGAGGTCATGCACTATTGTAAAGGACCGAACTTTTGTGAGCTTAAGGAAAACTCTGGAGAATTCATCCTTGAAGGATTTTCAGAGATATTCTTAAGTCTTAATAAGAAAGACTCATGGACTAGGCAGATTCAACTGCTGAACCACGTAAAAAATCGTGTTTTGTATTATCATATTTTTATTGGCCATTACTAATTATTGTTTACGTGCTCTTCTTTCACTGTTGACGAAAAACGACGTCAACAGTTTGGTGCTTTCATTGAGAGCCTTAAACATTCATTCCTGAATAAGTCATGGCCACTAATAATCAGAATACACCTGAAGATAATTATCCAAGACGTCCTGGGAAACAGCCGATGGAAAACCCAGATGTCGAAGAAAGGAGTGGGTCTTCCGATTCTAGGGGACCACCTCCTCCACCAAGAGATGAGGATATGTACTACAATCCTGAGCGATATGTTCCTATTGTGGAACTCGAGAACCGGCAACTGAAACAGCAGTTGGCAGAGGCCAACAAACGAAATGAGGAGTTGGCAAGGATAGCCGCAGAGACGTAGGTGGCTCAGCCCCCGCCTCCGCGTGAAAACCAAGCCCCCCTCCAAGGGACGTACACGTTCCTCCCCATAGACCCCGTGGGCGTCCACGGAAAGATGCTTCCACGAGGAGGCCGGCTCAACCTCCGACACCCACAGAGCCATCCGCTCCACCTAGGCCCCAGAGGAGTACTCGAGCTAGGGCCCTGGTTAATCCACCTGTGGAAGCACCTGGGGAAACTGAGAACAATTAAGCCCCTGCAGAGGCTCGGACTCAAGCCCCTGGGAATGCACCACACGCAACCAACCCATCTTGGGCAAACTCCGGACCGTCTAGGCCGCGAAATGGGTGGCAGCCACCGTCGCCCATACGATTCCCTCCATCACCAATAAGATATCCTTCGCCTCCTCGCAGGAATACACAACCAGTTCGAGATCAGAGCGAAAGGCATGCGGAAAGAAGACAAGGAAATAGGGGAACTTTCCAGGAACGGAGAGGCGCCCCATCAGAAAGAAGTCAAACATCTCGGTCTCGCACGGCGGAGATGAGGCGGCATGGAAGAAATCCATCTCGAAATAACTATGCGACGAGTGTTACCAGGGACGATTCTGAAGACACCAGGTCGGTCAGCAAGCATGACCGAGGTCGTAAGAATACTGGAAGCCGCAGAAATCGCCCCGACCTGCGAGAACACCTGAATCAGAGTCGGGGTAATGTCGACCTGATAAATCCGGACCTGAGGGATCGCTTGAATAGGCGTAAAGATCCCTTACGGAGACGCGAGCCTGGAATTGTGATCGACGGCAATCGATTCCAAACTTTGCCTCTCGCGGACCCAGTCCAAGAGAGAATCGAACAGGTGGAAAAGGCATTCAGGCTTTTGAAAAACGAGCAAGAGCATGATCGATATGAAGATTCTGATGAGGAGCTTGAACCGTTTGCTCCCCATATTTCCAACACCCCATTTCCACAAGGATTTCGAATCCCTCACGTCCCAACGTTCGAGGGAAAAACCGACCCATATAGTCATCTGAGTACATTCAACACCATAATGAGAGCCAGTAACGTGGGTTACAAGCTCAGATGCATGTTATTTCCAGCATCATTGACAGGACCAGCTAAAAGCTGGTTCGAAAAATATAAGAGACATTCAATAACCTCTTGGGAGCAGCTGTCTAAAGACTTCAAAAAGCATTTCAAAGCCATGATGGGGGTTCGACCTGAGGCGTCAACCCTAACTAATGTTCGGCAACAACCAGGCGAAACATTAAAAAGTTACCTTACAAGGTTTAACTTGGAAGTTGCCTGAGCTCGGAATGTGGATGACAGTGGACACTTAATGGTTGTCCAGGCCAGAGTAATGCCAGGAAGCGCCCTCTGGGACGATATGCAAAGAAAACCGGTGAGGTCCCTAACCGAGTTTAATAGACGAGCGCAGAGGTTTGTCAATGTAGAGGAAGCGAGGTCGACACTTAATGTGACTTCCCAGCCCGAAACTACAACGATCAACGTAAACTCTGCCTCAACCTCGGCGGACCCAGTAGCTTCAAAACCTGCTGTGGAAAACCCTTCCAAGAGAAAAAAGAACGAAGGAAGTAACCCCGAGGCCGAAGGAGGAAAGAAAAAGAAGGGGGAGAGATATTTCTCCGTGTATAGAGTATACACCGAGCTCAACGAGTCTCGGGAGAACATATACCTGGCTAATGAAAACCAGGTCCCCTTTAGGCGTCCGGACCCAATGAGAAATCAGAAATCCAAGAGGGATTCAAGCAAGTATTGCCGATTTCACAGAGACACCGGGCATACAACCGATGAATGTCGACAACTGAAGGATGAGATCGAAGGATTGATCTCGAGAGGTTACTTTAGGAAATATGTCAAAAATCAGAGTACTAGTCAGGCGGCCGCGAGCCAGAGAGTAGCCGCTCCTTCGACCGCACAAAACAATAATTCCCGAGCTCGGGAAGAAGATAGGCCCCCACTGATAGATGGAGAGGATGTAATAACCATCTCGGGAGGGCCTCATCCCGCAGGAGTGGGCGGGAATGCCCAAAAGAGATATGTTAACGAGCTAAAAACTGGGGATGGGACTCCTTATGAACCCGAACCTAGGGCTCCAAAAAGCCAGAGGATTGAAACACAACCAATAACCTTCACTGAGGAAGACGCGTCCCATGTCCAGTTTCCTCACCATGATCCGCTGGTCATCACTCTTCAGCTGGCCAATAAAAGGGTCCACCGAGTTCTCATAGACAATGGGAGCTCAGTTAACATCCTCTACAAAGCAACCCTCGAGAAGATGGGACTCTCCCTTCGTGACATGAAAGCATGTGCAACTACTTTATACGGATTTTCAGGAGAAGGGACCGCCTATATGGGATCCATCGAGATCCCCGTGACCTTGGGAGACTACCCAGTCTCGGCAACCAAGATGATGGAGTTCGTGGTAGTAGATCTACCATCAGCCTACAATGTGCTGCTCGGGAGACCCGCCCTGGTTGGGCTAGGGGTAGTCTCATCGGTAAGGCATCTGGCCCTTAAGTTTCCAACCCCAAGCGGTGTTGGAACATTGAAGGGAGATCAATTGGCTGGGAGGGAATGCTACAGCATTTCCTTGAGAGGAAAGAAACAGATGAGCGCACAAACACTCGTCATTATTCAAAATAAAGACGGGACAGTCTTAGAAATTGATGAAGAGATCGATCCAAGGGTTGAGGAGAAATCTGACCTCGAACCCTTGGAAGAGCTCGAAGAAATTCAGCTCGAAGAGACCAATCCCTCGAAAAAGGTGAAGGTTGGAAAATACCTGCAAGATGAGACAAGATAGCAACTAATTTGCTTTTTGAAGAAGAACCAGGATGTCTTCGCGTGGTCACACTTGGACATGGTGGGAATAAGTCCGAATATAGCTAGCCACGCGCTGAATATAGACAAAAGCTTCCCTCCGAAGCAACAAAAGCGAAGACAACTGGATGAAGACAGAAAGAAGGCACTGAAAGAGGAGGTCGATAGGTTGAAAGCAAACCGATTTATTAGGGACGCTTTTTACCCTGACTGGGTAGCCAATCCAGTGTTGGTCCCAAAGCCTAATGGGACGTGGCGAACCTGCATTGACTACTCGGACCTCAACAAAGCTTGCCCAAAGGATTGTTTTCCATTGCCAAGGATCGATCAGCTCGTGGATGCCACAGCGGGACATGGACTGATGTCGTTCATGGATGCCTATTCTGGATATAAGCAGATTCCCATGCATGCCCCCGACTAAGAACATACGAGCTTCATAATGGATAAAGGTCTATACTGTTACAATGTCATGCCATTCGGGCTCAAAAATGCTGGGGCCACATACCAGCGTCTCGTGAACATGATGTTTTCAAAACAGATAGGCAACAACATGGAGGTTTATGTTGACGACATGCTTGTCAAGTATCAACTTAACGATAACCATGTTGATGACCTCGAAGAGTGCTTTGGCGTGCTCCGAAAGTATAACATGAAACTGAATCCTCAGAAGTGCACTTTCGGGGTATCATCAGGAAAATTCTTGGGCTTTATCATAAACGCTCGTGGAATAGAAGCTAACCCCGACAAGATTAAGGCCCTGGTTGACATGCCCTCACCTCGAAGACACAAGGATGTCCAAAGTTTGACCGGCAAGATGGCGGCCCTGAGTAGGTTTGTTTCGAAATCTACGGACCGTTGTCTCCCGTTTTTTAACCTTTTGAGAGGTGGAAAGAAGTTCAAATGGATAGAGGAGTGCGAGCTGGCATTCCAGGAACTTAAAAAGCACCTCGCCGAACCCCTTATCTTGTCAAAACCTGAAACGGGAGAAGTACTGTACCTATACCTTTCCACCACCGAACACGCAATAAGCGCAGTACTAGTTCGAGAAGAAGATAAGGTACAAAGACCCGTTTACTACATCAGTAAAAGATTACTGGGGGCAGAGTCGAGATACCCCCTGATGGAGAAGCTAGCGCTTAGTCTAATTCATTCATCTCGTAAACTCCACCCCTACTTCCAAACACATCCCATCCATGTGTTGACTGATCAACCACTTAGGCAAGTCTTGTCTAAACCAGAAGCTTCAGGTCGACTTCTTAAATGGGCTGTTGAGCTCGGACAGTTCGAGATCACCTACCACCCGAGAACGACCATTAAGGCACAGGCGTTGGCGGACTTTATAGTGGAATGTACTGGTATGACCAACGACGAAGTCATAACCCCGGCCCACGAGCTGTGGAAACTATACGTCGATGGCTCATCCAATGAAAATGGATCGGGGGCAGGAATCATTTTGATTACCCCCGCAGGAAGCAGATTTCATTCTGCCTTGAGATTCGACTTCAAAGCGTCGAATAATGAAGCCAAATACGAGGCTTTACTCGCGGGACTTCGTGTAGCAAAAGAGCTCAAAGCCAAAGCTATACATTGCTACAGTGACTCCCAGCTCGTGGTTAATCAAATCTTGGGAGAATACCAGGCTCGTGGCACAAGGATGGCAGCTTACTTAGAGAAGGCAAAATCCGCATTAGAATGTTTCGAATTTTATGCGATTGAACAGGTTCCCCGAGAGCAGAACTCAAATGCATATGCTTTAGCTCGGCTTGCTACCTCCGCTGAGAATGATGAACTAAACATTGTCCCCATAGAACACCTCTCGGCACCTAGCATTAACGAGCCGGAGGAGGAAGACGTATGTATGATCGAGTCCGAGCCAACATGGATGACCCCGATAGTGGAGTATCTCGAGACCGGTGTCCTTCCAAAAGACCGGAATCAGGCTCAAAAGTTAATGTATCAGCTTCCCCGATACACCATGATGGACGGAAAGCTATATAGAAGGGGATATTCCATGCCATTACTACGGTGCGTAACTCCACCCGAAGCCAAGAGGATCATCGAAGAAATTCACGAAGGGTTCTGTGGAGACCATATTGGGGGGCATAGCCTGTCCAAGAAAATCATACCCCAAGGATATTTTTGGCCCACCATTAAGTCAGATTCTTTCAAATATGTAAAGAAATGCGACAAATGCCAGAGATTTGCCACGATTCCTCGAGCTCCACCATCTGAGCTGACCATGTTGACATCCCCATGGCCATTCGCGGTATGGGGAATCGACCTCATTGGCTCTCTCCCAACTGGCAAAGGTGGTGTAAAATATGATGTAGTCGCGGTGGATTACTTCACAAAGTGGACGGAAGCTGAACCGCTGGCAACAATAACTTCCCAAAAAGTCCTTGACTTCGTGGTAAAGAACATTATATGCTGATATGGGGTGCCGAGGAAGATTGTGTCCGACAACGGAACCCAGTTCGATAGCGACTTTTTTACCAACTTTTGTGAAAAGAATGGAATAATAAAGAGTTTTTCGTCAATGGCTCATCCTCAGGCAAATGGCCAGGTCGAGGCTGTAAACAAAACTCTCAAGAGTTCATTAAAGAAAAAGTTGGAGGAAGCGAAGGGACGTTGGCATGAAGAATTTCCCTAAGTCCTATGGGGTTATAGGACCACTGCTTGAACTTCAACGGGACATACCCCGTTCTCTCTAGCATACGGATGTGAGGCTATGTTGCCTATTGAGGTCGAAATTCCAACAGTCCGAACTCAAATTTACGACCAAGACTCAAACCACACTCATCTCGAAGAAACCTTAGACTTGATCGAAGAAAAAAGAAACGAGGCTCAGCTAAGGAACGCTGCCTACCAGCAATGAGCTACCAGGTATTTCAACAAGAGGGTTCGAGATCGAAGATTCAGTGTGGGAGATCTGGTGTTAAGACGCGTATTCTTGGCGACACGAGATCCAACAGCTGGTGTGCTCGGGCCGAATTGGGAAGGACCATACCCGATAGAGTCAGTCATCCGGTCCGGTGTGTACAAATTTACGAGATTGGACGGGAGCCTGGTACCGCGAGCATGGAATGGCGAACACCTAAGACCTTACTACCAGTAGTATAGGAAAAGTGTTGCCTGCAACCATGATTTTCTATCTGTATTAATTTGTCTGCTTTTGAATTTTATCAAATAAAGATCTATTTCGTTCAATATGTTATCTCTTTTTATTTTTGCAATCTCTCTTAATTTAATAACCTATGGTCACACTCATAGGATATTAAGGGGGCATTATGGGTATATACACCATTAGCTTAAAAAATAAAATAACATGAACGAAAAACATAAAAGTATTTGGATGTAACTAGATACGCGAACTTAGATAGTTTGGACATAACCAAATTATCAAAAACAAAAGTATTTGGATGTAACCAGATACGCGAGCTTAGATAGTTTGGACATAACCGAATTATCAAAACCAAAAGTATTTGGATGTAACCAGATACGCGAGCTTAGATAGTTTGGACATAACCGAATTATCAAAACCAAAAGTATTTGGATGTAACCAGATACGCGAGCTTAGATAGTTTGGACAACCAAATTATCAAAAGATAATAACGTTTGGATTTAACCAAATGAGAAAACTTAACAGGTTTGGAGCAAACCAGCTAAAACTAATTGACGATAAGTAGGAACCTAAACCTACTTCGAGATAAGTCGAGATCGAGGCTGGAATATCTTAAAGGAAAATAGTTTCGAACTCATAACCTTGGAGTAATAACCGAGGACAAGAAAAAGCAACTAAGCAATAAGATATAACTAAACCATTCATATTACATACCATACAAGTACTTTCCGGTTCATGGTAAAAGTAATATCCGACCTTGATGAATAACGAGATCGGAAGCGGATAATTCGAGCAAGCGATGCATGAATGCATCGAGTCTCGAGCATAAATCCAAACTATGTTTGTATGAATAAATAAACATAAATGATTCATCAATATAAAATGTGCAAAATATTTCGAGCCAAGAAATGTAAAGCATATATAAGTCAATATAAAAAGAAATTGTATCAGCCCTGTGGGCATAAATTAGAGTAATTACAAAAATAAGGGGACGCAGCCCCAAGATAAGATTTCCCCGAGATCAAATTCAAGAAAGAGGAGTCTCCTTGGCCTTCTCATCATCAGCAGCACTGGACCCCTCAGGACGAATAGCATGACTATCCTCCTGAGCACCTTCGGAGGCGGCCTCCCGAGCAGCCTCTTCCGCCTCGAGCCAAGCATTCCACTTATCCAGAAGCTTCGCCTCAAGAGGACCTAAGAAGCTGGTGTCCAGGTCTTCGTTGTTGGCCCACATTCTGTACATGGCTGAGTCAACCGCCTGATCCTTCTTCTCCTTATATTCAGCAAGGAGACGAGCCTTCTCACCCTCAATTATGTCAAAGGTAGCGGCCTGATCTTCTTTGAGCTTTTTGTTAGCCTCTTGGAGCCGAGCATTCTCCTTCTCAAGCTCCGCGAGCCTGGCATTCTCTTTCTCGAGCCCCGCAAGTCTAGTATTCAGCCTCTCAAGCTCGGACGCTTTGGCCTTAAGCTCCTCGGCTCCTGCCTCAAGCTTGTCGTTCGCTGCCTTCAGGTCATCACTCGCCTTGAGTTGAATATCCTTTGCCTCCTGATCATGAGACTTGCTCGAGTGGATCTCATTGTTCAACCTATAGTTGAGCTGGGCAGTGAAGGCAAGAGACTAAAAAGAAAGAAAAATACACAAAACGCCATTAATGTCAGGACTGTGTAAATATAACTAAGAAGTAGAAGAAAACTTACCGCGGCAGCAAGCTCGATACTCTTCTCATAGAGGGCAGTGCAATTTCGAGCGTTGTTCAGGTATTTCCATTGAGGAGCTTCGAGACTACTGAAGCTCTGGCCGATTCGGGACATAACATCCGAGCTCAGCCTAGACCCATGGGACCCAGCTGCATTGTCAATTACATACTCATCGACATGAGTAGAAACTGACAGCTTCTGAGTTCGAGAAGCAGAAGGCTTTCTAGGAGCTGGACCAAGGGATGGCTGGACCGCTACAGGAAGTTGAGGCTCGGCCGTTGTGGAGGCACCAACCTGCGAGGTCAGCGCCACTGCAGAGGCACTGACCTGCGAGGTCGGCGCCGTTGTGGAGGCACAAACTTGGGAAGCCGTCGCCGCGACGGAGTTCGTAACAGGCGGAGCAGGAGGAGTTTTTTTGGACCTCCTGGGGACTTTGGTGGGCCGATCCACCTTTCGTGACCCCGCCCTGGGACGCTTGCTCCTCTTGGCACCACCACTTTCGATGATGTTGTCGAGGTCGGAGTCCATCTTGCCTGCACAGTCACACCACAATGTGAATCATAACAAAAAGAGGGAATAGTATATAAGGTGATTCAAGATCGCATAAATATACAAAGCAGTGATAGAAGAAACCTAACTGGAACTCCCCCCCGAGCTCGAGCTCGGGGACCATAAAATTCCCCCATCTTCAGAGGAGGCGGGGGGAGTACCTTCCCTATAGGTGGGCGTCAACCTCGAAAGGTCCCTATAATCATTGGTCCCGTATTGGACGGCTATCCCGTTCCACACCTCGTTTAGATTGTACATGGTGTCATACTTCCCGAGCCAACTATCAAACTTATGAACTCGATCGTCTACCCGAGTCCATATATAGAAGTGGTATCTATTCCTAATGATTTACGATGCCGAAAAAAGACTTCAAAATAATTTGTTTCACGCGTGTATAAAACAGGCCTCAAAACAACATGTTTTCGTGTTTTCGGTACATTAATAGATAACAATCCAAATTTTTTTATATGATGGTGTGCAATTCACTTCATTAGAATCTCTCATAATTTTTTTAGAAATTATAAATAATTTACGGTGCCGAAAATAAGTCATAATCTTTGTATTGAGATAAGACAGGCCATCTTTTATTTTGTTTATTTATAGTATTAAGTTGACATTGCTACATTATTTCTTTTTTTTTATCTGTTTATCTTTTTAATTTTCTTTCTTGCACTACTTTCTCCAAAGACCAAGATTAATAATAACAAATTTATCAAATATAATTATTGACAATTACAAGTAATTTATGCTATTTTATTTTATCTTATTTTTTGTTCTTATTATATTGACAATTTTATTTGCTTTGTTGTGTAATTTATGTAATTGCTTTGCTTTATAGAAAAAAAAAAGCTTCTAAATATTTATTGTTAGAGTGGCATAAATGTAATAAAAGTGTAATATAATGACTAATTATTAAGGATAAATAAATATTGTGAAAAAAAATGACACTTGTCGTAACAAAAAAAGGAGACTCGAAAAGTGACAAAAGAATAGAGTCTCCTTAGGACTCTTGTAAAGAAATGTTGAGCATAGATAATATTGCACACTTTACCACGGGGAATCGAACAAAAATATACACCATTGTAATCATGCCCATAAATATAATATTCTAGAAAACATAACATCATTTTTTTTTTCAGAGATTGTATAGTAGAAATTCATTTTTATCCTACTCGTATAATATACTTCTTACATGAACACATGAAAATATCTTGATTATAGTTTTTTTAATGATGGTATTCACACCAAATCTCTTGTAAGTTTTCCAATTTTTTTTAATAATAAGAGTTATTTTGGCCGATTACCCATTTGGATCCTTTATTTTTAAAAATTTACTTTTATACCTCGTATTTTGTCAAAATATTAAAAATAGGAATAGAAAAATTAATTATTTGAACACTATATATTGGTCGATTACCTATTTTGACACTTTATTTTTAAAAATTAACATTTACACCATGTATTTATTCAAAAAAAGTTAAAAACTCTTTATGAAAGGAATTATATAAATTTATATAATTTATATTTTCTGTAAGGATTCACAGCATTTTGAACCTTGTATTTTAGTCGATTACCAGTTTGGACTCTTTATTTTTAAAAATTAACTTGCAGACCTTGTGTTTTGTGAAAATGTTAAAAATATAAATAAATAGATAGATTATTTGAACCACGTGTATTTTTGTAGATTATCCTTTTAGACCTTTTATTATTAAAAACTAACTTTAGGATTACGTATTTTATCAAAAGGTTAAAAATAACAATAGATAGATTATTTAGTATTATTATTATTATATAGATATTTTTAATTGACACATATTATAATTATTATTAAAATAAAAAAGAGAAAATAGATAGAGTTTTTTTCCTGATTAATTAATAGCCATAAATTAAAAAAGTAGAATAAAAAATGACTTATTATTATAATTTATATGTGTCGTTTACATATATTTTTATAAAACTATTTACGTTTAAATAAAAAGCACAAATCATATGAATAAAAGATTTTTTTTTAAATGAAAATGATTTAACTTTTTCAAGATATCAATAAATTGTATATATATCTTCTGTTGACGCAGTTTTTCGCCAACAGTGTATTAAGAAATAATAAGGTAGATTAGTGCTTAATAAACCATAATGAAAAATAAATGAATTCACTCAAGAACACATAATTTTTACGTGGTTCAGTGGTTAAAATCCACCTAGTCCACGAGTCTATATTATTGTTGTTTCTCTCTCTATTTTGGCAGTTGTACCCGAGATGAGTGAATGAACTCGGGCTAAAATTAGGGTACAACATTTGCCCCCAAGCTCCTGCTCGTGTATGATGTTGTCACTTTCTGACCTACACAGTAGAGGCTTTTAGACTTCTGTTACATAAAACCACGCCTGCCCACTACATGAGTACTGGACACGTGGTGTACCGCAATTGACGTTTATTCGGGTTTCGAGGACTGCAATAATTGTCTTGTCGCTGTTTGGTTTATTTAATCTTACCCCTTGGATCTCGAACTAACCCAATTGGATGGCCCAGATTAATTTACACAATTTACGTATAAATAGAATGGCCAGAATTCAAACTCCACCACCTTTCATTTAAAAAATTTCCTAAACTGCACTACCAAGCCTCTTTTCTCTCCCAAAAATCCCAAAAACCGTTCATCGTGCCCAGATATTCAGAAGCTTTCCAGGAGCTTCCCGTTGCCGAGTCTATTCCCTCCAGTCTGTGAATCGTACTTTCCTGTAAGTATCTCATCCTTTGGTTTGAAATGCATTTTTTTTTAATGGAATTTATGCTCTCAACCATGTTCATCCGCAACATTCATTATAATTATTGGTAGGCTATTTCTAAATGTTCTTAGGGATTAGGTTTTGACTTAGGTTCATAAGATGTTCATAAAACTGAGAAATTTCTGGGTAAATCTGGGTAACTTTAATGGTGAATTAATTTAAAGAATACCCATTCGGGGTAAAAGAAGTGAAGGGTTTTTAGGTTTAGAACTAGATAGCTTAGAGGTTACACTTTCTTGGGTGGTTTTGCACTAAACTGCCTCCCAAGGAAAGTAGTGGTCTGACACTCGACACACAGATCCCTAAATATCAAGGGTTTGTTCAGAAACCGAGGCGCGTAGCTTAGGATATCGCGTGGCATCACGTGATGGGACTGAGGCTAACCTTAGCTTGTATATCAAAAGTAAATCGTTTCCTTCACTCTCACATTATAGTTTTAGATCCTTTTAGGTCGCCTACTAACTAGGTCATTTTATCGTCCCGAGCCGAGTGTTTGACCCCGTTGTGACTAATTAGCTAAACCGCTTCGTACGACTATCTCAGATCGCACACCACAAATATATCACCACTCACTCATGGTCTCAATCACAACACACACATATATCACATTTATGCCCTCAACGGCTAAAATTACAAATATGCCCCAATAACCAGATGGGGCCCACATGCATATTTAATTCACCTAAACATGCATTTCTAATCACATAAACATTAAATGCACATATTAACATAATTAAATCAATTATTGCTCTCCCAGCATGCTAATCAAGGCCCAAAGCCTTATTAGAAAATTTGGGACGCTACAGAAATATTAATTTTATCATAAGGTTTGATTAATGTAGATGGTCCTAGAAATTTATTTATTATAACCCAAGGTTTAGATAGAATAATTAAGAATGTGATAATTTTTACATGTATTTTTATTAAAGATTTAAGGTTTTAGATGAATAAAAATAATCAAGGATAAGTCTAGGATGTCTAGAACCTTCCCTCAGATGCTAGGATCTCGTACTATTTAGTCAAAGTAGTTTAAAACATGGGTTAGTATATCAACGTAAGCTGATATATCGCAGCTATAGGGGCCGATATATCGCCTATGCTTTTACGGAAAAACACGTCCACTTTGCATGAATGAAACCACAGACCCTCGGGAATATGGTGCAGGCGATATATCACCTCCTATGGTCATTTTTGAAAATCCGTGGAATCCGAAGCTAGAAACAGCCCTCAACAACTTGGACTTGTTCCTGAACGTTTTTGACCGAATTCTGGGCATCAGTTGAGTTAAAAATATTATTTTTAATCATTTATTTATTCATTGAAATGGGAGTTAGTTTCACTCCTTAAACTCAATAAATAGGACTTCCCACTCAGCCATTTTCATCATCGTTCAAACACCTTTCAGAGCTTTCAAGCTGCTATTTTCATTCTAGAGAGAAACACTAGGGTTTTGGGTTTAAAGCTTTCAAATCTAAGCTTTTCTAAACACTTGGGAAGTAAGCTTTTGTGCGATCTCGGTGTTTAAGGTATAAATCGAAGCTCTAAGATATCTAAGGTACTCTTAATCTTCAGGTTTAGTCCGTTTCTATTCTTCTTATTCTCTTCTTTTATTTCAAATCCTAACTCGTTATAATGACTTTTGGTTAGGTGCTCGATTTCTTTGAAACTTAAGGCTTTTGGTAAGATTTTATTCTGATGGTTTATATCATTTCTTCATCTTCTTTTCTCTAAAGAACTTATGGTTTCTTTATGTTTGGTTTTAGGAGTTTTTGATCCTGCACTTGTCTCCAATATCCTAGATTTGGTAAGGAAAATTGGGTAGTTTAGTTTATGACCTAGTTTACGTTTTTTATGACCTAACATTTCAGGTACAATAAAGGGGTAAGTGTGGCTAGACCTAAGGTGTCCAATGATGTATGACAGACTTATGTCCGGTAAGGCTTGGTTGCCAAAATTTTATGACGGGCCTAAGTTGATGTCCGGTTTATTACAAACTTATGTCCGCGACTTAATTGCCACCCCTGTATAAACACTTATCTTTTTATTATATCCATTTTGTTATTATGACTTATGACCTATGACCTATTATTAGGACCTATGACTTATGGCTATGATCTATGATTTAGATTATGAGATTTAATGATTTATGACTTAGGCTATGATATGACCTAAGGTTTTATGATGTTGTATGATTAATATAAATAAGTTTTATTATGACTCTTGTGAAATTTATGATATGTTTGATTATATGATTATATGACTGACTCTTGTTTGTATTTTCATTACTGGGCTTAGAAGCTCACCTCTTATGATGTTGTTGTTTTAGGCAATTACAGATAGAAAGATCGGTGGCGAGTGGGACCTTGGAGCTTCGTGATGTACTCGTCGGGACCATATAGCCGAGGATTGATCAAGCGAGCATATTTTTATTAAAGCATGTTTTATTTTAAAAGTTTTATTTAATGTTGCTTATTTTAGTATGTTAAAGACAATTATTTTATTTTTGTAAAACCATGGATCCATTTACTTATATTAGTTTTCACTCAATAAAAGAGTAATGTTTATGTTTATGATCCAACGATGTCTTCTCGATAATTCATTTGAAATTAGGGTGTTACAAGTGGTATTAGAGCCACAACTATATTGGTCCTAAACGTTCCCACGAAATACACACGACAACTACAAAGGACCAACTCGCTACCAAGTAAATATACACATGTTTTGGAAATATGTTTGTAATGTCTTTCTTGTGTTGTTTTCAGAAATTAGCTCAATGGACTCAAGTGTGGTTAGAAAAGTTAAATCTATAAGAAGAATACCATACCCTGAGTGTGAGAATGAGTTCGAGAGAGTGTTTCTTAGGATCAATCGAATTCACAAGGAGAGAGAAAAGATTATCAATAGTCATACAACCCTTTTAAAATCACATGAGAAATTCATAATTCTCATACACTCAGTCAAACTACCATTAGCAGAACCAAGCTTAAGGATATCATGGAATGAAATTTATTTTATAATGATGTACTTATTGAAGATAAATATGACATATTTATGGATAGGTTTGCACGAAATTTTAAAATATTCAAGGATATTATATTACCAAATGGAGAAATAGGAGAAAGGGTTCATCAGTTACGAGAAAACCCTAGGCATTGTAAAGTATTTAGAATTTTTTTGAAAACCGATAGGGTGACTACTATAACTACAATATACATCATCATAAAAAATAATTGGGTTATAATTTTTATACATACCGAAAACATGAATGCCCCTACCGCTAGGGGCTAAACTTGCACCCCTACTATAGAATTTCCCTATATGTATATAGGAAAATTCTTTAGTAGGGGAATAGCTTTTGTCCCCACCGGTAAGGGCATTTCTGTTTTTAGAACATGAAGAAATTATAATACAATTTTTTTATATAATAGTGTATACTATAGTTATAGTAAGCATCCCACTAATTTTCAGGGAATTCCTAATGATTTACAATGCCGAAAAAAACTTTAAAATAATTTGTTTCACGCGTGTATAAAACAGGCCTCCAAACAACATGTTTTCGTGTTTTCGGTACAATAATGAATAACAATCCAAATTTTTTATATGATGATGCACAATATACTTAATTAGAATCTCCCACAAATTTTTGAAAAATTCTAAATAATTTACGGTGCTGAAAATAAACCATAATATTTGTATGGAGATAAGACCGACCATCTTTTATTTTGTTTATTTATAGTATTAAGTTGATATTGCTACGTTATTTCCTTTTTTTTATCTGTTTATCTGTTTAATTTTCTTTCTTGCACTACTTTCTCTAAAGAACAAGATTAATAATAACAAATTTGTGAAATATAATTATTGACAATTACAAGTAATTTATGCTATTTTATTTTATCTTATTTTTTGTTCTTATTATATTGACAATTTTATTTGCTTTGTTGTGTAATTTATGTAATTGCTTTGCTTTATAGAAAAAAAAAAAGCTTCTAAATATTTATTGTTAGAGTGGCATAAATGTAATAAAAGTATAATATAATGACTAATTATTAAGTATAAATAAACATTGTGAAAAAAAATGACACTTGTCGTAACATAAAAAAGAGACTGTAAAAGTGACAAAAGAATAGAGTCTCCTTAGGACTCTTGTAAAGAAATGTTGAGCACATAAAATATTGCACACTTTACCAGGGGGAATCGTACAAAAATACACACCGTTGTAATTATGCCCATAAATATAATATACTAAAAAATATAATCGCGTTTTTTTTCTTCGAGATTGTATAGTAGAGATTCATTTTTATCTTACTCGTACAACATGCTTCTTATATGGACACATGATGATGTCTTTATTATAGTATTTTAATTATGGTATTCATTGTATAGCAAATCTATTGTAAGTTTTCCAAAAATTCTGAATAATAAGGGTTATTTTGGCCGATTACCCATTTTGATCATTTATTTTTAAAAATTTACTTTTATACCTTGTATTTTGTCAAAATATTAAAAATAGGAATATAAAGATCGATTATTTGAACATTATATATTGGTCCATTACCCATTTTGACACTATTTTTAAAAATTAACATTTGGATCATGTATTTATTAAAAAAAAAGTTGGAAACTCTTTATGGAAAGAAAATTATATAAATTTATATAATTTATATTTTCTGTAAGGATTCACAGTATTTTGAACCTTGTATTTTAGTCGATTACCAATTTGGACCCTTTATTTTTAAAATTAACTTGTGAACCTTGTGCTTTGTGAAAATGTTAAAAATATGAATAAATAGATAGAATATTTGAACTGCGCGTATTTTTGTTGATTATCTTTTTAGACTTTTTATTATTAAAAACTAACTTTAGGATTACGTGTTTTATCACAAGGTTAAAAATAACAATAGATAGATTATTTAGTATTATTATATATAGATATTTTTAATTGACACATATTATAATTATTATTAAAATAAAAAAGAGAAAATAGATAGAGTTTTTTTCTTGATTAATTAATAGCCATAAATTAAAAAAGTAGAAAAAAAAAGAGAAAAAAATTACTTATTATTATAATTTATATGTGTCGTTAACATATGTTTTTATCAAACTATTTACGTTTAAATAAAAAGCACAAATCATATGAATACATTTTATTGAAATGAAAATGATTTAACTTTTTCAAGATATCAATAAATTATATATATCTTCAAAAATAAATTATTATAATAATACCAATTTAAATATAACTATTCAGAATTTGAATAATTCGGTTACGACTCTATTAATTACTTTTATATTTTTTACTAATTATCCATCAATGTTATTAAACAAAATAATGTGTGAATAATTTTTAATTTTAGATATTTAGATAGTTTAGATATTATAGTTTTTTTTTTAATTATTAACTAAGAATCATAAATTTGAAAAAGAAGAATTCAAAAATGTGATTTTAAAAAAAAAAAAATTGAAATAGTGTTTTGGAGCAATTTTAGAATGTCACATCATCTCGTTGATGCTCTCCTTTATATAGATACTAGAAAACAAAGTCGTGCTTCACGCAGTATGTATAATAATTTTACAATTATATATATTTAAAGAATTTTATATTTGTTTAATGATGTGTTTGATAAAACAAAATAGTATATTAATGTTACACCAAAATTTCCAGATTAAATATGTAGGCTCGAAAAGGTTAAGTTCGGGATCTACAAGTGTTAGTAGTGCACTTATACAAATTGTCCAATGATTCCAGATCTGTTATTAGCACTCGAGCATGAGTCATAGTGTTCGAGCTTGAGTTGTAGGCTCGAAGACACCAACCTTCTCTGAGAAAATTAGTGGATGAGGATGAAGCTACAACTGGAACGATGAGCTCGAAGCTTGGCCAATCTCGAAAGCGAGTCAACACAACGATCGAGCTCAATGACGTGTTTGTCACACAGAAAGTCACACAGAAAAGTTGTTAGGAAATCCCTATTTCATAGCGATTCGTTATTACCGTGTATTAAATCCATATTATCTTGGGATATTATGTAGTTATCGCATTTAATGTATTTATTTCAAATTTGAATGCTTGATTGTAACTTCCCTGAATTGGGGGAAGATATTCCTACAACCAGGTCTATAAATAGCATGGACTAATTCATTTGTAGAGAGGCACAAATTGTACTAGATAAACTCTGGCAAATTGCTTTCATTCGAAGCTTTGAGAGAGTATTCATAATAACAGTGACTAGTGAATGTAGGCAGATTTTAACTGCTGAACCACTTAAAAAATCTCTGATTTCTTCTATTGTAACGTCCCAAATTACCTAATAAGGCTTAGGACCTTGATAAGGGGGCCAGGATGGCAATTATTGGAATGATATGCTTATATGAGATATATTTGTGTGTAATTATGTGATTATGTGGGTTATATGATAATATTACTAGATATGCATGTTTAGGGGTATTAAATATGGGTGTGGGCCTGCTTCTTATTAGAAGGGCAAATTTTGTAATTTAGCCTTGTAACGCCCCACGTCACTATGGCTGCTTCCTGGAATGACGAGTGGCCTTGCAAACCAACATGAGTCTTTCCAGCGTGCTTTGTCCTCACTTGTACGCTTCCTAGGTAAACTTCCCAAGAGGTCAACCATCATTAGATTACTCCAGGTCAAACATGCTTAACTTTGGAGTTCTCAAGTGATGGGCTATCGAAAAAGAAGAGGCATCTTGTTGGCATAGGTAGTACTCATCAATCCATTTAAGCCATCTTCAACTGTGTAGTCCCATACCTATACATTCTTAGAATCATCACACTTGACCTTCCCTAGGCGATGTGGTATTGCACAACTTTTACCCGATCTTTCCCCCTACGGATCACGGGATTCTGACTGTCACAATCACCCTCCCTTAGGGGTCTGATGTCCCCGTCGGACACACTTCCGACTAGAGCAAGGCTTTGATACCATTTGTAACGCCCCACATCACTATGGACACTTTCTAGAATGATGACTAGCCCTGCAAACCAACATGAGTCTTTCCAGCATGCTTTGTCCTCACTCGCATGCTTCATGAGAAAACTTCCCAAGAGGTCACCCATCATGAGATTACTCCAGGTCGAACACACTTAACTTTGGAGTTCTCAAGTGATGGGCTACTGAAAAGAAGATGCATCTTGTTGGCATAAGTAGTACCCATCAATCCATTTAAGCCATCTTCAACTATATAGTCCCATACCAACACAGTCTTAGAGTCATCACACTTGACCTTCCCCAGGTGATGTGGGATTGCACAACTTTTACCCGATCTTTCCCCTTGCGGATCACGGGATTCTGACTGTCACAGGTCTGTTGTGGGCATAACTATATATATGTGCATATATGGGATATATGTGAGAGACCACTTTATTATGTGGGTTTATTTGGGTCACTCGGCATGAGACGGCCCTAGGGATCAAGTTAGCAGGATAGTCACAACGGGACCCAATACCCGACTCGGGGTGAGTCGAGGGGTATTTTGGGTATCGGGTAATTTATCGGGTAACAGGAATAGATAATTGAGGATATAATTGGAATTAGTGAGATTAGGAGGGAATACCAGGGATTTTGATCATTTTTCCCTCGAGGACGTTTTCGGTACCCCGAGCCTCAAGATTAGCTTAAGTTACTTAAGCCTTAAGAAAACAGAACACAAAACACAAAAAGACACGGTTGGAAGCTCACCCAACCGGCTCCCTCTCTCTCCCTCATTCTCTCTCAACTTTTGAGTGAAATTTCTTGAGAATTAAGGAGAATTGTTGGCTGAAAGCTTTGGAATTGAAGGCCTGAACTTGGGGGATTGGATTTGTTGCAGCTAGGGGAATTTAACTTTTAGTTGAGGTAAGCTTTAGACATTGATTTCCATAAAATTATGTTTTAGTTTGGCTGTTTTTTAGGTGTTCTTGGGCTTGTGGCTCAAGAGTTGGATTTTGAGTTTTTATGGTATTTAATCAAGTTTAAGTTGGGTTTTGTTGTTGGTATTATGTTGAATGTGTTCTTGGGATTGAATTATGGTTCTAGGATGATTTGGGGTGGTTTGTGTTTGAGTGTGGCTGGAGAAAAACTAGATAATTCTGGGTTCGTAGGGTCGGGCCGTGACCCTCTTGAACCCAGAGGCCAGGGGAGGTTTTTGATGTAAGGTCGCTTCGCGGCGCGTGTTCAGTGAGAAGGGAGGTTGAGGCCTCTAACTTGGGTGGGCCGTGACTCAGATGCTTGGGGTCGCGGCGCTGAAGGGGTTTTGAGCCCTGGGAGGGTTTTTTAGTGTGAGAACTCAACCTTAAAGGCTCGAGATCGATTCTACTACGCAGTTTAGTAGAATTTGAGGTCTCGAAGGCTAAGATTTGGTCCAAAAGCATTTATTTGCTCGTTTTGACGGGATCCTATATTATGGATGTGACTAGGTTATCGCTAGGGGCTTGGAGTCGGGATCGTGCTCAAGGGTTGTTCTTATTCTGCTTTGCACTCGGACTTGAGGTAAGAAAAATGCACCCAATACGTGATGTATGTGATTAGGGCTTGACCCGATTGTTAGATATGGTTATGGTTAGGGCTTGGGCCCCTGTAAATGAGCATGATTATATGTGATTGTCTGTGTGATTAGGGCCCAGCCCCGTTAAGGAACATGGTCATTAATGTGTTTGTGTTTAATTGGTTGAGATATGTGACTAATATGTATGCAAACTTGTATTATCAGAAGTATGCCTAACGATATTTGATTATCTGGTTGTTAAGTACGAGTATGAATAGGGCTCGGCCCCCCTTAGAATGAACATGATTATGATATGTCTGTGATTGATTGATTAAGCATGCGTGAATGCTCTATTTTGGGATAATTGTTAAAGAGATATACTTGTTGGAATTATCCGATTGACAGGTTTGGCTCATAAGCAAGGGCGACAATAGCATGCTGAGCGCGAGTCGATATGGTTAGGCCTAACCGAGAGCACATCATACGCTTGTCCGACCCAATGGTCATGGAAAATTACAGTGCCAGGTACACTGGGCCAGCTATAAGGTTGGTGATACAGATGATAGGGCACGGGCCCTTGGGGTGACTCATTAGTCCCAGATCCTAGGGCGCTGGGCCCAATATGACTTATTAACCACTTATTCAGGGCATCGAGCCCCCGTTATGACATATTAGTCATTTTTTTGTAATTGTATGCATGCATGAGCAGGCTATTACTGCTGGGCATGCTAGATATGCATCTGGAAGTTGTATTTATTGTTCGTGCATATGTTAAAGTTTTCTTGCTAAGCCTTGGCTCACGGGTGCTAAGTGGTGTAGGTAAGGGCAAGGGAAAACTGGACCAGCCATGAGTTGGAGAGCTTCAGTGGTGGCGTGTACATATGTGGCTGCTTGTCCACCACTGCCGAGGGTATCTCAGAGGAACTAGGGTTGTATCCCTTATTTTTTTCGCTTAGGTGTAATGACCCAACTATTTCTAAGACCTCGGACCATTAAAACTACTAGACATAGCTACTATTTCGATGCAAACATAAGAAATAACATGCCTTTATTGAAAACCCAAAATATAAGAAATAGCATGTCTTTATTAAAAATGTAAAATAAAATGTGATATGGTATGGGATCCCATTGTTTACAAAACATAAAACATAGCTTTAAAAACAAGTTAAAAAAATAATACTAACTACTACAAACTAATACTAACTACTACTACTACTATCTAGCTAGTAAGTAAATATTCTGGGACTCTACATTAGGTCAGCCGGTTGTAAATTTTGATGTATATACACCATTTTAAACGGTTGTTTGTAATATTTTGGGATCTCATGTATGTACGAAACTTTTAAATGAAAAGTCAAGTTGACCAAAAAATTTTAACCCTAACCCTTGACGTTAATCTTAGTTACACATTTATAACCAAATGACTTGATTAGTAAGTTTGACACTATTTAAAGTCCATAGTGTAATGGTCCTAGATTAGGAGGACGTTACATATATTCTTTCTACATTATTGTTTAGTGTTCTTCATAATTAAGTTGATGAAAAACGACGTCAACAATTAATATTTTATTGTTTATTATATTTATTGTTTAAATTAAAATATAAAAAAATGGTTGTTTATTGATCAATGCTAAAATAATCAATTGAGAAAATATGAGATCAATATTGGAAAGATTGATCATATTAATTTTTACCACTCCTTTAACCCAATCTTTATATAATTTTATAGGTATATAGATAATTATTAACAGTTTCCATCGTTTAAATAAATCATCTATTTATTATGAGTATAAAATTAAAATAATGAGAAAAATAAAGTTTACTGCCTAGCTTAAGGGCGCAATAAACTAAACTATGGGCCGCTTTATAAATAAAGCCACTGACATAAGAAAGAGATGCATTGAACATTTTGTATAACTTGAGTACTTTCACCGTAAATAGTATGTTATATAATAAGTTAGGATAATACAATAATAACTTAATAAAGCTATATAAATAAATAAAAATAAAGTATAACAAAAGTAAATGTCAAACAAATAAAAAAAATGAAGTAATTGGTGAGTTCAAAAAGACTTGTCAATCTTATTACCAAAAGAAAAATCTTAGTTATAATAAAATATTAAATGATTGAAAAATTCTTATTCTCTTAAAATTAAAAATACAACCTTAAAGTGAATATATTCTCACTCAACTGATTAGCCTTATAAGTTGATAAAACAAAATTTGATAGAACCTCAAATACTTATATTTTCCGTGTACTAAATCTAAATGATCGTGCTCGTAACATTCGACGATAAGAAATATAATCTCATCCCAACAATTAACATGAGCATGTAAAAATTATTCTCATAACAATAGTAATCAAATACTACATGAATGAAGCAAAAATTTAGTAAAAGTTTGTTGAGATGTGTTTTGTTTCATTTCATTATATCATTGCAATACAACGATTTATAATTCTCTTTTTGTCTTATTAAGAGAGAGACACACATTTCACATAATTTATTATTTGCATCATATCTAAAATATAAACACTTGAAAGTGAAACACTCTCTTATATACTATTGTTCCTCTCCTCTTCAACTCTAAACAGAGAATCCTCCGCAAAGCTTTGCCTTCGCCACCACCTCCACCTTTGCGCCTTCGCAAAGCCTTTTTCTTCGCCTTTGTAAAGCACCTACTGAGCTAGAACCTTATTTAATTCTACCGAACTTATGAATAGCGTGCTTGAGAAGCTCGTTGATCTTTAATCTTAAATGTTAATGATAATATATAGAGATATTTATATATACTTGTATATTCTATCATCAGCACAATCACAACAATAAAAAGTGGTGAGGACCTTGATCCAGAATATAGAAACAACAATGGAATACACAATCACACAATGAATATATATTGTGTGAGAAGTGGTGATATGTTCAGCAATGAAATTGGTCTTCAAAGTACCTTGTTTCTGAACATTTCCTTGAAACAAATGGAAGTGGTGATTGTGAATACATACACATAGTTTTTCATTATCGATCTAGAGAGAGAAACAGATTAGCAATTTATGTAACTTGTATTTTTTTTAGCATCATATAACTTGTTGTGATTATACGGTTATAAAAAAACAAAAAGTGAATTTGAATTCCAAATGTATAGATATAGTTATAGAAAGATTTAAAATAAATTAATATCATATATATAAATAAATTCATATAAATTATTTTTTTAGCATCACACAACTTGTTATATATAATTATATACGGTTGATTTGTGAATTTGAATTCAAAATATATAGTTATAGAAAGATTTAAAATAAATTAATATCATATATATAAGTAAATTCAAATAAATTCTTTTATGTTTTTCTCTAAATTATATATTTTAGTTTTTTTTTCTTTTAATTATTAACTATTACGAAAATATATATTGTTTCAATGGAAATGGTAAATACTATTACAACTCTAGACAAAATAATACAAATAAACTAAAATTGATTAAATAATGTTACAACTCTATGACTGAAAAATACAAATAGAATAAGAAGAAGTAGAAGAAGAGAATACAAAATTACAACTCTAAACAAAAGTTACAAATAAAGTAATAGTGTATGAAACAAAAAGAAATAAAAGATTACAACTCTTAAACAAGAAACACAAGTAAATAAGACAAGAAGAATAAGAAGAAAAACAATAGTAGAAAAAGTAAGAACAAAGAACAAGAAACTCTCACTCACACAACCAAAGTGAAGAGTGTTGGGGATCACCAACTTGAACAAGGTTTGAAACCTTTGTCCAAAAGCTTAATTCCCCATAACTCAAGCACTAAGGGAACTCTCACAATTTTGGAAATAGCTTTATAGAATTATCAAGCCTCTAGGTGTTTTCTAGCCAAGTGTTGTAATGGATAGAAAAATTGTGTCTTAGAAGTAAGCAATATGCTCCTATTTATAGAGTTTAGAGACACCCTTCGAATTTCAAATTCCTCCAACCCCCATGGCTGTTACCAATGATTAATTGAATGTTTATGGAATTAAAAATGAGATTTTGGAATTATTTGTGTTGTTAGAGCCATTCAAAAAAGTTGGAAAAACTGAAGTTTTGGTAGCCAACCCTCCTGGTCATAGCCACGGGCATTGCTGGTCATGATCGTGGCTCTCTGTCCCCCAGGCCGCGGCCACTGGCCAATTTCAACAGACAAAATTGTGCTATTTTTCCAAATGGTTCCAAATCATTCCCAATTGATTGTGTAACTCCAAGACACATTATTTAGGTTAAGACCAAGTCTCCAACGACCATTTTACTTATGGCTTTAAGAAATTCAACTCAAAATTGTGTAACAACAAATCTACACAATAATGGGTAATATTTGAGAGTTACAAATTTATAAGTGAATTTGTGACACCAAATATGTTACATATTTGAATATTCACATATATCCAAACATTGTAACTCTCTTTTATATGTTACAATATGTGACACTCTTTGTCACAATTATTTAATCTAAAACATTATATTATAAAATAATATCACATTCACCTACTAGATTAAATAGTTATCTATCGTAACACTTATTTAATCAACCAACATTATATTTTAAAAATATAACATATCTCCCACTTGATTAAATAATAACTCTCTCTTATAGAAGTCATTGCATTGATGCATAAAGTAAAGTGTTTTTCAACTTGAATTTTACGATAGTGTAATTATCACAAAATTTGTTGAAAAATTTGGTTGCACTTGGCATTGAACCATCTTTCCATAATAACAAATCGGTGATAACACACACCTTTGACATGTTCACTTGAGACCTCTGTGTCTTGATTTGCACCGTTAATGGCCATGTGCACTTTTTATTCATGGACGTTCTTGAGAATACTCCTGATTCTCATGAGAGGCGGCACCACCCCTAGGTCCATATAAGTAGAACTCTTACAGTATTCACAAGACTGAATTCTATTAAAAAACCTCTCGGTTTTAACCCTCAATTTGGTAACTCACAAGTATTCAACTCAGATGGGACTGTTTTGAGTACAACTAATATTCACTTGATTGACTTGTTATTACCTATTGAACCTAACATTAGTTAAGTAACTAGTGTTAAGATTGGTTACCATCAATCGGGAATCTCTTTAGGGAGTTTAATTCCCATCCCTCGAGATGATGTAGCCACTAAATCCCTCGTTAGTGGCTTAGTGAAATGATCTGCAAAGTTTTCACTTGTTCTCACATAGGATATTGAGATGACTCCTGTTTGAATCAATTCTCTTACATATCCATGTCTTAGACTGATGTGTCTAGACTTCCCATTATACACTCCGTTGTATGCCCTAGCCAATGTTGCTTGGCTATCACAAAGTATCGATATATTGGATACATTCTCTTTGATTAGGGGTATCTCCATCAAAAGATCCCTTAACCATTCGACATCTTTGTAGGTAGCAGCTAGAGCTATGAACTTTGCTTCCATAGTGGAATGAGATATATAGGTTTGTTTCGGGAACCCCAAGAAATTGCACCCCCACCAAGTGTAAATACCCAACCAGTGGTGGACAAGTTGTCTCCAAGATTGGATATCCAGCTTGCATTTGTATATCATTCTAAGATTGAAGGAAATTTGGAGTAGTGAAGGCTTAGTCATTTGGTTTTCTTGAGATAACCTAGGACTCTCCCAATATCCTTCTAGTGATCCACACTTAGATTACTTGTAAACCTACTAAGTTTACTTACCGCAAATGCTATATCAAGTCTAGTGCATTGAGCAACGTACATAAGACTCCCTATAGCACTTGCGTACTCCAATTGAGCCACCGCTCTTCTTCATTCTTCTCTAGTTTTACACTATGATCGAATGGAGTATTTGCATATTTAACCTTGAGCTGGTTAAATTTGTTCAATACTTTCTCAATATTGTGGGCTTGCCCCAACGCAAAACCCCCACTATGTTTCTTCACTTTGATACCATGTATGGTGTCAACTTCTCCAAGATCTTTCATCTTGAAGGTTAATGATGGAAACATCTTCATTTCTTTTATCACTTTCATGCTATCACTTAGAATAAGCATGTCTTCCATATATAAGCAAACAATGATCACATATCCCTTGCAGGTTTTGGAATACAAACACTTGTCTCCAGTGTTATGCCTAAACCAATTATACATGATGGCTTGATCAAATTTCTCATGCCATTGCTTAGGAGATTGTTTCAATCCATATAAGGATTTTACAAGTCTACATACTTTATGTTCATATCTTGGTAGGACAAACCCTTCAAGTTGTTCCATATAGACTTCCTCATTAAGGTCTCCACTAAGGAATGTCGTCTTGGCATCCATTTGATGAACATACAAGTTGTGTATAGAAGCCAAAGAGAATAAAATTATTATAGAAGTTGTTCTGCATAGGTATCGAAATAATCGATACCATATTTTTGCCTAAAACCTTTAGCTACTAATATAGCTTTAAAGATTTGGATAGTGCCGTCAGTGTGGCATTTTCTCCTAAATACCCACTTACATCCAATTGGCTTAGACCTCGGTGGGAGGTCTACCAATTCCCAAGTGTTGTTGGAAAGAATGGAATCCATCTCATCATTGATGGTTAATTGATGGCTTCTTTCCAAAATGCACTATCTCTGTATTGCATGGCTTCTCTATAAGTCTTAGGATCATCGTCAATGAGAAGTACTGTAACGACCCGAATTTACTATTAAGGCTAAGTGTCTGGATTACAGTGCCGGGAGGGCATAATGGGATATACATGTTGAATTAATTGAATAAATGTGTGACTATGTGGCATACATGATTTATATGATAATATGGATTTAAATGCATGTTTATGTGTATTAAATATGCATGTGGGCCCATTCTTGATAGTAAGGGCATATTTGTTATATTGGCCCATTGTGGGTATAAATGTGATTATATGTGCGTAAATGATTGGGACCAAATTATTATGTGGATATATTTGCAGGATATGGCTCGAGACGATCCTAGTGAGCGGGTTAGCGGAATAGTCACAATGGGGTCTCGGGGCGAGCCTAGGGGTATTTTTGGAAGTTTAATGTATATTTTGGATTTTTCAAGTAATGGGTAAGTATTTGGTAGTTAGTTGGGCATGATGGGATTAATTGGGAATTTATAGGACTACTCGAGGAATTAGCGGGAAATGTGGCAAATGACGATTTTGCCCTTGGGGCAATTGAAGGTTAAGGGTATGCTTAAGGGTGTTTTGCTCCTTTGGCCAAGGGATAGGCTTGATTTAAGGACTTAAGTAGAAGCTTGGGATGGACTTGAATCTTCTTGGGAAGGAATCAAAAGGAAGAATAAACTAAGGAGTTGCTTTCTCTCTCTCACTTTCCACCACTCACGTTTTCTCTCTCCCTCTCTTGTGCTTACGAGAGTTTTGAGGTTTTGGAGGAGGGAACTTAAAGAATTCAGCAGGAAGTCTGGAGAATTGAGGCTAGAAGTAGACAAGGAATGGCTGGGGGATTTAAGCTACAATCTGAGGTAAGAATTATGTCCATTTTTGCTGGGAATTCAGATGTTTAGGTTGAGTTTAGGTTGGCTTTTGGATGTTGAATGACTTCTGGTTTAGGGTAGTAAATTCAGTAGGTTTAGGGGTGTTTAGTTTGGTTATGTTGTTGTGATATCAACTTTGGGTTTAATTATGAGAGTAGGGGTTGAATAGGGTGAAGATTTATGGATTTGGCTGGGAGAAAAAACAAAAGGAAACTGGGTTTTCTAGGTTCGGAGGCCCGAGTCGCAGCCCTGTTCTTCAGGTGCCGCGACCCGCCTGTTTGAAGAGGTTGGAGACACCTCTGATTTGCTCAGGCACCATGGTATGGGGGAGCATGTCACGACCCGTGTCCTCCAGCAGGGAGGGCCTTACCCTCTAACCAAGTAGTGGGTCGCAACCCTAAATGGAAAAATAGGGAAGTTTAAGGTTTTTAGCTCGTGAACTCAAATGTTAAGGCTTGGGAAGGATTTTACTACCCGGTTTAGTATAATTTGAGGTCTCGTAGACTATTATCCACTATCGCATTGTGACTAGGTTATACCACAAGGGCTCAAGATTAGGATCATGCTCGGGGTTGTCATACGCTTGCTGCTCGGGACCTGAGGTAAGAAAACTGCACCCGAGTTGTGATTGGGGTCTTAAACCCCCTAATATAAATATGAATATACCTGTATCTGGAATATATGGATGGGAATGCTTGTATACGCTACCATTTATTATGTGTTATGCATTGTGTATTGTGAATATATGTGTTTGCAGACCGACATAAGGGTGCTGGGACCGATAGCAAGCGTGCGGAACATAGCCTGGCCTAAGGGTGTCGGGGTCAGCTAAGAGACCAGGGGACTCGGCCTAAGGGCACCGGGCCTGGGTATTATACCATAAATAGAAGTGTGGTTCACACTTAATCGTTTTGATTGACTGATGAGCTTGATTTACATACCTGGCATAATTGAATATTACTGCTAGTTGGTTATTTATATCCTATCATTAATTGAGTTTGATGATTAATATTTACTATTTTATACTGTTGCTTAATTGTGGATGTTGTTTTAAGGCTTCTTGCTGAGCCTTGACTCACGGGTGCTATGCGGTGCAGGTAAGGAAAGAGATAGCAGGACAAGCCAAGAGTTGGAGAGCTTCAGGGGCGGTGTGTACATATGCGGCCTGCTCGATCGTCATGGTCAGGATAGCTTGGGATAAACTAGGGCTAAACTGTAAGGCCCTGGCTACCCCAGAATAGTTACGGTGAACGGTGGACCAGAAATTTGACTCACTACCTGAGTCCTTTGGTCAAAAACGTGCTCTAAGTGTAATTAACAGGTTAAGGTACAAAACCGATAAAAAGGAAATGGAGATTTTTATTACAAACTGCTCTGCAGAGCTAAACAAAACATTTACAAGTGGTTCTCAGTACAAAATGGTCATTACTGTTTTAATTTTACAATCCCGTCGACCTAAGCGGCAAAAATAGGGTAAACCCCCTAGTTCCTCTGAGAACACCTTGGCCGTGGTGGTCAAGCGGCCGCATATGTACACATCACCACATCAGCTCTCCACTCAAGGCTAGGTGAGCTTCTCTTTCCCTTTACCTGCACCACATAGCACCCATGAGCCAAAGCCCAGCAAGAAAACATAATTCTTTTCATAAACATTATCAAATGATTATCATTATAATCACACTGAACATAAATCTTTCCAACAAGCGAGTGAGCATCACATGATTCAAGAGGGAGAGTGGCTGCTAGGTAAGCCACTAGCCTCCAGGTGCTTATTTCATTCATCGACCCTCGAGGTCGGTCAGGCATTAATGCTCTTTGAACCATTCAATGCTAATGGTCGATTAGATCTAATCTCTGTTGGCTTGCGTGAACCACGCTAAGACCGTTCTGGCTAATAAGTCAGCGCTAAGTGACCAGTGTCCAGTATCACTGCCGAACTTGCCTAATCAGTCACAGCTTCACAGCTGATACTAACACCATTGCCAATTCTGAGTGACCAATGTCCAGTATCACTGCCGAACTTGACTAATCAGTCACAGCTTCACAGCTGATACTAACACCTTTGCCAATTCTGACCAACGAGTCAGTGCAACGTGACCAGTGCCCAGTACCACTGCCGAACCTGACTAGTCAGTCACAGCTTCACAGTTGATACTAGCACCTTTGCCAAACCTGACTAATTAGTCAGTGCTATGCACAAGTGAACAACATATGCTAAGCATTCTATGTTCAATCCATGTCCATATTACACAATCAACATGCCTTACAAATATCCATGCATGTCACACTTGGGGTGCAGTTTTCTTACCTCGGGTCCGAGCTAGAACGAATAAAAGAGTGACCCTGAGAACGATCGACCTTTTGGTCCTTTAGCGGTTACCTGGTCATAACCAAATTATGGGATTCCATCAATAAAATGAATAATAAAAGGTTCCCAAACCAAAACCTAACCTCCGGGACATCAAACACTACTCAATCGGGTAGTAGGTTCAACCCCGAGGCCTTAGGTTTGAATCCCCATGCTAAAAACACTATTCTGGCCAAAATGCCTTGTTGGGCCGCGGCGCGCCTCCAAACAAAGGCGGCCACCCTCCTGACAGGCACCTTGGGCCGCGGCTCACCTATGCCAGGCCGCAGCTCAATAAGCCAAAATGCCCAGAATTCAGCACGCATCAGCTAGCATCTTCCTGCGTTTATCCTTAGAACCAGCCCTTCAAACCAACTCAAAACCTCTTCCAAACACCCATTTAAACCTCCAACCATCACCCATAACTCCCCCCCCATCACAACCCAAGTAAAACACCACATAAACTCCCCTTGATTCCAACTTACCACACCAAAATCTAGAGCTGAAATCTTAAAACGGAAACAGAGCATAACCAGAAAAATAATGGATAAAACTGACCTCAAATTCAAAACCAAACCCTCTTCAATGGCTGAACCAAGTCTACAACCTTAGCCCCTTGATCTCCTAGCTTAATTCCACCCTTTAAGCTCAAAATTCCTAAGAAGAAAAATGAGGGATAAGAACGTATGGGAAGGAGAAGCTCTTTCTCTGTTTTTGGTTCTGTTTCTACAGCCATCTAAACCTCACATATATCCTAGCCAAATGACCTAAATTCCCCTAGGTCATTTAAGGCTTCTAAATCCATCTCAAGGGTAGTTTTGGCACTTTCCACCTATTCCGTTAATTATTCCCGCTAATCTCAATATTCTCAAACACCAATATTTCACATCTCGTTACCCTTTAATGCCCGGTAACACTCTAATCATTAAAACACCCCGAGACTCACCCCGAGCCCCGAGCTTAAGCCTATTATGAACAAACCGACAATTAACATTCCTTGATCGTCTCATATCAAATGGCTCGAACAAACCCACATCATAATGTGGTCTCAAAATATATCACCAACATGCGAACAAATAATCAATTTACCCTCAACGGGCCAAATTACCATCACACCCCTGTAATTAGAAATAAGGACTCACATGCATGCATTTCACATCATATCATAATATAATCAACATATACATGAATTTTATCAATTAATAACATAATCAAGCAAGTATGGCCCTCCCGGCCTACTATTCACGCCGTTAAACACAACGGAGAATTCGGGGCATTACATAAACCCTGTTTTGCCGCTTAGGATGGCCAAATTGTATTCTATTTGTCTTTTATGAGTCTGTACACCGATTTGGGATCCGGTGTATAAACTTAATATTTTAATGAAAATAACCATTTTGTTGACCAAATCTTTTAATACTTTACCTTGACTTAGTCTTTAATTACACATTTAAGTTTCAAACGATTTGCTTAGCAGGTTAAGCACTATTGTAAACACACAGTGTAACGGTCTTGGTTATCCAGGGCGTTACAAGTACAAAAGGAATTTTCCTAATGACTTCCTCTCTATTTCCTTCTACCATGTAGAAAGAAATTCGTTGAGAATCTATCTCATCTAATCCTAGACTTTTCTCCTTTCTAACCCTTTGACTTCTTCTAAGTTAAATGGGTTGCTCTACATTCCTTAGTGAGATCTCCTCTTGAGAATCATTTTTGGATGTAGATGCTTGAGAATTGTTCTCATATAATAAATTCTCCTTTAAAGATGTTGAAGCTTGAGAATTGTTGTCATATAATATGTTCTCAAAGAATTCAACTTCTCTAGATTCAATCACAACATTAGACTCTAAGTCTAATAGCCTACAAGCTTTACTATTGTTGGCATAACAAACAAAAGCACACTTTATGGCTCTTGAACCTAACTATGTTCTATTAGGTTCATTTTTCTTGCAATATGCAAGACACCCCCACACTTTGAAGTACCCTATGTTGGGTTTTCTTCATTTCCATAACTCATATGGAGATATCTCATTTTCTTCATCGGTATTCGATTAAGAATGTGACAAGAGGTTAACAACGCTTCACCCCACAAGTTAAAGTTCAACTTAGAATACACCAACATAGAATTTATCATCTCTAGATAAGTCCTATTTTTCCTTTCGGTAACACCATTGTATTGTGGTGTATAAGGTGCGGTGCACTCATGAATTATACCATTTTCTTTACAAAATGCATTAAATTCATTAGAGAAGTACTCTCCTCCTCTATAACTTCTTAGCAACTTAATCCTTTTATTGAGTTGATTTTCAACTTCTAATTTATATACTTTAAAAGCATCAAAAGTCTCATCTTTATGCTTTAAAAGAAACACATAGGTATATCTACTAAAATCATCAATAAAAGTAAGAAAATATCTTTTACCACCTCTAATTAAAATACTATTTAATTCACAAATATCACTAAGGATTAAATCTAGTAAATTAGATGATCTTTCTACACTAGGAAATGGTTTCTTAATCATTTTTGCCTTAACACATGTTTCACATTTACCACAGTTTTTAATATTGCATGCAACCATACCACATTTTACTACTCTTTTCATGCTTGAAAAAGCTATATGAGATATTGTAATGTCCCAAATTCCCTAATGTGGTTTAATGCCTGTATTAGGGGGTCAGGAGGGCCATAATTAATTTAATATGCAATTATGTGATTAAATGCATGATTATATGATGATATGATGATAATTGCATGCCTGCGAGCCATTTCTTATTAGAAGGGAATTTTCATAATTTTGATCTATTAAGAGCATATCTGTATATTTATGTGCATGTTTATGATTTATGGATGACACCACATTATAATGTGGATATGTTCGAGCTATTCGGCATGAGAGGATCCTAGAACGTAAGTTAGCGGTTTGGTCATAACAGGATTAATTTCCTGGCTCAGGGTAAGTCTGGGGGTAATTTTATGCTTAGTACATTACCAGGAATGAATGTGTCATGGGATATGATTTAATTATTATTTGAGAATATTGGGAATAATGGGAATTGGAGGACGCTAATAATGATTAGCGGGATAAGTGGGAAATGTCAGTTTTTCCCTTGCTAGCTTTGAAGGTTGTAAATGACCCTAGGGGCATTTTGGTCATTTGACCATGGGATATGTTTAAACTTAGAGGGTTGTAGAAGGTTAAGGCTGAAGCAAAATAGAGTTTCTTTCTCCTTCTCTTTCTCTCTCTCTCTTTCTCTCTCTCTCGGTTGAGATTTTGAAGCTTAGCTTAAGGATTCATCTTGGGGAATCAAGGCTTGAGGGTTTAGGTTTGTGATTAGCAGCTAAAGGGGATTCAATTACGAGTTTAAGGTAAGGTTTTCAGCTAAAGTTTAAGGTTTTTGTTCTATTTTAAGGTTATGTTTAAGCTTTGAATTTTGATTGAAGAATTGGGTATTTGGTGAGGTTTTAAGTGTTATAAAGCTTAGGTTTTGTTGGTTGAATGATAGATATGTTGTGGTAATGATTGGTTGTGATTGTGGGATTGAGTTGGTGAAGGTTTTGGCTGGTTTGAATTGAGAAAAAGGCAGGGGAGCTGGGTTTGCAGGGTCAAGTCGTGACCGAGTTCATGCAAGTTGCGACTTGAACCCATTTCAGAGCCTCCCATGGGAGCTGTCTAGCAGGCACGCTGCGACCCACTAGGTCAAGTCACGCCCTGCCCCTGGTACCCTAGACATAGGCTCTCTGTCTTGGGGGCGCGCCACGGCCCGCCCCTTCCTTTTGTGCCAGGAGGGGTTTTCAAAGGTTTTAAGCGCTGATTTTCATTTTCTAAGGCTCGAGATTGAATCTACTAACTGTTTTAGTACGATTCGAGGCCCTAGGAGCGGGGTTTAGACCATGAACCTTTTATTATTTATTTTTATTGATGATATTTCATATTTGGTTATGACTAGGTGATCGCTAAGGGACTTAAGGACCGATCGTTCTCAAAGGCCGTTGTTTTATTATTTCACGCTCGAACCAGAGGTAAGAAAACTGCACCCAATATGTGATGTGCATGGTTATTGATGAGGCATGTTGAGTGCTCTATATATGGACATTGATTGCATAGTAAATGCATAGCAGCTTTGCTTATCCGTGTATGGCACTGATTTATTAGTCAGGGAACGGAAATGGTGTTTAGTATTGATCGTGAAGTTGTGATTTATCAGTCAAGTATAGCGGTGATACTGAGCACTAGTCGTATGGTATTGGCTTAAGAGTCAAGAACAACATTAATGGGTTTAACACATGCCGAAATGATTAGATCTAATCAACATGAGCATTAAATGCTTGATCGACCCCAAGGTCGAAGAAAACTAAAAGCGCTTGTCTAGTCTAAAGGCTAGTTATGTAGAGCCAGGGCCAAAAGGCTCAGGTGACTGAACTTCACATGGCTTAGGGAGAGGATCCCCAGATATAGAATTATTAGTCATCTATTCAGAGAGTGACTTATTAGTCATCTATCTGATTAGGGTGCGAAGCCCCAGAGTGTAACCCACTATTTGATTAGGGCTGCAAGCCACAGAATGATTACTAGAATCATTTATGGATATTACATACATGCAGTAGTAAGTTTTCTTGCCGAGCCTTGGCTCACGGGTGGTATATGGTGCAGGTTAAGGGAAAGAAAAGCTCATCCAGCCTTGAGTGGAGAGCTTAGGTGGCAATGTGTACATATGCGACCACTTGAACACCATGGCCAAGGTGTTTCTCAGAGGAACTAGGGGTTAACCCTATTTTTGCCGCTTAGGTCGGCGGGTTGTAATTTTTATACTGTAATGATCATTTTGGATTGTAAATAACTTTGTAAACACTTTTATGGGCCTATGTACAGTTTAATGTTTTAAATAATATATATCCATTCCTTTCAATCAAGATTTTCTCCCTGGCCTATTAATAATATTTAGATGCTTTTTAATAACCAAATGACTCGTTTAGCGAGTTAAGCACTGTTCAAAGTCCACAATAACGGTCCTGGGGTAACCGGGGCATTATAACTTGGTATCAGAGCATGCCAAGGTTTAGGGTTCTTGTAGACTGGCTGGGCATGTACACTCGCCACTAAAGACAAGCTCGAATCATGATTTGGTAACTATTTATGTGGTTATTTGTTTAACTACATAAATAGAATATAAATGTTTTACCTATCTACATGAGATACATTAATAAGGCTGGGCCTTGACTGCTACATGACAAGCAAGAACGTGCTTATTAGTACTGATATTGCTAGAACATGCTTATTTTCATTGTTAATTGTCAATCACTAATTTCTAAATGCTAAATTTTAAATATTATAATCATAAATCAATATGTTTATCTGCATGATTGTTGAACATGGATGAATATCTGCTTGATCTTGGACCGTGAGGCGGCAATAGGTTTAGTTATCACTACCTAACTGACTACATTGACTATTGCAGCAAGGTTTAAGTTGATAATATGCTTCAAAGGCAGATAGATTCATCAGCTGGCCAGGAAGATCAAGGCCAGAATGACAGACAGGGTCAGGAGAATGACCAGAGTGAGATCCCTCAGCCAGCTCCTGATAACTGGCAGCAGCTGTTTGCTGATTTTCAAGCAAGAGTTATGAGGCAGGAAGAAGAAATTTGCCTCCCGAGACAACAATAAGTTCCTGCAGGAAACATTCTACCAGAGGCACCATCTACAGCGGTGCCAATAGTTGACCAGTTTCCAGAGGCTGGAAATAAATGGGAACCTCTTTATCAAAGGTTCAGAAAACAATAACCTCCAGTTTTTTAGGGCAGTGCAGATCCAGCTAAGGCTGAGCAATGAATGAGTATGGTTACCACCATCCTTGACTTTATGAGGGTGTCTGGTAATGAGAGGGTGGCTTGTGCCACATACATGTTTCGGGAGGATGCTCGAATTTGGTGGGAATTGATATCCCAAACCAGAAATGTAAATGCCCTGAGTTGGGAAGAGTTTCAGACTCTCTTCAATGAGAAGTATTACAACGATACCATTAGGGCTACAAAGGCTGAAGAGTTCAACAGATTACTTTAGGGGAGTTTGTCAGTGACTGAATATGCTCTGAAGTTTGAAAGATTGGAAAAGTTTGCCATGGAGCTGGTGCCCACCGATGGGACCATGAGGGAGAGGTTTCTCCAAGGGCTACAACCTATAATAGCTTGGGATGTTTGTATCACCGCCGTGGATGGAGTTACTACTTATGCACAGGTGGTTGAGAAAGTGCTCACAGCTGAGAGCGCATAGAACAAGATCTGGCGAGACAATGCAGCCAGAAGAGATGCTAGGAGGACAGGACCTCCATTTGTGGGTTCAGGTAGGGGCGGAGGCCCCGGTGATCAGAAGAGGAAGGCTCCTGATACCTTCCCAGCTCCAGGCCCTGATAGGCGATCACATGGAATTTCAATGGGTCGCCAGGGTGGTAGTGAGGCCTAGAGGACTTATATAGAGTGCCCTAGGTGCAATAGACGCCATATGGGGGAGTGTAGGACAAAGGCTTGCTTCTTATGTGGGGCAGTGGGACATTTCAAGAAAGATTGCCCAAAAGCAAAGAAGGAAGAACCCAGAAAGGCAGACAGCTCAGCCCTAGCTCGAGTGTTCACATTGACTCAGGCAGAAGCTAAGGCTTCACCCTTAGTAGTTACAGGTCAGCCATTTAGTGCTGGAACCCCTTATACTATTTTGATAGATTTTGGTGCTACACATTCTTTTGTTGTTAGTAGAATTATTGTAGATTGTGTAGACCATGTGATTATTATGATGTGGGGTTCGGGAGCTTATTACCCACTGGGGAGTTAGTAGCATCCAGAAGATGGGTCAGATCACTGCCAGTGACAGTGGAGGGTAGAGAGTTGTCAGTTGATTTGATAGAGTTGGTGATGATTGACTTTGATATGATTTTGGGTATGGATTGGTTAGTGAAGTATGGGGCAACCATAGATTGCAGAAGGAAGATGGTAACCTTTGAGCCTGAAGGTAAGGATCATTTTGTATTTGTTGGCACTATGCATGGACCTCGTATACCTATGATATCTATTATGAGGGCTAGAGATCTATTGCAAGGAGGTTGCAGAAGATTCTTAGCCAGTGTGATTGATACCACTCAGACCATGCTAGTGGGACTAGAGGAGACCAGATTAGTCTGTGAGTTTCTGGATGTGTGTACTGCCCCAAAATCCCTAATGAGGTTTAATGGTTGGATTAGTAGGTCGGGAAGGCCATAATTGATTTATTATGCCATTAAATGATTATGTGAATTATATTATTATATGATGTTAAATGCATGCATGTGGGTCCACATTTCATGATAGGGGCATGTTAGTAATTTGGCCCGTTGAGGGCATAATTATATATTTGCATGCATGTTGGTGAATTATTGACGAGGCCTCATTATAATGTGGTTTTTTTCGAGCCATTTGGCATGAGACGATCTTTTAAGTGCAAGTTAGCGGTTTGATCATAATGGGGTTGATTTTGAGGCTCGGGTGAGTCTCGGGGTAATTTGGTGATTAGTGCATTACTGGGAATTAAAGGATAATGGGATATGATTTATTAACATTTGAGAATATTGAAAATAACAGGAATTGGAGGGTGTAAATTATGATTAACGAGATAGGCAGGAAAGGACAATTTTGCCCTTGGTGGTTGTTAAGGGTTTTATTTAAGCTTAGGGGAAATATGGTCTTTTGACCTAAGGATAGATATAATCATTGAAGGCTGTAGAAACTTGCATAAATAAAGTATGTTTTCTTCTTCTCCCGTGCACCATTTCTCCATCTTTTCTCTTTGAATTTTTGAGCTCCATTTGAGGAATCAAGCTTGGGAAGTGAGTCTTGAGGGCTTAGGGTTATGTTCCACCATTGAAGGGGGTTCCATACTGAGCTTGAGGTAAGTTTCTAGCCATTAGAACTCTAGTTTTCTGCTCTGTTTTCATTTGGTTTTCAGCTTGATTTATAGATTGGATAGTAAGAATTGATGGGAATTTTTGGCAAGTGTTGCATGGGTTATGATGCCTAGGACTTGTAGAGAGGATACTTGGGTTCAATTGGGAGTTTGAATGAGGTTTGGGAACATGTTTTTAAGGTTTCGTGGACCTCATATACCAATGATATATGTTTTGAAGGATAAAGACCTATTGCAAGGAGGTTGCATTGGATTCTTAACCAATGTAGTGGATACCACTCAGGTCATGCCAGTGAGACCAGAAGAAACCAGACTAGTCTGTGAGTTTCTGGATGTGTTCCCAGAAGATTTACCAGGGTTGCCACTACACAGAGAGATTTAATTTGTAATATAATTGGCACCAGGGACAGAGCCAATGTCTAGAGCACCTTACAGAATGGCCCCAACTGAGTTAAAAGAATTGAAAGTACAGTTGCAAGAGTTGTTGGATTTGGGTTTTATCAGACCTTGTTTTGTTATATTATATTATAATATAATGTTTTAGATTAAATAAATGTGACAAAGTGTGTCACATATTGTAACATATAATAGAGAGTTACAATATTTAGATATATGAGATATATCCAAATAATGTAACATATTTGGTGTTACAAATTTGTAACTTCCAAATATTACCCTTTATTGTGTAAAATTGTTGTTACACAATATTGAGATGAATTTCATAAAGCCATATGTGATATGGTTGTTAGAGATATGATTTTAACCCCAATAATGTGTTTTGGGAGTTACAAAATCATTTGGGAGGGTTTGGAACCGTTTGGAAAAACAACACAATTTTTTGTGCTGAAATTGGTCAGTGGCTGCGGCCACCAACATTCAGTGGCCGCGGCCTGTGGGACAGAGACCAGTGGCCGTGGCCACCATTGTCTCTGGCCGCGGCCACAGGCCAAAAAACTGACCAATTTTCAGTTTTTTCAATATTTGTTGAACGGCTCAAAAAACCCAAATAACTCCCAAATCTCTTTTTTAATTCCATATTAATCCAATTAAACATTGGTAACAGCCATGGGGGTTGGTGGAATTTGAAATTCAAAGGGTGTCTCTAAACTCTATAAATAGGAGCCTATAGCTCACTTGTAAGACACAACTTTTCTATCCACTAGAGTACTTGGCTAGAAACACCTTGAGGCTTGATAATTCCAGAAAACTTTTCCAATATCTGAGAGAGATCCCTTAGTGCTTGAGTTAGGGGGAAATAAGCTTTTGGACAAAGGTTTTAAACCTTGTTCAAGTTTGTGATCCCCAATCCTCTTCACTTAGGTTGTGTAAGTGAGAGTTTGATTGTGTTTCTGTTCTTCTTTTTATTCTATTGCTTTTCTTCTTATTCTCTTGTTCTATTTACTTGTATATTTTGCTTAAGAGTTGTAATCTTTTCATTTGGTCTAAACACTTTATTTTACTTGTAATCTTTTGCTTAGAATTGTATTCTCACTATTCTCTTCTTCATCATCTTCTTCTTCATTTCTTTAGTTTATTTGTATTTTCAGCTATAGAGTTGTAACCTTATTTAATCAATCTATATTTACTTGTAATATTATAATCATTTCCATTGAGGCAAAACAATATTTTCCTAACATGTTTCTCACCCTGAGGTGCGCCAGTTCTGCTTGTGAAAAAAAGGATGGTTCTCTAAGGATATGCATTGATTACAGAGAACTGTATAAGTTAACAATTAAGAACAAGTATCCTCTACCAATGATAGATGATCTGTTTGATCAGTTGCAAGGTAAAAGGGTATTCTCAAAGATAAACCTTCGTTTAGGTTATCATCAGTTGAGGGTCAAGGAGGGAGACATACCAAAGACTACTTTTCGCACTAGATATGGGCATTATGAGTTCTTAGCCATGTCTTTTGAATTGACTAATGCCCCAACTACTTTTATGGATTTAATGAACAGAGTGTTCAAGGATTATCTGGACCAGTTTGTGATCGTCTTCATCAATGATATTATGGTTTATTCTCAGTAAGAGTCAGAGCATGAGCAACATCTGAGATTGGTTCTACAGAGACTAAGGGAACACAGATTGTTTGCAAAGTTCAAGAAATGTGAGTTCTAGTTATCTCAGGTATCTTTTCTTGGGCACATTGTCAATAAGGATTGGATTAAGGTAGATCCAGCCAAGATTGAGGAAGTCAGATATTTGCCAAGGCCAAAGAATGCTTCGAAGGTGATAAGTTTCCTTGGATTGGTAGGTTATTACAGACGTTTCGTGGAAGGATTCTCTAAGATTGCTACTTCATTGACTGGGCTGACACAAAAGAATCAAAAGTTTGTGTGGTCAAATAGGTGTGAGAACAACTTCCAGCAACTGAAACAAAGGTTGATTACAACTCCAGTTTTGAGCCTTCCAAAAGATCAGGAGAAGTTTGTGATATACCGTGATGCCTCACATCAAGGTTTGGGCAGTGTTCTGATGCAGTCAGGGAAGGTGATTGCTTATGCTTCACATCAGCTGAAGGAGCATGAATAGAGATATCCCACTCATGATATAGAGTTGGCGGTTGTGGTCTTTGCTTTAAAGGTATGGAGGCATTACCTTTATAGGGAGAAGTGTGAGATCTACACTAACCACAAGAGCCTAAAATACTTCTTCACATAGAAAGACTTGAATATGAGACAAAGGCATTGGTTGGAGTTGGTAAAAGATTATGATTGTGAGATCTTGTACCATATAGGAAAGTCCAACGTGGTAGCTAATGCTTTAAGCCGAAAGTGTAACGCCCTGGATAGCCAAGACCGTTACACTGTGTGTTTATAAAGTGCTAGACTTGCTAATCAAGTCATTTAATTAAAAACGTGTTACTGTAACTATAGAGGAACTAGGGTTAAAATGTTTTGGTCTCAAAAGTCGCATTTTCATTAAGAAACATCATCTGTTTACACGGGATCCCAAAAATATTAAGTTTAAAGACTGTTTACAAAAGGCACAAGGTTTATGTACAATATCAAGCCATATTAAGGCAAAACAGACAGTTAGGCAATCCCTGTCCTGATCCACTCCTCGACCATGGCGATCGAACAGCTGGCTATGTACATTCAACCCCGTAGCTCTCCAGCTCAGGATTGGTCCAGCTTGCCCTTGCCTTTACTTGCACCATGTAGCACCCGTGAGCCAAGGCCCAGCAAGAAAACACAACAACAGAGCATAAGCAATCAACAGACAAATCAATATCTCATATTGCATCACATAATCTCAACCATATAACCATTCAGTATAATTAAGTATTCCACATACCAAACATATCAACTCATATCATTTACAGTTCACAAACGCTAACTAGGGCTAGCGCTCTCAGGCTGCTCCCTCCGTTACCCCACTGACTCCGGCCCGCTTAAGCCGAGCTCAGTGAATATTAAGTTGTCCTCGGCTACCAGTGGCCAAGCCGCGCCCTGTGCGCAAATATTATGTACGGCACCCTTAAGCCGTTTTCACATGTCCCATGGCATAATACTATCATTGACACGATACAAATATCGGGAGCACTTAGTCCCATCACAAACATATAACCGGGTGCAGTTTTCTTACCTTTCGATTCACTAGCTTTGATCCCTTGACTCCTTGAGCACGATCCCCCTCGAGCCCTAGCGCTCACCTAAACACAACCACAGGCCAAAGTCATCATCAATCCTCAAGTCCAAAACCTAGCCTCGGGGCCAATCCCGAGCCCCCGGGAAGTCCTAGTTCCACCAAACAAGGTGGTGGAATCAAACCCCAAACCCTTGGTCAAAAATCCTTGCAAATAACCCTAAAATCCTCTTCAGAAGGCAGGGTAGCGCTACAGCGCTCATGAGAGGGCGCTACAGTGCTACAAACAGAAGCAAAATCTCCTCAGCAAGCTTGGCCTAGCGCTACAGCGCCCAAAGGCTAGCGCTGTAGCACTAGTCACAGACAGGCCAACCCGAGTTTTCCCTTCCTGCGATTTCTTCGAACCAACCTCAACCAAAACTCTCCCAAATCTTTCCCAACCTCAAAAACAACCTTATGACCATACACCACTCATCCCAAGCACTCCAAATACCTAGAACTCAAGCACATGCATCCCCAAACTCAAAATCCACCATAGCCACTTCTAGACATTAAAACTCAGCAGAAACCAGTTGAACATCAAAGTCTAGAGCTTAGAACTTCATACCTTTTAATGGAATTCGATTTCAAGATATCCTCTACACCCCTTAGCTTGCTCCTCCTCAGCCTTTGGCCTAAATTCCCTAAAGTTTCCATCAAATTCAACTTAAGCACCATAGTTCAAAAACCAGAAACAGAAATTGAAGAACTCTAAAGTCTTACCTCAAGTGTTAGTATGTTCTTGCTAAATCTCTGCCAATTTCTTCAAGCTTAGCTCAGAAACCTTATGGCTTAGTTGACCTAACTCCCCTCTGAAAGTCACTCCAAGAAAACGCCCAGAAATGGTGAAGAGGTCACCAACCGACTCCAAGGAAAACAGCTCTGTTTTTCCCTTCCTTTTCTCTTTTCTTTCTTTTCTCTCTTTCAGACTTCTATAACTTTCTACAATTCCCACTAACATAAAGCCTCAGCATATCTATCCCTTACATGCCAAATGACCTTAATGCCCTCCCCTTTATTTCTCATCCTTTAGTCCACTTAAGGGCATTCTAGTCATTTTACCCAATTCCCGCTAACTCCTCGAGTGTCTCTAATATTTCCCACTTAACTCCCGATACCTAATTAATCACCAATAATATTCCTCAATGTCAAGATAGACTCCAGTATATTCACTAAATTCCCATTTATACCCCTGAGCTCACCCCGAGCCGGGTATAAATCCCCGCCATGACTTTTCGCTACCTTGCTCACTAGGATCGTCTCGAGTCACAGATCACAGATATATCCACATAATAATGTGGTCTCGACAATTATCACATATATCAATACAGTTATGCCCTTAATGGCCAAAATTACGATTATGTCCTTCTAACCTAATCAGGGCCTATATGCATACTAATACACATAGTCATGCATCTCAAATATTCAAATAGTCATATAACATGATTTAAATCATAATCATGCATCTTAATCATTAAAATCACGCATAATTCCCATTATGCCCTCCAGACACACTAATCAAGGCCCTTATGCCTTATTAGCAAATTTGGGTCGTTATAGTAAGGGTCCAGGACAGATTTATAGTGTGAGGCTGATAGTCAGAGAGTTAGCAGAGGATATGACCAGAGCTGGTATAGAGTTGCTGGTGGGCCAGTTGGCCAATATTACGCTACAGTCTACGTTGTTGGAGAGAATAAAGGAGGATCAGTTGGGTGATCCACAACTGATCAAGATCGGAGAGGATATTTTGGCTGGAGTATCCAGAGATTATGCCGTGTCTGAGATGGGCTTGTTGAGGTACAAGGGTCGGATATGTGTTCTGTTAGAAGTTGCATTGAGACGAGATATTTTGGATGAATCTCATACTACTCCTTATTCTTTGCATCCAGGCACCACGAAGATGTATTAGGATGTGAGATAGCTGTATTGGTGGCTTGGGATGAAGAGGGATGTAGTGGAGTATGTGGCTAAGTGCTTAACATGTCAACAGGTCAAGGATGAGCATCAGAGGCTAGCAGGGTTATTGCAGCCTCTAGACATCCCAGAGTGGAAATGGGAGGACATCACGATGGATTTCGTAGTGGGGTTACCCAGGACTGTGGGTCATCATGATTCAATATGGGTTATTATGGATCGCTACACCAAGTCAGCTCACTTCTTACCAGTGAGGACTACTTATACAGTTGATCAATACGTAGATCTCTATGTGAGAGAGATTATGCGCCTCCATGGAGCACCGAGGTCGATCGTGTCAAATCGGGACCCCACATTCACTTCCAAGTTTTGAGGGAGTTTACAGAAGGCCATGGGAACACAGTTGAAGTTTAGTACTGCTTATCATCCTCATACAGATGGAAAATCTAAGAGGATGATTTAGATATTAGAGGGCATGCTGCGAGCATGTGTGATGGACTTTGGTGGATCCTGGAGTAAGTATCTACCTTTGATAGATTTTTCCTACAACAACAGTTATTAGTCGACCATTGGGGTAGCACCTTATGAGATGTTGTATGGTAGGATATGCAGATCTCCCATTCATTGGGATGAGACAGGAGAAAGGAGATACTTGGGTCCTGAGGCAATTCAGAGAACCAGTGAGGCCATTGAGAAGATTAGAGCTCGGATGCTCGCTTGTCAAAGTAGACAGAAAAGTTATGCAGATCCCAAATGCAGGAATGTGAAGTTCCAAGTGGGAGACTATGTCTTCTTTAGAGTCTCTCCATGGAAAGTGATGAGAATATTTGGGAAGAAGGGCAAGTTGATCCCTAGATTTTTAGGTCCATTTGAGATCCTGGAGAGGATTGGTCAGGTGGCTTATAGGTTGGCCTTACCACCGACATTGTTAGCCGTGCATAATGTGTTTCATGTTTCAGCTCTTTGGAGATATGTATCTGATGTGACTCATGTCTTGAGTTACGAAGATCTGGAGCTTAAGGCAGATCTCTCCTATGAGGAACAACCACTCCAGATACTTAAGAAAAAGGACAATGTCCTCAGGAATAAGACAATACCTTTGGTAAAGGTATTATGGAGGAACAGCAAGGTCGAGGAAGCGACCTGGGAGCTGGAGTCAGATATGTAGAATCAGTATCCCGAGCTATACAGGTAATTTCGATGACGAAATTTCTATAAGGATGGGATAGTTGTAATGCCCCAAAATCCCTACTGAGGTTTAATGGTTGGATTAGTAGGCGGGGAGGGCCATAATTGATTGAGTATGCCATTAAATGATTATGTGAATTATATTATTATATGATGTTAAATGCATGCATGTGGATCCACATGTCATGATATGGGCATTTTGGTAATTTGGCCCATTGTGGACATAATTGTATATTTGTATGCATGTTGGTGAATTATTGATGAGGCCACATTATAATGTGGATTTTCTCGAGCCATTCGGCATTGGATGATCTTTTAAGTGCAAGTTATCGATTTGGTCATAAAAGGGCTAATTTCGGGGCTCGGGGTGAGTCTCGGGGTAATTTGATGATTAGTGCATTACCGAGAGTTAAAGGGTAATTAGATATTATTTATTAGCATTTGAGAATATTAAAAATAATGGGAATTGGAGGGTGTTAATTATGATTAACGAGATAGGCGGGAAAGGACGATTTTGCCCTTGGTGGTTGTTAAGGGTTTTATTTAAGCTTAGGGGAAATATGGTCTTTTGACCTACGGATAAATATAACCATTGAAGGCTGTAGAAACTTGCAAAAATAGAGTATATTTTCTTCTTCTCCTGTGCACCATTTCTCCATCTTTTCTCTTTGAATTTTTTAGATCCCTTTGAGGAATCAAGCTAAGGAAGTGAGTCTTGAGGGCTTAGGGTTGCGTTCCACCATTGAAGAGGGTTCCATACTAAGCTTGAGGTAAGTTTCTAGCCATTAGAACTCTGCTTTGTTGCTCCATTTTCATTTTGTTTTCAGCTTGATTTCTAGATTGGATAGTGAGAATTGATAGGAGTTTTTGGCAAGGGTTGCTTGGGTTATGATGCCTAGGACTTGTAGAAAGGATATTTGGGTTCAATTGGGAGTTTGAATGAGGTTTGGGAGCATGTTTTTAAGGTTGGAAATGGAAGAATCCAAGGAGGAAAAAACCAGGGCTGATCAGCCTGGTCCTAGCGCTACAGCGCCCAAGGGGGGTGCTACAGCGCTAACGAGGGCCATTCAACCCTGCTTGTAGCGTTGGGGCGCTAGGGGGGTAGCACTGTAGCGCTACCCTGTCTTTCCTTATTCCTATTTTGAGCATGTTTGAGGGTTTTTTGCTCGGGGTTTCATTTCCTAAGGCTCAGGATCAAATCTACTCACCGTTTGGGTACGATTCGAGGTCCCGGGAGTGAGGTTTAGGTCAAGAACCTTTCATTGCTCATTTTCATTGATGGAGGTTATATTTGGTTATGACTAGTTGACTGCTAAGGAATCAAAGGTTTGATTGTCCTCGAGGGTCGCTCGAACCAGAGGTAAGAAAATCGCACCCTATATGTGGCATGCATGGTTATTCATGAGGCATGTTGAGTGATGTATATGTGGGCATTGATTGCATATCAAATGCTTAGCAAATCTTGCTTACTTATGTATGGAACTGACCTATGAGTCAGGAATCAGCAATGGTATCAGTATTGACTGTGAAGTTGTGACTCATTAGTCAAGTTTGGCAGTAGTACTGAGCACTGGTCATGTGGTATTGACTTGAGTCAAGAATGTTATTAGCGTGTTTAACGCAAGCCAAAAAGATTAGATCTAATCGACATAAGCATTATCGTCCTGAGCATGAAAAGCTTGACCGACCCTAAGTTCGATGAAAAACAAAAGCGCTTGTCTAGTCTAATGGCTAGTTACTTAGAGTCGGGGCTAGAAGGCACAGGTGACTGCATCGTCACACAGCTATGGGTGCTGAGCTCAAGTTCGTGACTCACACATGAGCCACTTATCTAATTCAAGTTTATGACTCCATTGTCACTCATCCGGTTAAAGTTTGGGACTTACTCATCAATCACTCATCTGATTCAAGTTAGTGACTTACTCATCAGTCACTCATCTGATTAGGGCTACATGCCCCAACATGATTATTAGAATCTCGATATTATCTAATTAGGGCTACAAGCCCCAGCATGGTTACCAGAACCTTGAAGTGATATTCACTCATCTATTTAGGGCTATTAGCTATGTATGATTATCATGATCATCATTTGATATTATATACATGCAGTAATGAGTTTTTTTGCTGAGCCTTGGCTCACAGGTGCTATGTGGTGTAGGTAAAGGGAAAGAAAAGCTCACCCAGCCTTGAATGGAGAGCTTAGGTGGTGATGTGTACATATGCGGCCGCTTGACCACCACGGCCAAGGTGTTTCTCAGTGGAACTAGGGGGTAACCCTATTTTTACCGCTTAGGTCGGCAGATTGTAATTTTTACACTGTAATGACCATTTTGAGTTGTAAATAACTTGTAAACGCTTTTATGGGCCCATGTATAGTTTTATGTTTTAAATAAAATATATCCTTTCCTTTTTATCGAGATTTTTCACCTTAGCCTATTAATAACAACTAGATGCACGTTTATAATCAAATGACTCGGTTAGCGAGCTAAGCACAGTTTAATGCTCATAGTAACGGTCTTGGAGTAACCAGGGCATTACAATGTGTTTCTAGAAGATTTACCAGGGTTGCCACCACTGAGAGAGATTGAATTTGTGATAGAACTAGCACCAAGGACATAGCCAGTGTCTAGAGCACCTTACAGAATGGCCCCAGCAGAGTTAAAATAACTGAAGGTACAGCTACAGGAGCTGCTAGACTTAGGTTTTATCAGACTTAGTTTCTCACCTTGGGGCACACCAGTTTTGTTTGTGAAGAAGAAAGATGGTTCTCTAAGGATGTGTATTGATTACAGAGAACTAAACAAATTAACAATCAAGAACAAGTATCCTCTGCCAAGGATAGATGATCTGTTTGACCAGTTGCAAGGTAAAAGGGTATTCTCTAAGATAGACCTTCATTTTGGTTATCATCAGCTGAGGGTCAAGGAGGGAAATATACCGAAGACTACTTTTCGCATTAGATATGGGCATTATGACTTCCTAGTTATGTCCTTTGGATTGACTAATGCCCCAACTGCTTTTATGTATTTGATGAACAGAGTGTTCAAGGATTATTTGGACCAATTTGTGATCGTCTTAATCGATGATTTTCTAGTTTATTCTCAGTCAGAGCCATATCATGAGCAGCATCTGAGGTTGGTTCTACAGAGACTGAGGAAACACAGATTGTTTGCAAAATTCAAGAAGTGTGAATTCTGGCTGTCTCATGTAACTTTCCTTGGGCACATCGTCAGTAAGGTTGGGATTAAAGTGGATCTAGCCAAGATTGAGGCGGTCAGAGATTGGCTAAGGAGAAAGAATGCTTCAGAAGTTAGGAGTTTCCTTGGATTGACAGGTTATTACAGACGCTTCATGGAAGGATTCTCAAAGATTTCCACTTCATTGACTGAGTTGACACGCAAGAATCAGAGGTTTGTGTGGTCAGACAGGAGTGAGAACAACTTCCAGGAACTGAAGCAGAGATTGATTACAGCTCCAGTCCTGAGTCATCCTACAGATCAGGAGAAGTTTGTGATATACTGTGATGCCTCACATTAGGGTTTGGGTTGTGTTTTGATGCAGTCAGAGAAGGTGATTGCTTACGCCTCACATCAGTTGAAGGAGTATGAAAATAGATATCCCACTCATGATTTAGAATTGGCGGTTGTGGTCTTTGCATTAAAGGTATGGAGACATTACCTTTATAGGGAGAAGTGTGAGATTTATACTGACCACAAGAGCTTGAAGTACTTCTTCACAGAGAAAGACCTGAACATGAGACAAAGGCGTTGGCTAGAGTTAGTAAAAGATTATGATTGTGGGATTTTGTATCATCTAGGAAAGGCCAACGTGGTAGTAGATGCTTTAAGCCGAAAGGGTCCAAGACAGATTTTCAGTGCGAAGATGATAGCTAGAGAATTAGCAGAGGATATGACCAGAGTTGGTATAGAGTTGCTGGTGGGCCAATTGGCCAACGTTACGCTACAGTCTAGGCTGTTGGAGAGAATCAAGGAGAATTGGGTGATCCACAACTGATCAAGACCAAAGAGGATGTTTTGGCTGGATTATCCAAGGATTATTCAGTGTCAGACATGGGCTTGTTGAGATACAAAGGTCGGATATTTGTTCCGTTAGACACTACTTTGAGGCGAGAGATTATGGATGAATCTCATACTACTCCTTACTCTTTGCATCCAGGCACCACAAAGATGTATCAAGATGTAAGATCGCTGTATTGGTGGCTTGGGATGAAGAGGGATGTAGTAGAGTATGTGGCTAAGTGCTTGACATGTCAACAAGTCAAGGCTGAGCATCAGAGGCCAACAGGGTTATTGCAGCCTCTAAATATTTCAGAGTGGAAATGGGAGGACATCACAATGGATTTTGTGGTGGGATTACCCAAGACTATGGGTCAACATGATTCAGTATGGGTTATTGTGGATCGATATACCAAGTCAGCTCACTTTCTACCAATGATGAATACTTTTACAGTTGACCAGTATGCAGATCTCTATGTGAGAGAGATTGTGCGCCTCCATGATGCACCGAGGTCAAACGTGTCAGATCGGGTCCCCACATTCACTGCCAAGTTCTAAGGAAGTTTGCAGAAGGCCATGGGAACACAGTTAAAGTTTAGTATTGCTTATCATCCTCAGACAAATGGACAATCTGAGTGGACCATTCAGATATTAGAAGACACGATGTGAGCATGTGTGCTAGACTTTGGTGGATCCTGGAGTAGGTATCTACCTTTGATAGAGTTTTCCTACAACAACAGCTATCAGCCAACCATTGGGTGGCACCTTGTGAGATGTTGTATGGTAGGAAATGCAGATCTCCCATTCATTGGGATGAGACAGGAGAAAGGAGATATTTAGGCCCTGAGGCAGTTTAGAGGACCAATGAGGCCATTGAGAAGATTAGTGCTCGGATGCTTGCTTTTCAAAGTAGACAGAAAAGTTATGCAGATGCCAAACGCAGGAACATGGAGTTCCAGGTTGGAGACTGTAATGCCCTACTACCTAGGGACTGTTACATTGTGCATTTTAAACAGTGCTAAACTCGCTAACTGAGCCAATTGGTCATAATCGTGTAACTAAGTATGGTTAACGGTTTAGGATTAAATTTTTTGGTTAGAATACAACGTTTCACTAAAACATTTACTGTATACATTGGGATCTCGAAATTATATTTTAAAGGTTAATTACAATAAAATATTTACAACTAGCCGACCTAAGCGGCAAAATAGGGTTTAACCCTAGTTCCTCTTTAAACCATCAGTCGTGGTGGTCGAGCAGCCGCATATGTACACATCGTCACCTAAGCTCTCCAACTCAAGGATGGTCCAGCTTTCTTTTTCCTTTACCTGCACCACATAGCACCCGTGAGCTGAAGCTCAGAAGGACAACTCAATATGCTTATGAGTAGGCAATAACATGTCACTGAATCATAATAGCATGCCTAGCAATAATTACCCTATTCATGCATGCAAGCAAGTCCAGATAAATGATTATGGGGTCCTGCGTCTGAATAGATGACTATTGAGTCAATCTCTGGGGACCTGCTTCTTGAATAGATGACTAATGATTCAATCTCTCGGTATATGCTCCCTGAATAGATGACTAATGAGTCGATCTCTAGGTATATGCTCCCTAAATAGATGACTAATGAGTCTATCTCTGTGTATATGACTAATGAGTCTGTCTCTGTGTGGATGAATAATTAGTCTATCTCTGTGTAGATGACTTATGAGCCTATCACTGTGTAGATGACTTATAAGTCTATCTTTGTGTAGATGACTAATAATTATATCTCTGTGTAGATGACTAATGAGTCCATCTCTGTGTAGATGACTTATGAGTCTATCTCTGTATAGATGACTGATAAGTCTATCTCTGAGTAGATGACCGATAAGTCTATCTCTGAGGTCCCACGCCCTCCTAGCCATGTGACGTATCAGTCACCTGAGCTTATAACCCTGGCTCTATGTAACTAGCCTTTACACTAGACAAGCGCTTTTGTTTTCATCGAAATTAGGGTCGGTCAAGTATTTCATACTTATGTTGATAATGCTTATGTCGATTATATCTAATCTTTTCAACTTGCATTAAACACACTAATACCATTCTTGACTCATACGCCAATTCCATACGACCAGTGCTCAGTACCACTGCCAAACTTCACTAATAAGTCACAGCTTCACAATCAATACTGACACCATTGACGATCTCTGACTAATAAGTCAGTACCATACCCAGATAAGCAAAGCTGCTATGCATTTACTATGCAATCAATGTACATATATAGAGCACTCAACATGCCTCATCAACAATCACCATCATAATTATAACCATGCACCTTCAAACATTCAGATATAAGGCATTCAGCATGCTTAATCGATAACCACAAGCATAATCATAATCATGCACAATTATAGAGACTCAAGCTCTGATCAACTCCATATTCAACATTCATGCCATGCCCTAATCACATGTATTTTATGCATCACATACTGGGTGCAGTGTTCTTACCTTTGGTCCAAGCACAGGTTACCAATAAACAAGCCATAAGCAAGATCCCGCTTCTAAGCCCCTAGTGATAACCTAGTCACAACCATAATATAAAACCTCATCAAAATGAGTAAAGAAATACTTCCAGACCCAACCCAAGCCTCCAGGATGTCGAATCCCACTCAACTGGGTAGTAGGATCGATCCCAGGCCCTTAGAGTTAAGTTCCCAGAACTAAAAACCAAATATGGGCAAAATTGTCCTCTAGCGTCGAGGCCCCACACCAGACCTGTGCCGCAGCCTACCTCCAAATAGAGGTCGAACCCATCTTTGCTTGTGCCTAGCGCCGTGGTGCGCCACCTTGCATCGTGGCCCTAACTGCCCATCAGCCAACTTCACCTTCTTCGTCAAGCCTGGGCCATGGCGCCCAAGAACAGGGCCACTGCTTGACCACGAACCCAGCAAAAAACCTCGTTTTCTCCATTTAAAAACCTTCCAAAAACCTATCCAAACATCTCCAAATCCCAAAATCAAAGTTCCCAAACATCCTAATTATCCAAAACCATCAAAACCCAAACCTCAAATCATTCAAAAACTCATCAAAACATAAAATCCAATCAAAGCTTAAAATCTAAAAAAAATCTCAAAACTTAAAACTTGGATTACCCTCGATTAAGTCATTTCCCAACTAAATCCTCCAGCTAATAAGCTTCTAATCTTCCCTAGAATCACTATGCCTCAATCCTTACCTGAATCTGAGTCCTAAAACTCAAGTTTCCTTCGAAAATGCGAACGGGTGTCGAAAATGGAATGGGAGGGAGAAAGAATGTTATGAACGTTCTTTTATAATTCTGATAGGTTACTTAAAGCTCAAGTAACCTCAAGAAAATCCTAATGCTCGGGGTCTCGAAAACGCCCCCCGGGGGTAAAATAGTCAAAATTCCCAAATTTCCCCTCTGATCTCACTAACTCCCAATTTATCATCATATATTTATTCCCATTACCCAATATCCTGGTAATGTACTAAATACCCCTTGACTCACTCCAAGTCTAGTATAAATCCCAATGTGACTTTCCCATTAGCTTGCTTCCTAGGATCGCCTCGTGTTGAGTAACCTTAGCATAACCAAATAATAATGAAGCACCACACATATACCACATATATGCCAAATATGCCCAAAATGGCCAAAATATGAAAATTGCCCAATTAAACAGAAATGGGCCCACATGCATATTTAATGCACCTAAACATGCATATCTAGTCATATTATGATGTTATTCACATAATCACATAATGATACACATAAATATCACATAATCATATAATTCCAAGATTTGTCCCTAATCAAGGCCCTAAGCCTTATTAGGAAATTTGGATCGTTACAACTATCCCCTCCTTACAGAAAGTTCATCCTCGAAATTTATCTGAACAGCACAGAATATAAATTTTGCATAATTGATTCCAATTCCCTGGTCGTTACCTCGACCTCACTATTTCGGTATAATACCTTAAGCAAAGGTACAACTTTGTTCCTCAGAACCTTGTTCTTTCTGTCAAAATCTGAACTGGCTATTCCTCATAGGATAACTCAACCTCTAGTTCCAAATCCTCATAACTCAGCACATGAGTCTCATCTAACACATGTTTCCTCAACATGGAAATATGAAATACATTGTATACAACCAACAATGCCAAAACGGAGGTCAACCGAACGGCAACTTTACTAATCCTATCCAGGATTTCAAACAGTCCTACCAATCTAGGGCTCAACTTGCCCTTTTCTCCTCACCCATTTCCATGGTGATACCGTAAGGAAGATACAGTCTTCCACTTGGAACTCCTATAATTGGATAACTCTCTTTCTGATTTATCATCAGTCTGAGGATAATGAACTATACTAAATTCCAATTGTATATTCATTGCCTTCCGTAACCTTCCCAATACTTCGAAGTAATAATAGAGTCTTCATCTGATAAGATAGACCTTAAATTCCATGAAGGCGCACTACCTCTCTCACATAGAGGTATGTATACTGATCAATTGTATTACTCGTCCATACTGATACAAAGCGAGCTGACTTAAATATTGGTCCATAATGTCCCGAACCAAATCACGCTGAACTACTATCCTAGGCAGCCCCATCGCGAAACCCATCGCAATGTTTTCTTTACTTCCACTATGGCAAACACAAAGGTTGCAATGGCCTTACTGGTTTCTGATACTCTGTATTGACCTGCTAACAGGTTAAGAACTTTGCCACATATTTAGTTATGTCCCTCTCCATCCCAGGCCACCAAATATAAAGCTTTCAGGTCCTGGTACATCTTCATGATGCATGGATGAAGAGAATAAGAGATAGTATACGATTAATCTCGAATCTCCTGTTTAATCCCAGTGTCCATCGGATCCCAAGTCCGATCCTTATACCACAATAAACCCATACCTGACAATATATAGTCTTTAGCTAATCCAGCTACGACATTCCTCTCAATTCTCCCATATGTGGGTCACTTAATTGTCTTTCCTTTGATCCTTTCTGAAATAATAATCTCAAATATAAAGCTGGCCACCTGGCCCACCAGTAACTCTACTCTAGTCCTGGTCATATCCTTTAAATAACATGATGCATAGGAAATCATCTTTTCCTGTCACTGAGGTGTCATAATAACCTACAAACTGGTTCTGATCTGTAAGAAGACTCATAACTCTTCCACAAAATACATGTAATATCCTGCCCGTCCAAGAAAACTCCTGACCTCTAAGGCATTCCTTGACCTCGGCAAATCTCCACTGAGAGTATATCACGATATCGTCGATCAAGATGATCACACATCCAATTAAAATAATCCTTGAATACTCTGTTCATCTAATCCATCAAAACACTCAGCACTCCAAGTGCCCTTATCTGATATAAAAAATAATCTTCTGCATATCCTTCTCCCTGATCTCTAGCTGGTAATAACCAGATCAAAGATCCACCTTGGCAAATACCATCTTACTCAATAATTGAACATTTAGTTCTTACAGCTCTGCTGAAGCTGTTCAATACAGTGCCCTAGACCTGGTTCCATCCCTGGCACCAATAAAATCACCATTCTATCTATTTAAATAAAGGTAATCTTGAAAAATCCCCTGGAAACATATCCAGAACTCACAAACGAATCCATTATGTCCTAATCCCACTGGCACAACCTAAGTGGTATCCACCACACTAGCTCTATGCATCCTCTTGCAATAGATCTCTAGCTCTAAATACAGACGTCATATGCACAGTGCCAACTATTACAAAAGTTTCTCACTCTCAAGCCCAAGAGTTACTATCCTTTCCTTGCAATCTATCATTGCCCCACACTTGGCTAACCAATCCATATCCAAGATCATATTGAAGTCAATCATAACCAATCCTGTCAAACCAACTGATGAGTCTTTTCCACAATAATCTAACTCATCACAACAAAACCATGTAATTTACATATCAACTATATGCCCATTCTAGATGCAACAAAGTAAAGAAAAACAAGGCACCAAAACCAGTGAGCACAATACAAAAATCAAAACTAGAAAGCTGACCTGCCACCCCTGAGGAACAAGCCTCAGTCTCAGTCTCCGACTCAGACTGCATTGGAGTGAACACTCGAGCTGGATTCGAGCTGTTCACCCTCTTTTGCTCATATGTCCTCCATCCTGGGCAATCCTTCTTGAAGTGCACAGTTATCCCACATAAGAAACACACCTTTGCTCGGCATTCCTTCAGATGATGCCTTTTGCAGCGAGCGCATTTTGGGTAAATTCTCCAATTCTTATTCTTGCTTGAAGTAATAAATGGAGGTGTCACTGCTGGAGCACTTCACTCTCCAGCACATTCCTTTATAATCTCATTTCCTATGCTCTCAACAGCAAGAACCTTCCCTACCACCTGAGCGTAGGTAGAGATTTCATGCACTGGGACAACTCTAATGCCCTGAGCTATTTTGGGATTCAATCCCTGGATAAACCTTTCCTTCCGAGCCACATCCGTGGATACCATATCAAAGCAAACTTGGCCAACCCATCGAATCTGTTAACATACTCTGTTATTGTTGCATTTCCCTGAACCAGGTTCAGAAACTCATTCATTTTAGCAGTCTTGACTGCATCACAGTAATATCTTTCATTAAATGGCTGTCTAAATTCTTTCCAGTCCATCACAATTGTATCTCGTGTCTGAGATACTACTTCCCACCACGTCTGGGCATCATCCCGCAATACATATGTAGCACAGATCACCCTATCGTGACCTACCAGGCCCATACTATCGAGAGTGGAACTGATCATTCCCATCCATTACTCGGCTTTGAATGGATCTAGGCCTCCCTCAAAAGCTGGAGGGTAATATTGTTGGAATCTTCCACAAAGAAATTCCCACCTGTTCTTAACCCTAGGCTGAGCCAATAATGGTGCCACTCCTAGCATAGCAAAGGAAGATGTGTTCCCTGACAAACTCTGTTATTGTTTCAAACACCTAATCTCTTCCTCTTGCCTCTGCAATCTTAATTACATATTTGTAAACACCTGCTGCCAATTCTGAAAGGCAGGTGAAGAACTCAAACCCAGGCTGTAATTCTCAGCCTTGGTATAACCACCACCAGGTTTCATTGTCTACCTTGGGTACATACCCTCTGATTAAATCTGCAGTCAATAACTTGACCAATTAACCATGATGAGCATATTCAAAAGCCTTCCCCACAGGAACAATCTTACCACACTACATTCACAAAACACTGCAGTGCTAAAAAAATGTCCATATCATTCATACACCAATCACAATCCCTGCTCTTCCAACATCCACACCATGCTTCCAACTCCAGCATGCAAATATCACATTTATATATTCACTGAGCACGTAATCATATAAATAATCAAGAGCCAGGCTCTATTAGAATCTCATGCTACCTAATATAATATGCAGGTAAAGCATTTACATTCTATTTAAGCAGTTAAGCACTTAACTACATAAATAGTTACCATACCCTTAGTGAAGCTATCTTTAGTGACGAGTGTACATGACCAGCTTGTCTACAGGAACCCTTAACCTTGGCTCACTCTGATACCAAGTTTGTAACGCCCTACTACCCAGGGACCATTACGTTGTGCATTTTAAACAGTGCTAAACTCACTAATCGAGCCATTTGGTCATAATCATGTAACTAAGTATGATTAATAGTTTAGGGTTAAAAATTTTGGTTAAGATACAACGTTTCACTAAAACATTTATTGTATACATTGAGATTCCAAAAATATATTTTAAAGTTTAATTATGATATAATATTTACAACCAGCCGACCTTAGCAGCTAAATAGGGTTTAACCCTAGTTCCTCTTTAAACCCTCGGTTGTGGTGGTCGAGAAACCGCATAAGTACACATCGTCACCTAAGCTCTCCAACTCAAGGATGGTCCAACCTTCTTTTGCCTTTACCTACACAACATAGCACCCATGAGCTGAAGCTCAGCAAGAACTCAATATGCTTCTGAATAGGTAATAACATGTCACTGAATCATAATAGCATGCCTAGCAATAATATCCCTATTCATGCATGCAAGCAAGTCCAAATAAATTATTATGGGGTCCTGCGTCTGAATAGATGACTAATGAGCCAATCTTTAGGGACCTGCTTCTTGAATAGATGACTAATGAGTCAATCTTTTGGTATATGCTCCCAAAATAGATGACTAATGAGTCTATCTCTGTGTAGATGACTAATGAGTCTATCTCTGTGTAGATGACTAATGAGTCTATCTCTGTGTAGATGACTTATGAGTCTATCACTGTGTAGAAGACTAATGAGTCCATCTCAGTGTAGATGACTAATGAGTCTATCTCGGTGTAGATGACTAATGAGTCTATCTCGGTGTAGATGACTGAGAGCACTCCCAATGGATGAGCTAAAATATGTTATTCTTTATATATAGAGAAAAAATGGTTAAGTAGTCTTCCAATGGGTGATGTAAAGTTATATTTTTTTACCTAAATGAATAGTATTTCTCTATATGTAGTGAAACACTATTCATCAAGCCATAAATATTTTATTATTTTTTTTATAAACTTTTGTATATATATGAGTGTGATACTATTATATTTAATTATTTTATATCTTAAAATGAATAAAATATTTTTTTAAATATAATATATAAATGATGTAGAGAAAAAAGAGAAGCAGATGTATGTTATAATGTAAAAGTTTGAGGTAAATTATAAAATTGTATGTTTTGGTGATATATTTTGTAATACACTTTCTCTATAATATTTAGCTAAAACTCATAAAAACATCTTCCATCAGCTCATTTATACATATATTTATAATAGCTATGCACAAACTCCAATGAATCCATATCTACATTTACATAACATTTACATATCATTTATATAATATTTTAATATTATTATTTTTATTTATAAGCTTTCTCTCTCCATTTAGTATATATTTATTATTTCTTTTTTATTTTTCAATTATTTTATTTTACTTTAAGTAATAAAATATATTTAAATGATGTAGAGAAATATATAGAGAAGCTGATGTATGGTATAATGTAAAAATTAGAGGTAAAATAGAAAAATGTGTGTTTTGATGAGGTGTTTTAAAGGATGGAGTAGAGTACCCATTGGGAGTGCTTTAATGAGTCTATCTCTGTGTAGATGACTTATGAGTCTATCTCTGTATAGATTATTGATAAGTCTATCTCTGAGTAGATCACTGATAAGTCTATCTCTGAGGTTCCATGCCCTCCTACCCATGTGACGTATCAGTCACTTGAGCTTATAGCCCTGGCTCTATGTAACTAGCCTTTAGACTAGACAAGCGCTTTTGTTTTCATCGAACTTAGGGTCGGTCAAGCATTTCGTACTTATGTCGATAATGCTTATGTCGATTAGATCTAATCTTTTTGGCTTGCGTTAAATAAGCTAATACCATTCTTGACTCATAAGCCATTCCATACGACAGTGCTCAGTACCACTGTTGAACTTGACTAATAAGTCACAGCTTCACAATTAATACTGACACCATTGTCGATCTCTGACTAATAAGTCAGTACCATACATAGATAAGCAAAGCTGCAATGCATTTAATATGCAATCAATGTCCATATATAAAGCACTCAACATGCCTCATCAACAATTATAACCACATAAGACATTCAGCATAATTATAACCATGCACCTTCAAACATTCTGATATAAGGCATTCAGCATGCTTAATCGATAACCACAAGCATAATCATAATCATGCACAATTACAGAGACTCAAGCTTTGATCAATTCCATATTCAACATTCATGCCATGCCTTGATCACATGTATCTTATGCATCACATGCATCACATACTAGGTGCAGTTTTCTTACCTTTGGTCCAAGCACAGGTTACCAATAAACAAGCCATAAGCACGATCCCGCTTCCAAGCCCCTAGTGATAACCTAGTCACAACCATAATATAAGACCTCATCAAAATGAGTAAATAAATACTTCCAAACCAAACCCAAGCCTCCAGGACGTCGAATCCCACTCAACTGGGTAGTAGGATCGATCCCAGGCCCTTAGAGTTAAGTTCCCATTACTAAAATCCAAATCTGGGCAAACTGCCCTCTAGCACCGCGGCCCCACACTAGACCTGCGTTGCCACTTGCCTCCAAACAGAGGCCGAACCCATCTCTGCCTATGCCTAGCACCACGGCGCGCCACCTTGCGCTGTGGCCCTAACTTCCCATCAACCAACTTCACCTTCTTCGTCAAGCCTGGGTCGCGGCACCCAAGAACAGGGCCGCAGGACGACCATGAACCCAGCCAAAAACCTCATTTTCTCCATTTAAAAACCTATCCAAACATCTCCAAATCCCAAAATCAAAGTTCCCAAACATCCTTATTATCCAAAATCAGCAAAACCCAAATCTCAAATCATCCAAAAACTCATCAAAACATAAAATCCAATCAAAGCTTAAAACCTAAAATAAAATCAAAAGGTTAAAACTTGGATTACCTCCGATTGAGTCATTTCCCAACTAAATCCTCCGGCAAATAAGCTTCTAATCTTCCCTAGAAATGCTATGCCTAAATCCGAGTCCTAAAACTCAAGTTTCCTTCGAAAATGCGAACGGGTGTCGAAAAGGGAACGAGAGGGAGAGAGAACGTTCTTTTATAATTATGACAGGTTACTTAAAGCTTAAGTAACCTCAAGCAAATCCTAATGCTCGAGGTCTCGAAAACGCCCCCCGGGGGTAAAATAGTCAAAATTCCCATAATTTCCCCATGATCTCACTAACTCCCATTATATCATCAAATATTTATTCTCATTACCCAATATCCCGGTAATGTACTAAATACCCCTTGACTCACACCGAGTCAAGTATAAATCCCATTGTGACTTTCGCACTAGCTTGCTTCCTAGGATCGTCTCGTGCTGAGTAACCTTAGCATAACCAAATAATAATAAAGCACCACACATATACCACATATATGCCCAAAATGGCCAAAATATGAAAATTTCCCAATTAAACAGAAATGGGCCCACATGCATATTTAATACACCTAAACATGCATATCTAGTCATATTATGATGTTATTCACATAATCACATAATGATACACATAAATATCACATAATCATATAATTCCAAGATTTGCCATCCTGGCCCCCTAATCAAGGCCCTAGGCCTTATTAGGAAATTTGGGTCGTTACAGAGACTGTGTTTTCCTTAGAGTCTTGCCATGGAAAGGGGTGAGAAGATTTGGGAAGAAGGGCAAGTTGAGCCATAGATTTGTAGGTCCATTTGAGATCCTGGAGAGGATTCGTCAAGTGGCCTATAGGTTGGTCTTACCACCGGCATTGTCGGTCGTGCATAACTTATTTCATGTTTCCGCTCTTCGGAGGTTGTATCAGATGTGACTCATGCTTTGAGTTACGAGGATCTGGAGCTTGAGGCAGATCTCTCCTACGAGGAACAACCAGACTAGATACTAGACAGAAAGGACAAGGTCCTGATGAATAAGACCATACATTTGGTTAAGGTATTATGGAGGAACAGCAAGGTCGAGGAAGCGACCTGGGAGCTGGAGTTAGATATGCAGAATTAGTATCCCGAGCTATTCAAGCAAATTTTGAGGACGAAATTTCTGTAAGGAGGGGATAGTTGTAATGTCCTAAATTCCTTATTGTGGTTTAGTGCCTGGATTAGGGGGCAGGAGGGCCATAATTGATTTAATATGAAATTATGTGATTAAATTCATGATTATATGATGATATGATGATAATTGCATGCATGTGGGCCCACTTTTTATTAGAAGGGCATTTTCGTAATTTTGATCTATTAAGAGCATATCTGTATATTTATGTACATGTTTATGATTTATGGATGAGACCACATTATAATGTAGATATGTTTGAGCTATTTGGCATGAGACGATCCTAGAATGCAAGTTAACGGTTTGGTCAAAACGAGATTAATTTCCAGGCTTAGGGTAAGTTTGGGGCTAATTTGATGCTTAGTACATTATCGGGAATGAATGGGTAATGGGATATGATTTAATTATTATTTGAGAATATTGGGGATAACGGGAATTGTATGACATTAATTATGATTAGCGGGATAAGTGGGAAATGTCAATTTTTCCCTTGCTAGCTTTGAAGGTTTTAAACGATCCTAGGGGCATTTTGGTCATTTGGCCATAGGATATGTTTAAACTTAGAGAGTTGTAGAAGGGTAAGGCTGAAGCAAAACAGAGTTTCTTTCTCCTTCTCTCTCTCTCTCTCTCTCTCTCTCTCTCTCTCTCTCTCTCTCTCTCTCTCTCTCTCTCTCTCTCTCTCGGTTGAGATTTTGAAGCTTAGCTTGAGGATTCATCTTGGGGAATCAAGGCTTGAGGGTTTAGGTTTGTGATTAGCAGCTAAAGGGGATTCAATTATGAGTTTAAGGTAAGGTTTTCAGCTGAAGTTTAAGTTTTTTGTTTTGTTTTAAGGTTATGTTTAAGCTTTAAATTTTGATTGAAGAATTGGGTATTTGGTGAGGTTTTAAGTGTTATAAAGCTTATGTTTTGTTTGTTGAATGGTGGATATGGTATGGTAATGTTTGGCTGTGATTGTGGGATTGAATTGGTGAAGGTTTTGGCTGGTTTGAATTGAGAAAAAGGCAGGGGAGCTGGGTTTGCAGGGTCAAGTCCCGACCGAGTTCATGCAATTCGCGACTTGAACCCATTCCAGAGCCTACCCTGGGCTCTGTCTAGCAGGCGCACTGCGACCCACTAGGTTAAGTCACGGCCTACCCTCTGGTACCCTAGACAGAGGCTCTCTTTCTTGGGGGCGCACTGCAATCTACAAGGTCAAGTCGCGGTGCGCCCCTTCCTTTTGTGTCAGGAGGGGTTTTCAAAGGTTTTAAGCACGGGTTTTCATTTCCTAAGGCTCGGGATTGAATCTACTAACCGTTTTAGTAAGATTCGAGGTCCTGGGAGCGGGGTTTAGACCATGGACTTTTTATTATTTATTTTTATTGATGAGATTTCATATTTGGTTATGACTAGGTGACCGCTAAGGGACTTAAGGACCGATCATTCTCAAAGGTCGTTCTTTTATTATTTCACGCTCGAACCAGAGGTAAGAAAGCTGCCCCAATATGTGATATGCATGGTTATTGATGAGGCATGTTGAGTGCTCTATATATGGACATTGATTGCATAGTAAATGCATAGCATCTTTGCTTATCAGTGTATGGCACTAACTTATTAGTCAGGGAACGATGATGGTGTTTAGTATTGATCGTGAAGTTGTGACTGAGCACTGGTCATATGGTATTGGCTTAAGAGTCAAGAACGACATTAATGTGTTTAACACAGGCCGAAATGATTAGATATAATTAACATGAGCATTAAATGATTGACCGACCCTATGGTCGAAAAAAACTAAAAGCGCTTGTCTAGTCTAAAGGCTAGTTACATAGAGCCAGGGCCAAAAGGCTCAAGTGACTGAACGTCACATGGCTTAGGGAGCAGATCCCCAGAGATAGACTTATTAGTCATCTATTCAGAGAGTGACATATTAGTCATCTATCCAGAGACAGACTTATTAGTCATCTATCTGATTAGGGTGCGGAGCCCCAAAGTGTGACTCACTATCTAATTAGAGATAGGAGCCTCATAATGATTACCAAAATCATTTATTGATATTACATACATACAATAGTAAGTTTATTTGCTGAGCCTTGGCTCATGGGTGCTATGTGGTGCAGGTAAAGGGAAAGAAAAGCTCACCCAGCCTTGAGTGGAGAGCTTAGGTGGCGATGTGTACATATGCAGCCGCTTGACCACCATGGCCAAGGTGTTTCTCAGAGGAACTAGGGGTTAACCCTATTTTTGCCGCTTAGGTCGGCGGGTTGTAATTTTTATATTGTAATGACCATTTTGGATTGTAAATAACTTTGTAAACACTTTTATGAGCCCATGTACAGTTTAATGTTTTAAATAAAATATATCATTTCATGTTAATCAAGATTTTCACCCTAGCCTATTAATAATACCTAGATGCACGTTTATAACCAAATGACTCGTTTAGAGAGTTAAGCACCGTTCAAAGTCCACGGTAACGTTCATGGAGTAACCGGGGCATTACAGATAGTCTAAGATGCCACAAAAATAAAGAATCATACTCAACAATATAAGCAGAATTGGTATTTTTATTGATAACATTGAAAGTTACATCATTGGTGCACAACTTAACCATACCCTCACAATAGTACCCCTTTCCCAAAAATACATTGGATTTGGTAAGAATAAGTTTACCGAACTCAAAAATGGCTTTAATGGCAAACTTGCCTAGCAAATCACCACTTACCAAGTTTCTACTCATTCTAGGAACATAAAGCACATTCACTAATGTGACTTTCTTGCCGGAGGTGAAAAATACTTCAATAGTACCTTTGCCAAGTACCTTGGATTTTCCCTTATTTCCCATTTTAATCTCATGGTTGCCCTTTGACTCTTCAAAGATCTTGAACAATGATTTGTCATAGGTGACATGGACGGTGGCACATGTGTCATACCACCACCCCTTCACCTTGCCTTGGACCGCATTCAACTCGCTAAGGGTAGCAACTATATTCTCCTCTTGAGTTGCATTTACCTTAGGTCCTTGTTGGTATTTTCTATGCCTACACTCTCTCGCATAGTGACCCTTTTTCCCACACACAAAGCAAGGACCTTTCTCGTCCTTAAACTTGTTTGGGTTGGTTTTTGGACCCAAAGATGTCTCATTACCCTTCTTTCTTTTCCTTTTGTTTTTGGTATGTTTTAGTTGTGACACTGCATTTGCTTTGGAAGTCTCTCCATTAGACCTTGTTGGGGTTTTATGCCCTAATTAAAACCCAAATTCTTTGTAATCTCATTTTATTATCAATAAAAGAATAGAAATCATTTTTTGACTTGGTCAGTCACTTTGCTCACATGTTTTATTTTCATGATTATTTGTATAATACAAACTTCTATTAAATCCCGAGCATATAGCTAATCTTATTTATAGCGATGTAATCACAGTGGAATATAAATATGGTTATATGTTCAAAATAAGTTAGTCCTAAGATTAGTCAGTACACCGGATTTACACTGACTTGCCAATCTACGATATGATCTGCTTACACATTACAGTGTTATGTTCTTTCCAGAACATTAGCAAAGTAGATAAGATCGGATGTATTTGTTACATCGGACAGGACCGATATTGACAGTAAATAAGATAAGTAAACATACCGTTATTATCTATTCTAGTCATATCATATAGTTGACCATAGGTCAATTCAATCTCAATTCTGAGTGGTTAGTATTCTAACTGATTGTATTATTTGAGGTTCTTTGACTTGTTCGTTACCAGCTTACCCTACGGACTAGCCCATACTTACATCTTGGGAACTCGGTAGTATAATTGAGTGGGAGTGTTAATCATAGATATGAACATCTATAGCTTCTAATGAAGAAGTGAAACGATGGTTTCCTTTTAGTTTGGTTCAAGGTGTTAAATGATAGAGATCTCATTTCAGTAATTAAATTAGTTTACTGAAATATTATTTACAAGGAACTAAGTGTTTTAAGGATAAAATACAATGAGGGGTAAAATGATATTTTAGTCCTATCTCATTGTAGACCATCTATAGAGGATTGAGTGACAATTGTGGTTGTAACGATGGATAATTAATAGCGTATCTATATTTGTTATAGAGCGTTCTATGAATTCAAGAGTGCAATTCCGAGTCTATAGTGGAGTCACGAGGAATTAATAAGTTAGTAAATTTATTTGTTAGATTTATGATAACGTATTGGAGCTTGATTTCATAGGCCCATGGTCCCCATTGTACCTTTGATAAAATCATCTAGATAGTCTCAATTAATTGATTTAATTATCAATTAGAATTTTCAAAGTTGACCAGGTCAATTTTGGATAGTTTCACAGAGTTGTGTAATTTTGAGAAGAAAAGAGAAATCATGGCAGATTTATTAATTAAGATAAATTGGTATCTAAATTAATAAATAATTTGAAATCAATGTTCAAATTATAAATAATTAATTTGATGAATGATTTAAATAATTATCTAATTAATTAAATCAATAGAAAATAATACAGGTCTTGATTTTAAGTCCAATGGGCTTATAATCAAATGAGAAATTTCACGGGCCTAAAGCCCATGATAATTTCAACCTAGGGCTTTAAAATGGCTATTATTTTATTGATTTTTTAATTAAATTAAATGGCCTAATTGAGTCTATAAAAGGAGTGCTTAGAGAGAAGTCAAAACATAAGTTTGATAAGTCACAAGTTAGATTTTTTGATAATTTTAGATTCTCTCTAAACACAAGTCATTTTCTAAGCCTCTTTGTTATTTTCTCTTCTTCTTTCTATATCTATCTCATGTGTTGAGAATTGTCCACACTAGTCTAGATGATTCTAAGGATACATTGGAAGACTATGAAGAAAATAGAAGATCGGTTCAGTTTCTTGATAATACTCTGCGACAGAGATGATACAAGAGTTAGAGAAACTGAAGGAATGACTCTTTAATTCCGCTGCGTATACTGTAAGTATTCTATTCATTGTTTATCTTTGAATTCAATTTTGGATACATGTTTTAGGCTATTTCGTATTAATTTGTTTAATATTAGATATACATGAAAATAAATAATGATCCTGTATAAGTTTTCCTAACAGACCCTTCCACAAGTTTGTCTCTACATATTGATTCCTCCTCGATTCGAATATCCTTTTGGATCTCCTCCAATGAATAATCCTCATTTTTATGAAGGATTCTTTTCCTATAGCTCCTCCAAGTTGGTGGTAATTTTGCCACTATATATATCACCAACTTGAAAGGCCTCGGGAAGTTCAATCTTCAAAACTTTCAATTTGTTAACAATTATTTGCAGCTTATGTATTTGAGGAAGAATAAGTTTATCACCAAAAAAACTTGAAATCAATATATTGAGAAATCAAAAAGTTTTTGGTACCTTCCTCTTTCGCCTTGAATTTTGTCTCAAGTGCATCCCATATCTCCTTTGCCGACTTGGTCTCGATGTAGAGATTATAGAGCCTATCAGAAAGGGCGTTGAGGATATGACCCCTACAAAGGAGATTATCCTCCTCCCTCTTCCTTCTTTTCTCCACCACATCGGGAGTGTCTTTGTCGGATGGCGTTGGGAGAGGTTCAAGTGTGGACTCTAGGATGTTGGCGATCTTGAGAGTGGTCAAGAGAAACCTCACCTTGTCTTCTCATGTAGTGAAATTGGATCCATCAAACCTATCCAACCTCACTAGGTCTTGGTTCATGATTTTGATATTCTCACCTTCCATTGAAACAAACAAGGGGTAAGCTTTTGAATGTTAGGAAAATATATATTGCTTCAATGGAAATGGTAAATACTATTACAACTCTAGACAAAATAATACAAATAAACTAAAATTGATTAAATAATGCTACAACTCTATGACTAAAAAATACAAATAGAATAAGAATAAGTAGAAGAAGAGAATAGAAAATTATAACTCTAAACAAAAGATATAAATAAAATAATAGTGTTTGAAACAAAAAGAAATAAAAGATTACAACTCTTAAACAATAAATACAAGTAAATAAGACAAGAAGAATAAGAAGAAGATCAATAGTATAAAAAGTAAGAACAAGAAGAACAAGAAATTCTCACTCACTAAAGTGAAGAGCATTTGAGAACTTGAACAAGATTTGAAACATTTGTCTAAAAGCTTATTTCCCCCTAACTCAAGTACTAAGGGAACTCTCACAATTTTGGAAATAGCTTTCTAGAATTATTGAGCCTCTAGGTGTTTTCTAGTCAAGTACTCTAATGCATAGAAAAATTGTATCTTATTTATAGAGTTTAGAAACACCATTTGAATTTCAAATTCCACCACCCCATGGATGTTACCAATGATTAATTTGATTTGTATGGAATTAAAAATGAGATTTTAGAGTTATTTGTGTTGTTAGAGCCGTTCACAAAAGTTGGAAAAACTGAAATTTTGGCAACCAGCCCTCCTGGCTAATTTCAGCACACAAAATTATTCTGATTTTGTAACTCCCAAACACATTATTGGGATTAAAACCAAGTCTCCAACAACCATTTTGTTTATGGCTTTAAGAAATTCAATTCAAAATTATGTAACAACAAATCTACATAATAATTGGTAATATTTGAGAGTTACAAATTTGTAACACCAAATATGTTACATATTTGAACATTCACATATATCCAAATATTGTAACTCTATTTTATATATTACACTATGTGACACTCTTTGTCACAATTATTTAATTTAAAACATTATATTATAAAATAATATAACATTAAGTAATAATCATAAATTTGAAAAAGAATAATTAGAAATGTGAAAAAAATGAGAAAATATGAAAAGTGCTTTTAAGTAATTTTAGAGTGTCACATCATTTTTTTGGAGTTCTCCTTTATATAAATATATAGAAATAGATTTTTATATTTTTTATCATAAATTTTTTAAAGAATAAAAAAATGTGAAAAAAAATGAGAAAATAGATAAAGGGATTTAAAGCAATTTTAGAGTGTCACATTACCTCCTTGGAGCTCTAATAATTTTCAATAGTGATATTCAAATTTAAAATAGATGTTACCTTATAAAATAATATATTTGACTTTTTGTTTGATTATTAATTAATAATTATAAATACTTTTTTTTTTAAATTCTCTTCAAGTTTATTTTTTTAGAATCTTTTTATATATATATATTTTGTTTTTTCCTTAATTATTAATTAATAATTTTAAATTTTAAAAAAAGAATAAAAAATGCAATTTAATTATGTTTTTCTATTTTAAAAAAAATTAATTAGATATTTTTATTTATAGATATTTTTATTTTTTTAATCATAAATTTAAAATGCTAATTTTTTAAAATTAATTAGATTTTTTTGTTTATAGATATTTTTATTTTTTTTAACATAAATTTAAAATACAATTTAATTATGTTTTTCTAATTTTTTTAAAATTAATTAGATATTTTTGTTTATAAATATTTTTTATTTTTTATCATAAATTTAAAATACAATTTAATTATGTTTTTTTAATTTTTTAAAAATTAATTAGATATTTTTGTTTATAAATATTTTTATTTTTTATCATAAATTTAAAATACAATTTAATTATGTTTTTCTAATTTTTTAAAATTAATTAGATAATTTTGTTTAGATATTTTTTTTATCATAAATTTTTAAGAATAAAAAAAATGTGAAGAAAATCAGAAAATATAAAGTAATGATTTGAATCAATTTTAGAATAATACATCACTTCCTTTAATCTCTTCATAGATAGATTTGTTATAATGTTGAAATTAAATTACAAGATTAAAAAAATTACCTTCTGTAAAATTTGTTTAGTCAAATATTGATAGATTTATTTTGTCAAAAAAAAAATATTGATAGATTTATTCCCTTAAAAAATATTATTGAAACTGAGAAAAAGAAATCGCCCAAGGGAAAAGAAATGTCAATAAAGCATAATAAAGGGAAAAGAAAGAAGGCAATTAATAGTCTAAACCACAGAATCAATACCATAAAGCCAAGGTGTCAATGTACCATCGAAAAGCAATGGTTACTTATTTGCTCCACCGCAAACAAAAAGCGTTTAATGGAGAACTTGAACCAAACACAAAAAAGATGCAATAGAATAACAGTAATAAAAGAGGATAGGATTTTGGTTGCAAAGCTTTTTGGGGCAGATTTGTCTTTGTTCATCCCAAGTCAGTCGCTTAAAGCTTTGATTGGATGATGATGCCCCTCCATTCTCCAGACGATTTCTTCAACCAAGGGGAAGTGAACACGATACCAACACAGAACCACCTCCAACTGCAGCATGGTATCCTTCAGCACAGAAAAAAAAAACAACCCCATCATCAGAAGACACTATTTTTATAGTTTAAATAAAAGAAAATTAAAAAGAATGTTTGTTAATGGTACCTTCATTAAGGCAAAGGCAAAGTCATAGAAATGATTCGATAGGGAGCGGAGCGGCAGCAAGGGCGAGCCCTTGCACTGGTGCAGGTTTTTACTCCCATACTCCTGCACCAGCTTTAGGAAAGAGTTTATTGATTGCTATTCAGAATCATCGTAAACTTCTCCATCATCAGAGTACTCATCAAGTGTCCTCATATCAAGCTGGTATCGAAGAATTCCCCCTATACCACCAAATCCACGACAGAACTGGGATCCCTCCTGTGATTTGTTGGTCACAAACTCGAGTGAACATCCAAATTTCCGGTACTCATTAGCAAACCACTCGAGCAATGATGTCTTCTCTTGAACCTCTAGTTCAGCAGAGCCATTAGAGTCCCTAAAGTTGTTGACATTGCTTTCCTGTTCCTTGTTCAAGTGTTTAATGACAATTTCACCAGTGCTGGTGTTCTTCAAAGTGTACCTATTGATATCCAAGCTCTCCCACACGATGAGTATATCCACAGCACCCATCTCCAAAGCTTTCAGTGTATCATCCACCCCAAACACATACTTCCCTGTATCCTGGCTGATCTCCTCAAAGTATTTTCCTATCAACCGCTTCTCTTGAATAAACTTGACATTGGAAAGGATCTCCGAGGACAGCTCTATAGCCTGATTAAACCCGTTCTCTCCTCCATAAGAAACATCCACCACATTCAATATCTTGGCCTGAAGACGGGGGTCGAACATATCCGACTGACTCAACTCAGTTTTGAAGTCAGCTGAACCAGCCAGTATCAATCCTGAAACATTGGGCTGGCTAGTGGCAGGGTTAATATAAAACTGTGTGGCAAGCTCCGCTGTCTTCCTCACATAGTTGTGGCGCTTCTCCATCCGAAGACGAGCAAAACGCAGAGCTGATTGCCCTCCTCTTCCATGTTTCTTTGGAAGGTCAACACTGAATTTGTGCAGCACCTCCCTAGTGTTACCACTCAAAGTCCCAAAGAGTGTACCGTTACCATCCATGACAATGAAACCAAACTTGTCATCAGATTCCAAAAGCTCGTTCAGAGCTTCAGTATGAAACTTGTTGTCACAGAGGTAAAGAGAGGCATTGATGGGCCTGAAAGGCTCAAAATCAATGGTGACCTTCTTCTCCTTGCCATCGTCAGTAACGATTGTACCAGTATAGAGAACAAGCCCATTCGGAGGAACCTTGTTGTAGAGCTTAAGCCTCTGCTGGGCAGATGTGATAGCGCCCAAAACAGACTGACGATTGACCCTGCTCTTAATGTTAGAAGCAGTTCCAAATTCATCTCCAAGCATCTTAGTCACACGAGATATCTGATCACGAGGAGGCATGATGAGAGAGATCATGCTGGTGCCATTGCCTCTTGCAGCTTCAAGTGCCTTAATCAGTTTCTTAATCTTCCAGATCTCAATGTTCCTATCAGTCTCATGGGCATCTGCCATTGCAACCGAATAGAAAGCTCTGCTGCATTCACACAGCTTACACTTTCAGTAGACATACAATTATTAATTACATTTCCTCTGAAAGATATGGAATTCAGATACTAAAAAAAAGAGAAACCCTCGTCATTTTTATTTCTAGACTACAAATCTTATCAAAACTATAAAAATTTCTTGGGAATTTAATAATCCTCCAAAGGAAAGCATGAAAACAAAAATTCTGATGAATATTGAAGCATTTAAACCCTACTGAGCAACAATTAATTAATTATTTATTTTGTATTATTGTGAACAGATTAAATAATATTACCAGGTAAACCCAAGATCGAAATCAAAATTTAAGATAAGAAAATCGAAAGTCTGAGAAATCCGGCAAATAGGTACGAAAATTTAACAAATCGACTATATATCAATATAATATATACATCTAGAGAGAGAAACGAATAAATAATTGTAACCTCAGTTAATGATTAACCCACAAACGAAACAACAAAGTGATTATAATAATAAAAAAACAGAAGGAAAAAGATTAGATTGAAGTGAACGAATTAAAAACCTGAATAGAAGCAACGATTGCAGGCCTGTCCCTAAGAGCACACAATAACAGGAAGCGCAGATGAAAGTAAAATGGCTCAAGGAACTATATTTATATAATATCAAAATAAAAAGAAGAATTTGTATGGCGGTGCATGATTACATTACTAACCCTAACCTCATGTATCTCACTCCCACGCTAACCATGGTATGTGGTTAAGTTACCACTTTGTATCTTGGGCTTGGGCCTACCTCGATTCTGAAACTTTTAAGAATACCAATTTATTTATTTTTTCCATTTTTTACACAAATAACATTCTTTCTCCTTTCTCTCCCTTCTATACAACTTTACTAACTCCCCCTCCCTATTAATCATTTAAATCCAATCTCTGCCCTTATTCTGCATATTCCTCGGCAAGGTGGGACAAGAGGAATCCCCATGGGATTCGAACCTATTTATTTAAAAAATAAAATTATAAATAAAAAAAATGGATTACATAATAGATAAAATATTACACTATGATAATAATTCTAAATACTAAATATTAACCAAAGTAAAATTAAAAATCTTTAAAATTTTACTAATATACTACCAAAACATATAAAAAACATGTAAAATAAATTAACAAAATATTTCAAAATAAAAATAATAATAAATAAGCTCTATTAGGGCAAGAGGTGTCATTCTCGTTCCTGTCCCATCTAACATTCGAGCATGAAAAATTATCATGTCCATGCCCTATTTCTTATTTAGGTGGGGCATTCTGGTCCCATTATGGGGAGGGTCCCCCCGCAAGCCCCTCCCTTGCATGAAAAAAAAATAGGCTATTTAAGTTTTTTACCCCCGAACTATGACACATATATTATTATGTCCCCTGATTTTTTCAGGCAGTTAAAAATGGTCCCTAAACTATTCACTATAATGTAATGTGGGACTTCCGTCCAATCCCATTCATTTTTTGTAACGGGATGATGATGTGGTTTTTTTCCCATGACATGACGACACGTGGACACGATAAACAAGCTAACTGAGATGTGGAGCCAATGACATGGCATTTTCTTTAGAGTAAATAGAAATTTAAAATTAAAAAAAATGATTAGACATGACATGTATCAGAGAAAAGTTTGGGGGAAAGAAAAAAAATAAGGTTTTTTTTGGAGCAAAATTCTGACGAAAAAAAATACAGGATTTCCACCAGATTATTTGAAAGACCCAATCCAGTTGAGGTTGCTTTTCACAATTATGGGGAGGAATCGAAAATGTATAGGAAGAAAAAAAGGATACCCACAATCGCATGGTGTCAGTAAGATTCCTTTTTGCGATAAAGTTTTTCTTTCTTTCTTTATGTGTTTGTATTGGTGGTTCGAAATGTAAATGCCTATGGGTGTTGATATAAATGCTTTATGGTAAGCTTATTAGAAGACAAAAATAGAGGAGTTTTTGGTAATTTTGGTGTTGGTTGGTGTACATATAACAAGCATTTGTCTTTTTCTAGTCACAAAGCACATGGTAGGATAAGGAAAGTATTTAAGAATATATTTAGGTATTTTGGGGGTATGTAGGATGTGTTGGGTATTGATTTATACGTGTTGTGTTGACCAGATTCAATTTTTAAAATAAATATTAAGTAGTTCCAACTTCCAACAAATTAAGTGAAAGCATTAGATGATAAAAGTTCATAAACGACAACTGAGAAAACCAATTGCAATTGGTTAATATAATTCATGCTGCATCATAATCATATTACTATCTCAACATTAATCTATATTGATGTAATAGTTTTGTTTTGTTACAGGATCACAATAAAAAAGACTTTATATATTACATTATTGTAGAATTAGTCATTAATCATTATTTTTACATTTAGCAAGAAAAATATTTTTTTTATGTGGTGTAGATACGTATAATTATATATTAAGTTAATTATGTGTTTTGGTTTTCTGGTATAGATTTAAAATAATGCTTATAATGATTTAAAAAAAAAAATCAATGTTTGCTTTAGGACCAACGAGTGCTTTGTGTTAGTTAGATAAGTGTCGTTATTCAATTTTGTTTGTATTTTGTAGAGTCAATATCTAATGAAAGTCAAGCTTCAGCAGTAACTGGGCCTCAACTTGGGTCTACTTTGGGTGAGGGAAATGTAACACAAACTAAAGATGTTGGGTCTGGTTTGGATGGGCTTGCTTTAAGAAATGAAAACCAGGTATCTAGGCCTACTTTATTTGAGGAAAATACAACACAAATTAAGGTTGTTGGGTCAAGGACAGACTGATATGGTTAATGAAAGATATGATTTAGGGGATGATTTGCTAGATGAAATAGTTAAAGGATGGACTACTTTGGTTGATATAACAAATGAGGCAGGGGATGACTTGGGAATTAAAACAAATGAAACAAATTCTTCATGTGATGGTGATAAGACGAATGATTTAGGGACTAATTTGGTTGATGAAATAGTTGAGGTTGGGGATGATAGTAGTGAAGAAACTGGTGATGAGGATGATTATGAGGCAGACCCAGAATATGAGCAAGAGGATGATGGAGTGGAAGTTGATGAAATGGCTGAAAAACATTTGCAAGGGAGAGGTAAAAGGCCTATAGAAATTGATGTAGGAGATGAGGCATTTAATGATGAAGACAGTGACTATGTTGCACATGTAGCTCCAATGAGGATGAGGACATTGCTGAGAATGATGGTGAAGTTAGTGACTTGCACAATCCGAACAAAAAGTTCAAAAAAATTAAGTTACTTGAGTTGTCTGAGTTTAGAGCTGCAATTGACATGGACAAACCAACCTTCAAGTTAGGGTTGTCATTTCCATCAGGTTTAGTGTTTAAAAAAGCAGTTCGAGAGTATGCAATATAAAATGGGAATGATATATGGTTTAAGAAGAATGACTCTAACAGGATTAGAGCACAATGTAAAGGTGTAAACTATCATTGGGTGTGCTTTGCATCTAAGATTGATGACACTTCCACATTTTTCGTCAAGACATGAGTTGATGAACACACGTGCTCTAGGAAAAATACAAACAGGTTCGCAACTTCCAAATGGTTGAGTGAGAAGTACTTAGAAGAGTTCAAGATTAATGAAAAGTTGGGTGAACCTACTTTCATCCACAAAGTTAATAAAGATCATGTGCTTGAAATTACAAGGGATAAGGCATGTAGAGCTCGACTTTTAGCTAATAGGTAAATTGACGGAATATACCAAGACAAGTATGATGCTCTTTAGGACTATGCTGAGGAGATTAAGTACATTAATAGGGGTTCAACTATTGAATATTTGACAGAAACAAGTGAGAATGGGAAGCCAAGCAAGAGTGAGAACTCTAATCATTGGACCTTCGTAACAGACAAGCAAAAAGGATTGGAGCAGGCTTTGAAGGGTATGTGGGATGAAGGGGTACCTGAGGCCGAGCATAGGCACTATGCAAGGCATTTGGAGAAGAATTTCATCAAGGTGTTTAGAGATAAAACCTTGAAAGACATGTTGTGGAAGGCTGCTAGAGAAGTAACAATTAGAAGGTTTGAAGCTGTGATGGAGGAGATAAGAATGGTGAATCACGAAGCCTACGAGTGGTTGACGGCTGCAAACCCAAAACACTATTCTAGGTCACACTTTAGGAATAATCCTAAATGTGATTATACTATTGAATAACATGTGTGAGACATTTAATGAGATGCCAACAATATTGGCAACTAGAGATAGACCAATTTTGTCTATGCTAGAGCGTATCCGGATGTACTTTATGCAAAGGCTCACCAAAAATAGGCAGTCAGTTGTAATGTGAAAGTCCAACATTGCTCCAAAAATAGTCACCATTCTTGAGAAAAACAAGGTTGAAGTTGATCACACTTACCCACGAAGTCATCAGCTAACATGTATCAAGTGCATACCATGTATGGATCAATGTACTCGGTGGCTTTGATAGCATGGATCTATTTGTGCAGAAGATGGGAACTTACCAGCATTCCTTGTAGTCATGTTGTGGTTGTAATATGGCAAAAAAAGACGATCCAGAGTTGTATGTTAGCAAATGGTACACCAAAGAATGCTACATGAAGGCTTACTCATTCCAGATTTTTCCAATCAGGAATCAAGATGAGTGGCCTAGATGTGGAAAGCTTGGAATGTTCAGCCATATTAACAAAGTACAACACAGAAGTCCTAAGAAGAACAGGAAACTTCAACTTGATGAAGTAGCTGCATGAAAGAAGTTGAAAAGGTGATACATCAAAATTAGATGTCCTGGTTGTGGTGCAATGGGACACAACTTCAGAACTTGTTCAATAAACAAGAAAATTTTGGTATGTACTTTCATTTGCAGTTTTGATATTGTTTCAGTTTTAATGTTACATGAATGAAATTTTTATTTGTTATGGCTGAATATGATTTCACAGGGAAACAATACTCCACCACAGGGTCTTGGTACTTATACAAGAAATAAAAATCCTATGCCTCATGGTTCGGTGAGCTATTCAACACAGCAGGTTGCTTCTTAAGTAACAAATCCACCACAGGTACTCACTTTCTAATGCATTTAGTGGTTGTCTGAGACAGATTATAGATGGGTTTATATAGTGGTACTCACTTTGGACTGTTTGTGGAACTTTCTAATGCATTTTCTTATGCTAAAAGTCTTTTTTTTTTCTAATCCAAAACTTTTATTGACCATTGCAACAAAGATATAAGGAACCTACTCGAAGGAAGAAAGCGAGAGTTGCAAATTGAACATTGGAGCCTAGACATGAACAATAATCTGCTTTTTTTTTTAAGATGGGATGCTTGGATTTATTTTGAATGTGGCTACTTAGATTCATTTTGGATGTGGCTAATTATTACATAGTTTTTTGTTTAGCATTTTGATAAGTTGATGTAAAGCAACTCAGCTGTAACAATGGTTAACAACTCAGCAGTTTTTTGTTTGGCATTTTGATAAGTTATTGTAAAGCAACTCAGCTGTAACAATGGTTAGAAACTCAACAGTTTTTTTGTCTAGCATTTTGATAAGTTAATGTAAATCAACTAAGCTATAATTAATCTACTTTCCTCTTTCTCACTCGCTCTATTTTTTTAGATGTCTATAAAATCACAAGATAGACCCATCTCAAACTTATCTCATATGATAAAATCATTCTCTTTAGAAATGTCTTTTACTTTGTGTTACCTCACAATATAGACCCATATCAAACTTATACATTTAGATGTATATTTAAATATGTGTTTCTGTTTTCATAATGCACTAAGTTGTGCATGCAACCAAGCATTAACTCTTATTCTAAATGGTAATAGTGATTCCAACAAAGCATTTGAGAAAAAATAAGACATTAAAAGCTACTAATATCTCAATTGTTTCATATTCTTAAACAACCGAGTTCCATTACTTCATTTAAAATGAAGTTTCATTGAACCAATTCTAAGTTTCATTGACACCAATGAAAACGTTACATAAAGGATCCAAAACTTTTGATTTTAGCAAGCAGAAAAAAACACATTGCTAAACAACTAATTAATTTACCCACTGCCAACTAAGAAATAAACAACACAACTAAGATATACAAAAGATAAGAAAATATTCCAACACAAAAACAAAGGCCAAATTTTAAATCTCTCAACAACTTCAATATTTTTCCAATCTCTTCTTCTCTTTTTTCAGCCTTATTCTGCAGTTGCTTAACATTAGGTTCAATCTCCTGTAACTTTATCAGCAACCCTCCTAAATCATCCTTAAATCTTTCACAATGTAAAGGAGTTGATGGATGATCTATCCATCTTATAAACCCACACCCATGAACCTCTTTTCTTTGAAAAAAAAATTCAGAACCCATAATCTAAATAAAATAAAAACCCATAAATTTACAAACCTTGTATCTTGGGCAACCATAGAACTTTCTAACTAGATTTTTCAGTGTCCAAGTGGAGTGTATTATGTAGTGGACAAGATTTGTCTACAATTAAAGTCCAACTAGTCAACCAGACTAGCTCGGCAGGACCAATAAGCAAGTAAGGCCCCAAACCAATGTAAATGGGCTCAGCCATCCAAACGAGCTAGCTGGTACCTAGGCCATAGTCTGGGTGCATTCAGTCAGTTAGGGACATTGAAGCAGTCAAAATACACGCCCTTTTTCCATGAAAATCGGAGAGAACCACTAAGAACGGGTTAGACAGGCGAGATAGACAAGGGGAGAATGGAAAGAAAAGAATGACTATAAAGAAGACCCTCAGGGGTTGAGAAGGGACATCAGATAACCATTTTTTCACTCTACTTTATTCTCTTACTGAAACAAAGTACTACTCTCTCCAGGCGATCCAGTCAAGCAAGTTGAATCAGTCAACCTGGTCTGACTCGATCGGACTTGACCCAATCGTTGAATTCCACCGTCGTCTCTGCTGTCACTTTGACCATCCTACTACTCATCCATCCATCATTATATCATTATTTTCGTTATAGTTTTGTTACTTTCAATTAGCTTTTGTTACAACCCAATTAACTTGAGCGTCGGAGTCCATTTGGCTGACACCTCGCCAGTGCTCCCAATTGAACTTCGTCTCTCTCTTTGTTCTTGACAGGTTGCTGGTGCCCATCTAATCAATTGTAGGAATTTACGTCTACAATTTGGCACCCACTGTGGGGCCCTAGCAATCAGACGATCGACAAAGAAGTTAAGAAGTTCACTTGAGAGCCATGTCAGATATGACTGAGACACCCAACCTGTCCACCTAACTCGCTGCTCTTACTGCCCAGATGAATGAAGAACGCGAGAAAATGAGAAGGCTTGAAGCTGAGAATGCAAACCTGCTCATGGAGTGGAGGCCATGTCCTCTCAAGCCATCGAGGTTTAGCCATCTTGCTTCCGAGGCCTAATTAGCCCTATGCAACATTTTGGTGACCTCACCCTTATCTCTAACAATGATGGACCGAATCAGACAGTTCCATCACCCTCGGTAAGGAATTATCAAATTCCACCCACCATGTCTAACATGCAAAATTCTATTGTCAATACAGGTGAACAGGTAACCATGATTGAACATGGACATTCATCTACACCCAAACCACAACAGATTCTAGGAGTCAGCCAGCCAGCCTCGGCAGCTGGACAACAGCAGATTCCAGGAGCTAGTCAGCCAGCCACTAGACCCAGACAACAGTAGGTTCCAGGTGTCAGTCAGCCTACAGTTGGAGCCAGCCAGACCATCATTAAAGCTGGTCATAATATACCTGAGCAGCAGACAATCAGGTTGAATCACCCAGCCATGAGCAAGCCAGCCCGCCACACCAATATTAGCTCACTTCCAATCCAAGATCCTGAGCTGGCTCATAAATTGGTCGAGATGGAAGCACTCATCCAATAGATTCCTAGAATGCCAGCCCCTATTAAAAAGAGTGCAGCAAGTTGCTACGCTGACTCACCTTTTGTCGATGATATAGCCATGGTCGAAATGCCGAAATTTTTTAGCTTCCCCCACATGAAGATGTTTGATGGAACGTCTGATCCGATGATCATATTGCTCAATAGAGGTAGAGAATGTTCACCATTGCCATCCCATGCGACATAAGGGAAGCATGCATGTGTAAGGGGTTTGGTTCCAGTTTGATTGGACCAGCCCTCCAGTGGTATACTAATTTACCTAATAATTCTATTTCTACTTTTGCACAATTGACTGACACTTTTGTTGAGCAGTTTGCCAGTAGCAGGGAACTTGAAAAGTCTGCAGAAGACCTCTACATCATAGTTCAACGATGGGGTGAGCCCTTACAAGATTACGTAGGCCGCTTCAACAAAAGGGTGTCTATAACCCATTGTAATCATGACACAACCATCTCAGCCTTTCGCAAAGGACTCCGCTACGACTCAGACCTATACAAAGAACTTACCAAGTATCCTTGCAAGATGATGGAAGACGTTTTTGCCAAAGCCTGTGCACATATCAAATGGGAGGAGGATGAAGCTAACTATTATCACTCTTCTCAAAGGAAAGACACTCGAAGAGAATCAAGGGTAGACAGATGACAGAGTGATAGACGATCCGAGCCATACCCGTATCCTAGTAGATCAAAGAACAGAAGGAGGGAGTACAACCGGTCATCCAAGACATGTCTCCAAGATGGACCAAAGATACCAGAATACAATCTTTCAATCTCACCAGCCAAAGTCGCTGACTAGCGACAAAGTGAAATGGCCAGAAAGGATGAGGACTCCATCTGACTAGCGAGACAAAACAAGATGGTGTGAATTCCACAATGACCACGGCCACCGAAAGGATGAGTGCATTGCCTTAAGACTCGAAGTATCCAACCTATTAAGATGTGGTCACCTAACTGACTTGCTCACAGACAAAGGCAAACGAACATTCCAGCAGGAGGCAGATAGGTCAGTCGTCAGAAGAGAAGTAACCCCGTCGAAGCCACCTACTCATGAACGGATAGTGAACACAATAACTGGTGGCTCTGAGGTAAGCAGAGTCACCCATTCAGCAGCCAAAAGACATGCTAGGTAGACCAACTGAATCAAAGGAGAGTCCAGCAGGACAGAGAAGTATACCATCAACCTACCAGCTAAAACCATCAGTTTCTTAACAATAGAAACAACCAGACTCCTCAACCCGCATCACGATGCTCTTGTTATTGCACTTTACATTGCTAACTGTCTTACTAAACGTAGACTTATTGATAATGGCAATTCAGCTAACATTTCATTTTTAAGTGCTCTCAGGGAAATGGGGATAGATGAATCAAAGATCATAAAAAAGACTACAATCCTCATCAGTTTTAGTGGAGAGCAAAAGAATTGTAGTGTCCCAGAATATTTACTTAGCTAGCTAGATAGTAGTAGTAGTTAGTATTAGTTTGTAGTATGTTAGATTCCGTTGATGTTGGTTCAAGTTAGGACTTAGTTGGACACTCATAGCAACAGTTATGGATTTTATAAGTTTAACATATAGTTTAGAAATATTAATTATAACATAATGTTTGATTAATATAGCTGATTATAGAGATGTCATTTATTATAGTCTAAAGTTTAGATGGAACTAATAAGATGGTGACACTTGTCATATGTATATTTATTAAGGATAAAAGTATTTTGATGAATATTTTAATTAAAAGAAAGATCTCAAAGCTCTAGAACCTTCCAACAACTGTTAGAATCGTATTATGACTCAGTCAAAGTTGTTTACTCAATTCAAAATATGCTGAAAAAGTGCAAATACGTGTTTGATATATCAATGTATGCCGATATATCGCAGCTATAGGGGCCGATATATCGCCTACGGAAGATACAGAAAACACGTCAACTTTGCACGAACGTTTGAACAGGGCTCAGGAAAATGGTCCAACCGATATATCGCCCAGGGTAGGCGATATATTGCTCGTGGTGCTTTATTTTTTAATATTGAGGATTTTTAAATTTAAAAACAGCCTTAACCACTTGGACCTGCCTTTGAACGATTCTGATCTAGTTTTGGGCGTCTGTTGAACGAAAATTCAAATATTTTTCATTTTATATTCATTTATTTATTCAAATTAAAAGGGGTTAGTTTCACTCCTTGAACTCTATAAATAGGACCTAGTACTCAGCCATTGTAACACCCTACTTCCTTAGAGCCATTACTAAGTGAGTTTAAAGACGTGCTTTTAACTCGCTAATCGAGGTTTTAGGTCAAACAGTGTAATTAAGCCGTAAACAAAGGAAAAACATTAGAGATAGTAATATTTCATAGTAAATCATAAAAGTTTTACATTGGGGATCCCAAAATACAGTTTAGAAATATTTACAACATAAAAACTGTGTTAAGTCGGCTAACCGACAAAATCTACATTCATCACAAACATCTCCCAAAATCCTCTGGCTGTGGCAGCCAGGCTGGCCAAACATGTACACGCTGCCTCACGCTTGCTGTACTCATGGTTGGTTAATCTTTTCCTTACCCTTACCTATACCACAAAGCATCTGTGAGCCGAAGCCTAGCAAGAAAACCCACAAACAGATAACATATGCAACACATAAGTCACGCATATAAACAGGCCACCAATGGCTAAACACATACGGCCCTGGGTTCGCGGACCACACCGTAAGGATATCCCAGGTATCCTTTTAGGGACCCGCCCTGGCAGCTCGCGCTTTACGTGCTCAACGCTGCTCCCGGCCCTTTTCCATTCTCGGCCTTGCACTCAACGTTCCCAACGCCGTTCCCGGCCCCTCGCCGTTCTCGGTCTACACTGTTCCCGGCTCTTGCAGTTCACTCATAGAATAACACACATAATATAACAAGCAAGTACAGAATTCCAGCATAAACAGATAAAGGGCTATGCCCTGCAGTTCTAACATATTGGGCTCGACCCTGCATATCAATTCCATACAAACACATTGGGCTCAGCCCTGCACATAAGCTCTATGGGAACATGGGTTTTCTTACTTGAGTTCTGAGCTTTCTGAGCATCGATGCCCCGAGCACAGTCCCCTAACGTGAGCCTCACCGAAAACCTAGCCACATCACATTAATAATGTCCATCCATCAAATTCTAATCCAACAAATAACTTCGAGCCATAACCCCAACCTCTGGGTCCTTGAATTCTATCAATCTGGGTGATAAAATCCATCCCGAGCCTTACCCCTTGAGTTCCCAAGCCTAAAATACCCTAAGAACTCAAACTAGCACTAAGGGCCGCGGCCCCACCCACAAGAGCCGCGGCTAGCCTCGAAACAAAGGCTAGCACTTCACTGACCCCCACACGGGCCGCGGCGCGCCCACCAGGCGCCGCGGCGTGCATGAGCTTCTCGGCCTCCCATGGCCGCTCGCGCACACGGGCCGCGGTGCACCCCTCCTAGGGCCGCGGCGCTCCCCACCGAACCCAGATTTTCACACCATTTTCTAAACCTTTCCTCAAGCCAATTCATCCTAAAACTTGGCCAACATTCCTAGATATCCATCACAGTTATTCCAGCTCAGAAACAACATCAAGACCCCATTAAAATATGCACCAAAAACTCAGCTAGAACACCCAAAGATAAATCAAGCTTAGCTAACATGCAATCCCCTATAACCAGCAGAAATTTAAGACTAAACCTTAGTAATTAGAGCTTACCTTGTAGAGCTTAATCCCTGAGTTTGATCCTCAAATCCCCAAGCTTCAAGTTCCTAGAGTATCCCAGTTGAAATCCCTTTAATTCTTAGCCAATTCCTTTGAGTTCCCTTTGAGTTTTGTCTTAGAGAGTGAAGGAGAGAGAGAGACAAGAGCTATCTTCAGTTCAAAGAGAATATGTGTCGATTCCTCATGTTTCTAGACAATTCTCCCCTTTTTTGTTTTATTTGACTTAAGTCTAAAGGGTTACCTCAAGGCTTGGGGTACCAAAACGTCCCCGAGGGCAAAATGGTAAATTTCCCAAATATTCCCGCCTAGAAATTCTATCCTCAAATATATCTCCAAATATTTATTTTCATGTCCCGATAACCCCATAATTCATCTAATACCCAAATTACCCCTCGACTCGCCCTGAGTCCGAATCTCAACCCCATTGTGACTCTCTGACTAACCGCTCACCAGGACTGTCTCGGTCCGTGCTACACAGATATATCACATATATATATATAGCATTTACTACATTTATCACACTTATGCCCCTAATATCCAGACGGGGCCCACATGCACATTTAACTCAATTAAACATGCATCATAATCATATATTCACATAAATCCACATATAAGCATATTAAATCACTTATTACCCTCCGGGCACACTAATCAAGGCCCTAAGTCTGATTAGCAAATTCGGGTCTTACAACTATCCCCTCCTTACAGAAATTTCGTCCTCGAAATTACCTGAACAACTCGGGGTACCGCTCCCTCATCTCAGACTCAAGTTCCCACGTCGCCTCCTCAACCTTGTTGTTTCTCCACAGCAGTTTCACCAAGGCGATGGTTTTATACCTCAAGACCTTATCTTTTCGGTCAAGAATCTGAACCGGCTTCTCCTCATAGGATAAATCCTGATCAAGCTCCAAATTCTCAAAACTTAAGACATGCGTTGAATCTGACATATACTTCTGGAGCATAGATATATGGAATACATCATGAACCCCTGATAAAGCTTGAGGCATCGCTAATCTGTAAGCTACCTCTCCAACTCGTTCTAGAATCTCGAAGGGGCCAACATACCTGGGGCTCAACTTACCCCGAACACCAAACTGTTTCACACCCCTCATGGGTGAAACCCTAAGGAACACATGATCACCAACCTGAAACTCCATGCTCCTGCGTCTCAGGTCTGAATAACTTTTCTGTCGACTCTGGGAGGCGAGCATACGCGCTCTAATCTTCTCAACTGCCTCATTGGTCCTCTGGACCATCTCTGGACCCAAATACCTCCTCTCACCTATCTCATCCCAATGAATAGGTGATCTACACTTTCTTTCATAAATCATCTCGTACGGAGCCACACCAATGGTCGCCTGATAACTGTTGTTGTACGAGAATTCAATCAAAGGGAGATACTTACTCCATGATCCCCCAAAGTCAAGCACACAGGCTCGTAGCAGATCCTCCAATATCTGAATCGTCCTCTCAAACTGCCCATTCGTCTGAGGATGATAAGCAGTACTAAACCGTAACTGCGTGCCCAAAGCCTTCTGCAGACTCTCCCAAAACTTGGAAGTGAAGGTGGGGTCTCTGTCCGACACTATCGACCTCGGAGCCCCATGGAGTCGAATAATATCCTTCACATACAACTCAGCGTACTGCTCCACAGTATAAGTTGTCTTAACAGGCAAAAAATGGGCGGACTTGGTATACCTATCCACAATCACCCACACTGAGTCATGCTGTCCCACAGTTCTCGGTAAACCAACTACGAAATCCATAGTAATATCTTCCCACTTCCACTCTGGGATCCCCAAAGGATGCAATAACCCCGCTGGCCTTTGGTGCTCAGCCTTAACCTGCTGACAAGTTAAGCACTTAGCCACATAATCCACCACATCCCTCTTCATGCCCGACCACCAATATAAAGCTCTCAAGTCCTGGTGCATCTTCGTCGTACCCGGGTGTAAAGAATAGGGAGTTGTATGTGATTCATCCAAGATCTCTCGCCGGATATCAGAATCCATCGGAACACAGATCCGACCCATATACTTCAGTAATCCCATCTCTGAGATGGACAAGTCCTTTGTCACTCCGACTAAGGCATTCTCCCTATGACCTCGCAACTGAGAATCCTCCCCCTGTGCTTCCTTGATCCTCTCAAGGAGTGTAGACTGAAGAGTGATGTTGGCCAACTGACCAACCACCAAATCTATACTTGCTCTGGTCATCTCCTCAGCTAACTTATTAGATATCTGCCTCGAGCTAAACAACTGCCCTGGGCCCTTCCGACTCAATGCATCAGCCACTACATTAGCCTTCCCAGGGTGGTAAAGGATATCACAATCATAATCCTTAACCAACTCCAGCCACCGCCTCTGGCGCATATTCAAGTCCTTCTGGGTAAATAAATACTTTAGGCTCTTATGGTCGGTGTATATCTCACACTTCTCACCATAAAGATAATGCCTCCAAATCTTAAGTGCAAACACCACCGCTGCCAACTCCAGGTCATGTGTAGGATATCTCTGCTCATATTCCTTCAACTGTCTCAACGCATAGGCTATCACATTGCCAGCTTGCATCAACACACACCCCAAACCCTGCCTGGATGCATCACAGTAGACCACAAACTTTTAATTCTCTATCGGCAAGCTAAGTACTGGCGCAATAATCAATCACCGCTTTAGTTCCTTAAAACTGTTCTCACATCTGTCTGTCCAGACATACCTGGTCTTCTTCTTTGTCAACTCTGTCAATGGCGTAGCTATTCTGGAGAACCCCTCAACAAATCGCCGATAATACCCTGCCAGACCCAAGAAGCTTCTCACTTCAGGAACATTGCTCGGTCTAGGCCAATCTCTGACCGCCTCAATCTTACTTGGGTCAACCAGAATCCTCTCCTTACTGACGATATGGCCCAGAAATGTAACTTGTGGCAACCAAAACTTACACTTATTGAACTTAGCATATAACTTATGCTCCCTCAACCGTTGTAATACTAACCGCAGATGTTGCTCGTGCTCCATCTCTGACTGAGAGTACACTAAGATGTCATCGATGAATACGATCACAAACTTGTCTAGATAATCCCTGAAAACCCTATTCATCATGTCCATAAAAGTTGCTGGGGCATTAGTTAATCCAAAGGACATAACCAGGAATTCATAGTGTCCATACCTCGTTCGGAAAGCGGTCTTTGGTATGTCCTCCTCTTTAATTCTTAGCTGATGGTAACCTGATCGGAGATCTATCTTGGAAAACACTGTTCTTCCCTGTAACTGATCAAACAAATCGTCGATCCTAGGCAGTGGATACTTGTTCTTAATGGTTAACTTGTTCAGCTCCCTGTAATCAATACACATTCTAAGGGACCCATCCTTCTTCTTAACGAACAACACTGGAGCACCCCATGGCGAGAAACTCGGTCTGATGAAACCCAAATCAAGTAACTCCTGCAACTGAATCTTCAACTCCTTTAATTCCGCCGGAGCCATTCTATAAGGTGTCCTAGATACTGACTCCACTCCTGGAATCAACTCTATAACAAAGTCAATCTCCCTCTGAGGCGGCAACCCTGGAAAATCCGCTGGAAACAAATCCAGAAACTCACACACCAACCTTGTCTCACCCGGTCCAACCGACACCACCCTAGAAGTATCCACTACCCTTGCCAGGAATCCTATGCAGCCTTCCTGCATCAGGTCCCTAGCCCTTAAGGCTGAAATCATTGGCACACGCTGTCCACTAACTGACCCCACAAACACCAAGGGTACCCCCCCTTCTGGTTCAAAGGTCACCATTATGCGCCTGCAGTCAATCATTGCCCCATACTTGGATAGCCAGTCCATTCCCAAAATCATGTCAAAATCATCCATCTCTAGCTCAATCAAATCAACAAACAATTCCCTACCATCTACCTCTACTGGTAATGCCCTAATCCACTTCCTAGAGACTACCAATTCTCCTGTTGGCAACAAAGTCTGAAATCCCCTAGCATACACACCACTAGGTCTACAAAGCTGATCTATCACCCCTAGCAGATACAAATGAATGGGTAGCCCCTGAATCAAACAATGCAGTATACAAAGAACCAACATTAGAGATCTGACCTATCACCACTGAGGGGCTAGCCTCCGCCTCAGTCTGTGTCAGAGTGAATACCTTGGCAGGAGCAAGACTGTCACTCTGCTTCTGCTCCTCCTTCTTAACTTGAGGGCAATCCCTCTTTAGATGGCTGGCACTCCCACAAACAAAGCAGGCCCTGATCCTGCACTCACCCTGATGTCGACGCCTGCACCGTGGACACATAGGAAAACTCCTCCAATTATCACTGCCACCCTGACGGCCAGTAGAAGCACCTCGCACTCTCCTATCTGAACTAGGAGGAGTAAATGAATCTGGAACCCTTCTTTTCTGCTCACTGGGGCCACTGCCTTGACTAGACCCAACAAAAGGAGGCACCGCCCTCCTGGCATCGCGCCTAACAGTGCTGTCCTTCGATATCTGATCCTCAGCCCTCTCTGCGGTAAGGGCCTTATCCACCGCTTGGCCATAGGTAGTAGTCGCTGGATCCAAGGTAATATTCACATCGCGGGCGATCATGACATTCAACCCCCGCACGAACCTATCCCTCCTAGCCGCATCTGTCGGCACTAGATCTGGCGCAAACTTCGCCAATCTATCAAACTTTATTGCATACTCTGTCACTGTCAATCGATTTTGAGTCAGGTTGATAAACCCATCAGCCTTCGCAGCTCGTACTGCCACACTGTAGTATTTCTCATTAAAGATACTCTTAAATTCCTCCCATGTCATGACTGCAACATTCCTCCGCTGACTCACCATATCCCACCAGATGCGAGCATCATCCCTAAGCATATAGCTCGCACAATCAACCATTTCACTTCCTTCGACCCTCATAAAGTCTAAGATCAAGGAAATCATGTTTATCCACTGCTCTGCCAGTAGTGGGTCCGATCCACCCACAAAGGTAGGAGGTTGTTGCTTCCTGAACCTCTCATACAAAGGTTCCCACTTATTCTCCAAAGCAGACTGAACTGGCACCGGCGCTGCAACCTGCTGCACTGGCAGCCCAGTAACTTGGGGCAGGGCCTGCTGCCTCATTTGTCGCAGCTCTTCCTCTGTTATCTGCAGTCTAGCCTCCATTTCGGCCAATATCTGTTGCCAGTTCTGTGGGGCAGGTGGAGGGTCCTAACCCTGATTGTCATCCTCGGCCCTACTGCCGCAGAGTCTAGCTAATTGCCGAGGCATCTCAACAAATATGCCTGCAACCAATGATGCCGCTCATTAGGCATGATAACAACATCCAAGACCACCTCCCAGGCACATCAGTAATCCACACATAACACCTCATATAGCATATAACACACAACGGGCCGTGCCCTAGCATCATGCATATGTTAATTCATTCATCATGCTCTATACAAAATAGGCAGGCAAATAGGGTATGCAAACACATTTTCAGACATATCAGCCACTCTTACCAACCAACCCTGAGTTAAGCCTATCACTGACTGCGTGTGTACATGTTCAGTCAATCTCCAGAACCAATAACCTTGGCTCGCTCTGATACCAAGTTGTAACGCCCTACTTCCTTAGAGCCGTTACTAAGTGAGTTTAAAAACGTGCTTTTAACTCGCTAATCGAGGTTTTAGGTCAAACAGTGTAATTAAGTCGTAAACAAAGGAAAAACATTAGAGATAGTAATCTTTCATAGTAAATCATAAAAGTTTTACACCGGGGATCCCAAAATACAGTTTAGAAACATTTACAACATAAAAACTGTGTTAAGTTGGCTAACCGACAAAATCTACATTCATCACAAACATCTCCCAAAATCCTCTGGTTGTGGCAGCCAGGCTGGCCAAACATGTACACGCCGCCTCACACCTGCTGTACTCATGGTTGGTTGATCTTTTCCTTACCCTTACCTGCACCACAGAGCATCTGTGAGCCGAAGCCCAGCAAGAAAACCCACAAACAGATAACATATGCAACACATAAGTCACGCATATAAACAGGCCACCAATGGCTAAACACATACGACCTAGCCATCCTAGGCGTTTACCAAGCCCTGGGTTCGCGGACCACACCGTAAGGATATCCCAGGTATCCTTTTAGGGACCCGCCCTGGCAGCTCGCGCTCTACGTGCTCAACGCTGTTCCCAGCCCTTTGCCGTTCTCAGCCTTGCACTCAACGTGCCCAATGCCGTTCCCGGCCCCTCGCCGTTCTCGGTCTACACCGTTCCCGAGTCTTGCCGTTCACTCATAGAATAACACACATAATATAACAAGCAAGTACAAAATTCCAGCATAAACAGATAAAGGGTTATGCCCTGCAGTTCTAACATATTGGGCCCGGCCCTGCATATCAATTCCATACAAACACATTGGGCTCAGCCCTGCACACAAGCTCTATGGGAACAGGGGTTTTCTTACCTGAGTTCTGAGCTTTCTGAGCACTGATGCCCCGAGCACAGTCCTCTAATGTGAGCCTCGCCGAAAACCTAGCCACAACACATTAATAATGTCCATCCAACAAATAACTTCGAGCCATAACCCCAACCTCTGAGTCCTTGAATTCTATCAATCTGGGTGATAAAATCCATCGCGAGCCTTACCCCTTGAGTTCCCAAGCCTAAAATACCCTAAAAAATTAAACTAGCACTAAGGGCCGCGACCCCACCCACAAGAGCCGCAGCTAGCCTCGAAACAGAGGCTAGCACTTCACTAACCCCCACACGGGCCGCGGCGCGCATGAGCTTCTCGGCCTCCCTTGGCCGCGGGCGCACACGGGCTGCAGCGCACCCCTCCTAGGGCCGCGACGCTCCCCACCGAACCCATATTTTCACACCATTTTCTAAACCTTTCCTCAAGCCAATTCATCCTAAAACTTGGCCAACATTCCTAGATATCCAGCACAGTTATTCCAGCTCAGAAACAACATCAAGACCCCATTAAAAAATGCACCAAAATCTCAGCTAGAACACCCAAAGATAAATCAAGCTTAGCTAACATGCAATCCCCTATAACCAGCAGAAATTGAAGACTAAACCTTAGTAATTAGAGCTTACCTTGCTTCCCTGAGTTTATCCTCAAATCCCCAAGCTTCAAGTTCCTAGAGTATCCCAGCTGAAATCCCTTTAATTCTTAGCCAATTCCTTTGAGTTCCCTTTGAGTTTTGTCTTAGAGAGTGAAAGAGAGAGAGAGACAAGAGCTATCTTCAGTTCAAAGAGAATATGTGTCGGTTCCTCATGTTTCTAAACAATTCTCCCCTTTTTTGTTTTATTTGACTTAAGTCTAAAGGGTTACCTCAAGGCTCAGGGTACCAAAACGTCCCCGAGGAAAAAATGGTAAATTTCCCAAATATTCCCGCCTAGACATTCTATCCTCAAATATATCTCCAAATATTTATTTTCATGTCCCGATAACCCCATAATTAATCTAATACCCAAATTACCCCTCGACTCGCCCTGAGTCCGAATCTCAACCTCGTTGTGACTCTCTGACTAACCGTTCACCAGGACTGTCTCGGTCCGTGCTACACAGATATATCACATATATATATAGCATTTACTACATTTATCACACTTATGCCCCTAATATCCAGACGGGGCACACATGCACATTTAACTCAATTAAACATGCATCATAATCATATATTCACATAAATCCACATATAAGCATATTAAATCACTTATTGCCCTCCGGGCACACTAATCAAGGCTCTAAGCCTGATTAGCAAATTTGGGTCGTTACAGCCATTTTCTTCATTCTTCAAGCAGTCTTCAGAGCCTCCATGTTGCTAGTGTTACTATAGAGAGAAACACTTGGGTTTTTAGGTTAAAAGCTTTATCATTCTAAGCTATTCTAAACACTTGGGAAGTGAGATATAGTAAGATTTCGGTATTGAGGTTTAGATCAATTCATAAGATCATTCAAGGTATTCTTATCCTTAAGTTCAATTCTTCATAGTTCTTTAGTTTTCTTTATTTCTTTCTTTTTAGATCCTAACTCTGTTTATGATTCTTGGTTAGGTGTGTAAGTTTCTTGAAAACTTAAGGTTCTTCTCGGTAAGTTTCTTCTTTGATGGTTTAGTTTTCTTTTCATCTCTTTTCTTTAGAAACTCACCATTATTACTGTTGGTTTTTAGGAGTGTTCTAATTCCGTTCTTGTCCTCAAATATCTCGGTTTTTGGTAAGGAAAATAGGATAGATTTTATGTGTTTATATGCTTATGTTGTGATATGTTTTATGCTATGATATATATATATATAAATATGTCTTGTAGTCATTTGAGGATTATAGTTGCTTAGATAGCAAACCCTAATATTTTATGTCGCTTGGGGGTTATACTTGCTTAGATAGCAAACCCCAAGAATTTTTTTATCATTCTTATGGTTTAGAGATATGATTTACCCTACCTTGATTAGTAGATAGAGGACCTAGATGGGTTATCATATACTACCATGTGATCTAACCTACCTCGATTAGACCTAGATGGTTTATCACATACCATGTTAATGTGTCAATGGCCATTAATATTGTAGTCCTATATGATATATGTTTTTATAGTCATATGTTTTATAGTATATGTTTATGAGTAAGTTTTATGTATATGATATATGTTGTTAGTAGATTTTCCTTGCCGGGCATTAGGCTCACTCCTTTATTCTTAGCTTGATGCAGGAAAATGATTATGGAATGCGGAAAGATTCATGGCAGCTTGGCTTGTGTGTTGAGGATGAATGGATTGAATGGACTGTGTGAACGATTGAGGATGACGTTATTTTTAAGCCTTTTGAATTATGTTTCTTTTGTAATTCCACACTTAGTTTTTAAACAATTGATTTAAGTTATGTTTCATGTTTTTATGTATTAAACAATGGGTACCCATACCGTATTTTTATATTTCATATTTTACTTTGTATTTTGCACAATATTTATTTTGAGGTTTTAAATAAAGTTATGTTATTCCTTATGTATGTTTCCCAAAATAGTAGCTATGTTTAGTAGTTTTAATGGTCCAAGGTCTTAGAAATAGTTGGGTCATTACAGGAACACAATAGGAGAGATCGAGCTACCTGTATATACTGAAGAAGTCAATCTGTGCACAAGATTCCTGGTAGTAGACTCTCCGTCTGCTTACAACGTGATACTAGGTTGACCATGGATACATGAAATGGAGGCAGTCCCTTCAACATATCACCAAGTTCTAAGGTTCCCAACTAAATGGGGAGTAAAAGAAATCAAAGGCCAATAGAAAGACTCAAGAGCATGTAACCAGACTACCATGAAGGCCAAACCCGCTCAGTTATAGTAATTACAGGAAGACTGATTGACTTACTCGCAGATGGAGCAACCGGACGTGGAAGAATTGGACGAAGTTCAGATACATCTGGACTTCCCAGACCACATAGTCCAAATCGGATCACGATTGGACCCTGACATCAGAACTAAACTCATTGATTTTCTATCTGTCCATTATGATTGTTTTGCTTGGTCCTATGCAGACATGACTAGAATTGACCCCGAAGTACTTGTCCATAAATTGCAGGTTGATCCAGACTACCCATCAAGGAAGCAAAAAAGAAGAAAATTCGCCCTTGAAAGGAACAAAGCCATTAACGAAGAAGTTCAAAAGCTCATTGATAATGGGTTCATGAGGGAGGTGCATTATCCCGACTGGCTGGCCAACGTAGTCATTGTGAAGAAGAAGAATGGCAAATGGTGAGTTTGCATCGACTTCACAAACCTCAACAAGGCGTGTCCAAAGGAATCATTCCCATTACCACACATAGACATGCTAGTAGACGCCACAGTCGGTCATGAACTCCTGAGCTTCATGGATGCCTACTAAGGATACAACTAGATCCTAATGCATCCAGACAACCAAGAAAAGACAGCCTTCATGACCAACTTGGGCATATTCTGCTACAAGGTCATGCCATTCGGACTGAAGAACGCAGGAGTGACTTACCAGAGATTAGTTAACAAGATGTTTGTCGACTTGCTGGGGAAGACGATGGAAGTCTACATTGAAGACATGCTCATCAAATCCCTCATTGCAGAGGACCATATCAGTCATTTAAAACAATCTTTTGACATTCTTAGAAAATATAACATGAAACTGAATCCAACTAAATGCTCTTTTGGTGTAACTACAGGAAAATTATTTGGATACCTAGTAACTCAAAGAGGAATAGAGGCTAATCCAGCACAGATAGAATCAATCCAAAGGATACCTTCCCCAACATGCATAAATGACGTACAGAAGTTAACTGGATGCATCACAACACTCAGTCGATTCATCTCAAAGTCTTCAAAACAATGTCACCTCTTCTTTAATACATTAAGAAAATAAAAAACCTTTGAGTGGACAGCTGAATGTGAAGAGGCACTAGCCCAACTAAAACATCACCTGACCAACCCACCTCTCCTCTCAAAGCCAAAAGACAATGAGACACTATTCATCTACCTAGTAATATCTGAGACGACAGTTAGCCCAGTCCTAGTCCGAGAAGAGGAAGGCAAGCAATCTCCAGTCTACTATGTAAGCAAAGCCTTACTTGATGCAGAAACCCGATATAGCCAGCTGGAGAAGCTTGCACTAGCACTCATCCACGCAGCAAGGAAGCTATGCCTATACTTCCAGTGCCATCCAATAGCGGTCCTGACCACCTTCCCTCTCAAAATAATCCTCCATAAATTGGAACTATCAGGCAGACTTACCAAGTGGGTGGTAGAGCTTAGCGAGTACGACATAACATACAAGCCATAGACTTCCCTCAAATCTCAGGTATTAGTTGACTTCATTGTAGATTTTACACCTAACATGCATGTGGAAGCAGAAAAAGAACTTTGCTATTTGACCGAGGGACAGTCAGCCAGAATCTGGAAGTTGCAAGTAGACGGCTCAAGTAACACTAGAGGAAGTGGACTCGGACTCGTCCTGACTTCACCCCAAGGTGACGTAATCGAACAACCAGTCTGATGCGGGTTCAAAGCTACCAACAATGAAGCCGAATACAAAGCAATGATAGCTGGACTCGGACTAGCCAAAGACATGGGAGTCAAAAGGATCGTGGTCTTCAGTGATTCCCAGTTGGTAGTCAACCAAATGCAAGGTAGCTATCAGGCTTGGGATAACAAGATGACAACCTACCTCAACAAGACAAAAGAGTTGTAGTAGGACTTCGACAAGTTCACTATCAACTGTTGGAAAAAGCTTATACAGGATCTTTATTTATTTTCATGTATATCTAATATTAAACAAATTAATACGAGATAGCCTAAAACATGTTTCTAAAATCGAATTCAAAGAGAAACAAATAATATAATACTTACAGTATACGCAGCGGAATTAAGAGTCCTTCCTTCAGTTTCTCTAACTCTTGTATCCTTTCTGTCGCAGAGTATTATCAAGAAACTGAACCGATCTTCTATTGTCTTCACGATCTTCCAATGTATCCTTAGAACCACCTAGACTAGTGTGGGCAATTCTCAACACATGAGATAGATATAGAGAGAAGAAAAGAAAATAACAAAGAGGCTTAGAAAAGGACTTGTGTTTAGAGAGAATATAAAACTATCAGAAAATCTGACTTATCAAAAACCCCTTGTTTTGACTTCTCTATAAGCACTCATTTTATAGACTCAATTAGGCCATTTAATTTAATTAAAAAATAAATAAAATAACAGCCATTTTGAAGCCCTAGGTCGAAATTATCATGGGCTATAAGCCCGTGAAATTTCCCATTTGATTATAAGCCCATTGGACTTAAAATCAAGGCCTGTATTATTTTCTATTGATTTAATTAATTAAATAATTATTTAAATCCTTTATCAAATTAATTATTTATAATTTGAACCTTGATTTAAATTTATTTATTAATTTAGATACCAATTTATCTTAATTAATAAATATGCCATAATTTCTCTTTTCTTCTCAAAATTACACAACTCTATGAAACTATCCAAAATTGACCTGGTCAACTTTGATAATTCTAATTGATAATCAAATCAATTAATTGAGACTATCTAGATGATTTTATCCAAGGTACAATGGGGACCATGGGCCTATGAAATCAAGCTCCAATAAGTTATCATAAATCTAACAAATAAATTTACTAACTTATTAATTCCTCGTGACTCCACTATAGACTTGGAATTGCACTCTTGAATTCATAGAACGCTCTATAACAAATATAGATACGCTATTAATTATCCATTGTTACAACCATAATTGTCACTCAATCCTCTATAGACGGTCTACAATGAGATAGGACTAAAATACCGTTTTACCCCTCATTGTATTTTATCCTTAAAACACTTAGTTCCTTGTAAATGATATTTCAGTAAACTAATTTAATTACTGAAATGAGATCTCTATCATTTAACACCTTGAACCAAACTAAAAGGAAACCATCGTTTCACTTCTTCATTAGAAGCTATAGATGTTCATATCTATGATTAACACTCCCACTCAATTATACTACCGAGTTCCCAAGATGTAAGTATGGGCTAGTCCGCAGGGTAAGCTGGTGACGAACAAGTCAAAGAACTCAAATAATACAATCAGTTAGAATACTAACCACTCAGAATTGAGATTGAATTGACCTATGGTCAACTATATGATATGACTAGAATAGATAATAACGATATGTTTACTTATCTTATCAACTGTCAATATCGGTCCTGTCCGATGTAACAAATACATCCAATCTTATCTACTTTGCTAATGTTCTGGAAAGAACATAACACTGTAATGTGTAAGTAGATCATATCGTAGATTGGCAGTCAGTGTAAATCCAGTGCACTGACTAATCTTAGGACTAACTTATTTTGAACATATAATCATATTTATACTCCACTGTGATTACGTCACTATAAATAAGATTAGCTATATGCTCGGGATTTAATAGAAGTTTATATTAAACAAATAATCATGAAAATAAAACATGTGACCAAAGTGATTGACCAAGTCAAAAAATGATTTCTATTCTTTTATTGATAATAAAATGAGATTACAAAGAATTTGGGTTTTAATTAGGGCATAAAACCCCAACAAACCAAGTACCAAGAGGGGAGAACAGTCATGCAGATGCATTAGCAAACCTTGGATCCTCCATCTAGACAATCGACCCCAAAACGACACTAATAGTATATCTCCAATGGCCAGCTATCTGGAAAGATGAAGAAGGAAAAGTTAGTGGCATCTCCAACAATCGAACATGGATGACTCCAATAGTCGAGTACTTGGAGTGGGACATACTTCCCGAAGATAAGAACGAAGCACGTCGGGTCAAGGCTCAATCAGCCTGCTTCACTATTATATGAGGTAAACTCTATAAATATTCATTTTTTGTTCCATATCTGAGATGCATTAACCCTGCAGAGGCCAAATACGTACTGGCTGAGTTTCATGAAGGAGAGTGCGACAACCACTCTAGAGGACGAAGCTTGGTGCACCGTGCCCTAACACAAGGCCACTACTGGCCAACTATGCGAGCTGACTCCTCCGACTATGCAAGGCGATGCGACAAATGCCAACGGTTCACTCAAATATCCCACCAACCTCCAGAGCATCTCATCTCAATCACATCCCCTTGGCCATTCATGAAATGGGGGATGGACATAGTAGGCAAGCTTCCAACCGCACCAGGACAAAAGGTGTACATGCTTGCAGTAACTGACTACTTCAGCAAGTGGATCGAAGTAGACTCATTCCACCAAGTACGAGACAAAGAAGTAGAGGGCTTCATTTGGAAGAATGTAATCTACAGGTATGGAGTACCAAAAGAGATTGTAACAGACAATGGCTCTCAATTCATCAGTTTCGACTTCCAAGACTTTTGAAAATTTTGGAATATCAAGCTCAGCTTCTCCACGCCAAGGTGTCCCCAAGAAAATGGACAAGCAGAGTCATCAAACAAGACTATCGTGAACAACATCAAGAAACACCTTGAAAAAGCTACGAGAAGATGGGATGACGAGTTACAAGGAGTCACATGGTCCTACCGAACCACAACCAGGACTTCAACGGGAGAAACACCTTTCTCATTAGCCTACGGGATGGAGGTAGTCATCCCTACCGAGAGTGAAGTTCCGACAGCCAGATATGAGATGATGATAGATGAAGCAAACTGGGAAAACATGTGCCATGAGCTTGACACCTTCGATGAAAGAAGGGACAAAGCACTCATAAGAGTCTCAGCCTATCAACAAAGCATAGCTAGACATTACAACAAGAACATCCCCACTCGAACATTCAAAGTAGGATATTGGGTACTATGAAGAGTTTTCCAGAACACTAAGGAAGCGAGAGCGGGTAAGCTTGCCCTGACATGGGAAGGTCCCTACCTGATCACAAAGGTAGTCGGACATGGAGCATACAAGCTACAAAATAAAGAGGGATGCGAAATCAACAACAGCTAGAATGCTATCCACTTAAAATAGTACCACTTTTAACTCAATCTAGTCTTCTTTCATTTTCTTTCATCAATGATCTCACAGGATCTTCATTCAAGCAACATACTGACACTATCATGCAGGAAGTGTCAGAACTACATTTGGGCTTGATCCCTGCAAAAGGTATGTATGCAGCTCCACGGAGCGCATCCCCCTATCAAAACCATTTTTTTTACATGTACTACGAACAAATCAATAACAAATCTAAGTACAAATTGACTAAGTAACTTCATACTTAGATTAAGGGGAATAAGATATTAATACTTCATAAGTCATACAGCCAACCGACATCCGATACAACAACTTATAGAATGCTAACATAAGCTACAACCAGTTAGGATACAACAAAAAAATAGAAAAAATCTCATTTTTACAACACTACATAAGAAAAAGTCCATACAACAACTAAAAATACATAAGATGTGATAAACTTAGTCATCCCCCAACAAAGAACTTGAACAAAGGAGGAGTCAGTCATCCGTAACTAGGTCATGAGTAGTCATGACGCCAAAAGAAGTGGCTAACTCTTTGGCGCGAGCCGTCTCTTCAGCCATCATCTTCTCCAATTCCTCAAAGTCTGCGATGTACTAAGAAACATCCCAGTTATCAATCTTACCATCCACTGGCCATTATGCCATGACACAGGATCTCAACTTCCAGCCCAATCATTAACATCCGATTCTCCAACGAAGCTACCTCAGTTTTCAAAACATTCAACTAGAACACAAGTAAGAACCACCAAACAGCTCATCAATCCGTCAGACAGACCATTCATTAAGGCACAATTAAGAAAAAACAAGTTATCATCAATCAGTCAGATAGACGAACCTAGCATCAAAGATACACAAGGAAAATATTTCGTATTAATCGGACAGACAGACTATTATACCAATTAAATTACAACATGACCAGTTAGTCAATCCGAAAGGACCCTTAAAGCAAGATATGCCTATTGAATAAATTAAGTCTCTACTAGTCAATTAGACAGACCACTCGATCAGAAGAGAGAACTATATGGATCAGACATACATAAATTAGACGCGCATACGTGAGGAATACTATCCTAAAGTAACTAAAACAAAAAAAGTACATTTATCACCACTACAAAAAGATCAAACACAAACTCCCTGATTGAACATATAAGGCCATGAATGCAAGGGCGAAAAAACAAACTCCCCTTATATAGACATATAACTCCACCAGATGGGTGCCAAGTGTCAACCATTAGGAGGCCCTACCAAAAGGTACTCAACTTTCCCTAGGAAACACCTAAAGTTTCAAAGACAAACGAAGTTCACGAGAAGTAGGCCACCCGACCACTAGATAGATCACTTGGCCAAATAGGCGAGCCACTCGACCGTGTAGGTCATCTCTCCTAGGCACCCAGCCGTCTCGGCAAGCCACTCGGCTAATGCACATAATTTAGTCGGCCAACATGTGTGATCCACCCGTCCTGATTCACTCGGTCACTAGGCCACTCGACCACCTGGTCACTCAGTCCACTTGGCCACTCGTCCCACTCGGCCACCTGGCCACTTGGACCAACCGACACTCGGTCACCTGGCCACGCACTCGGCCACTCGGCCACCTCGCCACTCTGTCCACTCGGCTCAACCGGCCACTTGGCCACCTTGCCACTCTGCCCACTCGGCTACCTAGCCACTCGCCCAACTTGGCCACTTGGCCACTCGGTCCAACCGGCCACCAGGCCACTCAGCCCAACCGGCCACTCAGCCACTTGGCCACTCGGCTCACTCGGCCACCTGGCTACTTGGACACTCACCCCGTTTGGCCAGGTAGGGTCCCACGGTGCTTAAAATTCGACATTATAGACTCTTTAGCTAGAATGAATTCTAACTAGAAAGTGAGGGACAAACTGTAGTGGACAAAATTTGTCTACAATTATAGCCCAACTAGTCAAACAGGCCCAATAAGCAAGTAAGGTCCCAAACCAATGTAAATGGGCTCAACCATCCAAATGAGCTAGCTGGTATCTAGGCCCGAGTCTAGGTGCATTTAGTCAGTCAGGGACATTGAAGCAGTCAAAATACACGCCTCTCTTCCCATGAAAATCGGAGGGGAACCACTAAGAACGGGTCAGACGGGCGAAATAGACGAGGGGAGAAAGGAATGACTATCAAGAAGACCCTCAGGGGTTGATAAGGGACATCATATAACCATTTTTTCACTCTACTTTATTCTCTTACTGAAACGAAGTACTACTCTCTCCAGGCGATCCAGTCAAGAAAGTTGAATCAGTCAACCTGGTCTGACTTGACCGGACTTGACCCAATCGTTGAATTCCGCCGTCGTCTCTACCGTCACTCTGACCATCCTACTACTCATCCATCCATCATTATATCATTATTTTTTTTATAGTTTTTTTACTTTCAATTAACTTTCGTTACAACCCGACTAACTTGAGCATCGGAGTCCCTTTGGCTGACACCCCACCAGTGCTCCCAATTGAACTCTTGTATCTCTCTTTGTTCTTGACAGGTTGCTGGTGCCCATCTAATCAATTGTAGGAAATCACATCTACATATTATAGATTGAAACCCAGGATCACAATTGGGTCTACTCCATTCTTTTTCATACCTCTTACCACCATCCATTGAATCAATAGAATAGCTAATGTGTGGTGGCTGGGCAAGAAAACTACAACAATAGGCGTGGAGGCAGCTCTTGAGAACGAAAATAGCATAGGGAGAAAAATGAGAACAAGGGTTCTTTCCCCCAAACCTTTCTCTGTAATATGCCATGATAGTATGAACAAAACAATTTCTAATAGCTTTCTTCTTTTTAATTTTTTTTTTAAAATTTCTAATTTCTTTAAAGAAGATGCCATGTCATTGGCTCCACATCCCAGTCAGCCTATTTATTATGTCCACGTGTCAAGCCATGTCATGGGAAAAAAACGACATCATCATCCCATTACAAAAAGTGAATGGGATTGGACGAAAGTCCCACATTACATCACAGTGAATAGTTCGGGGACCATTTTTAATTACTTGAAAAACTCAGGGGGCATAATAATGTATGTGTCATAGTTTGGGGGGCAAAAAACCTAAATAGCCAAAAAAATATATCCCTAAACTACTATCAATAACTTAAAATATCTACCAAGTTAAAATATGATGTTTATTCAAAGATAATTTGGGCTTATTCATTTTTTTACTACTAAATAAATATTTACTTATCCAAAGGGTGAGTTTAGAAAGCTATTGCATAGTAATTAAAATTAGATCTAATTAGGGAGACTTACTAGGTTAGACGTGTTTCTTTAACCAAATAATTACATTGTAATTTTAAAATTAGAGGTAATTGAGGGATCTCAATTTTGCACTCTTTAATTCTCATGCCTCCTAAGAATTGGTGTAATTACACCAATAAATCATTAATTATTATTATTATTATTTGTAATGTGTGAGCATCTTTTGATTTTTTAACTAAAAAATAATTTCAAGCAAATAATAAAATAAGTAATTAGCATCAATCAATCTTTATTTTTTATTACTTTTCATTTGAGTATTGTTAAATTGTTGACTGGTTTGTCCGTCAACTAAAATTAAAACACAAAACTTAAAGAAAATAAGATCAAACACTGGGTTTTACGTGGTTCAGGCTATTAATTAGCCCTAGTCCATGAGTCAATTGTATTGAATATGAAGAACTTGCAAAGCTCAAACTCTCTTAGATTTCAGGCAGCGTCTTTGTATGCACTTAAATTTTTTTCGAATCCCTTTACAAGTGATACTCTAGCCCTATTTATAGGCGGTTGAGGGGATTAACCTCATTAATGGGAGATGATTACAATAAAACGTTCCTATAATGAGATTAGTTATATATAAATGAATATTTTCTTCCCATAAAATAAGTATGTGGGCCTTATTATATATTTGGTAGGCCCAATACGAGGATGTTAAGCCCATTGCTTTATCGGAAAATGTGATTTCTGATACTTGTCAAAGTGGTAGTTGCCTGTAACCCTATGTCAGGTGGCATTGTGAGACATCCCCTTTGCTGCTTGTACGGAACTGACAGTACGATATCTTCAACCACTAGATATTAGATAGGTGTTTGTGGTCCCGAATTTCTCTCTAATTGACATTTGGCATGAATATCCTCCTTCCACAAAGGAAGGGTTCTAAGGATTTCGATAAGTTGATCACTGCTCGAGGAGCTCTAGAATGCCATTTCTCAACTAAGTTCTTGGGAGGTGGCTTTTATTGATGACCAGCCGGGCATATTCTCCGGTAGTGATATAAACGACACCCACATATTAAATTCTAGCTTCCGAGGAAGGCTAAACGACACTATTCATTTAAGCCACGTTGTCGTATGTAGAAAACACAAGAAACATAAATACATATATTTAAATGATCAAATATTTTTCCCTTTTAAAAAAAATAATAAAACATGTTACACCCAGCTTTGGCACAATGATGTCGACAAGAACGTGGTAAATGACTAAAGTACAAAGTAGGCACACATCAATAAAGTACTTTATTTCGAGAAGAGGTGTCACAAAAACATCCACCTCGCAAGGGGGTCTATAAGATGGTTCATATTGTCAAGTTTCAGAGGTCACTAGCTTGACCCAAATCGACATGTTTCAAGGGTTGCCCAATTGAAGACCTCACTAACGAGGCGCACCGCTCAACGGTGCGCGCCTTGCCAATGACTGACACCTAGCCAACAGTGCTCATCGCACTAACGGACGCACTCCGACAACAATGAGCATCTTACTAAGTGTAATGTTATCCCAAAAATTGGCATATTTGACGTGGCACTAAGCTTGGACATGTGGAGTAGACTGGGCAGACCCCTCGACAGGCTGGTCGGTGTATACCTGTGGGGTATACGACAAGTTACTGCTCGACAGGGTATGCAATTCACAGACAGTAAACACTTGTTCCAAGACCTACACCAAGGCATAGCATTGAATATCCTATAATGGGTCCCTAGTAAGGAACATTGTTAAGCAAATGACAGTGAGAGATACTCAGGAAGCCTATGTCCATGGTGGCAACACCCTTCCCAATCTTGAGGGGAAGTCTTTCTAACACTGCTCAACAAAATATCACCAGAGGCTCAGCTGCTCAGCATGATGGATAGCCAAACCTGGTCAGCGAGAAGAGGTTACACTCATCGTTAGGAGTCGGCATGAATCGCCTAACCACCCGCAGAGGGCGCCTAACAACCCTGAAGACTCGATCCAGCCATCTAACAAATAAGACTATAACTACCTGCGAGAATAATGGGATATTTCGATCATCAGTTATGCTGTGTGCAATGCCTGGGCTAACAGAGCATTATAAATACAAACCTTCCACCACAATGGAAGGGGTTCACGAAATCGCCTACCGACCAATGCTTAGAAACATACCGGACAGCCTATTTTTATACCTAGTAGTGATTCTGCCTTATTGTATTGTCTTTACACATAGAAATCCACTTGTAATACCTTGTGATCTTGTGTAAACCTTCAAGATTAATACAAATCTAAGAGGAAGTAGGTCATTACCAGTTCTTGGGGCTGAACCTCTATAAATCCCGGTGTTCTTTATTCTTTATTGCTCATTATTATTAGGTTCTTGGCTCCTTTATTGTTCATTGATTGTTCTACTGAAAGCTCTCGAATTAATTATTTTGACTCTACGTCAGTTGGCTAAAAAACCAGCCAACATTTTGGTGCTTTCATTGAGAGAAAGAACAATCACATTCAAAATTTGTTGCTGCAAAGAAGATCGGGTCAAGAACCTCTGAAGCGCGAAGCTGAATCGTCGCACTGAGTTCCCTCAATGAGCAATCAGAATGGGGGGCGAGCTGATTTGCCACCAATAAACTCGCTTGGCACCGGGGGGTAGGCAATAAGGCCCACTGTAGCTGGGCATAGAGCTACTACCTTTACAAGAGTTACTAATGCAAGAACTTTGAGTGGAGGTGCTGCAAGGTGTACTGACCAGCTAGGACTGAGAGCTGGATGTCCTGGACGGTAAAAACCCCAGGTGGATATTGAAGGACTTGACCCCGAAATTTAACAGATAAGAGAGGTCATGGGACAGATGCAAGATCAGCTTGCCACCATGAGGCAGGGGTGGGTTATCGCCCAGGAGGCCATTAGTGAGGCTTTTGAAAAACAAAGAATAGATTTCCAAGAATGGATCGATTGATCGACGCGTCGCCTACTGTATTACGTGAAATATCGTAAATGCTCACAATGACGTGTTTTTTAAGTCTAATCCTATTGTTTAGACATAATGATGGTGCCTACTCTATATAAGGGTCAAAAATAGTGTTTTGGAAGACTTGATTACGCTCTTCAATCTCTCTCTATCCCCCCGTCTCTCTAGCTCTAAGAATCTTTAGTATTCTCCAAGAACTCTCCAAGAAAGTGCTTGACTTTGAAAGTTGAAGGCTTGTTCAATCTCAATCCTCATTTCCTCAAGAGAATGCCTTAAGCATCAATGATGGTTGGGAAATAGAGTATTAGGACAGCGATTTGCAACATGTATAAGCCTTGGTTTGTGTTTGGTTTTCTCAAAGGATTCGCTTAAAGTGGTGGTCTTTTTAAGAGTTTTTGAAGCTTCATCAAAGTTGAATAACACCATTGTTCTGCTTGGGTTTGCATGTTCTTTCTCAATCTTTTTTAATTCTCCATCAATCCAAATTTTGTGTAGATTCTATTTCTTGAGGTGGTGTTATCTCATTCTCCCCCAATAGGAACCATAATGAGCCTAGAAAACTAATGAGGAAAGTTGCTCGGTACTTAATACTAGATGGGGTTATGTACAGAATGGGATTTTCCATGCCATTTCTGAGATGTGTCAAGAAGACTGAATTAGGACGACTATTGGAGGAGGTACATGAGGGTTTTTGTGGGAATCACGCTTGGGGGAAAAGTTTGTCTAAAAAGATCCTAAGGCAAGGATACTTCTGGCCAACTATGAATGAAGATGCTTACGCGTATGTTAGAAGGTGTGAAAAGTGTCAAAGACTTGCCAAGTTACCCCGAGCAACCCCTAATGAGCTTACTTAGATGCAAAGTCCATTACCCTTCGCCATTTGGGGAGTTGACTTGATTGGTCGTTTACCAAAGGGAAAGGGGGAGTACAGTATGCAGTAGTAGCAGTTGATTATTTCACCAAGTGGATGGAAACCGAGCCACTAGCAACCATCACTTCCAAAAAAGTATTGGACTTCGTGGTGAAAAATTAATCTGTAGGTTTGGTCTACCCCATAAAATAGTGTCCGACAATGGCACCAAATTTAACAGCTATCTATTCACCAATTTTTGTGCCAAACATGGCATCACAAAATGCTCTCAGTAGTCTCACATCCCCAAGCCAATGGTTAGGTCGAGGCAGTTAACATGACTCTTAAAGATACTTTGAAGAAGCGTTTAGAAGAGGCTAATCAAAACTGGCCTGAGAGATTGCCTGAAGTACTCTAGTCATACAAGACTACCAAACGAACAACTACTGGTGATACCCCATTTGCACTTACATATGGGTACGAAGCAATGTTGCCTGTTGAGGTCTCTCCCCCATCTCACCGGCGTACGATGTAGACCAAGATCGTAACCACCAATTGCTGGCCGAGTCCTTAGACCAGATTGAAGAAAGACACAAAAAGTTCAACATGCGCCTGGCTACCCATCAGCAAAAAGTTACCCGATACTTCAACTCCAGAGTTAAGGAACACAAATTCGATGTGGGTGATTTAGTCCTATGAAGAATATTCCCAAAAACTCGAGATGCCTCAGCAGGGGTACTAGGTCCAAGCTGGAAAGGCCCCTACCAGGTTACAGAAATAGTACATCCTGGCACGTACAAGCTAGCTCGTTACGACAAAGATCTCCAACTAGTAACACTATCCCCCGATACTGGAATGGGGAGCACCTGAGGAAGTACTACCAATAAGAATCACTTTTAAGTGATTGTTGACTGATCGGTACAGGCACAAACTGCCCCTACCACCGATTAGCTCAAATGAGTTATATTAATTATGCACATGCAATGATTTGCCCATTTATTGTAATAATTAATATTTATGAATGTAAGCTATGATAGTAGTGACACAGCTTGTATGATTAATTTTTAATCAATAAGACACGGTTTTTGTCCATTTTTTACAAGCCTTACTTTTATAATGATTATCTTGCTAACTAGTGATTTGTTTCATGGATTATCGACAATGTATGGAACCTTTGTAGGTCTTGGAAAACCCAAGTGGTCCAAGGCAAATTATTATGAGCAACTCTGGTCCGTTAGCAAGTGACCAAGAGGATAACCCAAGAGTTATAGATCTTGCTCAGTCACTTGGGACACCATAGTCATACATGGACAAACAAAGGAAAAAGCGTGTAATTCAAATGACTTAGAAAAGGTAATTTTTATTAATGTTAAAGTGCTTGCGCGTTGCTCAGCATGCGCCAAGCAACAAAAAGATCCATAAAATAATTCTTGTAGACAGGGTTGAATAGTTTTTGTTTGCAACTCATTCGAAAGAATTGAACAACTTTGATTTACAGAGTCGTACAGCTCCAAACAGAGCCGCACAACTCCAAAGACAGTATATACCGAGCAGTTATATAAAATAAGGTATGAGCAGATATACAGTAAAAAATAAAGCATTTCAAAGATATATGCCAATGCCCGAGATTAAAGGCTGCTCGGCTTAACCATGCTGTCTTTACAAAAATAAAAGATTGCTCGAGATTAAAGGCTGCTTGGCTCAGCCATTTTTTGTCATTAAAAAAATAAAAGAAAAGCTAGAAATGTTACGTGCTTCAATGGTCTTGAGGCTGGTCAGTTGGTTGGTCTTGGGGCTAGACAGCGGGTTGGTCATGGGGTTGGACTGCAAGCGGGTCTTGAGGCTGGTTGGCAGGGACAAAGGTGTCAGCTAAAGCATTCTGACTGGAGGATAGAGCAGAATCCTCAAGGGCTGGTGTATTAACATGCTCCCCCACATTATCTTGTTTAGAGACAGAGAAAGCTGGATCTTGAACAACTGGAATCTGTTTGGTAGACGTAGTCTGGGCCTCAACTTGTTCTCACATAGTATAATACTACATAAGCTCATCAAAAGCCTCCCCCAGATAGCTATAGTCGACCCCCTTATTGCGCACCTAGAAGTCGTAGAAGGTACTCATGCCAAAAGCCTCGCAGGTCACGACATCGACGACCCTTGCAGCTTTCTTAGCATTTAGGGCCTCCTTCAAGTCTTCTTTTTCCTTATGGACGACCCTCCCCTCCTCATCGTTGTTTAGGGCTCTTTGCTTGAGTTTCTCCACCCTTGTCTCCAACCGGTTGACATATAACTCCCTTTGCTTAGTGATAGTTTTGAGATCCTCATTCTCTGTCGAAAATCGCTCCGTAGCTTTTTTCAACTCCTGTATATGTTGGGAGGTGCCTTCAGCATCTTTGGTATGCTGTTCAATCTGTGCTTTCAGAGAGACATTCTCTTTAGATTCCTTTAGCAAACTACCCACCTGCTTGTTCACCATCTTGACCCGGTGGTGAGCATAGCTAAGCGCCAAGAAGCCCTGCAACATTAAAGGAAGGAAGTCAGAAAAATTAACAAAGAGGAGAAATTGACAAAACGCCAAGCAGACAAAGGACTTACATTGACGACATCCTGGAGACCATTGTTGGTAATGTTCTTCAGAGATCTTGTGCCCAGGCTGGCCATGAGTTTGCTCTAAGCAGCAGATATCTTCTTCACATGCGCTTGATGGATTGTCAGGGCTTTCTTTAGGGGTTCACTGGGCTCCTCCGCATGATTTTCAATGACACCCTCTTGAGCCTGACTCGGGGCAGAAGGCTCTTTTGCAAGAGCAGTAGGGATGGGGTCCTTGGTAGAGGCTGCTTTGCTTTTGCCCTGAGCAGTTTTTCCTGAAGAAATTTGTCCCCCCCGCCTTTTCAAGAGGGTTGTGTAGCTTCTTGAGGGCGGGGATCTTTATGGGGGCTTTTTCTGCCTGCTCGGTGGTTTCAACAAGGGGATCAATTTTTTGGCGCTTAGTTGAACGTCTCACCACCAGAATTACCAGTTTGTCTCTGAGAAAACTTCTTGAAGAAAGCGAATGACATATCTGCAAAACAAAAACAAGAGGTTAGGAAGTAGAACGAGCAGGGTCAAAATATGCAGAAAGAAACAAGCAGACAATAAATAAGTGCAAATAGCTGATGTCAGATCACCCTCTTCTGCTCCCTTTAAGTAGCCAGTGGCCCTAAGTGGGTTTCCTCATTGCTATCTGACGAGTTAAGATGCATACGCTCAACCAGGATCTCTTTCCCCTCTCCGTGTTGGGGGGTAGTATAAGCTTGAGGGGCACTCTGATCAGAGGTCTCTCTGATAGAAATGCCAGCCGGACTCTGGGTGCGATGCGCAACGCATGGTCTGGCAGGAGGTACAGTGGTGTTTTTCTATTTCTTGCTGGGTGACATTTGGCTTGGCGGTTCTTTACTAGGCGACTGCTTGCTAGGTGTAATGCCCTTACCCTTTGCCTTAGGGTTATGATAGAGTCCAGCACCTACGAGCCTATCCTCAGTGGTCAAGGTAACCAGGTCTTTGTGGCTCGGTTCCATAGCGGCCAGCTTCTGAGTCCATTTCTCCATTTCTTTAGTAGGCACCAGACAACTAAAATGACCGTTGCACTGAAAGGAAAGATGGTTGGCAGCAATGTCTGTGGTGACAAAGTACTGACTGACAGATTCCCCAACCATAGAAATGGCTTTGGTATTGGCCATATAAACGTCTGAATCCCTTTGGCTGAAATAGAAATACCCCGAGCGGCCCTGGTGGAGGCTGGTCTTGAGGTCTAACATATAGTTTACTTCATGCGCAGAAGGCACCAGCCAGCCCTCGAATTTTTATAGGACGTACAAGGAAGATATAAATCTAATACCTTTAGGACTAATCTGTGTAGGGAAAATCCCAAAATAGTCTGTCATACTCCGAAAGTATGGCAGTAAGGGCAGAGTGGCACCGACAGTAATATGGTACCTGCTCCAAGTGCAAAAACTGGATCCAAGATTCTCTGCCCTCTGCTGGGTGGTGGGCTTGAGAATGGTGGCACTCCCCAGTTTGAAATGCTCTTTGACGTTCTTTAGTTTCTTGTCAGAGATGGTGTTAGCGGGAGCCGAGTATAAAGGGGCTCTTCTGTCTTCTAAGACGGGTTTAAAATAGCCTCAATATAAATCTCTGTGGCATATTCTAGCTCAAAGTCTTCCTCCTGGCTAGATCTGATTGGCCCTTCATCAGTGGGCACTGCCTCTTGATTTCCAGTGACAGTGGCACAACGAGCCACATGGGGATTTTGTGCATTGTCTGGATGAGCAGTATTCTTAGTACGGCCCATAATCATCAGTTGGCAGAGGGGAGTTTTTAGGCTGGTTGGTACCCCTGCATGATGATAGTTGTGATAGGTTGATATCATCCTGATGATCACCTCCCCAATGGTTTGTGCATACAATAAAAAGAGGGAAAGGAAGAGGTGAGAGCACCGAACAACGCTGGTCGGTGTATACGTTTTGTATTATACCGACCAGTATAAAATGATGAACAGTGAGAAGCACCAACCAGCAAATAAAGCAGATCAAAGAACAAGAATTGTCGAGGAAACAAATAAATTTCAAAAAAATTTCAAGAACTGTTCTTCATGTTCTTTAAGAACACCAAACACAAATCAATCAGAAAAGGGCATTGTGAGGCAGATTTTCACGAAAAATCAAGGGCTAATACAAGCAACCCATTCCTATAACTACCAAAAACATTCATTCAAACCTAGATTCAAGAAACATGCAAATACTATCCAAAGATCTTCTCAATAAACCACATGCGGCCATAGTCAAGAACGCAAAAAAAGAAAAAAAAAATTCTCACACACAATGCCAAGTTAAATAGAGAAGTTTGGAAAACTTACTTGCTGTATGGGTATAGCGCTAGAAACGTGTGCGTGGTGTGAAGATTGTGAGACACAGAAGTCTAGGCACGAGCTAGCTCTCGAGCAGACTAGGATGAAAAGGTTTAGGGTTTTCAGGTTGGCTTTGGTTTGCGTAAAGTAAAGAAGAAGGTAAAAAGAGAAGAAAGGGTTGGGCACCCCTATTTGTAGGCAAAAAGAAGTGAGCTTCGCCCTGCCAAAATTTAATGCATCTGTCCACTCAGCAGTCCCTTTTAGCTACTGCCAGTTTACCTCTCTCACCAATCACGTCTCCTCAACTGCTTCACACGTTAACCCACTTTTTGGTAACTGCACAACCGTCGGTAAAGTTTTTAAGAGAGGCCATCATGACGCTGTATGGTTCCAAAAAGAGGCAGGAAAGAGTGAAAATTCATTTCTTGGAAATTTGAAGAAATACAAAGGCTATTAACTATACCAGATGCTATGCCATGTAGCAAGGAGCATATACCCTGACCAGGCTGGATGGGGTAGTCCCCAGAAGAATGTTTCCATGCTGCTTAGTACCATTGAAAACTTGGGGGGCAAGTGTTATCCTAAAAATTGACATATCTGACGTGACACTAAGCTTGGACACATGGAATAGACTGGGCAGACCCCTTGACAGGCTGGTCGGTGTATACCTACGAGGTATACAACAAGTTACTACTCAGTAGGGTAAGCAATTCACAAATAGTAAACACCTGTCCCAAGACCTACACCAAGGCATAGTATTGAATCTCCTATAAGGAATGTCTAGTAAGGAACATTGTTTAGCAAATGACAGTGAGAGATACTCAGGAAGCCTATGTCCATGGTGGCTACACCCTTCCCAATCTTGAGGGGAAGTCTTTCTAACATTACTCGACAGAATATAACCAGAGGCTCAGTTGCTCGGCATAATGGATAGCCAAACTTGGTTAGCGAGAAAAGGTTACACTCACCATTAGGAGTCCGTAAGAATCACCTAACCACCCGCAGAGGGTGTCTAATAGCCCTGAAGACTCGGTTAAGCCTCCTAACAAATAGGGATGTAACTACCTACGAGAATAATGGGATATTTCCACCATCATTTACGCCGTGTGCAACCCCTGGGCTAATAGAGCATTATAAATACAAACCCTCCACCATAGTGGAGGGGGTTCACAAAATCTCTTACCGACCAATGTTTAGAAACATACCTGACAACCTATTTTTATACCTGACAGCGAGTATGCCTTATTGTATTGTCTTTACACATAGAAATCCACTTGTAATCCCTTGTGATCTTGTGTAATCCTTCAAGATTAATATAAATCTAAGAGGAAGTAGGTCATTACAAGTTCTTGGGGCCAAACTTCTATAAATCCTGGTGTTCTTTATTATTTATTGATCATTGATTGTTCTACTAAAAGCTCTCGAATTAATTATTTTGACTTCACATTAGTTGGCTAAATAACCAGTCAACATATACCCACATCACTAATTTTGTGGAAGTGTGGCTTTCATCACTATAATGAATGGCACTCTCGTTGCTTTCCAAATAGGTCCTCACCACATCCAAAGAAGTGTTCATCGCCTACTTTGATACTAAGAGACCCTTACCTACTTCATTGCCCCGAAGGTACCATTTCCACCCACTCCAGGACGCCCACTCCGGGGTTGCCCACTCCAGCATAGCCAACTTTGGGGTTGCCCTATTCGGGGTGGCACACTTTTCTCGCTATAGCGAATAATACGGACGGGCTTCATTACTCCATTTAGTGGATGTAGATACTTGAGACATTCTCACAACTTTCGGGAAATTAGTTGGATTGGGAAACAACCTTTCACCATCAACTCCTCCCATCTTTTCCACTATAAATAATGCAATATAAATGATGGAAGCGGAGAGATCGTTCACTGTGCTTAGAGCCAAAATGTGCATAGGAACCCCTTAGTGCCAAACACCTTGAAGCTCCATTCTTAAGAGCTCTCAAATATAAATGTAATCAAAGCTTCCAAGCTTATACATCAATAAAAATAACTCAGTGGACATAGGTCACTTTTTGGGCAAAACCACTATAAACGATCTCCATGTATTTTACTCTTTTCAACAATTATTACACATTAATCACACATCAAGCATATCATACACTTGATTCCACCCTCACAAATTTGTTCTCAATTATTCTTTGGGTGTTTGATGAAAAATTGGGTCAATAAAATATTTTTTAAAAACTATTATTAATTTTAAATATTAATTATCACATGATTTAATTTTACTTTGTAATTACTAATTATTTTACAGATATAATAATAAGAATTTAAATGTACTTAATAATTGACATCCAAACAAAACCATGTACTTTAAATATTGTGCAATTACTTTACACAATTTAATAATTACATAGCGACTTCTAAACACACGGTTAAAATAAAATGGACTAAAGCATTTTAAACTTTTTTTTTCTTTTCTTTTATGGTAATTTTTTTTTTTTATGTTTTGATGTATTAAGTGTCATGATTTTTTGTTTATGTATGATGAATTAGTGAGTAATTTGACAGTAGTATAATCATGGATGAAAATATAGTGATATGAATTTTACTAAGTTTTAAGAATATACATAGTTACAGTCGAATTTTGATAAAATACGAGGTTAGTTTTTCCCTTAAAAAAAGGTTTTTTAAACAACTTATTATAATACAAGGAAATAGGGTACTAGGGTTTGGTTGGGTTGGTTGTATCTATAAATAAAGATGCAAAATGGTTGGTTGACTCAGAATGAAGTGGAGTGGTTGTTGTGAAAATTTAGTTGATTTAAATACACAAGTACACGTAATCACACAAGTAATACAATGATACGTAAATCGTCTTCACAGGGATTACAAAATAGAAAAATAGGAAAAACAATTACTAAACAACTTAAAGGTATCAACAATTAAATTGATTGTTTGTAAGCTAAACTAAATATTAAAAGATGAAAATATTGAAAATAAAACTGAACTAAACAAATTAATTAGAAAGAAAAATGTGGATTTTAGAATGGACTTGAATTATTAATTCCCCTATGCCAATTATACTGAACCGATTGCGGCAGCAATATTTTAACAAAACTCTCAGGTTAACTAGAATTCAATAAAAGCTCATAAAACTTTCCCAAATTCTATGATATTAATTCTTTTACCTAATTAAACATATTCCTATTCCAAATCAGATTTAAGAACACAATTTCAAGGTTTAATTCTCAAAAGTTACACAAGGCAAATAACACATCCCTATGTTATTTACTAACATAACCTAACAAAGATTATGAACTTGTGTCATCCAAGTTCTTTCCATTATATTAATCATTCCAGCATCAAACACAACTAATCATCTTGACATTGATGGCCAACAACAACAAGAAATTAATATAGAGCATACTTGAATGAACAAGAGAGATTTTACTAAAATAAAATGCAAGAAACTATTACACTATGACATAGGGTTCATAAACAATTCAACCACAAAAGATGAGATCATGGCTACTTTAAAGAGCATAAATCCACTTTCAATTCTGCCCATGAGTATCAAAGTAGAAATTAAAATAGAAAATACAAGATGAAACTTAGAAACAAGAGAAGAGAGCAAATCAAATTGATGATGAATGTTCTTCTCTTATTTCTCCTCTTCTTCCTTCTTTTTCCTTCTTGTTTCTCTGGTTTTTATCTTTTTTCCTTTTTCTTCTTTCTCAAAATATGGCAACTCCCTTTTTGAGTGACTGGCTTCTCCTTTTGTACCTCTAGGTTACCCAACTTAGTAGTTTAAGTATAAAATTTCCCTTCATTCCACACATGAGCTTCTTTTCCTTCTCTTCTCTGAAAATTGCTTCCAAATTGACTAATGCCCCATGTACTTGCCACCTCAGCCACTAATCCAGCTCACTTAATGAATTGTCAAGCAGACTTCCTGTAATGCCCCAAAATCCCTAATGTGGTTTAATGGTTGGATAGTAGTCCGGAAGGGCCATAATTAATTTATTACGCCATTAAACTATTATATGCATGTTTATGTGAATTTATTGACCCTCGATTTGGCCAACGACACGGAGTCAAAAATACGACAAGAAATGAGATGATAATTAAGAATGGAATCTAATGGTAAAGAATAGACACAAACGAATTATAGTGGTTCGGCCCCAATGAATGGTAATGACCTACGTCCACTTAGTGCTATTATTAATATTGAATCCCAATGCCGTGATCAAAGAACTAGGGTTCTTGAGTTTCACAAGCCTTAGGGGAAATGCAACTATTTGGAGGATAATCGCACTGTATGCTCTTTCTCTCAGTATTCAGAAAAAAGATTCAAAAGCCCAAAAGTCCCTTCCTTGAGCTCTCTCATGCATATTTATAGGCTCAAGGGGGGTTACATGGGCCAATGGGCCTTCACTATCCTTAATATCTGTGTACCAAGGCAATAAAGAGGAAACAATCAATGTAGTTATTATAAGATTACAATCTTTTAAGGAAATAAACCGAAGCATACGACCGCCCTGGTTGTATCTAATCGTGAGGTTTGACGAAGCAACGGGTAGCTAGTCGATAAGCGAACAACACCTCTCCATTTCGACTCTACCACGTGTGAGAAATTCTTGCCACATCATCAGCAACCATTTTTGGGCAAACATTTTCCCCCCCAAGTTTATTTTACTACGACCAGCATAAAGTAAACTTAGGAAACTGACCCTTCGCATACCCCACCAAATCTGTCAGATCCGCCCATGCCTTCTCGAAAAAGGTAACTAATCATGTCCAATAAAGTCTTTTCGATTTCCCAAAAACTTGTCTGGCGGCTATTGCACTTCCCCATGCTTCAAAAAAAGTAATTCCATGATTACCTCTCTTACAATGCCGTGATTAATATAAATAATCCCCCCAAGCCCAATTTTTACTTTTTTACTTTTCACTTATCTTCTTTTCTTCAAGAACTCTGAAGAACCGAGCCAAACAACCCAGAAGCTTTTATTGCTGATCTAAGGAACTTTCACTCAGATGATCAAAACGTTCGTGTTCGTACTCTAATTTTCATCCAAGTAAGTTTTCCGAACCTTTCAGTCGTTTGAGATGCCATGCAAAACCATTTTTTATCTGTTTTGTATCTGAGCTCTTGAATGTTCTTAACTGAAACTATCTTGGGGTAAATGGGCATATTGATCGATGTTCGATAGGGTAGTGAAATAATGTTTTATAGGAGTTAGGAGTCAGTTTGGTAGTTTAGAATGTAGATTCAGGGCGTAAAATCGAAGTAAAAATTCGATTTTTAAGCTAGTTGAAAAAGTTTTCTCTGAAAAACTTTTTACTTCTGCTTTTTAATCCGTTTCTCAAACCGCTCGTATGAAACTTAGTGTTTTTGCTAGAATGTTGCTGGCCGTATAAAAGCTTAACTTTTATACGCGAGCAACGTTATTCCAACTCTCAACACAAGTTTTTAGACTTTAAGTTCTTATCTCCCCTTCACTGTTCGCAGATTTTCATGCAAGATCCGTGGGGAGGTGAGAGACCAATTGACGATGACCTACTCGCTCAACTGCTCATGGACGAAGAACAACCGTCATTACTTATTCCAGACATCCCTTTTTCTCGAATTCCACCTAACAGATCTCACTTAAACCCTTCAGACATGGGTAGAGTAAAATCCGTTGCGCAGAAAAAGAAACCATCAAAACCTTCTAAAAACCAGCCTACCCCACATGCGGAAATTCCCTCGACCAGCGGTAGAGCTGAGAGTACTCCAGAGCCAGGAATCCAAACTCAAGCCCAACTCTGAAACGTCATTCGACCAAATGTCCAATGGTGTTTCCCCTCCTAGTCGAGTAACGATCAGGATGATTGCCAATTACATCAAGAGGTACGGGCTTCTTGGGTTGACCTTAGTCCAACCCACCAGAGACCAATGGGTGAATTTGCCTGGAGGCGCCTTCAGCGCTTGGTTGAGGTATCACATCGAGGCAGGAAAGATCCTGCCTCTCCATTCTTTCTTTCAAGGAGTGGCCAATTATTTTGGCATCGCTCCTTTCCAAATAACCCCAAATGGGTATAGAATGCTCTCTGCACTCTATATCCTTTATAGTCATAAGAAGTGGCCAGTCCCCACGCCACACGAGGTCAACTACCTGTTCGACCTAAAATCCAACCCCAACCAAGAAAACACGAGGTTCTTCCATTTCTGTCACCAGGAAATGACCCGCACTTTCCTGAGTGACACCACTTTAATATCTAACATGGGGAAGTACCATCTAGAGTACTTTCTAACTACCAAAATGGTCGCCAACAACCTGGCCTTCACCTAAGGAGTTAATATCTTTGCACCCCTGGTCGTTTATTTTCCTTTGATTCTTCCTGCATTCCCCTTAGAGATTTAGTGCATTTCAGGTCCATGGCTGCGACTGGCTCCCACTCCAGACATGGAAGTCCAATCAGCCCTCTTGGCCAGCATGACCGACATAGAGAAAAGCATCAAACAGCTGGTCACAGAGGCCAATCTGAGGCTGGTCGGCCTTCTGGCACCTCACCAGGATGTGAGGGAATCTATCGAGGGGAGTGCCACCGGCATTGAAGTCCCCAAACAACAACAAGACGTGTCACAACCTCCAATGAGGAGGGAAACAAGGGTGACTATCAAGGAACCCACTGGCGGCCCGTGACCTCCTGCTGCATCGGCCTCTCCAGGGAAGGGCAAGAAGAAGGCCTTCGAGCCAATTCTTGAGTCATTGGACAAGAACGATACTGATTTTTTACTTTTAGATAGTCTGCCTATTCCCTGTCACCTTTTTGACAGGGATGGCAACTTTAAATACACACCTGCTTCAAATTCAGACTTCTTCAGGCCAGAGATTGAGTGTAGCACTAGTAAAGTAAATAGTGTATCGACCAGTAATTATAGCTTGAGTATTATACTTTTAATTTCTCTGCCCTTGTTTCCTAAACTTAGCAAGCTCATTTTATTATATTGCCTGATTGTTCGCTTGTTTCTTCTTTGCAGACATGCCTGCCGAACGAGCTTTTGACTTGTACCCCAAATCGGCAAACAAGAAAAAATCTCACAAGCGCCAGTCTGGGGAAGGTTGTAGCAATCCCTTTGCAAAGAAGTCTCGAATAGAAGACCCTCCTGTGCATACTCCCACAAAGGAGACAACTCCTCCACCAGCTCCTGCCAGAGATGCCACTTCACCGTTTCCAGTAAATCCAGATCCCCCATCTCCGGTTGGACAGACTCCTCCACCAGCTCCAGCCGACCTTACGCCTCCAGCTTCCACCGTACAGTAGCCAGCTAGTCGCCAAGAAGAAGCCTCGGGAGATGACCTCTGGGCATGGTGCTCAATTCAGCCAAAGATAGGTTGTCCAGAATAACAAAGCACCGTAGCAGCCGGGAGGCAATTCAGGAGACTGGCTCCATGGCGGTTGATTAAGTCTTCAATCACGCACTGAAAGTGCTTGCTGTAAGTTGCTTTCTTTATTGTACTTTATCAATTTTCTCGTCAATTCGCCCCTACTAACAACTTTATCTCTTTCTAATCACAGGGAGTTCTTACCATGACTTCTGGCTGGCGAAGCTTGAGGACGCTGACCGCTCAATTCGAGAAAAAACTCAGCGATCAGCTTAGTGCTGCTGAGGCCCAATACGCTGAGCAAGTCAAGGAGACTAAAGCTACTCATGTCGAGCAGTTGAAGGAAGTTGAGGTGAAGCATACTGAGGCTCTCAAGGAAGCCGAGACGAAGCACATCGAGGCGCTGCAAGTGACCGAGGCCAAACTCGCTTCTCTCGAAGAGGAGTTGAAGAAGAAGGAGGCGAGCATTGCATGGATCACTGCTTCAAAGGAGCAGTACAAGGAGACTTCGCTCATAAACTACCGGGAAGCCCACAAGCTTCAAGCTGAGCTGGAGATAAGCCGCAAAGAAGTCACTGCACTGGAGGAACAAAATGCTTGCAATCTCGAAGACTATGAAGGGGCGACATTCGAATGCTTTTACCTGTTCTGGCAAAAAACCCCAGCGCTAATTTCTCCTATCTTCCAGACCATATCAAGGAGGCGGAGCTAGCTAGGTGTGTTGCTCACCTGGAAGAAGAAACAACTCCAATGTCTCCAGAGATTTCTTTAGCAACCGGTATCGAGGGTGTCCGAGAAGAGGCTGGAGTTACTGTCGATCAGCAGCAACAGAAATCACCACAGGACCCCCTGGTTACTTCATAATCTTATCTTTTTATTTTTGAATTGTATGACCTACGGGTCATGATGTAAAAATAATTTTTGTTTTAACTTTTATTGCTGCACGGGCAGCTTTTCCCTTTTTATTAAACAGTTACATCCGAGCAATCACTGCTCACACTGTAAAATAATTTATTTTGATATTATAATATTTTTATGTTATTATAATATTTGTCCGCATGACCGAACTTAGCATAGTACTTTGGATTGATTTAACAAAATAACAAAATTTTGAAAAATACTCTAAGTACCCTAGCATGCTTTCACTTATTTTTCTCATGTGTTTACACACCTTTCGATATGCTTTACTTACTAGATGCCTTATATGCCCCCCAAGTGATTGAGGAGCTTTAGGTCCTTGGTCACTTGCCTTGACCAAAACCTGTTCGAACATTACTGCTCGGAGTAAAGAATTTAAAACGATAATACAACAAAACAACACACATAATGAGCAAATACTTGTAATAAATACAATAATTGGCAAGAATGACTGGCTGCGCACAGTCCCTTATATTTCTCGTAATAAATGGACAAAACATGTCTGTACGAGTGATCAACAAGATCTTACACTTATAAGCGACCAGTCACGTAAAATGACCAACCCTTTTTCATAACTTGTAAAAAGTAAAATTAATACAAGCCAATTCTTTAAGAAGAATTGTTTATTGATAGTACTTGCACAGGTGTTCTCCATTCCAATAGCGAGGAATGAGATCTCCATATAAGCGAGCAAGTTTATAGGTTCCTGGATGGTGGACTTCTTCAATCTAGTATGGTCCTCCCTAATTAGGTCCGAGTACTCCAGCAGCCTGGTCACGGGTGTTAAGGAAAACTCTTTGAAGTACTAGATCTTCGACATTGAATTTCCTTTCATGCACTTTAGAATTGAAATACCAGGCAACTTTTTGCTGGTAAGCTGCTACTCGAAGTTGGGCTTGCTCATGATTTTCATCGATCAAATCCAGGGACTCCATTAATAGCTGGCTATTAGAGCCTTGATCGTACATTACTCTTTGATGTGATGATGGATCTAACTCAACAGGCAACATCGCCTCATATCCATAAGCCAAGGAAAATGGAGTATGGCCAGTTGTTGTTCGATGAGAAGTTCTGTACGACCAAAGTACCTTAGGCAATTACTCCGGCCATGCCCCCTTAGCTTCTTCAAGTCTTTTCTTCAAAGTATCCTTTAGCGTTTTATTGGCTACTTCGACTTGTCCATTTTCTTAAGGATGAGCGACTAAAGAAAAGCTCTTGATAATTCCATGTCGTTCGCAAAAATCTGTGAACATATCACTATCAAATTGTGTGCCGTTGTCTGAGACAATTTTTCTTGGCAATCCATAGCGACACACAATGTTTTTGACCACAAAATCCAGCACTTTCTTGGTTGTTATGGTTGCGAGTGGCTCAGCTTCAGCCCATTTAGTGAAGTAATCAACGACAACCACAACGTACTTAACACCGCCCTTTCCTGTAGGCAGAGATTTGATTAAATCTATACTTGAGGCTGCGAATGGCCATGGACTTTGCATCCGTTTCAGCTCATTAGGAGCTGCTCGTGGAATTTTGGAGAACCTCTGGCACTTGTCGCACCTCCGCACAAATTCCAACGAGTCTTCATTCATTGTTGGCCAGAAGTATCCTTGCCTTAGGATCTTTTTTTATAAGCTCTGCCCCCCACAAAAGCCTTCGTGTACCTCTTTTATCAATTCCTTGGCCTTCTCTTTCGAAATACATCTGAGGAGTGGCATTGAGTATTGTAATGCCCCAAATTTCCTAATAAGGTTTAGGACCTTGATTAGGAGGCCGGGAGGGCCATAATTGATTTATTATAGTATTTAATGATTATATGCATGTTTACGTGAATTATAGTATTATATGATGGTGAATGCATGTATATGGGCTCATATGTTAATTATGAGGGTAATTTGGTAATTTGGCCACTGTGGGCGTAATTGTATATTTTGGGTGTATGATTGTGATTAATTAATATAGCCACATTATAAGGTGGATTGGTTCGAGCTATCGACATGAGACGATCATGAGATGTAAGTGTTCGGTCTAGTCATAACGGGTTTAAGTTTGGGGCTCGGGGTGAGTCTCGGGGTGAATTTAATGATTAGAGCGTTACTGGGGATTTTAGGGTAACGGGATATGAATTATTGGAATTTGAGGATATTGAGAATAGCGGGAATTAGAGAGCGTTAATTATAATTAACGAGATAAACGGGAAAGGACGGTTTTACCCTCGGAAGCTTTTAGAGGGGTTTATTTGGCTTAGGGGTATTTTGGTCTTTTGACCCTAAGGATATATATGACATAAAGGGCTGTAGATTGATACTAAAACAGAGCCTATCCTCTCTTTTTCCCTTCCATCCCGTACAAACTTCCTCCCTCACCTTTCTTTGAATTTTGAGAGCTCAAATGGAGGTGTTGAGCTAGGGGATTAAAGGTGGCAGCTAGGGAACCTATAACAACCATCAAAGGGGATTCAAAGCTGTGTTTGAGGTGAGTTTTATCCTTTGAACTCAGGTGTGCTCTGTTTTTTTTTAGTTAAGTTTTGAGTTTCTTAAGTCTTTAAGCTTAGGATTGGACTTTGTGAATTGTTGAGTTTTTGGTTGGTTTGAGCTTCAGGTTTTGGTGGTTTTGGACCATTGAGAAGTTTGGTAATATTGATTTGATGATTTGGAGATGTTTAGATGGGTTTTTGGAAGGTTTTAGAAGTGGAAAAACGAAGAAAAATGGCTGGTGCGAAGTTGGGCCGCAGCCCTGTTCTTGGGCGCCGCGACCCTAGCTTGAAGAAGGTGGTGGAGGCTCTGTCAGGGGGGCGCGCCGCGGCATGGTCCATGTAGGGCCGCGGCCCTTAAGGGAAAAAAAAAATACTAAATGGTGGTTTTGTGATGGGAACTTAACTCTAAGGGCCTAGGATCGAACCTACTACCTAGTTGAGTGGGATTTGATATTCCGGAGGCTTGGGTTGGGCTTGGAAGTATTTAATTACTCATTTTGATGAGGTTTTATATTTGGTTATGACTAGGTGACCGCTAATGGACTAGAAGTTGGTCGTTCTCAAGGGTCGTTCTTTTAATCGTTCTAGCTCGACTTTGAGGTAAGAAAACTGCACCCTGTGTATATGTGACATGCATGGTTGTTATTGGTGCGTGTTGGTTGATTATTGAGTATGACATGCATGGCTATTATGATGCATGTTGGTTGATTATTGAGTATGACATGCATGGCTATTCTTGATGCATGTTGGTTGGTTATTAAGCGTGGCATGCATGGCTGGCATTGATGCATGTTGATTGCAGGATATATTGCATATGATGCATGAGAAACATGTGATTAGGACATGCTTTGTATACTGGGTATGATATTGTTCAGAGCTTGAACCTCTGTGTTTATGCATAGTCCTAATTGTACTAATACCTGTTAAGTAAGCATCCTGAATACCTTGTTTATGGATAATAGACATGTGATATATGTTTGGCGGCATGGCTTACCTGTGTATGGCGCTGACTTATTAGTCAGATCGACAATGGTGTCAGATCCGTCTGTGAAGCTGTAACTCATTAGTTAAGTTCACCACGGGCTGAGCACTGGTCGTGTTTCACCGACCCAAGGGTCAGAAGTGGCAGTGCGTTGTGAACGCCGGGCCAAATAAAGATTGGATCCAATCAAGGTCGGCATTGAATGACTCATATGGGGTATTAATGCTGGACCGACCAGAAGGTCAATGAGAACTATAAGCGCTTGCCTGGTCTACGACCAGATGAATATAGCCAAGGTATATGACCCCGGTGACCGTTTGTCACATGGCTAAGGGACGTTGTCCATAGTTTCGACTCTAGAGTCGTGAGGAAGGTTATGTTGGTGACTAATCACCTTGCACCTGTCCTAATCAAACTTAAGAAAGAATCACTTATCAGTTAAGCCCTGGTGACCCTATCGTCACATGGCTAGAGGGAGCGATGCTCAATATTGTGACTTTTGGCTATTGTCACCTATCTGTATGGACCGTTGGTTCCGAATGGCAACTGTGGTTATTGTTGATACTATATCATGTTATACTGTGTTTTCTTGCTGGGCTTCGGCTCACGGGTGCTACGTGGTGCAGGTAAAGGCAAGAGGAAGCTGGACCATCCTTGAGTTGAAGAGCTTAGGTGATGATGTGTACATATGCAGCTGCTCGTCCGCCACGGCCGAGGTTTAAAGTGGAACTAGGGTTGAACCCTGTTTTGCCGCTTAGAACGGCCTGTTGTAAATATTTTCTGTAATAAACTCTGAAACTTTATTTTCGGGATCCCAATGTATAAATTAAACGTTCTAGTGAAATGTTACATCTTAACTGAAGTTTTAATCCCTAAACCGCTAATCATACTTAGTTCACGATTTTGGCCAAATGACTCGGTTAGCGAGTTTAGCACTGTTTACAAGGCACACCGTAACAGTCCCTGGGGTTTGGGGCGTTACTAGTATCCCCTTCAGTACAAAATTCCATCGACCAGGATATACCTAGCAGCCAGCCAGTGAAGGTTCCTAGCTTTGTTTCTGTTCGCCGGTAAGACGCCCTGCGTAAGGTACTCTATGTATGGTGCTATCCATGTATCAGCCGCTTGGATCACCAAAGAGGTTTCCTCTGCTTGGATGCTTGGCAAAGATATCCGTTTAACTGGCACTATGTTCAGAGTATCAGCATCCTTTGCACTTGCTAATTTGGCCAAAGCATTAGCGTTTGAATTCTGATTGTGAGGTACTTGCTGAAGGGTGCACTTGTCAAAATGTGCTAATAAATCCTTCGTTTTGTTTAAGTAAGCAACAATTTTTAAACCTCGGGCCTGATATTCTCCCATGATCTGATTTACTACCAGATGAGAGTCACTGTAAATGTCAAATGCCTTTTTGTTCCTGTCCCTGGCCAATCGTAACCCAGTGAGCAATGCTTCATACTCAACCTCATTGTTAGAAGCAGTGAAGTCAAACTTGATTGCACAGTGAAATCGATGCCCTTCAGGCGTTATCAAAATCAAACCTGCTCCTGGATGATGTTCATTAGAGGAGTCATCCATGAACAACTTCCATGAGGGAGTTTGGCTTTGAGGCTCAGGTTCTTCAGGTGCTTCTGGCTGCTCGCTATCTGGAAGCCCAGTGAACTCTGCGATGAAGTAAGCCAGGGCTTGCCCTTTTATCGCTGCTCATGGCAAGTAAGAGATATCGAACTACCTAAGTTTGACCGCCCATTTCAATAATCTACCTGCGACTTCTGGCTTCTGCAGAACTTGCCGTAGAGGCTGGTCGGTCAAAACCGTGATTGGGTGAGCCTGAAAGTAAGGCCGCAACTTCCTGGAGGCTAAAATTAAGCAATAGGCTAACTTTTAAATAGGAGGATACTGCAGCTCCGCTCCAACTAGCCTCTTGGTTACATAATAAACAACCTTCTGTATGCCTTCTTCTTCTCTTACTAAGACAACACTAACAGCGTATTCTGTGTTCGCCAAGTAGATGAACAAAGTTTCTTTATCAACTAGCTTTGATAGGACCGATGGTTGCAACATGTGCGTCTTTAATGCTTGAAAAGCCTACTCGCACTCCTCTGTCCGTTCAAATTTCTTGTTGCCTCTGAGTAGATTAAAGAATGGGACACATTTTTCCTGTTGATTTGGAAATAAATCTACTGAGAGCAGCATTCCTTCCCAATTAGGCTTTGAACATCCTTGATCTTTGCTGGCAATTTCATATCGACTAGGGCTTTGATCTTCTCAGGGTTGGCCTCAATTCCTCACGAGTTTACTATAAATCCCAAGAACTTCCCTGATCCTACTTCGAAGGAGCATTTGAGGGGATTCAACTTCATCTAATATTTGTTCAAGACGTTGAAGCATTCTTGCAAATCCCCCATATGCCCTTATGCCTTCTTCGACTTAACCAGCATGTCATCGACATATACCTCCATGTTTGTGCCGATCAGCTCCTTAAGCATGTGGTTGACCAGTCGCTGGTAAGTCGCACCAGCGTTTTTCAAACCGAATGACATTACTTTGTAACAATAAAGGCCTGTGTCAGTCTGAAAGCTAGTGTGATCCTCATCAGGAGGATGCATACTAATCTGATTATACCCGGAGTATGCATCCATGAAGGAGAGAATCTCGTGCCCTGCAGTGGTATCGAGCAGTTGGTCGATCCTGGGGAGTGGGAAACAATCCTTAGGGCAGGCTTTATTAAGGTCTATGAAATCCATGCATGTTTGCCATTTGCCATTCGGCTTGGGAACTAGCATGGGATTAGAGACCCATGATGGATAAAATGCTACCCTGATGAATCCATTCTCCTTCAGCTTCTCGACTTCTTCTTTTAGGGCCTTTGACCTATCTTTGTCAAGCAGCCTCCTTTTCTGTTGTACCGGTGGAAAACTTTTGTCTATGTTCAGGACATGGCTAATGACTGCAGGGTCTATTCCGACCATGTCTTTGTGCAACCAGGCAAAGACTTCCTGGTTTTCCTTCAAAAATTCCACCAGTGCTTGTTTTGTTGTTGTCTCTAAGTTTTTACCGACTTTCACAACCTTGGTCGGATTTTCTTTATCTAGTTGGCCCTCTTCAAGGTCCTTGATGGGTCCTATCTCTTCATCAAAATCCCCAAAGCGAGGACAAAGCGAGGATCTAAATCTCTGTCCTCACTTTGGGCGACACCCTATTTGGTGACATCATCACCTGATTGGGCTTGTACATCAGCCGCCATTTGCAACTATTTTCCAGCAACTTCCCTCGATATACCTTTCTTTGCCTTAGTTATCGAGGTGTTGTAGCATTCCCTCGATTCCCGCTAATTTCCCAACACACAGCCTATCCCTGCGTCGGTTGGGAATTTCATGGACAGGTGCCATATCGAGGTAACAGCTCGTAGGTCGACCAAAATTGGCCTCCCAATTACAGCATTATATGCCAAAGGACAATCAACTACTATGAAAGTAGTGAGTAATGTCCTGTTAGAAGGTACAGTACATGCTGTAACTGGAAGCCTAATCGACCCAGTTGGGGCGAGCCCTTCGCCAGAAAAAACATAAATGGTTTGGCTGCATGGCTCCAAGTCTTTGATGGACAATTTCATTCTTTCCAGTGAGTACTTGTATAGGATGTTGACTGAGCTTCCTATGTCAACCAACACCCTCTTAACCATCATGTTGGCAATTTGAACGTCAACGACTAGTGGATCGGAGTGTGGGAATCGTACGTGCTGGGCATCGTCCTCAAAGAAGGTTATTAATTCCTCCTCTGTTCGAGCCTTCTTTGGTGCTCGATCCTCCACACTCATCATCTCGATGTCCTGGTCGTGGCATAGGGTTCGAGCATATCGTTCCCTTGCCTTCCCACTGTCCCCTGCAAGGTGTGGGCCACCACAGATGGTGAGTAACGTGCCTGCCACAGGAGCTGGCTGTAAAGGTGGCGAGCGTTGGCGTGCAAGTTCCTGCTCGTTGCCACCTTGAGCCTCTCATTGAGACCCCTCTGCGACTCGCACATATCTCCTTAAATGTCCCTGTCTGATCAGGAACTCAATTTTGTCCTTTAACTGGTTGCATTCATTGGTGTCGTGTCCGTAGTCGTTGTGAAAACGACAGAATTTTGTGGTATCTCTCTTGGAGATATCCTTCCTTATAGGTGCAGGTCGCTTATAAGGAACACTAGAGCTGGTCGCCTGGTAGACCTCTGCTTGACTTTCGGTAAGGGCCGTGTAGTTGGTGAATCTCGACTTGTATCTGTTGCCTTTGGGGCGTTTATTCTCAGTGGCTGATGGCTCATTGTTCGCCCATTTTCCACCATTTTCATTCCCGTTGCCCTTGCCATTGCCATTGGGTTTCTCCGACCTGTTGACGGCCTTGGCGGGTTCTTCCTTTGGCCCTTTGTCTTTCGTTTGGGATTTCCCCTCATTGGCAATTGCGTCCTCGAGCTTGATATATCGATCAACTCGATCCAAAAAATCCTGGGTACTTCTTACCCCATTCTTTCTTAGGCTACTCCGGAGGGGACAATGGCGCCTAACCCCAGAAGTTAGGGCCATCATTTTTCCCTTGTCCCCCACTGTCTTGGCTTCAGCTGTTGCTCGCATGAAGCGCTGGACATACTCTGTAACACCCTGGATAGCCAAGACCGTTACACTGTGTGTTTATAAAGTGCCAGACTTGCTAATCAAGTCATTTAAATAAAATCGTGTTATTGAAACTATTGAGGAACTAGGGTTAAAAGAGTTTTGGTCTCAAAAGCCACATTTACATTAAAGGAAAACATTGTTTATTTACACGGGATCCCAAAAATATTAGTTTAAAGGCCATCTACAGCAGTTACAAGGTTCAAATACATTAACTAGCCATATTAAGGCAAAATGAGCAGTTAGGTAATCCTTGTCCTGACTCACTCCTCGACCATGGTGATCGAACAGCTGGCTAAGTACATTCCACCTCGGGGCTCTCCACCTCAGGCTTGGTCTAGCTTGCCTTTGCCTTTACCTGCACCACGTAGCACCCGTGAGCCAAGGCCCAGCAAGAAAACACAACAACAACAGAGCATAAACAATTAACAGAAAAATCAATAACTCACATTGCATCTCATAAACTCATATATATCATCAGTCAGTATAATCAAGTATTCCACATACTAGGCATTTCAGTTCATAATATACACAATTCACAAATGATAACTAGGGCTAGCACCCTCAGGCTGCTCCCTCTGTTATCCCCTTGTTCCTGGCTCCCAGTGGCCAATTCGCGCCCTGTGCGCTAAAATCATGTACGGTACTCTTAGACCGCTTTCACATGTCCCATGGCGTGATACCAACGTTGACACGATATAACTTTCGAGAGCACTTAGTCCCATCACAATCATACAATCGGGTGCAGTTTTCTTACCTTTTAATTCACTAGTTTTCGATGCCACGAAACCACGAGCACGGTCCTCTACCCCGAGCTTCTCCAAAGTCCTAATCACAACACAAATGAAACATCCTTTGTCACTAATCAATCCAAAGCTACCTCCCGGAACCAATCCCACACTCTCGGAACCCCCAAATCCCTAAAACAATGCACCGAAGGCATCCCCCGAACCCCCGGAGCAAAGGCTCAAAATTGCAAAAATTCATGTCCTGAAATTGGCCTTGAGCCGCGGTGCAACCCCATTGCGCCGCGGCGCCCAGCAAGTCAGAGACCTCATCATGCCCAGAAACAGCCTTGCGTCGCGGCGCGCTAGAACAGCGCCACGGCGCTCCTTCGCGAGCCCAGAAAATCTGGGTTTTCCCTGCGTTTTACCCGAACCCAAATCACTCCAAACCATCCCAATTTCATACCTAAGCCCCAAAACTAATTCAAAACCCCACATAGACCAACCAACAACCTATAAACATTATAATCCAACTCAATTACACAACCACCCACAGAATTCACACTTAAATTCAGATTCAAACCCTTGAACCAAAGCTTCAGAAAAGTGAAAACCAACCCCTTTAGATTCTTAAATCATAACAGCTACGAAAATTTAAACATGATACACCCTTACCTCAGTTAAGAACCCAGCTTGAATTCTCCTCAACTCTAGCTTCAAATCACCTTCTCTTTTGATTATTCCAACTCTGAATTCATGCAAAACCAGCCACCAACTTGCTTCAATTCATACTCATCATCTAAAAACCAGACTTGAAACTTAAACATATCATAGCTAAATCCTTACCTCTGAGTATTCTTGGCCTAAGCTTGATTGATAACTTCAAACACCCCTTGATTCTCCTTCCAAGAGCTAAAGTTCAGCTTCCCTTTTCTATCTTTCTTTTGTTCTCCTTCTAGGTCTCCAAAATTTGGCATAAAACCAACTTCCCAAAATTTTATACGTAAATGTATTTTCCTTCAATTCAAACTCATCTATTTACTGCCAAAAGACCAATTTATCCCTCTATTAATATCCCTTTCTAACTAGACCTCAAGGGCTTACTTGTCCTTTTACCAGCTTTACAATTCTACCACCTCTCCAGCAAAAATTGTTACTCTCTATGGTTACTAACAGTTACGCAGGTTACCAAATTACCAGTTACCACTATCTAGCTTTCTAGAACCGTCTCGGCACGTGCATCTCATTAGTATCACCGCACCCACGTGGTACAAATCACAAATCATAATTATCACATAACATAATACACATAGTCATATAACATGCTTAAAATCATAACCATGCTTCTAAATCATTAAAATCACACATAATTCCCATTATGCCCTCCAGGCACACTAATCAAGGCCCTTAAGCCTAATTAGTGATTTTGGGTCGTTACATACTCCTTCAAGGGTTCTCCTTCCTTCTGGTGTATCTCGACCAGTTGGTTGGCCTCAGTGGGGTGTCCGCGACCTGCATAGAATTGTCCGTAGAATTCCTTCACGAACATCTCCCAGGATACTATACTAGCAGGAGGGAACTTAAAGAACTAGTCCTGGGCGGTGTTAGATAGTGTTGCGGGGAAGATCGTGCAACAGGCATCTTCTGACACTTTCTGTATATCCATTTGTATCTCAAATTTGTTAACATGAGATACTGGGTCTCCGTACCCATCAAAGTTTGGTAGTGTTGGCATTTTAAATTTACTGGGGGTTTCTACCACAACAATCCTTTGCACAAACGGAGTACCCCTCCTCCGATCGTACTCTATGTGGGATGTTCGACCCCCGACCAGCTGTTGTACTGCCTGGTTCAGAGCATCAATCTGAGCTTGAACCGCTTCTGGGATCGCTGGGGCGACCGATGCCGGAGGAGCGTACTCATCGTGCCTCTCATGACGGTCGTTGAGTATGTCCCTCAAATCATTATCCCTGCGCCTCTGCTCGCTAACTCCTAGCCAATCAAAGACATTATGCTGCCTGGGTTGTCCCCAACCTTATGGCTTGCTGGCCTATTTTCTCTAGGTGGGGGGCTTCTGTCTCCACCTATTTCCTCATTCCTTCGACCAGCATTTCCTCTGCCAGAATCGGCTTCATTAAAGTCATAGCCATCTCTAAACTGTGGCCGACTATGGCTTGAACAGCTGTTCATGCTATTTCCTCCTCGGGCTAGAATTTCCCGAGCGTCAAGGGGAGGCCTACGCTAGTCGTTGGGTCCCCGTGCATTATTATGTCGTGGGGGGCCTCTGACCGCAGAGCCTAACTCATTTTTCCTTATGTTGGTAGAAGGACGCGGCCCCCTGCTCGGTGGATTTGGCTCTTCATCCCCTGGGCGTCTAAGGCTGTGGGGCGGTTACCCAGCCTTATTCTGCCTCTGGCACTGGGGATTTCCTTGACTAGCTTGAGATGGAGGCTGCTGCTCAGGATCCCGAATTGGGACATCATCCTGAGCCACATATGGCTGCTCCGACCTTTGGGGGCTTACTGGTTGGAGCGGAGGACTTGGCTTAGCCCACTGTGGTGGCACGCTCGGTGGCTGATTCGGCTGAGAGGCTGACATAGCCTGTCCTTGAGCCAATTGAATGGCTGCTTCGAGAGTGGCCATGGCATCCCTGTGCCAACGGTCCATGTCCGCCTGCCGCTCACTCAGCTCCTGGCACTAACGTTCAATTTCTCTCTGCTGCAGTGCCATTATCTCTGCTGCGTTCTCCTGATTAGCCCTCAGATTGGCCAACTCTTCCTGCAACACCCCCAGCGTTGCCCTCAGTGTTTCCGTATCCAACTCCTCCTCTTCAAACTCTAAATGTGGTTCATTCTCCGCAACAGAGGGTGCAGCGCCAGAGGTTGGTCCAGCTTTCTTAGATGTCTTTGCCATTAGATTTTCTTACAGCTTCGTGATCAACCTCTCAATGAAAGCACCAGAATGTTGACCCTCGATTTGACCAATGACACGTAGTCAAAAATACGACATTAATTGATGATAATTTAGAATGGAATCTAATGGTAAAGAATAGACACAAACAATTTATAGTGGTTCGGCCTCAATGAATGGTAATGACCTACGTCCACTTAGTGCTATTATTAATATTGAATCTCAATGTCGTGATCAAAGAACTAGGGTTCTTGAGTTTCACAAGCCTTAGGGGGGTTACATGGGCCAATGGGCCTTAACTATCCTTAATATCCATGTAGCAAGGAAATAAAGAGGAAACAATCAACATAGTTATTATAAGATTACAATCTTTTAAGGAAATAAACCGAAGCATACGACCAGCCTGGTCGTATCTAATCGTGAGGTTTAACAAAGCAATGGGTAGCTGTTCGATAAGCGAACAACACCTCTTCATTTCGACTCTACCATGTGTCAACCACGTGTGAGAAATTCTTGCCATGTCATCAGCAGCCATTTTTGGGTAAACATAATTATATTATAATATGATGTTAAATGCATGCGTGTGGGTCCACATTTCATTTCAGGGGTATTTTGGTAATTTGGCTCGTTGAGGGCATAATTGTATTTTTGTATGCATGTCGGTGAACTGCTGTTAAGACTACATTTAAATGTGGAGTTGTTCGAGCTATTCGACATGAGACGATCTTTGGATTTAAACTATCGGTTTGGTCATAACAGGTTTAAGCTCGGGCTCGGGATGAGTCTCGGGGTGGTTTGATGATTAGAGCATTACCGAGAATAAAAGGGGTAATGAGATATAATTTTATTGGTATTTGATAATAGCGGGAATTGGAGGGCGTTAATTATGATTAACAAAATGGGTGGAGAAGGACGGTTTTACCCTTGGGAGTCTTTAGAAACCTTTATTTGACCTAGGGGCAAAATAGTCTTTTCACCCCTAAGATATATATCAGCTTTGTAGACTGTAGAAGCTTACCAAAACAGAGCTTCCTCATCCTCCATCTTCCTCCTTTGGAATATTTTACCCCAATTTGAAGAACCAAGCTAGGAAATCAAAGTTTGGAGCTTAGGACTTTAGTTCATCCATTGAAGAGGACTTAAATCCAGCTTGAGGTAAGAATTCATCCATGACACCTTAGCTATACTCTATTTTTCTAATGGTTTTCAGTTGAGGAATTTGAAGTGTTTAGTTGAGAATAAATGGAAGTTTTGAGGAAATTTACTTTGGTTTTGATGCTTGTATGGTGGGTAAGTTGTAGTAACAATTGGTGGCTTTGCTTGGTGATGTTGGGGGAGTTTTAATGAGGTTTTGAAATGAGTTCGAAGGGGGAAAAACAAGGATTTTTGGTTGAGTTTCAGGTGGGGCTGCGACTCTGTTCTTGAGCGCCGCGACCCAAGCTTGAGGAAGAGGAAGGGAGAAGCTGCAGGATTGTTGGGCTGCGGCATGGAGATGGAGGGCCGCGGCCTGTGTTGGGGATTGGTTTGTGGCCATCTTTGTTTAGGGAGGCGGGTCACGGCATGGTGAGGGAGGGACGCGACCCTTAGTGGCATTTTGGCCAAAAGTAGGTTTTTGGCTTGGGGATTTAAGCCTTAGGCCTCGGGATCGATCCTACTACTTAGTTTAGTAGGATTTGATGCCTCGGAGGCTAGGTTTTGGTTCGGGAACCTTTGTTATTCATTTTATTCATGGAATCCCATAATTGGTTATGACCAGGTGACCGTCAAGGAACAAAAAGGTTGATCGTTCTCAAGGGTCGCTCTTTTATTAATTATCGCTCAAACCAGAGGTAGGAAAACTACACCCTGTGTATATGACATGCATGGCTAATATAGAGGCATGTTGATTGTTAAATGTGGACATTGATTGCATATTAAATGCTTAGCAAATCTTGCTTACTTGTGTATGGCACTGATTAATCAGAATCGGCACTGGTCGCGTGTTACTGACCTAAGAGTCAGAAACGACATAAGCATCAAGAATGCAGAGCCAATAAAAGAATAGATCTAATCGACATCGGCATTGAATGACTCATATGGAGTATTAAAGCTAGACCGACCCTAAGTTTGATGAAGATTATAAGTGCTTGTTTAGTCTATGACTAGTTGCTCAGAGCCAGGGCCAAAGGATTAGGTGACTGTTTTGTCACATGGCTAAGGGAACGGAATCCCACGTTGGTGACTCTATGGTCACTTGGTAGGTTTATGCTGGTGACTATTTCACCAGATACCTATCTCGTTTAAGCTAGTGAAATGATCACTTATCTGTAAAGGGTACGGAACCCACCTTAGTGACTCTTACAACTGTCACTCCTTTATTTTGAACTAAAAGTCCTGGATGATTATTATGATCACCGTTTGATATTATATACATGCAGTATTGAGTTTTCTTGCTGGGCTTTGGCTCATGGGTGCTATGTGGTGCATGTAAAGGGAAAGAAAAGCTCACCCAGCCTTAAGTGGAGAGCTTAGGTAGCGATGTGTACATATGCGGCCGCTTGACCACCACGACCAAGGAGTTCTCAGAGGAACTAGGGGCTTTACCCTATTTTTGCCGCTTAGATCGGCGGGTTGTAAATTTTATATAGTAATGACCATTTTTCATTGTAAATAACTTGTAAACGTTTTTATGGGCTCATGAACAGTTTTATATTTTAAATGAAATGTATCCTTTCCTTTTGATTGGTTTTTCCACCTTAACCTATTGATAACACCTAGAAGCACGTTTGTAACCAAAGAACTTGGTTAGCGAGTTAAATTCATGGTTCAAATTTCACCATAACTGTCTTGGGGGTAACCAGGGTGTTACACTTCCCTTTCCACGCATAAAATTCCAACTACAACCTGATCAAAATGCTTCAGCAAAATCTGCTTTGCTGTCACAAACCTGATATTTTAGCATCAAGATTTAGCTTAGATAATTTCACAATTATTATTTCATTCTTTATACAAATATCTATCCATGAAAATATTGTTTTCAACCCAATAGCTCTTAAAAACTACACAAACAATTAAACGAACTAAAATCATGAAAACGCAAAAGTTAACTACAATAGTTAATAATAAACTAACATCACTCTCAATTTTTCGACATTTATAAACTCAAAAGCACAAGAAATAACATTTTATTCAAGAGTTATCACACCCCAAAACTTAAGACATCACTCGTCCTCAAGTGATGAATCTCAAAAGATAACAAACGACATAAAAGACGCACAAATTAAATAGCAAAACAAAACATAAAACCAACAAAAATAAGACACAACAAGAAAAGATAAACTTTGATTTAACAATGCTAAAAAGGGGAAAGCTCTATGGAATTTTATTTTGAATAAGAGACGCTGAATTTCACACTTACACAAGCTTTAATCCAAAATCATCAAGTATTAATGTTGCTGTCAAAATATGAGTCAAGTGTTTCTCCCTTTAGTACACGCATTATAATGCCCTACTTCCTTAGATCCATTACTAAGTGAGTTTAAAATGTGCCATTAACTCGCTAAGCGAGGTTTTTGGTTAAAAGTGTTACTAAACTGAGATAAAACCCGTTAAAAGACATTAAATATAACACATTTGGTTATTTATCGAAATCTCGGAAAGTTTTACAGTTGGGATCCCAAAAATTCTGTTTAGGAAATACTTTACATCTCAAAATACATTTAAGGTCGACTTAGGCGACAAAATAACTATTACAACATATTTTCCCAAAAATAACCCTAGCCATGGCGGTCAGGCAGGCCGAACATGTACCCATTGCTCCACACTCTCTGTATGTGTATCTATCAACAGTATATAACAAAACAGCCAACAGGCTAAACACATAGTGACCATGCTGTCCTAGGTTCTTTACCAGGCCTTGGGTTCGCGGTCTTCACCGAGAGGATGGCTCCAGCATTCTAGGAGGGTCTCGCCCTAACAGATTGCACTCCACGTGCTCAACTCCGTTCCCGACCCATTGCCATACTTGGCTCTGCACTACGCGTGCTCAATGTCATTCCCGGCCCCTTGCCGTACTCTGCTTCCCGCCGTTCTCGGCCTTCGCCGTTTCCGACCTTCGCCATTTCTGTCCTTTGCCGTTCCTGACCTTCATCATTAATTCACAAATATGCACTACATAGCATAATATCAGCAAATGTATAAACGTATACTAAACATAAACAATAGGGCTACGACCTCAAATCGAATCAATAAGGACATGCCCTGCAATACAAACAATAGGTCCATGCCCTGCTCTATGGGTACAACAGTTTTCTTACCTGTGTCCCAAGCTTCCTGAGCACCGCAATCCCAAGCACAGTCCTCTAACCTGAGCCTCGCTGAAAACCTAGTCATAACACATTCATAATAGCCATCCATCAAGATCTAATCCAATAAATAAGTTCAGAACATAATTCTAGCCTCTGGGACCTTGGATTATACCAATCAGGGTGGTAAAATCCTTCCCGAGCCTTAACTTTTGGGTTCCCGAGCTAAAAACCTTCAAACAACCAATATTTTGAATTTGAGCTGCGTCCCAGCCCCTTTAGGGCCGCGGCACGCTCAAGTTAGAGGCAAAATGCCTCTCCGTTGAGGGACATGGGCTGCGGTGCTCCAAACATTGGGCCGAGGTGCGCTTGAGCAGACAGAGGCTTCCAGCCTCTTCAACACACACAAGCCGCGGTGCCTAAAGAACAGGGTTGCAGCTCGAGCCTCCAAACCCAGAAATTCCATGCAATTCTTCGAGCTAACTTCCCTGAAAATCATTCTAAACACACCCCAAAATCATAATTGAGTCCCACAATAATTCTAATACACCTTAAGTAGTGCTAGAACCCCACAAACTAACTAACTCATCCTAATTCTCAACAAAGCAAGTCTTAAGTCCAAAAAATCAACTAAATTCAATCGCAACAGAATCGATCCTCAAAACTTGAAAGTGACCTTACCTAAATGAAGATTTTCGAGCTTAATCCAACTCTCCTGCACCCTAGGCTTATCCTCCCTAAGTACCAAGCTTCAGTTTTGAATTTCTCCTCCAAAACTCCAAAAATCAACTAAATCTTCTAGAGGAAGAGAGAGAGAGCCGAGAGAAAGAGAGTGTTTCTATTTTTTTTTTCCTTCCTTCTCTTTAGTTCCAGTGACTTCTCTAGGCTACTCAGCCTACTCTAAACCATGTATATCCCCTGCCAAAAGACCAAACTGCCCCTTAAGTCAATCTAAGTCCTTAAGTGCCACCAAGGGCAATTCTGTCATTTGCCGTGTCTCGCTAATTCCTCGAGTGTTCCTATAAATCCCCATTTAATCCTGACATTCCAAATAATTACTAAACTACTACCCATTACTTGATAAATCCTGAACACATATAACATTCTCAAAATACCCCTAGGCTCCTCCCGAGCCGGGTATTTAACCTTATTGTGACTTTTTAGCTAAACTTCTCCCTAAGACTGTCTTGGATCATGCATCACAAATATATCACCACTCACGCGTGGTATCAATCACAATATACACAAATATTGCATTTATGCCCTCAATGGGCTAAAGTTACAAGTATGCCCCTAATAGCAAAATGGGGCCCACGTGTATATTTAATTCACCTAAACAGCATTTCTAATCACATACTCATCAAATTCACATATTAGCGTAATTAATTCAATTATTGCCCTCCAGGCACACTAATCAAGTCCCTAAGCCTTATTAGAAAATTTGGGACGCTACAACTATCCCCTCCTTACGGAAATTTTGTCCTCGAAATTACCTGAGGATATCGATCCCGCATATCTGTCTCAAGTTTCCAAGTCGCCTCTTCCACTTTGCTGTTCCTCCACAGCACTTTTACTAAGGCGATGGTCTTGCTCCGAAAGACTTTATCTTTTCGGTCGAGAATCTAAACCGGCTTCTCCTCATACGATAAATCCTGATCCAGTTCAAAATTCTCATAACTCAACACATGCGTGGAATCTGATACATATTTTTGGAGTATGGATACATGAAACATACTGTGAACCCCTGATAGAGCTGGAAGCATCGCCGTGCTGGAAGCATCGCCAATCTGTAAGCTACCTCTACAACCTGTTCCACAATCTTAAAGGGGCCAACAAACCTAGGGCTCAGCTTGCTCCGTACACCAAACTGTTTCACTCCTCTCAAGGGAGAAACTCTGAGAAATACATGGTCACTGACTTGAAACTCTACGCTCCTGTGTTATAAGTCTGAGTAACTCTTTTAGTGACACTGAGAGGCAAGCAATCGAGCTCTAATTTTTTCAATCACCTCATTGGTCCTTTAAAAAACCTCAGGACCCAGGTATCTCCTCTCACCCGTCTCATCCCAATGGATAGGTGATCTGCACTTCCTCCCATATAACATCTCATACGAAGCCACCCTGATAGACGCCTGATAATTGTTATTGTACGAAAACTCAATCAAAGGAAGATACTTACTCCAAGATCCCCCAAAATCTAGCACACATGCTCGTAGTATATCCTCCAACATCTTAATTATCCTCTTAGACTGTCCATCCGTCTGAGGATGATAAGTGGTACTAAACCGCAACTGCGTGCCCATAGCCTTCTGTAGGCTCTCCCAAAACTTGGAGGTGAAGGTGGGGTCCCTGTTGGATACTATCGACCTTGGAGCCCCATGAAGTCGTCCCACAGTCTTTGGCAATCTAACCACGAAGTCCATGGTGATATCCTCCCATTTCCACTATGGAATCCCTAGAGGCTGGAACAATCCTGCTGGCCTCTGATGTTCAACCTTTATCTGTTGACAAATTAAGCATTTTTCCACATAATCCACCACATCCCTCTTCCTTCCCGGCCACCAATATAAAGTCTTCAAATCTTGGTACATCTTCGTCGTACCCGGATGTAAAGAATAGGGAGTGGTATGAGACTCGTCCAAGATCTCTCGCCTGACACCAAAATCCATCGAAACACAAATCCGGCCCTTGTACTTCAGTAATCCCATCTCTGAAATAGAGAAGTCTTTAGCTGTTCCGGCTAAGACACTCTCTTTGTGTCCTCTCAACTGGGGATCCTCCCCCTGCGCCTCCTTGATCCTCTCAAGGAGTGTAGACTGAAGAGTGATGTTGGCTAACTGAACAACCACCAACTCTATACCCGCTCTAGTCATCTTTTTCAGCTAACTTATCTGATATCTGTCTCGAACTAAACAATTGTCCTGGGCCCTTCCAACTTAGCACGTCGGCCACTACATTGGCCTTCACAGGATGATACAGAATGTCACAATCATAATCCTTTACCAATTCCAGCCAGCGTCTCTGGCACATATTCAGATCCTTCTAAGTAAAGAAGTACTTCAAACTCTTATGGTCAGTGTATATTTCACACTTCTCGCCATATAGATAATGTCTCCAAACCTTAAGTGCAAATACCACGGCCGCCAATTCCAAATCATGTGTGGGATATCTCTGTTCATACTCATTCAAATGTCTTGATGCATAGGCAATTACCTTTCTGGCTTGCATCAAAACACACCCTAAACCCTGTCTGGAAGCATCACAATAGACTACAAACTTCTCATTGTCTAACGGCAGACTCAAAACTGGGGTGGTGATCAGTCACCGCTTTAATTCCTGGAAACTTTTCTCACACCTAATGGTCCATACATACTTAATCTTATTGCGCATCAATTTGTTCAATGGTGTGGCTATTCTGGAGAACCCCTCAACGAACTGCCGATAGTATCCTGCCAATCCCAAAAATCTCCTAACTTCTGGTACACTGCTCGTCCTAGGCCAATCTCTCACTGCCTCAATCTACAAGAAAAAATGCTTTTAATAACACCAAAAATGTGTTATCAAAACATACGATAACACTTTCTGATGTGTTAAGACCGACTATGTTATCGTAGGTCAGGATACTTTACATAACACTTTATCAGTGTTATACAAATGTGTTATTGTACTGTCAACGATAACACAATTTCTGTGTTATTTTAATATATAGATAAGTGTTGAATTATGTTATTTATAGTCGATTATATAACACTTTTTTTGTGTTATACTACACTTTAGTATAACACTTTTTTTGTGTTATACTAAACTTTAGTATAACACATTTTTTGTGTTATACTACACTTTAGTATAACACATTATTTGTGTTATATAATGAAGTTTGCATAACACAATTCTTTGCATAAAAAGTGTTATTGTAATAGATATTATAACACAATTTTCGTATTATTGTTATATTTAGATATGTTTAAATTCTCATTATATATTTTATTTATATAACACTAATTTATTCTATTATATTTTAATTTTTTTATATAATTAAAATTAGCTTTCTAATATATACTAGCATCATCAAATGAACTTGATTTTCAAATAACAAAAAGTATGAACATTCAACATTGTATTAACAATCCAAAAATTAGTTTAAAACATTCAACACTGTCATCAACAACAAAATGTTCTTTAAGTATTCAAGGAGTCTTAAATATTCAACATAGTTAAAAGTTACTACTTTCAACACAAATAACTAAACAAAGTTACTACTTTCAAGGAGTCTTGAGTATCCTTTTCTACTTCGCTTGTCACATCTGCAAAATAAACAAAGAAATATTTTATTGTTATTATCTAGCATCACAAATTACTTCAAGAAAAATGCTATGGAAATTATATCCAAGAAAGGACACCACATACAAAATAATGAATTCACAACTACACCAAAGCAAACAAAGAAACCAAACACTAAATTATAAGACATTGGTTATTTTTTGAGTATGAAAATGTACCTCTTGGAATAACTTTTTTAAAAATCCATGCAACTGTGGAACCAACTGCTTCTTGTATTGTAAGCATCGCATTATTAGGAAGAAATAAGTAAGATTTTGGTATAAACTCCCTAGCTTTTTGCTCATATTCCACTATTGCTCTACAATTTTAGAGCATACGTCAATAATCAAGCACTGCCACTTAAACTTATACCCAAAATAAACTATATGATTTTGGTTACTAACATGTTAAGATGGATCCAACTTTTATCCATCTCCAATGAATTTGAATTTGATGTTGTTCTCTTAATAAAATCTTGTTTTTGCCTAGGTTTAACAACTGTTAGACAAGACAATCACATTATTTGTGGTTGTAATTTCAGGGTCATGACAAGGTCATTAACACACATGCTTTTAAAAGAAAACATGCCTTGGTTGAATTTCAGGTCATCTTAAAAGAGAATTTCAGGTCATACCAGTTAAAAAGATCATTTTCTTCAGTTAAATATCCTATATTTGCTATTTATCCTATGAATGATTAAAAATGGAAGAATTCCTTTATTGTTTTGGGGTTAGTTGCAGAAGAAGAAGAGGAAAAGAAAGGCCATTAAGTCAATGTTGTTTAATAGAGAAGTTGACCATATTGTTATTTTCGACCTCAATTGTTTTGTGGGTTGTAAATATATCAATGAAAAGGCCTAGTGGGCACTGGCCCTTTTAATTTGATTAAGAAAAAAAGGGATATTATGTCTAGTGGGCAGCAGACTCTACGTCATGTGCTCTTAAGAACTTGTTCCTCTTGAGAGTATAATATGATTAATTCAGTCTTTTAAATCTGTAAAAACAATTGGTTATATGATCCAAATGGTGGTAACCAACCAAAAGGAAAGAAAAGGAAAAGACATTGATCTCTTTTATTTTTTTTGTTATTATATTTTTGCTCAAGATTATTATTTTTATTATTATATTTCATTTCTTGGTTTTCTTTTAAATTATGGCTTTCTATTTTCTGTTATACTAATCATATCAGCCCCTGTTTCTTATGGAATGAGCATGCATTTAAACATCATTTTTAACAAAACAAGTGTCATATATCTCACAATTCAAGGCCAATTTAAGAAGCGTACATAGCCATCTGTTTGTTAGTGTGACCATTTTCTATTAGTATACATTATAAATTCAATCTATTGTACTCACTTTGTTTGGACCTACTTATAGGCTATATATATCGTCATAATACATTTTGGTTTGGTTTGGCAATCTATTGCGAAACTGCCTCAAAGTTCTTACTTAAGGAACTTCAGACTTTTTGACTGATTTTAATTTGTAGGAAGTGCTTGTGTGTTTGATTCTGCAGTAAAAGGAAGTTTCAACAACGAACAAGGGTAAGATTTTCAAGCTATCAAAGGGGTTCCGTGGGGTACCCTATCTAATACTTGTTTCATAGATTTGTAATTTTGAGTCAGATTTTATATTATATTCTCTATCTATACACGATTGTAAGGAATTGCCGATGATTTTGGTCTTCTTATTATGTAAGTTTTGTAGTATTGATCTCAGAATGAATCCTGCTCTAAGTCTTAGTTTTGTATTCAGTTTCTTTTAACTAAAAACTATACAAATAGTTTAGTTAATGCTCTCCTTCAGCTGCACTAAAGAATTAGAGAAGGATTCATTTTGAAATCAATATTAAAGATAATAAATAGTAAAATATTGTGTACAATTTCTGAATGTGTAAATTACTTTTGTTTTTGTGGCTTGAAAAGCTTGTTTGCATTTTATTATGGAGATTTCTGTTGAAATCAGTAAGGCAGAGTGAGTTTCACTTATTTTAGATAGATTTTCCTTTGATTGAAAACCTTATAGTAATTTTTGAGGAACCAAAAACTAGAGAGAACTACTGAAATTCCTCATTATTAATTAATAGACAGTGCTAGTATAGACCAAAACCCTAAACATTACAAGGTTGAGTTAGATTGAGAGGCACCCCTTTCCCAAAGATTGCCAAATTCTTCTCTAAGTAAATCTCACTCTCTATCTACAATATCTTCCCAACCTAACAGCCCAGAAAACTTCTAACACAAGTCTTTCTTATTGGAGGCTTATCTAAAAGCTTATCTAGTTATCTTATTGGAGGCTTATCTAAACACAAGTCTTGACCACCATTTTTTGTTAATTCTGCTGGTTTATTTTCTATCCATTTAATAGTCTCTAGTTCAAGAGATTCTAGTGTTGTGTTTAATTTAAAAATCAGATTCTAAAATAGTAGCCACTAACTAATTGGGTTTGGATCAAAGACAAGATTTTAGCTTGGGTTATGGAAATTAAATCTAATCTATACATATGGAAATAATGAAAACAATATGACTAAATGAAAAATCTAATCTATACATATAATGAAAAATCTAATCTATACATATAAAAGCTTACCTAACCATCTATCAATACCAAGTCAAAAAATTCAAACAACACACAATAAGTTTTCTTCCTTATATCACCGCAGCACACAAACAAATTTTCCAGAACCTACTTCTCTAATACACACAAGTTTTCAACCTTACGTTATCACCGCAGCACATAATTTTAATCTCATAACCTACTTCTCTATGGATGAATATTTAAGATATTCAAACTCCTCTAACATTTTTAAGATATTAATAATAAGAGTTAAAAGAACAAATTTCGTACCTCTTGCAAATTAACTTTGCAATGCTCCTTGCCCATTCGATCCCCAACCTCAAGAATATAATCAATACCTAAAAGATTAATACAAAATTAAAATTTGTCAATAGATATTAAAACAGCCTTTGAAATCCAAAATTTATCTAATTCGATCTTAAAATTTGGGGATAAAATATATACACACATTTACTTTAAAGGAATTTTAAGTAGGACTTAGTAAATTTTGACAAAATGGATAGGAGAGTGTACCTATTTCACACAATACAACAGTAAGTTTTGATCGTTTTCTAAATATATGGGATTAAATGGTAATTTTTCCATAATTGAATTATTTCTTTCTGGGGATGATTGAGATGTTATTATCCAATAATTTTTTTCTAGGGGACATTTCTACTCTAATAGAAATTACAGATTATATACTAAATATACTCTGGCTGAAATTATAGAGAGAAATTGAAAGGGTAAAGGCTGAACTGAAATTTAGAAGTGATAACCAAAATCTAGGCAAAGTAAATGAGAAATGACCAGCAGGGAAAATGAGTTCATCAAGCGTAGCTAATGAGTGAAAATGAGAAATAACCAACAGAATATAAGCAGTAAAAAAAAGAACTTAGAAGTGATATTCTTTCAAGGCAAAGTAAATGAGACATAAATTCATCAAGCGTAGCTAAAAATGAGAAATAACCAGCAGAATATAAGCAGTAAAATAAAGAGCTTAGAAGTGATATTCTTTCTAGGCAAAGTATAGATATAAAGATTGTAAGAACCCAAACTATAAAAATTGGGAGCTGATATTCTTTCAAAACATCAATTAGGTTCAAAATTTTATATGCATTGTTAACGTTCATTAATATGGATTCATATTTCCAATCAAACTTGTATGTTTCAATCTAATCCATGCAACTTTCAAAAAAATAATTCCCTACAACTGTCATCACCACTCACTAACCATGTATAATGACTTTGATGAAATATTTATTTGTAAACTAACTTTCAAGAAAAATGTTTACAAAATCACTTACAGGTTATACCACATTCTTTTCTCTTTTTCTTTTTCAAAATTTAAAATCATAAATTAACCAATATGGAGTGTTGCTGTACTATTATATTAAAGTTTAGTTCCTACCTTGCAAGTTGATAATGAATCATGTGATCAAAGTTTAATTACCAAATAATAGTGTTAAAGTGTATATATGTACCACTGGAGAGAGAGATTCAAGTTAATTATATAGTGAACTGTATGCATCATGCTGGGAAATCTGGGTTCAGCTTTACACAATTCCCACCACCAATTGATATATAAATTAAATAAATAGTAGAGCATTAATTAGTGGGATTCAACTTTACACAATTCCCACCACCAACTGTATGCATCATGTTTGGCTACTCTGACAGATGAAAAATAAGCACTTCTAGTTCTTCTATTAGTGGGATTCAGCACATTTTATAAATTAAAAAAAATCAGAAAATAGCATTTAGATAAGACAAGACATGACTGTGTCAGCTTGACATAAAGCTCCTCCAACCCCAATCAAGTAAAAAAGTATTCAAAATAAAATGCCAGAAAGTGTTTGTAATTTTTGCAAAACTATTTAAGGTTCAATGATATTTTTAAAGCTTTCATCACAATCATTACGACAGCTCATAAGATGTCAATATTAGAGAGCTGATATGTATAAAAAGAAAATAATTTCATATACAAGACATAAGCTCACACATAATAGCGTGTAATTTTCCTCCTAAACTCTAAAATAGAAAATCCAACCCTGCACAGGAGGGAATTCAGACGAACTAGACTCAGGCCTCCAAGACGAAGCTTATGGCAGTGGACCTTGGGGCATAACTGGAGGTGGCAGCTGTTGACTGTTCAAAGTTGGATAGCTAGAGGTGACACTAGGAACTGGACATCCAAAATTAGATGGTTGTGATTAGGCTTACTTAAAAAGAAGTAATAAAGAGTATAAATGGTTGTGCTAATTCATTAGTCTGAACACCACAATAAACTAAGCTACAAAAACCAGCATCAGACAGTGCTTTATGTTCAAAGCCACTGCCAAAAAAAGCAAGGAACATTACAAACATTTGTCAAAATGCAAAGCAAATGAATGAGATGTACGTCCCCCATCAAATCATGCTGACCATCAGCTTTGGTACAACTCAAAGGTCAAAGCACACATTTTTTAAGAAATAAATAGATACTAAAAAAAATAAAAGGAAAATACTAAAATTTGTAAAGTACTCAAGTGAATATCATGCAAGAGTTCTAATCGATAAAACAAAAGCACACAATTAACCAACTACATTAGACACCAAGGCATTCATAAGTTTGTGCATAAATACAAAGAATAGAAAAACATAAATGAGCAAAAGTTTCCTGGTACATTAATTTAACAGTTCTGACCATTAAATATATCAACATAATCATAAAATTGAAGCCATTGAAATTACTGAAAGCCAATTAGATATGTGTATCATTGTAGTCTGTAAAGAGTATGTAAAGGCTATAAAAGTCCAATCAATAATCATGAGACTTTCTATTCAAGTGAGGCACATGAATGAGCTGATCTAAACTAGAAAGAATGGCAAACTTGGTTGATCAGTTTGTGTTTTTTCCATAATAAGTGCCTAAATAGTGCTATGATTTAATAGAATTATTGTAATGTCTTATGTGTGTTCTTTCTCTACTGGAATAGAGAAAAGAAGAAGAAAAAATATATGCTAGGGTCACAGAAAATTTACACTAAATATTTAACTACCCATACATGGTCCAACTTTAGAAAATATAAGGGGATAATAACTATGCCACATTCTTACAATTGGAATGGTTCTAAATTATTAATAGAAAATGTCACATACAGCAAAGATGAGCGTTGAAGATAAATTGTAGCATTTTACAGCAAACCATCTTATCTAAGGTTCGTACAGATATAGAGGGTAGCACCTATCTATTAATCATATTTATAACAAATTGTTGTTCAACTAACACAATTTTTTTTCTTAGAATAATGATTATTATTGCCCTAGACAGAAAGAGCTTCTAAACACAAACCAGAGCTACTCAAGTGGCAACTATGCTCATGATTGTGAATGATAAAATAATACATTTTTTTGTAAAATTAGCTAGAAGTTTATCAACGAATCACCAAATTTATTTTTACAATCAAGAAATGTAATCTATTAAGGTTTACCATAGAAATATCGATGCTACATGTTTGATTTTTCATATCTGTTTTAGTAACCATATTTATTGTGTTATGAGTTTTGTGCTTAATCAGAAAGAGTGTGATCTTGAAGTGGTGGGTATGGATGCAACAAAACAAGAAAGAGAGGTTCTCTACTGTTTCAGGTCTAAAAACCCATGTAATCACAATAAGAGAACAGATATGAACAGATCTACCAAGCTAATTTTTTTTTATGGCAAATCACCAAAATGGAAAACAGATAGAAAGCAAAAATATGGTATAAAGGGAAATGAAAAAGGACACAAATTTGAAATTCAAGTTATAAATGCTAACCCAAATGTTGAAAAACAAAATCATATTTACAAATTAAAAAAATAAGGCTTGCTCTCTAATAAAAAATCAGTTCTATTCATACTAGTCTCAAGAATTACATGCTATAAAGTCTATTGTTTACTTGGTAAATTATTTTATTTTGAAAAATAGACCAATCATAAACTAAGCAAAGTGATAGAAGTCAAAGATAAATTAATCCTTTATCATAAAAGAATGTAAAGAAGAAAGAAGGAAAAAAGTTAGTTCATCTAATTCTCTTTAAAGACTTATTACAAACAGTTTTAGGGTTTAATCTAATATTTTGTATCCATTCATGATAAGCACCCAATTAATGACTAAAATACATTTATACAATGCAAAAAGAAAAAGGAAAAAGACTCACATCTGGAACAACAATCTGATCATTAGAGTTCTCAATCAGTGGGGCATTAGATGAAAAGCTTCGATTTCCAGCACTGGCAATGAACTGTGGCTGCTCAGAATATTTAACAAATCACACGAAAATATCACTTAAAAGTAACTAACTCTTTTGCATTTTATCCATTTATGTCAAAGTTAATACTAGATCTAGCCAATTAGTAGCAAATCACAGCGACAAGAGACAAAGACCCGAAAACTTAAACTAATAGATCCTAAATCTGTACATGGTAAACTATCACAAAAGCTTTCAGTTTTTATCTTCAATCTGTACTGTGAAACACTTTCTCAAAAAAGAATTTCAGAAGAAAAATAAAAATAATTTAGCTAGCACTGTTACCAAAAGTAAACTGAAAACAATGGTGAACCTCATTTGTACAATACAAAAATATCAACATTTAGGGCCTTAAAGTATAGCAGAGGACAAAAAGAATGGAGCACTTACCCTTTCAATTAGACTATGGGACATAGTTGACAAAAGAATTTAGAGATTGAAAAAGAGACTTCCAGTATTGAAACAGAAGGCAGGGTAGTGAGATCCCTTTGCCAACATCCTAAGCCTCATCATCGAGAGCCCGTCGTCGTCTCCACCTGCAAAAGATAAAGAGAGGGTGAGAAAGAGAAAGATGAGAAAAAGGAAGGTACCGAGATACCTCTGTCGTAGTAACGATATTCAAAATCAGTGGTCATATAATAATAAAAGGCCACAAACAGAATTATAATTGTGCTTCATCTTAATCAATTAACTATTCTCCTTCACACCATGGCAAAGAACTAGCACCTTTCCTCATTTAACTACAACAATATCAAAGTTCAATAATAATGTAAATTTTTTATCATCAATAACCTTAACTACCATATCAAATTCAACATGACACAAAGGCTTAAGTCTTTTACATATGTTTCGATCAGAGCACTTTGAATTTTTTTTGTAGCAAGAGTACTTTCAATTTAATAACAATATAGAAATATAAATGTATATATAACACAACCCAAATAAATCATTCAATGTCATATTAAAAAAAACTACTGCAGTACCAAATTTTGGTTTTCAAACAATCCACTTTCATTTCCCATGATTAAGGGTAGTCATGACTATAAAACTTTTGGCAATTGTCCAGATAGAAGAACTAGTCCTTACTCAATTCTATCTCATTACACTCCAGCTTGTAATTAGGTATACTCAAATTTATATGTTCTCCCTTGTTGATATACTCAAAGCAATGCCCCGATACCACAACTGGAACCCCATGGTTTCCTGCAGCAACAGAAGCCGTGTGCCTGTACATTATATCAAGATCAATCAGCTGACTCTTGAAGAGTTAAAGAGGCAATAGGGGAAAGAAAAATTACTATAGATTTTTTCCTCAAATCTAAAATATTTGTGTATTTTATATACATATATTTACCTTTCTCATCAAGTATGTCATTTCAAGATTTATATAATTGTACTTTACATTCAAATGAATCTACTGGCAGTGTTTGTGCTTTATCTAACAGAAATATGAATGAACAAACAACTGTGTGTCAATATCTAAATGTTTGTGCATTATCTAAATGGAGACTTGGTGTGGTGCATGCCCAACTTGGGAAACAGACAAAAGACAATAATATAGCAACAATAACAATATCAATTATACTACTAATAATGAAAAAAATTAGTTTTCGTTTAAGTAATAAAAACAACACGTGGCCAAGCACAGAGCCAGCTCATTGGCAGTTTTTTTTTTCTTTCCTTTTTTAAAATTTCTTTTAATAGCTAAAAATATGACAAATCTCCAATGAAAATTTGAAAATATAAAAGCACCCCCATGAGCTAAATTCAAAGGTCATCTCTGTAAACGATAGACAAATTGAGAGATCTGGGAGTGTGAAAAGTGATTTCTGTATTGAATAAATAATTACAGATACAAGAGAGTTTATATAAAATAATTAAGCTTGACAAAACTAACTCTAACAAACACAGATACTAAATACAACAACGACTAACAAGAAGCATTTTTAAAAATCCTACCAGCCCAAAATGGAGGCACTCCACTTAACAGAATGTAAAGAATCACTCTAGCACTCCAAAAATCTTTAAAAATCCTACCAGCCCTTTAGATTGTGGCTTTGCCTAGAGGGTTCAATATGAACCACATTGAGATTTCAGGGAAATTGAGTGAATCAGTCACCACATGGAAACACAATTTTCTTTGGTTCCTATAGAGTCCAAGAACTTTACTTAGCTAGTTAGATAGTAGTATTATAGTATTTATAGTATTATCTTAATGACTGTGGATTTTTGGTTCAGACCAGGAATTATTTGGACACTCATAGTAGTACTTTTAGATTTTCTAAGTTTAACCTATAGTTTAAGAATATTAATGTTAACCTAAGGTTTGATTAATATGGCTGATATTAAGGATAATATTTATTATACTATATGGTTTAGATAAGAACCAATAGGATTTTAAGCACATGTTATGTATGGGTGATTAAAGGATTAAGTATTTTGAGGATTAAATTTAATAAGGGTAAAGTTTGAATGCTCTAAGGTCAGTCAGCAGCTTTGAATACGTTTAAGGGCTTAGTCAAGGCTGTTTACTCAATTTGAATTAAGCTAAAAATGTGTAATTTCGTGTTTAAATAATCAGCAAATGTCGATATATCGCAGCTATAGGGGGCGATATATTGCAGCACGTAGATACGGAAAACACGAAACGATGCACGACTGCCTCGGGCATACTGGCCCAGGCGATATATCACCTACAGGGGGCGATATATCGCCTCCTTCAGCTTATTTTGAAAGTTTTTTTGAATTTGTTTTCCATTCAGCCATTCAACCTCTTGATAAGTCCAGCAACTTTTTGAACGAGTTTTCAACCTCTGCTGAACGATTATTCAAATTATTTTCACCTAAAAAGCCATTATTTTTATTCAAGTTAAATCAAGATCCTTTCATTCCTAAACTCTATAAATAGGACCTAGTACCCATCCATTATTCATCTTTTGCTCTAAGTTCAGAGGCTGCAAGTTGCTAGGTGAGTGTGAGAGTGTAAACACTTGGGTGGGGAAATCATAAGCTTGATCATCATAAGCTTATCAAACACTTGGGAAAGTAAGGATTTATAGTATTTTGGTTCAAGGTTTAGATTGGTCTACAAGTCTTCAAGGTAATTCTACACCTTAGTTCATTGGTATTATTTTATTTTAAGTTCTCATAGTCTTCTACTCAACCTCTAACCTTAATCTTTATTTTGGTTAGGAAATCTAAGTTCTTGAGCAAAAAGGTTTTGGTAAGTATTTTTCTCAATGGTTTAGTCCTTCCATTCCTTTCATTTCTCTTCTTCTCTATACTCACTCTTTTTAATGGTTCTTAGGAGTGTTCCAAAGTCCCACCTCTGTCCTCTTATCCTGGTATTTTGGTAAGGAAAATAGGATAGAAATTCATATGTTATATGTTCTATATGTTATCTTATGTTTCTTATGTTATGATAAGTGTTATGATATGTATGTTTGTAGGCTTGGGCATATGACCCATATGACTAACAAGACCCCAAATAGATTATGGGCATACGACCTGCTTAGCTAGTAGGACCCCACTAATCTCATGGGCATATGACTTGTTTAGTCTATGGGACCCCAAGTAATAATGGCCATTATAGTATGTGTATGAGATAAGTGGAATGTATGTTATGTTATGTTTTTATGTTTCTTATGAAATCTATGTATATGAACTATGTGGTAGATTTTCCTTGCTGGGCATTAGGCTCATTCCTTTTTGTTTATATGTGCAGGAAAATAGCTATAGTGGCGGTAAGGTTCGTGGATGCTTGGGGATTGTGTATCGGTGATGAATGGATTCAAGGAGTCGAGAGTTCGATTTTCGAGGATGTAGTCTTCTATTTATGGTTTTACATGTATTTTTCCGCACTTTCTATGTAACTCCTTTTTATGTTAAATTATGTTTTGTTTAAAACAATGGGATCCCATATCCTACTTGACATTTTATGTAAGTAACTCTTATTTTTACAAGTTTCCTAATAAAGTTATGGTATTTTCACAATGTAAGTTTCATTAAGGATTAGTATGTTTAGTTTTAGTTAATGGTCCAAAAGTCTAGAGTAGTTGGGTCATTACAGTTCCTGCATAATTTTATGACAAGAAACAACGATCAAGGTCTGATATATCTATTTCATACCAACAATATCATGGAATCCAGAATAACTAGTTACAAGTGTAGAATGAAATAAAAGCCAAGAAGTCGTCGCAACATTTTTTTACCATTGCTTAAAATCTTCATTATTGGGAAAGGAAACATAGAAGAATAGTAGGAATTTAAATTACTGCCGCTGCAGAAATAGTGGAGCTAACAACCACTGCACATGCCAGAATATTATTAGAGAAGACAACATAATGATGAAGGTTCTGATCATGCAAAAATTTTAGCTTCTGTTGCTTGGGAAGTTGCCCCTCTTCTGGCTCTAAAGCAAAGCATACGGCAGTAAGGCGTATAGAAAGACAATGGAGCCCTTTCGAGGTAGTTCATGTTAGGAAAAATAATATTGCCTCAATGGAAATGGTAAGATAATGTTACAACTCTATGCAAAATATTACAATGGACAAGATTGATTAAATAAAGTGTTACAACTCTATAACTGAAAATACAAATAAAACAAAGGAAATGAAGAAGATGATGAAGAAGAAGAAGAGAATAGTAAAATACAACTCAAAACAAAAGTTACAAATAAAATAAAGTGTTTGGACCAAATGAAGAGATTACAACTCTTAAACAAAATATACAAGTAAATAAAACAAGAGAATAAGAAGAAGAACAATAGAACAAAAGGAAGAACATAAACCACAAACAAACTCTCACTTACACAACCTAAGTGAAGAGGATTGGGGATCACCAACTTGAACAAGGTTTAAAACCTTTGTCCAAAAGCTTATTTCCCCCTAACTCAAGCACTAAGGGATCTCTCTCGGATTTTGGAAATGCTTTATGGAATTATCAAGCCTCAAGGTGTTTCTAGCCAAGTGCTTTAGTGGATAGAAATGGTGTGTCTTACAAGTGAGCATTAGGCTCCTATTTATAGAGTTTAGAGACACCCTTTGAATTTCAAATTCCACCAACCCCCATGGCTGTTACCAATGATTAATTTGGTGTTTTATGGAATTAAAATAGAGATTTGGGAGTTACTTAGCTGTTGGAATCGTTCAAAGTTGGATAAAAAACCGAAATTATAGAAGCTGTCAGCCATTAGGGCCGCGACGCTAGTTCCAGGCGCCGCGGCCCTCAATCAATTTCAGCAAGACATTTTTTCAGTTTTTTCCAAAACGTTCCAATTTATTCCCACTTGATTTTGTAACTTCCATACACAATATGGGAGTTAAAATCACATCTCTATCAGCCATTTCTCAAATGGCTTTAAGAAATTCATCTCAATATTGTGTAACAACAAATCTACACAATAATGGGTGATATTTAGGAGTTACAAATTTGTGATGAATTTGTAACACCAAATATGTTACATGTTTGGATATTTCACATATATCCAAATAATGTAACTCTCTATTATATGTTACAATATGTGACACTCCATGTCACATTTATTTAATCTAAAACATTATATTATAAAATAATATAATATTACATTATATTATAAAATAATATAACAGTTCATGAAGCAATATGGACAAGATATGTTGCTTGCTTCTTTTGCGATCGGTTGTGTGAGCCATAGCACAGAGCTTAGCAGCCATGGCAGAGGAATCAGGGTACACCGCACTGGCTTTAGACAATGAAGTTTCCATGTGTCTCATTTTCTGCAAAGCATTGCAATATCACGGGTTTTCGATTGAAATGAATCTCTGGAACTCACTATTACAGAAAACAATTAAAAAATAAAACAAAATTATATTTTTAGACAAAGTTACAACTCAAAATCCTTTGTACGCTCACCAAGTGATCGCTCCACCTCTTTAATTCCACCTCTTTAATTCGTAGTCTTACCGATAAGCAATACTGTAACCTAGATGCTCAAATGGTGAAATGAATATACTAATCTGGCACTTCATTTTTAGACAAAGTTACAAATACCAAATTGCTTCTCACAGATTGACCAACCAACACGAGTGGGAGCTGCCCCAACTTAAAACCAGAGTAGTAATATTCGAACCATTCCAATCCCAATTTCTCGTCCTAGTTTATGCAAATAATACTTAAAAATCGAAATTCATTTGGCTTTAGCAAGAAAAGGGAAGATAGATAGATGAATGGAGGAGGGCAGAACCTTAGATTTTGGAGCTTGCTGGAGATAGAAGATCAGCGCCTCAGAGTTTTGGGTTGAGTGAACTGGAGATGGTTAGAGTTGCACGGACTTTGGGTTGCCGCTGGGACTGGGAGGTGACTTGAAACTTGGTGCTTGGTGACCGGTGGTGGCTACTGACTGGGCGGTTGGTCGGGGGGGCTGGGAATTATTCAGGTATCATAATGACAGCAAAAACTATAAATACGCCATAAACTAAAGGTACTCACCTCAAAGGAATTAGTCAGGTAACCACCCATTGTTGCAAATTCCATTTTATAGATGGTCAGGAGAAAATTGATAGCCCCTGAGATATGTTGAAGGTCTCGGGTCTCAGAAATGTTGAAGGAATTGAATGAAAGGAATTTTCAGGTCTCTCAACTGGAATTGAGGAAATGTTGAAGGAGAGGAAATGGGTCTCTCGGGTCTCACAAATTTTCAGGTCTCAGGAATGAAAAAAAAGGCTAAGTGGCGGGTCTCACAAATTTTCAGGTCTCAGGAATGAAAAAAAAGGCTAAGTGGCGGGATGGTGTATATTACCGCCCTTTTTTCATGCCCAATATAATACTCTAGCATAACACTTTTTTATTAGTAGTATATTCATGTGTTATGGAAATGGGTATTTGGTGTAGTGTTACAGTAGCCAAAACTCACACTTACTAATCTTAGCATATAACCTATGCTCCCTTAACCGCTGTAATACCAAGCGCAGATGCTGCTCATGCTATATCTCTGGCTGAGAGTACACCAGTATGTCGTCAATGAATACGATCACAAACTTGTCCAAATAGTCCTTGAAGACCCTATTCATCAAATCCATAAAGACTGCTGGGGCATTGGTTAATCCAAATGACATAACTAGGAATTCATAGTGTCCATACCTGGTGAAAAAGCGGTCTTTGGTATGTCCTCCTCTCTAATCCTTAACTGATGGTAGTTTGACCAAAGGTCAATCTTAGAGAACATTGTCTTCCTCAGTAGCTAGTCAAACAAGTCCTCGATCCTAGATAGTGGGTACTTGTTCTTAATGGTCAACTTGTTCAGCTATCTGTAGTCAATACACATCCTTAAGGATCCATCCTTCTTCTTGACAAACAATACAGAAGCACCCCATGGCGAAAAAATCAGTCTGATGAATCCCAAATCCAGTAACTCTTACAACTGAATCTTCAAATCCTTTAACTCTGCCGGAGCCATTCTGTAAGGTGTCCTAGATACTGTCCCCTCCCCCAGCGCTAACTCTATAACAAACTCGATCTCTCGTTGTGGCAGAATTCCTAACAAATCTGCGGGGAACAAATCTGAAAACTCACATACCAATTTGGTCTTACTCGGTCCAACTGACACAACCCTAGAGGTATCCATAATGTTTGCTAGGAATCCTATGCAACCTTCTTGCATCACGCCTCTAGCCTTCAGTGCCGAAATCCTAGGTACTCGCGGTCCACTCACTGTCCCCATGAATACAAATGGTACCTCCCCTTCCAGTTCAAAGGTCACCATCCTGCGTTTTCAGTCAATCGTCGCCCTGTGCTTTGATAACCAATCCATCCCCAGGATCATATCAAAGTCCTCCATCGCTAACTCCATCAAATAAACAGACAACTCTCTATTGTCTATCTCTACTGGCAATGCTCTAACCCATCTTCTAGAGCCTACTAGTTCCCCAGTTGGCAAAAAAGTATGAAATCCCCTAGCATACAAATCACTAGGTCTACACAGCTGATCTATCACTCTAGCATAAACAAATGAATGAGTAGCCCCAGAATCAATCAATGTAGTATAAGAAGAACTAGCACTGAAAATATGACCTGTCACGACTGAGGGGCTAGCCTCAGCCTCAGTCTGGGTCAAGGTAAATACTCTGGCAGGAGCGGACTGTTGCTCTTCTTTGGCTCTTCCTTTCTGGCTTGTGGGCAATCCTTCCTCAAGTGACTGATACTCCCACAAGTAAAGTAGGCCCTAATCCTGCACTCTCCCTGATGTCGTCATCTACATTGAGAACACACTGGGAAACTCCTCTAGTTGTCTCCCCTGCCCTGACGGCCACTGAAAGCACCCCATGCCCTCCTATCCGAGCTAGGAGGAGCAAAAGAGTTTGGGGCCTTTCTCTTCTGCTCACTGGGGCCACTACCCCGACTAGATCCAGTGAAAGGAGGCACCATCCTCCGAGCATCGTGCCTAGCAGTGACCTCTCTCCATATCCGATCCTAGACCCCCTTAGTTGTAAGGGCCTTGTCCACTACCTGTGCATAAGTGGTACTCCTTGGATCCAAGGTTATCTTAATGTCACTGACGATCATAACATTCGATCCCCGCAAAAATCGATCTCTTCTTGCCATGTCAGTTGGCATCAAATCCAGCGCAAACTTCGCTAACCAGTCAAACTTTAGAGCATACTTAGTAACCGTCATTCGATTCTGAGTCAGGTTGGTAAACTCGTCAACCTTTGCAGCTTAGACTGCGATACTGTAATACTCCTCATTAAAAATGTTCCCGAACTCTTCCCAAGTCATAACAGCAACATTCCTTCTCTACGACACAACATCCCACCATATGCGAGTGTCTTCTCTCCACATGTAGCTAGCGCAAGCTACTCTCTCATTCCCTTCCACCCTCATGAAATCAAGGATGGATGAAATCATGTTCATCCACTACTTTACCCGTAGTGGGTCTTGTTCACCCTCGAAGGTGGGAGGATACTACTTCCTGAACCTCTCATACAAAGGTTCCCACCTATTTTCCACAGCAGGCTGGGCTGGCACTGGTGCCACAGCCTGTGGAACCTGCAACCCTATGCCCTGAGGAAGGGCCTGTTGCCTCAACTGTCGAAGCTCTTCTTCTTTTCGGTGAAGTCTAGCTTCCACCTCGGCAAATAACTGTTGCCAATTCGATGGGGCAGGTGGAGGATCTTGACCCTGGTTGTCATCCTCGGCCCTAATGCCAAGCAGTCTGATTGATCGCCGATGCATTATCACAATGTGCCTGCAATCAATGACACCGCTTATCGAGCATGATAACAACATCCAAACCACCTCCCAAATTCGCATCAACCAACCACAATCAACAATCCACATAACACAGATAACATACAACAATCAAGGGGCCATGCCCTAGCATCATGCATATGTCAACTCATTCATCACGCTCTATTAAAATATTCCGGCAAACATGGCACTTTAGTAAGCATTTAAACATATAATTCAATAATTACCAACCATCCCTGAGTCGAGCTTGTCACTGGCAGCTAGCGTACATGTTCGATCGATCTCCAGGAACCATAAACCTTGGCTCACTCTGATAACAAGTTGTAACGCCTTACTTCCTTAGAGCCGTTACTAAGTGAGTTTAAAACGTGCCATTAACTCACTAATCGAGGTTTTAGGTTAAAAGTGTGACTAAACTGAGATAAAACCCGTTAAAAGACACTAAATATAACACATTTGGTTATTTATCGAAATCTCGAAAAGTTTTACAATTGGGATCCCGAAAATTCTGTTTAGGAAATACTTTACATCTCAAAATACATTTAAGGTCGACTTAGGCGACAAAATAACTATTACAATACATTTTCCCAAAAATAACCCTAGCCGTGGCAGCTAGGCAAGCCGAACATGTACCCATCGCTCCACGCTCTCTGTACTCATGGTTGGTCGACCTTTCCCTTGCCCTTACTTACACCATAGAGCACCTGTGAGCCAAATCCTAGCAAGAAAACTCAACATAAAACAAATAACATATGCATATCTATCAAAAAAATATAACAAAACAGCCAACAAGCTAAACACATAGCGGCCATCTGTCCCAGGTGCTTTACCAGGCCCTGGGTTCGTGGTCTTCACCAAGAGGATGGCTCAACGCCGTTTCTGGCCCCTTTCTGTACTTGGCTCTGCATTCCGCGTGCTCAATGTCGTTCCCGGCCCCTTGCCGTACTCGTCTTCCCGCCGTTCTCGGCCTTCGCCGTTCCCGACCTTCACCATTCATTCACAAATATGCACTACATAGCATAATATCAACAAATATTTAAACATATACTAAACATAAACAATAGGGTTACGCCCTACAATCCAATCAACAGGGACATGCCCTACAATACAAACAATAGGGCCACACCCTGCTCTACGGGTACAACAATTTTCTTACCTGTGTCCCAAGCTTCCTGAGCACCGCAATCCTGAGCATAGTCATCTAACTCGACCATCGCTGAAAACCTAGTCACAACGCATTCATAATAGCCATCCATCAAGATCTAATCCAATAAATAAGTTCAGAACATAATTCTAGCCTTTGGGACCTTGGATTCTACCAATCCGGGTGGTAAAATCCTTCTCGAGCCTTAACTTTTGGGTTCCCGAGCTAAAAGCCTTCAAACAGCCAATATTTTTAATTTAAGCCTCGGCCCAGCCCCTTAAGGACCACGACGCACCCAAGTCAGAGGCAAAATGCCTCTCTGTTGAGGGACACGGGCCACGACGCTCCAAACATTGGGCCGCGGTGCGCCTAGGCAGACAGAGGCTTCCAGCCTCTTCGACACACATGGGTCGCGGCACCTGAAGAACAGGGTCGCGGCTCGAGCCTCCAAACCCAGAAATTCCATGCAATTCTACGAGCTAACTTCCCTGAAAATCATTCTAAACACACCCCAAAATCAGAATTGAGTCCCACAATCATTCTAATACACCTTAAGCAGTGTTAGAACCCCAGAAACTAACTAACTCATCCCAATTCTAAACAAAGCAAGTCTTAAGTCCAAAAACTCAACTAAATTCAATCTCAACAAAATCGATCCTCAAAACTTGAAAGTGACCTTACCTCAGTGAAGATTTTTTAGCTTAATCTAGCTCTTTAGCACCCTAGGCTTATCCTCCCCAAGTACCAAGCTTCAGTTATGAATTTCTCCTCCAAATCTCCAAAAATCAACTAAGTCTTCTAGAGGATGAATGAGAGAGTCGAGAGAAAGAGAGTGTTTCTATTTTTTTTCCTTCCTTCCCTTTAGTTCTAGTGACTTCTCCAGGCTACTCAGCCTACTCTAAACCATGTATATCCCCTGCCAAAAGACCAAACTTCCCCTTAAGTAAATCTAAGTCCTCAAGTGCCACCAAGGGAAATTCCATCATTTGTCGTGTCCCGCTAATTCCTCGTCTGTTCCTATAAATCCCCATTTAATCCCGACATTCCAAATGATTACTAAACTACTACCCATTACTCGACAAATCCCAAACACATATAACATTCCTAAAATACCCCTAGGCTCCTCTCGAGTTGGGTATTTGACCCCGTTGTGACTTTTTAGCTAAAGTGCTCCCTAGGAACGTCCCTGATAGTGCATTACAAATATATCACCACTCACACGTGGTATCAATCACAATATACACAAATATTGCATTTATGCCCTCAACAGGCTAAAATTACAAATATGCCCCTAATAGCCAAATGGGGCCCACATGCATATTTAATTCACCTAAACATGCATTTCTAATCACATAATCATCAAATTCACATATTAACGTAATTAAATCAATTATTGCTCTCCAAACATGCTAATCAAGGCCCTAAGCCTTATTAGGAAATTTGAGACATTATACGCATAGCTTTTCCTAAACACTTTCAACCACCCAATTCATACTAGGCCTTGGTCCTAAAGCTTAAATAATGCCTCCATAAGTTACTTAGTGATTCCCTCTCCACTAATGTAGACAAACGCCACACCAAAGATCAATATGACTTTATCAAGCTTGTAATGATAGGTTAGGGTGAAGGTAAGATAAGAGAGATTAATTTTGGCTCAAATCCCCCTAAGCACCTCAATCTTTCTAGGACCTAAATCAATGCACACATTAATTTCCCCAAAGAACACCCCACAAAAAAATATAACTCTTGCCACTAGCCTTTATTACTAACATCCAAAGACAAAAACTAAAATTGAAGAGTTACACCCCTAAACTTGTTTGCAAACATACTTGATTCTTTTTTTCTTTTCATAACCTTTTTTTTCAATACTTTCCTTTGATGCAAGGGAGTGCACTCTTTAATCCTCTTTTTTCTTTTCTATATATTTTTCTCTTTTTTAAATAATGATAAGAGTTCAACATTGTCCTTAATGGTGAAAACAAGAAAAAGAAGAAAATTGAAACTCTCACCAAAATGCCTCTCTAACACTCAACTCCTCTCAACCCCCAAAATGCAATAACAAATCGATCCTAGAAAGACAAGGTGTGAAGGGTACGATGAAATGAGGTTATTATATCTAGCTAGGCTAATGAGTGGCTAAGAAATAAAAGTGTCTATTAAGCTCAACAAAGTGACTAGGGATAAAAATGCATAATAGGTAGGCTTAAAAGGCTCAAATGGTCCAAACATGGCCTAAATGATGTCATTGGTGTAGTGATGTCTAGGATTTCGCCTCAAGAAAAACCATTAAGTAATTCTAGAAACTTAAGCTCTCATAAGCATCTAGCTCTTTCGAGGTTCTAAAAAATGTTTACTCAAGCTATGCACAAACTAAAAAGAAAACCCCTCTCATCAAAGAATTGCTAGCAACATTCACACCCAAAGAATTATATTTTAAAACATAAGTAAGAAGGACAATCAACGCCAACTCAATTTTATTATATTTTTGTATTATTTTCAAGATCGTCATCGAGCCCTCCTAGGTAACACTAACAAAGACAGAGAACATCCTCAAAAGAACGACCAAACAACAAGACAAAGAGAAACTACAAACAAACAAGACAAAGACAGGAACAAGAACAAGAACTAAACAATAGACTACTAAAAGAAAACATCAGGAACAACACAAACCACAAAATATATAAAGAACAAAAGATGGGTTAAGAATACTCCCCCTGCCTATTCCTCAAAATTGGTATATGAAGGAATAGGGTCGTCATGAACAACCAGAGCTGCCCATCTCTTCAAAATGGAGCTAGGGAATGCATGGAAGAGAACTATAGGCTTGGTGAAGTTCCGATGAAGGGACTTGATTAATGCAACGTCTCGCTGTTTGGCATATTTCCAGTACGCCTGTTGCTAAGTTTTAATAGACACCATCTACCCAAGAATTTGCTGCTGCTGATAAAAGATGTCTGCGAGGGTGGGAGCAAGATGGGGTCTTGGTGGAGGTGCGGTGGGCCACCTTCAAGCACAAGCTCGTGGTGCTAAACATGAGTGAAGAAATCAATGTCATGACGCTCATAAAGCACATCCTCACTCGTATAATAAGGACCCACAGCTCTAAGGCACAATTGAGTGATGAGTGATGGAAAGAAAAATTTTCCCTTATTATTCTTGGCACAACTAACAATCTGCCTAGGAATAATCTTGCCCACATCAATACTAAGCCCGAAAAACATGCAATACAATAGAAGCACACACTTTTTTGACATCGTAGTGTCATGTGTGGTAGGCAACAAATGACATTTAAGGAAATGTAACCACACACATGCCTCAGGTAGCACAAAGGTGTGTAATAATGTACGAACATCGCTTGTAGAAACACACCATTGAGCGCCTATAGATGCTACCCGTTGTAGTGCCTTATCAAAATTCTCTGGTGAAGGGGCCACTACCATATCATTATAGATAGCACACTCAAAATTGTCAAGCCCAAAAGCAGAATTAATAGCAGCAACAGAGAATGAAACAGTCTTGCCTCGCACCACCACTTCAGAATTCTCAGAGACACAATGTTGGCGTAAAATTCACACACTAAAGGGATGATAGTGTGCTTTGTTTTTTGACAAAAAGACTCCCATTTGTGCTTCTCAATGACTTCACTGAGATAGGCTGGCACCTCAGCAGTAGTAGAAAAAAAACCTTTTTAGGAAGCAACTTCTTCATCTTAATAGATTCATATTTCTCTTTGGCTTGAGTGGAAGAAAATTTCTCAAACGGTAGTGGAGGAACTGAATTGTTCTTGGTCTTAGGGTTTGGTATAACATGTTTCTTATTGGTCAAAGCTTTGGTGGTAGCGGTGATCTTAAGAGGCTTGGGTGGAGGTATGGTGGATGTGGATTTGGCTTGCTTGTTGGACTTTTGGATGATATTTTTCTTGGTTTATGGTTTGGTGGTGGTGGTGGGTTCATTTGTAGTAGCTGGTGAGGGTGATGGTGGTGGGGTAGAGTTTGAAACTGTGGAAATATTTTTGGATGGTGGTGGGGTAAATGGTGGTTTGGATTTTCTCTTTAGAGCTCTTGTTTTGGTGACCATTTGGGAGGAAAAAATGGGGTAATATCAATTCAGATGCTCACAAAGGACAATGTAACGCCCTAATCTCCAGGGACCGTTACGGTGTGGAATTTGAATAGTGCTAAACTCGCTAATCGAGTTATTTGGCCATAATCGTGTAACTAAGTATGATTAGCGGTTTAGGATTAAAAATTTTGGTTAAGTTATAACGTTTCATTAAAACGTTTACTGTATACATTGGGATCCCAAAAATATAATTTAAAGGTTAATTACAAGAAAAATATTTACAACCAACCGATCTAACCGGCAAAATAGGGTTTAACCCTAGTTCCTCTTTCAACCCTCGGCCATGGCTGTCGAGTAGCTGCATATGTACATGTCGTCATCTAAGCTCTCCAACTCAAGGATGGTCCAGCTTTCTTTTGTCTTTACCTGCACCACATAGCTCACATGAGCTAAAGCCCAGTGAGAAAACTCATTATGCTCATAAACAGAAATTTTGTGTCACAAAATCATATCTGGCATGCCTAGAAAATATAGCTCTATTCAAGCATGCAATTAAGTTCAGACAATGCTAGGGAATCTAGGATAAGAAATCATGTTCTCCTGATCTGAATGACTATCAAGTCAATCCTAATCAGATGAGTGATTTAACACTGGTGGTTCCGTTAACCATAATGAGAGACTGACAAGCAAGTCACCATAGGGCTCAGCACCCACATCCATGCAAATTATGATCATTATGATTATACAGAGCTTATAGCCCTGAACAGATGAGTAAATATCACTTTGAGGTTCTGTTTAACCATAATGAGTGACTGACGAGCAAGACACTATGGGGCTCAGTACCCATAGCCATGTGATGAAACAGTCACCTGGGCTTTCTGGAAATGGCTCTAATCAGATGAGTGACTGACGAACAAGTTAGTACGGGACTCGGCACCCATAGTTATGTGACAAAATAGTCACTTTGGCTCAGCACCTATAGCCATGTGACTAAACAGTCACTTGGACCTTCTGGCCCTGGCTCCAATCAAATGAGTAACTGCTGGTAAGTCACTCGGGCTCAACACCCATAGCCATGTGACTAAACAGTCGCTGGGGCTCTTTGGCCCTGGCTCTAAGTGACTAGCCTTTGGCTAGACAAGCGCTTTTAGTTTTCATCGAACTTGAGGTCGGTCTAGCATTAATGCTCATTTAAGTCATTCAATGCAGATGTCGATTAGATCTAATCTTTATCGGCTTGCGTTAAACACGCTAAGACCGTTCTTGACTTATGAGTCAATACCATGTGACCAGTGCTTAGTACCACTGCCGAACTTGACTAATGAGTCACAACTTCACAGTTAATACTGACACCATTGCCAATTTTGACTAGTTAGTCAGTGTCACGCACAAGTAAGCAATGCTACCAGGCATATATCATATGTTAAATATCCAAATGTAGGGCATTCAACATTCTTAGTTAACAATTGCTAGCATAATTATGATCATGCATAAACACAGAGGCTCAAGCTCTGATCAATCTCATATTCAACCTTCATGGCATGCTCCAATCACATGTTTCTCGTGCATCACATACTGGGTGCAGTTTTCTTACCTTTGGTCCAAGTACAGGTTACCAATAAATGAGCCACAAGCACGATCCTGATTCCAAGCCCCTAGCTATAACCTAGTCACAACCATAAACAGTGATCCAATGAGTTCAAGTTCTAAAACCCAATTCTGGAACCAAGACCTAGCCTCCGAGATGTCGAATCCCACTAAACCGGGTAGTAGGAATGATCCCGAGGCCTAAGGTTTGAGTTCCCATGATCAAAACATCATTTTCCCCAAAAATGGCCTCAAGCGCCGCGACCCCCAGGCCTTTCAGTGACCTCCACCTTCTTCATCGAGCCTAGGTCGCGGCACAACCTCGAACCAGCCATTTTCCTCGATTTTACCATTTAAAAACCTTCCAAAAATCTATCCAAACATCTCCAAATCCCAAAATCAAAGTTCCCAAACATCCCCACGATCCAAAACCAACAAAACCCAAGCTTCAGTTCATTCAAAAACTCATAAAAACACAAAATCCAATTCAAGCTTAAAATCTGTAAAAACTTAGAACTTAAAACTTGGATTGCCTTCAATTGAGTTGTTTCCCAACTAAATCCTCTGGCTAATAAGCTTCTAATCTTCACTAGAATCTCTATTCCTCGATCCTCGCTTGAATCCGAGTCCTAGAACTCAAGTTTCCTTCGAAAATGCGATCGGAAGATGAAAATGGAACTTTGAAGGAGAGAGAATGTTCTGAACGTTCTTTTTATTTCTTAACAGGTTACTTCAAGCTTAAGTAACCTCAAACAAATCCTAACGCTCATGGTCTTGAAAACGTCCCTAGGGGAAAAATAGTCAAAACTTCTAGAATTTCCCATGATCTTACTAACTACCATTTAATCATCAAATATTGATTCCCATTACCCAATAACCCGGTAATGTGCTAAATACCCCTTGACTCAGTCCGAGTCAAGAATAAATCTCGTTGTGACTTTCCCACTGGCTTACCTCCTAGGATCATCTCGTGCTGAGTAACCCTAGCATATCCAAATAATAAAGAAGCACCACACATATACCACATATATGCCAAATATGCCCGAAATGGCCAAAATATGAAAATCACCCAATTACTCAGAAATGGGTTCACATGCATATTTAATACACCTAAACATGCATATTATAATTAAATATCATAATAAATCAATTATGGCCCTCCCAACCTCCTAATAATTTGGGGCATTACAATTATCTCCTCCTTACAGAAATTTCGTCCTCGAAATTTATCTGAACTGCCCAGAATAAGAATCCCGCACAACTGATTCTTGTTTCCCAGGTCGTTCCCTCGACCTCACTATTTCTGTAACATTACCTTAACTCAAGGTACACTTTATTCCTCAGAACCTTATTCTTTCTATCTCGTATGTGGAATGGCTATTCCTTACAGAATAACTTAGCCTCAATCCCCAGATTCTTATAACTCAACTCATGAGTTTCTTTTAACCCATGTCCTCAGCATGGAAATTCATAATACACTGTATACAACTGACAGTGCCAAAGACATGGCCAATCCATAGGCAACCCGACCGATCCAATCCAGGATTCAAACGATCATAACAATCTAGGGCTTAACTTGCCCTTAACCTCTCACCCCTTTCCATGGTGATACTTGAAGGAAGATACAATCTTCTACTTGGAGCTCCATGTTCCTACTTTTTAATTCAATAAAACATTTCCATTTACTCTGAGAACTGAGCATCGAAGTTCTAACTTCTAATAATCTCAATGGTCCCCTGAACTACCTCAGGATCCAAAATCATCACCTCACCCATCTCATTCCAATGAACAGTTGATAAACATTCTCGAACTTACCTTATCTAATAAAATACATTTCCAATAATGGACAACTCTCATTCTCTCTCTGATTTACCATCAATTTGAGGATAATGAACTGTGCTGAATTCCATCTATATACTCATCACCTTCCTTAATCCTTCAAAGACCTGGAAGTAAAAAATAAGTCATCTTCTGATAGGATAGACCTCGAATTCCATGAAGGCGCACTACCTCTTTCACATAGAGGTCTGAAAACTGATCAGCTGTGTTACTTGTTCTTACTGATAGAAATGAACTCACTTGGAATACTGGTCCCTAATGACCCAATGCCAACTCATACTGGCCCCCCATCTTGGGCAGCTCCACCGCAAAACCCATCGCGATGTTTCCTTATTTCCACTATAAAGTACTCAAAGGCTGCAATGGCCTTACTGGTTTCCGATACTCTGATCTGACCTGCTAATAGGTTAATAACGTTGTCACACATTCCATTATGTCCCTCTCCCTCCCAGGCCATCACTATAATACTTCCAAACTCTGATACACTGTCATGATGCCTGAATGAAGAGAATAAGAGAGTAGCATGAGATTCATCCAGAATCTCCCATTTAATCTTAGTGTCCATCGAATTCTACATTCAATCTTCATACCATAATAAATTCATACTTGACACTGTTTAATCCTTAGCTAATCCAGCTAAGACTTTCCACTCTATCTTTCCTATATGTAGTTCACTTAATCGTCTTTCCTTTTGATCCTCTCCGAAATGATAATCTCAGGCATAAAAATGGCCACCTGGCCCACCAGAAACTTTACTCTAGTTCTGGTCAGATCCTTTAACCAACATGTCGCATAGGCAATCCTTTTTCCCTATCACTGAGATGTCATAACAACCTACAAACTGATTCTGATCTGTAAGAAGACTCATAACTCTTTCCCGAAGCACACATAATATCCTACCCATCCAAGGAAACTATTGCCTACTGAGGCGTTCCTTGACCTTGGCAAATCTCCACAAAAATACATCACAATACCACCGTCCAAGACGATCACCAATCCCATTCAAATAATCCTTTGAATGATCTGTCCATCTAATTCATCAAGACAACTCAACATTTATTACCCTCTCAAACATAACTCAACACTCCCAGTGCCCTTATCTGATATAAAAACAGTCTTCTGCATATCCTTCTCTCTGATCTCTAGCTGGTAATAACCAGATCAAAGATCCACCTTGGAGAATACCATCTTACTCAATAATTGAACCTTATCAAAACCACTGATGAGTCCTTTTCATCATAACCTAACTCATCTCTTGAATCACCAATACAATATTACACTCTCATCACAACATCACCATGTGATCTGCATAGCATCTCTATGCTTCTCTATATGCAACAAACAAAGAAATAGCATGGCACCAAAACCAGTCAGCATAGTACAAAATCAGAACTAGAAAGTTGACCTACCACCCATGAGGAATTAGTCTCAGTCTCTGACTGCATCGGAACGAACACTTGAGCTAGAGTCGAGCTGTCCATCCCCTTTTTCTCATCCTTTCTTAGCCTTGGGCAATCCTTCTTGAAATTCCCAACCATGTCACATAAGAAACATGCCTTTGCTCGACATTCTCCCAGATGACGCCTCTTGCACTGAGCACATACTAGATAAGTTTTCCAACTTTCATTATTGCTTACTCCAGTAAATTGTGGTGTCACCACCTGTGCTCCGTGCCCTCTAGCACCCTTCTTCTCATTTCTTATGCTCTCAACAGCAAGAGCCTTTCCTACCGCCTGAGCGTAGGTGGAGGTTTCATGCACTAGGGCAACTATAATGCCTTGAGCTATTTTGGAATTCAACCCCTGAATAAGCCTTTCCTTCTGAGCTGCATCTGTGGGTACCATGTCAAAAGCGAACTTGGCTAACCCATCAAGTTTATTAACATACTCGGTTATTGTTGCATTTCCCTGAACGAGATTCAGAAACTCATTCATCTTAGTAGTATTGGCTGCATCACAGTAATACCTTTCATTGAATAGCTATCTAAACTCCTTCCAGTCCATCACATCTGTGTCTCGTGTCTGGGATATTACCTCCCACTATGTCCGGGCATCATCCTGCAATACATATGTAGCACATATCACCCTATCGTGACCTACCATCCCCATACTGTCAAGAATGGAACTGATCATGCCCATCCATTGCTCAACTCTGAATGGATCTAGGCCTCCCTCAAAGACTGAAGGGTATACTCCTGGAATCTTCCACAGAGAAATTCCCATCTGTTCCCAACCCTAGGCTGAGCCAAAATTGGTGCCACTCCTAGCATAACAAAGGAAGAGGTATTCCCCAACAGATTCTGATGTTGCTTCAAACAACTGATCTCTTTCTCAAGCCTCTGCAATCATGATTGCAAATCTATAAACATTTGCTAAAAATTCTGAGGGGCAGATGAAGAACTCAACCCCTGGTTGTAACTCTCAACCTCAGTATAACCACCACCAAGCCTCATTATCTGCCTTGGATACAAACCTGCTGATTAAATCTGCAGTCAATTACTTGACCCATTAATTATGATGAGCATATCAAGAGCTTTCCCCACGGGAACAATCTTACCACACCACTTTCACAAATCACTGCAGTGCTAAAAAAAACATGCCCATGGCATTCATACATCAATCATAATCCCTGCTCTTCCAACATTCATACCATGCCTCCAATTCCAGCATGCAAATATCACAATTATATAAGTTCATGGAGCAGGTAATCATATATAATCACATTTATATATGTTCACAGTCAAGAGTCAGGCTCTATCAGAATCTCATGCTCCCTAATACAATGTGCAGGTAAAGCATTTACATTCTATTTAAGCAGTTAAGCACATAACTACAGAACTAGTTACCATTCCTCGAGTGAAGCTATCATCAGTGATGGGTGTACATGCCCAGCTTATCTTCAGGAGCCCTTAAACCTTGGCTTACTCTGATACCAAGTTGTAACACCCTAATCTCTAGGGACTGTTATAGTATGCAATTTGAACACTGCTAAACTCGCTAATCGAGTTATTTGGCCATAATCGTGTAACTAAGTATGATTAGCGGTTTAGGATTAAAAAATTTGGATAAGATATAACGTTTCATTAAAATGTTTACTGTATACATTGGGATCCCAAAAATATAATTTAAAGGTTAATTACAAGAAAAATATTTACAACCAGCCGATCTAAGCGAAAAAATAGGGTTTAACCCTAATTCCTCTTTCAACCCTCGGCCATGGTTGTCGAGCAGCTGCATATGTACACGTCGTCATCTAAGCTCTCCAACTCAAGGATGGTATAGCTTTCTTTTGCCTTTACCTGCATCACATAGCACCCGTGAGCCGAAGCCTAGCGAGAAAACTCAATATGCTCATAAACAGAAATGTCGTGTCACAAAATCATATATGGCATGCCTAGAAAATATAGCTCTATTCAAGCATGCAATTAAGTTCAGACAATGCTGGGGAATCTAGGATAAGAAATCCTGCCCTCCTGATCTAAATGACTATCAAGTCAATCCTAATCAGATGAGTGATTTAACACTAGTGGTTCCGTTAACCATAATGAGTGACTGACAAGCAAGTCACCACGGGGCTCAGCACCCACATCCATGCAAATGATGATCATTATGATTATACAGAGCTTATAGCCCTGAACAGAAGAGTGAATATCACTTTGAGGTTCTGTTTAACCATAATGAGTGACTGACGAGTAAGTCACTATGGGGCTCAGTACCCATAGCCATGTGATGAAACAGTCACCTGGGCTTTCTGGAAATGGCTCTAATCAGATGAGTGATTGACGAACAAGTTAGTACGGGACTCGGCACCCACAGTTATGTGACAAAATAGTCACTTTGGCTCAGCACCTATAGCCATGTGACTAAACAGTCACTTGGACCTTCTGGACCTGGCTCCAATCAAATGAGTAACTGCTGGGTAAGTCACTCGGGCTCAACACCCATAGCCATGTGACTAAACAGTCGCTGGGGCTCTTTGGCCCTGGCTCTAAGTGACTAGCCTTTGGCTAGACAAGCGCTTTTAGTTTTCATCGAACTTGAGGTCGGTCTGGCATTAATGCTCATTTAAGTCATTCAATGCAGATGTCGATTAGATCTAATCTTTATCGGCTTGAGTTAAACACGCTAAGACCATTCTTGACTTATGAGTCAATACCATGTGACCAGTGCTTAGTACCACTGTCGAACTTGACTAATGAGTCACAACTTCACAGTTAATACTGACACCATTGCCAATTTTGACTAGTTAGTCAGTGCCACGCACAAGTAAGCAATGCTACCAGGCATATATCATATGTTAAATATCCAAATGTAGGGCATTCAACATTCTAAGTTAACAATTGCTAGCATAATTATGATCATGCATAAACGCAGAGGCTCATTCTCTGATCAATCTCATATTCAACCTTCATGGCATGCCCTAATCACATGTTTCTCGTGCATCACATACTGGGTGCAGTTTTCTTACCTTTGGTCCAAGTACAGGTTACCAATAAACGATCCACAAGCACGATCCTGATTCCAATCCCCTAGCTATAACCTAGTCACAACCATAAACGGTGATCCAATGAGTTCAAGTTCTAAAACCCAATTCTGGAACCAAGACCTAGCCTCCGAGATGTCGAATCCCACTAAACCGGGTAGTAGGAATGATCCCGAGGCCTAAGGTTTGAGTTCCCATGATCAAAACATAATTTTTCCTGAAAATGGCCTCAAGCGCTGCGACCCCCGGGCCTTTCAGTGACCTCCACCTTCTTCATCGAGCCTAGGTCGCGGCCCAACCTCGAACCAGCCATTTTCCTCGATTTTACCATTTAAAAACCTTCCAAAAATCTATCCAAACATCTCCAAATCCCAAAATCAAAGTTCCCAAACATCCCCATGATCTAAAACCAACAAAACCCAAGCTTTAGTTCATTCAAAAACTCATCAAAACACAAAATCCAGTTCAAGCTTAAAAACTTTAAAAACTTAGAACTTAAAACTTGGATTACCTTTAATTGAGTTGTTTCCCAACTAAATCCTCTGGCTAATAAGCTTATAATCTTCACTAGAATCTCTATTCCTCGATCCTCGCTTGAATCCGAGTCCTAGAACTCAAGTTTCCTTCGAAAATGCAATCGGAAGACGAAAATGGAACTTTGAAGGAGAGAGAACGTTCTTTTTATTTCTTAACAGGTTACTTCAAGCTTAAGTAACCTCAAACAAATCCTAACGCTCGAGGTCCTGAAAACGTCCCCAAAGGCAAAATAGTCAAAACTTCCAGAATTTCCCCTGATCTTACTAACTGCCATTTTATCATCAAATATTTATTCCCATTACCCAATAACCCAGTAATGTGCTAAATACCCCTTGACTCAGTCCGAGTCAAGAATAAATCTCGTTGTGACTTTCCCACTGGCTTACCTCCTAGGATCATCTTATGCTGAGTGACCCTAGCATATCCAAATAATAAAGAAGCACCACACATATACCACATATATGCCAAATATGCCTGAAATGGCCAAAATATGAAAATCACCAAATTACTCAGAAATGGGTTCACATGCATATTTAATTCACCTAAACATGCATATTATCATTAAATAGCATAATAAATTAATTATGGCCCTCCCGGCCTCCTAAGCAAGGTCCTAAACCTTATTAGGAAATTTAGGGCATTATAACTGATTGTGACCGTCAGAATCCTGTGATCCGTAAGGGGAAAGATCAGGTAAAGCTGTGCAATCTCACACCGCCTGGGGAAGGTCAAGTGTGATGATTCTAAGACTGTGTGTTAGGAAAAATAATATTGCCTCAATGGAAATGGTAAGATAATGTTACAACTCTATGCAAAATATTACAATGGACAAGATTGATTAAATAAAGTGTTACAACTCTATAACTGAAAATACAAATAAAACAAAGGAAATGAAGAAGATGATGAAGAAGAAGAAGAGAATAGTAAAATACAACTCAAAACAAAAGTTACAAATAAAATAAAGTGTTTGGACCAAATGAAGAGATTACAACTCTTAAACAAAATATACAAGTAAATAAAACAAGAGAATAAGAAGAAGAACAATAGAACAAAAGGAAGAACATAAACCACAAACAAACTCTCACTTACACAACCTAAGTGAAGAGGATTGGGGATCACCAACTTGAACAAGGTTTAAAACCTTTGTCCAAAAGCTTATTTCCCCCTAACTCAAGCACTAAGGGATCTCTCTCGGATTTTGGAAATGCTTTATGGAATTATCAAGCCTCAAGGTGTTTCTAGCCAAGTGCTTTAGTGGATAGAAATGGTGTGTCTTACAAGTGAGCATTAGGCTCCTATTTATAGAGTTTAGAGACACCCTTTGAATTTCAAATTCCACCAACCCCCATGGCTGTTACCAATGATTAATTTGGTGTTTTATGGAATTAAAATAGAGATTTGGGAGTTACTTAGCTGTTGGAATCGTTCAAAGTTGGATAAAAAACCGAAATTATAGAAGCTGTCAGCCATTAGGGCCGCGACGCTAGTTCCAGGCGCCGCGGCCCTCAATCAATTTCAGCAAGACATTTTTTCAGTTTTTTCCAAAACGTTCCAATTTATTCCCACTTGATTTTGTAACTTCCATACACAATATGGGAGTTAAAATCACATCTCTATCAGCCATTTCTCAAATGGCTTTAAGAAATTCATCTCAATATTGTGTAACAACAAATCTACACAATAATGGGTGATATTTAGGAGTTACAAATTTGTGATGAATTTGTAACACCAAATATGTTACATGTTTGGATATTTCACATATATCCAAATAATGTAACTCTCTATTATATGTTACAATATGTGACACTCCATGTCACATTTATTTAATCTAAAACATTATATTATAAAATAATATAATATTACATTATATTATAAAATAATATAACAGTTCATGAAGCAATATGGACAAGATATGTTGCTTGCTTCTTTTGCGATCGGTTGTGTGAGCCATAGCACAGAGCTTAGCAGCCATGGCAGAGGAATCAGGGTACACCGCACTGGCTTTAGACAATGAAGTTTCCATGTGTCTCATTTTCTGCAAAGCATTGCAATATCACGGGTTTTCGATTGAAATGAATCTCTGGAACTCACTATTACAGAAAACAATTAAAAAATAAAACAAAATTATATTTTTAGACAAAGTTACAACTCAAAATCCTTTGTACGCTCACCAAGTGATCGCTCCACCTCTTTAATTCCACCTCTTTAATTCGTAGTCTTACCGATAAGCAATACTGTAACCTAGATGCTCAAATGGTGAAATGAATATACTAATCTGGCACTTCATTTTTAGACAAAGTTACAAATACCAAATTGCTTCTCACAGATTGACCAACCAACACGAGTGGGAGCTGCCCCAACTTAAAACCAGAGTAGTAATATTCGAACCATTCCAATCCCAATTTCTCGTCCTAGTTTATGCAAATAATACTTAAAAATCGAAATTCATTTGGCTTTAGCAAGAAAAGGGAAGATAGATAGATGAATGGAGGAGGGCAGAACCTTAGATTTTGGAGCTTGCTGGAGATAGAAGATCAGCGCCTCAGAGTTTTGGGTTGAGTGAACTGGAGATGGTTAGAGTTGCACGGACTTTGGGTTGCCGCTGGGACTGGGAGGTGACTTGAAACTTGGTGCTTGGTGACCGGTGGTGGCTACTGACTGGGCGGTTGGTCGGGGGGGCTGGGAATTATTCAGGTATCATAATGACAGCAAAAACTATAAATACGCCATAAACTAAAGGTACTCACCTCAAAGGAATTAGTCAGGTAACCACCCATTGTTGCAAATTCCATTTTATAGATGGTCAGGAGAAAATTGATAGCCCCTGAGATATGTTGAAGGTCTCGGGTCTCAGAAATGTTGAAGGAATTGAATGAAAGGAATTTTCAGGTCTCTCAACTGGAATTGAGGAAATGTTGAAGGAGAGGAAATGGGTCTCTCGGGTCTCACAAATTTTCAGGTCTCAGGAATGAAAAAAAAGGCTAAGTGGCGGGTCTCACAAATTTTCAGGTCTCAGGAATGAAAAAAAAGGCTAAGTGGCGGGATGGTGTATATTACCGCCCTTTTTTCATGCCCAATATAATACTCTAGCATAACACTTTTTTATTAGTAGTATATTCATGTGTTATGGAAATGGGTATTTGGTGTAGTGTTACAGTAGCCAAAACTCACACTTACTAATCTTAGCATATAACCTATGCTCCCTTAACCGCTGTAATACCAAGCGCAGATGCTGCTCATGCTATATCTCTGGCTGAGAGTACACCAGTATGTCGTCAATGAATACGATCACAAACTTGTCCAAATAGTCCTTGAAGACCCTATTCATCAAATCCATAAAGACTGCTGGGGCATTGGTTAATCCAAATGACATAACTAGGAATTCATAGTGTCCATACCTGGTGAAAAAGCGGTCTTTGGTATGTCCTCCTCTCTAATCCTTAACTGATGGTAGTTTGACCAAAGGTCAATCTTAGAGAACATTGTCTTCCTCAGTAGCTAGTCAAACAAGTCCTCGATCCTAGATAGTGGGTACTTGTTCTTAATGGTCAACTTGTTCAGCTATCTGTAGTCAATACACATCCTTAAGGATCCATCCTTCTTCTTGACAAACAATACAGAAGCACCCCATGGCGAAAAAATCAGTCTGATGAATCCCAAATCCAGTAACTCTTACAACTGAATCTTCAAATCCTTTAACTCTGCCGGAGCCATTCTGTAAGGTGTCCTAGATACTGTCCCCTCCCCCAGCGCTAACTCTATAACAAACTCGATCTCTCGGTGTGGCAGAATTCCTAACAAATCTGCGGGGAACAAATCTGAAAACTCACATACCAATTTGGTCTTACTCGGTCCAACTGACACAACCCTAGAGGTATCCATAATGTTTGCTAGGAATCCTATGCAACCTTCTTGCATCACGCCTCTAGCCTTCAGTGCCGAAATCCTAGGTACTCGCGGTCCACTCACTGTCCCCATGAATACAAATGGTACCTCCCCTTCCAGTTCAAAGGTCACCATCCTGCGTTTTCAGTCAATCGTCGCCCTGTGCTTTGATAACCAATCCATCCCCAGGATCATATCAAAGTCCTCCATCGCTAACTCCATCAAATAAACAGACAACTCTCTATTGTCTATCTCTACTGGCAATGCTCTAACCCATCTTCTAGAGCCTACTAGTTCCCCAGTTGGCAAAAAAGTATGAAATCCCCTAGCATACAAATCACTAGGTCTACACAGCTGATCTATCACTCTAGCATAAACAAATGAATGAGTAGCCCCAGAATCAATCAATGTAGTATAAGAAGAACTAGCACTGAAAATATGACCTGTCACGACTGAGGGGCTAGCCTCAGCCTCAGTCTGGGTCAAGGTAAATACTCTGGCAGGAGCGGACTGTTGCTCTTCTTTGGCTCTTCCTTTCTGGCTTGTGGGCAATCCTTCCTCAAGTGACTGATACTCCCACAAGTAAAGTAGGCCCTAATCCTGCACTCTCCCTGATGTCGTCATCTACATTGAGAACACACTGGGAAACTCCTCTAGTTGTCTCCCCTGCCCTGACGGCCACTGAAAGCACCCCATGCCCTCCTATCCGAGCTAGGAGGAGCAAAAGAGTTTGGGGCCTTTCTCTTCTGCTCACTGGGGCCACTACCCCGACTAGATCCAGTGAAAGGAGGCACCATCCTCCGAGCATCGTGCCTAGCAGTGACCTCTCTCCATATCCGATCCTAGACCCCCTTAGTTGTAAGGGCCTTGTCCACTACCTGTGCATAAGTGGTACTCCTTGGATCCAAGGTTATCTTAATGTCACTGACGATCATAACATTCGATCCCCGCAAAAATCGATCTCTTCTTGCCATGTCAGTTGGCATCAAATCCAGCGCAAACTTCGCTAACCAGTCAAACTTTAGAGCATACTTAGTAACCGTCATTCGATTCTGAGTCAGGTTGGTAAACTCGTCAACCTTTGCAGCTTAGACTGCGATACTGTAATACTCCTCATTAAAAATGTTCCCGAACTCTTCCCAAGTCATAACAGCAACATTCCTTCTCTACGACACAACATCCCACCATATGCGAGTGTCTTCTCTCCACATGTAGCTAGCGCAAGCTACTCTCTCATTCCCTTCCACCCTCATGAAATCAAGGATGGATGAAATCATGTTCATCCACTACTTTACCCGTAGTGGGTCTTGTTCACCCTCGAAGGTGGGAGGATACTACTTCCTGAACCTCTCATACAAAGGTTCCCACCTATTTTCCACAGCAGGCTGGGCTGGCACTGGTGCCACAGCCTGTGGAACCTGCAACCCTATGCCCTGAGGAAGGGCCTGTTGCCTCAACTGTCGAAGCTCTTCTTCTTTTCGGTGAAGTCTAGCTTCCACCTCGGCAAATAACTGTTGCCAATTCGATGGGGCAGGTGGAGGATCTTGACCCTGGTTGTCATCCTCGGCCCTAATGCCAAGCAGTCTGATTGATCGCCGATGCATTATCACAATGTGCCTGCAATCAATGACACCGCTTATCGAGCATGATAACAACATCCAAACCACCTCCCAAATTCGCATCAACCAACCACAATCAACAATCCACATAACACAGATAACATACAACAATCAAGGGGCCATGCCCTAGCATCATGCATATGTCAACTCATTCATCACGCTCTATTAAAATATTCCGGCAAACATGGCACTTTAGTAAGCATTTAAACATATAATTCAATAATTACCAACCATCCCTGAGTCGAGCTTGTCACTGGCAGCTAGCGTACATGTTCGATCGATCTCCAGGAACCATAAACCTTGGCTCACTCTGATAACAAGTTGTAACGCCTTACTTCCTTAGAGCCGTTACTAAGTGAGTTTAAAACGTGCCATTAACTCACTAATCGAGGTTTTAGGTTAAAAGTGTGACTAAACTGAGATAAAACCCGTTAAAAGACACTAAATATAACACATTTGGTTATTTATCGAAATCTCGAAAAGTTTTACAATTGGGATCCCGAAAATTCTGTTTAGGAAATACTTTACATCTCAAAATACATTTAAGGTCGACTTAGGCGACAAAATAACTATTACAATACATTTTCCCAAAAATAACCCTAGCCGTGGCAGCTAGGCAAGCCGAACATGTACCCATCGCTCCACGCTCTCTGTACTCATGGTTGGTCGACCTTTCCCTTGCCCTTACCTACACCATAGAGCACCTGTGAGCCAAATCCTAGCAAGAAAACTCAACATAAAACAAATAACATATGCATATCTATCAAAAAAATATAACAAAACAGCCAACAAGCTAAACACATAGCGGCCATCTGTCCCAGGTGCTTTACCAGGCCCTGGGTTCGTGGTCTTCACCAAGAGGATGGCTCAACGCCGTTTCTGGCCCCTTTCTGTACTTGGCTCTGCATTCCGCGTGCTCAATGTCGTTCCCGGCCCCTTGCCGTACTCGTCTTCCCGCCGTTCTCGGCCTTCGCCGTTCCCGACCTTCACCATTCATTCACAAATATGCACTACATAGCATAATATCAACAAATATTTAAACATATACTAAACATAAACAATAGGGTTACGCCCTACAATCCAATCAACAGGGACATGCCCTACAATACAAACAATAGGGCCACACCCTGCTCTACGGGTACAACAATTTTCTTACCTGTGTCCCAAGCTTCCTGAGCACCGCAATCCTGAGCATAGTCATCTAACTCGACCATCGCTGAAAACCTAGTCACAACGCATTCATAATAGCCATCCATCAAGATCTAATCCAATAAATAAGTTCAGAACATAATTCTAGCCTTTGGGACCTTGGATTCTACCAATCCGGGTGGTAAAATCCTTCTCGAGCCTTAACTTTTGGGTTCCCGAGCTAAAAGCCTTCAAACAGCCAATATTTTTAATTTAAGCCTCGGCCCAGCCCCTTAAGGACCACGACGCACCCAAGTCAGAGGCAAAATGCCTCTCTGTTGAGGGACACGGGCCACGACGCTCCAAACATTGGGCCGCGGTGCGCCTAGGCAGACAGAGGCTTCCAGCCTCTTCGACACACATGGGTCGCGGCACCTGAAGAACAGGGTCGCGGCTCGAGCCTCCAAACCCAGAAATTCCATGCAATTCTACGAGCTAACTTCCCTGAAAATCATTCTAAACACACCCCAAAATCAGAATTGAGTCCCACAATCATTCTAATACACCTTAAGCAGTGTTAGAACCCCAGAAACTAACTAACTCATCCCAATTCTAAACAAAGCAAGTCTTAAGTCCAAAAACTCAACTAAATTCAATCTCAACAAAATCGATCCTCAAAACTTGAAAGTGACCTTACCTCAGTGAAGATTTTTTAGCTTAATCTAGCTCTTTAGCACCCTAGGCTTATCCTCCCCAAGTACCAAGCTTCAGTTATGAATTTCTCCTCCAAATCTCCAAAAATCAACTAAGTCTTCTAGAGGATGAATGAGAGAGTCGAGAGAAAGAGAGTGTTTCTATTTTTTTTCCTTCCTTCCCTTTAGTTCTAGTGACTTCTCCAGGCTACTCAGCCTACTCTAAACCATGTATATCCCCTGCCAAAAGACCAAACTTCCCCTTAAGTAAATCTAAGTCCTCAAGTGCCACCAAGGGAAATTCCATCATTTGTCGTGTCCCGCTAATTCCTCGTCTGTTCCTATAAATCCCCATTTAATCCCGACATTCCAAATGATTACTAAACTACTACCCATTACTCGACAAATCCCAAACACATATAACATTCCTAAAATACCCCTAGGCTCCTCTCGAGTTGGGTATTTGACCCCGTTGTGACTTTTTAGCTAAAGTGCTCCCTAGGAACGTCCCTGATAGTGCATTACAAATATATCACCACTCACACGTGGTATCAATCACAATATACACAAATATTGCATTTATGCCCTCAACAGGCTAAAATTACAAATATGCCCCTAATAGCCAAATGGGGCCCACATGCATATTTAATTCACCTAAACATGCATTTCTAATCACATAATCATCAAATTCACATATTAACGTAATTAAATCAATTATTGCTCTCCAAACATGCTAATCAAGGCCCTAAGCCTTATTAGGAAATTTGAGACATTATACGCATAGCTTTTCCTAAACACTTTCAACCACCCAATTCATACTAGGCCTTGGTCCTAAAGCTTAAATAATGCCTCCATAAGTTACTTAGTGATTCCCTCTCCACTAATGTAGACAAACGCCACACCAAAGATCAATATGACTTTATCAAGCTTGTAATGATAGGTTAGGGTGAAGGTAAGATAAGAGAGATTAATTTTGGCTCAAATCCCCCTAAGCACCTCAATCTTTCTAGGACCTAAATCAATGCACACATTAATTTCCCCAAAGAACACCCCACAAAAAAATATAACTCTTGCCACTAGCCTTTATTACTAACATCCAAAGACAAAAACTAAAATTGAAGAGTTACACCCCTAAACTTGTTTGCAAACATACTTGATTCTTTTTTTCTTTTCATAACCTTTTTTTTCAATACTTTCCTTTGATGCAAGGGAGTGCACTCTTTAATCCTCTTTTTTCTTTTCTATATATTTTTCTCTTTTTTAAATAATGATAAGAGTTCAACATTGTCCTTAATGGTGAAAACAAGAAAAAGAAGAAAATTGAAACTCTCACCAAAATGCCTCTCTAACACTCAACTCCTCTCAACCCCCAAAATGCAATAACAAATCGATCCTAGAAAGACAAGGTGTGAAGGGTACGATGAAATGAGGTTATTATATCTAGCTAGGCTAATGAGTGGCTAAGAAATAAAAGTGTCTATTAAGCTCAACAAAGTGACTAGGGATAAAAATGCATAATAGGTAGGCTTAAAAGGCTCAAATGGTCCAAACATGGCCTAAATGATGTCATTGGTGTAGTGATGTCTAGGATTTCGCCTCAAGAAAAACCATTAAGTAATTCTAGAAACTTAAGCTCTCATAAGCATCTAGCTCTTTCGAGGTTCTAAAAAATGTTTACTCAAGCTATGCACAAACTAAAAAGAAAACCCCTCTCATCAAAGAATTGCTAGCAACATTCACACCCAAAGAATTATATTTTAAAACATAAGTAAGAAGGACAATCAACGCCAACTCAATTTTATTATATTTTTGTATTATTTTCAAGATCGTCATCGAGCCCTCCTAGGTAACACTAACAAAGACAGAGAACATCCTCAAAAGAACGACCAAACAACAAGACAAAGAGAAACTACAAACAAACAAGACAAAGACAGGAACAAGAACAAGAACTAAACAATAGACTACTAAAAGAAAACATCAGGAACAACACAAACCACAAAATATATAAAGAACAAAAGATGGGTTAAGAATACTCCCCCTGCCTATTCCTCAAAATTGGTATATGAAGGAATAGGGTCGTCATGAACAACCAGAGCTGCCCATCTCTTCAAAATGGAGCTAGGGAATGCATGGAAGAGAACTATAGGCTTGGTGAAGTTCCGATGAAGGGACTTGATTAATGCAACGTCTCGCTGTTTGGCATATTTCCAGTACGCCTGTTGCTAAGTTTTAATAGACACCATCTACCCAAGAATTTGCTGCTGCTGATAAAAGATGTCTGCGAGGGTGGGAGCAAGATGGGGTCTTGGTGGAGGTGCGGTGGGCCACCTTCAAGCACAAGCTCGTGGTGCTAAACATGAGTGAAGAAATCAATGTCATGACGCTCATAAAGCACATCCTCACTCGTATAATAAGGACCCACAGCTCTAAGGCACAATTGAGTGATGAGTGATGGAAAGAAAAATTTTCCCTTATTATTCTTGGCACAACTAACAATCTGCCTAGGAATAATCTTGCCCACATCAATACTAAGCCCGAAAAACATGCAATACAATAGAAGCACACACTTTTTTGACATCGTAGTGTCATGTGTGGTAGGCAACAAATGACATTTAAGGAAATGTAACCACACACATGCCTCAGGTAGCACAAAGGTGTGTAATAATGTACGAACATCGCTTGTAGAAACACACCATTGAGCGCCTATAGATGCTACCCGTTGTAGTGCCTTATCAAAATTCTCTGGTGAAGGGGCCACTACCATATCATTATAGATAGCACACTCAAAATTGTCAAGCCCAAAAGCAGAATTAATAGCAGCAACAGAGAATGAAACAGTCTTGCCTCGCACCACCACTTCAGAATTCTCAGAGACACAATGTTGGCGTAAAATTCACACACTAAAGGGATGATAGTGTGCTTTGTTTTTTGACAAAAAGACTCCCATTTGTGCTTCTCAATGACTTCACTGAGATAGGCTGGCACCTCAGCAGTAGTAGAAAAAAAACCTTTTTAGGAAGCAACTTCTTCATCTTAATAGATTCATATTTCTCTTTGGCTTGAGTGGAAGAAAATTTCTCAAACGGTAGTGGAGGAACTGAATTGTTCTTGGTCTTAGGGTTTGGTATAACATGTTTCTTATTGGTCAAAGCTTTGGTGGTAGCGGTGATCTTAAGAGGCTTGGGTGGAGGTATGGTGGATGTGGATTTGGCTTGCTTGTTGGACTTTTGGATGATATTTTTCTTGGTTTATGGTTTGGTGGTGGTGGTGGGTTCATTTGTAGTAGCTGGTGAGGGTGATGGTGGTGGGGTAGAGTTTGAAACTGTGGAAATATTTTTGGATGGTGGTGGGGTAAATGGTGGTTTGGATTTTCTCTTTAGAGCTCTTGTTTTGGTGACCATTTGGGAGGAAAAAATGGGGTAATATCAATTCAGATGCTCACAAAGGACAATGTAACGCCCTAATCTCCAGGGACCGTTACGGTGTGGAATTTGAATAGTGCTAAACTCGCTAATCGAGTTATTTGGCCATAATCGTGTAACTAAGTATGATTAGCGGTTTAGGATTAAAAATTTTGGTTAAGTTATAACGTTTCATTAAAACGTTTACTGTATACATTGGGATCCCAAAAATATAATTTAAAGGTTAATTACAAGAAAAATATTTACAACCAACCGATCTAACCGGCAAAATAGGGTTTAACCCTAGTTCCTCTTTCAACCCTCGGCCATGGCTGTCGAGTAGCTGCATATGTACATGTCGTCATCTAAGCTCTCCAACTCAAGGATGGTCCAGCTTTCTTTTGTCTTTACCTGCACCACATAGCTCACATGAGCTAAAGCCCAGTGAGAAAACTCATTATGCTCATAAACAGAAATTTTGTGTCACAAAATCATATCTGGCATGCCTAGAAAATATAGCTCTATTCAAGCATGCAATTAAGTTCAGACAATGCTAGGGAATCTAGGATAAGAAATCATGTTCTCCTGATCTGAATGACTATCAAGTCAATCCTAATCAGATGAGTGATTTAACACTGGTGGTTCCGTTAACCATAATGAGAGACTGACAAGCAAGTCACCATAGGGCTCAGCACCCACATCCATGCAAATGATGATCATTATGATTATACAGAGCTTATAGCCCTGAACAGATGAGTAAATATCACTTTGAGGTTCTGTTTAACCATAATGAGTGACTGACGAGCAAGACACTATGGGGCTCAGTACCCATAGCCATGTGATGAAACAGTCACCTGGGCTTTCTGGAAATGGCTCTAATCAGATGAGTGACTGACGAACAAGTTAGTACGGGACTCGGCACCCATAGTTATGTGACAAAATAGTCACTTTGGCTCAGCACCTATAGCCATGTGACTAAACAGTCACTTGGACCTTCTGGCCCTGGCTCCAATCAAATGAGTAACTGCTGGTAAGTCACTCGGGCTCAACACCCATAGCCATGTGACTAAACAGTCGCTGGGGCTCTTTGGCCCTGGCTCTAAGTGACTAGCCTTTGGCTAGACAAGCGCTTTTAGTTTTCATCGAACTTGAGGTCGGTCTAGCATTAATGCTCATTTAAGTCATTCAATGCAGATGTCGATTAGATCTAATCTTTATCGGCTTGCGTTAAACACGCTAAGACCGTTCTTGACTTATGAGTCAATACCATGTGACCAGTGCTTAGTACCACTGCCGAACTTGACTAATGAGTCACAACTTCACAGTTAATACTGACACCATTGCCAATTTTGACTAGTTAGTCAGTGTCACGCACAAGTAAGCAATGCTACCAGGCATATATCATATGTTAAATATCCAAATGTAGGGCATTCAACATTCTTAGTTAACAATTGCTAGCATAATTATGATCATGCATAAACACAGAGGCTCAAGCTCTGATCAATCTCATATTCAACCTTCATGGCATGCTCCAATCACATGTTTCTCGTGCATCACATACTGGGTGCAGTTTTCTTACCTTTGGTCCAAGTACAGGTTACCAATAAATGAGCCACAAGCACGATCCTGATTCCAAGCCCCTAGCTATAACCTAGTCACAACCATAAACAGTGATCCAATGAGTTCAAGTTCTAAAACCCAATTCTGGAACCAAGACCTAGCCTCCGAGATGTCGAATCCCACTAAACCGGGTAGTAGGAATGATCCCGAGGCCTAAGGTTTGAGTTCCCATGATCAAAACATCATTTTCCCCAAAAATGGCCTCAAGCGCCGCGACCCCCAGGCCTTTCAGTGACCTCCACCTTCTTCATCGAGCCTAGGTCGCGGCACAACCTCGAACCAGCCATTTTCCTCGATTTTACCATTTAAAAACCTTCCAAAAATCTATCCAAACATCTCCAAATCCCAAAATCAAAGTTCCCAAACATCCCCACGATCCAAAACCAACAAAACCCAAGCTTCAGTTCATTCAAAAACTCATAAAAACACAAAATCCAATTCAAGCTTAAAATCTGTAAAAACTTAGAACTTAAAACTTGGATTGCCTTCAATTGAGTTGTTTCCCAACTAAATCCTCTGGCTAATAAGCTTCTAATCTTCACTAGAATCTCTATTCCTCGATCCTCGCTTGAATCCGAGTCCTAGAACTCAAGTTTCCTTCGAAAATGCGATCGGAAGATGAAAATGGAACTTTGAAGGAGAGAGAATGTTCTGAACGTTCTTTTTATTTCTTAACAGGTTACTTCAAGCTTAAGTAACCTCAAACAAATCCTAACGCTCATGGTCTTGAAAACGTCCCTAGGGGCAAAATAGTCAAAACTTCTAGAATTTCCCATGATCTTACTAACTACCATTTAATCATCAAATATTGATTCCCATTACCCAATAACCCGGTAATGTGCTAAATACCCCTTGACTCAGTCCGAGTCAAGAATAAATCTCGTTGTGACTTTCCCACTGGCTTACCTCCTAGGATCATCTCGTGCTGAGTAACCCTAGCATATCCAAATAATAAAGAAGCACCACACATATACCACATATATGCCAAATATGCCCGAAATGGCCAAAATATGAAAATCACCCAATTACTCAGAAATGGGTTCACATGCATATTTAATACACCTAAACATGCATATTATAATTAAATATCATAATAAATCAATTATGGCCCTCCCAACCTCCTAATAATTTGGGGCATTACAATTATCTCCTCCTTACAGAAATTTCGTCCTCGAAATTTATCTGAACTGCCCAGAATAAGAATCCCGCACAACTGATTCTTGTTTCCCAGGTCGTTCCCTCGACCTCACTATTTCTGTAACATTACCTTAACTCAAGGTACACTTTATTCCTCAGAACCTTATTCTTTCTATCTCGTATGTGGAATGGCTATTCCTTACAGAATAACTTAGCCTCAATCCCCAGATTCTTATAACTCAACTCATGAGTTTCTTTTAACCCATGTCCTCAGCATGGAAATTCATAATACACTGTATACAACTGACAGTGCCAAAGACATGGCCAATCCATAGGCAACCCGACCGATCCAATCCAGGATTCAAACGATCATAACAATCTAGGGCTTAACTTGCCCTTAACCTCTCACCCCTTTCCATGGTGATACTTGAAGGAAGATACAATCTTCTACTTGGAGCTCCATGTTCCTACTTTTTAATTCAATAAAACATTTCCATTTACTCTGAGAACTGAGCATCGAAGTTCTAACTTCTAATAATCTCAATGGTCCCCTGAACTACCTCAGGATCCAAAATCATCACCTCACCCATCTCATTCCAATGAACAGTTGATAAACATTCTCGAACTTACCTTATCTAATAAAATACATTTCCAATAATGGACAACTCTCATTCTCTCTCTGATTTACCATCAATTTGAGGATAATGAACTGTGCTGAATTCCATCTATATACTCATCACCTTCCTTAATCCTTCAAAGACCTGGAAGTAAAAAATAAGTCATCTTCTGATAGGATAGACCTCGAATTCCATGAAGGCGCACTACCTCTTTCACATAGAGGTCTGAAAACTGATCAGCTGTGTTACTTGTTCTTACTGATAGAAATGAACTCACTTGGAATACTGGTCCCTAATGACCCAATGCCAACTCATACTGGCCCCCCATCTTGGGCAGCTCCACCGCAAAACCCATCGCGATGTTTCCTTATTTCCACTATAAAGTACTCAAAGGCTGCAATGGCCTTACTGGTTTCCGATACTCTGATCTGACCTGCTAATAGGTTAATAACGTTGTCACACATTCCATTATGTCCCTCTCCCTCCCAGGCCATCACTATAATACTTCCAAACTCTGATACACTGTCATGATGCCTGAATGAAGAGAATAAGAGAGTAGCATGAGATTCATCCAGAATCTCCCATTTAATCTTAGTGTCCATCGAATTCTACATTCAATCTTCATACCATAATAAATTCATACTTGACACTGTTTAATCCTTAGCTAATCCAGCTAAGACTTTCCACTCTATCTTTCCTATATGTAGTTCACTTAATCGTCTTTCCTTTTGATCCTCTCCGAAATGATAATCTCAGGCATAAAAATGGCCACCTGGCCCACCAGAAACTTTACTCTAGTTCTGGTCAGATCCTTTAACCAACATGTCGCATAGGCAATCCTTTTTCCCTATCACTGAGATGTCATAACAACCTACAAACTGATTCTGATCTGTAAGAAGACTCATAACTCTTTCCCGAAGCACACATAATATCCTACCCATCCAAGGAAACTATTGCCTACTGAGGCGTTCCTTGACCTTGGCAAATCTCCACAAAAATACATCACAATACCACCGTCCAAGACGATCACCAATCCCATTCAAATAATCCTTTGAATGATCTGTCCATCTAATTCATCAAGACAACTCAACATTTATTACCCTCTCAAACATAACTCAACACTCCCAGTGCCCTTATCTGATATAAAAACAGTCTTCTGCATATCCTTCTCTCTGATCTCTAGCTGGTAATAACCAGATCAAAGATCCACCTTGGAGAATACCATCTTACTCAATAATTGAACCTTATCAAAACCACTGATGAGTCCTTTTCATCATAACCTAACTCATCTCTTGAATCACCAATACAATATTACACTCTCATCACAACATCACCATGTGATCTGCATAGCATCTCTATGCTTCTCTATATGCAACAAACAAAGAAATAGCATGGCACCAAAACCAGTCAGCATAGTACAAAATCAGAACTAGAAAGTTGACCTACCACCCATGAGGAATTAGTCTCAGTCTCTGACTGCATCGGAACGAACACTTGAGCTAGAGTCGAGCTGTCCATCCCCTTTTTCTCATCCTTTCTTAGCCTTGGGCAATCCTTCTTGAAATTCCCAACCATGTCACATAAGAAACATGCCTTTGCTCGACATTCTCCCAGATGACGCCTCTTGCACTGAGCACATACTAGATAAGTTTTCCAACTTTCATTATTGCTTACTCCAGTAAATTGTGGTGTCACCACCTGTGCTCCGTGCCCTCTAGCACCCTTCTTCTCATTTCTTATGCTCTCAACAGCAAGAGCCTTTCCTACCGCCTGAGCGTAGGTGGAGGTTTCATGCACTAGGGCAACTATAATGCCTTGAGCTATTTTGGAATTCAACCCCTGAATAAGCCTTTCCTTCTGAGCTGCATCTGTGGGTACCATGTCAAAAGCGAACTTGGCTAACCCATCAAGTTTATTAACATACTCGGTTATTGTTGCATTTCCCTGAACGAGATTCAGAAACTCATTCATCTTAGTAGTATTGGCTGCATCACAGTAATACCTTTCATTGAATAGCTATCTAAACTCCTTCCAGTCCATCACATCTGTGTCTCGTGTCTGGGATATTACCTCCCACTATGTCCGGGCATCATCCTGCAATACATATGTAGCACATATCACCCTATCGTGACCTACCATCCCCATACTGTCAAGAATGGAACTGATCATGCCCATCCATTGCTCAACTCTGAATGGATCTAGGCCTCCCTCAAAGACTGAAGGGTATACTCCTGGAATCTTCCACAGAGAAATTCCCATCTGTTCCCAACCCTAGGCTGAGCCAAAATTGGTGCCACTCCTAGCATAACAAAGGAAGAGGTATTCCCCAACAGATTCTGATGTTGCTTCAAACAACTGATCTCTTTCTCAAGCCTCTGCAATCATGATTGCAAATCTATAAACATTTGCTAAAAATTCTGAGGGGCAGATGAAGAACTCAACCCCTGGTTGTAACTCTCAACCTCAGTATAACCACCACCAAGCCTCATTATCTGCCTTGGATACAAACCTGCTGATTAAATCTGCAGTCAATTACTTGACCCATTAATTATGATGAGCATATCAAGAGCTTTCCCCACGGGAACAATCTTACCACACCACTTTCACAAATCACTGCAGTGCTAAAAAAAACATGCCCATGGCATTCATACATCAATCATAATCCCTGCTCTTCCAACATTCATACCATGCCTCCAATTCCAGCATGCAAATATCACAATTATATAAGTTCATGGAGCAGGTAATCATATATAATCACATTTATATATGTTCACAGTCAAGAGTCAGGCTCTATCAGAATCTCATGCTCCCTAATACAATGTGCAGGTAAAGCATTTACATTCTATTTAAGCAGTTAAGCACATAACTACAGAACTAGTTACCATTCCTCGAGTGAAGCTATCATCAGTGATGGGTGTACATGCCCAGCTTATCTTCAGGAGCCCTTAAACCTTGGCTTACTCTGATACCAAGTTGTAACACCCTAATCTCTAGGGACTGTTATAGTATGCAATTTGAACACTGCTAAACTCGCTAATCGAGTTATTTGGCCATAATCGTGTAACTAAGTATGATTAGCGGTTTAGGATTAAAAAATTTGGATAAGATATAACGTTTCATTAAAATGTTTACTGTATACATTGGGATCCCAAAAATATAATTTAAAGGTTAATTACAAGAAAAATATTTACAACCAGCCGATCTAAGCGAAAAAATAGGGTTTAACCCTAATTCCTCTTTCAACCCTCGGCCATGGTTGTCGAGCAGCTGCATATGTACACGTCGTCATCTAAGCTCTCCAACTCAAGGATGGTATAGCTTTCTTTTGCCTTTACCTGCATCACATAGCACCCGTGAGCCGAAGCCTAGCGAGAAAACTCAATATGCTCATAAACAGAAATGTCGTGTCACAAAATCATATATGGCATGCCTAGAAAATATAGCTCTATTCAAGCATGCAATTAAGTTCAGACAATGCTGGGGAATCTAGGATAAGAAATCCTGCCCTCCTGATCTAAATGACTATCAAGTCAATCCTAATCAGATGAGTGATTTAACACTAGTGGTTCCGTTAACCATAATGAGTGACTGACAAGCAAGTCACCACGGGGCTCAGCACCCACATCCATGCAAATGATGATCATTATGATTATACAGAGCTTATAGCCCTGAACAGAAGAGTGAATATCACTTTGAGGTTCTGTTTAACCATAATGAGTGACTGACGAGTAAGTCACTATGGGGCTCAGTACCCATAGCCATGTGATGAAACAGTCACCTGGGCTTTCTGGAAATGGCTCTAATCAGATGAGTGATTGACGAACAAGTTAGTACGGGACTCGGCACCCACAGTTATGTGACAAAATAGTCACTTTGGCTCAGCACCTATAGCCATGTGACTAAACAGTCACTTGGACCTTCTGGACCTGGCTCCAATCAAATGAGTAACTGCTGGGTAAGTCACTCGGGCTCAACACCCATAGCCATGTGACTAAACAGTCGCTGGGGCTCTTTGGCCCTGGCTCTAAGTGACTAGCCTTTGGCTAGACAAGCGCTTTTAGTTTTCATCGAACTTGAGGTCGGTCTGGCATTAATGCTCATTTAAGTCATTCAATGCAGATGTCGATTAGATCTAATCTTTATCGGCTTGAGTTAAACACGCTAAGACCATTCTTGACTTATGAGTCAATACCATGTGACCAGTGCTTAGTACCACTGTCGAACTTGACTAATGAGTCACAACTTCACAGTTAATACTGACACCATTGCCAATTTTGACTAGTTAGTCAGTGCCACGCACAAGTAAGCAATGCTACCAGGCATATATCATATGTTAAATATCCAAATGTAGGGCATTCAACATTCTAAGTTAACAATTGCTAGCATAATTATGATCATGCATAAACGCAGAGGCTCATTCTCTGATCAATCTCATATTCAACCTTCATGGCATGCCCTAATCACATGTTTCTCGTGCATCACATACTGGGTGCAGTTTTCTTACCTTTGGTCCAAGTACAGGTTACCAATAAACGATCCACAAGCACGATCCTGATTCCAATCCCCTAGCTATAACCTAGTCACAACCATAAACGGTGATCCAATGAGTTCAAGTTCTAAAACCCAATTCTGGAACCAAGACCTAGCCTCCGAGATGTCGAATCCCACTAAACCGGGTAGTAGGAATGATCCCGAGGCCTAAGGTTTGAGTTCCCATGATCAAAACATAATTTTTCCTGAAAATGGCCTCAAGCGCTGCGACCCCCGGGCCTTTCAGTGACCTCCACCTTCTTCATCGAGCCTAGGTCGCGGCCCAACCTCGAACCAGCCATTTTCCTCGATTTTACCATTTAAAAACCTTCCAAAAATCTATCCAAACATCTCCAAATCCCAAAATCAAAGTTCCCAAACATCCCCATGATCTAAAACCAACAAAACCCAAGCTTTAGTTCATTCAAAAACTCATCAAAACACAAAATCCAGTTCAAGCTTAAAAACTTTAAAAACTTAGAACTTAAAACTTGGATTACCTTTAATTGAGTTGTTTCCCAACTAAATCCTCTGGCTAATAAGCTTATAATCTTCACTAGAATCTCTATTCCTCGATCCTCGCTTGAATCCGAGTCCTAGAACTCAAGTTTCCTTCGAAAATGCAATCGGAAGACGAAAATGGAACTTTGAAGGAGAGAGAACGTTCTTTTTATTTCTTAACAGGTTACTTCAAGCTTAAGTAACCTCAAACAAATCCTAACGCTCGAGGTCCTGAAAACGTCCCCAAAGGCAAAATAGTCAAAACTTCCAGAATTTCCCCTGATCTTACTAACTGCCATTTTATCATCAAATATTTATTCCCATTACCCAATAACCCAGTAATGTGCTAAATACCCCTTGACTCAGTCCGAGTCAAGAATAAATCTCGTTGTGACTTTCCCACTGGCTTACCTCCTAGGATCATCTTATGCTGAGTGACCCTAGCATATCCAAATAATAAAGAAGCACCACACATATACCACATATATGCCAAATATGCCTGAAATGGCCAAAATATGAAAATCACCAAATTACTCAGAAATGGGTTCACATGCATATTTAATTCACCTAAACATGCATATTATCATTAAATAGCATAATAAATTAATTATGGCCCTCCCGGCCTCCTAAGCAAGGTCCTAAACCTTATTAGGAAATTTAGGGCATTATAACTGATTGTGACCGTCAGAATCCTGTGATCCGTAAGGGGAAAGATCAGGTAAAGCTGTGCAATCTCACACCGCCTGGGGAAGGTCAAGTGTGATGATTCTAAGACTGTGTGTTAGGAAAAATAATATTGCCTCAATGGAAATGGTAAGATAATGTTACAACTCTATGCAAAATATTACAATGGACAAGATTGATTAAATAAAGTGTTACAACTCTATAACTGAAAATACAAATAAAACAAAGGAAATGAAGAAGATGATGAAGAAGAAGAAGAGAATAGTAAAATACAACTCAAAACAAAAGTTACAAATAAAATAAAGTGTTTGGACCAAATGAAGAGATTACAACTCTTAAACAAAATATACAAGTAAATAAAACAAGAGAATAAGAAGAAGAACAATAGAACAAAAGGAAGAACATAAACCACAAACAAACTCTCACTTACACAACCTAAGTGAAGAGGATTGGGGATCACCAACTTGAACAAGGTTTAAAACCTTTGTCCAAAAGCTTATTTCCCCCTAACTCAAGCACTAAGGGATCTCTCTCGGATTTTGGAAATGCTTTATGGAATTATCAAGCCTCAAGGTGTTTCTAGCCAAGTGCTTTAGTGGATAGAAATGGTGTGTCTTACAAGTGAGCATTAGGCTCCTATTTATAGAGTTTAGAGACACCCTTTGAATTTCAAATTCCACCAACCCCCATGGCTGTTACCAATGATTAATTTGGTGTTTTATGGAATTAAAATAGAGATTTGGGAGTTACTTAGCTGTTGGAATCGTTCAAAGTTGGATAAAAAACCGAAATTATAGAAGCTGTCAGCCATTAGGGCCGCGACGCTAGTTCCAGGCGCCGCGGCCCTCAATCAATTTCAGCAAGACATTTTTTCAGTTTTTTCCAAAACGTTCCAATTTATTCCCACTTGATTTTGTAACTTCCATACACAATATGGGAGTTAAAATCACATCTCTATCAGCCATTTCTCAAATGGCTTTAAGAAATTCATCTCAATATTGTGTAACAACAAATCTACACAATAATGGGTGATATTTAGGAGTTACAAATTTGTGATGAATTTGTAACACCAAATATGTTACATGTTTGGATATTTCACATATATCCAAATAATGTAACTCTCTATTATATGTTACAATATGTGACACTCCATGTCACATTTATTTAATCTAAAACATTATATTATAAAATAATATAATATTACATTATATTATAAAATAATATAACATTCCCCCACTAGATTAAATAGTCATCTATTGTAACACTTATTTAATCAATCATTATATTTAAAATATAACACTGTGTAGGTATGGGACTACACAGTTGAAGAGGGCTTAAATGGATTGATGAGTACTACCTGTATCACAAGATGCATCTTCTTTTCGGTAGCCCAGCACTTAAGAACTCCAAAGTTAAGCGTGCTTGACATAGAGTAATCTCAAGATGGGTACCTCCTCGGATGTTTTCCCAAGAAGCGTGTGAGTGAGGACAATGCACCCTGGAAAGACTCGTGTTGATTTGTAGGGCCAGTCGTCATTCCACGAAGCAGCCATAGTGATGTGGGGCGTTACAAATCGTATCAAAGCCTTGACCCAGCCGGAAGTGTGGCCAACGGGGACGTCGGGCCTGTAAGAGAGGGTGATTGCGATAGTCAGAATCCCGTGATCCGTAAGGGGAAAGACCGAGTAAAGTTGTGCAATCCCACAACGCCTGGGGAAGGTCAAGTGTAATGATTCTAAGACTGTGTAGGTATGGGACTACACAGTTGAAGAAGACTTAAATGGATTGATGGGTACTACCTATATCAACAAGATGCATCTTCTTTTCGGTAGCCCATCACTTGAGAACTCCAAAGTTAAGCGTGCTTGACCTGGAGTAATCTCAAGATGGGTGACGTCCTTGGAAGTTTTCCCAGGAAGCGTGCGAATGAGGATAAAGCACGTTGGAAAGACTCATGTTGGTTTGTAGGGCCAGTCATCATTCCAGGAAGCAGCGATAGTGACGTGGGGCGTTACAGAAAAATTTACCAACAACATCATAGAACCAGGCAGTACAACACTACTTACACCTGCTAAGGAATTAATAAACTACCCAAGAGTAACCCAGCATGAACAATGTCAAAACCAACATGAATTACAACCTGCTTAACACATCCAATGGTTTCCCAAGAGAAACAAAAACAATTCACAAACAAAAAGCCCCAGCACCCAAGAATATCCAATGCAGATGCACAAATGCAAAGTAGCAAGGAAAAATAAAGGAAATCATTTACCTAGGAACGAGCTCAGAAAATAGAAGATATGGGTTCGTGACTGTGTTGTTCGGAGCTGGGTACTCTTGGTGTAGGCGGAGACGGAATCACGCCTAGTGGTGGCGTGCACTAGGGACTCTCGGAGTTGGCTTGGGTACGCTTGGGCTGGGTTTGGGCTGTGCAAAGCTACGAGTCTTCAGGGATTGGCTCGATGCAAGGCGACGGGAAGGGTGGCGCAGGAAAAATTGTGCCTCAGGGTGGCACACAAATGGAAGTCGCACCTGGGTTCTTCAGATCATGGTGCAGTGGGCTCGCGACTGGAGGGCTCTCACGGTTCTATGCGCAGGGGTGCTCGGATTAGGGCTGCGTTTGTTGTTGGTCGGTATGAAGGATCTGGGTTCGTAATGGAGGGTGTTGGATGGAGTGGTGTACAATGGGGAAGATGATGGGTGGCGGCTAGGGCTTCGATCGGCAGAGAAAGAGGAGAAAAAAGGGACAATAGAAGATAGGGCATCAAGTTAAGGTATTGTTTTGAATATTTTTGGGTTTATTTTATTTATTCTTTTCTTTTCTGAGCGAGACCACACCCCACTGTGGTGATGCATCGCAGGTCTTGCTGACTTGTGCGTGTTCTAATTTGCAAAATTAAGAAAAAAATTAGGCGAAACCCCTCTATATTTCAGAAATGAGATCCATTTTTGCTCCCTATTTGCTTAAGAAAAAAAGTCCACAAAGCCATTAGATCCAAGAATTACTTCCAAAACACCAATTTCTCACCTTTGAACCCCTGAAACACAAGAACAAACGTAACACCACTCCCAAAAATAACACAATTACATGAAATTAAACTAACAAAAATAAAGAACTAAAAGAACTTAAAAAAACAAATATGTATATGTTTTTTTATATATGCATAGTATTTTACATTTCTGTCTTTGGATTGTCTTTAAGATAGTGCTTGAATCACTAGATAACCCAAAACAACAACTACTTTAAGGATCCTCCAAAGTGATTGAGGTCTTCTTGTGGTCGACCTCGCCTCCCCAATAATGTTGTAAGTGCTGCCCATTCACTTTAAACTCCCTTCTGGATTGATCTTCTCGCGTGTCAATTACTCCAAAGGGATACTGTGACGACCCGAATTTGTTATTAAGGCTAAGTGCCTTGATTATTGTGTCTGGAGGGCATAATAGGATTTATATGTGGAATTAATGGAATATATGTATGATTATGCAATATAAATGGTTTATATGGTAATGTGATCATTTATGTATGTTTAGGTTAATTAAATATGCACGCGGGCCCGTTCTTGTTAATAAGGGCATATATGTAATTTTGACCAATTGAGGGTATAAATGTAATTATATGTGTTAAAATATTGAGACCACATTATTATGTGGATATATTTGCAATACTAGGCTCGAGGCGATTTTAGGGAGTGGATTCGCAAAATAATCACAATGGGGTCAAATGCCCGGCTCGGGGTGAGCCTAGGGGTATTTTGGGAACTTAGCATATATTTGGGATTTACCGGGTAACGAGTAGTTATTTGGAGACTATTTGGGCACATCAGGATTAATTGGGAATTTATAGGAACACTTGAGGATTAGTGGGAAATGTGATAAATGACGAGTTTGCCCTTACAGGCAATAAGAGACTAAGGATAAGTTAGGGGGAATTTTGGTCTTATGTGTTAAGAGATAGGCTTAGGATAGACTTTAGGAAGTGACCAAAACCACTAGAAACCACTAAGGGTTCTCTATCTCTCTCTCTCTCTCTCTCAAGTTACCCTCTATATCATTCTCCTTGGGGAACTTTAGAAAGCTAAAGAAGAACACCAATTCTCAAAACATTGGGGTAAGGATTTGCTGAAGAATTGAAGCTATGATTACTTGAGGATCAGTTCAGGGCCCGAAATTGTGATCAAGGTAAGATTTGTACTCTGTTTTCTTGATGAATTCTGCTATGGTTTAGGTTTTGTTGAGCTTTAAACTTTGGTTCTGAATTTGAGTTTTGGTGAGGCTATGGATTAGTTTTTGGGGTAATTATGATATCTATGTTATGTTATTGTGAATTCTAGACATGATTTTCAGGTTTAGTTATGTTTAGGGTGAGTTCTTATGGGTATGGCTTAGGAAAAACCCAGAATTTATAGGTTTGCAGGGTCGCGCTGCGGCGTTGTTCTTGAGCCCCGCGACCCGCATGAACCCAAAAGGCCTAGGAGGGTTGTTGAAATTAATGCCCAGACACCATGGCGCAGGTTAGGGCATGCTGCGGTCCATGTTCCCTTGGAGAGAGCCTTGGGGCTCTCTAATTTGTAGCGCGTCGCGGCCCTAGGGGGTTGGGTCGTGGCTCAAATTAAAGAAAATGGCCAAAATAGGTTCTTAAGCTTGGGAACTCAAATCTAAAGGCTCGGGAAGGATTCTACTACCCAATTTAGTAGAATTCGAGATCATGGAGGTTAGAATTACACCTTGAAACTTTTGAATACTCTAAGTGATTGATGATTACTGTTATTGCTTATGACTAGGTTATACTACTAGGGCTCAGGGATAGGGATCGTGCTTGGGACTGCCATACGCTAGCAGCTCGGAACTTGAGGTAAGAAAATTGCACCCGGGTTATGATCAGGGCTCGGACCCCTGTTAATAAATATGAGTATGATTATGAATATATGTGAGATTATGGTTATAACTGTATTTGAGAATATTCGGTAGGGCATACTTGTATATGCTGCCTCTAATTGCTTGTTGTGCAATGTATATTTGAAATTATTTATATTCTGAAAGCCGACCTAAGGGCGCCAGGGACCGGTAGCAAGTGTGTTAAACGTAGCTCGGGCTAAGCGTGCTGGGGTCAACTATAAGATTAGAGGACTCAGCCTAAGGACGTCGGGCCAGAACATTATACAAATAAACAGAAGTGTTGTTTGCACTTAACTAATTGTATTGGTTGATGAGATTGGATTATGTGTTTATTTGAGCAGAATATCACTGCTAAGTTTATAACTTATATCTTATTGTTGATTGAGTTTATTGATCTAAGTCTACTGTTTATATATTGTTGCTTATTTGTGCCTGTTGATTTAAGATTTCTTGCTGAGCCTTGGCTCACGAGTGCTATATGGTGCAGGTAAGGGAAAGGGATAGCCGAACCAGCCATGAGTTGGAGAGCTTCAGGGGCGGTGTGTACATATGCAACCTACTCGACTACCACGACTTGGATAGCCTGAGACGAACTAGGGTTGAACCCTGTTTTGCCACTTAGGACAGCTAATTTCTATTACATTTGTCTTTTATCAGCCCGTAACAAATTTTTGGGATCCTGTGTATTTTTAATGAAAAATAATTACTTTGTTGACCAAACTTTTTAATACCTAACCTTGATCTAGTCTTTAATTACATGTTTAAGTCTAAATGACTTGCTTAGCGAGTTAAGCACTATTTTAAACACACAGTGTAACAGTATTGGCTAACCAGGGCGTTACAACTTGGTATCAGAGCGATCTAGGTTTAAGGGTTCATGAAGACTGGCTGGGCGTGTACACTCACTACTAAAGATAAGCTCGACTCACGGTTGGGTATGTAATAACATGACTATGTGTTTAATTATTTAAATTGAACCTATGTGCCTTATCTGCATGTTAGAATAGAGAGCATGATGTATATAAATGTATTTTTGTGGGAATAAGACTTGATAAATGATGCATAAACAATATAGATTTGTGTTTAAATATGCATATTATGTGTGTGGCTACCATGTTATTTAGTTGCTCATGGAAAAGTTCTGGATATGAGTATCAGGACTAATAGGTTAAGTCATTGACTGTAGACAGATTTGGAAATTATGTATTCATGGTAGTTGACTGGACCTGGCATTGTTAGTATGGGGGTTGCGGATGATAGTCGGGGTTAGAACCCTCCATCTTCCCCAGGAATTGGTAGCAGATGTTTGCTGGCATGCAAGCAAGACTGCAAAATTAGGAGGAGGAGATTAGGTGGTTGAGACAGTAGGTTCCGTCAGGGAACGCTGCTCCGTACGTTTTGACAGTAAGGGCACCAGTTACGGTTTAACCTGAGGGTGAAAATAGATGAGAATTGTTGTATGAAAGATTCCAGAAGGAATATCCTCCAATTTTCAAAGGAGGCTTGGGTTTGTTCAGAGATGAACAGTGGATAGGCATGATTAGCTCCATCCTGGACTATATGGGAGTGGTAAGCAATGATAGAGTGGCTCGTGCCACGTATATGCTGCAAGAGGATGCCCGAACATGGCGGGAAGTGGTATCCCATACCTGGAATGTGTCAAGATGGGTTGGGAGGAATTCATACGGTTTTTCAATGAAAGATACTACTGACTCAGTTCAAACTATGAAAACCAATGAGTTTATAAACTTGGTTCAGGATAGTAAGATAGTGACAGAGTATGTCAATGATGGGTTGGCCAAATCCATTTTTGATTTGATACCAATGGATGTGGCCCAAAAGGAATGATTCATTCGAGGATTGAACTTTTGGATGGCCGAGAGTGTTAAGATCGCTCCAATAGGGAGGACCCTTGTTATAGAGGATGCAGGAGATGAGACATGCAATGAGAGTGTCATAGGGCAGGAAGCTCAGGCAATGGTATCACCATTTGTGGGATCAGTTAGGGGCAGAGGCCCTAGTAATTAGAAAAGCAAGACCCCTGATAGTTCTACTCCCCCAAGTCTTGATAGGAGGGGGTTATACTTTACAAGGTGGCCGCCAGGGCACTAATGAGGCCTGGAGAAGTTATCAAGTATGCGCCAGGTGCAGGAGACGTCATCTAGAAGAATGTCGAATGAAGGCATGCTTTCTATATGGAACGGTTGGGCACTTTAAGAAGGATTTCTCAATATTACAGGAGGGAGAACCAAGAAGTGTGGATGGCTCGACTTCAGTTTGAGTATCCACCTTGATACAGTCAGAGCCTGAGGCTAGTTCCTCGGAGGCGACCGGTTGGCTTTCTAGTTCTCGTTCCTTTTTATATGTTGAGCTAATTGAGTTTGGTTCTACGTATCTCTTATAAGATACATTGATATGTGGCACATGCTATATGGTTGTCATGCCATGGGGCTTGATATTTTAGTGTCTGCCTAGGGAAATTGGTAATTTTTGGGAGATGGGTTAGAGTATTTCTGGTAGAAAGTTAGTAGAAATAATTATGTGAGCTGGTTCTATGAGGATTTTGATGTGATCCTGAGTGTGGATTTGTCTGCCAAATAAGAGACAACCATGGATTGTAAGAAACGATGGTGACTTCTGAGTTTAAAAAGGAAATGACCTGGTTGCGCTATGGGATGCCTATCTATTGAGGAGGGTACCACCAAGGTTATATCAATTAGACCAGATGAAAACTGGATTGGCCAGTAAGGTTTCAGATGGGTTCACAAGAATTCGTTGGGATTGTTGTCACGTCTAGAAAATTGAGTGTGCTACAGGATTAAGGCAGGAATAGAACCAATATCAGGGACATCATGAAGAATGACATTAGCTCAGCGAAAAGAATTAAATGCTCAGTTGAAAAATTATTTGACTTGAGGGTTGATCAAACGGAGCATCTCATCATGGGACACGTCAACACCGTTGTCAAGAAAAAGGCCAAGTCTGGGAGAATGTGTATTGTATATGGATAGCCAAATAAAGTAATTGTTAAGAATAGGTATCCATTGCCAAGAATGAAGGATTCGTTGCCCGGTTGCGAGGGTAGAACAATGTTCTCAAGAATTGACCCTCGATCTAGTTATTACCAGATGAGGATCAAGGAAAGAGACATTTCAGAAATTACCTCTCGCACCAAGTATGATATGATGGGTTTTTAGTGAAGGCTCTCAAACTGACCAATGCTCCAGTGGCCCACGTAAATTCAACAAGTAGAGAGTATGGGGATAATTTGGACAAGCCGTATTTAGATCGATCAAGAATGTTTCAGACTACTTGCGGTTAGTAATAGAGCACGAGCAACATTTTCACTGATACTACCGAGGCTGAGGAAGCGGAGTTTATAGGAAAGGTTCCGGAAGAAATAGGTTCAGACTTCTCCAGATGATATTCAAGGTCACATTATGGGAAGTGATGGGATTGTGTATGATTTAATTAAGATAGAAACAACAAGAAATTGGATAAGGGAACCGTTGGGGTTTTATGCCCTAATTAAAACCTAATTTCTTTGTAGTCTCATTTTATTATCAATAAAAGAATAGAAATCAATTTTTGACTTGGTCAATCACTTTGCTCACATGTTTTATTTTCATGATTATTTGTTTAATATAAAATTCTTTAAAATCCCGAGCATATAGCTAATCATATTTATAGTGATGCAATTACAGTGGAATATAAATATGATTATATGTTCAAAATAAGTTAGTCCTAAGATTAGTCAGTGCATGGGATTTACACTGACTTGCTAATCTACGATATCTAATTACATGTCGCAGTGCTATGTTATTTCCAGAACATTAGCAAAGTAGATAAGATCGGATGTATTTGTTACATCGGACTGGACCGATATTGACAGTAGACAGGATATGTAAACATACTGTTATTATCTATTCTAGTCATATCATATAATTGACCATAGTTCAATTCAATCTCAATTCTGAGTGGTTAGTATTCAAATTGATTATATTATTTGAGTTCTTTGACTTGTTCGTTACCAGCTTACCCTACGGACTAGCCCATACTTACATCTTGGGAACTCGGTATTATAATTGAGTGGGAGTGTTAATCATATATATGAACATCTATAGTTTTTGATGAAGAAATGAAATGATGGTTTCCTTTTAGTTTGGTTCAAGGTGCTAAGTGATAGATATCTCATTTCAGTAATTAATATTAGTTTACTGAAATATCATTTACAAGGAACTAAGTGTTTAAGGATAAAATAAAATGAGGGGTAAAACGGTATTTTAGTCCCATCTCATTGTAGACCTGTAATGCTCCGACTATTTCTAAGACCTCAGACCATTAAAAACTACTATGACCTAACTACTATTTTGAAATACATTCATATGAAATAACATAACTTTATTTAAAACCCAGAATATTGTACGAAATACAAAATATGATATGAAATATAAAATGTGATATGGTATGAAATATAAAATATGGTATGGGATCCCATTGTTATAAAACATAAACATAAACTTTAAATCAATTGTTTAAAATACTAAGTGCGGAAATGAATCAAAACATAAATTTAAAAGACTTTAAACAACGTCATCCTCGATCTTCCAGTAGTCCATTCATCCTCAACACACATGTCAAGCTGCCACGAATCCTTTTCGCCTTCCACGTTCATTTTCCTTCATCATTCTAAAAAAAAAAAAAGGAATGAGCCTAATGCCCAGCAAGGAAAATCTACTAAAAACATAAATGTCATAAATCATAAAACATAAGACTATATCATAAACATATACCATAAAACATATGACTATAAAAACGTATATCATATAGGACTACAATATTAATGGCCATTAACTCGTTAACATGGTATGTGATAAAACCATCTAGGTCCTCTGTCTACTAATCGAGGTAGGTTAGATCATAACTATAGTATATGATAACCCATCTAGGTCCTCTGTCTACTAATCTAGGTAGGGTAAATCATAACTCTAGACCATGAAAATGATAAAACTTCTTGGGGCTTGCTATCTAAGCAAGTCATATGCCCAAGCGACTATGACATAAATTCTTGGGGCTTGCTATCTACGCAAGTCATATGCCCAAGCGACTACAAAAAATATTTATACATATACATATCATAGCATAAAACATATCATAACATAAACATATAAACACATATAATCTAACCTATTTTCCTTACCAAAAACCGGGATATGGAGACAAGAACGGGATTTTGAAACACTCCTAAAACCAACAGTTAAAAATTGTGAGCTTCTAAAGAAAAAGAGATGAAAAGAAAACTAAACCATTCGAGTAGAAGCTTACTTGTTTATCGAGTTTTTTGGAAACTAGAATTAAAAAAGATAAAAGAGCTTAGAAAGAAAGGGTTGGAAGTTATCACACAAGGAATTTTACGTGGTTGAGGTGTTAAAAAGTCTTAGTCCATGAGTCAATTGTATTAGAGCTTTTAGTATCTTTACTAATGAAATTTCTCTGAATTTGAGCAGAGTGTATGCTTACCAGAGAAAAATTGGATCCCCTCCACAGTGCACAACTGTTCATATTTATAGGCACTTGAGTGATCTGGGTTTGGGCCAGACTAATCCAGGCCCAATAGGAGTTTAAACATCATTTGCTCGCTGAAGGAGGCTTAATACAAAAGATTTTACTAAGTGGAATACGCTAATCATGGCCTATTGGGCCGGGCCTAGAATAACCACGCCATAAGGCCGATAGCAGTACGTAGCTTTATTTTAGTTCGCACGGGCTTTTAAGGAGATCCAGGGGACAAGATCTGTCAGAGCAGTGATGGTACGGTTCTGGAATGACGGCATACATTCCGTATGTAACATCTTCTGCAGGTTAGTTATGGGGACAAAACTCTGTGTTTCTTGAGGCGATGTCAGTATTAGGGACAACTTATCGCACCCAACCTAGTTGCCAGGTTCGGTTTTGTTTACTAACATCCCTCTTCATTAACCATGATCCTGGTTTGTTTACCACGATCCAGGGTTGTCTACGGTCCTCCCGGTCCATTTTCAAACTTGGAGGAATTAATATCCTTACCATATTCCGGGCACATCATACGAAGGGTCCGAGAGAATGAAACATGCCAACCTCACGATCCCCTCTTTCACTCCGGGACAACGTTGGGCTGTATCGATATTTGGGCCGTCAGGACTCTTCTCCTCTATTGGGCCCGATCTGAGCCTTAGGTCCCTTCAGGGTGGCCCATGGACTGAATGTACTGACCTGAGAAGAGCGGGAGGAAATGGGGATAACATTAATGAAAACCTTAAGTTTTAAGAAACTTAAACACCTAATCAAGAATCATAAACAATAGTTAGGATCTGAAAGAAAATGGAATAAAAGAACTATGAATAATTGAACTTAAGGATAGGAATACCTTGAATGATCTTATGACTTGATCTATACCTCGATACCGAAATAAATCTATATCTTACTTCCCAAGTGTTTAGAAGAGCTTAGATTGGAAAAGGTTTTATCCCAAAGCCCAAGTGTTTCTCTCTATAGAAATCTTAGCAACTTGGAGGCTCTGAAGAATGCTTAAAGAATGAAGGAAATGGATGAGTCCTATTTATGGACTTCAAGGAGTGAAACTAACCCTTTTTAATTTGAATAAATATATGAATATTAATGAAAAAGATTTGAATTTTCACTTAGCAGATGCCCAGAACTCGATCAAAATCGTTCAAAGGCAGGTCCAAGTGGTTAAGGCTGTTTTTAAAATTAAAAATCCTCAAGTATTCAAAAATCACTCCCAAGGGCGATATATCACCTATCCTGGGCGATATATCGCCTAGACCTATATCCCGAGCCCCTGTTTGTTCGTTCGTCTGAAGTTGACGTGTTTTCCGTATCTCCCGTAGGCGATATATCGACCCCTATAACTGCGATATATCAGCATACGTTGATATATCAAACACATATTTTCACTTTTCCAGCATATTTTGAATTGATTAAACAACTTTGACTGAGTCAAAACGTGATCCTAACAGCTGCTGGAAGGTTATAGTGCTTCTAGATATTTCTTTTAATTAAATTATTCATCACAAATACTTAAATCCTTAATAAACATGATTATGACAAGTGTCATGCTCTTATTAATTCTATCTAAACCTTAGGTTATAATAAATAATATTTCTAGGACCAGCAATATTAATCAAACCTTATGTTATAATTAATATTTCTAAACTATGAGTTTCCAACTAAGTCCAAGCTTGAACAAAAATCCACAGAAACTAACATACTACAAGCTACTACTAGCTACTACTACTACTATCTAGCTAAGTAAAATTCTAGGACACAACAATTATCCCTTACTTAAAGAATTTCGTCCCCAAAATTTACTTACCAAACAATTCTGGTTACCGTGCTAACATGTCTCCCTCCAACTCCCACGTTGCCTCCCATTCAGAACTATTACTCCATAGGACATTGACTATCAGAATACTCTTAGACCGTAATTCCTTCATCCCTCTTTCTAGGATGCTAATCGGTCGTTCCTCATAACTCAAGTCTTTCTGGAGTGCTATCGTATCATACTTGAGGATGGGAGATGGTTCTGAAACATATCTACGCATCATCGAGATGTGAAATACGTTATGGCTATCTGCTAGAGCTGGCAGTAGGGCTAATCTATATGTAACTGTTCCCACCTTGTTCAATATCTCAAAAGGACCTATAAACTAGGGACTAAGTTTTCCTTTCTTCCTAAACTGCTTCACACCTTTCATAGGAGACATCTTTAAGAAGAATGATCTCCAACTTTGAATTCCACATCACGCCGCTTGGCATCCGCATAACTTTTTTGTCGGCTTTGAGCAGTGAGCATACGCTTAATAATCAGCGCCACTGCATCCTAAGCCTCTCTAACAGCTTTGGGTCCAAGAAGTTTTCTTTCTCCTACCTCATCCCAATGTAACGACGATCGACACCTCCTTCCATAAAGTAACTCATAGGGTGCCATCCCGATCGTTGACTGGTAGCTATTGTTGTAGGAGAATTCTATCAGTGGCATATACTTACTCCACGATCCTCCGAAATTGAGTACACAAGTGTGCAACATATCTTCTAAAATCTGTATGGTACGCTCGGACTGACCGTCAGTCTGAGGATAAAATGCCGTGCTAAGAATTGACTTGGTACTCATGGCTTGTTGCAAGCTTCCCCAAAATCTCGATGTAAACACCAATCGTCTATCGAATACTATGGTATTAGGGATTCCATGCTGTCGTACTATTTCTTGAACATAAATGTTATCGTATTGGTTGGCAGTGTACGTAGTCTTGACTGGGAGGAGGTGAGCTGACTTTGTTAGTCTATCTACTACTGCCCAAGTTGAGTCGTGCTGCTTATTTGTTCGTGGTAGTCCATTCTGGGATACTAAGCGGTTGCAATAAGCCTACAGGCCACTGATGTTCTGCTTTCACTTGCTGGCATATTAAGCATTTTGACGCATATTCTACTACGTCTTTCTTCATTCCTGGCCACCAATACAATGCCTTTAGGTCGCAAGTCATCTTGGTTGAACCTGGGTGAACTGAGTATGAGGTATTTTGTGCCTCTTCTAAAATCTTCATCATAATTCCATAGTTATTCGGCACGCATACCCGATCCTTATATCTCAAGAACCCCTGTCCTGATAAAGAGAAATCAGTGGCCTTGCCTTCTTTGACTGCAACTATGTGAGATACTAACGTGTCATCGTGCCCTTGCCAGATCTGTATATCTTATAACAGATTTGACTGGATGGACAATTTAGCCAGTTGACCAATGACTACTTCTATTTCGGCATTAATCAACTCTTGCTGAAGCGGCTTTTCTATTTCAGATATTGCTGCTAGATTCCCGTAACTCTTTCTGCTTAGCGCATCAGCAACTATGTTTGCTTTCCCTGGGTGGTATAGGATTTCGTAGTCATAATCCTTTACTAATTCTAACCACCTACGCTGCCTCATGTTGAGCTCATTTTTTGTGAAGAAATACTTTAAGCTCTTATGGTCCGTATAAATCTCACATTGTTCTCCATAAAGATAGTGGAGCCAGATTTTCAATGCGAAGACCACCACTACCAACTCCATATCGTGCGTTGGATATTGTTTCTCATATTCCTTCAACTTCCTTGAGGCGTAGGCTATCACTTTATCATTCTGCATCACCACACAACCCAAACCTTGCTTCGAAGCGTCACAGTATACTACAAACTTGTCGTTGGGTGTCAATACACAAAGTACTGGTGCTGAGCATAGCTTATCCTTGAGCAACTGGAAGCTCTCTTCACATCTATCCATCCAGTTGCACCTTTCTTGTTTCCGGGTCAGGTTGGTAAGCGGAGTGGCTATCTTAGAAAAGCCTTCTACAAAACTTCGATAATATCCTGCTAGCCCGAGAAAACTTCTAACCTCTGACGCATTCTTAGGTCTTGGCCAATCCTTCACAGCCTGTACCTTAGTTGGGTCTACTGCAACTCCATCTTTGGACACTATATGGCCGAGGAACGCTACTTGCGAAAGCCAAAATTCGCACTTATTGAACTTGGCGTAAAGTTGATGCTCCTTTAATCACAGCATGGTCATTCAGAAAGTTCCTCGTGCTCGACTTCGTCCTTGGAGTACACCAAAATATCGTCGATGAACACTACGACGAATTTGTCCAAAAAATCCTTGAAGACCCATTTCATTAAATCCATAAATGCGGTTGGAGTGTTGGTAAGACCAAAAGACATAACTTGAAACTCATAATGTCCATATCGAGTTCTAAAAGTCATCTTAGGAATATCCTATTCCCGTACATTGAGCTGATGATACCCAGACCATAGATCAATCTTTGAAAACACGGTTGCTCCTCGGAGTTGATCAAACAAGTCATCGATCCGGGGTAGCGGGTACTTATTCTTAATTGTCACCATATTCAGCTCGCGGTAATCTATACACATACGCATGCTTCCGTCCTTCTTCTTCACAAATAGAACTGGTGCTCCCCATGGCGAATGGCTTGGTCTAATGAAATCCAAGTCTAAGAGTTCTTGTAGCTACGTCTTCAACTCCTTGAATTCGGTAGGTGCCATACAGTATGGTGCCTTTGAGATAGGCTCGGTTCCTGGTACTAGTTCAATTGTGATGTCGATTTCCCAAATAGGTGGCAATCCTGGTAAGTCATTAGGAAATAATTCTAGAAATTCCTTTATAATGCGGACCTCTCCAACCTTTAGTGGTGTTTCCTTTACTACATCCATGACGCTGGCTAAGAATGTGTGACATCCTTTCTCAATCATCCTCTGAGCTTTGAGAGATGACATAAGCGGTGTTCGTAGTCTTGAAACCTTTCCCATAAAACATAGTCTCTGACCATCAGGAGTTTTGAACGTCACTTGCTTACGTCTACAGTCGATGGTTGCGCCATGCCTTGCTAGCCAATCCATGCTGAGTATTGCGTCAAAGTCTTTGATCTCTAGTTCTTTCAGGATTCCTTTTAGTTCTATATCCTCAATTTTGATCGGTACGCCTCGTACTATTCATTATGATAGGACTACTTTGCCCGGAGGCAATTCTGTCACAAACCATGTTCTAAATCTTTCACAAGGTTTGTCTAATTTCTCTATCATTCCTAACGAGATATACGAGTGTGTTGCTCCCGAATCAAATAATACTGAACATATATTATCGAGGATAGGAATCTGACCTGTGACCACTTTGTTACTAGCTTCAGCTTCTCCCTGGGTCAAGGCAAAGACTCTAGTTGGAACCATCTTATTGTCCATTTTCTCTTCTTTCTTGAGTTGTGGACATTCTTTCTTCCGATGACCTTCCTGACCATAATTGTAACATCCTTTAGTGTTTGCATGACACTCCCCAGGATGTTTCTTTTGACATTTGGAGCACTACGAGTATTCTACATAACCCGACCTATTACTTCCATTGTTTTTCCGTGCTCTTTTTTCATTGTCGGATTGCTTATTGTCAGGATACCTTCTCTTCTGGCCATTATTGTTGCTATGTTGATGATTATTGTTGTGGTTCCGACCATTCTGAGGTTGATTATGTTGCTTAGGTTTAGGCTTGATGGCCCCCTCCTTACTAGCATTTTCCTGAAGCCTTTCCACTTCTATATCCATTTCTAGAGCATCGGCGTAAGAAGTGGTTCCAAGATTTGCTAGTTTGACTCCTAGCTCAATCTTTGGTCTGAGTCCTCTAACAAACTTTGTGACCCTTAAAAATTCGGCTGGGACCAACTCTAGTGCAAACTTGGCTAATCAATCGAACAGTCAAGCATACTCTACTACTGTTAAGTTGCCATGCTTCAGACTGGTGAACTCTTCTACCCTCGTAGCGATGACTGTCGAGTTGTAGTACTTCTTGTGAAAGAGCTCCACAAATCTAGTCCATGTCATGGTGGCGACGTCGTGAGTCTGCTGTACTAAATCCCACCAGATTCTAGCATCCTTCTTTAGAAGAGATGAAATGTAGGATATGCGGTCTGCGTTGCCGAGATTCATGTGTGCTAGGATTGGCTCAACATTCCTGAGCCATTCTTCCGCCTCGAAGGGGTCGGTTGTCCCTTCGAAGTTTGGAGCGTGTTGTTTACGAACCCGCTCATGGATTGGCTCTATGTGTTGAGCTGGGTAAGGCGCATAGTTTGCCATTGGCCATCCCCCATAAGGACCTACTAGTTGGGGTGCTTGAGCCATTTGCTGAGGCTACGGTTGCGGTTGAGGCTGAGTCTGAGGCTGTGGCTAAGCTTGTTGTCATTGTTCCTGTAGCAATTATTCCACTTGTTGCGGTAGTTGGAAAATCTCATCGGTGTTGTCAACTGGAGGTGGCAGTGCACTTTTCTTAGTAGAAGCATTAGTTGATTGCGTTCCCCTTCTTCGAACCAAAGGGGCTTCGTTAGTCTCGTTGGCGGCACTGGAGGCATTTCCGGCTGTGCGTGCAGATCTTCTGAGTGACATCTTCAGCAAAGTTCTAACAGTCAAGAAAAACATATTAGAACTTACCTTGATAGGTTCAAAGGAAAAACTTAGTCTAAGCAAACATAACTCGAACCTATTAGTTATGATTTCTTATGAAAAATTATATAAGCCTTCTTTATAATTAGGGTGTGTTTCTATACATAGAAAATCACCCATCTTTATTATTTTCTAAGTCTATTTCTAATCATCCTAGATGACTTAATTCTCAGGCTCGAAACTTGTTGTTGTTCCAAACTTAACCATATTGAGGGAAGGCTGGGATCAGTAAAATTGGTCCCACTACTATGGCCCCCTAAACTCTCAATATAGAACCCGGTCCATTGATTTGTATCCACCCTCACCGAACTTGGTCATTATTTATTAAATTTATTATGATTGTAAAAAAAATCAAACTCATACATGTCATTTAAGAATAACAATAATATTCATTTGGAAAAAAATATTTTCATTAAGTATAATCATAAATGCAAATAAACAAAGAAATAAATAAACTAACATAACTAGGGTAAATCTAAAAAACAGGATCTTCTACGTCTAACCCTTCATCTAACATATCATCATCTATTGCTTCATAATCATCAATATCTTGAGCCTCAAAATTACCTCGGGGAAGATTCATAAAGATTCTATGCTTTTGTTCATTAGTGAATTGAAATTCCAACTTAGAAAATAGTATCTCATGGCTACTGGTGAATCATCATCATCATCTATAGTCTCCCATATTTCTTCTAATGTTGAAATTATAGAAGGAAAATCTTTAAAAATCTTAATTACTAGGCCATGTTGTTCTATAGCTCTCACCATAATTTGCTTAGTATTCTGAAGATGGACTATCTCCTTGTGGAATAAGATTAATCTCTGAGTAATTCTTTCTAACACTCCTACTGTATTCCTTGGCTCTCTAATCCTTTTCAATGCCTTAATGGCTCTGATATCCTGATAGGTTAAGGCTCCATCCATTCTTAACTGAAAACATAATGGCTAAAATGTTAGCTAATAACATAAACATAAACACTTACATTGGCGGTTAGCGTGTGTATCAAGGAGAACTTCATGCATATGAACTGTGGGCTCTAATACCAACTATAATGTAGAGTCCAAGAACTTTACTTAGCTAGTTAGATAGTAGTAGTAATAGTAATAGTGATAGCTAGTAGTAGTTGTAGTATGTTTATGACTGTGGATTTTGGTTCAAGCCGAGACTTAGTTGGACACTCGTAGTAACACTTGTAGATTTTCTAAGTTTAACCTATAGTTTAAGAATATTAATTATAACCTAAGGTTTGATTAATATGACTGATTATGGAGACGATAATTATTATACTATAAGGTTTAGATAGACCCAATAAGATGTTAACACTTGTCATATGTGTGTTTAATGAGAATTAAGAATTTTTGAGGAATAAGTTTATTAAGAGTAAAATTTGAATATCCTAGGGTCTGCCAGCAGCTTTGAAATCGTTAAAGGACTTAGTCAAGGTTGTTTACTCAATTCTAATTAGGCTGAAAAAGTGTAATTACGTGTATAATATTTTAGTGTATGCCGATATATCGTAGCTCTAGTGGGCGATATATCGCCATGCTGGGATACGAAAAACACGTAGCTTCGCATGACAACCTCGACGAGCCTCGAGATATGAAGCCAGGCGATATATCGCCTAAAGTGGGCAATATATCGACCCATGGGCATAAAATTTGAATGATTTTGAAACCGAGCTCATTTTAATCCTTAACCTCTTGATAAGTCCAACATCTTTCTGACCGAGTTTTCAGCCTCTGTTGAATGATTATTCAAATATTTTTCAATTAAAAAGCCATTATTTTATTCAAGTTAAATGAAGATCTTTTCATTCTTGAACTCTATAAATAGGACCTAGTACCCAGCCATTTATTCATTCATCAAGCTAAGTTCAGAGTTTGCAAGCTGCTAGGTTATTTTAGAGTGATAAACACTTGAGTTGGGGTTATAAGCTTTATCCTTATAAGCTTAATAAACACTCAGAAAGTAAGGTTCATAACATATTTCAGTTCGAGGTGTAGTTCGGTTATAGAAGCATTCGAGTTATTCCTTCTTCTAGCTCCTTTCTGTGTTATTCTTATGGTTTTTCTACTCAAAATCCTAACTCATATTCTCTATTTTGGTTAGGAATCTAAGATCTTGAACGTAAGATTGTTCTTGGTAAGTATCTTTTCGATGGTATAGTTCGTTCATTTCATCCCTTTTCTTTAAGTATACTCACCTTTCTATGATGGTTTTTAGGAGTGTTCCAAAGTCCCGATACTGTTCTCATATCCCGGTATATTGGTAAGGAAAATAGGATTGGATTTTATATGTTATATGATGTGTTATATGTTATCTTATGTTATGTTGTGTTATGAAATGTTATATTATGTATGTTGATAGACTTGGGCATATGACTTGTATAGCTAACAAGCCCCAATAAATTTATGGGCATATGACTTGCTTAGCTAGCAAGCCCCACAAATCTAATGGGCATATGACTTGATTAGCTATCAAGCCCCAAGTAGTATAATGGCCATTGAAATATATATATGACATATGTTTATGATACGCTTATGGTATATGTTTATGGTATGTTTTTAGCATATGATATGAATTTTACGTATATGATTTATGTTCTTAGATTTTCCTTGCTGGTCATTAGGCTCATTCCTTTATGTTTATATGTGCAAGAAATTAGCTATGGCGGCGGAAAGGTTCTTGGAAGCTTGGGGGTTGTGTATTGAGGCTGGATGGAATCGATGGATTGAGCATTCGATTAGAGGATGAATTCTTTAAGACTTTAAATCATATTTTCTATGTATTTTTCCGCACTTAGTTTTGTAATTGATTTATTTAGATCATGTTATTTTTATTTTTAAAACAATGGGATCCCATATCATAAACGCATTTTTTTATGTATTCAAACCTTTTCTTTATCTAATAAAGTTATGATGTTTTCATATGTACGTTTTATTATGATTAAGTATAGTAGTTATTAATGGTCCAAGGTCTAGAATAGTTGGGTCATTACATGTAATGGCCCGACTATTTCTAAGACCTCGAACCATTAAAAACTACTATGACCTAACTACTATTCTGAAATACATTCATATGAAATAACATAACTTTATTTAAAACCCAGAATATTGTACGAAATACAAAATATGATATGAAATATAAAATGTGATATGGTATGAAATATAAAACATGGTATGAGATTCCATTGTTATAAAACATAAACTTTAAATCAATTATTTAAAATACTAAGTGCGAAAATACATCAAAACATAAATTTAAAAGAATTTAAACAACGTCATCCTCGATCTTCCAGTAGTCCATTCAATCCATTCATCCTTAACACACATGCCAATCTACCACGAATCCTTTCCGCCTTCCACGTTCATTTTCCTGCATCATTCTGGAAAAAACAAAAGGAATGAGCCTAATGCCCAACAAGAAAAATCTACTAAAAACATATATGTCATAAATCATAAAATATAAGACTATATCATAAACATATACTATAAAACACATGACTATAAAAACGTTTATCATATAGAACTACAATATTAATGTCCATTAACTCATTAACATGGGATGTGATAAAACCATCTAGGTCATCTGTCTACTAATCGAGGTAGGTTTATTCACAACTATAGTATATGATAACCCATCTAGGTCCTCTGTCTACTAATCGAGGTAGGGTAAATCATAACTCTAAACCATGAAAATGATAAAAATTCTTGGGGCTTGCTATCTAAGTAAGTCATATGCCCAAGCGACTACAAAACATATTTATACATATACATATCATAGCATAAAACATATCATTACATAAACATATAAACACATATAATTTAACCTATTTTCCTTACCAAAAACCAGGATATGGAGACAAGAACGGGATTTTGGAACACTCCTAAAACCAACAGTAAAAAATCGTGAGCTTCTAAAGAAAAGAAGATGAAAAGAAAACTAAACCATCCGAGTGGAAACTTATCGAAAACCTTAAGTTTCAAGAAACTTAAACACCTAATCAAGAATCATAAACAAGAGTTAGGATCTGAAAGAAAATGGAATAAAAGAACTATGAAGAACTGAACTTAAGGATAGGAATACCTTGAATGATCTTATGACTTGATCTATGCCTCGATACTGAAATAACTCTATATCTTACTTCCCAAGTGTTTAGAAGAGCTTAGATTGGAAAAGGTTTTATCCCATAACCCAAGTGTTTCTCTCTATGGAAATCTTAGCAACTTGGAGGCTCTAAAGAATGCTTGAAGAATGAATGAAATGGATGAGTACTAGGTCCTATTTATAGAGTTCAATGAGTAAAACTAACCCTTTTTAATTTGAATAAATAAATGAATATAAATGAAAAAGATTTTAATTTTCGTTTAGCAGATGCCCAGAACTCGATCAAAATCTTTCAAAGGCAGGTCCAAGTGGTTAAGGCTGTTTTTAAAATTAAAAATCCTCAAGTATTCAAAAATCACTCCCAGGGGCGATATATCGCCTATCCTGGGCGATATATCGGCTAGACCTATATCCCGAGCCCCTGTTCGTTCGTCCGAAGTCGACGTATTTTCCGTATCTCTCGTAGGCGATATATCGACCCCTATAACTGCAATATATCGGCATACGTTGATATATCAAACACATATTTGCACTTTTTCAGCATATTTTGAATTGATTAAACAATTTTGACTGAGTCAAAACGTGATCCTAACAGCTCCTGGAAGGTTATAGTGCTTCTAGATATTTCTTTTAATTAAACTATTCATCAAAAATACTTAAATCCTTAATAAACATGATCATGAAAAGTTTCATGCTCTTATTAATTTTATCTAAACCTTAGGTTATAATAAATAATATTTCTAAGACCAGCAATATTAATCAAACCTTATGTTATAATTAATATTTCTAAACTATAGGTTAAACTTATAAAATCCATAACTGTTGCTATGAGTTTCTAACTAAGTCCAAGCTTGAACCAAAATCCACGGAAACTAACATACTACAAGCTACTACTAGCTACTACTACTACTATCTAGCTAAGTAAAATTCTGGAACACTACAAGACCGTCTATAGATGATTGACTTAAAATAATGGTTGTAACAATGGATAATTAATAATGTATCTATATTACTTATAGAGCGTTTTATGAATTCAAGAGTGCAATTCTGAGTCTTTAGTGGAGTCACGAGGAATTAATAAGTTAGTAAATTTATTTGTTAAATTTATGATAACTTATTGGACCTTGATTTCATAGGCCCATGGTCTTCACTATACCTTGGATAAAATTATCTAGATAGTCTCAATTAATTGATTTAATTATCAATTAGAATTATCAAAGTTGACTAGGTCAATTTTGGATAGTTTCACAAAGTTATGTAATTTAGAGAATAAAAGAAAAATTATGGCTAATTTATTAATTAAGATAAATTGGTATCTAAATTAATAAATAAGTTTAAATCAAGATTAAAATTATAAATAATTAATTTGATAAAGGATTTAATTAATTAAATCAATAGAAAATAATACAAGCCTTGATTTTAAGTTCAATGGACTTATAATTAAATGGAAAATTTCACGGGCCTAAAGCCCATGGGAATTTCGACCTAGGGATAATAATTGGCTATTATTTTATTGATTTTTTAATTAAAATAAATGACCTAATTGAGTCTATAAAAGGAATGCTAAGTGAGAGTTGAAATCAAATTTTTGAGAGACTTGTTTTTGAGAAGATCAGAAGATCTATTCTTGATGGTCTAGGTTTTAAATTCTCTCTACAGCATAAGTCATTTTCTAAGCCTCAATATTATTTTCTCTTCTTCTCTCTGTATCTATCTCATGTGTTTTAGAATTTCCCACTCTAGTCTAGGTGATTCTAAGGATACTTTGGAAGGCTATGAAGAAAATTGAAGAACGGTTCGGTTTCTTGGTGGTACCCTGAGACAGAAAGGATACAAGAGTTAGAGAAATTGAACGAAAGACTCAATCATTCTGCTGCACAATAATGTAAGTGTTCTTATCATTATCTCTATAGGAATTCAATTTTAGAAACATGTTCTAGGTTGTCTCATATTAATTTGTTTAATATAAGATTTACATGAAAATAAACAAGATCCTGAATACATTTTCCCACCTGGAACACCTTAGGGGTGTGTTGACGCCGTTTTTCGTCAACAGATAAAAGAAGAGCACAAAAACAATGAATGACAATGGCCAAACGAAACAAACAAATCAAACACACGATTTTTTACGTGGTTCAGCAGTTAAATCTGCCTAGTCCACGAGTCTCTGTTATTATTCTCAAGATTATCTCTGAAAAATTCTTTAGCATGAATTCTCCCGAGTTTTCTCTCAAGGATCAGAATTTCGGTCCCTTACAATGGTGCATGGCTTCTCTATTTATAGAGAAGGATGCAGAATACTATCCCACATATTTTGGGTAGTTACTCTTTTGTGAATAAAATAAATGGCTTTAAATGCCTATAATTAGATAAAAAAGGAAACGTCCCTGAAGACCAGGAAACGCATAACTGATTAAATAATATCCCACGATTCTTGGGGATTTACATTAATAAATGAGGATTACATCTCATGTCTATAATACTTGTTGATATTCAAAGCGGCGATCGCGTATCTCTAAGGCTCTTGCCTCCCAAGTTTCCCATCATTGCCCGAGCCAGTGACATCTCCCGAGCTAACGTGGCTTTCGAGATAGTACGTCGAGCTCAAGACCCCTGCTCCGAAGTTGTTCCTGAAGATGAGGGTGCTCTCAGAGATACCTTTCGAGATCGAGATCATTTCGAGGTCACGATACTCGAGGTCATGTATCGTACTTTGCAGACTCGATTTACAATCCTAGAGCATGCCCTAACCCTCACGAGACCATTTATTCCGAACTCAGCTTTCGAGGTCATATTTACTATAACTCGAAATCTGGGTATAACATCTTGCCCCCTCAAAAGTATTTGTTCGAATCCTAAGAGAAGGAAACTTTTGAACTACTTCCTCTGGGGGACCGTACCGTCACACTCTTGAAAATGGACACGCGTCAGCCGGGTATTGCTCACTTTAGGCACTTGAGTACCTTGGAAACATGCCCACGATCGTCCGTCTGACAACTTTTTGGCGCCTTCTTTTCATTGAACCCCATCCGTTCGATCTAGTGAGGATTTCATTCGACGCTCCTGATTAATTCCATTTTTCCACCTATATATACAAGACCCCCCCTCTTCGTCTTCTTCTTCACGTTTGTTCATCGTAAGCAAGAAAAGAAAAACAACCAGAAAACCAGACTCTCCTAAGAAGCTTCTGTCCTGCGCATGTTTTCTCGACCCAAGAAACAAAGAAATCCTGGTCTGTTCGAGTCAGTGAGTTCTTTCTTGCAACCTCTTCTTCAGTCGACGATTTCTCTGCAATCACCATCACTGTGTAAGTATGCCATTTCTGTTGTTTTTTTTATACTGTTTTTGCTGTGTATGCTAGTTTACGTTCTTAGCATAATAAGATAGGGGGTTTCATTTCGATAGGCTTTCAAGTTTCCTAGACTTCCCCTGCTGGATTTCGCATCACTGGTTTATATCCAGTTTTAACGTTTGAGCAAAGTTTCAATTTTCTGGGTTTTGAAAATTTTAGGCCATGTTTCTTGTCTAATAAGTTTTCGGGTAAAAACCCTTGTCCTTGACAAATGCACGAAAACCAAGAATGCCCTTCCTGGCTAACCGCCACCTTTCTTTCCCTTGAATTTTGGGATTTTCAAAAAATCTTCCACGCTCCTTTTCTCTCCCGTGGAACACACGCTCTGACTCTTTAGTAAGGGTCTCAATATTTAATTTCTTGTTCCTAAATCCCCGAGCTCATACCATCGAGCTTGTGATTCTTGCATGCATGGCCCTCGCCATTTTTTCTTTCTCGTTAGATGTCACAGAATTTGGAAAGACGGTGGGGGTCATTGCGAGCCATCCCATACGAGCCTAAATCTCCGAGCCCAGAATCGTTGTTCGCCCGGAATCAGCGTCGGATACAAGAATACGAGCTTGCGCGCGAGCAAGAGGACATTCGAGCCCACTATCACCGTCAGATAGACGAGGTCATTGAAAAGAAGAGAAGAGTTCTTCGGGAGGCCATCTATCCGGAGCCCAACCCAGAACCTAGGCCAATTCCCCTCGACCCTGCGTTAAAAGTCACGCTTGCATATCATCCAGGGGAACTCCAATTTTCTTTAATGGCGGAACCTTCGTCCTCGCAGCCTCGGAGAGAGATGTTCGAAGCCGAGCTCTACCAGAGCTCAGTTACCACCACCGACCAAATAACTGACATTTTGGCCCTCCATGGCCTTAGTTCGTTGGACACCCTGAAGTGTCGAGCTCCGGCTAATCATGAACGGAGCTGTTTCGCCCCTGGGGGCCGCGACGTCAGTGTGAAATATTCGGCCTAGAGCCAGGAACATATAAGGGCAGGAGCTCTGCTGCCCTTGAAGTCCTTTTTCAGAGACTTCACTGATTTCGTTGCGTTGGCTCCATTCCAACTCAACACCAATTCATACAGGGTGTTGTCTGCCCTGAGGTCCTTGTTCCACGAGCTGGGGTGGGAAGGACCTTCACCTCAAGAGATCTTATATCTCTTTTGTTTGAAAAGTAACCCCTCCCGAGCTCGGGGAGGAGATGGTTTTTATTATCTTTCGAGCTACCCCAAAGAGACGAAGATTTTTGAAGATCTTCCAAACCACCCTCCTGACTCCAAAAAGGCTTTTTCTGGACAGACGGTTTGTCCCTGTCTCGACATCGATCGTTCAGGCGGATTCGTAAGTACTCTTGTTACTTTTATTATTATTTTTTTGAGCTCGGAATTTTAGCCCTTAAGACCGTACTTAGCTGAAATGTGTTTCGCTTTTCAGCTAATTTTAAGCGTCCCTCCCCCACCAAGGCAATGGGGGAGCACAGAGAGGCCTTGCTCCGACTTCCTTATGGCAGGAGGTCTCTTTCGTATCTTCTTCAAGAGGGCAAGCTCCGAGCCTGTGGGTTGTTGGGAGAAGGCCAGTCAACCTCTGACTGGTCTAATAAAAAATACGAATGTTGGGAGGAGGTGCCCTTCCTCCGAGGAGAGAGAGGAGGCCAACACTCCTAGTTCGTCTGAGGAGTCCGCGGTCCGGGAATGAGGCCAATGATGAAGCCTCGAGCTCGGACTCAGATGAAGGTAAAGTCCTCCCTACCTCGAGGATGTGGTCCCCCACACTACTAGAACACAGGCCCAATAGGTTAGTCTCGTGCCCACAGGATAGATACCACTTCTACATATGGAGTTGGGTAGACGACTGTGTCCATAGGTTCGATAGTGGGCTCGGGAAATATGATACCATGTACACCACGGACGAGGTGTGGAATGGGATAGCGGTGCAGTACGGGACCAATGACTATAGGGACCTCTCGAGGTTATCCCCTACTTATAGGGAAGGCACTCCCCCCGCCTCCTCTGAAGACGTGGGAATTTCATGGTCCCCAAGCTCGAGCTCGGGGGAGAGTTCCAGTTAGGTTTCCTCCATATCACTCTATGTGTCTGATACCGAAATTACTTGCTGTAAATTTCTCTTTTACTGACTCAGTGTTGTGACTTGTGCAGGCGAGATGGACTCCGACCTCGACGCCCTTATCGACAATGCAGGCGCCAAGAGGAGCAAACGCCCCAGGGCAGGGTCGGTGAAGGCCAGCCAGCCGGGGAAAGGCTCCAAGAGATCTAAGAAAACGCCTCCTCCTCTCCCGCCGGCTTCGAGCTCTGCTGCTACATCGACTGGCCAGATCAGCGCCCCCACGACCTCGCAGGCCGTCGTCTCTGCGGTGGCACCGGCCTCGCAGGCTGGTATCCCTGCCGTGGTCGAATCCCAACCTCCTGTGGCGGGTCAAACGTCTTCTGCTCAGCTCGCCAAGAGACCTTCTGCTTCTCGAGCTCAGAAGCTAACCATCTCCACCCATATGGACTCATATGTGGTGGATAACGCTGCCGGACCTCATGGATCTACGCTGATTTCGGATGTCATGTCCCGGATTGGCCAGAGCTACGGCAGTTTCGAGGCTCCTCAGTGGCAGTGCCTAACTGGCATCCGAGACCGCACTGTCCTGTACGAGAAGAGTATCGAGCACAGCCCAGCGGTAAGTATCCTTCTTTATTTCTTTTGCTTACATTCATACTGTCCTGAGGCTAATGGTGGTTTCTTCCTTTTTTTAGGCTCTTGCCTTCACTGCCCAGCTCAATTACGAGCTGAACAACGAGATCCATTCGAGCAAGGCTCATGCTCAAGAGGATAGGGACCTCCACCTTAGAGCGAACGACGATCTGAAGGCGGCGAATACTAAGCTCGAGGCAGTGGTTAAGGAGTGTGAGGATATGGCCAAGGAGCTCGGAAAGCTAAAAACTGAACTCGAGGAGCAAAAGAAAGATAACATCCAGCATCGGGAGACCAACAAGAAGCTCGAAGAGGACAAGGCCGCCACCTTCGACTTCATAGAGGATGTCAAAGCTCGCCTTACTGCCGAGTTCAAAGACAAGAAGGAAAAGGCGGTCGACTCAGCCATGTACCGGATGTGGGCTTATAACGAAAAGCTGGACACCAGCTTCTTGGGTCCCCACGAGGCGTCGTTTCTTGAACGATGGAATGCCCGACTCGAGAAGGAGGAGGCTGAACGGCTTGAGAAGGAGAAGGCTGAGCAACTCAAGAAGGAGAAGGCTGCTCCGGGCACCGTTTCGAAGGAAGCTCAGGAGGATAGCCATGCTATTCGTCCTGAGGGGTCCAGTGCCACTGATGCTGAGAAGGCCAAGGAGACTCCTCTTTCTTGAATCTGACCTCGGGGAGATCAGTTATCGGGGTTGCGTCCCCTTATTTCTGTAACTATTTTAATATATGCCCACGGGGCTGATACAATTTCTTTTACCATTCTTTTATATGCTTTACATTGCTCGAAATATTTTGCATATTTTAAATGGATGAACCGGTTATGTTTATTTATTCATACAAACATAGTTTGGACTTGGGCTCGAAATTCGATGCATTCATGCATAGTTTATTCGAATTATCCGCTTCCGACCTCGTTACTTATCAAGGTCGGATATTACTTTAACCACGAACTCGAAAGTACTTATATGGTATGTAATATGAATGATTTGGTTATCTTTTTAGTCACTTTTCCTCATCCTCAGTATTTTTCCTCCGAGGTTATGAGTTCGAAACTATTTTTCTTTAAGATATTCCAGCCTCGATCTCGACATATTCCGCAATAGGTTTAGGCTCCCATTTATCATCGATCGATAATTTGGCTGGTTTGTTCCAAACCTGTTGTGTTTACACATCTGGTTAACTCCAAATGTTTTAGGTTCTTGATGGTTATATCCAATCTATCTAAGCTCGCGTATTTGGTCATATCCAAATACTTTGTTTTTGATAATTTGGTTATGTCCGAACTATCTAAGATCGCGTATTTGGTTACATCCAAATACTTTATGTTTTTGATAATTCGGTTATGTCCGAACTATCTAAATCGCGTACTTGGTTACATCCAAATACTTTATATATATTTTTTATTTTTTAAGCTGGTGGTATGTATACCAATGATGCCCCCTTAATATCCTATGAATGTGACCATAGGTTATTAAATTAAGGGAGATTACAAAAAATAAAAATACATTTACATGTGAAACAAAGCAGACCTTTTATTTGATGAAATTCAGAAACAGACAAACAAACAAACAAACTAGTACAGATAGAAATTCATGGTTACAGGCAACACTTCCTACACTATTGATAATATGGTCTAAGGTGTTCGCCATTCCATGCTCGTGGTATCAGGCTCCCATATAATCTTGCAAGTTTGTATACGCCAGGTCGGATGACTAATTCTATCTAGTATGGTCCTTCCCAGTTTGGCCCGAGCACTCCAGCTGCTGGATCTCCAGTTGCTAAGAATACGCATCTCAAAATCAAGTCTCCCACTCCGAACTTTCGATCTCGAACCCTTTTATTGAAATATCTTGTGGTTCGTTGCTGGTAAGCAGCATTTCTCAGCTGAGCCTCTTCCCTTTTTTCTTCGATCAAGTCTAGGGTTTCTTCGAGCCGAGTGCGATTTGTATCCTGATCGTAAATTTGAGTTCGAATCATTGGGATTTCGACCTCGATGGGCAACATTGCCTCACATCCATACGCTAGAGAGAACGGGGTATGTCCCGTTGATGTCCGAGCTGTAGTTCTGTATCCCCAAAGGACTTGAGGTAATTCTTCGGGCCATCGTCCCTTTGCCTCCTCCAACCTCTTCTTTAGAGAACTCTTGAGGGTTTTGTTAACGGCTTCGACCTGACCATTCGCTTGAGGGTGAGCCACTGATGAAAAACTCTTTATTATACCGTTCTTGTCACAAAAGTTGGTGAATAGGTCGCAATCGAACTGGGTTCCATTATCAGATACAATCTTTCTTGGTACTCCATATCGACATACGATGTTCTTTACCACGAAATCAAGGATCTTTTTCGAAGTTATGGTCGCTAATGGTTCAGCCTCTGTCCATTTTGTGAAGTAATCAACGGCAACCACAGCATATTTTACTCCGCCTTTACCAGTTGGGAGTGAGCCTAAGAGATCGATGCCCCATACCGCGAAAGGCCATGGGGATGTCAACATGGTCAGTTCGGAAGGTGGAGCTCGGGGTATCGTTGCGAATCTCTGGCATTTGTCGCACTTTTTCACGTACTCGAAAGAGTCCGTTTTAATGGTTGGCCAGAAATATCCTTGGCGTATAATCTTCTTGGACAGGCTATGCCCCCCGGTATGATCTCCGCAGAACCCTTCATGAATTTCTGCAATGATCTTTTTAGCTTCGGGAGGAGTTACACATCTAAGCAGCGGCATGGAGTACCCTCTTCTGTATAACTCTCCATCCAGAATGGTGTAACGAGGAAGTTGATACATCAACCTTCGAGCTTGATTTCGATCTCTTGGAAGAATTCCATTTTTGAGATAATCAACTATTGGACTCATCCAGGTTGGTTTTGTTTCAATCATACACACATCTTCCTCGTCTGGCTCAGTAATGCTTGGTGCTGATAGGTGTTCTACGGGTATAACATTCAGCTCTTCATTTTCGGTGGAAGTGGCGAGCCGAGCTAAGGCGTCTGCATTTGAGTTTTGTTCTCAGGGAACCTGTTCAATTGCATAAAACTCGAAATACTCTAATGCGGATTTTTGCCTTCGCCAGATAAGCTGCCATTCTTGTGCCACGAGCCTGGTATTCCCCCGAGATTTGATTAACCACGAGCTGGGAGTCGCTGTAGCAATGTATAGCTTTGGCCTTGAGCTCTTTTGCTATTCGTAGTCCCGCAAGTAGAGCCTCGTATTCAGCTTCATTATTAGATACTTTAAAACCAAATCTTAAAGCAGAGTGAAATTTGCTCCCTGCAGGAGTGATCAGAATAACTCCTGCCCCCGCTCCATTTTCATTTGACGAGCCGTCGACGTAAAGTTTCCACAGCTCGTGGGTCGTGGTTATTACCTCGTCGTCGACTATACCAGCACACTCCACTATGAATTCTGCCAAGGCTTGTGCCTTAATGGTCGTTCTTGGATGGTAAGTGATCTCGAACTGTCCGAGCTCAACAGCCCATTTAAGGAGCCGACCTGACGCCTCTGGTTAAGACAGGACTTGCCTAAGTGGTTGATCTGTCAGTACATGGATGGGATGTGCTTGAAAGTAGGGGCGGAGCTTGCGAGATGAGTGGATTAGGCTGAGGGCAGGCTTTTCCATCAGTGGATATCTTGACTCTGCCCCCAGTAATCTTTTGCTGGTGTAATAGACGGGTTTCTGCAATTTCTCTTCTTCTCGAACAAGCACCGCGCTTATCGCGTGTTCGGTAGTTGAGAGGTACAAGAACAATACTTCTCCCGTCTCAGGCTTCGATAGGATGGGTGGTTCAGCTAAGTGCTTTTTGAGCTCCTGAAAGGCCAGCTCGCACTCCTCTGTCCATTCAAACTTCTTACTTCCTTTCAATAAGTTGAAGAATGGAAGGCCTCGATCCGTTGACTTCGAGATGAATCTGCTCAGGGCGGCCATCCTGCCTGTCAAGCTTTGGACATCTTTATGCTTCCGAGGTGAATGCATATCAATCAGGGCCTTTATTTTGTCGGGATTAGCCTTGATCCCTCGAGAGTTGACAATAAAGCCCAGAAATTTTCTCGAAGATACCCCAAAAGTGCACTTCTGAGGATTTAGCTTCATGTTGTATTTCCGGAGTATGCCAAAGCACTCTTCGAGATCATCAACATGGTTCTTGTTAAGTTGAGACTTTACAAGCATGTCATCAACATAAACTTCCATGTTCCCTATTTGCTCTGAAAACATCATGTTTACGAGCCGCTGGTACGTGGCTCCAGCATTCTTGAGTCCGAATGGCATAACATTATAACAGTATAGCCATTTATCTGTAATGAAGCTCGTATGTTCTTGGTCGGGGGCATGCATGGGAATCTGGTTATATCCAGAATAGGCATCCATGAACGACATCAGGCCATGCCCCGCCGTGGCATCCACGAGCTGGTCAATTCTTGGCAGCGGAAAATAGTCTTTTGGGCAGGCCTTGTTGAGGTCTGAGTAGTCAATGCAGGTTCTCCACGTCCCATTGGGCTTCGGGACCAAAACTGGATTGGCTACCCAGTCAGGGTAAAAAGCGTCCCTAATGAAATTGTTTGCTTTCAGCCTGTCAACTTCCTCCTTTAGTGCTTTCTTTCTGTCTTCGTCCAGCTGTCTTCGCTTTTGTTGCTTCGGGGGAAAGCTTTTGTCTATGTTCAATGCATGGCTCGCTACATTCGGGCTTATCCCCACCATGTCTGAGTGTGACCATGCGAAGACATCCTGGTTTTTCTTCAAAAAGCAAATTAATTGCTATTTTGCCTCGTCTCGGAGGTGTTTTCCGACCTTCACCTTCTTTGAGGGATCAGCTTCCTCGAGCTGAACTTCTTCGAGCTCCTCCAAAGGTTGGAGGTCAACTTTTTCCTCGATCCTCGGATCGATCTCCTCATCAATTTCCAAAACCGTCCCATCTTTATTTTGTATGATAACGAGTGCCTGAGCGCTCGTTTGTTTCTTTCCCCTCAAAGAAATGCTATAGCACTCCCTTCCTGCCAATTGATATCCTTTTAAAATCCCGACCCCGCTTGGGGTTGGGAACTTAAGGGCCAGGTGCCTCACAGATGACACTGCCCCCAGCCCGACCAGGGCGGGTCTCCCGAGCAGTACATTGTAGGCAGATGGTAACTCTACCACCACGAACTCCATCATCTTGGTCACCGAGACTGGATAGTCTCCCAAGGTCACGGGGAGTTCAATGGATCCCATACAAGCAGTCCCTTCTCCTGAAAAGCCGTACAAAGTAGTTGCACATGCTTTCAGGTCGCGAAGGGAGAGTCCCATTTTCTCGAGAGTCGCCTTATAAAGAATGTTGACCGAGCTCCCATTATCTATGAGAACTCGGCGGACTCTCTTGTTGGCAAGCTGAAGGGTAATAACCAATGGGTCATGATGAGGGAACTGAACATGAGATGCGTCCTCCTCAGTGAATGTTATCGGTTGCGTTTCAACCCTTTGGCTTTTTGGTGCCCTAGGTTCGGGTTCATAAGGAGACCCGTCCCCTGTCTTCAACTCGTTAACGCATCGCTTTTGAGCATTTCTGCCCCCTCCCGCGAGATGAGGCCCTCCCGAGATGGTTATTACATCCTCTCCATCAATCGGCGGGGGCCTGTCTTCTTCCCGAGATCGGGAGTTATTATTTTGTGCCGTCGAAGGCGCGGCTACTCTCTGACTCGCAGTAGTCTGTCCAGTACTCTGGTTTTTGACGTACTGCCGGAAATAACCTCTCGAGATCAACCCCTCGATCTCGTCCTTCAACTGTCGACATTCATCAGTGGTATGTCCGGTGTCTCTATGGAACTGGTAATACTTACTGGAATCCCTTTTTGACTTTTGATTTCTCATTGGGTCCGGACGCCTGAAGAGGACCTGGTTTTCATTAGCCAGGTATATGTTTTCCCGAGACTCGTTGAGTTCGGTGTGTACTTTATATACGGAGAAATACCTTTCTCCTTTCTTTTTCTTTCCTCCTTCAGCCTCGGGGTTATTTCCCTCGCTCTTTTTCCTCTTGGAGGGATTCTCCGAGGTAGGCTGTGGAGCTGCTTGGTCAGCCGAGGTTGAGGCGGAGTTAATGTTTATCGTTGTAGTTTCGGTCTGCGAGGTCGCCTTCAGCGTTGACCTCGCCTCCTCTACATTGACAAATCTCTGCGCCCGTCTGTTAAACTCGGTTATTGACCTCACCGTTTTCCCTTGCATGTCATCCCAAAGGGCACTTCCGGGTAACACACCAGCTCGGATAGCCATCAGGTGCCCACTGTCATCCACATCTCGAGCCCGTGCGACCTCTAGATTAAATCTTGTCAGGTAGCTTTTCAGTGTTTCACCCGGCTGTTGCCGAACGTTAGTCAAAGTGGATGCCTCTGGTCTGACTCCCATCATGGCTCGGAACTGCTTCTTGAAGTCTCTAGACAACTGATCCCATGAAGTTTTCGAGTGCCTCTTGTACTTTTCGAACCAACTCTTAGCAGGTCCGGCCAATGATGTTGGAAACAACATACACCTGAGCTCGTAACCCACGTTACTAGCTCTCATAATAGTGTTGAATGTACTCAGGTGACTGCATGGGTCGGTTTTTCCTTCAAACGCTGGGACGTGAGGAATCCGGAACCCTTGAGGAAATTGAGTGTTAGAAATATTTGGAGCAAACGGCTTGAGCTCCTCGTCAGAGTCCTCATATCGACCGTTCCCTCGTTCATTCTTTAAAAGCCTAAAGGCTTTTTCAAGCTGATCAATCCTTTCTTGGACTGGGTCCTTAGGTGGTGTCTGGAATTGACAGTCATTGATCATGATCCCAGGCTCGCGTCTCCGTGAGGGATCTCTACGCCCATTTAGGTGATTCCTTAGGTCCGAATTTGTCTGATCTCCCTTCCCCCTGCTCTGATTCAGATGATTCCGCAGGTCAGGACGGGTCTTGCAGCTTCCAGTATTTTTACGACCTCGGTCGCGTTTACTGACGGACCTGGTCTCTCCAGACTCGTCACTGGTGAAACTCATTGATCGGTCATTTCGAGATGGGTTCTTCCCATGTCGCCTTGTCTCCGCAGTGCGAGACCGGGACGTCTGACTTCTCTCAGATTGTGCGCCTCTCCGCTCCTGGAAAGTCTCCCTGTGTCCTTGTCTATCCCCCGTACGCCCTTGATCCTGATTCTGAACAGGTTGAGCGTTTCTGCGGGGAGGTGAAGGATATCTTATGGGAGATGGAGGGAACCGTATAGGCGACGGTGGCTGCCTCCCTTGCCTCGGCCTAGAGGGTCCAGAATTTTCCCGTGGTGGGTCAGTCGCGTTCGGTGCGCTACCAGGAACCTGAGTCCGAGCCTCGGTAGGAGCTCGGTTATTCTCAGTTCCTGCAGGCGCTTCCACAGGTGGATTAGGCGGGACCCGAGCTCGGGTACTCCTCTGGGGCCTAGGAGGAGCAGATGGCTCTGCTGGTGCCGAAGGTTGAGTCGGCCTCCTCGTGGCAGCATCTTTTCGTGGTCGTCCACGGGGCCTCCGGGGAGGAACATGCACATCCCTTGGAGGAGGGACTTGGTTTTCGCACGAAGGCGGGGGCTGAGCCACCTGCGCCTCCACGGCCATCCTAGTCAACTCCTCATTCCGTTTGTTGGCTTCTGCCAACAACTGTTTCAACTGCCGGTTTTCCAGTTCTACAATAGGAACGTAACGTTCAGGATTGTAGTACATATCCTCATCCCTTGGTGGAGGCGGTGGTCCCCGGGAATCGGAGGACCCACTTCTCTCCTCAGACTCCAGGTTCTCCATTGGTTGTTTTCCAGGACGCCTTTGGTAGCTTTCGTCAAGGGTGTTCTGATTGTTTGAAGCCATGAATCTCTCAAGGATGAATGCTTGAGTTCAGCTCTCAATGAAAGCACCAAACTGTTGACGCCGTTTTTCGTCAATAGATAAAAGAAGAGCACAAAAACAATGAATGACAATGGCCAAACGAAACAAACAAATCAAACACACGATTTTTTACGTGGTTCAGCAGTTAAATCTGCCTAGTCCACGAGTCTCTGTTATTATTCTCAAGATTATCTCTGAAAAATTCTTTAGCATGAATTCTCCCGAGTTTTCTCTCAAGGAACAGAATTTCGGTCCCTTACAATGGTGCATGGCTTCTCTATTTATAGAGAAGGATGCAGAATACTATCCCACATATTTTGGGTAGTTACTCTTTTGTGAATAAAATAAATGGCTTTAAATGCCTATAATTAGATAAAAAAAGGAAACGTCCCTGAAGACTAGGAAATGCATAACTGATTAAATAATATCCCACGATTCTTGGGGATTTACATTAATAAATGAGGATTACATCTCATGTCTATAATACTTGTTGATATTCAAAGCGGCGATCGCGTATCTCTAAGGCTCTTGCCTCCCAAGTTTCCCATCATTGCCCGAGCCAGTGACATCTCCCGAGCTAACGTGGCTTTCGAGATAGTACGTCGAGCTCAAGACCCCTGCTCCGAAGTTGTTCCTGAATATGAGGGTGCTCTCAAAGCTACCTTTCGAGATCGAGATCATTTCGAGGTCACGATACTCGAGGTCATGTATCGTACTTTGCAGACTCGATTTACAATCCTAGAGCATGCCCTAACCCTCACGAGACCATTTATTGCGAACTCAGCTTTCGAGGTCATATTTACTATAACTCGAAATTTGGGTATAACAGGGTGAGAAGCACGGTGAGACCAGTAAGACACATTGGCTACTACTTGAAGCATCTTCGAGGATAGCCATACCTTGACTGATGTAACGTAAGAACCTAAGTTTGTTTGAAGGGATAGCTGCGTACCAGATTTTTAGAAGTTGGAATAAAGGTTGGTTAACACGCCATTGTATTAGATTAAGCATATGATAGACTGATACAGGAGAACGACATGATGGGCACTGTCCTTGCTTAAAACATGAAATTATAGGTTTTGGTGCGTCAAGGACTAGGGTGTGCTCGTGTGCAGACTGAAAAGGGAATTGTTCGTGTTGCATAGTGGATGAAGGAATAAGAACATAGATGCTCTACATGGGACTTGGAGTTGACAGTAATGCCAGATAGCCACGGTGAGGGTGAGGTAATGACACCTATGGAAAAGAAGTACATACACTAGCATGAAAGTTAAAGCATTTTGTCACCCATAGGGGGGATTGACCATGAGACAAAGGCGCTAGTGGGAACTAGTGAAGGACCCACATTAGAATCCTTATTAGTTACAGAGAACTAATGTGGAGGCTGACACCTTGTCTTGGAAAAGTCCGGGCAAGTTGTATGATGACTCATGGAGTACAGTAAAGTCAGATGAGGTAACGACCAGGATTGGAATAGAATCTATGAATAATAATTGGTAGATATACCTCTATGAACAATGAAATACATAAAGAAGATCTTGTAGGAATGGTTAAGAATCCTACCATTTCAACATGGATAGGTTAAGATATGAGGACCGGATGAGTGATCTGATGGATGCTTGTGTCTAGGGGGAGATTCTGGATGAGTCTTATGCTACCCCTTATAATTGTTGTATCTAGGAAGTTTGAATGAATGTTAAGACCTAAAATTTGTATACTATGAGATGCACTGCCTAATTCTTCTAGCTAGTGAAAGATGATAATTAGAAGCCAGAAAGGCTATTATGACTCTAGGGTATCCTAGATTTAGTATTATGGAGGGATATAGTTATGGACCGTAAGGGTGGATAACCTCAAATTTCAAGTGAGATAAGCGGATGCGAGAAGTGGTGACTTGGCATATTAGATTAGCACACTTTGGTTTATGTGAGTGAGTTATCATAGAAATGCGTATGTGCGAAGGGAGACCGTATGTCTCCGTGGGGCATCAAAGTCGATAGTGTCGGATTGAGACCTTTTATCTCCCAAGTTCTGAAAAGGGTCGTAGAGGGAGATGAGTATAAGATTGGGATTTAAAATTATTGGTTACCTTCAGACAGACTGATAACCTGAAGGAACGACTCAAACTTTTACCTCGAATGTGAAAGTTTTTGGGGCATTGTAGTAAGTACGGTTCCTTGATTGGATTGCCACGGTGATGAATATCGATCCATGGCTAGAGTGACTCTGAATAAGATATAGTGAGATAGGGAATGAGAAGTACTCATTTCGGGAAATGAGATGAGAGATAGGAAGTATTGTGGTTCATAATTGGTTTGGAGGACCAATGAAGTTATTAGGATTATTGGGGCAGGAGTGTTTGCTTATTTGAAAGGACATAAGAGTTCTCAAATTTAAAATATGGGAACGTGGATTTCTAGGATTGGAGACTTTGTACTTATTCGATCATTGGGTACTAAGAAGGAGTTTTGACTCTCTATTTGATAGACTTGTGAGATCCTAACCAGGATTAGGCCAGGGGCCTACATATTAGGCTTACCCCAGCATGGGTAAAGGCTCATAAGGTGTTACTAATGCTAGTGTTAAGGAAAGAGGCGTCAAATACTACCCCTGATTGGGTGAAGAAACCCTGGAATGTCAGTGGGATTTACTGTGTAAGGAAAGGTCAGGGGAAATCCCGGATAGAAGAGATAAAGTCTTACAGAATAAGACTGTCACTATAGTGAGGGTATTACAAGGAATAGTAAGGTAAAGGACTAGACTTTGAAGTTATATTCACATTTGTGGGATTAGTATCCCGAGATGTTTCAATAAATTTCGAGGATGAAATTTCAATAAGGAGGGGATAGTTGTGACGTCCCGAATTCGTTATTAAGGCTAAGTGCCTTGATTATTATGCCTGGAGTGCATAATAGGATTTATATGTAGAATTAATGGAATATATGTATGATTATGCAATATAAATGGTTTATATGGTAATGTGAATATTTATGCATGTTTAGGTGAATTAAATATGCATGCGGGCACGTTCTTGTTGATAAAGGCATATTTGTAATTTTGACCAGTTGAGGGTATAAATGTGATTATGTGTTAAAAGATT